>NC_063179.1:19652489-20919573 GCF_023159225.1 Perognathus longimembris pacificus
GCACTTAGAAGTTGGTTTTATACATGTGAATAAATGTGAATGTTGATAGTAAACATTTGCCAGTTCACCATCTGCTTCCCTCCTTCAGAATGAATCAAATCTATTTTACTTATATAAATCTCTATTTCTAGCTCTGATTTTTGTTGGATTTCACTTTTACATTTCGAATATGTACATTCATATTTCCAGCTCTATATTAAAGGCTAAGGATTCTAAGATGAATCTGTTTGGCAAAAGAAATGGACTTCATGACTGTTTTATACCTACTTTCCTCATTTCCCTCAGATTGCTATTACACCTTGATGCCACAATGTTCCAGTACTTATTCTATTCAGTCTCCAAATATATACTTCTTGATGGTTTCAGCTTGATGATTTCATTCCTTTTCCTTCATGCTGACATCGTCCAAGCAGGCTTTTATTGTGTTCTTTATTTCATTGTAAGCCTTTTCATTTAATAACCTCTGTTAACAACTTTACCTTCTTCATCTCTTAAGCTTTGTAAGGCACAATGAAATTTATTCTTCATATCATGATGAAGAATCTTTATAAAGTATGATACAAAGATTTTCACATCTTTGTTATTTATTTTGAAAAGTCAAGATTGTTCTCTAACTTTTGCCATTCTCTCTCTCTCTCTCTAATGTTCTATATAAACCACATGACTACTCACTGTCATTCGACCACAACATTCATACTCGGTCTCTGTGTCCTCACTCACAATACTTCCCAATGACTGCAGCCTTTTCTGATCTCAAAACATACTCAGAACGGCGGGGCGGGGGGGGGTGGTGTTTGAAGTGAGAGGATTCCAAGTTCAAAGCCAACTTAGGCTACATAGCAAGACTTTTTCTCAAAAAACAAAATTCTTGTTACTGAAGAAAAAAGTAAATATTTGTTATGTTAAAGAACCTAGCTAGTGGAAAATAACATGTTTTTTTTTTTTCTGTTTCTTGAGCATATTCTTCCTAAGAGAATTTTTGCCCACATAACAATTAAGCTTTTTGGTGTTCTGTGGAGTAAAACTTCCAGGAAAAATGATCAATGTATTGAAGCAAAGCTGACTGGCTCTAAAACTTAGCTGGAGGGAAAAAGATATAGCAGACAAACCTGGGCTTTGGAGCTGTATGCATCCATTTAATTCCCAGTCCCACGTCCTATTCATAATGTGACCCTGGAAAACTACCTTGCTTCCCTTACTCTCCTTATGTCTCTAGAAGAATTGGAACAGTACGATGGTGGCTTGGAATATGGCCTAGTGGCAAGAGTGCTTGCCTCATATACATGAAGCCCTGAGTTCAATTGCCCAGCATCACATATATAGAAAATGGCCAGAAGTGGTGCTGTGGCTCAAGTGGCAGAGTGCTAGCCACAGCTCTGGTTGTTGTTTCTTAATAAAGACACCAACATGCAAATTTTAGTGAGGTATGAATTATATGGGCTAAACTATATGGAATAGTAACCATCAATATTTCCCAATCTGAGAATATGGGGGTATAGGATTTTGAGCAAGACAACTGATGTAGAATGAGTCCAGATGGGTAGATCTTAATGCAATCTCCCTGATGTCCTTAGGAGAAGAGAAAATTAGAGCACAGACATTCATGGTTCACCATTTCCCTGAGCCATTAACCTGTTGACAATGCCAAAAGGTGACGATTTTCAAGTCTCCTCAGAAGGAAGAATTCTACTAATGCCTAAGATTTCTAGCCTGGCAGATGGTGAGAAAATAATTGTTTGCTGCTTAAGCCTCTTAGTTCATAGTATTCAGTATGGAAGTTCAAGTGCGCTTGTATAGACTTATAACAAACCCTCATAAATGAGGGTTATTTTAAGGCTTTCCATTTGAACACCTAGATGTAAATGTGTATAAAAAGGGCTGGCTCATATTAGCTAGTGAGTATCCATCCATGAAATGACTTAAAGGGCATAGCTCCTTAACATTTCTGAGCTGGCCTACCAGAGAACAGGCATCCCCAGATCTTTTAAGTAAAAGCACTGAAGGGTCCTTTTAAAACACACATTAAGCCATTATCTTCCATTAGTGGCTTTAGACAAATAGGAAGATTGTAGCTAATCTTTGAGATTATATGTCAAGGCAGATTTTTCAGAACACCTAAGCTTTCAAAGAATGGAGGGAGAAGGACGGCATTAGGACATGGGGAGAGGTAGTGAAGAATTTGTTCTGTGATTTCTAACTTGTTTTGTGGTTTCTAATGACACAGTGAAGAGCTGTGTCTGTGGGACTGGAGAAGGACACTGATGGAAAGGAGATGCTGAGAGGGACTGCTGAAGGCAATTCCTCCAGCCCTAAATTTGCTTCTAGATTCAATGAGACTTGTTCCTCTCTGAGACACTGAAAGTGTGTGTGTGTGTGTGTGTGTGTGTGTGTGTGTGTGTGTATGTGTGTTCTCATGAAAACTTTGACAAATTGGTCACACAGAACTCTAAATTTGTATTCATATTCGACACTGAGGGTAAAATTACTTCTTAGCTTGCCTAACAATAAAATGGAATTGGAATAAAAAAAGAGCCAGGAAATGAATTAGAAACAATAAAGGCACAAAAAACTACTCACCAGGTAATAGTGACAACAGGAATATATATTTTGTAAGTACCAAATTTTTTATTAATTAAATTTTGTTGACAAGGTGTTATGCAAAAGGGGTACAGTTACATAATAAAGGAGTGAGTACATTTCTTGTGATATCTTACACCCTCGTTTTTTCTTTCCCTTCCCTAGATCAGGTAGGCATATATATAATACCCAGTGTACCAAAATCATATATAGTAACCACATAGTATATGCCAAAGGAAATTCACCTATACACTTATAAATGTAATGTCAACAATAGAATCCTTCTGTGTCCTTCTCTTGGAGTTGTTTTTGCTTATACATAATGTAAGGTCGCTGACCCAAACCTGTGGAAATACCATTTGAAAAGAAGTTTTTGTTTTGCAGACCTGGTCTCTACTGTCCCCCCCACCCCCCCCCCCAACAGTCATATATCAAGGAGGCCATGCCCCTTTGTTCGTGTTCTAGGCTTGTCTTGCTCAACATTATTTGTTCAAGTTCTGACCATCTTCCTGAGTATACCAATATTTTTTTCATTTCTAATCGCTATTTAGTATTCCATTGTGTTTAGGTACCACATTTTTTGTATCCATTCATCTGTAGTGGGGCATATAAGTTGTTTCCATATTTTGGCTATGAGACAAAAGGAATATTAAACTCAGAAGTCTCCAAATATTTTATAGGCTATAATTGTTATTCATTTCTTTCCCATGTCAACTCAGTTCCTATCAGTGTACCCCACTTCTTTCCTTAGCTCCTTTAAAATAGCTCCCCATTAACTTTAATGATCCTTTAATTTAAAGTAGGTAAAGCTAAATGAACCAAGGAAGAAAAACACAGTAGGCAAAGAATTAATACAAATGAACGAAGTACCTCTTCCTGAAAACAGACAGCTGCAAGCTAACATGGATGCCAAAATAGTTAACCATATTGATGAGGTTGTCAATAGTCAATCAGATATCCTAAGCTGGAAGGAACCTTACCAACCTCAATTTTCCCATTTATGAAAACACAGGGTTGAGATGGGGGGATGCAGTCATGATATTCTGTGCACATATTATAAAACTAAGAAAATTGACAGAAGGGTCATGGAAGGATGGGGGAGAATGATGAAAGGGGTGATATTGATTAAGATGCATTGTACTTATAAACTGATTTGTTGCATGATAACTCCCTTTTTACAACTACTTAAACATAATAAACATATTTTTTAAAAGATAAGGTTGAAATAGAGGATGCTAATATGTATTCCAGGCATATTACTTTTCTGATTTTACACCACAATAACTCTCTAAATACTTCTGCTTAGCAGTTATTGACAAAGATTGCAATGGCCTATTGAAGTTAAAACAGAATGAGAATATCCTTACCATTCTAAATGTTCCATTGATAAAGGGATTTTACACTAAACAGGTAAATTTTCCAAATAGTAAATTCAGTGTTATCTATCTGGCTTATGATTTTCTCATGAGAAGCCCCAAATTTAGAGGTGAAGTCATTTCTTTGGTAATTTCTTTTAAGATGAGTTCACCAAAATCTGAGTTTCATTTAAAATTGTCTCTATATTGCCAATTTCCTGGCACGTCTAACATTTTAGCCAACAACACCTCCTTTGTCTAGTATAAACTGTGGAACTGAAGATGGCCTGAGGAAAGTAACTGTGATCCTGCTGTTAAGGGGAAACATAAGACTTTCCATTCCAGTAAAGATATCAAAGCTGTTTTTCAATAAAGTGCTGATGAAGAATACTAAATAACATCACAAACATGATGGTAAAATACTTGTAAGAAATTGTATCACACACTGAAGTACAACAGCTCTCCTTAAAAGCAAAGCAAAGCAAGCTTTGTATTCTAGAATTAGGAAACCAAAACGAAACACATGAACACATTAAAAGCAATGAGAAATAAACTTCTCATTCTCCATTAAGTCAGGGCAGTTGATGTCTGTACATTAGTTCTTTCAAGTGACTATTTTGCACCAAAGATGAAAATATATTTTTCTCAAGGCTGGCTTGCAAATGTCTGTACAGCAAGTGTCGTTTCTCACTTCTATTCATCCTCAAATCACCAATGGCATTTAGCTAATAAACAGATAATATTATATATATATATATATATATATAGAGAGAGAGAGAGAGAGAGAGAGAGAATAAAAGAGAACCCCTGTGAGTGGAGGCTTGTTAAAAGCATTAGATTCATTGAATTAGAATTGTTTTATAAAGTTTAATGTTTTGGGGGAAGCTCTTACCTCATATTTGCCTAAATTGAAAAAGCCAGTAGAACAAAATGAATTTAGAATGGGCTTAAAAGAAGTAAACGCAATATAAATAGCAGCAAAATATTTTAAACTATCTTTTCAACATGAAATGAAACTAAACCTCTATATCTTGCCCTATACAAAAATAAACTTAAAATAGGTAAGTATCAGAGCTGGAATTTTGAAAGTGTTTCTTTTTGTTTTTTTCCAGTCCTGGGGCTTGGACTCAGGGCCTGAGCACTGTCCCTGGCTTCTTTTTGCTCAAGGCTAGCACTCTGCCACTTGAGTCACAGCGCCACTTCTGGCCATTTTCTATATATGTGGTGCTGAGGAATCGAACCTAGGGCTTCATGTATACGAGGCAAAGCACTCTTGCCACTAGGCCATATTCCCAACCCCTAGAATTTTGAAAGTGTTAGAGGAAAATACAGTGGCAATATTTTAGGATATTGACAATGATTTCCTGTACCTGAACCCAATCATTTAGGAAACAAGTAAGACATGACAATGAGATCAGATTAAAAGAGTTATTTACAGCAACAAAATTGATGTGCAGAGTGAATAGGCAACCTACAGAATGGGAAGAAATCTTGGCCAGTTATTTATCTAACTGGGATAGAAAAAAAAATTCTGAGCCAGAAATATGGAATCTGCTTGGCAAGTGACCAAATGATCAGAATATATTTTTCTGAAGAGGAACATAAATTACTAGCACATTTATGAAAAATGCTCAATATCTTTTGTCACATACAAATAAAAATTATATTAAGATTCTTTTTTGCTTTTTACTTTTTGTTTTCTTCTTCTTTATTCTCAAAGTGAAATACAGCAGGGTTGCAGTTTCTTTTTTTTTCTTATTTTTTGTCAAAGTGATGTACAGAGAGGTTACAGTTTCATATGTTAGGCCTTGCGTACATTTCTCGTACTGTTACCTCCTCCCTCATTCTCCCCTCCCCCTCCCCCCTTCCCTCTCCCCCCATGAGTTTTTCAGTTGGTTTACACCAAATGGTTTTGCAAGTATTGCTTTTGTAGTCGTTTGTCTTTTTATCCTTTGTCTCTCGATTTTGATATTCCCTTTCACTTTCCTAGTTCTACTACCAGTATATACAGTTTCCAATGTACTCAGATAAGGTACAGTGATAATGCGGGTTCAACCACAGGAAAGGGAGATAAGAGGATCATCAACAATAGAAGCTACGGTATCACATGGTATGTTGAAAGTAATTACAACAGTGATATAACAGTTGTTTCTATAACATGGAGTTCATTTTACTTAGCATCATCTTATGTGTTCATAAGGGCATAGCTATTGGGCTCTTGTAATCCTCTGCTGTGACTAGACTAAACCTGGGCTAATTATTCCCTATGAGGGAGACCATAGAGTCCATGTTTCTTTGAGTCTGGCTCACTTCACTTGAAAATTATACTAAGATTCTATTTAAATCAAGATGACTATTATTTTAAAAATAAAAGTGCTTATTGATCAAGATGCATTGTACTCAGAAACTGAGTTGAATTGAAACCCTTTTGTACAACTGAAGATAATAAAAATTGTATAATAAATAAATTTTAAAAACGCTATCAAGATTGTGGAGAAAAAAATTAACCCTTATGGATTGAATGGGAATGCTAATTAGTGTAGCCACTACAGAAAACAATATGGAATTTCTTTAAAATACTAAAAATAGAACTGCCATATAGGCTATAGATGTGGATATGTTCCTAGAGGAAAATGATTTGAGCATACAAGAGCCATACCTGTATGCCACTGTTTATTGCAGCATTATTCACAATAGAAGGGTCAAGGGATCTACCTAGATACTTATCAACAGATAAATGGATAAAAGGAAGTGGATCATATGGCCAAAATAGAGTATTACTCAGTCATAAAAATAAAATTCAGCTATTTTCAGAAAAATAGATAAAGCTGAGAATTATCCTGTTAACTGAGATATGCCAGACATAGAAAGACAATTTTTCTCTCATAATGTGAATACTAACAAGAAAAAAGTAGAAAGAAGAAGAGGGACTATTAGAAACTGGGAAGGTTGTCATAGAGGGAAAGAGGTAGTGGGACAAGATAAGAGATGGGAAGAAGAACATGATCAATGCATGATATGATCAATGAATTCATGTAAAAATTCTGTAGTGGAATCCACTAATTGGTATAATTATTATGTGTTAATAATTATAATAAAATATGTGCTATGAGGTATGTAATAATTTAAATAAAACAAATTTCATTAAGTGAGAAACCAATATAGTTTTTATTATCCATTCATATATGGAATTAAGAAATATATATGATATGTTTATGGACAGCTAGTAAACCTAACTGAAAGTAAAACACTTGTGTCCTTTCAATTGTTGGAGCATTTAGTCTTAGCTTTCTTCTTCATGTTATTAAGCTTGAAAAGTTGAATCAGCAGTTTTGAAGGCTAGTTTATTAGCTTTGTTTTAGAAAGGACATATTCAGTGGAATTATAAGCCCTCTCTAAGGCATTTCAGCCAAGGTTAGATTGAATTACAAATTTGGTTTTGCCTCTGCAACCTTGAAGAAACATGTTAACTTGAAAGATGATACTGTTCTTTCTTAGGCCATTTGTATGAAAAGAAAAGTACAAAAAAATGAAATACATGAAATTTATTCTTTGGGTCTCCTGGGATTTCTCATTCATATCCCTGAAGATAAAGCAATATATTTTCATCCTCTGAAGTGTTATTTCCTGCTACATTCCCAGCATACAGGCTATATACTCTGCTTTTATAGCAGTACACATAGCTAATAGAAATCAACAATCTACTTTAAGCAAATCATACTATTTGACCCCTCAACCTAGAATGAAGATTCACTTGTTTGAATAATCTAAGTATGGCATTTAAATCAGGTACATTATGCACACTTCCTCCTCCCTGCAGAGGGGCATGTGCACTTAGAAGAACAGAAAGATCTTGCTGCTCCCTGATAAGGTCAGAGAAGCTTAGCCAGAATGGAGTGATGCTCACAGCTCATTGGTTTTACCTATGGAGCACAAGGCTGTTGCCATGACTACAGAGCAGCAGTTGCTAAGGCATCCACAGGCTCATTGGATGTCAAGGCTTCCGGTGGCCTGGCACAAAAGCTATTACTTTATGTTGTTTTCAAGAAGTCTTTGAATAGTAGTGCAGAGCTAAAATCCTTCTATGTAAACAAGATTTCCTCACTTGTCAATGTACACCAAAGGTGGTTCTTCAAAGTGGGAGTGACTGGCAATAGAACTATTTCTGCCAAAGCCACTCAGAGAAGTGAAATAGAGTAGAAGGAAGAAAATTGAGCAAAGCTAGTATTCAAGTGTGATTCTGCTTCCCATTTCCTAACTATAAATTTATATATGATGGAGAATTTTCAAATACCATCACAGAAATGTAGAAATCATTTGGATGAACAAGAAAACAGTGACAATAAACAGTCAACACACTGTTGGTTAAGAGCTGGAAGTGTCACCAAGGTAGAAAACAGTCACATAATATAAAGGGGTAACTCATTCATGCAATTACTCTAGAATAGCCAAGGCCAACTAATTACTGATATATTCCAGAGCTAAGTGCAGCTATTGTAATTAAGGTCATAAGAACATTTCATGAATGCCATTTCTGAGGTGGAAAGGTGAAACCTATTGAGAGCTTAACTTTTAGATCATATGCATTGTTTTATTGCATATTTATTTAACACTCCATCATTTCCTGACACTTGTAGCAAGTTCCCACCAATTCTCCTGTAATGTATTTTCAAGTTCTGTTGGATTTATGCTTTCATTGGTGTGTACAGGGGATAGTGGCAAATAGGATGAACTAAGAGAGAAATAGGATAATAGTTAATTCTTATGTCTGTGCTACTTGGTAGATAATACTATGCTAAGCAACTTATGTTCATTGCCTTATTTAGTATATGTACACTTATTATATGGTTGGTCATCTTATATTTTTATACAACAGATGAGGAAAACAAGAGGAGTTAGTGTCAGGTCATATTGTAAGTGATATGAGATTGGATTCTGTCTATGTAGCATTAAGCATGTTCTTTTATGTGTCATGAGGTGCATCCTCAGATGTGTTCTGAATCATAGACATTCACTTCTACTATAGAGCTAAAAAGGAAAGTGGTGGTTGGGTTCAGAGTTCCAGGGTGGAGTACCTGAAAGGAACCTCAAAGATCTAACCCAACCCTTGATGTCCAAATCACCATTACCCTCTAGTTACAGTTCCCATCCAAATGTAACTGCACTTGTAGCTGGAAACTCACTTTGTCATAGGCAAAGATATGTTAGACTTCTGACAACTTTCTTGAGCCAGTCTCTTTACTGGTGTTGGGATCTGACAGCCAGCCAAGCTTTCTCCTGGTGGGCGCAGATCAGTCTGAGATGGCTGCACTCACTCTATGGCATATATGCCTGAACGTGGCTGGAAAAAACAGAGTAGCTCTTGGGAGTAAGATTGTCCATAGCTGTGAATTATCTAATATTTCATTCTATATGCAAGCAAGCATATTAGCTGACTAGTTTTTGAAAACTAGTCAGAAAACTGGCAGAAAATATGACATTTTTGTTTCAAGTCAGAGATTATTTTATTACATGCAAATAACAGAGTATCTGCCTTTGTGCTGTTTTTCAGAGCCCCAGTTCTTCTAGGGCAATGTCAGGTGATGTCTGTTCACATAATAGGAGAGAAACCATAAGCTCAGAGAATCTGATGTTTTATAACAAACAGTAAAGCTTGCTTGACATTTGTCCCATAGGGAGACATTATTTCTATCATACTAGATTGTTTACTATACAAATATACTTTGAAACATGGTCTAGATCAAAAGAAGTTGGTATTTCTGTTTGTAAGATGTAAAAAAAGAGGAAAATCTGAAGAGTTATGTCCCATTAAATATATCCATCACTCTAAATGATCTATGATCATTTAAAATGATCTATATTATTTCTATTTTTGTTTTGGTGGGCCACATCATATTGTTGTCTCAAATTGAAATACTGCTGGCAAAATCTTCTTACAAAACATAGATACTCAGCTCTCCGCTTGTCACCCTAAACTTTACTTGTATGATTACTAGAGAATGGACTTTCTTCATATTTATTCCTAATAAGCTTTTAATTGAGAGTAGAGGAGGAGCTTAGTCTAAAGTTATAATCTCTCCCTCCCTCTGTCTCTCTGTCTCTCTCTCTCTCTCTCTCTCTCTGTATATATTTCTAGGCCCTGGGGTTTAAGTTCAGGACCTGAGTGCTGTCCCTTAGCTTTTGCACTTGAGCTACACCTCCATTTCTGACTTTTTGGTAGCAAGTTAGAGATAAAAGTCTTATGGACTTTTCTTCTCAGGCTGGTTTTGTACCACAATCCTCAGAGCTCAGTGTCTTGAGTAGCTATAATTACAACATGAGCTACTAAAGCCCTTGGAAGCAATCTATTAAAAGAATTTATCACTTATCCTTTTCCTAACTGTAGTCTCCCAATTTGCAGTTAAGGTTATCTTTTATTTTGGTTTTGGCTAATATATGCTAATTATACATATTGTGTGTACTAATCAAAATACCTCCTTTTATCCACCCATTCAGCCACTCCTGCTCAAGCATTACTAATTATTATTCAGGTCTACTTCAAAAATAACTTTCCCATACAACAAAAATTATTATCATAGCATCCTCTAAGTTTAGCCATTTTGCTATAAGTGATACAGAAAAAAACAGGAATACCAGAAATAACCCATGCAAATAGAGACAACTGATTATTGACAACAACATCAAAGACATGAAATAAATGGAAAACTGGATTTTCATGTGCTCAGAAGTGAAAATTTACTCCTCTCATCCTGGAAAAAATTAACTCAAAATAGCTTAGAGACCTATATCAATGACCCATCATGATGAAAGGAAAACTAAGGGGAAACATTAAGGTATCAATATAAGCAATACGTTTTTAGATATGATCTCAAAGCACAAGAAACCAATGCAAATTAACTCAAAAGGATTTTATCAAACAACAAAGCTTTGGAGCACTTTTTCCTCGCTCCAAATGAATGATATGCTGACACTTGACTTCTTTTTTTTTTCAATCAAATGAGACCATTTCATAGCTTTCCTTTGTTTTTGATATGTGAAACTGAAGTCTTGTGGCAGAATGATAGAGTCTCATCTAGCAACTTGCTTCTTCCTTCTGGTATTCTTGTTGTCAAACCTGTTTGGGGATTCTTAACCATAACTTACCTTGGAAACTTCATGTGGAATTCTTTCTGCTAGATCACTGTCAACTCATTACTACTATTTGGCCTATCTCATTTCTAGTCTAACTTTAGGTACGAGCTATTTTCTCATGGAAATAGTTCCTGACCCATGCCAGATTGCTTTTCTGTCCTGTATCCCTCCTTCAAGGGACTCACTGCACATGTGTTAATGAGTGTTACATGAGCTATTGAGTGCTGTCGTTAGCTAATGTCCAATCTGTTTCAAGGACAGATTTGTGAGATGAAATAGGAGATACATTTGGGATTATATAATTCAACGTCTTTGAAGGAAGACAGCCGTTTCTATAGAATTTGGTAAACAAGTGGGAGCCAGAGTAAGCTTCTGACTGAGGTCTGATGAGGTCCACCTGGTGTGTGTGTTTACCTGGCCTCCTCCTTGGAACCATGGCAGCCCTGCCAGGTACACTGTGTTCGTTTGTCTTGTCTCCAGTGTTGGTTAGTTTTTCAGTTCTCTGGCATGCCACAGATATAAACCCAGACATGATCAGGAGAATATTTGGGACCCAGAATTTCTGCATGATGTGACTTGAACACTCAGACGATGTTTCCTGAGTGCTCTGAGTTGTGAAAATTTCAGTTCTCTTAATGACATCAAGGTTTTACTGTTACTTCCGAATGGAACCAGAAAGATTGACTTAAAAATAACCTTAGGAAATTCCCTAAACACACACACACACATACACACACACATGCCCTTTGAGGCACACTCTGAGTTCATATGAGAAGTAAAAGAATGTAAAAACAGCAGCAGCTCCTCCTCTGCTTTCCAAATTTAAGAACTCATCTTCATCCTACAAATATTTGGTAATCATTCCAAACATTCAAATCAGAAATGAATAAGATGTGAAAGAAGCGGCAGGAAGACTGTGTTTCTCAGTTTTGTTTAGTTTTTTTATTCTGTGAAGCAAATAGCTTATGAGCATTTCTAGTTTTTGAACATATTGTTTCTTATAGGACCCAGTGGATATATGACTCATTGGTGGCCCACAGACACTCAACAAGCCGCTGTAGACAGCCACTTTTCTAAGCACAGACAGCTCTTCATTAAAAATGTCATCATTGGACATAAACATTTACTATACAATGAGTAATGAGAAAAATCCTTACTGTTTTTGAAAAGTTTTGTAAGACCAAGCAGCATGGACACTATTTAAGTAGAAGTAACAGAAGTAGAAGTAACTGAATGGGATGGCATTGGGACATTTTGGTTCAGATATAAACTTTGGAGTCTAGACCAAAGTCTTGGCTCTGTCACCTACGAGTCACATGACCTGATGGAGCAGCATGGAGGTCTTCCCTTTGAGCCTGGAGCAAAGGCTTGGCCCACCGCCATGCTTCTTTTCATGAGGTCTGGTCCTCTGGATCTCCAGGGCTCGTGGTCCTGAGGAAGCACGGGCACTCTTCCCAAGATCTTCCCAAAGGCGGTTTTCACCTCCACTGGCTTGTCAGGCCATGTCGGCCTGTGGAACCTAAGGGGCGGGCGACTGCTCCAGGAGTCAGAGGACCTCAGGAAGAATGGGGCCCTCACATAGCAATGTGCCTCACTGGATTCTCTCTCGGTGATTGGCTCATCCCCAGAGTGGGCGGGACTGGGGTTGCGCATGCTCCCTGGTCCTGGTAGCTGGAAGCACGTGAGGCAGCGCCTCGGAGAGCTGGAGGAGGCTCCGCTGTGGAGCCTTCGGCGGCCCGAGGGTCGGAAGTCGGGCGGCCAGCTGGTGGAAAAGCTTCCCACCACCCTCTTCCGGGTCTCCCGGCAGAGGCCAGCGCTGCCGGAAGTCTGCTTCACGTAGCTGGACTGGTGGGTGGGTCGTGGAGGCGCTGCGGCCTGGACGTTTTGCGTCTCAATGGTGAGCAGGTGGGGGCGGACGCGGCCCCCTCCCTCCTTCCCGGATGCGGCCCAGCCCACGGCCAGGTGCCCGGGACGCGAGGGGAGACTGACTGGCTGGGAGGAGCTTAGACCACAGTCAGCCACTCCTTCACCTGCGACTTTTGGGTGGTTAATTGGGGTAAGAGTCGCACGGACTTTCCCGCCCCGGCTGTCCTGGAACGCGGATCCTCAGATCTCAGGCTCCCTCGATAGCCAGGATTGCAGACGGGAGCCACCTGGCGGGAGCCAGCCTCTAACTGCCGCCCCTTCCCGCTAAACCGTCCGTCCATCCATCCATCCGTCCAGCCATCCGTCCATCTGCCGCCCCCGCCCACCCTCCCCGAGCCCGCCCGGCCGCGCAGCCCCCTCCTCCAGGCCGGGGGAGCACGGTGCTCCAAGGGGCAGAGGAGGAGGAGAAGGGTGGGGGGGAGAGGTGCGCCCAGTCCACCCGCGGGACCGAGGGGCCAAGAGAGGGGTGGAACGCGGGGAGCGAGGCCAGGGGCTGCGCCCACGGGACTCCACTATGGCCCTGGACTGGATAAGGAGAAACTCGATCTAAAAAAAGATTGCTCTGACCATGCTCTGTGGTGGGAAAAGAAGAGCACCCGTCCTTCTGTCCGTCTGTCCGTCCATCCATCTGTCTGTCCGAGTCAGTCCATCTGAGTCCATCCGTCTGTCCATCCGTCCGAGTCCGTGCGTCCGAGCCCGCCCGCCCACCCGCGGGCAAGATATAACAACAGGTCATGGGAAATAAATGTTCTCCTTGATTTCAGGCCAAACAACAACAAACAAACAAACAACACCAACCAACAAACAGGCCAATTGGAAGAGGCAAGTGCTACTGTACCTTTAAATCTACCTGTGAGCTGTCATAACAATAAGACCTAGCAGAATGGTGACTCCTCAGAGGATAGATCACTTAATTTTGACAGCATGGTCATTAGGTTTTTCATTAGGTTCTTTGATTATTTGGTTCTGAGCATGGAGTAGAAACTTAATATCAGGCTTAGTCCAGGCAGGAGATTATTTCTGGGAGAAAAAGAAACCAATGAAACGTTTAGCCATTGCATAGGGCCACTGTCACCATATTAGAAAACTGACTGGCTGCTGACACAAGACAATTTTTTCATTGTAAAGTGTTATGGGAGGCTAAAGAGTTCAGATCATTGCTTCTGAAAAGCAGCGTGGGTAAAATTTGACATCTCATAAAGCAATGGCCAAAGACAACTGAACTAGATTAAGTGTGGAGTTTCATGGCTAAGAAACCATAAATTACCCATCTGTCAACTGAAGCTCTGGAAGACTGTAGCCTAGGAACGGTAATTTAGAGAAAGATTGAGTTTTGCCAACATTTTAATCCTGCCTCAAAGCAACATTGTCCCTAATAAAGTTACAGTGTTGCTACTTCTCTATCTTTCTATTAGAGAAAAGACTGGGGAAAAAATCTTGTCAGTGGAAGTGCTACAGTTCTTTCATGTCCAACTTAAATAAAACTTAACAGACACAAGAGAAAGCAAGATTATTTGATTACAAACAATAAAATTCTAGCCAGGCAAATCAGACACAAAGATGGGTCTATCAGGACTTTAAAACAACTATTTTTGGATATATCTAGAAAAAAATCATGTTAAGTGATCCCATATATACGTATATAATTTATATAGCATATATTATATATATGTAAAACATCTGGAAACATGCATATATGCACAAATGCATTAACTATGGTATGCTATGTGCAGAGGAGGATTCAAGTGGTGTAACACCTTTGACTACCTTACTGTTTAACAGCATGACCAAGAAGGTGGAAGTTGTGATGTCAGAAGGGGTAAGGTCCAAGAGGAAGGGGATTAGCCCAAAGCAGATGAGAGTAACATGGTTGCTAGGGTGGAGAAGAAGGCAAAATGTGGGCCAAAAACAAGGAAAGAAATGAAGCTAGATACAGAAGGCAGATTCCCCCCCCCCCCCCATTTTATTCTGGAACTGGTCATAGTAGACACAGCTACAGGGAACCAAAAAGTAATTGATTTATTTACTGAGCACTTCACAATTTATGATTTCAATATTTGGGGTTTAGTTTAGCAAACTGAAAATACTCTCACAAAACACTTTCTTCCCCCAACATGTATTCTGTCTGAAGAGTTTGATACTTTTTCATTTTCCTCACCAACACAGTTTCTTAGAAGAGCCCATTGATGTCAAGGAGGTCTTTCTGTATGACTCCAGAGAATTTGTTGTTTTTTCTAAGAAACAGAAAGCTACTCACTTTCTTTGAAGTAAGCAAACTAGCTTGTTAAAAGATTGTTGTTTCCAGTCTATACTTTAACCCCTGGATAAACCACCCAGTGACTCTGTCACTACCTCCTATTGTACAAATGCCCAACTTTCTGCTCCTACCTCATGAGCAGTAGAATCTACCTTAAATTCTAGTCCAAGCTAATATGCAGAAAAGCTATGTCATTCTGATGGAAAACTATTCAGGAATTATTCAACAGATTTTCTCTTGGTAACTACAATTTTTAGCTGCAAAATTGTTTAACTACTACTACTACAATACTACAATACTACTACTACAATACTACTACAATATAAAGCAATGCAATAATTTTGGATGTGAGCAAGGGTGTAAGCATTACTATATTTAAACTTTACTATCCATTTGTGAGGGGAGATAATCAAGAATGGAGAGGCTTATTCCTATTCTTTTTATTTTGAGAAAGTTTCAATTTAGGCTGGCTTTGAACTTGTGATCTTCCTGCCTTATCTTCCTGAGTATCTGGGATTACAAACACCATTGTGCTCTTGTTATTCATTATTCTTTATATAAACCATTATATGATAATACTGTTAGCTGGAGAGAGTGCTGCATAGTAATTATCAGGTTTTCAGATTGATTTTTGAATTATTTTAGATAGAATAATACAAAAATGCTACACTAACAAATGACATCTGGGATATCAATGACTACACAGCAATGTTTTGCCTCTTGTTTATGAATATTTACATAGTGCAGCTTGGGTTTAGAAGAAAGAAAGAGAGCTCTGTCTGTCAGACAGTCTATCAGTGATATAGGCTGTTAGGGCCCCTACCATCTTAGAGCTGCCCCATATTGATCTTGACCCCCCAAAAAGCATGGGAAGCTCATACAGGTTCTTAAATACTGCTCATAAGAGGCTCAAACCTCTTCTACTAACTCCAATCCATTTGCCACACTAATTGATGGGCCAAATTATAAGACTGAGAAGAGTTGATGTGTTATATTTCCAGAGAGGAAAATCAGATGTTGTTTTTCATGAGAAATATCTACATGGACCCAAAGTGATAAAGATTACATTAAGTACTTATTAAATAGACTGATACAAAATTAATACCAGCATTTGGTAGTTGGGACTCTTCTGGATGGATTGATAAGTAAGTATGTAAAGGATCTGAAATTTAGTTAAGGCTTCTTATAGTTTGTTTTCACAATAATACTTATGCTCCTGGGCTGAGAAAAGAAAGGACTGAACATAGAGTCACTGGAAAAGAAGCACTGATAATGTCTTTTGTCACATAATTCCATTTAGAAAGGTATCGATTCTTTCAACAGTTTATAGAATTTAATATGGAAAAGTTTATATAAAAGCATAAAATGATCTGAGTCGTAGTAGTAATAATGGTTGGCATGCAGAACTGTTTTAAAATTTCACTGACTTTTTTTTGGAACTAAAGCAGAGAAAGGATTTCGAAACTGCCCAGTAGGTACTTTGGTCATGGTTTTGCTCAAGGTCATTTACTACAAAGCCATAGGGTTTCCTGTTGCAGCACGACCTCAGCAGCTCAAATCATTGTCTTAAGCTCGGTGTAGAGAATAGACTCCCACTGAGGCATTCCTGTCCTCTCACCCTTTTCTGTCTTTACACCTCTACTACTAGGCTCTCTTGGAAGCCAGTATTTACTGCAGGCTGTGATCCCTTGGCTTTGGGTATTTTATATGACTTTAGAAGTTAGTATAGAAGAAAATAATCAGCAAAAACAATTTGTATAGTTCTATGTGCCACCCTGCTGTCAAAAACGAGCATTTATTTAATGACAATAAGTTGTCTTGTTAAAGGTGAAAATAAGGAATGAGAAAAAAAAGTCATGCTTAAGGTTGGGATCCATACATTTGAATTTGACATTCCAGGTTTTAAAAGCAGAAATTTAGATTTCTTGATATCAAAAGATATTTAGTATGACATTTTTCTTCCAATTTTAAAGGTGACCTATGTGAATAATAACTGAGATCCAAAAATATACTTCCAATAGCGTAGTAATATTGTATATATATTATTTAAAATTACAATCAATAGTAATTTAGTAATCTTTTCTCATCAGTTTCTATTTCTAACCCCTCAGCTTCAGCTAATCAGTCTGAATAATCTGAAATGTTCTTGGTTCTTTCTCTATGTTCATGTGACATACATAGATAAATGTCTCAATAAGCATATTATTTTCACAAGTGAAGAGAAGCTCCACCAAAGCTCCCTTGGATGAGAGACTTCATGCAGTTTCCACCACACAAAGGGACAGAAGGAAAAAATTCTCTTTCCTTTCTCAAGTTGGTACACTATTCCTCTGCCCTCAGTCTGGGACTTAACCTGTTAGCTTGCCTGGTCCTTCAGACTTGGCAGGCTAGAACTGCTTCACCTTTTACAGACTCAACAGATTCCAAGAAGCAGACTGTACAATTTCTTAGCCTATTTAATCAAATATGTTATAAGGTGTGTGTGTGTGTGTGTGTTTGTGTGTATGTAATTCTGTTGGTTCTGTTTCAACTTTATCCTTGACTAATACTTTGCCCTTGAAACTATTCACATGACAAATTTATATGTTTAGTGAATTAAATTATGAACTTAAAAGTAAATCAGTAGCAAGAATATATACACATTATTAACTACACATTTATGCATGTACTGACATCAGAATAACATACTCTTTCTGGTACTTCTCGTTCTGCTTCAAGAGTGGAAAAACAAACACCTTGAAATCTCAGGAGGCTGAGATCTGAGGACAGAGGTTCAAAGCCAGCCCAGGCAGAAAAGTCCTTGAGATTCTCATCTCCAATAAACCACTCAGACAACCAGAAGTAGAGCTGTGGCTCAGCTGGCAAAGTGCTGGCTTTGAGATGAAAGAGCTCTGGGACAGTGCCCAGGCTCATAGTTCAAGCCCCACGACTGACAAATTAAATAAAAATATATATTAAAATATATTAAATTTAAAATATAACATTATATATAAAATTTTATAAGCTTTGTAAAGATTTTCTCTAATATTGGAAGAGTTCCAAACAATACTGTAATCATGAGAATGAATGATATATTTAAAAGATCACATACACACACATATATCATCTTCAAACTGAAGTAAATATTCAGTTTCTTGGAATAAAATCTATTTCCTTTCAAACAACAGCTTTACGAGCCTATGTTGAGTTTGTCTGAGCAATTCAAAAATTTAAGGGCAGCTCAGACTTACATTCTTTAAGCAGGGCAGACCATTTTTGAATTTTTGTTCTCAAGGGGCAGTTTACAAGATTGCATTCATTATCCCAAAGAGAGCTGGCAGAAGTAATAAAAGATATATTTTGCAATAAAGTTTCCAAAGCATTCAGCTGTATAAGTTGTCTTGATGGCTTGTTCTCTGCTTAGGAATAGAACATCCTTTCCCCCAAATTGATAGTTTTGCTTTTATTTCTGATGTATTTGTTTTTGTATGTATTTGTTGGTCTGTTTTTGAGTAAGCAATGTTACATGTGGCAAAACACACACACACACACACACACACACACACACACACACACAGAGTTTTTTAAAAGAGTGAAGTAGACAGACATAGAAGTTGAAAAGTTGCTTCTGTGTTTGTCTTCCATTTGCCCTTTTGCTCCCCACTCCTAGCAGGTAAAACAGGTAGGCATCATTGTTAATTTCTTATATATCCTTAAAGTAGCTTTCCAGGCATGTATGTACAAACCAATGTGACAATGAAGAAAAGGTTTCTAAGGTGTTACCCATGTGTGTTAGCTCAGAACACTGCTAGCTTTGTTCACTTAAAAAAAATCTTCCTTAAAAAATAAAAGAAGGGGCTGGGGATATAGCCTAGTGGCAAGAGTGCCTGCCTCGGATACATGAGGCCCTAGGTTCGATTCCCCAGCACCACATATACAGAAAATGGCCAGAAGCGGCGCTGTGGCTCAAGTGGCAGAGTGCTAGCCTTGAGCGGGAAGAAGCCAGGGACAGTGCTCAGGCCCTGAGTCCAAGGCCCAGGACTGGCCAAAAAAATAAAAGAATAGCCTTTTTTTTCAGTAGAGAAGCCTTCCATACATTTTGGACATATCAATACTAAAATAATATCCATTTTTTAAAAGTATGCATAATTTTGTATGAATACAACTATACACTTTAATAGTCTCTATTGATAGGCATTTGAAGAGTGCTAACTTTTGCTATTATTAATAACAGCATTTCAAACAAGTAAATATCTGCTATAAATGTGAAGGTGAACTATTAAGTTATACACTCAGAAGCAAAATCTCTGAGTAAAAGAAAAAATGCATTTATCATTTTACAGATGCTGCCATCTATGGAGTACTGGTCACTGGCACCCCTGAGTAGACCCCAGAGAGCTGCTTCAGACCTTGGCCTGTACGTGTCCTCTTCACTCCTAGAGTTGGCAAGAATCTAGCAGCTGGCCATCCCAGTGGAGTTTGAACTTTCATTTTATTTTATTTTTTGCAGGTGAGACTGGATTTTATTTATTAGACAAGCCCTTGCAATTTCCTTTTCTGAGAAGTGTTTATATCTTCTACTCATTTTTCTTCTAATGAGGTTTTCCCTTATGAGCCATGCAGTTTGTTTTACAGCAGTTTACCCTTGATGTGGAGAGTTTCAGATATTTTTCTCAGGCCATCATTTTCTTTGCCCTCTTTTTCCGTGGCAGCTTTGTAAAGAAACTAAAAAACTTTTTATGCGATCATACTTATCTAGCTGTCTTTTATGAAACGATCTTAAGGGTTATAATGTTTTTGAATATCTTAATATATTATGCTCTTATTTATTATTTAATTTTTTATTATCTTTAAGTAGTTGTACAAAGGAGCTACCATTTAATAAAGCATTTTATGAATGCAATGCATCTTGGTCCGTGTCACCTCTTCAACATTTTCACCCCCCTTTAACCCACTCATTCCCTTATTTTTCTTAGTTTTGTGCTATATAGCAAGTTCTTGACTGCATTCTCCCTCCTTCCCTGCTTCATTCTTCTACCTCTCTTCCTCTTGCCCCTCCTTGCAAGTACTTATTTCCTGATGCTTATTTTGTTGGGCTTTGGCCTAGTCTTTCTTATTAAAAATTTTATTATTTGAGCTCTCCACAGAATGTATTATAATTCAGTTAATTCATTTGTAACCACCTAATGTGTTTACTTGCAGATTTATAGGCACATCCTTGTCTACCACAAAGGAGGGAAACCATGTAACATTTTAGTTTGGCATTTACTCTTATGATCAGAGGGTTAGAGTTCTAACTCAGTTCTTTTCAAGATGCCTAAGTAGTTGCCACAACACCATTTATTGAATTATCCAACTTCTGTCACTGATTTGAAATATTGTCTGAACATCTGTGCAAGTTTCAGATGAACCTGGGTCTTCTTTGAGTTAGTCTATATTCCATTGGATCTGTTTGTACCATACTGTTTAATGGATAGAAGCATTATTGATCTTATTTCATAATGTGGGGTATGAATATTGCCATAATTACTCTTGTTTTCTACAAAGTTCGTGTTTCTTCTCAGATTACTTTTACATGTTCATGTAACTTTTATATGTTCATGTAATGCACATGTTTCATTAGAATTCTATATCCATAGATTTGCATAGGGAAAATGGAATATTTTGATGTTGAATCATTGTGTTTTCTATCATCAAATTTTAAGTCTTCTTTAATGATTGTTAAGATTTCAATTTTTATTTATGTGCACATCTTGCAACTAAGTTGTTAAGTTTATTCCTAAGGATTTTACCTTGATTCTACTTTATTACAGCTACTGACAAATATCTGTTAACAGAAAAAAATGTGATTTATTTTCCTATAGAGTTTTTTGCAGCACATTTGTCCATCAATCACAGACTTATCAATTATATTCTATCAGGCAGGGCTTTAGTAGTAAAAACACAGCTAATTGACCTAGTGTTATATTGTATGTGTGCATTGTGGGTCAGGTAAGCAAGAAGAACTATTAGGATGACCAATATGAAAACATTAGCTATTAATAATTGAAAGGCAGTTGGTTGAGTAAGGTACTGCTCCAGATTGTGAGGATGAAGGTGGAGCTTTGCCTTCATCATGGACTCGGGAAAGTTATTCAGAGCCAGCAGTTTTTGCAATGAGATTTAAGTGACAAAGAGGCAGCCATGGAAAGATCATCTGGTGTAGAAGATCCAGATCTAAGAAATCACAGGCATAATGTTTCTGAAAATGGTGTTTCATCATTTTGATGTGTCATCATTTAACATATATCACAAGCATTTTCTTTTATTACTTTCCAAACCCAGCAATTTTCTTGTGAATTCATAGAGCCATTATATAATGGCACTGTCATATGTTGTCCTTTCCACATGCACTGGATATTTGCATATTTCCAAACTTGCTGGTAAAAAGAAGTTTGAAAGTTCTCCCACATTAATCCTTGCATGCAGACATGCTTATTCTTTTGCAGTAATTAGTTCAGAAGAGAAAAGTAATTGGCAAAAGTACAGTAAAAATTCTGATCAGCTTGTTCTCCAGAAAATGTGATATATTCCTGGGAATGGTGATGATTCACTAATATTATTTCCATTAAACAACAGGAACAACAGCACCAAAACAGCTACCTATTTGAAAAACAAAGAAATTGCTCACTTGGTACAATCCATTTAGATATAATTACTGAGATGGGATGTTTACTATATTAATTAATCATTTGTATTTTTTTCTGTGATGCTTACTTCAGGCTTTTTCTACCTAAGTTATTATCTTTTCTTATTTGTGAAAAGTCTATATTTGCCCTATAAAATAGGGAATGTACATTCCAGTTTTATTTGGAACTTAAAATTTTTGTGCTCTCACTTTTACATGGTTAAATTAGTAGTGTGTTTGATGCTTGCTTTTTTGTTTTATCTTTATTGATGATTTCTGTCCCTCAGTGAGATGAGTAAATACTGACATTTCCATTTTTATCTCGGCTCCATCTAGAATTTAATCTGATGTATGATTGCCGTATATGTTTTTCATCTGGGTCTTCTGTAAAGGCTTACTTCACAAACAAGTTATTAAATTGATTTTCATTTCTCCAAATTGAAAAGTTGCTTCAAAGTTCACATGCTATCATCTTTATGTAGATCCTAAGGTCTCCTTCTGTCCTTTTCCAATTAGTTTCATTAGTGTGGCTATCTTGAAACCTCACTGATTTAGTTATGGTAATTTCATAAGAAAGATGCGTTCTATAACTAATAAAATAAGGTCTGGAAGTATGCATCCAATAACAATTTTTTCTGAGATTTTTTTTAAGGAAAATGTATGCTTGTAACTGCTGGAGGAAATTTGGTAAGCATATGTTTGTAGGTAGAAATCTGTCTATATTTATTTTAAAAAATCACAAAAGCCCAGCCCCTGGATTATATTTAAATTCTATCCTTAAGGTTAAAAAGAAATATTACAAATTCAAGCCAGGTACCAGTGACTCATGCCTATAATCCTAGCTACTCAAGAGGCTGAGATCAGAAGATCGTGGTTTGAAGCCAGCCCAGGCAGAAAAGTTTCCAGAAAACTCTTACCTCCAGTTAACCATTCAAAAACTGGAAGTGGTACTGTGGCTCAAGTGTTAGAGCACTACAGCCTTCAGGATGAGGAAAGGAAACAAATATTACAAACTCTGAAAAAATGAACATGTTTAAGTCCTCTCACAGTTATCCAAACTCTATAACCACTTCTGTAACATTTTTATTGAGCAAGAAGAGATTTTTTAATATTGTTTACAAAGAAAAGAAAGATAATTCAACTTCTTTCATGACTGATCATAAGTCACTGTTTATTATTATTTCAGCTTTCCAGTGCTTTGCTGATAATGTGATGTGAATGTCAAACTTGGAAAAGCAGAATACACTTATTTTAGGAGATGACAGAGTGATGAGGTTTCACATTTTGTTTTGTGTTGAATTCTTTTTAAATCTGAATTGATGACATTTTCAACTAGTTTCTTCTCCACACCTCATTGAGGAAGCATATTGTGAATTTCTAGTAGTTCACCTAAGACAGTATTTCATGCCAAATCATCAGACCTCCCAAACAAACAAGAAAGAACATTGAATAAAGAACTTATGACAATCTACTTTCTAGCTTGAGTATACACTTGACAGAAAATTACTTCCACATTGACCTGACATTGCATCTTTTGTATTTTTCAACATTGTGTTGTTAATATTTGGGAATTATTTCTCTTGAATATATATATATATATATATATATGAATTGTAAAGCAGTATAATAATGCTTCCATTTTATTAGACTACTTTATTCTTACATATAATTAGAATACATTTATTTATTTTACTTCAGTTGTATATCCATTTTCATTTTCTTTTTGTTTCTCTTTAGTTTCTATATAAATGGAACATTATTACCATCTTACTTTTTTAGGATTGGCTTCATTCTATTCAAATCCATCAACTTATATCTCCAGACTTTTCCATGGACCCGAACTTTTCAGTTTTCATCCGTAAGAATTGTGACAAAGATTTTCTTTGTTCTGTCTTCTCGGTACTCCTCCACATCCTTTATTACCTACTTGATGTAGAACTGTGAGCCAGTTTACACTCAACTAGTTTTTAATCATATCATTATTTAAGAACTGGTGATGACAGCTTGCATTCAGTGACATAATCAGAGTACCACAAACGCTGTTGGTGGATTGCTAACATCCTTCAGAACTTAGTCATTGAAGGGAGGTCCTGCTGACTTCCAGATTGCTGATGCTGTAGTACAGCTATGGAGGGAGACCCGCTCCATGTATTCATCAGAAATGTGTTGACTATCCAACCAGTGATGGCTAGGGATAGATATATAAAATTCTCCAACTCTCCTAATCCTTTAGGTGCAATAACTCGTGAGCATGTGTTACGTATGGTATGTTGAAATTTCTCTATAGCACTCAAGTCTAGTCATCCTTATAGTAAATGGCCTGAAAACTCAACTTTCTTTTCTCTCACATTCCTCCACATTGTTTTCTGACATCCACAAGAAATATGCTTACTCTTATATTGGTCTTGGAGTCTACTTTTGGAGGAACTCAAATCTAAACACTAATGTTTTTATAAAAGCTTTTTGGGTTAAACTCTGTATTTTAAAGTGTCACTCAGTATTTGCTGGAAACTTGATTTTTTTTTCTCATGTGCTTGATCCCTCGACATTGGTCCATTTCTTAGCCGACTAAAACTACTTTTCAAATAGATTTTTCTTTCTTCCATAAAGAATATATGGGCTTCAAATTTTTCCTTATTGTTGCTGTTACCTATAGCTGTTTTAATAGATTCTCTTACTTTGGATTATGATAATCTAATTAGGGACTGAAGTTCATGTGTTCTCCCATAAATATCCAAACACCATCTTCTGAAATAATCTTGAGTCTTTTAATATTGATAATCATCTAAAGTCAGGATGGTTTTGTTCATTGAAATCAATCTGTTATTTATGTTGTTGTTGTTATTGTTATTTGTGCTGGTCCTGGGGCTTGAACTCAGGATCTGGGCACAATTTCTCATCTGGGAAACCAAAGCTGGCACTCTACCACTGGAGTCATAGCTCTATTTTCAGCATTTTGGGTGGTTAATTAGAAATAAGGTCTTACTCTGTTCCTGCTTGAGCTGGCTTTGAACCACAATCCTCAGATTTCAGCTTCCTGAGTAAGTAGGATTACAGGCATGAGCCACTGGCACCTGCCTTTTTCTTTTTCATTTTTTGCACTTGAATACGTATCTGAAATTATTTCCCTTACCCCTAAACAAAATATTTCCAGTACGCATCTAGGTATGATTCTGTTCCATTCAATTTTAATGGCTTTTTTCCCCTATTTTTAATCTTAACATGTTTTCTAATGGACAACAGTAGTCATCAGAATTTTTCTCCTCTCCTTTCCTTTCTTCTTCCTCCCTCCTCCCCTCTTCCCTCTTTTCTCTCATATATGGACCTAGCCCTGAGTAACAAAGCCATTCTTATGATAACAGCATTACTTATAAAACATTTAAGGGAACTACTCCATGACCCAAACATGTCCCAGTAGCCCAACCTCTCAATATAACATGTTCAGCATCGAGTTGCCATCATTTGAACTTTGAGGGGACACATTCAAATGATGTCATTCTGCCACTGACTCTCAATTCTGTGTCCTCACATACAAAATGTACACTCATTCTATACCAATAACTTTGAACTTGTTTTTAGTGCCAAATGAAAAGTCTGAAACCTGGCTGCTCTCTATTTGTATGAATCCCTCTGTCAAGGGTCACTTGCTTGTTCTTTACATGGCCAGACTAGTGATACTCCAATTTTCTTGTTGTATTATTTCCTTTTATGAGTTCAGCTCCTTGTCTCTTGTTATGTGAAAAGAATCTATGGGCTGGGGATATAGCCTAGCGGCAAGAGTGCCAGCCTCGGATACACGAGGCCCTAGGTTCGATTCCCCAGCACCACATATACAGAAAATGGCCAGAAGCGGCGCTGTGGCTCAAGTGGCAGAGTGCTAGCCTTGAGCGGGAAGAAGCCAGGGACAGTGCTCAGGCCCTGAGTCCAAGGCCCAGGACTGGCAAAAAAAAAAAAAAAAAAAAAAAAAAAAAAAGAATCTATGCAGTAACCCCAAGGTTTTAATTAAAATTTTCGCCTGCTGATTACTACTTCATTATTCTTGAATTCTACCTTACATAATGTCTTTGGGTCTGGCACAATTTAACTATATTCTTTGCCACATAACAAGGAAGACCTTTCTTCAGTTTTCAACACATTATTACTCATTTTCATATGAGATTGCATCAGAATTGGTTTCAGTTTCCAAAGTTCTACCAATATTTTGATTATAGCCACTTATCTAATCTCTTAAGGAGTTTCAGGCTTTTCTTTGAAGTTCTTCTTTTCTGAACCCTCTCCAGAATTGACCCTAATTCTCCATTTATGACAACTTGGTCTTTTTCTAACACATTATTCAGAATTCCTTAAGGCTCTACCCAATGTGCTTTTACATCTTCAGGTAGTTGTTCTATAGCAATACCCTATTTCTCTGATGCCAAAGTCATTGGTCTGTGTCGTGTTGCTATCATAGAACACCACATAGGGGGTAATTTATAATGATCATAAATTCATTTCTTAAGGTTATAGAATTAATGAAATGTAATTTGTTGGTGCTGGTGACTGGTGAGGGCTTTCATGGTAGATCATCCTGTGAAAGACAGAAAAGAAAGACAGTAAAAGAGAGAGAGAGAGAGTGATCAAGAAGGAGCCAGATGCATTCTTTGGAAAAGAGCTAGGCATTAAGCCTAAGAAAGATGTCCCCTTGACCCAAACTCCTCCTGTTAAACCCTACCTCCTAAACCAAAGGGAACATAAACAAAAGAAATAATTTCACATAGTGCGTTAAAAATAACAACAGTGATAAACGGCTTGTTTCCATAACTGTATTTGATTTTGGTACCCTGGGTAGTGTATATATGTTTGTCTGAATCAGGGAAGGGAAAGGGAACATCAAAATGGTGAGACAAAGGGTAAAAGGCAAACCAATGAGACAGTAGTACTTACAAGACAATATGCTGTAAACCAACTGTATTACTGGGGGGAGGGGGATTGCAGAGAAGGGAAAGTGGGAGAAAAATGAGGAGGTAAATAATTTGACAAGAAACGTATTCACTGCCTTATGTAGGTAACTGTAACCCCTCTGTACATCAATTTTGACAATATTTTTTTAAAGAGACAATGCTAAGCAAAATAAACTCCAAGATATGGAAACAAGAGGTTTTTCTTTGTTACTGTTTTTAATGTACTATGTGAAGTTATTTTCTTTCTTTCCTTCCTTCCTTCCTTCCTTCCTTCCTTCCTTCCTTCCTTCCTTCCTTCCTTCCTTCCTTCCTTCCTTCCTTCCTTTCTTTTCCCTATGGTTTATCTCCTGTTGTCACTGTATTTCATTTTGGTATCCTAAGTATTGCATATTTGTTTATCTGAATTATGGAAGGGGAACAACAAAATGGTGAAACAAAGGATAAAGAGCAAACCAATGCAACAGTGACATAAGACAATATTTTGGAAATGAAATATACAACTTGGGGTGGGGAGGGAAAGTGGGAGAAAAATCAGGGAGAAGGTAACAAGTTTGACAAGAAATGTACTCACTGCCTTCTGTATGTAACTGTAACCCCTCTGTACATCACCTTGACAATAAATTAAATTAAAAAACAAACATCACTTCCTCAAATTGTTGCAGTGTCATAAAGTCTCTTAACTCATTAACTTTAGGAGACAGTTCCAAACCATAGTTTTTCTATACTCAATCAGCTGGTAAGCCAATTCAGTCCTATTTTTTAAGTGTCTTCAACAATTAATCTTTTGCCATAATCATTGGTCCAATCTATTTCAGGCTTTTTTTCTTTTCTATTTCTGTAGGTCAAGGGCAAAAGCCTTCCTTAGTGATTGCTCTACAACTCACTCGTTTAATGCATTCTGGTTAACCTTAAGCATCTACTATTTGCCAAACATAGGACTAGATTACAGGGAAAAGGAGAAAGGTTGCTGACACAAGAATTTCACTGCTGCTGTAGATTAAAAAATAACTACCTATGTGGTAAATGTTTGTCCCAGCATAGTGCTACAGGGAGGTGGTGACAACTCTCAGAGGTGGTGACTTGTGGGAAGAGTTTTAAGTTATTGGAACATTCACTTGCAGAGGATTTTGGAACCCTTTCCACTTCTTTTTCTATTTTGTTTCGTGGCCATCAAGTGAGTAGTTTCGATGCAATGTCCCATGGCTCCCACCATAATTAGCTGACACAGGCTCCAAAACAATGGTGCCCATTGCTCATCACTGGACCCCCCCAATAAGTCCATCAAATGTGTGCTAATACTTTCCAAATTGTGAAGCAAAATAAATTTGCTTGAATGATAGATAATGGTTTATCACAGCTACCTGACAGGAAGACCAAACACAAAGACATGTTATTTTAAGCAAATGCTACAAGTACGATGACAGAAATAGAGGGAACATGTCATAGAATGCAGGTAACTTCTTATAATTGCTACTCACTAAATGATATCTATCAGCTTACAAATGAGGCGAATGACTGTAAATGTCCAGCAGGTATCAATATAACTGAGTAGCTATGTGTGAGCCACTGGTGTCTTGCCTGTAATACAATAATATATTTGATGTATAAATTTTCATTTGGTTTATAATTTTATTCCACTGACTCAAGCTTTCCAAACTACTATTCTCTCCTTATATATATATTCACTGATAGTATAAAAGTTTTGGCGACTCTCTTTCCCTCCTTTTTGTCTTAACTTCACATATGCATGTGTTTGCTTGTGTGCACATGAACAAATGTTTATATACATAGTTTGTATATGATTTAATGTCATCAAGAAGCACTATTTTAAAATTGGATTTTCCAGTGACTTTATTTCATAATCACCACTATTTCCTGGACTTTTCTGATTTAAAATTTTTATTCATAATTAATCATATGTTTAGATTGAATAAGGTATTTTTTTCTCATGTAGACTATCAAACATACATATTACATGATTTGTGTGGCAAATAATTGGATTAAGAATATGCCATTCATTTGTTTATTACAGAAGTAAATACATGTGATTTAAAGATTCCTAGCTACTGGACGCAAGAAAGGAGGAGTAAAATTTGACTTATTCTTCTGAGATTGGTTCATTTAAAGTCCAATACTTTCTGCTCTGAAAAATATGGATTGCTAAATGATGTGTCATAGAGATAGTGAGATGAATTGGTGACCAGAGACAGTGTCTCAATTACAACAATGTGTCAACATTCTTCAATGACCATGGCACATTTACCTATATATGTAAGAGGTTGGGATGCCTTTGCCTAAGAGATACAAGATGTGAACTAGGAATGGATCTTTATTTTGGTGGCCTAGTATTTGTGAGAAGACATAAAAATCACCTGTGATGCTTGTAGTATCTGCAAGAAAGAAACTTAAAACCTTGCTCTACAGCATGACTTCAAGGTCAAGAAAAGCATTGTAGTCTTGACATTCCTGCTTCCTCAAAAGGAAGAAAGGAGGATGCCCTGGAGTCCGAAGGCCCAGTGACTGCTGGGGACCATGTGATGTATAAGTATGATGATGGGCTCACAGGAGCCTCCCCTTCAGCACAGAGCAAAGAGGCTGTATCAGAGCATCTAGAGTGTGCTGAAGTCAGTTGACAATCAACGGCAATAAATAAGCCAATGTCCGTGTCCATTGGTTCCATGGCAGCTTTGAGGAACTATGCCACATCACTAGTACTCACCTGAGACATAAGCCTAGGTCAGTCATAATGACCAGCAGAAGCAGGATAGCAGATTCATAATCACCAATAGAGAGACTCACATGAAGTTCATCAATGGTAATGAAGAGAGTCACCCTTCAAGGGGAAGTTCTCTTCAAGCACTAAATCAAGACTACTAACAACAGAAGGAGGGCAGGGGTGAGCAATAGAAGACTTTTTTCCTGTTTCATGAGCTCTCCTTCAAACTTCTACCTACACAAGATAAATGGCAAACCTTCAGGGAAGGGACAATGATGTACTGGTAAATATTTAATAACTTTTTTTCTGTGGGGGAAATGCGCCTTCAGTGTTTGATGATAGGGGTGTAAACGTTATCATGGCCAATTTCAAGCTTCAAAGGATATCACTGAACTTTGAGCTGGGAAAAGTTGTGAAGTTCACTCCAGCTTTGTCTCACTAAAGGGAAAAGTAAGAACTCTGAGAAAGATATGAGATCATAATTCTAAAATGGAAACTCTTAATCATTAGCAAAAATGAATATCTTTTATTCATTTAAAAGTGATAGCAATATGTTTGGGAATTGTCAGAGTTCATTATAGATTCTCAGTAGGAAACCAGATCAGATAGAACATAATTGGCAACAGTTAGACAAAAATTCCAAACTGCTTTCTGAATTTAATGAGCAAGAATATCTAATCATCCCAGTCTAGAATTCTTTAGCACATAGCCTTAAAATAAACTAAGGATATTCATCATCAAACAGAGTTTCTCAAGGAACTAGAGCTAGTGGGAGCTAGATCTAAAATAATTAGAGTTTTCAGTGTGCAAGTCTTTCACTTCTTTGGTTTAGTTTATTCTTAACTATTTTGGTGCTATTGCAAATAAGATGGTTTTCTTAACTTCCTTTTCAGAGAGCTCATGGTTATTTTATGGAAAGAACTGTTTTCCATTTTGGTTTTATATACTATGACTTTATTGAATCCATGTTAGTTCTGATGTGTGTAAGGGGAATCTTTCAGCTTTTCTGTATTTAAGATAATACTACCTGCAAGCAAAAATAAATTTACTTTTTCAGTTATTACAGGCTGGAAAGAGTGCAAATGAGGAGTTGTTCAATGGGTTAAAATCTTCTGTTATTAAGACAAATAAGGTCAGAGATCAATTGTAAAGCACAGGCCTATTATAATATTGTCTGATATGCTTCACATTTTATTAAGGGGCAAAGGAACATAATACAGAACAGAGAAACAAAACAAACTCAGACACCTATAATAAAATGATTTTTGAGAAACATGCCAAGATCATACCTTGAAGGAAAGGATAATTTCCTCAACAAATGGTGCTGGGAAAACTGGAAATTCACATACAGCAGAACAGAATTAGATGTTCATCTGAAAGGAAACTTTTGCACATGCTTGGTAAAAACTTAAAATTACTGCAGCAATTATTGAAAACACATCAATTCTAAGTAGAATATACATGGGCTTAGATGTATGCCCTGAAATAGTAAAAAAAAATACTAAAAGAAAACATGGGAAAAGTCTTGATATTGCTTTTTATTGGGATATGACTCAAAAGCACAGGCCACAAAAGCAAAAATAGACAAACTGAATTGTGTGAAACAAAAAGTTTATTTAGCACAGTAACGAACAGGATCAACCTAGTTAACAATCTAGAACAAAAGAAAACATTTATAACGTAGACATATCTGATAAGTAATTAATATCTAAAGGAACTCAATCAACTCAATTATGAAATACCAAATAACTATTAAAATTAATAAAGCATCTGAACACGCATTTCTGAAAAGAAGAAACAAATGGCCAACTTGACTTTCATGAAGAGAATAGGATATAGATCTCAGGCAATGACTAACATTTTCTCTATTAGCCAGTCAAATTTTAACACTTGTTTCCTTCTTGCTAAAAATTGCCAAACAGATTGTATACTTAGACTTAGAAATCCCTTTATAATAGCAGATCATTTTGAGTGGCAGAGTTTCTAGTTAGTAGAATCACAAACATGTTCCAAACAAGAAAGAAACAATAACTACTTAGTTCTAATGTCCCATCCCCACGCATGTCTGATCTCTTCCGCCCTAGTTGTCTTCAGTCTAGATGTTGTGCCTGAGTTTCATGGTGAAGATATGACTAATTAGAATGCTGTCTGAAATCATTGAAAGTTGAAGCCAGCTTTTGCTGGCTATGGTAGTATTTCTGGTATACTTAACTAATACAATTAATTGTTACTTACCAGCATATGATTAATATATTGATATAACAAGAGTGGCAATCAAAGTGACTATAAGGCCGACATGACTGACACTCTTATTTCTCATTTTGAAAAGCCTGTGGCAAGAGGAATAAACTCATGTGGTCTAGATAGAAAGTCTGAAGTGATGAATGGAAAAACTTGCTGTGAAAAGCACAGCATCTGAAGGAGTCCAAAGGGAGAAAAGAATATGACTGAATTCGATGACATTTCTGAAAACCTGGTTGACAGTGGACTGTTGACCATATCACTTTGGCATAGACTGGCATCTATTAGAAAGTGCTGGAAGGAAATAGCCAGGTTCGACAAGGTGTTCTGGGTTTGGGTAAAATGGGAAATCTTTTCTAACATGCTCTTACTTTTTGAGAGATACAGTATTTCTGTGTTGTTTCCTAATCATCATAGGAGAATATAGATCTATGTTTTGCTATTGTATGCACCCCATAACCCTTGAAACCATTGCCAAAGTGATGAAGGCCAGGGGTGTTTTAAATGTGCTCTGCAAGCTGCTGTTTTACATTCTTTACCTCTTTCTACCTGAAGCTCTTGGATGCCTAGTCAGGAAAGAATGTGTGTGGTTGGGGGAGGGGGGTGGAGGTACTCTTGGTTCTTATACTTCCACTTACTGTAGTCTTCTCTTAAATACAATCCTCTCCATTTCCTTGAAATAAGTATAAATTATCTGGGAAGCAAGTCTTCTCTTTGACTCTCATCTCTCGACTGTGCATTTCTCCCTTTGTGAACTGTTTGCTGTACCAGTAGCACACAGATGTGTTTAGGTGGAAGGGAAATAATGATATAGTAGAATGGGTCTGTAGCAACCACCTCGGTGTTTCTCTCTTCCATAGGACCCAACAAGTAGGATTCATTTATTGAATGGGTCAGTAAATACATTGAGTGCCTACTATGCACTAAACACTAAACTACAATTTCTTCAACCTGGTTTCCTAGAATGATTTTATGATCTTAGTTATGTCACAAATTATCATAAAATAAATGAAATATAAGCTAGAAGAAACAAAGGCTCAAACATATTATTTCTATGTCTAGGCAGCTAGTCAAATAATGCAAACATGTGTAAATAAGCTATGGTTAATGAAACAACAGGGGAAAATACTCCTTTTCTGGGTGACAGCAAGAATGATTGACAGAAAGTCAGTGTTCCATTCTTTGATGAAGGCCATAGTTTGACATTGACTACTGGATCATTCAACCACAAAGCTCAACCTCTATTATAAAGGGAACTTCTTGTGGCTGATTGCTTAATTCACTGAATCCATACACAGTATTGTTATATCCTCTTTGCCCTGAGCACAAAATTAAACTCTGTTAGAGTCAAAGTGCAGAAACAAGTCTCCTTAACGAAGAGAACTACAATATGCCACAGACTCTAGAACATATATACTCTTAAAATTTCAGTCACCAGAGAATGCTTAATTGAAGTCCTCAGTTCCACCCTTAGCTAATACACTTAGCATGACAGAATAGCTTGTTGGGATAATCAGCAGGCAGCTCACTTTTGTTCTGTGATTATAATAGCCAGAAGAATGAAAAGGAGGACTAAAAAGAAGAGAAAGGTGGTGGGGGGTTGGAGGAGAGAGAAAGAAGGAGAAACTGGAGGAAAAGGAGGAGTAGGAGAAGGAAAAAGAGAAAGGCGGAGGAAGTGAAACCAATCTAGTTAATTAGATAAAATAATATTTTTCCTGATAGGGTGACATAAAGATGTTTAAGATCAATATCCCAAGCATATATTGTAAAATGTTGAGATTGTGGTATTGGTCTTTCTGTACTATCTTATTGGAAGAAATAAAAACGAGCAATGTTTCCTGGGTTCTTTTTGTTCTATTTAAAATATCTATTGGTAGTACTGGGATTTGAACTCAGTCTCATACTTTCCAGTTGGGAACACTTCCACTTGAGCCCTTCCTCCAACCCTTGTTACTTCAGTTAAGTTTTTAGAGTTTTCACCTGGGGCCAGAGAAGAACATGGTCTTTCTATCACCACTACTTCATAGTTGTGGTTACAAGTACACACCACCATTCCAGGTTCTGGACATCATTGAGATGACTTTGACATTGGCTATGATGTGCTGTTATGATAAGGATTCATTAGGTTTGGACCTCAGGTTTATCACTTAAAAATGGAAAACGCTGGACTCCATCAGTGGTTTCAATTGGCTAGAATTTCACATTTAGCTTAAATTTTAAAAAAAGTTGAACAAAAAGTTGCAATTCAACTAATCTGATTATGAATACAATGCATCTTGATCAATGTCACCCCTTCCACATTCTCGACTTTCTTTCCCAAACCCATCCCAAACTTCAACTTATTATACAATGTAGATCAAATATAATGACAGTATTTTCCCACCCTTTTTTGCTTCTTTGTAATTGTAAAATAGAATAGTGATAGAATGCTACACCTGTGGTTGCTTTAAAGAATAAAAAGGAGGACATGTGAAAAGGTTTGGTACTTGACACAGCCATACTGCATAATAGACTAAGTCCATTAGGCTCTGCTTACATCTCCCTCTGTGGCATTGCCATTCTTTATTTTTACTCACACTGTTAATGAATCTTTTATGTTGCTATTTGACATTCAGTGAGATGCCTAATCTCCTTCCACCAATATCTTAGTGAATTACTGGCCAGGGGAAGAAGGAGTTAAACCTCTGGTCATTAAATATTCAGATCTCATTGGATTCATATATATGTGTGTGTGTGTGTGTGTGTGTGTGTGTGTGTGTATTCATCACCTTTACAATAAAAAATATAAAATGTGTATATGTTATATATTACATAATATATAATATAACATATTTTATAATTTACTATATATTATGACATAATATATATCTTATATAATTTATATATGATATATTACTTATATAAGTAATGCATCCATTTCTTTTTGAACAGTGTCACCTCTTCCCTGTTCACTCTCAGTTTTTCCCTTCTGTCCCTCCCACCAATTTCATAGTTCATTTTCAACATAGTGTTTAGTGAGTATGATGGCTGCATTTCTTTACCCTTTGATTCATCCTTCCCCAGATACGCTTACAAACAAGACAAGATTCCACCTCATGCAAGTCAGAATGCCATTATATATATTAAAAGAAAACAACCTAACAATAACGGATTCTCATGGGGATATGGTCAAAAGAGGGTACTGCACTGTTGATGGGAAAGTAAAGTTGTTTAGCCACTCTGGAGTACAGTATGAAGGTTCCTCAAAAGGCTAAAAACATATGACCTAGTAATTCCACTCCTGTACATTTATCCACAACAAGGTCACACTAAAGCCACCAGCACAACCATGTATACTGAAGCATCGTTTACCAGAGCCAAGATAAGAAATCAACCTAGTTGCCCTCAATGGATAAATGGATCAAGAAAATATGATATATACGTAGTGGAATTCTAATTATATTAAGTGAAGTATGCCAAACCCAAAGAAACATAGGCTGCATTGTTTCCCATTCGATTCTTAATCTCTGCTCTGCACATTTGCCTCAGCCACTGCTGCCTTATGAGCTTGTACATTTGCCTGAGAATGGAAAGTGTATCCCAGTGCGCCCTTCTCTCACATTTAACACATAAAACTCCATTACGTTCATTCCCTGGGTTCCATTAATACACAGCAATTAGGATGGAGCTGATTTTTACAGAAATTTGGGTTAATGGAGGGAAATGGAGGAACATCTGCATATAATAACCCCCAGCATTATATATTTAAAATTGAATGTTAAATAACATGGCTCTAAACCTCATGGCTTTTCCTGCTTTAAGGTTTCTCTTAGGTTCTGATTCCTCCTGAGGTTATTATTTTTTTAAAGATCTTTAACCCTTCCTCACAATCTCAGCCTCCAACTCCTGTCACTATTTCTCATGAATAGGACTTTCATTTGCTACCCTTTACCTAAATTAAGTTCTGATATTTGGCTGAAGAAAGATCATTTCCCTCCATAAGAAAGGAATACAGGAAGAAGTCATAGTTCCTCTTTCATCATCATTATCATAGTTCTAGGCTGAGTTTCCATCCCTGAGGACAATTTAAGGGTAAAGGGAGAAGAATGAAGGTGTAAAAATTACCTAAAACCTCTTATTTAAGGAGAGGTACTCCATCATAAAACTTTTATTTTTCATCTTCAATGTAGATATTCTCATTGCCGTTCCATTGTAAACTCCCTCAATCTTGATTCTTAAAACAGATTAACCATGTGCAAGTTTACCAAAGCCAAGGATGCAATCACCACCAGCTCACAAATGAGCCTCCTCTGTCTTGTCTTCTGTCCTGAGCCCCAGGCTGCTCTGTGGGTGTCCCATCATGACCACAGGAGTGATTCTTTGTAAACTGTGGGTAGAAAGTCCATTAACACTTCCAATTTCTCAAGGACTGATGATTTTGTAAGATGCAAACGAATGGCCAGAAAATAAAACAAGAAATACACTAGGCAGTTATTTCTTTTGTCTTTCATTATTTATTTTTCCTTTGGTTTACCCCTTGTCACTGTATCTGATTTCTTTACCCTTTGTATTGTATCTAAGTTTATCTGATTTGGGGATGGGAAGGAGAATCACAGAAATTATGAGACAAAGGACAAAGAGTGAGCCAATGCAACAGTGATACTCACAAAGACACTATGTTGGGAATGAACTTTAGAACTTGGGGAATGGGAGGGAAATTGGGGGGGAGAAGATTAGTGGGAGAAAATGAGAGAGGATGTAACACTGAATCCATTCCAAACAAGTCTTCACCTTCATAGTGACATGTGCAATGGCTCTTTGCAATGTCCTAGAGGATGCTGGGTTTGCTGATGCTCACCTGTAATCCCGGATCTCAGGCGTGTGAAGCCAGGTGAGCATGAGTTCAAGGCTAGACTTGGCTGTATAGTGAGTGAGCTCTTGTCTCAAAAACACAAAACAAATGTAAATTTTAAAAAGACATGTACTATAGGGACAATATTGAAATTTTTAATAAAATTATTACTATCTCAGAGTATGTTTTTTAAATTTTATTCTGGATTCTGAGGCTTACACTTGATAATAATGTAGCATAGCTTGATTTGTTTTTATGAAATTCAGTTATTTTTATCAAAATTTTTCATATTTTCCAAAACATTAAGTAATTTTGAAAATGACATGGACAATAAAAAGAAGATCAATAAACATTAGGACTATTTCTCATGTAAAGTCTCTCCCTTATGAATAAACTATTTTTAAAAAGTTAAATCACAAGAGACTGTTTCTCACCTTGAGAACACTCAAATTTAATAGACCAACCAGAGCTTTGTTCTAACGTGTTTACAATTGTTTGTGGTAAATAGGGAGAGGAGATGTATGTAGAAAACTAATATCCTGCTCATTCTGGGGATTTAATTCTGCGTGAGTCGGCAGATACTTAAGTGGTTCTGCATGCTGTCTTACCTTTCCAGCTTTTGCTCTTATTCTTTCATTTCCTCTCCCTAATCTTCCAGTGGTGAAAAAGTTGAAGGGAGGAAAGAAGATAGGTTGGGTTCCGTTTGGACTGTGTAAGAGCCTTGATATATTTAAAGTCTCTAGTTCTAAAAATATTTCAAATTCAATTCTTCTTACCTCACTTAGGTTTTTAGCCTTAAATTATTAGTGATTCCTGTAGGCAATTTTCTATCAGCACTGTTTTAGAATTGTGATGACTTATCCAACTTAGAAATCCTTTACATTATCTGAGAAATACAAATTCTCCCTATTCCTTACAACTTGTGTTTTTTAATACTCTCCTAAAGTTTTCTTAAGTATTTAAGGCTCATAAACCCATATCGCCAGGATTTCAGTTCCTGTAGTTTATCAGCTCTATAGAAAAACACAAATTTTAATTATGAGTCAATATTTGGCATATAGATATTAGTCATTCTCTTACTTTTCTGTGCATTTCCCAAAATATCTTTCTAATTAGTTCACTCCATTACTTCTTTCAGACTCAGTTCAGTTACCATTTGTTGAGTACCTCCTAGGTATAAGATGGTCTTGAATATGATATTGTGTAACATACAATTCCTTGCTCTGATGATCTCATGCAGCTCAATGAGCTTGTTGGTTTTCCTGTTGTCTTCTTATCTACGTCTGAGAGATGCACAAATAATCAGAGAAAAATCTTACCTTTTTAACCATGCCAACTGCCCTTCGTTCCTTCTTTCCATCTTTCCTTCCTTCTTTCCATCTTTCCTTCCTTCCTTCCTTCCTTGCTTTTTTTTTCTCTCCTTTCCCTGCACTGTTTCATTTCTCTCATTTTTTCTATCTCTTGCTTATTTGTGTGAGTGTGTGTGTGTCTCTCTCTGAGTACTTTATATCATAAGTTACAACCATGATGTCACACTAAAACCATTTCTGATTTCCATAGACCTGGTCAAACATTTCTCTTATGCATGCTTACAGCTCTTTGATCTGCTAGATTATAGCAAGTGTTTGTGCAATCTAGTAAATGCCTTACACCTCTAGCCTACTCAATAGACCAGAGATGTTTTTAAAGGCAGGACATCTTAGCTATCACTGGTGTTCAAAATCTAAAATATTTCCTATTTACACCGTAAAGTCTATAAATGTGATTTGAAATTTTAGATAGGCAAGAAAAGGGAAGGGAAAAGAAGAATAAGAAAGCTTTTCTTATTTTGCCTTTAAACTGTTCATGGATAAGGTGCTATTAAAAGCAGTATGATAATAAAGTTTAGCTGTTTGCATTCACTAACAGGAGGTTCCATGTGGACTTACTAATTTGAAAAATGAAGGAAACGTTTGAGACCCCTATGTCACCTAGCTCACCTTTAATGGTGGTCTCTTGGTTTTGAATACACAATTGTAACTCTGTAGCTGAGAGAAAGTGAGTACATTGAAATATAAGGCCAGTTAGCCCCACCCCACCTCATCAAGGCAGGTTCCCATAATAATTGAGACAGAATAAGCATAGTCATACTATGTCTTAAAAGATATCAGTGGGGGAATGCTCATTATTTTTATCGGCAAGGTGGAATAGCAACAATTTTCACATAGGGTTATTGTGTGTTGCACTCAGAGATAAACTGAGGCACATTTAAAGATTGTTGACTACATGAGCAAGTAATGATTCATGCTTTGCCAGACTGCTTTTTGTGCCAAACTGCAAGGAGTTCAAGAATCCCTTGAGACGATACAAAAGGGTCACTTATTTTTTCTTTGTTTTCTTTTATTTCTCAGAAGACAAAACAAATAGTTTCCCTGCTTTATTTGCAAGGAATGCATGTTTTATGATTCCCTTGCCCATGAACACCTGAGACCACAGTGGCACCCAACCCTATGAATACAATATTTTGTTCCCAAACAAATATGTGCAATAGAGTTTAATTTGTAAATTAGATATGCTAACAAGATTGGTAAGAACTAATAATAAACAATTTATGGCATTATACTGCAATAAAAGGTATGTGAATGTGGTCTCTGTCTCTCAGATTTCCGATTGATTTTTACCCCTCTCATGATGATGTGAGATGATGTCATGCTTATATGATGACATGAACTAAGATGAATGGCACAGAGAATGTGAGTTCAACAGAAAAAGTTACTTTCCTTATTACAGTTGGACTCAAATGCCCTCCAAAAGCTCATGTGTTGAAGACATGGTTTCCAGTTAATTGTGCTCTTGGGGGCAATGGAAAGCTTGGGAGGTAGGGCTGAGCAGATGGAGTGCATCATGGGAGGATGCCTTTGTATGGCGTAATGGTACACTAGGATCCCATCTTCTCTCTCTGCTCCCTGGCCCCCATGAGGTGAACAGCTTTGCTGCATGTTTGCTATGATGCTTTGCCTTAACACACTTCCAAAACACTAAACCAAGAGATCACGGGTAGAACCTCTATACCTGTAGGCCACAATCATCTTTTCTTTCTTTTAGGTTGTTTGTCATAGGCACACCATTACAGTGATGGAAAGTGTATAAACAAACTTAAGCCTAATTTTTCAACTTTTTTCTTTTTCTTTTCTTTTCTTTTTTTGCCAGTCCTGGGGCTTGAACTCAGGGCCTGCCTTCTTTTTGCTCAAGGCTATCACTCTACCTCTTGAGCCACAGTGCCACTTCTGGCTTTTTCTATATATGTGGTGCTGAGGATTCGATCCCAGGGCTTCATGTATGTGAGGCAAGCATTCTACCAGTAGGCCATGTTCCCAGCCATTTTTCAACTTTCATCTTGAAGAAAGCAATTTGCTTTTCTTAGGTATATCTAAACCTAAGTATTCCTGTGTTTTAGGATAACTATCCAGTACAAGAAGAGTCACTTGATCATAAGCAGTATAACATCTTAGCTGATGCTTTGACAACTGAGATAGTTAGTTACTAAGTATGCTAACAGGCAGGTAGTATTTATGGTGGCAATATACTGCAAAAAGGAGAGACTCCCTTATTCGGCAGGATGGAGGTGGATGGTACAGGATTTCATCATGGTGTTCAGAGTCATATGCAATTTCAAGCACAGATTGTTTCTTTCTGGAATTTTCCATTTAATATTTTCCCAACATGGTTTACCACAGATAACAGAAAATGTAGGCATTCAAACCAAGGATAAAGGAAGATTCTGTATGTGGTTGGCTAAAGTGGAAAGCCCTCAGGCAGAGACAGTTTAATTTGAGGTTTCTGCTGATTAAGTTTCAGTTTCTTAAGCTTTGTCTGTTTACTCTGAGTTGAGTTTCAATTACTCATGAAGGGACCCATAGCACTGGAGCTGTCTCAGCTAATAATCTCCCAGTTAGTGCTCTTTTAATTTTTTTAAACTACAGCAAAAAGTATTTCTAAATCACTCACACATAGGAAGCAATCAATTAATGTTAGTGTGACAGGTGTTTACATTTCTCTGAAAAAGTATTGCTTCTGTAAATACTAAATGTCGAAGGGAACACTTACTATAATTCATTCGTCTTCATTTACATGTGTAAAATGATTAGTAACCACAAATTCTATAGCCTAGAAGATTCTTGAGGGGAAATATAACTATAAAGTTTCTGTATGCTTGGGTGACAGTGATGAGAGTCTTTTCCTTAGTGAGCATAGTGTTTCAGTCAATAACCAGTGATGACGTATGAATAAACTATTAGGTTACTAGAACAGAGGTAATTTGATAAGTAGCATACTGTTGATAAGCAAGCTCCTGTTGCTGACTAAAGGTCAGAATAAGTTCTGATAGGTCACTCTCCAACCTGTACTCTATTTTTCTTAAAAATATGTGAATATAGTTCATTGTTATTTACACCAAGAAATATGACAAGAATTGAATAAGGAAAATTAGTAATGCTATGTTCTACCAATGTTTTCTATAAATTACTTTGGTGTTCATTATGCAGTGAAAGACTAGATAAATACCCTGAATTTATGCCATTTCATATACAACTCACAGTACACTGAAAAAATACCACACACATGTAGATTAGAAAACACACTATAGGTTATAGTGTACATTTCATATTTGCCAAAATATGATATAAAATTGAGATTGAACTGTTGTGTATCCTTGAAACAAAAGGAAGTTTTTCACTTTCTATAAGAACTTTACTTTCATGATTGCCTTTCTTGTATTTTCGGGGGGGGGGGGAACGCTCCACATTTTTTCATATATCTTGATGAGAAAAAATATACTTTCATCTGATTTTTAAGAAAAATCAATGTATTGCCATAGTTAAAACAACATTACTTATGGCCTAACAATATCATGTTCTTGTAAGGAATATCCTCCATCAAAGAAAATTTTAAATATAGAAGTCTTCTGCTACTCTCAAAGTTCTCATTTCAATTAGCTACATTCTCCCAAAGAAACCTTTGTGAAGGAGACCTACATTTTTAACAAAATATCAACTTTTTGGGGATTCAAAACAAATAATGTTACCATTCCTTTGATATATGAGCAGGTATGTTCATTTCCTAAATTGACCGAGTTTGATCTGGTATAGATTCTTATTTTTTTCAATTGGCATATATTGGTTATAAAATGGTTTTTCAGAAAGCACCTCTACTCAGGAGCTAATTCAAGGAATTTTGGGGTGCCTCTTATGTTATTTCAGAGTTTTGGATTGCGAGAAGCTGGTTTGTCTTTTCATTTTTGTTTGCTACAAAGGCCTAGAACTTCCTTTCCTTTAAAGTATTATGTATTGTTTTTTTTTTTACCCAAACTTTAAAACACTGTCTCTCTCTCTGATGTCTGTTATGATTAGTAGAGCTAGAACCCATTCATTTGGAGTTTGTTTATAGCACTACTGCTCCCTAGTTTCTCTTTGCAATGTTTTCAGTGGGCTATAAGGGCTATTGAAAAAGAAATATAGTGACTCATACAGTGAGCCAATATGAGTGTGTTAAAAGAATAGGTTTCCAATTAGAACAGGACATGAATGTTTCTGGAAAATCAGAGATCTTAATTGTCTTGCCGTTTCCTAAAAACTCATAATAATTATATCTACCACATGTGTATTTCTAAACTTGTGAATCAGGAGGTGGTCATGAGGCTCAAGGTTCACTGTTGATATTTGTCAAGATATTTTATTTATTAACGTCAAGTAGTTATACAAACATAGACTATTCCATAATTCAGGTTATGAGTACAGTGTTCTTGGTTAGTTAGCCTTTCTATCCCTTTCTCTTATTTTCCCCCTTACACTCAAGTTCTGTAGTTCATTTTGTACATAAGGTACATTGATTATAATGACCTCATTTGCAGTCATTTTTAATATTCTAAAATGAAATCATAACCAGTATTGCTTCTATGGCAATACTATAATTTTTGTAGTCTGTTTGATGTAGTACTTAGGTTTAAAATTTTCCATGAAAACCTTCTATAAAGCACCCCACGCCCCCACCCCCAGCTTCCTCTCCTTTTTGAGGCAGAATTTCACTCTATTGCCCAGATTAACCTTGAACTCCTCCAGTGATTCTCTTGCTTCAGTTCCCTGAATAACTTGAAATTGACAAGCATGTGACTTTATACCCACACTGTTTCCCTTTTGAATAATGGTAGCACAATTATAAATAATGCAATTAGTTTCTGAAATGAGAGTTCTGTCAATTTTCTATTGTAACAAATACATAAATTGGACACCTACAAATATGAATTTATTCTTACATTTCTGTAGCTTATAAAACAAACACCAGTCTTTCTGGACTAAAAACAAGGTGTCACTTATGTTTCTTTCTAGAAGCTTAGTAGAGAATGCATTCCTTTTTCCCCCCCATACCTATAGGATGGCAAGTTTCTTGTCACATAATCTCTTTCTCTATCTTAAAAACTAGCAATATAAAATTTTTATGACTGTCCTACCAAAGCCAAATCTCCTCTAATCTTCTGAACAGGAAGTATTATCTACTTTTAAGGAGCTATATAATTTGATTTGGCTCATCAGGATTTCTAGATAATCTTGTATTTCAAGTTTCTTTGCTGGATCACATCTGTAAATTTGTTTCTGCCAGGTAAGGTAACAAAGTCATAGGACTAGTGACAGAACAACAACTATCATAGAGAGTCAGTATTATACCTACAGTGGGTACTAGAGAATATGAAAGCATTAGAATATTATAAGGCATGTACTCTCTGATCTCAAACAGTAAATAATCTATTATTTCTATTGATTGCCTCAGAAGCTTAATGCTATAACTTTTTTCTATTGAAAGATACAGGAACATAACTGCATATTAAAACTTAAGTTAATAGAATTAATATGCTAAACACTTTAGTGGAAAATCAAAACAAGGTTAGAACAAATGAGTAATATAAATAGAGAGACACATGCAGTAAGCAAGGATTGAAAGAATATTTGAGACAGCAAAAACAGAACAAAAGAATGAAAAATGACCTCATTATATCTGACATGGCTAGGGGAAAAAAAACAGTGAGTTGAAGATAGGTCAGTAGACACTCCTCAAACTAGCATATAAACAGAAAAAGTACAAAACAAGAAAACCAGAACAGAACATTCAAGAACTTCAGGACAATTTCTAAAGATGACATGCTTACAATCAGAATATAAGAATAAAGAGAAATTAGGAATGGAGAAGAAAAAAATATTTGAAAGACATTTTAGAATTATTGACACTCCAGATCTAGTAAAGTCAGATAATATTGAACATCATAAATACCCCCAACACACCCTTAATCATATCATATTCAGGCTTCAAAAAGACAGAGAACAAATCTTGAAAGAAGCTGACAGAAGGAATCACACACTTTATCTATATAAAAACAATTGTAAAAACTATAGCCAACTTTTCATTCAAAACCAGAAATAAAACTGTAAGAAAGAAGAGAATGAGTGTACAATATTCAAGGAAAAAGATCTATTCAATTAGAATTTGATATGTAGCTAAATTATCCTTTGAAAGTAAAGGAGAAATGAAGAAACAAATCTCAGACAATTGATATCAAGGAATTAGCAGGTTAGCGTGGGAGATGGGTACAGAGTGAAAGGGAAAGGTGATTGGAAAAGATGAATAATGAGGACAAATATAGTTAAAGTACTTCATATGCATATATGAAAATAGAGCAATAAAATCTATTGAAATTACTTTTAAGAAGGTTGGTGGTCAGATGCCTGTATGAGAGAAAGAAAGAGAGATGGAGAGGAGGGAAAATGACAATATACATTCATTACAGATGTTTGAAGATAACTTTCTTATGGGTACAGTGGAAAATTATGGGTTGGTTTGAGGAGAAGGAGCTGTGATCTGTATATCAACAGATTAGAAATGGAGATATCAGGATAAACTCATGCTTCCTTTAATGTAGAAACTAATGGTCACATAATAGAACTATTTATAGTATATGTGTACACATGCATATGCATGTATTTTTCTTTGGTCTGAAGGTAGAGGGGCCTAGAAGCACTGAAATCTTGCTTTCTAGTACTATGCTCCATTAGTGGGAACCAGACTTCCTTACAGAAATGCATAATTCAAGGACTGTGGCAAGAAATATAAAAGATGAGACTCAAGTGTTCTGCTGTGACAAACAAAATGTTAGAAACAGAGCTAAAACCAACAACACTCAAAATGACATAGGTGCCAACTGAAAGAGTTCCCACAGTCCAACAGTGGAACAATTACAGCAGTAAAGTAAATAGAGCAGTCCTCAATTATAGCCCAAACCATACAGTAATTATCCAGGAGTTCAGACTTGTGTAAATAAATGATTAGATGCACAAATAAACAGAGGAAGATCAAAAAATCTCTTATGGGGAGTCATTTTGAATTATTTAAACACTTTCTCACTCCTCAGGGATGTCACACATGGGAGTGTCACCCCTCAGTCTTGTGTATGGTAAATGCAAAGGGACTATCTAGTTTTTCCTCCTCCTTCCCTTTTCCTTCATCACCCTCCCCCCTCCTCTCCCTTCCCTCCTCCATACTCCCCTCTACTCCCTCCCTGCTCCACAGTCCTCCTTCCACCTTCCTTTTCCTCCTGCCACCATCTCCTTCTCTTTTTCTTCTCCGTGCTTGAACTCAGGGCCTGTATGATATCCCTGAGTTTTTTCATTCAAAATATGTGTTCTGCCACTTGTGCTACAGCTCTACTTCTGGAGTTTTGGTGGTTAGAGAAAGAGTCTCATGGACTATCTTGCTTGGCTTGGCTTTGAACCACGGCCCTTAGATCTCAAGCTCCTCATTGTCTAGGATTATGGTATGAGCCGCAGGGGCCTGTCTTGCATAGTGAATTCTTACCAAAGTGTTCACTACGGAAACGAATATTATCTCAGCAGTTTAAAGACTGGTCCAGTTATCCAAGATCAACATAAAGATACAATGTCCTCATTGTATTGTGATGGGATGGTAATGGTACTTCGTGGCCTTCCTCAAACTCTGTGATACTAATCTCATTACATGAAAATATCACACAAAACCCAACAGAGGGACTGCCTTCACCTGTTCAGGGTCCTCAGAACTGAGTAAAGTTTGAAAATCTCACAGTCAAAGGGAGCTTAAAGACACTGGATGACTATATGTAATACAGAACCTTGTATAGAATGGTACAACTGTCAAGCACAATAGATAAAACTTAAGAAAATATTAAATGAAATACAGATCTTTGCTAACAATAATACACTGATAACTTGTTCATTAATAAGGGCAAATATGCATGCTAACATGTTATCAATTAGGGAAGCTGAGTACAGGCTATATGTATAACTTTTCTATACAATTGAAACTATCATCAAATAAAGAATATTTTTAAAGTGTGATTCAATAGTGCTTATACTTAGCAATACAGCCCTACTAGAATGGGTAAGATAAAAGACTGTGATTATGCTAAATCCTTGTAATGATATAGAACAACAGGACATATATATTCTTTGAAAACAGATGGAAGGAATTGCTAACCTAGAAGATGGTTAAGCACACATTTGTGACCTAGCAATTTTATGCTTGTGCATTCATATGAACATCTGTGTACTAAATTTTAGAGGCAGCTATATATATAATCACCAAAAAATGGAAGCTCAATATTCTTTAATCTATTTGTTTAATCCCTCTTACAAAAATTGCAATATACTCATAAATGGAATGCCATCCAGTAGTAAATGTAAATAAACTCTTAACCCACACAACTAGTATAAATCAAAGGCACTGCACTGCTTTTAAAGTCTCAACTTTCCTTGTTTTCTTAAGACAAGTAAGCTAAGACTATTACATAAAGTGCCATGAAATTCTTAACTACCTTCAAACAAATTCCAGAAAACTTTACTCAGTATCACAAGAAGGTCTCAATTCAACGTTTGAGAGGCACCTTTTCAGACATGCCCTGTGTTCATCTTTTCATGGCCCATGCAATTCTACCTCCATTAAATTTTTCAATTTTTGTCAATTTCATAGATGGAAGCATCTTTGAGTTTTTATTTACAATGCTTTGAATTATCTCAATGTCTTGTTAATATTGTCATACTACATCTGTTTTATTTAATCCAACTTACTGATTATTGTGTATTTTGTTTCAGTGACTTGCCTTTTCCTAATTATTTCTTAACTCTTTTGTTTGTTCTTTAGTCTTCTCTTAGCTATAACGTTTCTTTAAACATCATTAACTTTTTGTGTATTATGCCTATGGAAGTTATATTTCCTGAGTTAAGCATTGGCATTTTAATATGTCTATGACTTCTCTGGTCATCCAACTGTATTTATTTCCATGTAGCCAAATATGTCAGTCTTATATAGTTCCTGGATTTGGTTCATGTGTGGGAATATCTTTTGTATTCCAAGGCAAAAATATATCCTCTTAATGTTTCTTTTAGTATTCTTCCAGTTTCCTCAGAGGTCAACCATGGCTAGCCACACAACGATGTCACCAGCTGGGAGCTGTACTTGTTAAGAACGTAAACTCTTATCAACTTGATAATAAAATTAAAGAAAAAAATTCATGAACTCCAAAAACAGGATGCTTTAAAAAAATAATTACATATTTATTGTCAAAGTGATGTACAGAGGAGTTATTGTTTCATACAAAAGGCCATGGGTACATTTCTTGTACTATTTGTTACCTCCTCCCTCATTCCCCCTTCCCTCTCCCCCTTTCCCTCTCCCCGCATGAGTTGTTCAGTTGCTTTACACCAAATGGTTTTGCAAGTATTGCTTTTGGAGTCATTTGTCTTTTTATCCTTTGTCTCTCGATTTTGATATTCCCTTTCACTTCCCTAGATCTAATACCAGTATATACAGTATCCAGGGTACTCAGATGAGATACAGTGATAGCGCTGGGACAACCACAGGAAGGGGATACAAGAGGATCATCAACAACAAAAGCTACGGTTTCACATGGCATGTTGAAAGAAATTACAAGAGTGATATAACACTCGTTTCCATAACATGGAGTTCATTTCACTTAGCATCATCTTATGCATTCATAAGGGCATAGCTATTGGGCTCTTGTGATCCTCTGCTGTGACTAGCCTAAACCTGTGCTAATTATTCCCTATGAGGGAGACCATAGAGTCCATGTTTCTTTGGGTCTGGCTCACTTCACTTAGTATAATTTTTTCCAAGTCCTTCCATTTTCTTACGAATAGGGCAATGTCATTCTTTGTGATAGAGGCATAAAATTCCATTGTGTATATGTACTACATTTTCCTGATCCATTCGTCTACTGAAGGGCATTTGCGATGGTTCCATATTTTAGCAATGATAAATTAAAACCAGGATGCTTTAACTCATATTTCAGTCTCATGTGTCTGGGAAAAGGGGTAAGAATGTTTCATTTATGTAAAAAAATTTGTCATTATAACAAGTTGAACAACTCACTGCCTTAAATATGAATCTGTAACCCCTCTGTACCACACTTTGACAATAAAGAAAAAAAGTTTAATAAGAAATTGAAAAGAGTGAGTCTCAAATACCTTCATTATTTTATTATTTGTTTTTTATGACATTATTGGAAAAATAAGGCTGTAGATATGAACAGTGTTTAAGCGTTTTGGAGGCAATAGCTCTAGTGGAGTAACATGAACATATTTTTTCTCATTATCATGTTCTTTCTTGTTTATTTTTTTAATTATATTTTTAATTATATTTTTATTATCTTGTGGTACAAAGGAGTTACCATTCAACAAAGAATTTGTACCCAGAAGTTACCATTCAACAGATCAGTTTATAAGGACAGTGTGTCTTCAATGATGTTACCCTTATTGTCATTCTACCCACATCTTAAACAGTTATTTTCAAATAGTTGTATGGAGAGGTTGTAGTTTAACACAATCATTTATGTGTGCAAAGCAAGCATGAGAGTACAGTGTGATATCACTCTTCAGTGTTTGGGTACTGGTCAGGTTTCCACAAATCAATGAATGTGGTAAAATGCATAAACTGCACACTGAAAATTAGCATTTCACTGAGATACTTTTCCAAATAAAATCAATAGTCCAAATCTATTAAAACAACAGAGAAAACAAAGGATTATATTCCACATCTCTTACTTATTGTCTCTCAAAAAATTTCCCTCATTTGTACTATTTAGTCTTATTAGTCAGTGATAAAATAAATTAGAACTTTTATATCTGCCTTCAAGTATTTTATAAATATTTCATTAATAATCAAGGTAAAAACACTCTATTTTAATAACCAAAATATAAAAAGAATAGTTACAACATTTCTCTTTCCTTTGATCTTAGTGTTTCAATATTGCTTTCTTTTTTTAAATTTTTATTATCAAACTGATGTACAGAGGGCTGGGAATATGGCCTAGTGGCAAGAGTGCTTGCCTCGTATGCATGAAGCCCTGGGTTCGATTCCCCAGCACCACATATATAAAAAATGGCCAGAAGTGGTGCTGTGGCTCAAGTGGCAGAGTGCTGGCCTTGAGCAAAAAGAAGCCAGTGCTCAGGCCCTGAGTCCAAGGCCAGGACTGGCAAAAAAAAAAAAAAAATCAAAATCAAACTGATGTACAGAGAGGTTACAGTTTCATACGTTAGGCATTGGATACATTTCTTGTACTGTTTGTTACCTCGTCCCTCATTCCCCCTTTCCCCCTCCCCCTTTTCCTTCCCCCCCCCCCCATGAATTGTTCAGTTCATTGTCACCAAACAGTTTTGCAAGTATTGCTTTTTAATTGTCTTTTTTTACCCTGTGTCTCTCGATTTTGGTATTCCCTTTCAATTTCCTAGTTCTACTACCAGTATACATGGTTTCCAATATACTCAGATAAGACACAGAGATAGTGTAGGTACAACCACAGGAAGCAGATACAAGAAGATCATCAATAATAGAAGCTACAGTTATACATAGCACGTTGAAAGTAGTTACAACAGTGATATAACAATCATTTCCATAACATGGAGTTCATTTCACTTAGCATCATCTTATGTTTTCATAATGGTACAGCTTTTGGGCTCTTGTGATCCTCTGCTGTGGCTTGCCTAAACCTGTGCTAATTATTCCCTATAAGGGAGACCATAGAGTCCATGTTTCTTTGGGTCTGGCTCACTTCATTTAGTATAAGTTTTTCCAAGTCCTTCCATTTCCTTACGAATGGGGCAATATCATTCTTTCTGACAGAGGCATAAAATTCCATTGTGTATATGTACCACATTTTCCTGATCTATTCGTCTACTGAGGGGCATCTGGGTTGGTTCCGGATTCTAGCTATGACAAATTGTGCTGCGATGAACATTGTTGTGCTGGTGGCTTTAGTGTGATTTTGTTTGTGGTCTTTTGGATAGATACCCGATAGTGGGGCTGCTGGGTAATAGGGTAGCTCTATGTTTAGCCTTCTGAGGAAACTCCATACCTCTTTCCAGAGTGGCTGAACCAGTTTACATTCCCACCAACAATGAAGTAGGGTTCCCTTTTGGCCACATCCCCTGCAACAATTGTTATTGTTAGTTTTCTTGATATAGGACATTCTTATTGGGGTGAGATGGATTCTCAATGTTGTTTTGATTTGCATTTCTTTTATGGCCAGTGATGTAGAACACTTTTTCATATGTCTCTTGGCCATTCTCATTTCCTCATCAGAGAAGTCTTTTTTAAAGTCTTTAGCCCACTTGATGAGGGGGTCAATATTGCTTTCTAAGTATAAGAAAAGGAGAGTTTCTCATTAAGCCCTTCCAGGAGTCAGACTATAAAGAATACAGTACACTAAAAGCAATAGGAGAAAGAGATTTTTCCATATTTAAATTAAGTTTAACAGCATAATTATAAGTTCTTTGTAGTGTGAGCTACTGTAAATGAATGGTTTCAATAAAACTTTATGAATGCAAAGGAAAATGTTAATCAAAAGTTATCAAAAGTAAGAAAAATTGTTGCTGCTTATGAAGACAACTCAGTGTAAATGGTAATTAAAGATTATTCAGTTCTGACATGATTGACATTTGGGCTGCTTTGAAGAGAGAGGTTGCTTTCTTGGATACTGCAGGAAACTGAGTACCATTCTTGGCAATAGGCATTAAGGCCTCACCCCTACAGCTGTGTAAACCTTTGTGTTGTCAAAGGTCTCCTCAGAGGATGAGAGGCAAGAGGCAAAATCATGTCCCACTGAGAATCATTAGAGTATGGCAAAGGACATGTAGGCAAAAGGTTAGTTTATTCCAGCTTTCCTCATTGTTAGCTGAGTGCTCTTGAGGAAATCGTATAATCTTCTCTGAGTGAATGTTAGTCTCTAAGATAAGCAAAGAGTTTTACAGAATATAGTATATGAAATGTAAATGAGCAATTATATATGAAAAATGAACTGTATTATAATTCTTAGCTGATCACACGAATATAAACTGTGGAATATAAGAAAAATGCTAACAGTATGGTCCTAAGCCAGAGATCATGTTTCCCTTTGGAAGACATTGAGTGGAGATGAAAGGCACTTCTAGTTGTCGCAATGGGGATTACTACTGGCATCTAGAGGGTGCCAGTCAGGGATGCTACTAAATATTCCACAATGCACAGGATAGCTCTCTAAGGCAAAGAAGTGTTCAGCTCCAAATACCAGCACTGCAGGGACTGAGAAACAGTGGTATTAAAGCATTGCCTCTTGAAGATGCTGGGAAGGGCATGTCTTTTTTTGAGTGATTCTGTCAAGTAAGGCACAAGAAGTAAACAGAAGCTTCATTCAGTTGAGATTTTAGAATTAATAGGCTTTCTATGAGCAGATTAAGGAGATCAGCAAATGATATGGAGAACCCTCAAACTATTGTCATTTAGCAATAACAGAAAATGCTTACTTCCCCTGGCATGAAGAATCAAAGAAACAGAAGCAGTGTTGCAAGGTCTCCTGAGGCCTCAGGCAATGGGTACTACGGTACATGACAGACAGGAGCTTTGGTCACAGATACTACCAGAATTGTGATGCTGACTCAAGGAGGGAGCAAGGGAAGAAATTCCCCAAACTATCTTCCATTCCCAGACCTGTCCTCCCCCACCACACTGAACTCAAGGGGAAGCCAGAAGTCTAATACCCCACCCAAATCAGCAGAATTGAGGGGTTATACTTCTGAGAAGGGCAAAGATGAGCTGAGACCACATCTACAGTGAATATGCATGAATGGAAACTGTGTAGGGATGGCAAACACAGTAGTTAGTGGTGTGCCTTAGTTTTCTCTTAGCTTGTTTTTCAGTTAGTGACAGGCAGCAGAGCCATAGCAGAGACTAGAATCTACAGCACTAAAATGTAAGAGAAATGAAATACCACTTCCTAGGATGGCCAACTTATCTTCTAAGCCCTTGACATTCTTAGCAATTCTAAACAGAATCAGTTATTCTACTTGTACATTTCATACACAAACGCACAAACCTCTCATCTTATGGGCAGCTTATCGTTTCAAAGTAATCAAGAGTCAGAAGTAGGAATGATATAAGTCTAGGAAGCATTTTGTAGGATGAGAAGAAATGTGAGTTGCATGCAAGATATTCAGTTCCATCCCCCAGTATTCACGGGTCTTGGCAAAAACCTCATTTTCCTTACTAGCAAATGGGATAGAAGTAATGGCAGATATGGAGGGGACAGGAGAGATTTTCTGGTTCTCTGTGAACAATCCCAATGCCAGGCCAGAGAAATGAGGAGAAGCCATTATTTATTCTGCTGCAATGTTTCCAACCACTGTGACAAGCACAGATGAACCCACAGCCCAAAGCAAAAACCTTGTTCATGCTCTCAGGGAACAAAACAATGAATTTCACAACTTGTCCAGCCAAAGTACTAAAATTACTTTTTTTCCCCACTTGGGTAAATTGAAGTGGCAACTATATTTTAGAGATTCTGCCAAGGATTTGAACTCCAGAAAGTGTAATAGATGAGCTCTCTTTCATGAGGAAAATTCCCAGCAGTGTGAAAGAATGATTTGCTGTTTTCACATGCTCATTCAAGGGTATTTATGTTACATTGATGTGCTTATTCAATTTAGCATACTGTTGAAGGGTTGCCCCTTAATGATAATCATTTATTATCCAGAAAACGGATCTTCCTCTGGGGGAATATATACATACATACATATATACATATGTGTATATATGTATACATATATGTATATGTATATATGTATATATGTATATGTGTATATATGTATGTGTATATATGTGTATATATGTATGTATGTATATAGGTGTGTGTGTGTGTGTGTGTGTGTGTGTGTGTGTGTGTGTGTTCCTGTTGTGAAGTTCCATACTGGGTATACAGAAAATATCTTCAAAGTTCTCCATGTGTGTTGAACCTTCTTGTGCCATCCCAATCTCTCATTTCCCTTGTGCTCAGAAAGTCTCTTCACAGCTTCCATTTCCTGTTTGTGCAATTGTCCCATATTTTAGGTCACAATTACATTTTCCCACTGGTCCTTCCTTGGGAGTTCTCTTGAACTCATGCAACTTTCTGCCTTGGACTACTGAACTCCAAAGCAAAACATATATCATCTTTCATGTTTCCTTTTGGAAATCTTCTCTTCAATTTCTAACACACATCTCCTATGATGCCCAAAGAGTCCATGATGCCTGCAGTCTTGGCCCAGCTCCTTCAGCTTCTGTTCAACTCTGCCATGGTGCTGCCTGCTTCTGAGAGAAGAGACAAGGGATTCTAGAGACACAAGCTCCTCGGGGATCGGTCTTCTTGAATTGCAGGCCCTGAATCAACCTTTCTTATGTTGTGTTCTTCATCCATTCCAGTGTAATGTTGTGTATTCACCACCTCATGGGTCCTTTCATCTCTGAATTACTTATGGGTGTGATTTAGAGCACTGAAGGAAAAAAATGTTTGGTACATTTAAGGCTTATTAAATTGCATAACAAAAATACCTCATCCTTATAAAGCTCAGGTGTTCCTAAGAATTTTGTGCAAGGAAAAATAGAGTAGTCAGTAAAATGTTTCTATACTTCCATTCTAGTCACTAGAAATATGATACCAAAATGGAACTGTGATGATGCTTCATTATCTTCCTCTTTTCCCTTTAGTTCTCCATTCTCTGAATCCTGATCTGAGTCTTCACCATAAGTACACTTTGATAACCTTACTGTGGAGAACAGTAACTTTCTCATATACGTTAGTCAACTGCTGCTGAAAAAAATGTTTTCCAATACTTAATGTCTTAAAACACCAGTTACCATCTCACAGAGTTTCACAGGGTTTCAGTGAACATACCTGGCATAGGGACTGTCCTGAGAATAAGGACAAAACATCAGCCAGGCAGTAGACACCCACGGGAAGAAGAGATCCACTCCCACATCCCACTTGCTAGTTCATGCTGGGTGCTAGCAGGAGGCCTCGGTTCCTCAGCAGTTGACTGTCTTCCAAGAGTTGCTTTAATAGTCTCCTAAACATGGCACCTTGCTTCTCCCACAATGATGTAAAGGCAAGAAAGTTGCTGTAAGTGACCTGTTCTCAGAAGTCAGCCACATTGTCCTTCCCATGAAGAGTTGATCAGAGTCCATCATGAGACTACCGTGGCACCTCATTGTACATTAGCCATGTTTGTGGAATTCCACCATTTCAATAAAAAGTACTTATACAATACAATTCAGTAATCAATATTTTTACCATGATATGCCTCTGTAGAACTGAATTTTCAGTATCATCTTCCAAGCATATATGAGATGACACTAAAGTTGAACACAATTTCATAAGTTCCTTTTTCTCATGAAAGTAACTGAATTTCCAGAAACCTCTGCCTCCATACTATGACCTGGGAATTGTAACATGCTTATGAGTCAGTTTTCAACTCTTGCTTCTAACCACCCTGAAGACTGAGAAAATTCTCCTCTTTCAAAAGCATATTAAAATCAATAGAGGTTGCTATTTTAAGAAGCAACATAAATGGTAGCTGTGATTCTGTCAATATTTTTTAAAGGGTTGAAATTAATTTGTTCCTGTGACACAGCACACAGAACAACCTAGATTTCCCATTGCATAACTCTTGTGTATTATCATAGTCTGTGCAATATGTAGTGTTAAAATTAAGGGGAGTATATATTTTATCCAAATCCTACATTTGTTTTTTCCTTAGTATAGTGTTACACCTAAATATGGCATTTCAAAAGCCATACTGTTCCAGGTACCACTGGTTTGTAAAGAGCCTTTTCCATGTTCCACTACAATGACACACTTAACACCACGACCTTTCAGCTCATGTGGTTCAGGTACAGCTTTCAGACTAATGTAAAGATGGTAGAAAAGAAAGAAAAAGACAGCCCCATGCCTTCTGTTGGAGAATCCAGTGCTGGTTTAGGTAGGGCCTCTTGTGACCGGGTCATCCGACATCTTGTTTCTGGGCTGGCAGATGGGTTACCTAGTTTCCCATACTCCCTGATAATTTCACAGTGTTAGAACCCACATTGCTAGTGTTTTTATGAACTTCTATTTCAATGTGTTCATTCAATCTTTGAAGCAACACAGCCACAATAAAAACATTCATAACCCCTGAGGTTGGTGACATCTACTTCCCTTCACCACCTTAGGGATCACTATTTTTGTTATTGTAAAGGTGATGTACAGAGGGGTTACTGTTATGCAAGTCAGGTCATGAGTACAGTTCTTTTTGAGCAGTGTCACTTCTTCCCTCATTTTCTCTCAACCCTCTCCCCTACAAGTTGTATAATTCATTTTCAACATAATATCTAATGAGTTTTCACTGCTGCATGCAGTATGTATACACAATGGGATTCTGTGCTTCCATGAGAAAGAATGATATTGTTCCATTCAGAAGGAAATTGAATGACCTGGAAAAATTATATTAAAGTCATTTGGATGGATTTCATTTTATATAGAGAAGTGAGGAATGGTGCATTTTCAAAGTTTTAAGCACTGGTAAATGTAGTATCCTAGTAAACAGGTATTTTTAAGTAATAGAAAACCACAAAGGAAAAACAAGATTGGCTTTATCCTATTGGAGGTGATTGGGAATCCAATAAAATCTATCCTTTGCCCCCCTCCCCACAAGGTCTAATCAAATAAAATCTGAACAGAATAAAACTCCCACACTGATTAAAGGAGGATAAGTATTGGAATACCAGTTTGATTTATTGCATGGTATGGATTATGGAATAATTTTAGAGACCAGGTGTATGACAGATGTTGTGTTATGAAGAGATCTGAACCCAGGAGATAGGTGAATTAGTACTGGTTTGATAATGTATTTGCTTATGGTCTTGGTCAAATCATATCCTTTCAAACTCAATATTGTTCTGTTGAGTTATGATAAAACAGTTCTTCCCATTTCATGGGGCTAATTGATGATGAGATGAGATATATGTATAGAATTACTTTGCTAACAATTAAGTGCTGGACAAGTGTAACTTATTATATTATATTCAAGTATACAATACAGTAAACTAAGCTAATAACAAGTTTCCAGGTAGTGATCCCTAGGGAATTAATTGATACTTGACTAGGATTTAATTAACAACTACATATGTGTACACATTGCTGTTCTTGAATGTTCAAAAAATTATTTCTTTGGGGGCTGGGAATGCAGCTTAGTGGTAGAGTGTTTGCCTCTCATGCACAAAACCCTGGTTTGATTCCTCAGCACTACATAAACAGAAAAATCCAAAAGTAGTGCTGTGGCTCACGAGGAGAGTGCTATGCTAGCCTTGAGCAAAAAGGAAGCCAGGGATAGTGCTCAAGTCCAAGCCCCAGGACTAAAAAAAGTTTTCTTTCAAATCCCACTTCCTCCATCATCTTCCCTTCATCATTAGTGAACATGACAACCTCTTTTTGCAAAAGTACAGAGAAGAAAATTTGAATATACTACCTGCCTCTAACAGTTTCAACTCACTGATGAAGTGAATGGTTTATCTTAAGTATATGGGACATAAGTTGTTGTCTTTGCTTCAAAGAGCCTTTAAGCAATTGGGATATAAGCTAGCATTTCATGGAACTATAATAAAAAAATAAATGAAATAATATGTATATGAATATCCCAAATGCTACTAATGCTTAATGGAAATTTTGTTGCTAGAGAGATATTCCAAAAAGTTTTATCAAGAAGGTAAAATTTTATTAGGGTATTTTGGCTAAATAGTTTATTCTACGCAAACAGAAATAGACAACAACAGGAGATAAATGTGATTCCAGTACTTTGTATACAGGTAAAAAACAGTGATATATGTGTGTATACATATATGCTTTGTTATAGAGTTATAAGAAAAGGTTCTTATTATTTCTTAACACACTGATAAAACTATAAATGTGTTATAAAATACACAGGTAATAGAGAAAAGATATTTTTGAACAGTCATATTTTGGATATATGTAGCCTTCTTCTTTATATATCTAAGTAAAGACTTATTGTTGTTGCTGTGTTTGTTTGTTTTGGTTTGTTTATAATTAATTCCTGAAATGACAGTGTCCCTGGAACAAAACTGTTGTAATATCATGCTTCAGTACACATGATGAAAAATTTTGATGGCCTCCAGATAGGGGATATAAGTGCATGACAGGCACATACACAGAGGGCCTGAATATGCAGCCTGGCTCTGGGAAATGTTTATCTGTTCAGAAACCTGATCTTGAAATTTGTCAAGTAAATTCACAATGTTTACCTGACCATCTGGGCATTCTGAAACACACCAACCATCATACATCATTAATGATCTGTCTAGAGAATAAATTATCTGAGTTAATAAAGACTGTGCCACAATAGAAAGTTGCTAGGGTGGGGAAGGAAAGAGAATCCCATTTATTCACCAACTTGGAAGGATCAGAAAAGGCCCAGAAAACCATAATTAGTGGTAATTGAAAATAAATGATAGGAGAGAACAAAGGAAGGAACTACTCTTATGAAATCATAGCACTTTGAAGATGAAAATTATGAAGGAGTATGTGAAACTGAATTCATCAGAGATTTAGTTAGCCAAACCCACTTATCCACTGAAGATTTCTTCCACCTTCCCACATATCAAGACTGTTTTCTATGTCTGAAAAATCCTCCTTCCTCCTTTTTTATCTATTTACTTCATTTTGTTTCAAGACAAACAGCTATCTAGATTTTAGAACTAAATCTCACACTTGGCCATTGTTCCTACAAAAATCATTCAAAAGCAATACTTGCAAAACTGTTTAGTGTAAATCTACTGAACAACTCATGGGGGGAAAGGGAAATGGGGAGGGGGGAGGGGGGAATGAGGGAGGAGGTAACAAACAGTACAAGAAATGTATCCAATGCCTAACATATGAAACTGTAACCACTCTGTATATCAGTTTGACAATAAAAAATTTAAAAAATCATTCAAAAACAGTAACAGTTATGTTTTTGATCCACCTTTTGATGATGGTAAAGTATTAATGTACATTAACAAAACAGATTAAGCAACTCAGATTTTTTTTATTTAAGTGATCAACCTACAAAATCTTTCATATCCATAAAATGCATCTAATAAAAGTATCTATTATTATATCATAACAACATGAGATTAACCTTAAATAAAGAATCAATAGAACATTAATAAAACAGTAGAATGTGGATTTATATCTACAGAAATTTAAGTAATTGAATCAACTAAGAACTTCTAATTTTCTAGTCTAAGTCCTAAAACAGTTGAGAAAGGCAAAGGAATCAGAAGGTGAAAACCCAGACAATTCTTTAGCAATCATTTACAGGCATATTGTATTCCTCATGCTGAAAACCAATAGTTTGCAGACTTAACTACTGGTCAGCTTGAGAATGGGCAGACACGGTGCCTGTTGGGTGGGGGTCTGTCCCTGGAGAAGTAGAACTAAGGCTCATTCTTTGCAAGTAATCTGTTAAAATTAAAAGAGAAAGCCAAGGAAATTCTCAGTGACTCATGCCTAAAGATTCCTTTCAAGCCCAGCCTTCAGTGAGGTGTACAAAGACACAGATGGGCTAAGAAGGTTAGGCTTTGCCATGTTCCCTTTAATGAGAAGAAACATCACAAGTTAGAAAGAATTCTCTCCCTGATTACACACATGTTGGCAATGTAGTTACCAGAGGAAGGTTGAATCAAGTCGGTGTTTATCTGGTCCACATTCTCACCTCCTATTTCATGGAAAAGATAGCTATCCTATACTAGAATAACTCCAAGAACAAATAATTTTTCCAAAGGCATAATAAAAATGAACACACCATTACACATCCACTAGAAAGGTTTTAATAAAACTATCGAAAAACAGCAAATGTTTGAGAGGATGTGGGAAAATCCAGTATTGATGCATTGCTAGTAGAAATGCAAAATCATCACATAATCACTATGAACATGTTTGGTACTTCCTCAAATAGTTTAGAACACAATTATTGTGTGATATTTCAACTCTATTTATGGTTATATATAATGGTTATTTTTATGTGTCAACTTACCTAAACTGTAGTGCCCATCTATTTGGTCAAACTCCAGCCTAAATGCTACCATGAAGACATTTTTTTTACAACACTAACATTGAAGTCAGTAGCCTGAGAGAAACAGATTCTTCTCTACACTAGGTTTGATGTCCCTTGTCTAATAAGCTAAAGGCCTTAAGAGCAAAGATTAAGAATTCTGGAAGAGGAGTCTCCTTAACACTATTGTATCAACCTACTTCCAGCCTCTTGGCCTATCCTGAGAAGTTTAGTCTTAACAAATCCACAAATCAATAAAGCCAATTTCTTAAATCTGTCTCTGTCTTTGTTAGGTAGGTAGGTTGGTAGGTAGATGATAGGTGTATCAATGGATGGATAGACAGATAGATAAATGATAGATAGATAGATCAGTAAGGCCTATTGTTTCTCTTTCTTTAATGGACTTTACTTAGTATAGACCCAAAAGAATTGAAAACAGGTATTTAAAAAACAACAACAACAACATTGTATGGTACTGACTAAAGTTGGAAACAGCCCAAATGGCCATCAATAAATGAATGGGTAAACAAAATACAGTTTGTTTGGTAGATTATCGTTCATTAGTGATGTGTCAGATTGTATTGTGAGTTTTGCTTATAATGACTGATATTACTGACACAAGAACAGAAAATATTGTAAAACAGAAAACAGATTAAATGTCATTAGTAATATAAGGTAAATATTTGCAGGTATGCATATATGTGCATACTTACATGATACATGTGATATATCATGTGATATATATTATATATCATATACACATACATCAATAGTTTATTAGTAGTGGAGTGGCACTCACATTATCTCTGTAGCACACTAACGCTGTTTAGAATGGATTCCCTATTGAGTTTCCTCTGGTTGGTTTCTGTCCTAGGAGAGGGCATAAAAGTTGAAGGTCAAAGCAATCCCCCTGAGAGTCATGCTAAGGAGCATCCAGTCTCTTCTCATCCTAAAATCTATGCTTCACATTTCTAGTTTTGATTAGGATTCATCTTGTAGGTCTGTTTTGTGTAATGAATTCAAATCCTTTCATTGGCTTTTGATTTAGTATCCAATTCTGAAATATTAATATTCACAACTACTTTTATAGCTTAATAAAACTTTTAAATTTTGTATGCATTGCATATCTACTTTGCATAAATGGAAGATTAACTATGTTAAGTAGAATTTGCATGGTATGCAAATTTGAGGTTTCTGGATTTATAACATAGTATAGAAAAGACTTTTGTCATTTTCATTGCCTAATAGCTCTAAGGATTTTCACTAGAACAGAGCAATGGCTATCCTACCTTTATTCATAATGTCTCTTGTGCTAAAATGTTCATTTTTTTCCTAATAGATAGGAATAATTTGAGGACAGGGTCTTATTTTTACACATCTTAAGTATGAAGAACACTATATTGTAGTGTACAGATTAAACAAATAAAATGTGATGATTTAGCTAACTTTTATTTATGGACTGTAAGTGTGTTTCATCATTTGAAACTATACTCCTTCAAAAGCTGGTCCTACCTTCTTCCATTAAACGGAGCAATTGTAAAGCAATCTAAAAATTACGTATTTTGATTATATTTTAGCATGTCTGAATAGCATTCAAGAAAACTAGACTTAGGGGAGGAGAGAGAGAGGGTAATGGGAGCTGAATATAATTGAAGTACATCCTGTGTGTAGATGAAAAAAGAATAATGAAACCCACTTAAATGTTAAAAAGTGGGAGAGGGTAGGAAGCAGGCTAGGAAAGAGTAAAGAGAGTGAGTGAATTTGATTGAAGTGCATTACAGCCATGCGTGTACATCACAAGAAAACCACTTTGTACAGTTAATATATGATATTAACGGTGAAATGGTCTAAAATACATACATTCTTAGGTCTAATAGAAGGAAGTCCTGATATAGAATCCTGTTTAGGTTGAGTCCAGCAGTCCACAGGATATCAAAGATGTTTTCCCACAGCCATTCACCTGCCAACAGTTCAGTTGACTATTGTATAATAGGGTTATGGGATGATTGATCTTTTCAAGCTCAGTTAAGCCATGCCTTTCAATAAATGCCTCCTTTACCAGATTGGGTGCCTGTTCATTCTGTCACTAATCACCCTTAAGAGAGAAGAAAAATACCTTACAACTAAACTAGCCTTTCTTTAAACTAAGGCCAATTTCCCACTTCCTCCCAAATACATTTTAGTTCTCAATGGAAAAAGATGTACAGATACTAAGAGACAATCTCAAAGTTCACTAGACATATCTGAGTGGACCTGTTATGTATTGGAAATCTATATCAGCACTGGTTGTGGCAGTTTCTACTCCAAGAGACACAGATATTCCATGCTGTGAGAAGAAGCCAAGGAAATGGATCTCACTTCTTTATTCATCTTTCTACTTTACTCATATTTTTTTCAAGTTATGACAAATTAGTTGTTCGGCAAATCCATCTGCCAAACAATTCTGAGAATCAGAGATTTGTCAGTAAGCCTGAATCTTTGTTCTTCCTTCTAGCATGGGGAGGATGATTCTCAACCCAGGTACAGCTCACTGAGTATAATGAGAGACTGGTAAGGGCTGCCCCAAAGGAGGGTGAGGATAAAGAGGAAATAGTCCTCTTTAATAGTGGATCCCAGTGTCATTGTGAAGCCAATCACCACCTACTGCAAATAATTTGCTCCCTTTTCAGTGACCCTGAGAAGTTCCTGGAATCTGTGTTCAGTGAGTACAAACCAGACAGTTGAATGAGTAAGCCCAGCAGGAATTCAGCTACGAGAAGAAAGCTCAGATCAGCTCCTGCACCAGCCCTGTGAATTCATTTACCTTTTCTCTCCAAAGATGAGGAGGAAGATTCATTTTTAGGTGAGAAAGCAGTTTTCTCACCCTGCTATGTACTGAAAATCTTCCACTTCTTTTCCATCTATTTTCTGTCCATGTCAGTTCAATAGCCCATATAATCAGATCAGAAGTCTCCTTAGTTTACTGTTAAATATTTCATTGCTTTTAGATCTCTGTATGTTCATTTGAGGTCTTAAGGTTATTTGACTAGTGTGATTGTAATCATTTTCTGTAGTATCTATTCAATTTCCCCTTAATTGTAATAGCAGAGAACAATGAAATAAGATAGAAAATTGTATTTCTCAATTTGTTTCCTGTTATTAGTATTCAAGTCTAGGTGCTAAAGTAGAAAGGGATTTTCTAATGAATGATAAATGTAATATGAATATCTGTATGCCAGATACTGTTTGAACTCTCATAGGCTGTTAAATAAACCATCCAGTGAAGTAGATGGGTTATATATTTAAACAGATAATCATACATATATATGTGTATATGTATGTACAAAAATGTATAAATATTTGTGCACACAGGTAATTAGAAATTACATGTTTAATTACATATTACATATAAATTGTGTATTTTGTGTAATGTATATTATTAAAATAAATATATAATTTATCCAGTATTATTTATTTATGTATTATGTATTATTTATTAAAATAAATACATATTATTTTCCAGTGTGTATATATTATAAATGCCATTTAATATAAGTATATAGCATATATTTTTAAATATATGAGATTATATAAATACACACGTTTGTATAAAAATCTATACTTTTATATTGTTTGTATAAATTTTTTCATTTTTATTTTTTCATTTTTTTTGCCAGTCCTGAGGCTTGAATTCAGGGCCTGAGCACTGTCTCCAGCTTCTAGCACTCTAGCACTTGCACCACAGCACACCACTTCTGATTTTTTATGTTTATGTGGTGCTGAGGAATTGAACCCAGGGCTTCATGCATACTGGACAAGCATTCCACTGCTAAGCCACACTCCCAGCCCTAAACTTTTATTTTAAAATATAAAAATAAATTTGTATAAATATATTTATAAAATATAACATATAAAGAGAAACAGAAATGGCAATCAAAGACCTCCCATCCAAGAAAAAGTTCAGGATTGGATGAGTTTATAAATTAATTCTATTTGGCCTTCAAAGAGGAATGAACACCAATAGTCCTCCAACTCTTCAATGAAAAAGAAAGAGAAATACCACTACCAAACTCATTCTATGAACCTAGCATTCCACTCATCCCCAAACCCAACACAACCTCATCAAAGAAAGAGAACTATAGACCAATCTCTATGATGAACATGGATGCAAATTTTCTCAGTGAAATTGTGGCTGAATTCAACAACTAACCTCCACAGTCATACACGATGACCAAATGAGATTCATTCCACGGATATAAAGCTGATTCCATATTTATAAATCAATAAATGCAATACAATCAACAGAAGTAAGGACAAGAACCACATGATCATCTCAAAAGATATAAAAAAAGTTTTTGACAAGATCCATCACCCCTTTTTGATAAACGTTCTGGAGAAGCTAAGAAAACATGTAACATTATTCCATATAATAAAGGCAGTATATAACGAACGTACAGCCAGCATTATACTTAATGATGAACATCTAAAGGCATTACTCTAAAATCGGGAATCAGACATGGATGTCCATTCCCTCCACTTCTCTCAATATAGTACTGGAATTCCTAGAAAGAGCAATAAGGCAAGAGATAAACATAAAAGAGATCTATTTTAAAGAAGATGTAAAAAAAACCCAAACTATTCTTTTTGCAAATGATATGATCTTGTATTTAAAATATTCTATAACCTTTCCCCAAGTTACTAGAGCTGATCCTAAACTTTGTAAAAGCAACAAGATATAAATTCAACCCATAAAAATCAATAGCTTTTCTATGAGCAGATGAAGACTGAAATCATGATAGCAAGCCCATTTGCCATATCCCTCCCCCCCAAAAAACAAACCACCTATGACCTCTATTGTGAAAACTTAAAAATTTTGAAGAAGGAAATAGAAGACTAAAGGTAGTGGAAAGACCTTCCATGTTCCTGGGTTGGAAGGATTAGCATCATGAAAATGGAAATATTGCTCAAATCAATTTACAAATTCAATGCAATGTCCACCAAAATCCCCCAAACATCCTTCAATTAAATAGAGAAAACAATTCAAAATTTCACATGGAATAGCAAAAGATACCAAATAGCAAAAGAAATCTGTATTTGGATGAACGGTGTTAAAGAGTAACAATATCAAACTTCATACTCTATTACAAAGCCATAGTAATGAAAACAGCTTGGTACTGGTGTAGTAATAAGCCTGAGGACCAAAGAGACAGAATAGAAGACCCAGAAATGAACCCAAAGACATATAGCCATCTAATATTTGACAAGGGATCAAAAAACATTGGTTGGAAGAAAGTCAAATGATGTGGGTAAAATTGGCTATCTACATGCAGAAAACTAAAACTAGACCCTATGTATCACCTTATATATCACTAGATTCTTATTTATCAACATGTATCAAAGACCTCAATGTAAGGCCAGAAACTATGAAAATATTACAGGAAGACAAACTTTCTAAGTAAAGATCCAGTTATAACGAATCAAAGAAAGACTGGATAAATGGGATTACATCAAACTTAAAAGTTTCTGCCTGGCAAATTGACATAGCTAAAAAGGCAAAGCGTATAGCTAACAAACTAAGTAGCCCACAAAATGGGAGATTTTTTTTCACCATCTATGTTGGGGTCCATCTTTCTCGCCTTGATGGAAGGGGCTTGATGCACCTCCCCCAGCTGGGGAATGCGGCCCTTCCACCCTCTCTACATTGGAATCCGGAGAAACCGGTTGGGCAAATAGACCCCCGACTTAGCTGGCAGCCAGCCAGGCACCTACCAGCCCCGCCCTGGTTCAGCGCGCTCAGAGTGACGCAGCCCCTTGGGGGTCACGTGACAGCTCTTGGCCTATCGGAATCCTGGCCAACCCCCTTCCTTCAGAATCATCTCCCCTTGACCTTCTCTCAATAAAGTTAGTTCACTCTCAGAAGCCTACTCCGTGGTCTATGTACGCTAGCTCCCAGGGAAGGATCGCGGTCACATTACCACGTAGGTCGCGTGCACGCCAGGCCGGAGTGACCCCTACGTCTCACTCTAACTTACCTGCAGATCAAGGGTTAGGGGAGAGGACGATACGGAGGGTAATAAGAGAGAAAGAAATAAGCATCCGAGCCGGGTCAGAGAAAAAACCCCAACACATCTATACATCACACAAGGGATGATTAATACCAAAATATACTTAGAGCTCAAAAATTACTCCCCCCCAATAAACTCTCAAAGAAACAACAACCCAATTAATAAATGGGCTAATGACTTAAAGAAAGACTTCTCAGAAGAAGAAATAAAAATGGCCAGTAGACAAATGAAGAAATGTTAAACATCTCTGAACATAAAGGAAATGTAAATCAAAACAACACTGAGATTCCACCTCATCCCAGTTAGAATGGCCAATATCAAGAAAACTAACAATAACAAATGCATGGTAGCATGGATGTGGCCAAAGGAAACTCTATTACATGGTTGGTGGAAAGGTAAACTTGTTCAACCACTCTGGAAAGCAGTATGGAAGTTTCTCAAAAGACTAAACATGGAGCTTCCCAATGACCCAGCAATCCCACACTTGAGCATTTACCCAAATGACAACAAACCAGTCTGTATCTAGTAGAATTTAGAAATATAAGAGAAGGGGTGGATGGAAAAGAAGTGAAGATGTTAATGTGATGACACAAATCAACATACATTGCACACATAAACTGCTTTGTTAAATGGCAAAAAATTCACTATATAACCTAAAATTAAGATAAGTAAGGATGGGTTGGGAGGGGTGGGTGAGAACATTGATTAATATGGACTGTATTCATAAACTGATTCAGTGAATAACAAAAATGTACTTTAATAATATCCTATGCTTCCAAAAATTATACATCACAGGTAAATTGTATATTTTTAAGTGCAAATTATTGAAATAAATATGTATTATTTACATTGTGCAAATATAGAATAAGTAAATGATAATCTAAATATATAATATACTTTGTAAAATATTGTTATTTATATAAATATTAGTATATTTATATTTTTGTAGTCACCATTTGACTATTTAGTTTCCTTTGAAACATCTTCCTCCTGGCAAACATGAGATGGAGAATATACTAGAGATGACAGTGAAACAATAGTCATCATGTTAACTGCTAACTATAGTAACCTTGTGTTCATCTCTGCATTTGTCTTTTGACACTTTGCTACAAGTACAAGTATAAAACTCTTAATGGGAAATGAACAACTGGAAGGAGCCTGTTTTATAAAGTTCTACAAGTAATCCAGTCCTTACATCATTCTACTCTTTGATCCTTGGCCTTATGACTTAGGAATATGATCCTATCCCTTTGTTGTGGATTTTGTTGAGTACCTCCTGACTTTCAGTCCCTAAGAGATGTTTCAGGTTCATCTTACATATTCCATATAGCTGTCCTTGTTCCTTCCCTCCCTCTTGAAAATATTATTAAGAACTAGGATATAGGACAGTAGGAATAGTCCCAGCTTTTAATAATTAAAATTGCTGTAACTTTTTATGCCCTCTCCTTTTTAAAAATTCATGAGGATATATATGCAATTTATCCTTAAATTTTCTTCTTATCTAAAATATATTTTTAAAATTAAAATTTTCCTCTAGATACCACATTATCTGAATTCTGTATATCCCTTTATTATATATAATATATATTTTTATATAATATATGCACATATATTATTTTTATGTAGTTTTACAAAGCAGTTGGTATTGAACAAAGAAGTTTATGAATACCACATATTTTGGTTGTCATTCCTCTCATAATTCTTCTCCCTCCCTCCCTCCATACCCAATTCTTCCCTCACTTTTCTTTATTTTGTAGGAGATACATTGAATTTTTTTTACTGCATTTTCCTCTCTTGCTGTACCTCTTGTGATTTATTTTGCATACTAATTTGTTTTCAATTTAAAACTGGGTCTTTGGAAGCCTGAATGTGATGTTCAAGTGGTAATTCACCTCCGTAGGAAGTATGGGTCCCTGACTTCAAATCTCATATTGCCAAAAGGATAACTCAAAATAAGTTTGCCTTTTCAGCCCTGAAGAAGACAGCTATTCTCTGCTGGTGAGTAGATTGCTCACTGCATCTACTTTGGGTTAAGATGCATGTTACACTTTGGAGACTTTAATCGGATCCTACAGGTATTTGCTAACATATGAAGACATAGGGTAACAGAAGGTCAGATGTTACTAATTTTTCTGTGTTCTGGTTTCTGGGCTGTCTGACAAGCAGCTAGCACCAGGTTTGTAGATGCTGAAGTTTTTTGTCTTCTCTATCTTCTGAAGAACGAACCATTGCTCTTATTACACTCCTCTCTTCTGGTCCTGACACTGTCAACTCTTCACATTGCAAATTCATAATCAAGGTGTATAAATACATACTGTATTCTCAGCTACACAAAAGAAAGATACTGGCCTGAAACCTGTATAGTTACCTGACAAACACAGGTTAGAGAAGGAACAGAAAGACTGCATTATGAAGTCCCCAATCATTTTCTATACTAACTTATTAGTCCAGAGACATCCTTGGTTTAAAACAGTTTGGTGAAAAAACAGTTTGGGATAATCATTCAAATATGTTTTATTGTTCCAGTTTAAACAAACTGCAATATGTCATGCAAATGTTTCCAAAGTGATGGAAATAATGTTTTATACACTGTACAAGTAACTTTATAAAAGAGATCCTTTTAGGCTATTGCTGAGGTATCCTGAATTCTTAGCACAGGGTATCTATGCAGCAAGTGGCTTCTGTTCCAGAGCCCTATAGGTCTCAAACCACAGAGTATCTAATTGGAATGAGAAGGTCATAAACAGAATCCAATAAGCAGATTTCTGGGAGTTTAATGTCAAATGATATGCAGTACTCAGAGAAAATCTAGTTATTTCTGATCTGAAACAAAACAATAACAATTTTGTGTGTTTATGTTTCCACAAGTTTTCATGTCTATTGTTCAGGTGTCCATTAGGCTAAAATCTACAAGCGGGGTTAGCTTTTCTGAAAGTTCTAGGACAAAACCTGTTCCTGTGACTTTCCAACTGCTAAAGGCTCCCCACATCCCTTGACTCATGGCCTCTTCTTCCATCTTGAAGCCGCTGCCAACAGTTAGCTAGCATTCTGTTGACATAGCATAGCAATGTGGTTGTTCTAAAACTTATGGTTCTCTTACCTTCCTCTCCTACTTGCAAAAGCACTTTTCATTACATTAGACTCAATTGGTTGGTTCAAGATATTCCTGTCCTCAACCAGCACATGAAAAACCTTCCTTTTTTCTGCAAACCTAACTCCCCTTTTCAAGTCTATACTATTGAAGCTCTGGGAAAAAAGAACTTTGTAGTCATTAGTCTATCTCCTCCATGATTCCAAGATACATGACAATCAAGATATATGTATCACTGACTTTTATTTTACCGAATTCTTAGGCTTAAGCTAACCAGCCAAATAGAGTATATAATTAAAAGTAAACAGTATTCTGCTACTAAAACATGATTTAGATTTAATTGTGTTAGGAGCAAAGAGAGAGTGGAGATCTCTTAGCTAGTAGTGTACTTCAAAGCATTGTGCTTTACATGAGAATAGCTCTAGGAACCCTCTGTCATAGCTAGTAGAATTTCATACTGTTGCAGTATCAGCAGTAATTGTCAGCCTCCACTACAAATTAACACTACCTCAAAAGCTTTTGACTATTCTGATAATTGGATCATACTTGAAGCCAATTGTAACTCAATATCTAGTGGCTGGGACCCTGACATTAGTATTTAATACAGCTTCCAGATCATTCTTAAATATGTACCTAGGACGTAAGGATTATTGCTCTACAAGGAAGGGTGTCATTCAAATATCTTTCTAGATTAAATGGGAATGAGGCATTTGTCAACAAGCTTCTAATCAAGTTGAGAAAATCACTAGAATTATTGAGCTTTAGAAGTTTTAAAGTAGCTCCATCTGTGATGTCTCAGATTCTTCTAATTTGTCAGTAAGTTTTATTTTTCTTTGTATTTTTTTTATTTCATGGATTTATTTATTTATTTTGGTGTCTTTCTGTTTGTTTTTAGACAGAATCTTTCATTTTTGCTTGGCTGTCCTAGACAGTAATCTTCCTATTTATGTTCCCCAGCTAGCTGGAATTCCAGGCACTTTTCCACCAAACCCACATGGTCTCCTTAGATTTCTGTCCAGTCTGACCTCCAAGTATGATCTTTCTGCTCTGTGCCTTTTAGCTTACCCTTGATAATCCCATGATTCATCTTTCAATTATTCAAATCAATCTATATTTCTCCCTCTCTCATTTACTCTTAAGTGTGTATGTATATCTATGTGTGTACACAGATAAAGGTATATATGTATACATCTTTTACTAGTTCTACTTTCTCTAGGAATCCCTAAAACTATGTTCCATGTAGAATGTTTCACAGAGTAAGACTGAGAGTTGCATTGTGCACTGATAGATACCTTGGGCAGAGAGACAAATGTTGTGACTGATAAAGTAAAATTAAAAGACTTAGAAAAGAATAGATAGTAAACTGTTGGGGATGGTCTTATGAAATGGGGCCTAGAATCAAAAATAAAATGAGTTAAGTGTGGATGGAGAAAATTAATAGAAACCAGGAGCAAATATTACTACTGTGTCATAGCAAATGAAATGAAGACAAACTGAAAGAAATCTCTGTAAATTGCATAACTTACTGCAAATTCTGCACGTTCAAAATCAATTAGACCAGTACAAATGTCACAAACATCCAGTAATACATGGCTAAAAGCAAAAAATAAACCATCTAAAAGATAAAAATAAAATCAAGTCCACACTGTGCGCCAAGTAAAACAGCATGACTTTTTATGGTTTTTATGACTTTGGGAGTATTTCAACATGATGTGGATGTGTTTTAAGTGTGAGAATGTACTTTGTGGTCTGGGGTTAAATATAAATCAGGTTTGTCGCCAGCTTGAAAATGAAGGGTAGCATATGGTAAACAGCAATCTGGGGTTGTGCAAGAGATATCAAGTATAACCATGGAAGCTACAGTACAGAATTGTGGAAATTTCAAAGACAAACTCATCAGCCAATGCAAATAAAGATCTAATTTGTATACCAGATAACAAAATGTGGGGTTGGGGTCATGGATTAAAGATAGAGCCTCATAATTGCTAGGCCAGAACTCTACCATTTATTCATAGCACCAGCTCCCTGAAAATATATTTGATTGATTTTTTTTTTTTTTTTTGGCCAGTCCTGGGGCTTATACTCAGGGCCTGAGCACTGTCCCTGGCCTCTTTTTGCTCAAGGCTAGCACTCTACCACTTGAGCCACAGCGCCGCTTCTGGCCGTTTTCTGTATATGTGGTGCTGGAGAATTGAACCCAGGGCCCCATGTATACGAGGCAAGCACTCTTGCCACTAGGCCATATCCCCAGCCCTGACTGATTCTTATAATGGTAATTTAGATATCATTTTCATTTTTTAAAAAAGTAGAATGTAGGTAATGTTTGATACAAATAAGAAAAGTATAGTAGTTTAATTAGGCATCCTGTTCATGAAAATAATCTGTGAAGCTTCTGAAGTTCATAACAAAGAAAAAATTTTAATAATTAATGTATGAATTTTATATAGGGCAAGAAATATCCTCAATTCTAAATGAATTAAAGATCTTCTGAAATGTAAAAGGTTAATAAATGCACTCTTTAGGGATTCTCAGACAAATGCAACTATTAAAAAATGAAAGTTACCGGCATATTTGTTAAAAAAAAGATAATGAATTATTAATAAAAGCCAAGTACCTGCTAGAAGGGAAATAAAAACTAATTGATGGGGGCTATTCTACTATGTGAATAAAAGCAATCATTTAGGAAAATTGATTGTTCCAGTGATTTTGAAATAGTTGTAAGTTCCAAATGCAACTTTGAAGAGTTAGTGTTGTGGATCTAGGCAGAGTATATAAACTGAATGAAATAAAACAAGCTTATATAACAGATATTAAAAATTCAGAAGCATTTTTAGGACAGAAAACAAATCCATTTTGTAGATAGACTAAGGAAATGAAACAAAGTCCCCACAAGATTTCGCGGTCCCTTTCTCCTGTAATATATTTGGAATTTCTCTAGGAATTACATTAAACAGGAGGAATTTAAAATCATGATCAGAAGCTATAAATGTAGTTGAGTGGTAGAACACTTGTCCACAGTATGTGGTGAACATAACAAAACAACTCAGAAAAGCTCAGAGTACACAAGAAAGAAGCACACTATTGTCAGGTACTTTCCTTGAGACAGGGTCCACAAAGCTGGGGGCTAGAGTGGGGGTGGGGGTGGGGTGGAGGACTTTATACTGTTCTCTATTTGAAATCCTTCCTTCACCTCAATTGTTTTCCAAGCTGCTTATCCACATGAGGTTATGCAATGATCATTGCCTTCTGCTACATCTAACAGAAATTTGTCACTTGTATCTATCACTTAAATTATTACCAGGAACATAAGGGCTTAAAATGATAAATACTTGTTACCACACACAGTTTCAGAGAGCTGGTGGTTCTGGGTCGGAGAGGAACAAGAGGTTGCAGTCAAGATGTTGATTTGGGCAGAGGCCTTTTGAAGGCTGATTTTCGAGTCTCAAATTTATTCCTGTTGCTACAGGTTAAGTTCCTTTTCGATATTGATCAGAAGTTTCAGTGTTACATTTCTGGAGTCTCTCAATATGGTAGTTTATAGTATAGCATCAAATGCTTTTCTAAGGGAATTATCTAAAAGAAAACAGAGGACAAAATAGAAATGGAGGTCACATTTTCTGTTTCAGCCTAAACTCATGGATGTAATGGTCCATCTTCACATCCATCATATCCTTCTGTCAAGTAAATACGCTCTTTGTTCTAAGAAGACAATAAGGAGAATGGATATCAAGAGCTGGGATTAGTGGGGGCACACCTTGAAAGGCACCTTTCACAGACTTTCAAATTTAGCATTTTTTGTTATCCATCCCCCAATTTGTTTTGTTAATTCCTTGAAAATAAGAAATAAGTCATGTGATGCTTTTAGCCCCCTGCCCTCTTACAGTGACACAGAACTTCTGAGAATCTTCTACTATCTACTATTGATGGTTATCTCCACATCTATATAGCCTTGCTTTAGAGTGTCAATAAATCCAAACTCAGAACGTGCAAAAGGAGAAAAAACTTTATCTGGTGTTTGTAATGGTGGTAGTGGGGGATTTCAATTTAGGATCCATAGGTGCAGATAAGGAGAAGATGTGCAACTTTACATGTTGACAAAGATCAGAGGCTACGTGACAAAGAGAAGCTAGAGAGAAGAAAAGATTGCATAAATACAAGGCAAGCACTCTTGCCACTAGGCCATATTCCGAGCCCCAGATTGCATAAATACAACAAAAATTTCCACGAAGTAAAAGTCTGATAACCTCTTGACATTCTACTTCAGGCATTAGGCCTGATGTAAGTATACTGTTTGGGTCACGCCAAATCCAGAGGTCTTTGAGGTTTGTCAAAAGGTGGAGATGAGTGAAACTCATAGTTACCAGGCAGCAGCTGGAGTTTTCTAATCACCTCCCAACTTGAAAGGATCTTCCAGTGTTGCTTATTATTATCTGAAAATTCACATATAAGACATCTGGGGAGAATGCTATCCTACACACTGAAAACTTTGTCTTGAGAATTTGGGTTATAACAAAATTATCATTATATACCACCAGCCAACTGTCTGAAACACAAAACTGATATGGAAATAGATTAATATGTGAGTGTGAAACTGTCACGGATTGATCACTTTTTTCAACCATTGAAGAGTCATATTTTCTAATATCCTTTGGCATTAGGTAGATTACCTTATCATCTCCTCCCTTCTATTATTCTGGAGGTGTTTCTTGTAAGTTCAAGTTTTCCTAAACCTACACAATGATATTAGGGTAAGGAATATTCATACTATAGGTTGTTGCATGGGAAATAGTCTTTTAAAAACCAGTAATAATAGAAAAGTTAAAAAAATCAAATCTGCTGAAAGAAAGTGTGAACAAGATACTTCTTTAAACAAGTTACTTTGAATATTAAGTTACAATAGGCAAAAAATGACCCACTGTATACCCCCTTCCTTAAATCAAACAAAGCCAAAAAACAAAACAAAACAGAATTAACCAAAAATCCTGGTTTCCAGACATTATTGAAAGACAGATCTACTCATCATAAAAGTGCTTTTTTAAAAGTGCTTTTGTCTTTTTTTAAGTACTTTAAAATTCATGGGCATTTGGCCCACTCAGGAGTCCAGGAAATTAGCACTTGGAGCTCATTGTTCTATCCTTTATGATCCTCATGACCCAGAAGCCTTTCCAACTACCTTTTGTGTTACAGATCATTGGTCCCTTCCATTTATATGAGTCAAGAACTACTCTTCTCTCTTTCTCCTATCCACACCAACTCAAAAACTTTGTTTTATTATTACTCATATTTTCCTTCCATAATTTATAAATTCTCATGACAGTTCATTTTTTGTTCTCAGCATCATGAACTTGAGATAAGCTGAGATCAATCTTTGGTTTTATGGATGAGCAAAGAAAAAATTTCCCAGAGAAGTCAAGTACATTTTCTAAGGGTCACAGATCCCTGGGTCCAATGTATTATTAATTTTAAAATATTGACCCAATGGGGCTAAGGATATGGCCTAGTGGCAAGAGTGCTTGTCTCATATACATGAGGCCCTGGGTTCAATTCCCCAGCACCACATAAACAGAAAATGGCCAGAAGTGGCACTGTGGCTCAAGTGACAGAGTGGTAGCCTTGAGCAAAAAGAAGCCAGGGATAGCCTCAGGGCTGGCCAAAACAAACAAACAAACAAACAAATAAAATATTGACCCAATATGAGTATATAAGTATACAATAGATAGTTATTTATTTCCTGTGCTACTCAGATGTCTATTCTGACAAAATACCTAAGAAAAGCTTAAGGAATAAAGGTTAATTTTGTTTCACAATTCCAGAGATTTCAGTGACAGTCCTTGGCTGAATGCCTTTTGGGCAATTGTTACATAGCACATTTGAGCAGAAGGTCATGGCAGAAGGTAGCTGCTCTTCTCGTGATGGCCAATAAGCAAGAGAGAGAGAGAGGGAGGGAGAGAGAGAGACAGAGACACAGAGACACAGAGAGACAGAGACAGAGAGACAGAGAGAGAGGGAGGGAGAGAGAGGGAGAGAGAGGGATAAAGAGAAGGAAGTAAGGAGGGAGGGAGGGAGAGAGAAAGAGAGAGGGAGAGAGAGATGAAATGACTGAGGTCTCAATAAACCCGTCCAGAGTAAACTTCCAGTAACCTTGCTCCAACTTGGCCCTACCTTCAGAAGTTCCTATTATCTCTCAATAGCTTCGCCAGCTGGGGATGCAGGCTGCAATATATTATAAGCCTTTGGTGGACATGGAAGATTCAACCGCTAACATTTATCCTCTCGGATCTACCATTCTGTTAGACAATTCTATTGTTAGACAATTATGGAAAAATTAAGCTCTTATCAGAAAATAATAAAATTATGAATATTGAGCAATTACCTATAGCAGGCAGGATATATGGGTATTATAAAATTTAACTCTTACTGAAACATTTTGAGGTGACTAGTGGTGCTAATTCACTTTTCTGATGAAGAAATGATCCCTTGACTGGAATCATACTAACAAGAGCTCCATGTGGAATCTGAGCTTTCCACACATGTATCTTCCACAAGTATGTTACATCAATGAGGAGAAAGCAGGACCTTGCTCTTATTTTCTACCAAAAAGATAAAATAAACCCAGATAAGATTGTTCGGGCATCTCTGTCACTTCTCTGGTATAGTAGGAGCCATGTCAGAGAGGGTTTGTAGGATAAGATGGATGTTACCCTTGGCTGGATGATAGAGACTACAGAGAAATGATTGTTTTCTCAAGTATGAAAACACTTAGTAGGGAAGCTCAGGGAATGAGCAATTGACTTACCTTCACCCTAAAATAGCATCTTTGCCATTCCTTCAATGTTTTTGAGTTTTATAAGGTGCACAAACACACAAAAAAAATGACTAAGATATTTTTGGAGAACATCTATATGTTTTATGGATTAATGTTAGTGATCTACCATCACTTCTGTCATATAAATAAACCTTTATTTCTGTATTTTCTATTCAATGCAAGTCTTCCATATGCATTGCTTTGGATCTAGAGCCCTGGTATATTGCCAGTCAGGTCTTGAACTCCTGTGGTCAAATGGTCCTCTCACTTCAGCCTGCTGAGTAAGTGTGACTACTGCCATGCCTATAATTTTATACCAATTGATCAGAGTCAAGATTATGTAGGTAAAGACTTCATATATGAGGATGGCTGACCATTAATTATATTCACTTGTCGGGGTTTTTTAGCCCCTCCCCTTCCCCTGACCTGCCGGAGAGATGGGGAAGGCACACCTCAACCGGAGGAGCTAAGAAAGGAAAGGGCCCACAGACCGCCCCCACTCAGCCCTCCCTCACCGGAGGACAATCAGACAAGTCTAGGAGTCAAGTCGAAGCAAGATCTCCTTTATCAAGGGGAACACATGTAACTTATATAAGGCACAAGAGCCAATGAGATCAAAGATTGGCAGGAAGGGGAGGAGTGTACCTGCACCTATCTAGGGACTGTAAGGGGAGGCATGAGCTGCTGTAAGGGCAGAAGAGCCGGGCACCAAATCCTAGAGGCAGCCAGGTTTTTCATGAACCGCCTCTGATTTCATCCTCAGGCGCCATCTTAGCCACATGTGGCCCCAGGACTGAGAAACAGGCGGGGCCAGCTAGTTGACTTCCTCTTTCTGATCCAGGTGTGTCCCACATTCACTAGTTTTAATAAGTGCTCTATGTCATCTTAAACATGATTAGGTAATTGTATTCTACAAGGATATTGGTATGTCTTGATTTATTCTGGAGAGTAAGTTCTTATTTGATGGTAAACCTAAGCCAGTGTTTGGGACAAAGTCATTGGTGAGGTGATGGACAGATGTATTAAATTTCCAGAAACATTATTGACCTTTTTTCTCAACTGATTTGGCAAAAACTCTATAAAAAGTGGCATACTCATTGGGTGGGTAGCTTAAAAAAATGAAGATACACAGAGCTTAAGTGATTAGCCTAAGTCATACAACTGTTACATTCGATATGATGACAAACAAGGTCTTGAAAATCCAGTTTTCCTATAATACATTATGGTGTGAAATAAAAGAATATTAACTACAACCACAAGAAGCATGAACAAGGAACTAGTGGATCCTTATAATCCTGAGATCAAGAGATTAGAACAAAGAGAATAAAGCATCACAATATGTTTGTTTACCAGACTGAAGCACAAAGAAAGGAAAATACAAGATTAAATAAAACAATTCATTTGCTAAGTCAAATGCTGACAATTAATAATGGATGATTATCTAGCAACGATAAGGCTTAAACTGCCAGAGGTAACACACAAACACATAAAACTAACATGGTACTTAAATAATACCATGAACAGCCAATCCAGACTCTCAGATGTGATCCTTTTGTAAATAATTAAAATGTCTCAAGTGTCATCTGTTCAGCTGAAGTGTGTAGGGAGTTGGGGAGGGGGGAAGGGAGAAACAAAGAGGGATCAATGAAGAGAAGATGTGAAACCAACTTTTAAAAATGCAGACTGCAGACAATCCCATTCTTTTGCTTTAAGGAAGCTGGTCTTCATCTCAGTTTTGTTAGTATAAATGAATAGCACAGATTAAGCAATTTACAACAAAAAGGTATCTAGTTAGTTCGTAGTGCTGGACATGAAGGGGTAGAGTACAGGTGTCTGATTTCCTTCTCGGCCATGTCAATGTAAAGGGCATCACATGACTGCATAAAGCAATGACACCAGAGAAAAAGCCGCTCCTGAGAGCAACAGTCTACTAGTCTACACATCCCTAGTCCAAAGGATAGGGCTTGAAGACCCAGCCACCTCTTCATAGCTTCTCTTGGGACCCCATAGTTTCTGTTGGAAGCCCACAGTAAGGGTGAAGTTTCCCATGAGCTTTAGTTTTGCAAACCAATTAGCTTATGGCCAAAACTTTGAGGCAGAAGCTGATAAAAGCCTGGGTTGCACTGAGGATAAGGAAGGACTCAACAGACAAGAAGCTGTAGCAGACAGCTGACCCCAACTGGGCCAGCCTTTTTCATCTCAAAGACAGGCTTTTCTAACCCATGGAGAACATTCCTGGGGCAACACTCCAGGCACCGTTCCTTCACAAAATGTTAATTCCAAAGTGCCATCAGTGCCATGGTAGTTGACTCCTCTGATAGAAGTAAAATGGGAAATATTACCTGAAAGGTAAATTGATTTGTTCAGTGTCATTTAAATCAGAATTTCTGGAGGAATAAAATCTAGTGATTTTAGCATGCTAATAAGATAATAAAGACAAAATGAAGGCAGTAACTGTGAAGATGTAAGAAGGATCATGACTCAGTGTTTGGATTCAGTGATTAAAACAGTGTGCTATTGCTTGAGCAATGGGTAAATAAGTGAAAGAATATGAATTAATTACCCTGAAAGAATCCCTTGTACTTATGAGTAACATCGAATCTCCATGGGATGAGAGAAAAAGATGATTAATTATTAAATGCCTATAGGACAATTGCTTCTTTATATAATAACAATAGAAGTAGAGCTGAGTGACAAAAATAACCCATCAGGAAGCTCCCAAAGTCATCCTCTGAAAGAGATACTAGCATAATGACAGTAGAGTCTGAAAAGCCTCAGTGAGTAATGCAGACACTAGATAAGAGGTCAGGGTACCCCAGGCAGGCTAACGGCCAAGAACAAATGCATGACACTGGTAAGGGAAGTTGTTTCACTATAACTGTATAATAAGCTTTTCCCCCAGGCCAAAATGGTGCAACATGATTAGAGCACAGATTGTAACTCACTCATTTTCTTCCAGGAGGGAAAGAGAACGTGGAAATTCCATTAAATATCCTTTCTCTCAACAGGCTGCCTGAGGGACTAGTTTCCTGACACCAGCTACTGATGGAGCCAGCTGACTTTTGAGGCTTAGGGGCCACAGAGGATAGAGTGCGATGTTTGTGGCAATTCTAGAGAAGCTACAGTACCCCTAGGAGACACCAGATGGAGCAAGGTGTCACAGCACCTGAGAAACTGACACACTGAATGGAAAATTGCACAAGCCAGAAGACATGTTCCCACAGAAGGATTGAGAGACTTCCAGGATGCCTAGTAAGAGCCAAGCTAATGAATGAAGCTGTCACCCTGTACAAAGCAGTCCATAAAACGAGGCATGGAGTGTTTTACTTTCAGAATCATAAATCACACAAACAAAAACCAGTACCAAGTCAGGCTTGCGTGCAAAACAGAGAAATATAGTTCAACCAAAAGAACAAAATAAACCTGCAGACATCAGCTCTGAAAAAATAGAGATCACTCACCTGGTAAAGTATTCAATAATAAATATCTTAATGTTCTATAGTAGAACACAAACACAGAAATCAAGAAAACTATGCATAAACAGCAAGTGACCATTAAAAAACAGATGGAATCTATAAAACAGGAAATAAAATATAAGTTCTACAATTGAGGAAACAATATCTGAATTTTTAAACACATTAGAGGTGCTGAACAGCATTCGTGATCAAGCAGAAGAATCAGCAAATGCAAGGGATCTGACCTTTCTCTAAACAAGATATATTAATGGCCAAGTGGTATAGGAAAAGATGATCAAGTAGCCTCAAATCATCAAGGACATATAAAGTAAAAGCAGAATCAAATATCACCTCATATCACTGAAGTGTTATTGTCATAAAGGCACAGCATAAATTTTGAGCTGCAGAATATTGTTGGTATATCTATTATGGAAAATAATATGAAGGATTCTCAACAAAACAAAGACAAGACTACTATATGCCCCCTTTATCATCCTCTGGGTATATAGCTAAGGAAATGAAATCAGTGCTTCATAGAGAAAAGCTTGTTTGATGCTTATTATATCATTATTCATAATTGACATGATTTAGAAAAAAGCTAAGGGATACCAATGGATAGACAGATAAAGAAATTGTGGTTGCATGTATTAACTGATATTTTAAGGTTTAAAGAAGCATATATTGCTATTTGTAGCATCAGGGATGAAGAAGGCCTTTATAGTAAGTGAAATAATGCAGATACAGAAAGAACACAGAATATTTTAAAAAGTCATATAGACCAAAACAGAGAGAATGGTGGTAAGTACTTGATATAGGCCAGGAAGAAATAGGAGAAATTGGTTGAAAGATACAAATGTATAGTTAGGTAAGGTAAATAAGTCTAGTGATGCAACAGGCAGCATGCTAATAATGTGTTGTATACTGAATATTTGTTAGTAGAGTAGAATATAGATCATTTTACTGCACATAGACACCCACAAAAGGTATCAATGGAAAGTAATGAATATGTTAATATTAACATATTAATTTCCTTGACTGTAGTAATAATTTCATTATTTATATTGAAGCATTAATGTTGTATACCATATATATATATATAATACAAAACAAAAGAAAAACAAAAAGTTTATTATACTGTTAGGACCATATCAAAACTTAAGAAATCCCAAATGTCTACTGACAGATAAACAAGCAAAATGAGTCTCAAACATGTAATAGGATGTTACTTGGCCTTAAAAATGAGAAAATTTTTATCATATGTGACAACCAAGATGAATCTGGAGGTCATTAAAAGTAAATAAGCCGGGCTGGGGATATAGCCTAGTGGCAAGAGTGCCTGCCTCGGATACACGAGGCCCTAGGTTCGATTCCCCAGCACCACATATACAGAAAACGGCCAGAAGCGGCGCTGTGGCTCAAGTGGCAGAGTGCTAGCCTTGAGCGGGAAGAAGCCAGGGACGGTGCTCCGGCCCTGAGTCCAAGGCCCAGGACTGGCCAAAAAAAAAAGTAAATAAGCCAGGTACAGGAAGGACAAATAGCATATACATGGTTCTATTTTGTGACATATTATTACAATTTTTACAATTTTTTCTTGAGACAAGTTAATCCCGTAGAACCCAGGCTGACTTCCAGGTTGCAAACCCCCTTCAGCCTCCAGGGAGCTGGGACTGCAAGTATGTGCCACCAACCTGGTTTTAGTAAAATCTTATAAATAGAAAGGAGGAGTGAAAGAAAGGGGAAAGGCAGATCTGAAGAGAAAGGCATAAGAAGTTTCAGTGTTGTATGACAAACTTTTTTAAGGGATCAATAATAAACATAGAGTTAACAATACTGTACTAGACATTTAAAAGTTGTTCAGGTGGTAAATTTTATGTTATATGCTTTTTCACAAAAAAGAGAAAGCAAAATCAAACTTTATGCTTCTACCATCACCAAAAATGCACTCTATTTTAAATAGTTACATAGAACCAATTAGTGTTTTTGATAAATTTTTGACATGCATATACACTTTACTGTCTCCTTTCTCTTCCTCTCTTGCACGTACAGAATATGTGTGTGCATTTATATGTATATAAACATTGCATGTATGTATGAAAGTGGCACACGGAATTTCACTGAAAGATGCTTATCTACAGAGATGTGGGGATGGGAAAGAAGATACAATAGAGAGGATTATAGAGAATCAATAAATAGGATTGTTCTGATTAAATATATGCATATCCTAAGTAACATGGCAAAACTCTTTGATGCCATGAATACGTAATCAAAAGAAAGAAATTACAGAAAAGTGAAATGGGCTGTGTTGGGGAAGTTAGCATTAATAGAAATGGTGAATAGAGATGGTAAATGAGCATGAATATAGTTGAAGTACTTTCTATGCATATATGAAAATATATGATGATGAAACCTGTTGAAATTGCTTTTAGTAGGAGAAATAAGAGAGAGTGATAGAGGGGTGAGGCTGCGATGGTACAATATATGCATAGCTCAGAATGTTACCATGAAACTCCTCTTGTACAGCTGCTGTATGCTACTACAAAACCTTAAAATAAAAATCCAAATAGTGCAAAACACATGAATTACCCACAGAATGGACATTTGAGAAGAGCAATTATTTCTGCTTCTCTGGGGAAACAAAAATTTGTTTTACAGAAACCTGTTAACAGACTAATATTATTGTTAGTAAAAGTGGAACCTGTAGGCATCAATAATTTATCCATTTGTGCATTCAACATTAAGTGTAGAAAAATTAATTTGACCTTAATCCACAGGGTGCTGAGTCAGACTTTGCAATGGCGTCTCAGTGACAGCTTTCCACATGCAACTGCAGGACCACATTAAAATTTCAGCATCTTGAAAGTAGACTCAGTAATTACTCTCTCACAGGAACCAAGTTATGAAAGTCATCATATAATAAGGTTTCAAACCTAGTCATAGGAGGCTGGGGATATGGCCTAGTGGCAAAAGTGCCTGCTTCATATACATGAGGCCCTGGGTTCGATTCCCCAGCACCACATATACAGAAAATGGCCAGAAGTGGCACTGTGGCTCAAGTGGCAGAGTGCTAGCCTTGAGCAAAAAAAGAAGCCAGGGACAGTGCTCAGGCCCTGAGTCCAAGCCCCAGGACTGGCAAAAAAAACACAAAAAAAAACAAAAAACAAACCTAGTCATAGGAAAGCAATAAAAGCTTTTCTACCACCTACACAGTCCTCAAAATGACTTGTTTCCAATTTGACCCTGCTGGCTGTTTACACAAAGGACCACAGGCTCTTTGGAGCTCCTCCCATTGAAAAGTAAACTCTTTATCCCTGTCTTGAGTCTTTCTTCAACAAAAAAAGTACAGCAAAGGAAACTCAGACGGCTTCTGAGGCTTTGTTGTAGAAATGCTCTGCTTTGTTCCAGAGTTTTTGCGGAGAATCATACCTGCTAAATCCCCAGGCAAACCACAGCATGAAGAAGCGCAATATGCTCTGCAGAAGACAGTATCCCTGGAGCCCATCCTTTAAGTCTTACTAGCTCAGTGATCAGAGAGGATGAAGCCAACACACTCAGAATGGCTTTACACAGGAAAGGGTTGTTTGTTTTCCTAACATTTGGCCAAATAAAATATTTCAGTCTGATTGTAGGGGAAAAAAATCCCCAAACCACTGTGTGCTGTGTACCAAATACTATATTCTGGCATTCTGTTTGTCACAACAGCCTCCCCAGATGATACAAATTCCACCTCTCAAACCTAGTTCCACTCTAATGGCAAACTGTGTATCAGAGATCACATAAACTTTTGCCATAGGGCTGAGCACTATTAGTAAATCTTCCTCTCAATACAAAATGAGTAAGCTGGTGTTCAACTCTTTGTCATAAAGTTATTTTCAAATGTATCCACTCAGGAGAAGGGGGGAGGGGAATGGATTCTAGAGACATAGCAGACTCTTGTGTCTTCCTGAACCAGAACCAAAACCTGTAATATCCGGGTACAAGGAAAGAGGGATAACGTAGTAAGCCAGGGAGAGCACTAGTCAAACACTAGACAGATGATGGCTACAGCAAATAAGGACAACATTGAAACTTTGTTAAAGAAACAAAAAGAAACCTTGGCTCAAACAGAAATCAGAGCCCATGTGCAGAATCCAGACTGGAATCTGTCTCATCTAACTGGGTCCCAGACCAGAATTCTGGCTTGTTTGTTTGTGTTTTGTTTCTGGCAAGAGCAGTCTACATCAGACCCTTCAAAAAATGTTTGAACTGAGGCCAGACTTGTCTTCACCATTGGACAAAAGCTGACTGGCAAATGTGCCTCTCTATCCTGGATAAAAATATGGGTAAGAATGAAAAAGCACAGTGTTGTTGTTGTTGTTTTTCCATGAACAGGACAATTCTCTGAGAGTACTATTCAGCCCAGCATATAGAAATAAATAAAAACTCCCACTAGAGACAGTTGGCAAAGCAGCTGACCTGATGGCCCCCCACATCTGGTTCCTTGGGGCTGGAAAAACTAAAGCCTTCTCCACAAGGTAAGCCTGGTGGCCTCTCTGACACCCTGCAGATGTACCTATGGGCACATCCACTTCACCCACAAGCCTTTAATCCCAGCATGAGGATTCAGTGCCACAGGGACTTCCCCTGTGGGACAAGTCAACATCAGAAAAGATGTTTTCTGCTCCTTATATCTCTGACATCTGCAGGGAGGCACAATCCTGACAGGAGACTGTCTTCTTGACACTGACATAGTTGGTGTATTAGATTAAATTGTCAGTAGATTTATTAAAACAGTAGAATAAAAAGAAGAGGCATGATGGTTCCCACCTTTCCCATTTACCATGTGCTCCTGTTAACTGTCTTCCTGAGGCCCAGAGCCATTGACCAGCTGGAGGAAGCAAGAAGCAGAGGCAAAGGCACAGCAGTAAGGCCAGAGTAACAGGGCTGACCAGGCCTTCTCTGAGAAGGGAATGCTGTTTTTGGTTCATCTCACCCTGAAGGGAGGATCTGCCATCACAAATGAAAAGGTGATACTTGGGAGACAACTAATAGCCCTGTCTTGCACCACCTTCAAAACTCATTCTTAGACAAAAGGGGATGATAGAAGGATGAAGATAGGGAAGAGCTCCATTTTGCCCAGGTCACTGTGCCTGAGGGAATAGCATATGTTTTCTGAACGTTAAGGGACTGCCGGGCTTTGCATGCTTCTCTCTGTTGGGACAATACATTTGGCCTCCCATTGCCTTGCTTCAGGACTCGTGAGTGCTAGGAAAGCTTCCTGGTTAATATTCCAGGCTAAATTTTGGATAACTGCGATTGCATCTGCTGTCCTATGAAGAAGATGTCACAGTTTTCTCTCTTTGTCCTCCGACAATGCCCAACTGCCAAGAAATTTTAATTTGGAGTGTATATGAATTGTGATGTCTCTTCCATGGTATTTCACCAAGAAGCTCACTGACAGAATATTCTCAATAATCACAGAGTAGTATTGTATTGCTCAGAGTTTGGAGAATAAAGATTTTCTCCAAGCTTCAAATCAGGGCCAGTAGGATGAATGAAAATGCAAATTGGAGACTCCTAGCACTCATCTATTAAAGACCTCATTTATTATTGATCTACCTTAAAGGGGACAAAATATAATATAGATTAAGTCTTGTAATGGCGTCCGACTGGGGGGCGGGGGTGGCCCCCATCCCTCCAAGAGTCCACCACTCAGAGACAGTCTCAAGTGAAAAGATGTCCCGGATGGACTGGGTCCCAGGTTCCAGAAAAACATGTAACACAGAACAGGACAGTGGCGCAGAGACTAATTTCCGGATGATTCCAACAAGCCAATTCAGCTACAATGGAGAGCTGAATTGGGACGCCATCGGGATGACAGAACACGTGGCATGGAGTAATGAGGCCGGGCTGGCCTTCCCCTAAATAGGGTCAGGCCAGGGGGCTGGGTCACAGGGAGCTCCCAGTTCCAAGCACTTGACAGACAGGTTCAGTAGCCTATAGGCCATATGCCTGCCCCTGTCTCTTGGGATTCAGGAACTCCCATTACCTGGGGATGGGGTTTCCCTGGGGCTTCCCTCCCTGTAGGAATCCAGGCTTGCCCATCAAGAATTGGCATGCTGATTCAGGGGGCGTGGGGCACTATTGTTTACAGGGAGAGGGAATCATTCCTCATCTGAGCAAGAAGGCTGGGGAGAGAGAGTGGAGATGGAGTCAGATTCTGCCCTCTTTCGCTGGCCAGATCTGACCTCCATATTACAGTCTTATATTGCCAGTACAGTCATCAAGGATAAATAGGCAAGTCTGGGAAAAGCTTCTCAAATTAGCAATGCTGAGGTGAGGAAAAATAGTTTTTCCAGATACTTCCACAGTGCACTATATGATAAATTAAGTAACCAAATATCTTAAAATGGCTCTTAGAAGTATCAGAGTTATAGATAAACCTAATTCAACCTTGAAAGATAAAGGTAGCATCAAATGACCTCTATTACAAAAGATATTTTGGCAAGGAATGTAAAAGAAATTGTCCTACTTTGTATAAGAATGGTTCAAACACAACTCTAAACCACATAGTGGCTTTATAGGATTTAGGAAATGGTTCACCCCTCCCTCCCATCTTGGGTCTTTAAATACTTTCTCATATAAAATTTCAATTGTGTGTGTGTATGTGTGTGTGTGTGTGTGTGTGTGTGTGTGGGTGGGTGTGTGTGTGTGTGTGGTGTGGTATGTGTATCTCAATAGGATCTGGTTAATTTTGTTGTTGATGATGATATTTTGAATTCACTCAGGCAATTTACTTTATTTTCAGAGGCAAACGAAGCTACCTTGAAGGAAGTTGTTATACAGAATTTACATTGTAGATGAGCAACCCTTTGTCAAGATGATTGCAAAATACAGAGGTAGCTGCAGCCTTCCCTACATGTGGAACTTCAAGTGAAACATAGAAAGGCTCTATGGGGAAGGCATAGAGCAAAAACAAATGCTAAAATAAAGTAAAGCATGTGTAGCTGAGTTTTTAATAGTTCTTGGAGGGAGACTTTGTACAAAATAATAAGCACTCATTACAAAACACTTAGGAAATATGAAATATATAGGCTAAAAAATAATATTGCCCGAAGTCTAGTGTTTCCACCTGAGGAAGTCACTGAATGAGCATGCATTTCTAGATATTTTCCTAAGAAATTATAAATATACATATATCTAAATACACAGACTTCAAAAGTAACCTAAGTAGAAACTTTTATTTCCACAGAAAAGTTTACATACATCATAGCTTAAAGAGTTGTTACAAAGTGGACATTTTAATATAACCATTAACCAATCAAGAAACAGAATGTTATTAGCACTTTAAAGGACACTCCCCAAAGCTTCTTCTCAATCTATATGTAATTATACATTGCATTTATATGCAAAAGTTGCATATAAATGAAACTTTTATATACACATTCTTCTGCCATTTTATTTTTCCACTTAATATTTTTACCCTAGGTCAGGTTCACTTATTTCAGAACTAGGTAATGGATTAATGTTATCCTTAGTATACATTTAATGCATTAAAAAATGACCCTCTTAATAAGACCTTTAGTTTATTAAAATGATCTTGTAAAATATTAAGCTCAGAGTTTTTAATTCTTTGTTCTACCGAATAAAATCTATTCTTTTTAAAAAATATTTTTTATCATTGTAATGTGAGATTCTGTTAATATCAGTATATATTAACTAAACTGAATAATGAGGAAAGTCCCATTCTTTTTCATTTCTTTTAAAAATTGCTAATATCTGTAAGATTGCGATAATCTACAGATCAAAAGAGACTTTTGAAGGATCATCCTTCTTTTCCACTGAGTGATATTTGCAGGTTTTTTTCCCAATGACTGGACAGAATGTCTTGGCTTCCTGTCTCTGCAGAATCAAGTGATGGTGTATGGGCAGATTTGTACAAGATGTAAAATTGATAAACAAAAAGAGAAAAGGCTGATAAATATTACTGTATAGGTAAAACTTTTTATTTTCAAATTACACTGTCAACAAGTATTGAGAGTCAGGTATCTCCTCCTACAAAGATCATACACCTGCTCATAGCTTTTCCAAACTTGATTAGTTTTCTATTGCTGTATTCATTTTCTAAGGCTACTATAGTAGTATAAACAGAGTGGCTTACAAAACAGAAGTTTATTTTCACCCAATTATGGGAGGCTGGAAGTCCAAGATCCAAGCTGATTTCTAGCAAGGTCTCTAGGTTGGTTTTGAAACAATCTCCTTCTCCTTGTTTCCTTATAGTTCCTTTCCTCTGCATTTACTTGGGAGAGATGACTTGTAAGATTAGATTAGGGTCCCATTAGATTAGGGTCCCACTCTCATGGCCTCATTTAACCTAGATTGCAACCATAAAAACCCTATTTCTGAATTGGGTCATTTTTTGGTTAAGGCTTCAATATGTCAATTTTGTGAAGACACAGATATTCTTCAACATGGCAATAACAAGTCACACAAGGCATCCTAACACAGATTTATCCTCTCACACTAGTATGAGTCAAAAGTTTGGATTAGCTTTATCCAGACTAGTTGCTCTGCTCAGGGTTTCTTACACATGAAAGTATGGGACATGTCACAATAATATGAGAAATTCTTCTTTTGGGTTTTTGGCTTTCAACGTGTGTGTGTGTGTGTGTGTGTGTGTGTGTGTGTGTGTGTGTGTGAGAGAGAGAGAGAGAGAGAGAGAGAGAGAGAGAGAGAAAGAGAGGTATGACTGAGAATAAAACCATGGGCCTGTGTAGGCAATTTTCCATTGCATACCCATAATTTTTTATATTATAAACCACTGAAAAGCATGTTGTATTCTATTATTACATGGAAGTGTTAAAATAATTACTATTTCATATAACATTAGTGGAAAAAAGCCAAGCTATCTATTTTTAATTTTTAGCATATTAAGACCAAAACATGGACTGCTTTCACTGCTCATTCTCAACAGAGATTTTCCCCCTTGAAAATCATATCTATCAACATGTAGTAACCATTGTTTATGGATAAATGACATGGTAAAATGAAGAAATATAACCTCATAGTAAACAATTTAGCCTTTATAAAATTCACAATTTGAATTGCATGATCAATAGAATTGCTTAGATCAGATGGTATTTTCCATAGCAAGACTCTCTCAATGTAGGAAGTGGTATTCTAACTTCTAGGTCAGCATAAATTCTTAATCTCGGTAACTACTGCAGGATGTTTTCCTATCATTGCATCTCTGTCACTGAACCATCCTCCTGCATAAAACCTAAATTCCAATTTACATTCTTTTTTTTTTTTTTTTGGCCAGTCCTGGGCCTTGGACTCAGGGCCTGAGCACTGTCCCTGGCTTCCTTTTGCTCAAGGCTAGCACTCTGCCACTTGAGCCACAGCGCCACTTCTGGCCGTTTTCTGTATATGTGGTGCTGGGGAATCGAACCTAGGGCCTCGTGTATCCGAGGCAGGCACTCTTGCCACTAGGCTATATCCCCAGCCCCCAATTTACATTCTTGACAAAAATAGACTTGATTGAAAATTAAAATAATTTCAAAAAAGTAATAAATTATAAGAAAGTAATACTTATCTTGTCTTAATCATTTATATATATATGCATTACAAATAACATCTTAAGACATCACTAGTTCTAATTGATGTTACTATTTTGGATTTTTTCAGTGGGATTTCTTATTCCATTCACTCATCAATCAGTGTTTTGAATGATTTTTCTAGTTTGACTAGTATATAATCATGTCATTAACAACAAAAAAGATCTTTCTATTAATTGTACATCCTATTTATTTCTCCTTCTTAATTGTAGGTAGTGGTATACTCAGACTACATGAAACTAGAGATGTTCAGGTTTAGCACTAGTAACATTTTCAGTTGGATAGTCTCCATAGTAGGCAAAGTTGAATATTAAGTGACATTCCAGGTCTCTGAGACCTTCTAAATACTAGTAGCAATATAATGTGGTCAAAATTAAGTTAGGAGAGGAAAGAAGCTAGAAATAGAAAGTGGTATGGAAGAGTAACATTTCTGTGGAGGATTGTAATTCATCATAAGTTCATTTTAATAATCCTTTTGGGTTATTATGTTCAGTACTTAGAAATTAGTTATGCAATATAATTTCAACTATTGATAAATCCATAAAGATCTTGTAGGAAAGAAATTCAAAATTATTAGTTATTATTTACCTGAGTAGAACATTTTCAGGATTTCTTTTCCGTTTTTAAAATACCTTCTTAATGTTAGGATGTACTGAGTTCTTTAAATTGAGTATATAATACAATAATACTATTTGAAATATTACTATATATTATTTGGGAGCTGCTGAATAACCATAGTTATGTTAAAAGTTAGATTATTAGAAAATCTAATAAAATATTAAAGCTGTTTATGAAATATCCTTTTCTATTTTCTAATCATTCTACTTGTATTTTCCAACCATGTGTTGTTCTTATGATAAGAGAAATTTTTATATCTTAAAATAAAAAATAAGTAAATCATAGTTAAAAGCTTTAAATTATGGTTATAAGTTTAAGTTGTTAATCACTGCTAATATTTCAGGTAGTCTTGCTCATTGAAAAACAATCCGAAAATATCTTAATCTTATATCCTAGGAAACAGCAACAGCAGATATTAATTTCCTATTTGTATGCAAGTCAGTGTCAGGGTGGGGTATGTTTTCACAGCCTCATCATGTGACATGACAGTGTATTGCCTTATGTTTAAAATGCACTAAGAACTTTAAGGAGCAATCATAGCAGAGCATTTAAAAATAGAATAGGGCCTTCTGCATGACTGCATGATCGCTTCTCCATGCAGCTGGTCCTGCCAATGTGGAATGACAGGTGGATAAAGAAGTAATAGTGGCCTAGGAGGACATATTCATTTCATAGTCATGATAGAATGAAAGGCATGTCCTAAATATGACAACTTCCTGAAATTAATCGAGCAAATGATGGAAAGACAATTTCAGAGAATTGGGATACTCAGAACTTTAATTCTGATTACATAATTGCAAGCTTGAAAATGAGGAGCAGATATGTGATAACGTGCTGACTATGCAGGCCTCCTCAGATAAATTCAAATTGTAGGGATTTTTGTGCACAATGAATGCAACTCAAATGGGAATTTCTAGAAGTACTATACTCCTACAAAGTAGAACTGAGATGATCAAAGCCTAAGAAGATGTATAATTGTTCAGAGGGGTGGAAAGAACTGTAAAAATACACATGATGGCTACTTGTCTGCATTAGACAAGTAGCAGACAAGATGGCAGCCAAAATGAACACATTACAATTCTAATGCAAAAACTAGATGAAATAATGTAGTGAGGACACTTTTGGTATGGGTTGACCAGCTAAATTGTAAAACTGCTGTGTGGTAGAGAGAATTTAGCCTGAGGAAAAATTTTCTGTAGATTTTCCAAACTGCTCTAGATGCTATTCTTTTGAACAGGGAAGTGCTTTACATTGAAGTGGACTAACAAATGAGGTAAAACCAGTGGGAAGTTAAGATAAAATTGATATATTTTGATGAGGCAAATAATAACCTGAATCATTGATCAAAATTGGTAAGATGAGTAAGAATGAAATAGCAGAATTTAGTCAAAAAATTAGCTGTACTTTCTGGGTTCTGAGAGCTATTTTGATGAAAACTCTACTCAATTCCATGTTTCCTCTTTACTTCATTCAAATAGCTCAACAGCACTCTCATTTCAGTATCAGGTAATCTTTACTCTCAACCCTATTTCTTGTTGAACCTCAGTAGGTTAACTCAAATTGTCACAGGTGTCTATATTGAATGTAATAAAAGTACTACATAGATATAGTAATAAATGACCTGATATATCAACTGATACTTATTAATTAAAGTTACAACATAAAACATTTGACTGCATGGAACGAATGCATTTTTACAGGATTAATTTCTCACAGGATACTTAACCTTTAGTTTGAATGCCTGGAAACCTTAAAGTGTGACCTGAATGCCTAAAGGAGAAATAGAAATAATAGACTACAGGAACAGATGAAACCTTTTAACTTTGTAACTTTTAAAGTAAATACAAACCAACAACAAAGCCTGCAAAAGTTCTTAAATTCATACTTAGATGAATAATTTTTCTCATGCATCCCCCACATCAGTTTTTAGTGTACCTACTCAATGTAGATTTTTTCCCATACATTTAAAACATGTCATTTCTTTCCTAAAGCCACTTGACAAGACATCTATGCTTATTAACTCATATTTATATTCAAAAACTCTTACAGTGATGTCTCTATGTCCCCTATTTAACTTCCTTATATTATTGTTTATCTCTTGACTTCATCTGAATGAGTATAATTGCTATTTTATATGTTCTGTTGTCAGACTCCCAACACCTATATGTCCCCTCTTGTAGCTTTCTGTTATATTCTTAGCAAGCCAAATATTATAATTTATAAATAGGTGTAATATGTGACCTTACACACTGATATCATTTTCTAACATGAAAAACGAATATAGCTACTACTAAGTAAGAAAAGTTCATCAATATTGTTACTTTTTTGGTGGATAAACGCAGACATTTTCAAATGTCTGCATAAGGATTCTTATTCATTCATTGGGAAAACTGTGTTGTCGATAGAGCTTGTTACTGTAATGGTAAAATTATCCCCATGGTTGTGGAAAAGGGAAAAATATTAAGAGATGAGAGAAATGTGCATTATGTGTCACTCATTTAAAGCAATCAAGCAGTTCTTTCAACTGTAGGATAACAGTATGTTTTTTAATCACAGAGCATTTTACAGTTGATTAAGATGCAAATATAATTTTCCTCATACTATATTTTGCCTTCCTATATCCAAATATATGAAACAGAATATTTCAATTCAGGGAATAATTTTAATTCCAGTATTTTTGTGTACAATCTTGTTAAAAGCATTTAAAAACAAATACTTAGTTACATGATTATATCTTTTCTATTTTCCACAGATAGATTTATCAATTGTATAGACTACTATAATTATACTTTGAATATTCCAGAATTATTAGTCAAAACCTCAAGTTAGAAAAAGCCTAGAAATACAGTGCAAAAGGTATTTGTACAAGTTCGACATTAGAAATGTATGTAATTCAAGCACATCCCTCTATCTTCTCCGTCCATTGCCATGCCTTCAATTTTTTATAATGGCCCTAATGATTACTCTAGATAGTTCACAATCATCTTCCCATGTTGAGAGTCTTAGCTTAATTCTATGTGTCAAATACTCCTTAACATGTAAAATACCTGTACTCAAATTATCCTGTGAGTGGTTGCATCCCCACACCCACACAATGTGAAGCAACAGCTCACAATCTCTCACTACAACACCTAATGTGACAAAAGGCAACGTGCAGAAATTAAGCCTGATGAACTGTTTGAAAGTAAGACCTATTTCATTTTTTAATAATTACTGCACTGTCATACTGTAGAGACTTGATAATTATCTGTTTTTACAATCTCAAAACAGGAATAATCTGAGTTTACCTGCAATGACAAAGCAGACAGGAGAAACCCCAGCACAGGCTTTACATGGTGGCCAACTCGGTTTTCTCTTAAAATAGAAATGACCATGGATAAAACAAGGAAGCAACTTTTAATGCTCCCCGTGTGTGTTCCCTGATTAATGACTAGGGTTGTGTTGAGCCATCCTCCAAAGAGACTTTTAATTTTAGGAGATATAAAGGAACGATTTCATCTTTATTTTGGGTCTATTTATATGCAATAAAGTGAGTATAACCTCCCAGAGATAAAAGTTTATTAGAGTACAGACAGAAGGAAATCTGTTACCTATGTAAAATATTCTGTCTGCTCAGAAAATATTACCTGTTATGTGTACTGTATGTAACATAATATTCTATAGTATAATATATTATAACATCTAATATTATAGTAGATAATATTATAATAGATAATATTATATACTGGTAATATATTGAGAGCTCGTGTATGTGTTGATCCCCAAGTACAAATCTGAAAATTCAATTTGATTGGGTACAAAAAAATCAAAAGAGAACAAAGTGAGATAATCTATATCCTTGGTCTAAAAGGCAAGAATGGAAAACAAAACATCCTGGGAAAAGCTAGAAGAAAAGCACATGGATGGAAAAATCATTACAATTTGAGAAGATGGCTTTAAGATTTGGCTTCTTTATCCCATTAGATTGCTATTGCTCATTTGAAACAGAAATAGTAAGGTCTGAGAAGCAAATAGACTGCAATAAAAAAGGAACAGTTCGAGACAAAAAAATGGAAGAATAAGAGAGTGAAAGCTTGCTTTAAAAAAAATTAAACATCACATTGTAGGGAAAGTGTTTTACAATTGATGTAAACAAACTAAAAGAAAGTGTGGAGAACACAAAGAAGAAGAAATAACAGAAAAAAGGAATAGAGACAAAGGCAACACAACAAAAATAAAATTACAATTCACAAAGAAGGACAAAATATACAAAATAATAAGAATGTTTTCTAAAACTAAAAGGTAAATTATGTATGGAATAAACTATACACATAAATATAGACTACATATTTAAGTTAAAACAAATAAATTATAAAATAATATATGGTAATGAAACAAAAAAAATTTTTTTTGCCAGTCCTGGAGCTTAGACTCAGGGCCTGAAGACTATCCCTGCCTTCTTTTTGCTCAAGGCTGCCTCTTGAGCCACAGCGCCACTTCCGGCTTTTTCAGTTTATGTGGTACTAAGGAATCCAACCCAGGGCTTCATGCATGCAAGGCTAGCCACAGTAATGGAGCAAATTTTGTGAAAGTAATACACATGTGCACATAAAAGGAGTAGAAAAAGTTTGCAGTAAGTGATCAGCAGTTTTCCCTGAATGGGTTTCCTGTTTTGAGATTTACACCTGTTTAAGATTTTTCTACCATACAAGAAGTTCACAAATGCCATTGGTTAAACACCATGCCTGCTCCATGCTTCAGGATCAAACAGGAAGAGGAAGATCCTTTATGTGCCATGAGGTGCTTTAAGAAGCAGTTGAAACCTCACCTCCAAGTGTGATCAGAACGAAATGCCATGTTCAATATGTAAATCTAAAACCATCGCTTTGAGGTTGGGAGAATACTCTAGCATTTAGATGGATGTTGCTAAGCAATTCAGGTCAATAAGTCAATCAATTACTCACAGATGCATTTTTAGACAGTATAATATAGTGTGTCCATTGCCACAGTAGATTCCAGAAAACTTAAATTCTTTTTATGGGGGCTGGGAATATGGCCTAGTGGCAAGAGTGCTTGCTTTCTATACATGAAGCCCTGGGTTCGACTCCCCAGCACCACATATATAGAAAATAGCCAGAAGTGGCGCTGTGGCTCAGGTGGCAGAGTGCTAGCCTTATGCAAAAAGAAGCCAGGGACAGTGCTCAGGCCCTGAGTCCAAGGCCCAGGATTGGCCAAAAAAAAAAAAATTCTTTTATGGTAGACTACTGTTTAGAAGTAGCCTCAGTCCTTTGTATTGTATTTCCTTATAGACACCGCTTATTGATCACAGCTGGTATTCAAGGATTGCCTCTTTTTTAAGCAAGGGATATCATTCTAAAACTAAAGTAATCTAGTCTGTCACATGTTTATTGAGAGATCTTGTTATCTGGGAATATTTTATAAGGACCAGATGTAATTCTTCTCAACAGTCATTCAAAATAGTAAGCCAAACAGCCAGGAAAATGCAATAAAGGCAGAGAACATAAAATGAGTACATAAATTCTCAGAGGAAGTGACATTTGTGCCCAAACTTGAAGACCATATGAAAGTTACCTGTGAGACCATTTAAAGAGGTTGCAACTTGTGCAAACCTGCTAAGGTAGGAACTCAACTGTATTTAAGTAAAAGCAAGATATCCTTGTGAGCCTGAGGGTGTCATTCACCATGCAGCAAGGAAAGAATGAACTACTTAATGTATTTCCCATAAAGGAAATAAACACATGGAACTGATTACAGATGTTCACATACAGGAGGTACCTGGAATGTTGTCTGACCCAGAAAAAGTTCTTATTTGTGTTACTCCCACCTCTTGTAAAATACACACTCTAGTGATGCTATTGGTACTTTACACAACTCTTGAAGGCAATGACTAATAGTCAATAAAGTTTCTAAATCCCCCAAGTTGGTGCTTTTCAAAGAAAGAACTAGCAGCACCAGCCTAGAAACTCTTTAAAAATGCCAATCCTCAGCTCAGCCCAGGCCTACTGAATTTCAGAGCAGCTCCATGAATTCATACCTTACAAGCCTTCCCAGGGATTCTGATGCACACTACTGCCCTGAGCAATGACTTAATTTTGTCTGCTGGCCTGAAGGAAACATATCTAAACTTGGCTGATTGAACGTATTATATAAAGGCCTCCAGTGAAATGGAGTGCAGAAATAGAAAATGCAAAATAATTTATTCAAATACATTCCTGCATCTTTCATTAAAAATTTACATTGCACTTTCCTTAATGTATGTGAAAGTCATTTGTAATAACAAAAATACAATGTAAATGGATGTGCCATTTTATGGTAGTAGTCAATAACTCTTTATATATCAGGATGTGTGTATGTGTGATTGTGTGTGTGTGAGAGAGAGAGAGAGAAAGAGAGAAAGAGAGAGAGAGAAACTGAAGACATACATACAGACAAAGCATTAGCTCTTGAGTTCAAACATTTTATTTCACACCTCTCCTCTTTTCTGTTAGGACCAATGACCCTGCTGTAAACTGGCTGTTAACAATAGTGTTGATCTGGTGGGAAGTTTCCAGTAGCATACACGAGGATCCTGAGTACACTGGTGGCCTAAGAAAAAGTAGACAAGGTTGGGCATCTCTATATAAGAGTATAGAAGGTAGCCCTTGTCTGATTTCTGCCAGGCTCCATGAGAGCAGCACCTTCTCTGTTAGATTTAAAACCCTGGCTAAGTCCATATTCCTATCCTGAAGACCAGGGTCTTTGTGGACTCTGCCAGAGATGCAAAACAATCTTGTCATTCTAATTATTTCCCAAGACTTCCCTTTGGGTTCTTGGAATTCTGGTGTGGGAATTAAAATGACAACTGGAAATACATTTGTTTTTCTCTTTACATTTTCACTACTATAACCGGAGTCTCTCTCAAGGACGTGGGAGACTGAGCAGATAGGAAAGAGTAGACAGGCAGGGAAGTCTCTAAAATGAGCATCTCAAGAATTCTTCAGTTACACTCAGAAAAACAGTGCTGACTTCCCCGCACTGGTCTGTCATTGTTAGTTTTCTTGAACAGTTTGAATTGCAGTGATCTCATTTTTGCTTGGTTTTCTGGGGGGCAACTACTTCTACATGTCTCTGTGGATAAAGTTTCTGATTCTTACACTATTCGCTCTTGTAAGCCAAAGAAAATTCCTTTGAAAAAAGGAAACAGAGAAAAATAGTCAGTGAGCAGAGAAAAAAAAAATCTAGTCTCAAAGTTTGAGTCCTTTGTACAACTTTGTACAACTTTGCAAAGTTGCACAAAGGTCTGGTCTCTAAGATGCCATTCCCCTAAATATTAATGTTTTATTGATTTCATGGAAGTATATTAAGACTTGGACTCAGATTCCAAGGAATGGTTCTGGCTCACCTAGTTTTCAGTTACAGTTTTTGTTACTTAGTTTTATGTCACTTCCATTTTCTTCTCTGTTAGCCAATAGTATTCTCCCTCTAATAAGTTTACTATAAGATTTAATAAATTACACTTAAAATACTTGACACTGCCTGGGCACTGGTGGCTCACACCTCTAGTCCTAACTACTCAGGATGCTGAGATGTGAGCATTGTGGTTTGAAGCAAGTCAGGGCAGAAAACTCCCCATGAAACTCTTAACTCTAACCACTCAAAAACAGAAATGGTGCTGTGGCTCACGTGGTAGAACACTAGCCCTATGTGCAAAGAGGCTCAGGGACCACACTCAGGCCATGAGTTCAAGTCCCACAACCAACAAAAAATAAGCTTGACACAAAATGGGTTCACAAAAATGATATGTGGAATTTACAAAATATCATAATGAGAAAAATGGACATTATTTTTTTCATTTTTCCATTTATTTTTTTCTGAATAATTACTGACTTATTGTCATTAACAGTATTTTCAGCTACAGTATTCCAGACTATCCATCTATAATTATTGTATTGTACTTTTAGCACTCTTCTTAAAAAAATGAAAATAAACTCAAAAAATCTTAAAGTGTTTCCATCACTAAGGTACTCAGTTTATGCTTTCTTTTTCTTTTGTGCCAGTCTTGAGGTTTGAGCTCAGGGTTTTGTAACAACTGTATTTCCACAACAGAAAAGTGAAGAATCCCATCGAATTTGTTGTCAGAAAAGTCATCTTGGTAGACTCAAAATAACAAGGGAATTGATAAGCACTGTTAAAGATGATGCTGGATAAAGAATTGAATTCTTGTCTGAATCAAGGCAGAAATAAAGCTTCACCTACGTTTGCTATTCTCCAAAAAGCATTGCTCTTCACACATACCTTTGCAGGGCGGTGGGGGGGGGGAGGGAGGGCAAAAACTCATATCTTTTGAAACCAACCTTTATGTCTGTGACTACACTCATATAATCTAAGCCTTTCTTGATGCAGTTGATCTCCATTGGAGAGGAACATGAGCCAAAATTAGTGACATTATCTCAAAAACAGTCTGGGCATGGTAGTTTATATCTGTAGTCTTAGCTACTCAAGAGGCTGAAATAGGAAGGTCATGGTTTGAGCTGGTCCAGGAAAAATCCAGGAGAACTTAAATTAAAAATAACTAAAATTCCTCCCTTATCTAGCATGTGGATTGCTGGTAAGACTTTCTTGGGTCCTGGATGGATTCACAAATTGGTACTTTAAAGAAGCAACGGAATTCTAGAGGATCCTTTGCTTTGCGATAACATTTATCATTTTTAAAAATTACCTAACTGTGGACATAGTTGCTTAGACTAAAAAGAGTTGCTTAGGTCAGAAATTATATCCACTACCTTCTATTAGAATTTAAAACGATGGCTTCCCCGTTAGTCATCTTTTAAACAATTAGTATCTCCCAGGTTGAAAGCACTTCTGCTACTTGCTTTTGTGCTTTTTCTCAGAAATCAATTCTATGCTTCTACTGCTGTAAGGGCAACTACTGAAACTGAAATCCTCTTTGGTTACTATTCTTACTTCAGCTGCTTGCACCTTTTGCCCCGATGCATTGATTCCATTATTTCAGAAAGGTTATTTTGATGTCTTCTCTTTAGAATAAAAAGGCTCAGCTAGTCTCTTCCTTTTTCTGTGATTCAAAAGGAATTAATTTTGAATGGAAGAGAGAACAACTGAGGGAAATACTAGAAATATCCATGTACAGCTCTTAGACTTCTATTCTTACTAATTGTATCAATAACTAATATTGAAAGCTACAAGTCTTACACAGAAAGCATTAAATGCAGTCTCATTTGTTCTTTCTTACTTCTCTCTTACCTCCAGAGTTACATTAGCTTCTTCCTAGAGATTAGGGCAGTGAGACACAGAAATGTTAAGTCACTCACTCAAAACCATCTATGAGATATTAAGATATTAGGACTTTGAACTCAAACCTGGGTGACTTCAGGGCTGACCTCAAAAATACTACTGAATACTGCCTTTCATTTGCATAATATCTTAATCCTGTGAACGTGTATTTATAGACTGAATTATATCTCCCCAAATCATCAAGTACTAATCATTTTAGCTATAAATATTATATTTGCTTATTTGGAAAGAAATCTTAGTAAGTATGTTAAGGTTATCTAGATGGGCCCTAAATAACTACCTGTCCTCATGCAGAGAGAGATTGGATACAAGCAGAAGTGAAGAGGACATGAAGATGAGAATTTAGAATGATGTGGTCACAAGCCAAAAAAAAAAAAAAAATGCCAATGACAGGAAAATGTAGTAAATACTCAATAACCCACATATAATTTCACTAAAAATTAGGGTTAAAGAAAGAAGATGATTTGGTAATGCTGTCATGCATTCTTTTAAATATTTTCCTTTTCTAAATTGACTATGCTTTCTACTGCATTTTTTTCCTTTGCTTAGAAAGGATGAAGTAGTTTCTTAATATTCCTGCTTGGGCAAGTAGTCATGTGACCTTGGCAGACTTCATTCTTTCTTTCCAAAAAGGATTGTCTTAAGAACTCTCAAGGAGGGAGGGGGGTATGAGGGACAAGGTAACAAACAGTACAAGAAATGTATCCAATGCCTAATGTATGAAACTATAACCTCTCTGTACATCAGTTTGATAATAAAAATTTGAAAAAAAAAAGAACTCTCAAGAACTATGAAAACATACATTTTTTAGGAAACAAGAAGAAGTTAGAAAAGAAAGAAATCCATTATATATAGCAAAGCAGGAGCTGAAAAGAAGTGTGAGGGAGCCCTGAGGTAAGAGAAGTTAAACACATCCATCCCCTGAAGCATAAGGGTAGACAAGGTTTCACCCAAGGGGTGATTCTCCGCAAATCTTCACTAAGATGGTAAACAACATCTGAGAGTCCTCAAAAAGGCAGCACTTCGAGACTTGCAAATTCTCTCACTTGGACTCCTTGGCGCAGGACGGAACTTCCTTAACAATGACCCAGAAAGGCTACAAATCAAAGAAAGGTTGGACAAACGGGACTGCATCAAACTGCAGAGCTTCTGCACAGCAAAGGACATAGCTCGCAAGATAAACAGAAAGCCCACAGACTGGGAGAAGATCTTTACCGGCCATTCAACGGACAAAGGCCTCATCTCTAAAATATATGCAGAACTAAAAAAAATTACCTTCTTCCAAAACAAAACTGCAAAGAACCAATAGCCCCCTCATCAAGTGGGCTAAAGACTTACAAAGAGACTTCTCTGATGAGGAAATGAGAATGGCCAAGAGACATATGAAAAAGTGCTCTACATCACTGCCCATAAAAGAAATGCAAATCAAAACAACATTGAGATTCCATCTCACCCCAGTAAGAATGTCATATATCAAGAAAACCAACAATAACAATTGTTGGAGGGGATGTGGCCAAAAGGGAACCCTACTTCATTGTTGGTGGGAATGTAAACTGGTTCAGCCACTCTGGCAAGCAGTATGGAGATTCCTCAGAAGGCTAAATATAGAACTCCCCTATGACCCAGCAGCCCCACTTTTGGGTATCTATCCAAAAGACCACAAACAAAATCACAGTAATGCCACCAGCACAACAATGTTCATCGCAGCACAATTTGTCATAGCGAGAATCTGGAACCAACCCAGATGCCCCTCAGTAGACGAATGGATCAGGAAAATGTGGTACATATACACAATGGAATTTTATGCCTCTATCACAAAGAATGACATTGCCCCATTCGTAAGGAAATGGAAGGACTTGGAAAAAAATTATACTAAGTGAAGTGAGCCAGACCCAAAGAAACATGAACTCTATGGTCTCCCTTATTGGGAATAATTAGTACAGGTTTAGGCAAGTCATAGCAGAGCATCACAAGAGCCCAATAGCTATACCCTTATGATCCCATAAGATGATGCTAAGTGAAATGAACTCCATGTTATGGAAACGATTGTTATATCACAGTTGTAACTACTTTCAAAGTCCCATCTGTATCTGTAGCTTCTGTTATTGATGATGTTCTTGTATCACCTTCCTGTACCTACACTATCTCTGTAATCTTATCTGAGTATATTGGAAACCGTGTACACTAGTATTAGAAGTAGGAAATTGAGAGGGAATACCAAAATTGAGAGACAAAGGGTAAATTAAGAGAAACAACAACAAAAGCAATACTTACAAAACTGTATGGTGTAAGCGAACTGAACACCTCAGGGGTGGAAAGGGGGAGGGGGGAGGGGAATATGAGGGGCAAGGTAACAAACAGTACAAGAAATGTATCCAATGCCTAACGTATGAAACAGTAACCTCTCTGTACATAAGTTTTATAAAAAAAAAAAAAAAGAAGAAGTAGGAAATTGAAAGGGAATACCAAAATTGAGAGACACAGGGTAAAAAAGGACAAACAACTACAAAAGCAGTACTTGCAAAACTGTTTGGTGTAAGTGAACTGAACACCTCAGGGGGGGAAAGGGAAAGTGGGAGGAGGGAGGGGGGTATGAGGGACAAGGTAACAAACAGTACAAGAAATGTATCCAATGCCTAACGTATGAAACTGTAACCTCTCTGTACACCAGTTTGATAATAAAAATTAGAAAATAAATAAACTTTACCCAAATAAATAATAAAATAAATAAATAAATCTCATGTACTTCAAAAAAAAAATTCCCTTCAAGTGGAGTGATGGATGGCCAGACATATTAGGAAGCAGCCCACCATTCTGAGTTGAAACAATGATGCCCTTAATTACTCTTTAGAAGTTCTGTTTTTTCAATGGCTGCAGTTTGTTTTTCTCTAGATGTTTCTTTTGGAGGCTTACATTTGGTATAGCCTGTTATTTCAGACAACCCAATAATTGGTGTTAATTTTAAATATGACTTACTAAATAATAAAAAAAAGTATTAATTGTTGATGCATTAGTCTTCCACCTTTATGTGTAAAAGCATCACCTCTTTATGAATATCATGCCAAATGGAGTATTTTGGTGGAAAAAGAAACCTTACAGTTCTCGGATGTGGATGACTTAGTGGCCATCTATCCCACTCATCACAAGTATAGTGAGAGTAAAAGGTCAAGGCTTTAGTTGTGTTTCTCTATGATTAGTCTGACCTTTTGTCTTCTATGTTTGGGTACCATCCTCAGATTTGGAAATGGCATTGCTGAGAGATGTTCTACCACTCTGTTTATAACCACTTCTCTGGGCTGGCATAGTTGTTTGCAAGATGTTGTGAGAGCTGTGTTTGGAGCCATCCTGCCCCTTTTTCTCAAGATAAAGGAAAGGTAGAAACAAGAAATAGCTGGGACTGAGTAACGAGGAGATACAAAAGCTCTGCCCTTTGCTTCAAGATAGGATCACTATCACTTGGCAATTTTTGCCTCAGAGCTTCCATTAGTACTAGGAAAAAGCTATGCTCTGAGAATGTAGTCATACTTAGCCTTCTTCCCGTATTCTCATGGGTTTCCTTCATTCTCTTTGCCAAATGTTTTTCAGTAAATGCTTTTCACAGTAATACACATTTTGAACTCTTTGGTGAATTCAGCCTAAAACACTATCTATAATATTCATCCTAGAACCTCCCCAGTTTTTCCTCAAGTGGTGGTTTCCCACTGCCTCACTTACTGGAAGTGCATAACACATACATACACACACACACACACACACACACGAACACAATGTCTAGATCCTATACATATGAAATGGAGAAAATATGACTCAATTTTTTAAATCTCTAAAATATTGCAATAGATGTAGTCTTCTCTGAGAATTTTGTTCTTCCTGTGGTTTGGGAATAGGCAAGTAGTAAGTCCATTTTTGTGTTGGTTTCAGTACTCCAATCCTGAAAATGTAGGTAACTGGGATGAGAACACAATAAATTATTTCAGTAGCTCTCTAAACTCTTAATAACTTGAGAAACTACTTTCCCAGCTCTTCTAATTCTTAAGCAATTTCAATGCCCCAAGTCACTAAAGTAATTTTTAAAACTTTAATGGGGGACTATTTCTTCTTTGGGAGATGACTTTACAAAAAAATGAAGCCACATTTTATGATTTTTACTTCAAAATGACACATAGTTAAAGTTGAGAAGGAAATCTTTTTTTTTTCTTTGTTGAGCACAGGGCTAGGAAATTGTAGGATGAGTCTTAAAAACTGGTGTTGCCCTGAAGTCAGAAGGTCAGGAAAAAAACATAAAAAAATCAATGTAGCTCAAGCTATTATAAACAACGTGTATGGAACAAATTTCTCAGCAGTAGAAGCAATAAATTTATGTCCTACTTCATTCTGTGTAGGAGCAAAGAAGCTGAAGGATTGATAACATGGGATAACATCTACCTGATTTTCTTTGACTTTTTCTTCTTCTTACTCCAATATCCTTTCTTGGGAATTAGCTCTGTAGGTTTTGGTTTTCTTCTCTTTGTAAGAAAACGGAGTGATGTGGGAAAAAAAAGAACTTGACAACCAGAAAGACAAAACAGTATTTTTTATATGACAAAAACAAGAAAAAAAATATATGCTTCTGCTTTCAATTTTTGAAATCTTAAGAACTCAAGTTCTTTGAGATTTGTTTCATTTACTGCTTCCTCAACAGAAAATATGAAGATGAATGCAAGCTTCTGAAAAAAAAAACCCACAAATTTCTGGTGAGGAAGAAATAAATAGTCCTTGTGCAGTCCTCTATTCTTTTAAACTGGATAGGAAATTTAAAGCTCATGAAGGTTATGGTAACCTTTTGGAAATACAAGTTTGACCTGGGAGGCTTGATGCTGGGCAAATGCAAAGCATGGTATCAACTGGGAGTCTACAAATTTACTTTTATGTTTTATTTCACTACATCCTCTCTGTGTAACCTCAAGTATGTCACACTCCCCAGTTTGACCTTTTTTTACTTTACAACTTTAAAAGGTGATAACAATAAGGTCATTAACCATCAAAATGGTTTATTTATTAGACTCACTAAATGAAAAATCCTACCTGAAAGATTTACACATATATCCAAAATTCTTTGTGGTATGGAACATGAGACTACTGCTTCATAAAGTGTCACAAGGGTTTGAGTTGGAGAGAGGTGATATAAAATACAATGCTTAAGGATTGTTCATAGTATTATGAGTATCAAGAAATCAAAACTAATTGTCCACTGAATTATTTTATCATTCTATTTCATTGTGTCTCTTATTTATTTTCAGTAATATTTTATTTGTAGTCAGTTTTAACAAGAGGGGTACTATCTAAACTTGACTAAGGTAACTATAAATCAAATTTTTTATAGATGTTGAATATGTCTGTCAATATATTTTCAGTCTTTAGTGTAATTTCAATTTTTGCCATATTTCGGAGTCTCTGACATAAAGATAATGGTTTGAGTTAATCTATCTTTCCTTCAAAAGAGCTATGAGTCTCTGGTGATCAATAATGTAGCTCATTATTTTAAGTTGGGTTTTTTGGATCCATTTGGCTTCTACCAAGCTTGATTCCAAAAGATAATACCTTTGTCTTTTATCCCTGCCTCCCGTTTGTCAGGATAAAGTCCAGCTATCCTAGACCATTCCTGGGGAAGGAATGAAGCACCTGGAGTTTCCAGGCAACAGAGTCACTTCTTAGGAGGAAATCAACACTAATTATGAGCCAGAAGTAATCATGTCAGAACACAATAATTGTTCCCATTTCCTATGACCCCACAATTTATTTGTCAGTGTGGAAAAAGAAACTCAAAAGTAAGGTTTGCTCACAAACAAGAATCTCTGGTCTTCTTAATAAAGGCAAAAAATATATGCGAATTATTTCCCAAATTTCAATTACCTAAGCAATTCCTTAATAAAGAACTCTGTGACTAAAATCCCATTTGTAGAATGATTTTTGTGGTACTACACTACGTTTTCAAGTATAAGTCACTTTTTCCTTAAAATTTATACTCTGAGCTTCCTTCTTACCACTAATTAAAGAAATGGTGGGACAAAGGGTGAACTAATTCAGCACTGACATTCACTAGACACTAAGTTGAAAATGAATTATACAACTTGTAGCGGAGGGGGTTGGGAAGGGAAAAGACTAGGAGAAAATGAAGGAAGAGGTAATACTGCTCAAAAAGAAATGTACCTGTCTTATGTAACTATAACCCCTCTGTACATCACCTTTACAAAAATAAATAAATAAAATTTCCAAAAAAAATAAAGCTCTGTTTATGTTTGAACTGTTTATCAGCTGACAATATTGGTATGGAAATGAAGCAGTGTGATCAACAAATGATGGTATTACTATCTGAAACATATCTATACAATTTCTGTTTACCTTCACTTTGAAGGTGTATTTGACAACAGAATGTTCCACAAAAATATAAAGAAACCTCTTGTATTAATAAGCTCACTTGTTCCCGAGGGTATTCTTATTCTGATAGCAAAACTTCAATAGAGTGATATTAAAGTTCAATATTATTATTCAACTAATGTGTGAGTAAATTTTAGTATAGTAAACCTTAATATGGTAATCTGAAGTAATCCAGTTTCTCCTAACTAAAAGTCAATTGTTTTCAGGTAAATATTTGCTGCATTAAAAGTTCAGATTCCCTATCTATACTAGTTTTGCCTGTCTCTCAAAGTCACTACTAGCCTTTCCTCCAGCTATCCCCTATCCCCACTCCTGGCTTTTGTCTCTGTGAAAACCTGGCTTGACCTGATTTGAGATGAGAGGACTTGAACAGAGTATATTTGGAGAGGAACTTTCTTGTTTTTCTTGCTTGAGGACTTTTTTTGCTTGCCCCTCAATCAGATCTCAATGAGCACAGAAAAACAAGGTGTTATTTATTAGTCAACTCAGATTCTGCACAACACTTTCAATAACTTTTGTTCAAGTAGGTAGAAAAGCAATATAGGATGGAATAAATAATATTATAGGGTAAAGACAAGGATTTTATTCTGTTTTGTTTTGTTTGGAAGAGTAAATTTTACAGTGTGTTTGCATATAATAAGAATGATCCAACAGTAAAGAGACAGATTGAAGGTGAAGGAGACAGATAATATTCACAAGAACAAAGTGCTTCACTAGATAAAAGGAGTGTATGGAACCTAGTTCACAAGAGGGGTACTTATGTTGAGATGAATCAGGGCTGCCATGAATCTGCTTTAATAGAGGAAAGCACACTCCGGTGGGTGCAACGCCCATATTCAGTGTTCTTATGAATGCTTCAATTTTCCCCATGAAATGGAAAATCAAAGCCATTTGCTGTAAAATATCTACATTAAGTCATTCATATTTGGATTGTATTTTGTTTATTCCATATAATACAACTCATTTCCATCAGCTGTCTTCTCTGTTTCCTTCAGCTTTAACTAAACTTTATCCTTTAACTATCCTTTATTCCTGTATGAATTATCTTCTATCTTCTTGCTTTACTTAGAATTCTCCTATTGTATATTTACTCTTCCTTTAAACAACTACAAATTCTTTGCTGATATACAATGAATAAGTGATTAAATAAAATGAATGCATACTACTAATAAAATACTATACCAAAGGAAGTTCTGTATTAAATTATGCTATCCAGCAGAGAAAAAAAATTGTGTTTCTTTATTAGTGGAAATTTGAGAGAGGCATAAAAATTGGATAAAATTGCTTGCATCCTTAAAAACAGACTTTTTATGATATTTCTCTTTGACAATCATGTAATTTGTCTTTATCAATACAGTAATCAAAGAAACTATCTCTGGAGTATAAATATTCAGATTTTCATTCTTCTAACAAAACAAATTTTCACATCTTTTCTGCTAAGATTTTATTCTTCTCCTATGTGAGATGATATGGAAGGCTAATAAACCAGCTCTTATCTCGTAAGTATAGAGGCAAGAAAAAAAAAATCTAGAAAGAATGAAACTGGAAGAACGTCGCTTGGCTCTACTTCTTTTTGTGACTGTTGCGACACAACATGGCAGAACTGGGGACAGTATGACTAGTTTGTTAAGACAAGTGGAACTCTTTCACAAGTTTATATGGCCACTGTAAATAAATAAATGCTCTTAGAATTCCAATTCCTATCCACTTAGTTATATGCATTGATATGCACCTGGGTCTTTCTTCTGCTCTGGTCCTCTTTATCTTCATGCACTTATGCAACCAAATGGGTAAATTAACCCAGGAACCTGGTAATGTCTCCTCTTTAAAACATCACTGTAGCTCCAGGGAGTTCTGAATCATTTCAGAATTGCTTACAGACTTAGGGAATTTGAAGAAAGAAATGATGATTGCTTTTACCTTAAGTCTAAATTGCATGTTTCATTTTTATAGTGAATTCTGCTATGGAATTAGGTAATGGTCCAGGTAAGGCTAAAATAACTTGATTTCTAAGTTGCCATTTTCCCTTGAATGTTAAATCCCATAAGATACACACACACACACACACACACACACACACACACACACACACACACACACAGAGAGAGAGTAATGTGCATGGGGACACATAACAGAAATGAGCTAGTTGGGGATATCTTGATCTAAGAGAAGCATTCATAACTGTAGTCCCAAACTAGCCAGTTGCTTAAGCAATAAACTCTACTTTTATGTTCATGGAGTGGATAGCTACACAGTTTAATATTTAATAATAATTGCTTCATTTCACATACAAAAGTAAATTTTTGTTATAATTCTTGGGGAAACACTTTGCTCTTGAACAAACTGTGGAACAATGCCAGATACAGAAATTACCTATATTTTTTACTTGAATCTGAGACAAGCTTGGTAAGCTTGTACCTATTCATAAGTCAGGTATCCATATTTATTGTCTTTAATTCTACAAATACATTCCTGCCAACAGCCACAATAATTCCTAAATTCATTTTGGACTATTCATCACCTTTAGTTTTGAAACCAAAATGAAATTAAGCAAATGGCATTTAACAATGTGAGATCATCAAGTTATTCGTGATCAGTCAAAATTATGCTTAATATCAGTCCTGAATAAGCAGTTCCATTAGATTCAAAAGCAACAAGAATAAAAGCAGTTTCAATGTACAATGATTTGGGCATGCCTTGATATTCCATCTATTGCTTAGACAAAATTATCTCAAAAATTTAAATCTTAGAACAACCACTTTACTTATAATTTTGTATGCAGAAAGTTAAGGAAAGCTCAGCTGGGGATTCTCACTTGTGTCTCTTGAAACATTGTAGCCAAATGTTGGCTAGGACTATGATCATCTGAAGCCTTGGATTCCAAACTGGCTCACTCAGATGGGACCATCAACCAGAGGAATTGCACATGGCCACTCTGTGTGTCTGGCTTCTCACAGAATAGGTTCTGAGTGCTGAGTGAAAAGCTTCTTGGTGGGACACATCCGGACAGCATCATTCCAACGACAACATGATATACATGTCTTCTTCTGTCTCCTCCTAGCACTTATACACTGGTACTTTCTCCACATTCTATTGATTACAAAGGAAGGGCCCTTCAATTCTCAATTGTTAAAGTAATAAAGAGCATGGTGCCAAAAAATTGGTGACCATCTTATTTTACCAAAAGTTGATGGATTAGCTCTCTAAAATTTCAGAAGACTTCTCAGAAACCATAACAACCAGCAGAAGATTATATTTTAGAGCATTTTACTTATCTGTTTCTCATAGTATAAGTGGGGAGATAAATTGTTTCCACTATGCTCTTAAAAATTCAAACTTATTCCCTGTTATTTTGTTTATATTAGTGCACATAGTAAACTTCTCATAAGAGATTGTCTGAATTTCTGGGAAAACAATTTTCCATTTGCTTTTGAAATAGGGCTATTATTTCCACCAGATGTGTTGAGTAGTCAAAAAGTATCATTGTACTTTGCTCAACTATTCTAGTTCAAATATTCTTATTTTTAAATGTACAACTGTAAAAGAACCCATCTTCACCAAAATGGAACTTTGGAAGTAAAAATATGCAACACATTAACTATGACATAACAATTGTCTATGCAAACAATCGGTTGTTTGAAAATATATTTTCTGAAACTGGATGCTGATGGCTCACACCTGTAATCCTAGCTACTCAGGAGGCTGAGACTTGTTGTTTGAAGCCAGCCAGGGTAGAAAAGTCCATAAGACTCTCTGTCCGGTAAACTGCACAGAAAAAGCTGGAAGTGGCACTGTGCCTCAAGTGGTAGAGCACTAGCTTTGAGCAAAAGAGGCTCAGGGACAGTGTGCAGGCCCCAAGTTGAAGCCCACAATTGACATACATACATACATACATACATACATACATACATACATACATTTATATACTTATTTTCCCTAATGAATAGATGGAAGCTTATCACTTGAACAATATATCTGGTTTTGACAAGTAATACTTAAAGTAATCTATTTGTGTGTTTTTTCTAACCTTGTAATTTTCCAGGAAAACTTCCAATTTATTTTGGTTTGTTTGGTTTAAAATCTTGCAGCTTAATGTGTCCATAGTCAGTGAAAGAAAATAATCTGTTTCAGGCTAGAGAGAAAACTATAATTAATAGTTGTTATTATTAACTATGTGGACAGTTTAAATAGAGTTTCATGAATCAAAAACAACAAAAAAATGAAGAAAATATTGAAAGAATGTATTGCTACTACTCTTGGCCTGGTGTTTCTTAGACCTTAGAGTAGACATGTCTATTACATAGAAGCTAAACTGTGGATTATCATTAAGTAGGTCCTGGATGAATTAAGGCTTTTGCATTTTCTAATGCTCCAAGAAATGCTGATGCTTCTGGTTATGATGTCATATGTGAAGCAATGAAGGAATTTATTAATTGATAATTGGATTTGAATGGGTATGAGACCTGTCAGAGAGGTGCTGAATATTGACAGCCCTCCAAGAGTAACACATTTTAAAATAAGCCTTTCCTCCTTATGAGCTGCTGATATCAGAATATTGATTCAGGAAAATAATTGATGAGAGTATTCTTGCTGGAAGGTGATCATATTTTGCACTGTACAGCCAGACAAAGGAAAATATACAGATCTGAAGAATCTCCATCTATTACAATGATGAACCCAAGACATGTTTTCCATACTGTGCTCCACTACTAGATAATAGTAGCATTTACTACCCTAAAATATCTCTAAAAATTGCCAAATAACCTTTTGTAGGGGGTAAATATCACTCCATTTGAAAACCACTGACTTAGCAGAATTTTGTTTGTTCTGTTACCTCCAATAAATTTTTTTCAATGAAAGAGTTACTGCCCATTGATTATGGTGTTGAGATGCCCTTCCTCCAGCCTTGGGACAATGGAAGTCCCTCCCACCTTCTGGCCTCTGCCCCTTGGGAGGTGAACACGTGCGTGCCACCATGATGGGGTTGTCCCGCCCACAAAGGAAGTTTTGTGATGTCACTTGATGGACATGGTCCTTAGCCTATGACTGGCCCTTTGGCCAGCCCCCTTTCTTTCCCGCCATTACTTCTATATAAGTGCCTTTCCATATTAAAGTCTTTGAGACGCATCCCACCACCGCAGCGTGTCCCTGATGCCTTCCTTTTCGCCCCCGCTCTTCGTAACATGGGAGGGGACTGGGGGGAGGGGAGGCTTCAGCAACCTTTCCTCAACTTAGCGCAGGTCCATGTGAGTACGCCTTTGGCCTTCCGCTGGCGGAGGGCAAGGCCAAGTGCTCTTTCATAGTTTTTTTGGGTTCACCATTCTCCCCGTGGGGTCGGGGAGAAGGGGATCGTTCAGATCCCGACATCCGACAACTATCTTAACTTGTACTAATTCTCCATTTGATAAATATGGGCAATGATGCAGTGAAAAAGCTGATCTTATGCACAGATGATGGGCAAGTAAATTATATATATATGTGTGTGTGTGTGTGTGTGCATGTATATGTATATGTATATTTTCCTGGAAAATAATTTTCAGTTGTGCATTAAGAGACAAAAGAATGTCTACACCCTGTGATTTACTTTTGGGAATTTGTCCTAAAGCAACAGCTCAATGTACAATGAAATAATTGTACCTTAGAATATCTTCCCATAAATAAATTTAACAGAAAAATTATGTAAACATGTTAAGGACTACGTAAATTATGACATATCTATTACTCGGCAAAAGTAATACTTATGGTTATAAACTGAGTGCCATAAATGATGGAAAGAAATGTACCGATTGTCAAAGAGTGCATACATGGAACCAGTGACTTTCACATTTCCCAACTCAAAGAAGCATCAATGACACTGAGTACAAAGTGAGTGACCTCCTGTATTTGACATCGATGCTGTTGGGCTACAGGGCATATGGACCCTCTTGCTAATGTAAGGAGACACCAAGGCAGATTCTTATGAAGGGGATAAAAGTTGATAGTAAAAAAAGAGAATGTTTTACTGAATGCCCCAAATTACTAACCAGAATAGACATTACTATCTGGCATAACAAAATACAGAAACAGAACTACACTGTGGAGTGATTCTGTTAAGTATACTGCATAACAATAATAAAACACCACCATCATCATCATATTAATAATAAAATATAGCAAAAAAATAATGTAATTACTTTGATACTTCAGACTACAAATAGGGGAGAAAAATCTTAATCTATATTGAAGATATTATTTCTCCTGATAGTAGAAAACATAGAGTAACCAGACTTTTTCTTAGTTTTTCCTGGTATGAACCCATTGAAATCAGAGCTTTCTTCCATCCTGATGTTCCTCCTCTCTCTGGAATATTGTTCCCTGCAGGTGAAGCTCTAGTTCTAGCTCTAGCTCTAGCTCTAGAGATAGAGATAGAGATAGAGATAGAGATAGAGATAGAGATAGAGATAGAGATAGAGATATAAGATAGATAACACAGAGAGAGAGAGAGAGAGATAACCAAGTTTGGTTCTGACTGAGCTATTATCATCAGGCTGTGCCTTCCTTTTAAAAAATATTTTATTATAAAGGTGATGTGCAGAGGTGTTAAAGTTACGTAAGTCCAGTAAAGAGTATATTTCTTTTTGGACAGTATTACCCCTTCCCTAACATTCTCTTTGTACCTTCCTTTTAAATAGCCCTTTTATTATTTATAATGAACTGATAGAAAGTAAAACAATTTCTACAAACTCAAAATCTCCTTCAAATAAATAAACCAGACTAACATTAACTTTCTCATCTTGTTTTATGAAACCATCAAATGATTTGTAGCCATTTTCATTTTTAAATATCAAGGGTTATATTTGTAACCTTGGTAATCTTGTATTTCTCATACCTCTGTTATTTTGTTAAGCTAGAAGCTGCCTAAAACCTTACATATGAAAAATATTTCACAAGATCTCAGCAAAAGTACAACCATTAACTAGAGTTAACCCACCAACAAAAGTATGTCTATTAAAGTTTATCCCATTATTTTAAAGAGAAGTAGAAAGGAGAAAGACACTCCTAATTATTCAGTACCAGAGCTCCTTAATGTGACAACTCAAGGGACCCCACTTATGTGGAATTCTTGAAAGAAATGACTCTCTGCATCGACAAATAGATCCATTACACCATTTTCTATACATCTATTGGATTTTTTGTGAAGTACTCCCCATTATCCAATTAACCTTTTCCTAAAACTTTAGTCAGGTACTTCTGGAATTTTGTAAGTCTAAATAAATGGTGGCTCAAATGTCCATTTAAGTAGAAAAAAATACCAATAGGGAACTTTACATTCAAGGACTAATTTTTCTTACCACAACCCTCAAAAGCTGTCAAGGAAGAAAGGAATTTCCACTGAAACGCTGAAGTTTAGTTACTAGCATATGTCTAATTATAGGAAATTGAATTACATCTGTTTGTACACGGCTAACTCCATTATTTACTTTTGAATGAACAATGGCTAAAAGTCTTTGTTCTTCAAGAAAATATATTGCTATATACGCCAAACTGTGAATTATAAAGTTAGTAGGTGGTAACAAGGCACTATATTTGAACAAGATTAAATAGTTTATTTTATTAGCACGTAAATATTACAAAGCACATACCAAGGGTGCTTTCAAAAGTGTTTAGATGTCCTAAATGTGGCTAGAACAGATTAATATGATTGTTTGCTGTATGAATGTGAATTTTCTGGAAGTGGGAGACATAGGGTCTTCTTCCAAATTAGGTTGGTGCCAAGAGCCCAAAGAAAGACTTGGACAAATACAGAGTTTTAAGTTAAATGGGTCTATTCAGGGTTACTCCCTAAGCATTGGGTGGCTTGGGCAGTGTCTCCACAGAGTTTCCTGACCCCTTGATTCCATTTCTCTGTCCTTGGGCAGTGAGCATAGAAGAGAATGGTGATTATGTGGTTGCTTATAGTAACTTTACCTCTCCTCCTGAGAAGAAGTGTTTATAGTCACAGTGTCCACCATCCTGTTAGTTTGATGTGTAGCTTATTAACGTTCTTGCCTCTTTTGCAGTCCAGGCTCACTGGTCAGTTTTCATAGGACCTCCTATTTCAAAATGGCAATGATCATGTGCATAGCCAGGAGGGCCAGTGTTCCCACAATTCAAAGTTTCTTTTTATTCATTATTTGTCAAATTTTCCTCAGAGGGAAAAATGTGGTATGTTTTTCATTGTTCTACCTTGTTTCTATTCTAAAACATGAAACAGACATCTTCAAGTATAATGGAACAACATTTGGAAAGGAGTTAACCATGTAAAGTGGTTGTTATTTGTGGAATTCGAATGTGCTTCCCTCGAGTGGTAGTGGTCCATTTTTAAAGCTATAGAGTCAGATGCTAGGGTCAAAGGGTCACATGTGTAGCCTAGTGTAAGTTGGCTTATATAAATCTTCTTCAGACATTGAAAGATCCATTCATTAAAACATTTCTATGAGAAGTGATTTGTACTATCTCCATTTCACTCTTGGTTCTCATGATGTGGTTGTAAGATCTGTCTGTGGATTCATTTGAACCTCAAAGTCTGGTATCTTTCTGTTGTTGTTGTACTACTGCTACTGCCACTGCTGCTGCTACCACCACACAACTCACTCTGATGTTCTCCAAACATTACACTGTTTGTGTTCTAGTCCAAGTTTTTGCTCTTCCATTGCATCTGAACTGATGGCTCTGTTAGGACTCATTCTTCACTAAATATTTATATGTTAATACTATGGTCCAGGCAGGGTATTAAGCACTTATTAGATCATCACAAACACTAACACATTTCTCTTCTCATGACCATGGGATATGTTTGCTATAGTTAGTAACCCATTTTATAGGTGAGAAGCCTAAAACATAAGGAGTCAAAGTGATTTTAGGAAACTATGTTTCAAAAGGATCCTGACTATAGAATTTCTGTGCTAAACATGTATTATTCATGCTGCTATTTCAATGCAGCACTTCATGACAGGGTATTTTCCAAACAGTGAACTTTACATGATACATTTATCATTTGTATAGCATCACCAAACATTTAAAACATAAACATCAATAAAATAAACACTGCATTTTTAGTTACTTAGTACAGCAATTTATAGAGCATTAAAAATCTAATGTAACGTGTGATTCAATTCAAACTTATTGGGTGTTGGAGTATGGCTTAAGCGCTAGGGAGCTTGCTTATCAAGTTCAAGTACTTGGCACAAAGCCAAGTACTAAGGTGGAAAAGAAGAAATACTGAATTGCTGAATTTCCTTTATGTGTATATTGGTTTTTTATTGCTATGTCAGATTCTGAAAGAAACAATTTAAAAGGAGACAGTCCAGACATAGAGGATCTTGCTGTAATCTATCTACTGGGATGGCAGAGACAAAGAAGATTGTGATTCAAAAACAGCTCTAGCAAAAATGTTAGCAAGATGTCATCTTGACAAACAAGCCAGGAGTCTAGTACCTACTTGTGATTCTTCTTACATAGGAGGCATAAATATGAGGATTATAGTTCAGGCAAGCCTGGGCAAAAATATAAAGCTGTCTGCAAAAAATATACTAAGCAATGAAAATAAGGGCATCACAATGTACTAAATCAACTGTTTAGCTGATATCACCAAAATATTAATATTAATAATATAATGTAAAATTAGAAAAGATTTATTTTGTCTCACAGTTCCAGGTGTGTCACAGTTTCCAAGGTAAGCAGGATCAAGTGCATTGAGTAGATGAGTGTATTCTTGTTGGTGGAGTATGAGGCTGAAGCTGCTTACCTGAGAGCAGCCAGAACCAGACAGAAGACACAATCTGAAGCCAGCTTCCAAGAACCCACCTCCTCCAAGTTGTCTTGACCTTCCAATTCCCATCTCTTCCCAGTAACATTGTCCAATGCCACATCATTAGTGGGTTCATTTATTAATGAAATCAGAGTCCCCCAACCCAATCACTTTCCAAAGCTCCTCTAAACATTGCTGCATATGGAACCAAGCCTTCAATACATGAGCCTTTTGGGGGACACTTCATATCAAAACTATAACACTCTTTTTGAACAACTTTTTTTTCATTGTTCTATTTTTTTTAATTTTATCACAATGATCTCTAAGTAATAAACTCTTAGGAAAAACTGATCAGATTAAACTTTTTTTTCTTGCTAAAATAGTCTTTTATTTATGTCTTCATCAAAAACCCAGGCTATATCAAACACAGTCTATATCAAAATGATTCCCAAGGCCCATGACCTCAATTGTTAATGACTAATGTGTCATAAACCAGACATATTTTCTGTGTGGCACCAAAACTCAGGTAGAAACAGTGGTAATATGCATATCACATCTCAACTTCACATTGTTCACTTAGTGGCTGAATTGCAACTATGGACCTTCCTATTCAGTTCATCATGCCACTACAACATGGCTGTTTTTTGTTTGTTTGTTTTGTTTTTTTAAATAATTACTTATTTATTGTCAAAGTGATGTACAGAGGGGTTACAGTTTCATACGTAAGGCCATGGGCACATTTTTTTGTACTATTTGTTACCTCCTCCCTCATTCTCCACCAACCCCCTCTCCTTTTCCCTTTCACCCCCCATGAGTTGTTCAGTTGCTTTACACCAAATGGTTTTGCAAGTATTGCTTTTGGAGCCTTTTGTCTTTTTATCCTTTGTCTCTCAATTTTGATATTCCCTTTCACTTCACTAGTTCTAATACATGCATATACAGTATCCAGGGTACTCAGATGAGATACAGTGATGGCACAGAGGATACAAGAGGATCATCAACAACAAAAACTATGGTTTCACATGGCATGTTGAAAGTAATTACAACAGTGATAGAACACTCGTTTCCATAACATGTAGTTCATTTTACTTAGCATCATCTTATGTGTTCATAAGGGTATAGCTATTGGGCTCTTGTGATTCTCTGCTGTGACTTGCCTAAACCTGTGCTAATTATTCCCTATGAGGGAGACCATAGAGTCCATGTTTCTTTGGGTCTGGCTCACTTCACTTAGTATAATTTTTTCCAAGTCCTTCCATTTCCTTACAAATGGGGCAATGTCATTCTTATTGATAGAGGCATAAAATTCCATTTTGTATATGTACCACATTTTCCTGATCCATTCGTCTACTGAGGGGCATCTGGGTTGGTTCCATATTTTAGCAATGACAAATTGTTTGCACCACTTTTAATTTTGGGTACTACTGAGGATTGAATTCAGGGACTTGAGCTTGCTAGGCAGGTTCTCTACTACTTGATCTGAGTCTCCAGCTACTTCTTTTCAAATTAATTATTTTGGTAATGTCTCACTTTATCCTTGGACCAACCTAGGTTATCATTATCCTATTTGTGTTTTCCTTTGTCGAGAGCATACCACTATGCAAACCAATCATTGAAATGCTGTCTTTCAAATTTCATTTGTATGGGTTGGCCTTCAAACACAGTCCTCTAGTCTCAGTCCTCCCGTGTAGGTAGAATTACAGGGTCAAGACATCACACCCAGCTCTGAACTCCTTGGTTTTTGTTATTTTTATAGGATAACCAAATACATGGATTGAAATTTTGAAGTATATATTACTTATATTGAATTTAATTCATGGAAACTGGGATTTCTCAAGTGGTCTATCTCCCTCTCTTTGGCTATATAGTCCTTTGTTCTCCTTCTTTGGATTGTAAGCATTTCTATTTCCTATTTTTTTCCTCTTAGCTACAAGAAGAATTGCCTCAAACAGTCATTTTCACAGCTGGTCTCTTTACACCCTTAACTTTTAGCAAGATTTTTGTTTATGTAGATTGCTATCCATTAGCAGTAAGTTAGAATTTAATACTAAGAATTTGAAACAATGCTTATTAATAATTTACTCAAGGGCTGGGAATATGGCCTAGTGGCAAGAGTGCTTGCCTCCTACACATGAAGCTCTCGGTTCAATTCCCCAGCACCACATATATGGAAAATGGCCAGAAGGGGTGCTGTGGCTCAGGTGGAAGAGTGCTAGCCTTGAGCGGGAAGAAGCCAGGGACAGTGCTCAGTCCCTGAGTCCAAGGCCCAGGACTGGCCAAATAAATAAATAAATAAATAAATAAATAAATAAATAAATAAATAAATAATACTCAAGATAATGTCTGTGACAAATTAACCTTATATCTATGTGAAAAATATTTTTCAAAGCCAGAAACAAAGTATTTTGTGAGAAGAGTGGCACTATTGCACAGTTTTGCAAATTGTTGCTAGGTTTGGCTTAATAAAAGACAGATTTTTCACTTTGGCCTCTCTCTATATGCTGACTGCCTTGATATCAAATGACATGTACCTTTGGGGGAAATTCCACTGTGTCTTATAGGAGAATGACACTAATCACGGAAAATGATATCTTAGCATTATCAGAAAAAAAATAGGTTAGATTATATAGTTTTCCAGAAAAAAAAACTATCTCTGATATGATAGGAGTCACTAGTTTAGGAAGAAACATAGAAGAGAAAGAGGAACAAGTTGCAATTCCAGTGTCCTGTGTTTATCCTCCAAACCCACTGTGAGAGCAAAAGGAACAGAAGGCTAAGGGGAAACTTTTCTCCAGTCTGAGCCAAAGTGTACTGCAACCTTTATGCCTTGTCATAAAGAGGAAAAGTGGATGTTCTTTTTTATTTCTACTTATGAGATAGAGGAGAAAGGCTGACTTACTTTTTTCTCCAATATTGATTTAACAAGTGGGCTTCTTGTCCCTTTGCCCTAGGACACTTAGCAGCAAGCCCAACCTCTTTGAAGGCCTTGGGCGGAGGCTATAAGGTTTCCTTAGAGTAAAAGCATTGTGAAGAGTGGAAAAGTTTGGTTTTATATACTAGAATTTCATCATAAACTCATTGTCACTACATTGAGATAAAATAATAGAGAACTAATTTTACTAGCAATTACAATAGCAGCACCAAACACAATAACATCATAATTGTATGCTTTTAGGTAGATGTAAACCACTTTCATAGCTCTTAAATTCCACAGAAGATACTACCAATCCACATCAAAGCAGAGCTATTAATGTTGACTTTCCTATCAGGCAATTCTTTCCTGAACCAAAGAAGAATAGAATCCAAGAGAGAGGGCCTAGTGAAATGTTGCATCCCAAATTCTCATCTTACTTGCTAAGTGATTGAGTCTTGAAGAACAATGTGACTCTGAGCTGCCAGATGACTGAAGTGACAGAAGATTGTTTTCTTACTGCTGAATTTTAAGACTTCTTCATGTGTTTTGAATAATAGCCCTTTATCAGAAGTCTTTTATTTATTTTTATTAGCCCAAGTAGCTGGACAAAGGAGTTTCAATTTAACATGTCAGTTTGTGAATACCATGCATCTCCACCAGTGTCACCCCTTTTATTATCCTCTCCACATCTCAAGCCCCATTCATCCTCTCAATGTATCTAATTCTGTTTTCACATATATATACACATGGACTACTACCACTCAATTTGCCCACGCTTCCTCTCTCCATTGTTTATCCTTCCTCCCCTTGACCTTCCCTCCCCTGGTTCCAGTTTATTGGTATCCATTTTGTTAAACTATTAAGGTAGGTTCTCAAAAGAATCCCCCTATATATACCATACTGTAGTTAATTCATTTGTGTATATATGTATATTATCCTATATGTATTCACACACACATATATATATATTTATAATTTAGAACTAAATTCCTCATGAGGAAGTTATTATGTAATTTCTATAGCATCATTATGTCATTTCAAAACCAATGAATGGACCTGGAAAATTATGTTAAGCGAAGAATGTCAGGTTCAGAGACCCACAGAAAAGTCTTTTGCAAATATTTTCTCCATGTCAATAACTTATTTTCATATTGTGAGGAAATTCTTCTTTCAAGAGAAGTTTATAGGTTTAATAGGGTTTAAAGTGTAATTTATTCCTTAGGTCATGCCTTTAGAGTTGTATCTTAAAAAGTATCTCTAGACCCATGGTCCCTAAACTTTCCTCTATGTTATCGCTAAGGGTGTTTATTTCTTTCTTTCCAATTTGTAAACTCTCTCTATTGTTTCCATAGCTTATTGTGCTCTCTAGGACTTTCAGTAAGGTGTTAAGACCAAAAGCAGAAGTGAGAAGAGCCATCTTTCCCCTGTTCCTACTCTATGTGAGAAAGCTTTGAGTTTCTCACTGTAAATATTATGGGATGTGTGTGCATAGTTTATTTAATTATGTAGGGATTTATTTTGTTGATGTTCTTTTTTCAGATTGAAGAGTCACTCTGCAGAACTATTTGTGAGTTTTCATCATGACTGAGTATCAGATTTTTATCAAGTGGTTTTATGAATGGCTATTGACATGATCATGTGATTTCTCTTTTTTAGTTGGTTGAAGTGATGGAGTATATTATTTTTAATTGTGTTAATTGGTTGTGATATATAATTATTTCAATACAAGGTTGCTTGCAATTTGTGAAAATATTATCAAGGGCTTTGCTTCAATGTTCATTTCTTATAAATACCTCAAGCTCTAATGTTACAATGTAAAAATATACTGATGACAATCTATCAAACAAAGTTTATTAATAGATAACAAAGTCTCTCTATAACTATAATGTGATAAGAAAACTATTTGAAAACAGTACACTGAAAGTTTCCTTTTTATTATTTTTAAGGTAAGAAACAAATTTGTAACAAGTAATTGTTAATCATTTCAAGTGTATAAGAATCCCACAGATGCTATCATAGAAATACATTTTATTTTATTTTTATTTTATAACATCATAATATAGCCTTGATCTCTTTTAACCTCCAAAATAAGATTGTATAGGTAAATCCCACCCTTAATTACCTATTAGATAAGTCAGTGAAAAGCTTATTAAGAGGATAAAGTAAACCATAATCATACATGTCAGTATATTTATAGATGGATTTTATACCATAATTATTTATAATAGGGCATGCTATCATTTAGAAAGTATTCCTTAATTCCAGTTCGATAATATAAAAAAGATCCATAAAGACATTTGAGATAGTACTGTGAAAATGGTAAGTTAAGCAGCAAAGGACTTGGAAAATGTTCATTTAAATATGTAAAAAATCAAACAAAATATCATGAGAATAATTAGCAGCCGAAAAGGTAAGAATTTACTGAGAACAAGAGGTGCCGTTTTTCTTTACTGAATAGCAGATAACCCCTACACAGCCTACACAGCCTTCTTGCCTCACCAGGCAATAAAACAACCGGATACACAGTGTTGAAATGTATCTGCACCTTGATCTTTTTAAATATCATTTGGATAGATACGTTCTCCATGTCTATTTTTACACCTCTCTTTAACTGAACCTGAAAATGGCCTAGATATAAATGAGTAGTGAATCAATAAAATTTTACTGGAAACATTTTCATTCTAAACTCTAGGGGTTAGGCATTTGTTAGCAATGATTTAAAACCCTTTTTTTCTGAGAAAGAAGTATTGACTGATTAAAGTCTTTGCTGCTCATACTTATGTCGAAGAGTGTTTGCCATTTGACTAGCACTCTGATTTTCACAGTAAAATAAAAATTTGTACATTCTATATTTGAAACTTTTCTTGGTGGGATGGGAGTGTAAACTCTAGACTTCGTGCTTACTCGACGTGCTTGCTCTGTTGGAGCTGTATCATGTGACCCATGCCTCCCGTCCAGCATTTTTGCTAAATTATTGGAGGCAGAGTTTGTTGGATCTTTCTGCCCAGGCTGGCTTTGAACCATGATCCTCAAGATCTCTGCATTTTGAAAAGCTGGAATTACAGGCATGAGGCACTGCTTACTCAGTCATATCAGGTACGTTAAGAAAGCACATATAGCTCTCTCTATAGCTAGCAGCATAATGTTCTATAGTTTCTTGTACTACCATGCTTAGCAATCACATACTAATGAGGTTTTTTTTTGTGTTTTTTTTGCCAGTCCTGGGCCTTGGACTCAGGGCCTGAGCACTGTCCCTGGCTTCTTTTTGCTCAAGGCTAGCACTCTGCCACTTGAGCCACAGCGCCGCTTCTGGCCGTTTTCTGTATATGTGGTGCTGGGGAATCGAACCTAGGGCCTCGTGTATCCGAGGCAGGCACTCTTGCCACTAGGCTATATCCCCAGCCCCTTCAATCACATGTTAATGAGTTTTGATGTTTGACAGAAACAACCTTACCAGTCATCCTGGATGCTCTTTCTTGAAGTATGGTTAACAATGGACAGTGTCATCTGGTATTCATATTGTCATGGTATCTCTATGTGTATGTGGAATAAACCTTGTAATTTACTTCTAGTAAAGGAATTTAGTATTGGAATCAGGACACACGAGATGAAGATATAAGAGGCTATCACTTCTGTCACATATGCAGCCTCTCCTTGGCCCTTTGAAAGGGTTTTTCCTGATAATCAAACCTGAGGATGATCTCCAGTCAACTATCCAGAAGGAACTGAATTCTGCCAACAATCGAGTGAAGTCTTTCCTCACTCACATCCTAGAATGAGATCACAGATTTACTGACTCTTCATTTCACTTTGATTATAAAAGACCCTGAAACAGAGAAGCCATCTAACCCATGACTGAAATCCTCATTCACAGAAATGGTGAGATAATGCATATGTGTGCTTTTCAAGATGCTAAAGCTTTGGGATAATTTGTAACATGGAAATAAATATCTAAGTCAGTGTTCTAACCTTATTAAAGGCACAGAACCTACTTCTTTAGAAAACATAGCATAAGCAAATAAAGCCTATGCCATAATTCACCCTTTAGAAAAGCTGCTCTGAGTTATAATAGAGGTAAATATTAAAGCCATCATATTGTTTACAAATTATAGCTGAAGGCATCATTACCTAACATTATTCAATGTCCTTTTCCGCAAAGAGCCATTTGATATATTTTTGCTTTGCTTCTGAGGATGAGGGGCCCGAAGTCCCTTCACAACTGTATTTGTTGGCAAATATACTGACATTACTTACCAATATTTATGTTTTGAACAAACTAAGTCCAATGTCCTCACTCAGTAAATCAGAACACACAAAGTGGATAAAGTCACAGCTTGGCTGTGAGCAAGACACCCTTCTGAAACCCTTCTGAAATCAGACAAAGGTATCTTGAGCAACAAGTTGTAAAGAATCCACCTTAGGAATCTACTTCTCTCAGATACCTCCGACTCTCCTCAGGATGGATTTTTTTAAAATTTAATGATTTTCATCAGTTTATCTTATAAACAGAAAGCAGAGAACTTGCACAGCAAGAACATATGAGCAATTATATAAAATATGAAGTTAAATCTTACTTGACTCTGAAGGTAGAAACATTTTAGTAACTACTCAACTCACATTAATGGAACCCATTCATCTGTGGCCCCTGACTAGATCAAACGTTAACTTGATTTTTCTCCAGTTACATGGAGACAGTGGATACTTAGCTCAGTTTCATCTGAAAGACATTAACACCACATGAGGCCTCAGTTCTGAACCTGTCTGTTTGCAGGCAACTAATATTTTAAGTGACAATTTCCTCTCCCAAATGTTCAGGATCTAGGGAAACATTCTAAATTGGTTATGTTATCTAATATGAAAATATTCAGCCTTTCAGTATGTATTTATTTGATATAAATATAAAGAGGCCCTTAGGCATTGCACTTTTGCGTTTCTCTCCTAAAAATTATTCTCTTTTGGTCTTGCTATGTGTGAGTATCTACAATCTTATAAAATTTATCATGGTCCAGTTGTCTGTCTGAGCACTGAGCTTGCCTTACCTCACTTAACACAATTTGTTCTAGTTCCATCTATTTGCCTGCAAATAATATTATTTTATTCTTAATAATGGCTCTGTAAAATTCCATTGTATATAGGTAGCACATTTTTGGAATCCACTCCAACCTCTTTCTTTTTCTTTTTTTTTTTTTACTTTTTGATAATTCTGTCTTGTTCACATTATCTATGGTGTATTCATGTGTACATCTTTGGAACTGTTGGAGGGAAGGTACAGAACTCTAGGGGAAAAGGGTGAAAAAGTGCCATAGTGGAGTTCAATGATGGAAGTGAAATATACAACTTGAAGAGAGGGACTGGGAGAGAATGAGGGAACAGATGACATTGTACAAAGGGAAATATACTCATTACTTGACTTATGCAATTGTTATTCCTCTGTATATCACCTCTATAATAACAATAAATTAGTAATGAAAAATATGCATGCAAATCTCTAGAAAAGGTTTAACTTTTCTACAAATGAGATGTGAAATTTGTCCTCTGCTGTGGCTGGTAATCTCACTCCTTATAATAGTGTCTGTTTACCCAGACACCTAAACTCATGCTAGGTAATTTTAAACTATAATTTATGATGGGTATGGTATCAGTCTGTCTACAGACAACCAGTGCTAGTAGAGGTTCCTAATTTCCAAAATTTTTAAATACACAGAAATGCAACTCTTAGAGTGCAATGACAAGTTTACATTATATGAGACATCCTATATAATAGTGACCTATTTGTTAATACCCACTGTCTTTAGAAGTGTTGAAGAATTGACCTGTACTGCGTTAGTGTACTAATGTGCTCTTTTTCCACATCTTTATCTACTGCTTTTAAATTTCAAATGTATTGTATGTGATAACATTGCCTTGCTAAGGTCTTTTTTGTTTAGAGTTACCATGGAACTATATTCCCAGCCCTCTCCTTTCATATTTAATGCCGTTTTATGTCAATCTACTCATGTCTATCTACTTCCCTAACCAAACATTGAAGGGTATGATATGCTAATTGCAAGTAGTTAAAATAGAAAGGCAAAACTTTTTTGGATTTGACTTCATGATAATTCCTGATATGATATTGTTTATACATTTTATGTCCATTATTTGGTCTTAAGACTTGTCCTCTTGATCACAGGATATATTTTATAGATCTCCAATTATGTAGATCTCACTACTTTCCCCTTGCTCTTTTGTCAGAATAAAAATTCTACCATAACTGAGCAAATAAAAATAATTTGAAACTAATAGAACTTGTGTTATTACTGGTCATCATACCGTCATGATTTTAGCATGAATTACAATAATTACCCAACATCAGTTTAAGCATTGGCTTATCTTCAGAGATCTCCTAAGTATCATTAGTAGAAATTATTTGCTGAGTTTAGAAGGCATATAAAAAGAGACCCATCTGGGAGTCTATGAAATTAGTAGAAATTGAATATTGAGTTCCACTTTCCAAAAAAGTAATTAGGCATAACAAATTGAATTTTTTATAGGAAGTATAGATGTGTTCTCATTATAATATCATCACCTATTGCCTCTCTCACATCTGGGTGGTTTAGAATGAATTGGATTTTTTTCCACACTGATATGTTTAGTAGAACAGAATATTAAATAATATTAAATGAGTAAGCTGACTTAATGAACTGCCCTTTGGTGTCTGGAACTCCATTCAGGACAGACAACCTAGTCTCTAAGTTTGAGATGATTTGATAAATCACTTATGTGGCCAGATTAGGTACTTATTAATCTGGTAGCAAATATAAGCCTTACTTTGGATTTGGATTCCTGATCAGGCTCAAAACAGCATGTTTTGCTTCTTTTAAAAATTTATAAGGTGATTTAATTTTTAATTTTAATTATCTACAGCTATCCCAAGAATTCGTTATTCTCACAGCACATTACATGATGGCAACCTTTTTTGCCTTGAGGTTATGAGGTGGTAAGTGTAATACTTTGTGTTCTGGAGAATTCTCCAAGTAAAGTTTGTGAGTATGTATTCCATAGAAGACTCCCTTACCATTTATTTAAACTTCGTGATATCCATAGAAGCTATAAATGTTTCCCCCCAATATCTAACATATTATTTAAGAACTAATAGGAATTGAAGTGATATCCTAAAAAAGAAATGGATGAAGTCCAAAATGAGGAACCTACAGATCCTTGAAATGTGTTCATACACTTGCACGTGAACACGCACAGACACACACACACACACACACACACACACACACACAGCACACACACTTTCCAGCCTTCTAGCTTTGCAAGGAGTAGTTTCCAATGCCATGGAGATTGGGAATCTATATTCCAGTAGAACATCATACATACCAGATTTTAGGACTGAATTTCATAATTTGTAAAGAAATGTCCACATATTTCATGACATTCTATGCTTCTTCATATATTTTTATTGACTAAGGTCAGTTATTCTTCCCAGTTATTTTGGTATAATTTTTTCAGATGTGTTTTTATGTGTTTTGACTTGCAAAAAGAAGGAAGAACATTAATAACTTTAACTACCTTTGAAGTCTGCATTTGGAATGTAACCAGCTGATAAAATCCGAAAATCTGGAATCTGACCCCCTACACACAAACCTCTTCACTGAACTATTATAAACTATTTCATAGAAATTATTTTTGTGCAATTTATTTGGCCATGCAGAGAAGCTCCTTTGACTGGACTATTTTCCTAACTAAAGTTAAAAGTGAACAAATGATGAAGAAACTGAATTTTTTTTTTTTTTTTTTTTTTTTTTTTTGGCCAGTCTTGGGCCTTGGACTCAGGGCCTGAGCACTGTCCCTGGCTTCCTTTTGCTCAAGGCTAGCACTCTGCCACTTGAGCCACAGCGCCACTTCTGGCCATTTTCTGTGTATGTGGTGCTGGGGAATCGAACCCAGGGCCTCATGTATACGAGGCAAGCTCTCTTGCCACTAGGCCATATCCCCAGCCCCCAAGAAACTGAAATTTTAACTTGTTATATTTTACTTTATGTGAGGTGTGTGTGGTGGAAAATATATGATTATTTTAACCTTTATTCCCATATTCATTACAAAGTTAACAATGTGATTTTGTTGAAATAATAGCATACATATATCACAGTTGTAACTACTTTCAACGTCCTATGTGTATGTGTAGTTTCTATTATTGATAATGTTTTGTATCACCTTCCTATGTTTGTACCTACACTATCTCTGTAATCTTATCTGAGTATATTGGAAACCGTGTTTACTGGTATTGGAAGTAGGAAATTCAAAGGGAATACCAAATTCGAGAGACACAGGGTAAAAAAAGAGAAATAACTACAAAAGCAATACTTGCAAAACTGTTTGGTGTAAGTGAACTGAACACCTGGGGGGGGGAGGGAAAGGGGGGGAGGGAGGAAGGCATGAGGGACAAGGCAACAAACAGTACAAGAAATGTATCCAATGCCCAACGTATGATACTGTAACCTCTCTGTACGTCAGTTTGATAATAAAAATTTGAGAAAAAAAAATAATAGCATACATAATTCAACAAACTTTTATTTAGTACTCTAGTGAAATGATTACAAAGTGACAAGTGTTTTAACTGCTTATTTTTAAAAAGTACCAATAAAAGTTTTAAATGTGAACAGATGGATTCAAAACACCAATGGTGGTATAGCTGAACAGAACCTAATGGATTGAAAGCACATTCCATTTCTATTAAAACAACCTAGTAAGGCATAACCCCTGCTACTTTCTAATGGCCATGTTCTCCTTAGAAATAAGCAAGTAGGTTTATGTTGAGAGACAACACTGAAACTCTGCAGGAGAAGCAATTAAAAATCTCACTCTAGATGATGAATAGAAATGCACATCTGAGAGCATACACAGTAGCAAATGTCATGGTGGTGAATTATATAGTTATGAGAATTCTAAAAATGTATGCAACATCATTCCTTGACTTACTTAATCTAACAATTCGATAAAATTAGTATTAGTCAGGCCATGATGGGACTTTCACTTAATCAGATGATTATTCTCTTTTAGAAGAACACTTGAGTGTGACCATACAGATTCAAAGTCAGGAGAAAAGTAAAAGGTTAACTATTACCTTATGACTTTAGAGATCATCAAAGAATCTGAACATTGCATGCTGTTTCTGATTCTAGCTGTAATGTTGAGTAGTCAGTCATCTGGCTCCAAGAATTGCCTCCTCTCAGAGTGAATGCTGTGTGGGGAAGAGATTAAACCAATGACTTCAAGATTCTTCTAATGCTGCCAACCAACTGTTCCATGGCTTCAATCAGCCTGTACTGTGTTCAGGATTTTGACGCTACATTAGAAGTAAAGATAAATTGAGTGTTGGTGGCTCATGCCTGTAATCTTAGCTCCTCGAAAGGCTGAGATCTGAGGATCCTGGTTCTAAACCAACCCTAAGCAGACAAATCTGAGAGAGTCTTGCCTCCAATTAACCCAGCCAAAAAAACTGGTAGTGGAGGTGTGTGTAGCTCAAGTGGTTAGAGCATCAGCCTTGAGCAAAGAAGCTGAGTTCAAGTTCCAGTATTGGTACACACACACACACACACACACACACACACACACACACACACACACCCCTTCAATCTTTATTTTCAGTTTTTCAGGATGGAGGGACTTCTCAAGGACCAGTTGTGGTAGTGTAGAATTAAGTACATGCTAACCTGTGCATTGCTATTGACATTTCTATGAATGCAACATGGATATGGCTTGAGTAATCAGGTAATTTCTCATCTCTAAGATGGTTATCACTTATTGAAGACACATGTACATCCAATGAGAATATACTGTCACAGGTCTGCTCATCTTAAGCCAAGATTAGATGCCAGAGGTTGGAAAACACTAAATGGGAGGAATTATGTTATCCATTTCAGCTTGAATGAACATTGGTAGTTTGCAATTTTCAAGGCTTCCTCTATGATCTCAAATATATGAGTATAATTTTGATGTGTTTCATTATTATTTTCATATCTACAGCATCTGCAATGACATCTGCTCTCTATTCCTTTCATAGGCAACTGATTTCTTCTTATTTTCTTAATAAATATAGTTAGGATTTGACCTTGTCAAGGAAATGACTTTCGATGTTTGAAATTTTCTCTATTAGAATTCTATTATTGATGTCTTTTCTGTCTGCTTCTTCATTTCCTCCACATTCCACTTACTTTGTGTCTGGTTTGCTTTTTATTTTTAGCTTCTTAAAATGAAAGCTAAAATAATTGATTTTCTTTATTTTTCATTTTTATATAAATTTCCTCCTAATCGAAATTTTAGTTTCTGATTTTTGCTGTAATTACTATTATTATTATTTTATAAAAAGCATTTCCTAGTTTCCTAAAGAATTGATCATCAGCTTATTGGTTATTTAGAAGTGTTTTGGTTAATATACAAATACTTTAGAATTTTGTAGACATATCCCTATTTTAATTTTAATTTAATACCACTTTTTGTGGTAACTTACTCTACAAAATTTTAATTGTTTTAAATTTGTTGACATTTATCTTAAAAGCTAAAGTGCAATGTTCGTTCTTGGTGAATGTTGTTTATTCCTTCAAAAGAATATATACATTGTGACATAGTGCTATGTAACTATCTATCTACCTATTGATCTATCTATATGAGGTAGTAATTTGGTTAACACCAATTTTTAAGTTCTCTATATCTACATGAATGTTTTGCCAACTTTGTCAGTCATCTGTTGCTGAGAGTGAAATATTAGTCTTTTACTACAAGTTTATCATTTTAGTGTTAATTACAAACTTGAAATTAATTTATTACAAGTCAAGTTGCTACAATTTAGTTTTCAGCTTTGTTAGTCCTTACACTACAGTTAAAATGAAATAATGAAAAATAACAATAAAACAGTAAAAATAGGTTGAGTGTGGTGGCTCATGTCTGTAATGATAACTACTTAGGAGGCAGAGATCAGGAAGATGACTATTTGTAACAAGCCTAGGCAAAAAGGTTGCAAGACCTCCATTTCAACCAGTAATCTAGGTGAGGTGCCATGCACCTGATATCCAGCTATGTGGGAAACATAAGATCTCTGTCATGGGCAGCCGATGGGAAAATGAGAGAAAATATCCAAATGATAACTAAAGCATAAAGGGCTGAGAATGTGTGACTCAAGTGATAGAAGCAATTCCACTCAGCCAACAGGAAGTCCTGAGTTTAAAAAACAAAAAAGTAACAGGTGCTCTGTGTTTGTTGAATTTTCTCTACTCTGAAGGTTGGAAATCCAATGACTCGTATCAGTGTGAAACAGTAGAATTTCCAACTATGTTTTTATCTCCCTATGTGAGTACTTTATATTTGACCACTAACTCAAGGAACTCCCAACTTCTAGCAGTCATTCTCTTCATAGTTTCTTCTATGATATCCTACCTCTCAAACTTCAGAATGATGATCATATTCTCTTAAATGCAGAGGTACTGGACCCATGCAATGACACTGAAGACTGATCATTATAAAACATTATACATAGATACTGAAATGAGTGGTCCATATTTAAAGTCCCACTGGCATGCAGATTCACACTATGGCATTTACGGGTTATGGGAAAGTAAGAAACATACATATATATCAGATCCTATTGTTCACTTCAGATGATTCTGTCACTAAAGGCTATCCATGAGAGTTTCAAGAAAGCAATCTGAACAGAGATAGGAAAATTGAGGGCTTGAGTAGGACTGAGAAACATGGGAAGAGTAACAAAAGGGGTAACATTGATCAAGGTGCGTTGTACTCATAAACTGACATTGACTTGAAACTTCTTTGTATAAACAACATGAAGAAAATAAAAATTGGTCATCTAACAACAGAGGGGGAGGTGGGGAGAGAAAGAAAGGAATATCTTACCTTAGTGAATGAAAAGGCTTGGATACAATGGTCAGAAAAAAAGAGAGTCAGGAATTTGCACAGAATATTGTTCTTCATAATAGAATGTGTGAATCAGAGAGTGACAAAACAGAATAGAACTGAATTATAGAATCGTTGGTAAATCAGGCATACATTATTGTAAATAGGAGAAATAGAATGAAAGAAGATCATTCCATCATAAGTAGTCAGAAATACAAGATGTCTTGTTTTACACATGTGGGATATATACAGTATAATAAAGCAGACTTCAACAACAGTAAAAGTATAGATGAGAATCAGGCTAAATTATCCAAGCTGGGCACTGGTGGCTCATGCCTGTAATCTTAGCTACTTAGGAGGCTGCAATCTGAGGATCAAAGTTCAAAGGCAGCCCAGGCAGGAAAGACTGTGAGGCTCTTACCTCCAATTAACCACCAAAGCCAGAAGTGACTCTGTGACTCAAGTGATAGAACGCTAGCCATGAGTGAAAGAGATCAGGGACAGCACCCACATCCTGAGTTCAAGACCCATGACTGACTAAAGTAAAATGAAATAAAATATCTTACTTGCCAAAACAATGATATGCATGGAAATACTTATTTTAGAGATAAACTACAGTAGGCTTAGTTACAACACAAGGCACATGTGGAGGCCGTCTGCCATAGACACAGGATGCACATTTTATCTATATGAATCCAGTGCTGCTCTAAGAGTAATTTGATTATGGTCACCAAAGCTTAGTGGGCATACTAGCAATATTTTATTTCTCTTCCAGGAAAGGAAAAGGACATGAATTTAGGTTTAAAGTGAAACAGCAAAAAAATAAATTCAGTTTAAATTTTACAGGCTGACAAGAATGTTTTATCTCTAACAGTTTCAGCACAGGAATGTAAGACAGTAGAACAAGAATGCTTTGAAACCTGGCTTATCTGTCTTAGTTACAGAAACTATGATTTCATATTTATTCTCATAGAACCAAGGTTTTTGGTTTTTGCTTTATTTAAGTCTGATTACTTTCTAAGATTGAGCATTCTAAATATGTACCTGGGAAAAAAGGAATCAACAGATGAGACAATCCATGTAGTAACTTGAATACAAGCAGCCCAACAGAAAGGATTATGTATGCTTCCGTGTAAAACAAAGTTTAAGAATTCTGAAATAAAATTTCCCAATGTTATTGTCTGCTATTAAGAAAAACAAGAGCAGAAGTTATTTGCCTTTCTGAAAGCCTAAATCCACATTTGTATGGGAAAGTATTGAGTAAGGCACTGTGAAGATTGCAAAAATGAGTGGCTAGCCAAGCTGTGGGCATTTGCTAAGAATTAGGTGTCTAAAATTGGAGCTAAAAGGAAAAACCCTTTTTTTAAGCTTTCAGAAGAGAGTTGAGATTGAAAAAAAATGGAGGGAAGATAAAAGAGGTCTTGTAAAAACAGTAACTAAAAAGTTGGCTTAAAAACAGGCTGGATTTTATGAGAGGTTATTGCTTTTTTGGGGGGGAGGGGGGGAGATAGAAGTCTGGTGTTGAAGTAGGAAAGCTGACACCTGGGAAAGAAATGTGAGCAGGATTGCAAAGGACATATGTGGTTTCTAGCTATGATTGGATCTAAGCTAGCTCATAAACAAGTTTCAGCAAAGTCCTTTAGGACACTGGCTTTGAAGTTTTATTGACTACGGCAGAAATACCTTTAATTGCACACACACACACACACACACACACACCTACATGTAATCATACACATGTGCATAACTATGTAAAGTAAAAATTGTTTATTTTTCCCTTAAAGTGCAAACTTACATTTACCTTATTATATGAAAGGCCCTCTAATATTGTGTTTCTAACATTGTTTAATTTCAAAATTCTGTGTTGGCTTCCTGAAGGAATTACATTATTTGAGGTAGGTCAGCCGTGCTGTAGTGGAATTTATGAAGGTATCTGAATGGAGGAATAAAGACTTTAGGAATAGGTATTTTTTTTTTGTACAGGAGCGTCAAGAGAAGTGACAAAGACATCCAGCCTTCTCGTTATTGTGATATTGAAAGCAAACATTTGCTCCATCAATGAAAGTCAGGTGAGAAAGGCCATTGTAAAGGATGCTGAGGAAAGGTAAGGGAATGATCTAAGGCAATGACAGGGAAAATGAAAAATGGCATTAAGATCTATGTAGATGGCCAATTAAGAATTTTGTGAGCTTGCCTATGGATCTCTATTTGTGCAAGCACAAATGTTGAATTAGTCATAAATAAAATAAAATCAGGTACATAAAATAATTTCATCTAAATGGAATGGACAAAGAGGAGAAAAAGGAAGAAATATGCTGAGTTTCTACTATGAGCCAGGAATCGACATATATATTTTTATACAATCTTTATAACTACAAGATAAATATTGATACCCATATTCTATATAAGGAAACTGAGGTTCAAAGAGATTGAGTAGTTTATCCAAAGTTAAAGAGCTAGCCAAAGATCAGACATCAGGTATCACACTCATCAGGTTGCATAGCTAGTGCTTTATGAAAATGCTTTAAATCAATATACTTTTTAAAGAATTAGCTGCATATTTAAACAAAATGCATCTCAATAAAGGACATTTTTAAACCAGCTTGTGGTGATAACATAACTAGTAGTTATTCTACCTTTCATTAATTGCAGAAGGTAAAGATTTTTTACTCAAACGCCAGGTAAAGTGGCCTTTTCTTTTTTTCCTTTTAGGAAATCTATTTATTTTATTTTTACAATTGTCAGGCCTGGTGTGGGGGGAGGGAGAGGGAGAGAAGAGGGAGGAGGTAACAAGTACGCACTGCCTTACGTATGAATCTCTAACCCCTCTGTACACCACTTTGACAATAAAGAAATAAATAAAATTTAAAAGAAACCTATTTATTTTTACAAGTGTCAGGCCCAGGGTCGCCTTCTGCTTCTGCGCATGCGCAGGCACTGGGGTCTTACCAGCCAACAGGGGGCAGGACCCGATTTCAGTCCCCCGCGGCCCAGCTCGGGTGTCTCCTCTTCCCTCATCCACCACCGAGCTCTGGCTTGGATGTGCTTCCTTAGCAACGGGTTGCCCTGGCAACAGGAGGACGCGGGCCGGCTAGCTTCGGGCTGGGCAAGTTTGTTAGCGCCTGCTGGCCGTGCCCGGCCGGCGCGGGCCAGCCATGTCCGAGATCCTCTGCCAGTGGCTCAACCAGGAGCTCAGCGTGTCCCGGACCGTGAGTGAGTGACCGGGGCCGGGGGCGAGGCGTCCCGAGGGCCTGGGAAGGTGACGGGGAGGTTGGAGCCGGGGTGGTGGGGGGGAATTATGGGGTGGGAGGGGGGAGCACACATGCCAGGCAAGCCCAGCCCCATAGCGCTTCTGCACCCCACGCCCCACGCCAATCCCAGGGTGCTCATTGCCCTTCCATCAGCAAGGTGGACCCCCAGAGCTTCTGACCTACTGTGTGTTCCTAAACAGTCCACAGAGTTGGGGAGGGGGAGCTTTGCTCCTATGGAGAGGGAACCTAGGGGTGGGGTGGGCTCTCTTCAATGTGACTCCCGCATCCCCTGCCTCATCCCATCAGGAGTACAAGGTTCTGGCAGGCCAAGGGAGTAGGAGGCTCCTGAAGGAGTCACCCCCTAAAGGAGCTGTGAGTTCCCTCGTCCTATTCTGAGAGCCGGGAGGGTGTTGTGACAGGTGTGTATGTGGAATCTAATCTGTTAACCATGACCAGTTTTAGGAATGTTAAGCTCCAGTTGCACACACACTAGCTAGCCATCACTGGCACTGGTTACCCTTGCCCAAAGCTTGGCTTAGTCACCAACTTGATGGTATCCCACTAAAGGACCCTAAATCTCACACTCCCAAGGTAGTGTTATACACTTGCAGATTCGATGACAGCCAGCACTACAAAGCGCTCTGTCACCAGCTCTGTTGGTTCCCTAGGGATGTCTTCATTTCCAGCTGATGTTCAGGGAAGGCCTCTTCTGTCTGCCCCCCACTGTATAACTGTCAGCTTGTTGCCGGGGGTACAAGTGGTGCCAGTTGAGCCTTAGGGGGTCCCTGCAAGCAGCTACCTCTGCAGTGCCTCTGATGGTGGGAGGTATTTATTATCTGCAAGAGGAACTTAACACTGAGCATTTGTGTCCAGCTGAGTTTCTTGAGACATAAACCCCAGTCTCTTGGCCAAAGCCCATCCAGACCCTGAGAACAGCAGTAAATTATTCCCCAGTGTTCTACTCCATTGTGATTCGGGTGAGTTCTCAATTGAAATGCGTGCTGACCTCAGGGTATTAGGGTTTTTGCATTTATTTCTTCTTCTCTTATGGTGAAATCTGAGCTACAATATCAGGCCCTAAAGCTGTTCTCTGCCAAAGGAGCAGAAGTTACACATGGCTTAATTGAACTTTTTTTTTTAATTAGTAAAAACACACAGCCCTTGCTCAAGTGCTTAAGAAGTGCCTTGAAGATCACAACACTGAGTTGCGTGGAGTGGGGGGGGGGGGGGAACAAATAAAATTAATAAAACATACAAAAACAGTGGATACTATTATAATTCTACACAGTTGGGGAAATTTTGATTTGGGGACAGTGAGGAAGAATGACTTCCATTCTTTGAAGAATAAAAGCCTCCAGAGTTTTTAAAGTAAGAATTATAACACCACAAATTATGAATGGAAAATTACCAGCTTCTGTTTTCCCAATGTATAAACCTGGAAGCAGTTCACACAGATGCTAATTCCTTCTCCTTTGCCAGAAATACATATTCAACTGGAGAAAAAAATGTCCAAGAGGGTAATATTTGAGGTAACCAAATTCCAATGTGAAGGGCTTTTCAAGGTACATAGAACACAGTCAACTCACTGTCTGGAGGAAGACAAGATAGGATCTTTACCTAAAGAAAAGCAGTCTGGGGCTGGGAATATGGCCTAGTGGCAAGAGTGCTTGTCTCATATACATGAAGCCCTGGGTTCATTCCCCAGCACCACATATACAGAAAATGGCCAGAAGTGGCACTGTGGCCCAAGTGGCAGAGTGCTAGCCTTAAGCAAAAAGAAGCCAGGGACAGTGCTCAGGGCCTGAGTCCAAGGCCCAGGACTGGCAAAAAAAAAAAAAAGAAAAGAAAAGAAAAAAAGAAAAGCAGTCTGCTCCAGTCTCCTTGTTAGATAATGTTTTCTGTGCAATGGAAAACAGCAGTTTGTGGATATATCATGGAGGACCAATGAATGTGCTCTGAACAAAGTAATTTGCCTATTTCTGGGAAAATGAACAAGGATTTGAAGGTTGGACTGGGTTGAAAACGTTTATCATTATTAATTGGTAAGCTTAGACACATTATTTCCCAAATTTCATCATAATTAAAAACAGCACTAAAGTGATACTTATCAGGGTACATCAAGATTAAATAAGATAATAAATAGAAATCCTTTGACTGATAAATAGTGTATGCTAAAGATCACTTGTCAGCATCTGTCACATGAAATCAAAACAGCAATACGAAAGGACATTTGAGTAGGATGCTTATTATTTTATTAATTACAGGGGCAAAAGGAGACACCTGAGATAATCTGAATATTCTTCAGATAAATGATGGTTTCTTCACATGATACATTTCTGTGCAACTATAGAAAGAATGACTTGATTGCTCTAAGTTTTGATCTAAATGATTTTCAGTGTTTTGCTCAAGCAAAATCAAAGGGCCACAGCTCATTATTCCTAGTAGAACTGTAGTTCGTAGCAACTAGAAACAGAGATGTGAAGATGGATGTTTTTAACCATGGGTCTGGAGACAAGTATGCAAAGACATGAACTGGGCAGTTGGCATGTGCATGCACATAGTGCTTTATAACGGTGGGGGGAAGTATGCTAGAAATGAATGCATGTTGAGGTCCTAGATTGCTAGCTTTCCTTTGTACATGTCTCTAATGTGTTGCTTGTATTGCTCTCAGACAAGAAAAAGTATATAATATAGCATGAAAAATGAAAACTTTATAAAAAACAGAAGAGTCAAGTGGCCCAACTTAGTGTTTAATTAGGAATGATTCAGTGTATTCATTGCTTGTGGGCCAAAGAATTAGGATAATAGGGCCAAATAAGTTCCTTATTAATGGTTCCATTGTTGGAGAGGCAGCAAGAGCAAATTTATTTCTGGACTATTCTGAACAGCAGATGACAATCAAGATAAAGCATATTATATTCATTTTTTGTTGCCTGGACTGGACTGGATATCTACAGCAGAGAAAATGTATTCCAGTAATCTCATTTGAGAATAGTCATTTTGTACTTAAGAAAGTGGTAGTGCAAGGAGTCCTTGGAGTCTCTGGAGAATTAATTAATCCCAACAAAGGAAGATTCCAAGCTAAGAAACAAAGCTAATAATCCTCTGAGTTAGATTTAATCAGGCCATTTCTCCTGGAAAATACCTTGGAAATAAAAGATAGTAGATTGTGTTAAGAAAATACTGAATACCATAACTGAATATTCTCCATAAGTGGAGTGCCTATCAAACAGTTGGCATGTAGTAATTTTTTATTACAGGAGTATAGTTGAGTGAGGCAAAAGTAAAATATTACTTTAGGTTGAATTGTTTATCTTGAGAAGTTCACCTGTTTTCTTTCTATCTTAGCCGTGTGATATCAGAAGCTTAGTTCCATTACTTTAAGCAAGTTTGGGGAATTGTTTTACATTAATTGAAGTTACTGAAAGCATAGGTATTGGCCATCCCAGAGGACCATGTGGAGATAATCACAGGCAGGAGCAGAAGGTTCATAAAGAGGTTTATTAGTGGGACCATAGTTCTCACGGGAGAGGGAGCTACATGGCATCTGCACCTTATCCAGGTGGCAGCTTCTATGGGGGTAAAGGGGAAGTAGTTAGGTAGTGAGTAGGAGTGGCTCATTAGGTATGGGTGGATCTGGGGGCCAGTGGGAGGAGCTGAGGGCCTGAGGCTAGGGAAATGCTAACATTCCCCCATTTGTTGTTTATTAATAACAGAGGAGGGGTACCAGGCCGGGATTATGGGCGGAGGTTGTTTCTTCTGGAACTACTTCCTGCTGAAAAGGGGCAAAGTAGTCAGGGGTCCCTGATTCGTTATTTGGCCTGGTACCGCCTAAGAAGTATTTGACAGTTTGGTTGGTAAAAGTCCTCATCATTTCCACAATATGGTTATCAGGGCTAATGGGTGTCTGGTGTCCTCTGGCTACCTCCTGCAGCTTGGGCACATCAAGGAGTACCTGGGGCTGGGGTCTTCAGAGTCCAGATCTATGCTGGGCACAGCAGTGTAGTAAGAGCATGGCCTTGAACTGCAAGTTCCCAGGTGGCGACCTCGGTGAGGGATATTATCCTGTTAAAAGAGACTTTTGAAAAGGTCAGGCAAAAGGCTGACAAGTTCACAGGACCAGTTAACGTGAACAACATGGGAGAACACACCCTTGGCGCAAGCCAGAAAAGTTCCATTTGGAACATAAACCCAATTGTGGCCCATTACAAGGAAGGAGAAATAACTGGACTGAGGGCAGGAAGGAAGTATTTAGGGATAGTGGACTGGTTGGGAGTAACCAGTCAGAGGTTAATATATATATATATATATACAAATATATATACAAATATATATATATACAAATATATATATATATATATACAAATATATATATATACAAATATATATACAAATAGCAAATAACAAAGGCAAGAATGCAAGTTTCAGTTCAGATGGAAAATGGACAGGTATGGACATTAGGTGGATAAACAAATATTCCTCTTGATCTCCAAGCTCTGATTAATTTTGAAAGGGCAAGTTTAAATTGACTCCATTTAAGATGAGACTTCATCTCCTCTTACTCCTCTCTATAGTTCCTTGTTGTCAGGATAGACCTCGTCCTAAAGGACTAGGTGCTCATTGCTTGGATAGCTTGTCCCAGTTGGCATTCACGGGATTTGAACTCAAGGCCTGGGCACTGTCCCTGAGCACTTCTGTTCAAGGCTAGTGCTCTACCACTTGAGCCATGGTGCCGCTTTCAGCATTTGGCTGGTTCTCTTGAGCCAAGCTTCCAGTCTGGCTCTTTGCTAGTTAGTTGGGAGATGGACTTTTAGAAGGATATTTTTTTTTTCTGCCTGGGCTGGCTTCAAACTGCAATCCAAGGAGTCTTAGCCATAAAAGCCCTTTTTATTTCCAATTATAGCAACAGGAGAACAATAGGAATAGAGCTTACCTGTATCTTGTTGAGAATTGACCAACAAGTACTTGCTAGAGTTCTGCTGCAATACCTAGAAAACAGCAGACTGAATGAGATCCATATGTCATCAAATCAAATCATATCCTTTAACCTTACTGGCAGGTGGAAGAAATGAATGAAAATCAAGAGGGCAAAGGGTCAGGACAATGTAAAAAGTCTCAGCTTTAGCAGATCCGAAGTGGCTGTGTCTTCCATCCCGAATCAGCAGGCTTTGTTAGTCATGTGTGATGGAGGCTGGCATGAGAGATGGGTTGGATCTGGGCAAGGCTGTAGTCATCTCTCAGAGTCCCCTGGGCAGGTTGTCACACCTCCTGCTGGGTTGCCTGCAAATTTCTACACAAGACTGGTTAAAAACATTTGAAATCTCCCAGTATTCCCTGGTTGCTTACTCTGAGTACTATGGCGTTTGTAGGCTGGTACCCTACTGGTTTAAGCAGGGTGACAACTTTAAAAGATTGTAGAAGGCTTGGGCCTTTAACCATCTTCCTAGTCACAAAATCCTCACAGACCAAAGGCTAACCAAGTCTGCACTCTGCAGCAGCCACAACAGTTTCTGAGACATGGAGGGGGAAGACACTAATGCTACCCCAATGCAACCCTGTGGCCACCCCTGTAGCCACAAACCACCACAATCCACGCAGATAGCACACGTTGACCTGAATCCTATAAAGCCAAATATTCATCCTGCATCAGGAAAATCTAGGCTAGCACTCTGGTCCCTTGACCTTAAAGAGTTTATGAGAGCACAGGAGAAAAAAATGGAGAATCAAAATCTTAGTCTATACCAAAGAATTGTCAGGATCAGATGCACACTTGACTTTTAGCATAGATGGACATAAAGAATAACACACTGGTTTTACATCATTGTACTTATACCACGTGCAGCATATTAGAACCTTTTGGAGTTTTTTTTTTTTTTAAGACACATCTGTTTGCACCCAAACATGATCAGTTTGGGTTTAGAACCTGAGTTTTTTTCTTTTTCCTTGGAGTCTGGTGATAAGAGTCAGGATTGCCTCCAGGCTGTTCACTGTGATTCCACCCACAGGCTGCAAAGACTTAAGTAAGTTAAAATAGTAGTCAAAAGCAAGTAATTTTGAAACCATGATGGCAGTTTTTACATGTTTTAGCAACAGACAGACAAACAGACATACAGAGAGTTGTGCACAAGCTTTGGGGAGCACTTAGAATTTTTTTAAAAAATTGGCCATGTAAGTTTTCTGGAATTCCAGTGGCAAATTTATATTATTTTGCCCATATTTTAGAACCACGTGGTCAGTTAGAAACAAAAACCTTTTCCTAGGAAGCAAAAGTTTTCACAGATTATCTGGCGAGGAAATGAAGAAGCCACATTTTGAGAAACCAGTTTAGCTCCAATGGGGAGCTGAAGTGGGATGCTAAGACCAGAGATGGTCCAGGAGATGGGAGAAGGACACGAACAGAACACAGACATGTGGCACGGTGGCATAATGGCGGTGGGGCTGGTCAGATCCTTAGCAGGCTCACAACAAGACACCTTCACCTTACAGCATTTGAATTACAAGGTACATTTGAATTGCAAGGCCATAGTTAGAGTTTGGGGTGGGGGGCAGGGTTACTGGGAGCTCAAGTCTCCACATCCCTGCCCTGCCTGGAGGAATTTGAGGAATTTGGCATGCCCATTACCTGGGGGATGGGTGGGCTCCACCTCCAAGAGTTATTGGAACCTTGATGGAACCAAGATGGCGCTTGCTAAAACCAATTTTATTGTCCACCCTGTGGTCAATGCTAGAGAAAACAGGATTTAGCCAACAAGCAGCAGAACTTAACCAAATCTCCAAGCTTAACAAACATCAATAGATGTTAAACAAATATTGTTACCTTTGGAAGCTAGTACCAGCCCATCACAGGCAGGCAGGCATAGAGAGAGGCAAAAAGACAGAGAGAGAGAGAGAGAGAGAGAGAGAGAGAACTCCATCTGCCCGAGTGCGCATAGAAGTTATGTGAGTCCTGTATTAGATTCCAAATTTGTAAGATTGGGCTCAAACTTGAGCAGCTTTAGACTGTTCCCCACTTGATGAGTGACCAGCAGAGCTGAACTAGAGAAAATCCAAGCTCCTGGCTAATGGTCACTCACCCTGGTTGGAGTTTCAAATCTGTCGTGGTGGATGATTGTGCCCCTCCCATGGTAAGTGATTAGAGGAGCTGAGGAGTTAATACCAAGCATCCTCAGTATTATTCTGGTCAGCTGAAATGTGAGAGACAATCAGCGATGGAATCATCACCCCAATCACTGTGTCTTGGACCGAGTGTGGAGTGTGGCCCTGTGGCCGTATGCTATAGTCATTGAGTGGGGCTTGGAACTTGGCGCCAAGATTTTTGGTGTGGCCCAGAAGCCACGGCCCTGTGGCCCTATGGTAAATTGGAAAATCTGATCTGAGCCCTCATTTAGATGATCACTTACCCTGGGTGTGAGGGCAAATTTGTAGATTGTCATGGTGGATGGAAGTAGAGCGCTCGGTCAGGAGAAGTTACCTCGGTGGTCATCTGGGTGGGCTTAGGACAGCAGAATAGGTCCCGGAGGCAGCTTGGACCCCCCAGAAATGGGGGAGCAAATCCACCAAGGACCCTATCCCGGGTTCGGCACCAATGAAAGCATAGGTATCGGCCATCCCAGAGGACCGTGCGGAGATAATCACAGACAGGAGAAGAAGGTTCATAAGGAGGTTTATTAGTGGAGCCATAGTTCCCACGGGAGAGGGAGCTACTTGGCGTCTGCACCTTATCCAGGTGGCAGCTTCTCTCTGGGGGTAAAGGGGAAGTAGTTAGGTAGTGAGTAGGAGTGGCTCATTAGGTATGGGTGGATCTGGGGGCCAGTGGGAGGAGCTGAGGACCTGAGGCTAGGGAAATGCTAACAGTTACTATTGTTGATATTTTGTGACAAAATATGGCTTCAACTCAAGGCTTATGTGAATTCTAGAGCATATCTTTAAATTTTGCTTTAGAAACTCATCTGTACTCTTTGTTTAGTGTTTTGTTTTTCTGTTTTTGCTTTATAGTGGTCCTGGAGTTTGAGTATTAGGTCTCACACTTACTAGGCAGGTACTTATTACTCTGGTAACCCTTCATTGTTCTTTTTTTAGAGGTGTTTTTTATAAAGGGAAAATGTAGTCCCTTTATATAAACTATTTGTAGTATTTGTTTTGGAGAATGCTGTTTTCTATAATTTGCCTTAAAATTTATGGGCATATTTATTTGAATACCCTGGTGCATTAACTGAACTTGGTTGCTTTATTCCTAGATCTAGACTTTTTAAATAAAGAAATCGAGTCTCAGACTTTAAGTCTAGAGATATCAAAGCCTTGCTGAATATATAAAATATTTTATAATGCAGTGATGATTGTACAATGTTATAGAGTGATATAATTTAGATCTGAAAAAGAATCTTAGCAATTGCCATGGTTTGACAGTCGCCTCCAAAACTCACATTGGAATTTAGTAGTCATCCTGATGGTATTTACAATGGAATCTTGGGGCTAGGAATATGGCCTAGTGGTAGAGTGCTTGCCTCCCATACATGAAGCCCTGGTTTGGTTCCTCAGCACCACATATATAGAAAAAAAAAGACAGAAGTGGCACTGTGATTCAAGTGGTAGAGTGTTAGCCTTGAGCAAAAAGAAGCCAGGGACAGTGCTCAGGCCCTGAGTTCAAGTCCCAGGACTGGCAAAACAAAACAAAACAAAAAACAATGGAATCTTCAGGAAGTACTTGGATCAGAAAGGCTCTGTGGTAAGGAATGGGTTAAAGTAATCACTGTGGAAGAAATTTGCTAATACCCAGAAGCTCCTGACCAAATTATAAATTTGGCTCCTATCCCTTCTCAGCTTCCAGACTCTTGCTTTTCCACCTTCTGCCATGTTGTGATGCAGAAAGAAAGCTCTTGACAGATGCCAACACTTTGATACCTCTAAAACTGAAAAAAAAATTAAATTAAAAAATATAATTTGCGGGGCTGGGGATATAGCCTAGTGGCAAGAGTGCCTGCCTCGGATACACGAGGCCCTAGGTTCGATTCCCCAGCACCACATATACAGAAAACGGCCAGAAGCGGCGCTGTGGCTCAAGAGGCAGAGTGCTAGCCTTGAGCGGGAAGAAGCCAGGGACAGTGCTCAGGCCCTGAGTCCAAGGCCCAGGACTGGCCAAAAAAAAAAAAAAAAAAAAAAAAAAAATATATATATATATATATATATATATATATATATATATTATATAATTTGCTACGGTATTCTGTAGTAGCAACAAAAAATGAGCCAAGGCCCACACCATTTAATTTTTCTTTGGCAGATGAATTACATTGGATATATTTGGAGGTTTTTTGTAGAATTATGAGGCTGGAGTACCAGGCTTGCTACCATTTAGTACTCCTTTTAATTGAATATCCTTGAGCTACACATTTCCTCAAACGTGAACTTTCAGAGTCATTAGAAAATATGTTGTTTCTAGTAGAAAGCAAAACATGTTGATATTTTCTTGCTATCTCAGCAGAATTTTTAACATTGCAGCTTTACTTTCATTTACTAGAAATCCACATAGCCAATACTAGCAGAAGGTTGGCTAGTGCACATATCAAAGCCAAAGGTTTATGATACAATTTTGCAAGAAGAGAAGGATACCCACTATTTCATAATTGAATGGAGTTATGATATACACATTCAATTTCAGATAGTAACTCTTGAGAAATATGGAGAAAGCCTTCAATGGAGACAGTTTGAAAAGGCTGACCACCATGTTGCTTTTTACTGAAAGAAATGTTGTCAGGTAATCCAAAGACTGTAGAAACCAGTGATAGCTGCACATAGTTGGATTTACTGAGATGTTTCAGTGGAAGAACATCCACAAGGGACCTGTGGGACATTGCTATAAGAGTTAGGTGGGCTCCAGTTCCAGTATTTCAAAGGAAAGCTTCCAGGAAAGATGGCTAAATAGTTAGACGTGGCTTCTCATGGGATTTTTCTGCCTGGGCTTGTTTAGAATTGTGATCCTCCAAGTCTCAGCCTCATGAGCTGCAAAAGGTACAGACATGAGCCACCAGCACCTGACTCTGTGACTTGGTTTTCAAAGAGATCTTATCTAGAAAGGGATAGAATGGGGCAAGGCAGAATTCATTGTTAATAAAGCACCCACAATCATCCATATTAGTGAATAGGGCGATTGTGGGCCACTTTTGTGTATATATATATATATATTTTTTTTTTCTAACACATTTATAGAAGCACTCTGTTTCTCTCTTGACCCATCAGGGCCACCAAGTGGCCTTGTCAGATGTGGGTGCTGAGAAATGCTTGTGTTCAACAGGAGAATGCCAAGGCCTACCCAAGAACACAGCGCCAGTTCCCAGGAATGCCAAGGCCTCGTAAGGCGCATCACTTCCCAGCCATCAAAAGTAGCTTTTCTTTCTCTCAAGTAAAAGCACATTTGCTTGGGTCTTTAACTATGCTTATAATGCAAGCTGGGATTTTTCTTCTGTAGTGAAAGAGGAGCAAAGGTCATAAGCTTAAAGTGGTGTAGGTTTACAGTCCCTCATCTGTAATTCCAAAACCCAGAGAGCTCTGAACATTCAAAATTTGTCCTTTATTCACTTGGCAGTACACCTGACTATAACCACTAGGAGGTATTTAATCTTTATTTACCCTATTGAAGGTGAATACTGTTTTACTATAGAAATCAACTGATTCTTGAAGATTATATGAACTAGTGCTGTATCCTATTTTGTCCTATACATGGGCCTGTATCCAAGTTTCAGGACAATGTCCTATCTTTGCTTTCTCAATACTGAAATATTTGAATGAGTATGCATAAACTGTAGTCATTGAACGTTTATTACTAGACACGCAGATTGTGTAAGTAATGCTACCTATATGCTTAAATCAGAAAATAACAGCAATAATATTAGTCACTGAACATTTACTATGGTATTAGGTTAGTATTAGGTTAAGCACTACATATGTAAACCTATCACTTAATTCTCTAAATACCCCTTAAGAGTTAGAGTCTACCACTCTTTCACTTTTACAAATGAGGAACAATAGTTGTCTAAATTGCTCATGGCTAAGGGACTTGTATGGGAGTAAGGAGTCAACTAGAACAAAGTTCTTTTTTCCAGTGCCTGCATTCTATTCTTTACTACTTTGGAATGTAGATGGCTTTCAGGGCCTTCTGCAGCTGGCTTGAGGCCACATTGATAGAGAAGTACATGAACCATTTCATCTGCTGTCTGAGCCTTATAGTCTTACCACAGAGGCCTACATCAAAGATTTTGCTAAAAAGAAACTTCACTGATGGGATCCACCAGATATCTGGCTTAAACGAGTAGAGGCAGTGTTGAGTATTTGCTACACAATTGTAATCCCAGTTGAAAATCACTTGGGGATAGAATGAAGATTATCATTAGGCTACTGTGGTCTGTTGATTTCTTATTCATTATTTACTCTCTGGATTCAAATCATCACTAATTCTGTTAGTACAGACTTAATTTATAGAACAAATACTCAGCAAACCAAAAGTAAAAATAAATCTTCCTTTTTTTCTTTTGTCTCTATCCTCTTCCTTTTTCTCTTTCCTTTTGGGCTTCTCATTCTATGTTTTTCAAGATGCTTTTCGTCATCTTTTTCCATGCTTATTTTTTTGAATGCATGCTTTTCTGTTTCTTGTCTTAATTAACTTTCCCCTTTTGCTTTTGTTGTTTGTCAAACTTGTTATTTGTGGCAAACAATCCTGACAGTAAAAATACATGTGTGTCCTGTCTTTATTTGACTTTTATACCACAAGCCCTTCTATTTTATTCATATTGGAATTGCTCTTTTAATATGCCATGCCATTTCAAAGGAGATGGATTACAATTTAATTTTCAAGTGACCTTTTTTAGCGAATAGTTTGCTACAGGCCATTTATCCGTTTCATTGATAATGATGAGATTGAGTTCATTTATCCTCTAGTTATTCATGAGCCAGATTTCAAGTAGGCAATCAACCCTAAAAGCAGGTCAGAGTGCAATCTCTAGAAAGAGGCAGGAAGTGGTGGAGATTACCTGAAGCTAACATAGCAACAATTCCTGAACAGGAAACTATACACCAGAAAACACCAGAAATGAGACCAAATGCCTAAAGGCCTACAGCCAGGAAGAAAGCTATGTCATAGTCTAATGATCAGTCTAGGTGAAATTGTTCATTAGGAAACTAAGAGAATAAAGCAGGTCTAGAGAAGACAGACTGAAGAAAATAGAAGAGAGGGAAGGGCAGACAAAAGAGGTAGAAGACAGAAGGCAAACTAAATGGCATTCTGAAGATAGTGCACCCCAACTTAACAAGGAGTTTGGAGAAGGAAGGAGAAGTTGGCACTGATTTAGTGATGGATCACTTCTTTCTGATAGAAGCAGAGGTACTAGTTCTTTAAGTACATTTTGCCCAAGAATAATATAAGTGGTTTAAACTATGACACAGTTTTGCAAGCTCAAATGAGACCAATAAGGAAGGGCATCAAAACGCTCCTCTTTTAAAAGTGCATCATTGTATAGAATGAGATCATCCTGCCCCAAGTAGTTTTAAAATTATGATAAATGCATCTGCTTGAGAATAAGCTTGCCCTCCTCAAATTTCAGTAAGAATAAATATAAATTCTTCCATAAACCATGTCTGAGAACAAATGTATGTGTTAAGAAACTTTCATTTTATGTGTTTGCAAATAATTATTTTTACTAAAGCATTTTGTATACTAAAAGCTTCATAACTCCTTATTTTTTTCTCTTCAAGCTTACATAACCATCATTGTTAGATTTAAGAGCTCTGAGCCTCACCTCTCAGTGAGTTGAGTCAAAGGGAATGGTTCACATCTTTTCAAACATTTTTGTTGTCAATGTAAGAATTGGGGTATTTTTCATAGAATTGAGTTCTATGAGAAAAAAATTGTGGATGGATAACAGATAAGCCAAAGAACCTTTTGCTTACCGTGACATGGGGTCTGCTGAGAAAATCTTTCTTCAGTTACCTTTCTAAGGCATAACACCTCAAAATCCTGCCACGGTAACAAAGCAGAAACTCCACAAGTCACAAAAAAGTCTATTCTTCATATTCTACTAGCCACTTCATTAGTCAGCTAGACAAAATAGAATGATCTGGTATGTCTGAGCATTTGATACTACAATCATGTCTAGTGTTTTCAGTGCTGTTGAATAAAGAATAAGGGCTGTATTGGGAAAAATGGGAGAGAATGATGAAAGGGGTCATAGCAATCAAGACACTTTCTCCTTTTCAACTTGCAGATTGATTGGTAACTATGGTAATAAAAATATAATTTTTTAAGAGGAGAATGGAAGAATGTTCAAAATTTATGGAAGATTGTGAAATCACTTGAACTTTGATAGCTTTGTTCTATGGTAATGTTTATTTTGTCTATCAGTTTTTAGATACTATACTTAAGTGTTGTATAATTCTGCATCTTTCATTTCATAAAATAATTACAAGTGGACCCAAACAAAGGATATTTTTTTCTTCAAAAAAGCATATTCTTTGGAAGCTTAAAATGTCCTTATCATTTTGTGCTTCCCCCTGTGTATGTAGTAGAAATGGCACCCAGTGATTCTCATGTCATACCTGCAATTTTTAACAATGCAATTCTAATCAACAACAATTAAAAGGATGAAATCCTTAGTCTTTAACAACTACAACATAGTTGGCAGTGAAGATCATTACCTGAAGTGACATAAGCTAGACATAGAAAGGAAAATTAGTGTCGTCTACAAGCTCAAGTCGAATGGTGGTTACCAGAGACTATAGAGTAAGAAGGGGAGGGAAGGCGGCAGCTCGGTCAACCATTACTTAGCTACAGTGAGACAGGAACAAGAAATTTAAGAGTGCAGAACGGTGACTACACATTCTAAAAAAACAAATATAAGGCTGGGAATATGGCCTAGTGGTAAAGTGCTCGCCTCATATACATGAAGCCCTGGGTTCAACTCCTCAGTACCACATATATGGAAAAAAGCCAGAAGTGGCGCTGTGGCTCAAGTGGTAGAGTGGTAGCCTTGAGCAGAAAGAAGCCAGGGACAGTGCTCAGGACCTGAGTCCAAGCCTCAGGACTGGCAAAAAAAATAATACTAAAAGTAAAATAAAAAACCTAATGTACATTTCAAAAAGTGGAAATGTGGGCTGGGAATATGGACATCATGGTAAAATATTAGCCTACCAAGCCTGAGACCTTCAGTTCAGCCTCAGTACCACTAACAAACAAATGACAATAAGAAATACTCTAGAAAAAAGGATTTTGAGATGTTTGAGGACACAGAGATGTTTAACACAATTTGAACATTATGCTATATACATCATGTTAACTCCATGAATGTGTATGTTTATGTTTATATGGATCAGTCATAATATGCTAATCAAAAGTTAGAACAACTCTGAAAAATATAGATCTAGTTACCTCTGTTCAAGATATGAAGAGGCAGAAACTCAGAAAGATTAAGCAATTTACTCAAGGTCAAATAGCTAGTACCAACATTACAACACAGAGTTTTCTGGTTTCAACATGAATTTTCTTCTGGGATGTTTCCATCACTGCACAGGTCAAAGAAAAGGATTATGAAAATTGGAAACATGAAGCAAGCACTTAAATATGGAGATGTTCAATAGTGTTTGCATTAAAATGCAAAAATGATTTTAGCAAACGCAAACATTCTATTGCAGGTTTAACTTTAAGTCTTCATTTAATAAGTTTGATTTCACTTGACTTGTCAATCTAAAATGTGTTACTTTCATTGAGTCAAGGACAAGTTAAGTATTGGAATGTTGTTTTTGTTTTTAAAAAGCTTTGTTTTTACATCTAAACTTATTTATACATTTTATTGGCTGTGTTTTCTATCATTTTGATCAGAAATTATTTTCCTCTTCTTTCAAAAGCTTATCAAGCTATTGATTTAGCTTTGGGATCTGTGGGTCTACTGTTCAATTTAAATCTTTCACTTTGTTTATTTAAAGGTGTTTCAAGAAGCAAACTATTTTGAGTTACATTAAATGATGGGGTTTGACTGTATGTAAACATTACATCGCAACACTAAATTTACTTTTCTATCCCAATGTTTTAAAACTTAGATCCCAAGTCCTTTGCAAAGGTATTTTCCAATGGCTACCTGATTGGAGAAGTTCTGAACAAGTTTGAACTTCAGGATGATTTTTCAGAATTTTCAGAGAGCAGGTTAGTGAGATTTTCTTGTTTTTTAAAAAAGTCTTTTTCTAAACACTTGAATATTTATTGTTCCAGGAGTAAAAAAGAAAGTTACATGGTTGCCACAAAGACTTTATCTCCAGATAGGATTCAGTTTTAATATCTTCCATATTCTTGCAATGATAAACTGGTTTATTTCCTCTTCTGTTAAATGATTCTTCCTTCTTTTAGTGTAAAATAGGTTAGTATATTGTAATATAGTAGTATTATTTGTGTTTCAAAACTATAAAATTGAACTTTAGCTAATAAAAATAGGGCATAGTTTTAAAGAACATTCATATATTAAGTGTATTAGCAACTACCACCACTAACTACTGAGCTCCATGTACTTCCTAATGTATTTCCTATCTGAGTGAATCTAATCTACTTCATGAGACCCTACTTCCTGTTTATGAATTTGACTGTTCTACCTAGTTTATATCAACGGAATAGGAAAACATATGACATTTTGTGCTGACGTTTTCCACCTAAAATAATGTTTTTAACCATTCATATTATCTTTACTTCTATTTAATTAATGATTTATTTCTGTTATATGAGTATGACATACTGTATTTTCTTTATCCATCTACATATAGATGGATGTTTGACTTTCCACCTCTTGATTATTATGAGTAATGAGCAGTTTGGTTTTGCAAAATACATTAAATCTAGAGTATATACTCTTGTAGGCAGAATATAGTTAGACTGTATACTGAATTCTGCTATTGGCAATTAGGAAGAAATAATTATGTAATCCACATATTTTTAATGTAATCATGGAGCAGGTGGGATTGAATTCTGCCAGTTTTGATTTGTTTCCTTTATACTCCTCTCTCCTTTGTGTTCTTCCATTACTCCTTTATTTTGTTTGATATATTTTCTAATATATTAGTTTACTTATTGTTTCTTTTACATTATTTTGGAGTGATTTTCTTGGTGGTAGTCATTGAGATTAAAATGAATATTTTGAGTTAAGTCGAATTAATACTCGTTCAAATTAATGCTAATTTATTTTCAGCAGTATTCAAAAATCATTAGCCCAATAGAACTGTTTTCTCCCCTTTCCTTTGTGCTATTATCCTCAGAAAAAAATAGATCTTAACCCATCCACTAAGTTTTGTTAATACAATCTTATGCAACTTATTTTTAATTAACAATGAAAAGAAGATAGCTGCAAACAAAACTACACTTAAGTTGTCTTAAGCTGTCTTTTTCCTGTGTATTTACTTTCTCTCCTTTGAAACTCCCATGATGTTTATGTTAGTATGCTTGATGTGCCACCAGTCTCTGAGGATTGATTCATTTCTAACTTTTTGTTTTGGAACAATTTTACACTTAAAGAAAAATTTTGAAGGTAGGACAGAGAGTTCTTTTGTTAGTCATATCCAGATTGACCTATTTTTACCATCTTACACTGATATGATATTGATATGGTTTATATGATTCCAATCAATGAAACCATAGACATGGGTTATTCTCGAACTCTACATTATTGAGATTTATTTAGCTTGTTTTCTTGTTGCTCCATAATCCTATCTAGGGTATTGTAAAGTACTTAAGACATGTCTTGGACTCTTAGCTATAAGTTTTTTTCAGACTTTGTTTTTTGCTTTTTTAAAAATACTTATTTATTGTCAAAGTGATGTACAGAGGGGTTACAGTTTCATACATGTCTTGTTACCTCCTCCCCCAGACTTTGGTTTTGATGGTCTAATCCCAGGGTCTTATGACATACTAGGCGAGTGCTCTACCACTCAAGCCTCAAACCTTTGGATTTTTATTTGGGTTTATGAATCAAGGTTTCACTGTTACCATTGGCCAGGCTAGCCTCAAATTTGTATTTCTTCTATCGTTGTCTCCTGAGTAGCTGGGATTATAATCATGCACCACCACAACCAACTGATGCTGATAATTTTGAAGAACACTAGTGACGTATTTTCTAGATTGTCCCTCAGTTAGGGTTTGTCCGTTTTTTTAAGTGATAAGTGTGGATTCTTGGGTTCTGAAGTTCTGCTCATTTTTATTTATACTTTCTTCTTATTGCTCTTTCTCTCACATATTTTCATTGACCTGTCTTTGAGTGTGCTGAATCATCCTTTTGCCAATTTTAACCTTTTAAAATGATTTCTTTGGGGCTGGCAATGTGGCTTAGTGGTAGAGTGCATATCTAGCATGCATGAGGCCCTGAGTTCAGTTCCTCAGCACCACATAAACAGAAAAATCTGGAAGTAGTGCTGTGACTCAAGTGGTAGAGTGCTAGATAGCCTTGAGAAAAAAGAAGCCAGGGACAGTGCTCTTGCCCTTATTCCAAAACCCAGACTGGCCCCCCACCAAAAAAGATTGCTTTTCAATTTTAAGCATATTTATATTTATATTTAAGGCTACTTTCTCAGGTGGTTTGTATTTCCACTTTTTTGTTCATATCGGTGGTTTCTTTCTATTACTCTGTATGTCTCATAATTTTTGAAAAATGAAAATCCTAAACAACATAATTAGCAACTCAGATTACCACATCTCTCCAAGATTGGCTATTACTGCTATTTGTTATAACATCTCTGTATCTGGTTGAACAGAGATGTCTCTAACACTTTGAAGCAATAAATTTGTCTTGTCTGAGCGATTTTATGGTGTGTGTAGATCTATTTTCGATGCTTTGGTAGTTTACAATTCTGCCTTACTCTTTATTCTTGCTTTTACAGTAATTCATATAGGTTAGGCATGAGAGGTGTGCACCTCCTCAAATATTTCATGGTTTTCTTTCTGTACTTGCATGTGGCCATTTCAGACCCTCAAGAACTCTTAAAGCACATATCATGATTAGAATTCCTTTTTAAGGTGTGACTAAGGTGGTGTTGCAGTCTCCAGAAGCTGTGATCAACAACTGCCACAGATTTTTTTTACTAACACTTTTAGCATATGGGGTTTTTGTTGTTTGTTTTCCTGTTCTTTGAGTGAACAAGAAAAAGTCAGGTGAGAGGATAAAAATCCACAAATGGGAATTTTTGGTAGTATGGCAAAGCAGGTCAAATTGTATCATTTTTTTGAGGAACCAGAAATCGGTCTTCTCCAATGATGACTGATGTAAAATTTGTTTGTACAGTTACCATGCTTTAAAAGTTGCTGTTTTTTTCAAGGTTACATTGAGAGCTAGAAAGGAGTGGAAATTGTACACCTTCAAATAACTAAAAGTTCTGTGTTCTTACTAGAAGTAAAAGCTCTTGAAATGATCAGATTTTATTCTTTTTTTTTTTTTTTTTGGCCAGTCCTGGGCCTTGGACTCAGGGCCTGAGCACTGTCCCTGGCTTCCTTTTTGCTCAAGGCTAGCACTCTGCCACTTGAGCCATAGCGCCGCTTCTGGCCGTTTTCTGTATATGTGGTGCTGGGGAATCGAACCTAGGGCCTCGTGTATCCGAGGCAGGCACTCTTGCCACTAGGCTATATCCCCAGCCCAATCTTCTGTTATTCTTGATGACCACAATACATTTTATTTTGTATTTGTTATTTTCTGATTTTTATATTATATTTTTATTTATTTTATGTTTATCGCCACAAATACATTGCATTTTAACCTAGCACTTTCTACTGAAATATTCCTTTGTTGTGATTACCTCCCTGGAACCCCGCATATGTTTGCAATACTTCTGGAGCAAAGGAATCTCTGATTCTTCCCTTGCCGTGATGAATCATTCTTTCACAAGTTCAGCTGTGCTAGATGTGTTAAGGATTATATGGATCAATAGAAGTCATGCCAACCCCTTTTGTATGATTAGCCAGTCTCTTAAGTTTTTAGGGTGCTAGATACCGTTACACTCTGAACTCACAGCTCATATCACACATCTCCTTTAAGGGGAATGTCCCAGTGAGCTTCGGCTATCTCCTCTGCCTGACCTCCCCATGTCTCTTCTGTTCTTGCCTAAGATGTTAACAGAAGGAGCAGCACAAGGTGCTTTCCTGGAGGAAATGTCCATTCCCTCCTTTTATTTTTTGTGTACTCTCAAGTGTTCTTACATGCATAGACTGACTTAGAGTGACTTAGGTAAAACCAGGTTTCTGATCTCTTTCTTGTTTTTCCACGGAAAGTCATTGCAGTTTTTAATGCAGGGAGGAAGACTTGCTTTAACTGACTCCCAAATACCATCCATCCTCAAGTCTTGCAATACCCTACTATTTAAATAAGGCAAGGATGACTAAATTCGTGGCTGTGATCTTCATAATAGTCCAAGTGGTGGGGAAAGATACTTTTTTGTCTCTGTATAAGGCACCCATGTAGTAATTTTAATTTCTTTAATCTGAAAATAGTGAAACTATGTGCTACAAATAATTTGAAGTCATGCATCTTGGAAATATCCCAACTTGAAGGGTAGATTGTCTAACTCAAAAATACTTCTCTTTCTAAGAAAAATTTTAGTCCTTAGTAAAAAGTGAGCATTCTGGGCATTAGTGGCTCACATCTGTAATTCCAGCTTCTCAGGAGGCTGAGATTTGAGAATTATAGTTCAAAGCCAGCCTGAGTTGGAAGGCTCCAGAGCTTCTTATCTCCAATTAATTTCAGAAAATCTGGAAGTGAAGCTGTGGTTCGAGTAGTAGAGCAATAGTCTTGAACAGCACCCAATCCCTGAGTTCCCGAGAGTGGCATTAAATAAGTAGGCCAGACGTTGGTGGCTTACATCTGTAATGCTAGCTACTCCGGAGGCTGTAATCTGAGGATCGCAGTTCAAGGCCAGCCTGGGCAGGAAAAGTCCATTAGACTCTCCAATTAACCACCTGAAAACTGGAAGTGGATCTGTGGCTCAAAGTGGTACAGCATTATCCTTGAGCTAAAAAGCTCAGGGACAGTGTCTAGGCCCTGAGTTTAAGTCCTGAGATCCACAACACACACACACACACACACACACACACACACACACACACTCACACACATTAAATAAATAAATATTTAAACAAGTTGAAAAAGGAAGAGTAAACAATATCTCCGGGAAGTTGGGTGAGTCTACTTATCTTTCAAGAAGTATTCTCTAGACAGGTGGCAAGGAGGGAAGGAAGTCCCTTGGCTCATAAGCCCTACACGTAGAGAGCAAGAAGACTTTTCCCAGAACACATTTCTCATTCCCTCAGAGACAATATTGACATCCTATGCTCTGCCTCAGAGCAGAGCAATTCCAGGTTTTGTTTTTTTCTATGTTCATCAAAAACAACTGTTGCTTATCCTGTTATGTTACTTGTGCAATGTTTTAAGATTATATACTTCCACCAGTTTACACAGTTATGTTCCCTAAGTACAACTTAATTGATTAGATTGGGAATTTAGAATATTCAGAAAAATGTATACAGAGCGGTCATATATTTTTGCGTACTTTGATGAGTCAATCTAAAAACATTTAAAATCCTAATGTTTACATTAGGATGCATTCTAGAAGCCGTGTAATACAAATGAGAGGAAGGAATATAAATGAGTTCTTTGATTTTCTTGAGTACAGGGCTAAGCCTTGGAAAAATTTGGAAATGGCTAATGTTTGCCTCCCAAATTACAATGTCCCTAACTCATGCAGGATTATATGTGAATTGGAGCACAGCTCTGACATGCACCTCTCAAATTCCCCATCTTTAATACTCCTAAGGGTAGGGCATAAGGATCTAATAAAGATTTTGTCTCTTTAGACACTCAAATCAATGGAAATTCTTTGTTTTGAGAGAGCATTTTTGGTGGGAAATGTATTGACTTAGATTGAAGTAGATTCAATTTATTTTTCCATTGGAAAGTGTTGCTGAATGCTACAAGTACAGATAAGGAAAAATCAGGTCAGTGGCTAAAATTTATCTTGCATTTGGTTTTCTCATTAAGAGGCATGAGCATTGAAAATATATTTAACATAGTTTGCTTTTCATTTGTCATCAGCTTCATAGACTTCTTCACAGCTTAAATCATTTGAAACTGCTATTACAATCCTCATCTCCATTCATTACTGTTTGTAACTAATTTATCTCTCTCAGTAAGATCCTCCTCCAGGCCTGTAACTGCAACTTACTCATTTCTTAACCAGAAAACCTTGGTGCATGTTGAAATTTAGTACAGTGTTAACTGAAGGAATGAACTAATAAATTTCTATTAAAAGTGGAGTTTAATATATCATTCCATAATAACTACAGCTTCTAATTAGAAAGCCTATTATTTTAAAGTAGCAATATAAATTATGTTAGATATATATATTAATTTATGATGCATAATTGATACATAATGAAGATATATGATATATAATTAATTTGATTTTATAAATAATACTTTAGTTAAATACTTTTGGCAATGCCTAGGAGAACCACTGCTAGAAACTTCAGTAAAATATTTAGAAATATTTTTGGATTCTAGCAATAATTTTATTTAAAGAAATGGACATTAAATTGCAATTTTATCTTTAGAGTAAATGGTGTTTTTTTTCAAAACTAGACTTAATTTTTTCCACATAGAAGAAAGAATTTGGGTTTTTTTTTGCATTTACTTCCCTTAAAAATTCTCAATTTAGAGCGTATAATTGAATAAAATCAGTGAATTGTATATAACTGTTAAAGAGAAATGGAGTTCAAGTAGAAATATCTCATTAAAAAGTGTATTTTCATTTTGAGTGGTCTTACAGAGGAATGATACATTTAAAAGAACATTGGACAATGCATAATATTGTATCATGATAATACTTGTCGTATGCTATGTTTTTTTCAGTACTAGTATCTAATTATATGAATTATTTAATGTCCAGGGTGGCTACTGCAAAACTTAATAACTTTTCCCGCTTGGAGCCAACCCTTCACCTTTTGGGTGTGCAGTTTGATCAGAACGTGGCCCATAGCATCATCACAGAGAAGCCTGGGGCAGCCACAAAACTTTTATATCAATTGTACATCGCTCTTCAGCGAAAAAAGAAAAGTGGACTGACGGGACTAGAAATGCAAGCTTTGCAGCCACAGGCAAATGCAAGATTTCAAAACATGAAGAGTGAAGCTTTTCGAGAGGTAGGTACACAAAGAAACGTAATATGCACATCAAAAAGTAAAATTTGATAAAGTGAAATGTAGTATTCTTAAAAGTCTCACTGTGTAAATATGTTCCTGTGTATGTTACTAGCCAGGCATAGTTGTTGTTTTTTTTTTAATTCAAGCAGGGTAATTATTTTTTATTATAAAGGTGATGTACAGAGGGGGTTTACAGTTTCATAAATAAGGTAAAAAGTACATTTCTTTTTTAGCTTAGTTTTAAGATTTTGAATTCATTTATCCACTTGTGATGTTGCATTTTCTCCCTATCCACAATTTTCACACCTTATCAAATTTTTCCCTCATTCTCAGTTACTTTTTGTGTCAGTTCTCTCCTCTATTTCACCCCCTTCACTCACATCTATGTGCTAATGTGGTTACCCGATCTATTACTCCATTCCCTGACTCCAGAACCACTAATAGCGGCTGAAATTCTTCTAGGTGCATCTCTAAATTCCACATTTGTCAAATTCTTTGGCTTAAAAATCTATTTTAAATATATCCTATTTAGCTTGGACTAACCTTAAAAGCCTTTCATTCAACAGTGTCCACTTTCCTAACATTTTCTTCATATCTCTCAGGTAAAATCTGAATTGACTGACAGCATGTCCTTGAATGTGAGTCATATACTCCTGCTCATTCTTCCTTACCACCTTCTCATTCACTCTTCCCTAACTTCTCTTTTTACTTATGCTGTTCAACCTTCTGCTATATGTAAATTCTCCCTGTAACTCTCCAAATATTGGTATTGTTGACTAATCATTTATTTTTTGTCATATGACTCCAAGGATTTTAGTATTCCATCTCTATGTATATACCTAGTACAATGTGTTGACAATTGTAAATACTCAATGAATGAATATGTTTGGATTAATTATTATAACTTTTAGTTAACAATCCTCTCTAGTTTCTACTCTGCTTCCTTATAGTGATTGAGTGTTTTAACTTTTCCAGGTTGCTGGGTAGATGAAAAGCACTAAATATAAATGCAGATAATTAAAATTTTAAGTCTAATTGTTAAAGTAGAGATGACTTGGTAGATGTGCCAACATTAAGAATGTGCCCATTCTTAATGGACATTTTTACAGACCTGGTAGCTAAATGGATTCTTACAAATGAATTACTAGTAATCATATTAGGCTTACAGCTGAGTCATATAGTATTATATCCTTCCTCTTTCACAGACAAGCTTGGTTATTTGGAGCCAGTCTGTGAGAAACTTTCAAACTTTCTTTACTGTAAAAACCAAGAAGGAATATATCTACCTACCTGAGCACTGAAATTTTGTATAGCCTTAAGAAGTCCATACACAATAGTGTATAAATAGTGTGTAAAGCCAAGGCAATCTTCTAGAGTCAATCATTAAGCAGATATTTATTGGGTCTCTACATTGTCAAGCACTCACAAATGACCAATGCAGGGAAAATCCCCACTCCTGCAGACTTTATATTTTAGGAAGAAACAAAATGTTTTTGTAGAGTGGTACAGGTTACAGTGATTTAAGGAGGAAGTTAGAAATAAGGAAGAAAAGAGCATAAATTATTCTTTCAGTGAGTGTAGAGGAAAAGGAAATGAAAGAATATGAATACTTGAGCTTGCCAAAACTATCAGACTATATGTTTGATGGACATAGAAACTAGGACAACATGTAAGCTGAGACATAGTGTCAGCAGTAGGAGATAGAAATAGTATAAGTACCAAATGGAAAGAGATCCTCACGGGAAGGAAAGAGTAAGAGGGAACCAATGATTTGTGCAGTAGGGTTTAAAGAAGAAGTAGAGATGTTAAATGTGGACAAACAGGTCACCATTATATAGAAATAATAATAATGGCTGAAATTTATTGAATGTATAGAGTAATTTGTCAAGCCTTGATATGGGTGGGTTTTTTTCATATTATCTTACTAGTTCTTCATAATACCCCATATTGTGAAGGTTTATTTGTTCCCATTTTACAGATGAGGAAACTGGGCTGTGGGCATGGGGGGTGGGAAACTACCAGATTTTATGCATCTAGTAGCTGGTAGAACTGAAACTCGAGCTTTAATGTTTGATATTTTACTAGGCAGTGATTGAATAATGGGAGGAAGCAGGATGCTTTTATTATCTCCTATATAATGGGATTCTATTTATAAATTAAGTTTCTGAAAATATATTTTGAAAGACATAAATATTATTCACTTTTTCTGTAGAGATTGTTAGTTTTGAAATTATCTTTAAGCAGTTGTACAAAGGAGTTGCCATTTAACAAAGTTTATGGATACATCTTGATTGATAGTCACCCCTGTCAACATTCGCCCTCATACCTCCCAACCCAACCATTCCCTCGCTTGCTTTTTATTAACTTGGTAGCATTATATTGAATTCTTGACTCTATCCCCCACCTCTTAAAAAAAACAAAACTATTCCTTTAAAGTCAAACTTAGGTAAAAATGTAAGTATGAGGTTATTTGGTAAGAAGGAATTCAGCTCGGTTTTTATTGGCCTTAGATTGATGTTCAAGATATGAGTGGTTATATAGTTTGAAATAATTTGACCTTCTAACACTGACAATGTATAGAAATTTTATTTTAAAGACAAATTTTATGTGTGTTTATGATGTATATTTATTCTCTAGTAACAGAATCTTCTAAATACTTTCTTCATTTAGAAACTTAAAACCCTGATACCACGTCAAACTGATTTCAATCTGATGCGGGTTACATACAGGTTTCAAGAAAAAATTAAACACAGGAATGAAGATCTTGAGAAATTCCAAAGATTTCAAAAAGTCAAGGAAGACCAAAGATGTTTTAATATCGAAAAGGTTTTATAGAAATTTTTCCAGAAATTCATTAGTATATAGTATACTATTTGTAATATATGCCTTACTAATACACATTGCATAAGAAGTAATATAGCACAAATTGCATTTTCTTGAGGCATGACTTTGCCCTGCCTGCTCTGCCCTTCCTGTCTCTGCATTTGTTCCTTCTCTTTAAGCTCACCCTTGCTGATTGGTACATACACTTTTCTGCTCTCTTTCATTGGTGGAAATTTATGCTTCAGCTCTTTTAGGATGCTGGCTTGCTATTAGCTAACCTACTTTTCAAAAGTCTATAAACATTGCCCGCACTGAGAGAAATATACTGGGCATGTACTTTCTATCTTTCTTCATTCTATGTAAATTTTTTTCTACCCTGTCTTATTTCTCTCTGGTAGAGTAATTCTGTTTGGTTCCCTTTACAACCATCTCTTTAAAGGTATCTTTTAGCTTCTTTGTCCTTGCTTGTTCCTCTGACTCCTGTTGCTTCTCAAAGTTCTTTGAAAATCTTTAATGATCTATACCTTTAAGAGTTTGAGAGAGAAAGTATATATGGAATCATTAAAGACTTTGGAAAGAATCTTAAGTGGCTTGGCACATGGAATGTGTGAACTAAAGGCAACAGAATCAATTTTTCCTATTGAGCAAAATCACTTTTTAAATTTATGTGGTTAGGATAATAAGAAATCAATACATCCTGAGGATATCCAGCTCTCTGTAGGGAAGGGAGGAAAGATGAGAGGCCAGTTCCAGAAGACCTTCTGATTTTTATTTGCCAGAGAAAAGCACTGCACTTTCTTTTAGCATTACTTGGTAGAGGCAGGATACCAAAACAGTAGTGTGAAGTTGGATCCAAGTCCCGGGACCCAATTTATATGAAATCAGCCAGTCCTAGCTTTAAAGCATCAAATTGAATTCAGAAAACCTCCAGAGTTGTAGAAAAGGGAATATAGTGCCATTAAATATTTTAAAATAAGTTTTCTTAAAGATGACCATAGGAAGTAAATATGACAATAGAAAGAAAATGGTATTTATTATAATTAAGTGTTTACATTTACAAAGTGAAATAAGAACTATTAAATTGTTAATAACTTCTATGTTTTAATGGTAAATTAATTTTTATCATTGGATATAGCTGATAACCTTAGTATATTTCTATCAAAGATAATGCTTTAGTAAATTCCTGAGTACTTCCATATGTTACCTTATTAATTATTTATTTAAAAATAATGTTATCTGATATTAGGCTTTCGTTCTTTCAGTTATATTCTTTTATCTCCTCACTAACGTAACTACTTCTTACATAGTGAAGAGATGATTTAATAAAGACAGATCATTTAATGTTAATTCTGCATCTGAGGTCATTTCTAAACTTACGCAACTATGTGGCTTGGGGAAGCCCTCATTTCTGGGGGTGCCCAGGACTCAGAGAAATCTCCTGGGTGTTATTTGCCCTACAGAATATTTTTAGGTTTTGCTTCCCATGAGTGAGTAGGTTGTGAAGTTGGGACTGGGACACAATTGTACTCTTCCTTGAATCTGAAACACTTTCATTATCCACGAGTAATAGTACACAGAAGGAAAGTACAGTTAATAGACATCATGTTAGAGTTGTGTTTTAACATCATATTTTTCAAAGAGTGCTACTAGCAAGTATTTCCTGATTACACTGTTGTAATACCTAGCACAATGCTTACTTGCCAAGTTCTGAAATTTCCCACAGACACATTGTATATGCGTGTTATCTGTGCATGTGTTACATTGCCTATTATTCTGAACAATTGCATAACTAAAGTAATGTATATGGGATACTCAGCAACGCTTAAACAGAAGACGACAAAATGAAATCATGGCCAAAATTCAAGCAGCTGTCATACAGATTCCTAAACCTGCATCAAATCGTACAATGAAAGCACTTGAGACTCAAAAAATGACGAAAAAGAGAAAGGAGGCAGAGGTAAGTGATAAAAAGCCACTTAGTAAAGGAAAATATATTTTACTGTTATTGTGTTGTGTTTATCTCAATGGGAGAATGGTTTTTCAACATGGGTGTGTTGGAGCATGTCTGTAATCCCTGAAGTAAGGAGGTAGAAGTAGTTGGATTTTTGAGTTTGAGGAAAGCCTGGGCTATATAGTGACAACTCTCTCTGTGTCTTTCTCTGTCTCTCTGTTTGTCTCTCTCTGTCTCTCTGTATCTGTCTCTCTCTCTGTCTCTGTATCTGTCTCTCTCTCTGTATCTGTCTCTCTCTCTGTCTCTGTATCTGTCCCTCTCTCTGTATCTGTCTCTCTCTCTTTCTCTGTGTGTATGTCTTTCTCTCATACACACACACACACAATGATCTTTCAAAAATACACAGATAGACTTTTCAAAACTTTATTTTCTTTTCAAATTATCTCTGATCTTGGTATTTCATACAAAATTTCCCTGACCAATTCATATTCAATCTATTTTATGATGTTGTTAATAGACAGACTATAGCTTTAAGCTAGGCTTGTCAAACACTTTGAAATTGACTATCAGTCACAACTGGTATGTTTATGATTCTATGATTGCTGATAAAGTAGCTGAAGAAAAGTGCTACTGTACTGGGTCATTACGGCCCTGGGTACAGCCGGGGTCAGGTAAGATTCATGCACCGTGTGTGCAGTTCCTCCTCAACATGTAGAGCTATTTTACTATAAATCTCAGAAATGCTGTGTAACTTGTTGACTTGATAAGTATAAGATACCTATGTTAATGATGCTGTCTAGACTGCATCATTAGTTACCTCAATGGGAATTGGTTAAAGTTCGTAGGAGAGCAATGCTGTGTTTTAGTGTTAGTTTCTGATGCTCTATATTATCTTATGTGACATAGAAGAGGAGTAATAACTGTCAATTAATGGACATAAACTGTTTGTCAGAATGGAGATTACTATTCCACATTATCTTAAACTAGCAAACAATGCTTCAACTGGCTTGTTGTTTGAAGTAAGCAAGTAGCCCGAGTCTCAGAAAGCTGACATATGTTGCTCAAGTTTATCAGGGCTGGCAAAAAGATGTTGGATCTTTCTGATTTATACATCTGTTGCATTTAAAATTAATACACATTTCTTTCTTTGAAACTACAAGCAAAATATCTTACTGTATAATTCTAAACAAACATTACCCACAGAAGCATTTTATGAGCCATTTTAGTATTTAAACCTTTCGTTTCTTTGAAATTTTTGAAGCTCATTAGTAAAGATTTGTAATACACAGGCAGGAGCCAAAGTTAATTTTCATGGAAAAAAATTAATAGTGCAAATAAGATCACATGAGAAATGGCTGAAACACCTAAGACAAAAATTTCTTACAGAAATATTTATATCCAAAAGAAACTCGCCTGACTCATGCATTTTAGTGAACTGCCCTTTGGTTCACTATAACTAAAGTCATGAACTGAATGATTTATGTTAGTCCATTTTCATTGTCTTTTAGGCACAGTTAGACTAGTCCAAAATAATAAATTAGAATGACCAAATTATGCTAGCATGTAGAATTTAATGTCTTAGCTCCTGGTTACCTTGAAATAGTAGTGTGTGTCACTTTGTAAACCTGGATGAATCTGGTAAATGAAGATTTGGGAGACAGAACTGATGATGAATTTTCTTTAAAGGATGTGGCCGAAGAGATTAGGAACTTTGAAGAATTAATAAAAAAGGATCTCCAAGCAAAAGAAAGGTAATCATAAGACTGTTTTATGTTCTATACAACACCTTTAAATATTTAGAAACAATATTTAGAACTGCTATTTCAAGATCTTTCACTTTGGGAATTTTCATCAATTAAAGTAAAAAAGGGCAAAGCGCATGGCTCAAGTTGTAGAACACCTGCTTAGCAAGTGTGAGTTTCAAACTCTAGAACTATATAAAATAGGTGAGTATAAATAAATAAAAAATGCCTTGCCATGTAATTTTCATAAATACTAACAATTTTCCTATGTAGTAATGTTCTTAAACCTTCTATACCTAGATAGGGTTAAACTCTGACTTTGACCTACATAGTTTGGTGCCTACCTCCAAAAAGTTTAACCAAGCATTGAATCCTGTTGATTAAATAAGCAGAAATTTAGTGATTGAATTTTACGTTGGTACAGTGATTCTTAGCATAGTATTAGAAATTAAACAAACATTTTGTTAGGTATCCTAGCCACAGATTCAGAGAAGAAGTAAAGAGGATACTTTTCTTATGAGTTCAGAATTGAGCTGGAAGCAACAACCCTGCAAATTATGATCTATAATTCAATATTTTCTGTACTATAACATCATTTAGCTTTAGTCAACTATGCTTTTATTCAAGAACCTTCTCTATATAATAATTGATTGCTCCCTACATATTTTAACAAAATGTGCTTGTTTCTGTGAATTAAATTAAATCAAACATACTGATTATGTATAACATTAGAACGATGACTCTTACTAATGTAAATCATTATTTCTTTGCAATGATCTAATGTAACAATTTATGCTATTATATTTTGATAGTCATTTTAAAGAGGTATGTGGATTAAAATTGGTGATGAAATGGTTATGTACATAAAATGCATCTTTTACTTCTATTTTTTTCTTTTTTGCATATATTTTCTTTATTATTTTTAAGTGGTTGTTTCTTTGCTTTGAATGATAGCTTTTGAATGAGTGCAAATTCTATACTAAGATATTGTTTGTCTCTTTAAAGTTAATGTGTTTATTTCCTTGGGGAAGACCACCAGACCACCAGGTTCTTCTTGTTTCTTTAAGTTTTTGTGTTTTGTGTTTTTTTGCCAGTCCTGGGCCTTGGACTCAGGGCCTGAGCACTGTCCCTGGCTTCTTTTTGCTCAAGGCTAGCACTCTGCCACTTGAGTCACAGCGCCACTTCTGGCCATTTTCTGTATATGTGGTGCTGGGGCTTCATGTATACGAGGCAAGTGCTCTTGCCACTAGACTATATCCCCAGCCCCTGTTTCTTTAAGTTTTGGGTGTAAGGTAAGAGGCCAGGTTAGAAATGCACTGTGGGCATGTCCTGCAAAACAAGTCAGCTCTCATTTTCTGAGTTCACCATAAGGTCTTCTGAGTCATTGCTCTAAGTAGCCAGAACTTCATCAGGGAGTTCATGACTTCTAACTGGAATTAGAGAGTGGTAGTGAGTGGAACCAACCATAGATGTACCTTCATGCATATGGTAGCATGCTGTCCTCACCTGACCCATGTGTTATCAATAGCCTGCCTAATGTACACTCGAAGCAGGAGTGGAATTGAAGTAGGGGGCCCCAGAACCAACAGAAAGATCAGGAAGGAATTTCTAGAATGTCTACGTAGGCTGAAGATCACAGAGGGGAAAAAAGACAAAGCATGATAGTCCTTTTAAAGGGCTCTGCAGTGAATCTCACAGACAAAGAACAGAAATGACATGAAACTGTGGGTTTTATACTGGGAATCTAGTATTTGCTTCCATGTTTTTATTAGTGAATTAATAGAGAGCTCAGGGAACCTTTCATATAGGTCTTCTGTATTCACAAATAGAGATATGTGATCACATTATTCTTTTAAATCTAAAATTAAGGGAATATGGCCTAGTGGAAAGAGTGCTTGCTTGCCTCATATACATGAAGAAGCTCTAGGTTTGATTCCTCAGCACCACATATACTGAAAACGGCCAGAAGTGGCGCTGTGGCCCAAGTGGTAGAGTGCTAGCCTTGAAGAAGCCAGGGACAGTGCTCAGGCCCTGAGTCCAAGCCCCAGGACTGGCCAAAAAAAAAAAAAAAAGAAACTAAAATTTAAAACAAAAACAAAAACAAAACATCTGTCTCTAGTTCATCCAGGACTTTTCTAGACACCACAGAGCAGATAATTTCAGATTTATTGAACACGTACTCGGATGATGACTACATTAAGAAAATCCAGAAGCGCTTGGAAGAAGATGCTTTTGCTCGAGAGCAAAGGGAGAAAAGACGGCGGAGGTTGTTAATGGACCAGTTAATAGCTCACGAAGCCCAGGAGGTAATGCATTTAATGCTGGCTAAACAATAGCACTGGTAATTTCATAAAACATAGTCTTCGATACAGGAAAATCTTCATCTTACTGCATATATTATCTGCCGCTGTGAGTCAAATGTCCCTGGTATATTGTCATGTCAAAAGAGCATATAATATTTAAAAGGAAACCAAGACCTAAATATTTACTGAAGAATCTAAAATCTAGAAATTGTAACACAGAATTGTAAATTTACTTAGCTGAATTGTCTTTGTAAATATCATTGAAGTGAGCCAGGCCTGCTCACATCTGTAATCATAGCTATTCAGGAGACTGGATCTGAGGATCTGACACCAGCCCCAGCAGAAAAGTCCCTGTGAGCCTTTTATCTCCAATAAACTATTTAAAGCAGCTAGAAGTGGAGCTGTGGCTCAAGTGGTTGAGTGCTATCCTGAGCACAATAAGACACAGGGATAGCACCCAGGCCCTGAGTTCAAGACCCATACCAGCCAAAAGAAAAAAATAATCATTGAAGTGATAGATTTTATATTCTGTATAATTTACCACAATAAAAATACAGAAACAAAAAGAGATCTCCATCAGACGTCTCTATCTATTGTTACTTTTGGAGGTAAACAAACTTTTTTGTGAAAACAACAAAGAAAAGTTGTTTATCCTTTCAAATTGTCTATTAGTCTACATCAGTGGTTCTCAAGGTATGCTTTGTGGATCAACATCATCAGCAAAATCTGAGACCTTGAAGGAAGACCTCAAGTTTTCTCATTTCTCCGAGCTTACCCAGAGGAATTAGTTTCAGGTGGAGCTCTGGGGGAGATTCTGATGGGGCTACAGTTGGAAAATCACTGACCGGATTTTACACTGAATACTTATTTATACCCTCCTCTGTGCTCCAGATACTATATGAAGCCCAGAGACAGTGAGCAGGAATATTACGAAACCTGATCTCAGAGAACTTTTCAGTTAGGGAAGCTCTGTGAATAGTCAAGAACATTCAAGGGAGAAAGTGATTTGAAAGTGACAGAAGAGTAGATGAGAGAAGACAGGATCTTCTGGTATGGTTCAGGGGATGCTGTGTGGTAGATGGAATAGAAGCATGAAGACAGTCCAGCGTTCCCTCACTGAAGGTGGGAGTGGAGGCCAAGGAGGAGGAGAGGCGTGGAGACCCACTTTTCAGGAGCTGTGGAAACACTGTAAGATCAAGTGTGTTTCCAGAGAAGAGACTCTCACAGGAGATGCAGGGCTTTCTGATGGCTACAAGTCACCTCTTCTGGCAGTATTTCTAGAGACCAACTCATCATGAGTTGTATGTGGAGAAATGGAATGTTTCACTGCTTCTTACTTGACTGCCTAGACTAGATTCATAATAGATGGAGAATTAAGAAAATGATGGTAGACCTGAGTAAGTTCCTAACTTTATCTCATGGAAGAAGTAGCGGCCTTAGCAGTCCAATTGAGACCATTATTGATCTATTGAAATCCTCCTCAAATACAGTATATGTACTCAGAATGCATGCATCATTTCTCCTTTATTCATTTCAAACATAGGATATTTTACTCTTCTAGGCTTGTAGGCTTTCCTGAACATCTAACCAAAATGTATACTTTAGTTTCTGTGAAAAACTACATCCTTCATTCCATTGAATCTTTGGGGAATTAAAATTCATTTGGAATAATGAGGCAAGTTCCTGTTTAAAAATATAATAGTACTTTGTGACCCCAAACCATCTCAGAATTGCACTAGGTACTTGAAGCTAGACTCACCAGCAAGTTTTCTTGTTGACTCATCTGGGCTTGCTCAGTGTCTGTGAACAGTAAGTGCCTGGCTGGGGCCAAAGACACGACACGAAAGATTCTTAGAATCCTTTTTAGAAGCCTCATTCATGCCTCTCTATAAGGTCTCTCTCTCTCTCTCTCGCTCGCTCGCTCTCGCTCGCTCTCGCTCTCTCTTGCTCTCTCTCCCCCCCCCCCCAGGCCATGCCCACAGTGGCAGGGGCAGAGCCAACTACCTTTTTATACTTGTGCTTTTTAAATTTTTGACTGCTGTCCCATTGGTCAGATCAAGTTAATAGACACTTCCTTTCCTCATATTAAAGGAGTAGAGAAGTAGGTTCTGTGTTTGGATGTGAATAGCCATAGGGTAACATGAAAAGCTATGAATGAAAAGACAGGAGGAACTTGAGGCCATTTTCACACTTTGTTGCCATTTTCACTACTGAGTCATAAAAGAAAACCAATGACCAACGCTCTACTGTTTTAACAGTGAGATTTTGACCTAAGGGTCATCAAGAAAACAAACAAAAAGGAACCCCTAAATACTATTGGTGAGAATGTAAGTATGGTAATCAGTATAAGATTTCTTAAAAATTGTTATTAGAACTGCTATATGAGCCAGCTATGCCATTCTGGGGCATACTTGAAGGAAGTACATCACCATACAGTGCGGATGCCTGCACACTTGTGTGTTTATTGCAGCACTATTCACATCAGCCAAGCTATGGAATTTGTTTACATGCTCACTAATGGGTGAATGGATAATGTGGTATATTAAACAATAATATCTATGCCACCAGATTGAAGAATGAAATATGTCATTTGCAGGAAAATGGATAGAACTCGAAACCATTTGGTTAAGTGAAATAAGCCAAACTTAGAAAAACAAATGCTGTATAGTTTTCTCATATATGAAATTGAGATCCAAAATAAATACGTGAATACAAAAGGTGGACTACTGAGTAGAGAATGAGAAAGAGGCAGGAAGGGGAAAGAAGAAAGAGGGACAAAATGTGATTACCTTTGATTCTCTGCACATATGGAAAGGACATATGAGCCTCATCAAAAATTTATAAGAAAGTTTTAAAATGGGGATTTAAGAACAGGGGATAACAAACAGTCTTAACCGGTCATAGATGTTTCAAATCTGTAATCCTTGCAACTCAGGCGGCTGAGATCTGAGGATTGATGTTTAAAGCCAGCTCAGGCAAGAAAGTCCTTAAGACTCTTATCTTCAATTAAGTACCAAAAAGCGCAAAGTGGCGCTATGGCTCTAGTAGTAGAGTGATAGCCTTGAGCAAAAAGCTCAGGGACAGTGTCTATGCGAGGACAGGCACACACACAGCACACGCTCACGCTCCCACGTGCACGCACACGGACACACATACACACACACACACGAAAAGTTGTAGAGGAGATATGTATGATCAAAGACATTATAGATGTCTGGAAATATCGCACAACTCCTCTCACTTTATAAATTCAGTGTGCACAAAATTAATTTTTTTTGGTAGGTACTGGGTTTGAACTCAAAGACTCATTACTAGGCAGGAGCACTTAAGCCAACCCACAGTGCAAAACGCATTAAACTGTTTCAAACTTCTGTAACTTAATAAATATTATTTAAAGTTTTAAAAAAATCAAACAAGTTACTAGAAAAAATATCTTAATTTCAGCTGAACTACAATTCACATTTCCAAAAAACAAAAATGCCCAGGTGAAAGTTTCATAAAATATTATGTGTCTTAATTCTGTCAAATAAACAATAATTCGATAATCTTGTAAAGATAATTTTAGACAGTGTCTTTAATGATCCAGATTTTTGTATCTAAATCATTGGGTTATTAAACGTTAAATAGAAAATTGCACTTCTCTTTTAGTCCCCATTGAGAACTATAATTACTTCCTCTTTCCACATGATGTCTCTGTTTAGACATTAAATGAATTTGTTGGGGCCTGAGAGATCAGCTTTCACCTAAACCTCTCTGATGATAATGATAATGGTTTGGATAGTGATGATAATGATGAAAATTAATTCCTGCTAAGTGTTTCTATTTAAAAGTCACCATTCTTAATTTCATATTTAAGTATACAAAGAAATTCACCTGTGGAACCATTTATCACAGAGATGATTCAATTGTGGTGGATTGACTATCCTAACAAACAAAATGGAGGTCATTATGCAAAGAAAGAAAGAAGCCTGTAACACTAGGTTATTTGCCAAAGCTTCATAGCCAATGAGTGGTATGGGTGGGGAATAACTCCCAGGTTCACTGTTTCCAAGCTGGTGTTTCTACCACCATTCATTTATTGTTACCCCTTCTATTGTATCTTTTCCTAAAACAGCAGTTGATCTGTTTTGAGACTCTGACCACACAGATTTTCTCTTAGGACAAGCAAATAGACCAAGTATTGGTCTGGCCTCTCTTCCCATTCTGTTAGTTTTTAGCTTTTCCTCATATTAATATTGAACTGACCCTATGGGAAATAACCAAGTCTACTGTCTTTACTTGGATAATATCTGCATCTGTTTTATAACTGGTTATTACCTTAAAATACAAATATCATATTTCCAACCATCTGATAACATTCCTATAACTAAATAATTATGTCAGTGATTTGTAAAACCTTGAAGAGGACATCTAATTTATTTTGCTCATATTTTACAGGTAAGATTCACTTAAGGTAATTGTGAGTTTCAAGACCATAATGTTTCTAGATAGTAAAATTATGCAGCATCTGTTGTTTTTTTTTCTTTTTCAATGTGTATTTTTGACATGTTTAAATTGAAATCAAATGACAGGAGTAATATAGGTGAATGTGATGCCTTCTATAGAGTATGTGTGTGTAAACCTGTTCGCCTATTAAGGAATATGGATTTGGCTTTGGGAAATCATTGGCCCTGGTTTCGCAGGAAGCCTACCGGGAGGAGCAGCTGATTCACCGGCTGATGCGCCAGTCCCAGCAGGAACGCAGGATTGCTGTCCAGCTCATGCATGCTAGGCATGAAAAGGAAGTTTTGTGGCAGAACAGAATTTTCAGGGAAAAACAATATGAAGAAAGACGTCTCAAAGATTTCCAGGATGCCCTTGATCGAGAAGCGGTAAACAAAATCTCCCTTAAAAATCTTCCTGAGGTCCCTTTTCAAACTTTCTAGGAAGTCATAGTGAACAAAGCTGTCTTTTGTTATCTATTGCCTAAGAAGAGCTAAATTCTTATGTGAACTGCCTACTATCTTCCTATTTTTATTTCTTCATAATTACACTACACTTTCTTCCTTTAGTCTTGATTCTTCTAGGCCCTAAGCGTGTGATGTTCACCATCAATTCATGTGCCTTATGAATTCATGTGCTTGTTTCCCAGATGATTCCCCAGGAAAGGCCTATAGGCAATAATATTCCCTGAATTCTTTTTTTTTTTGGCCAGTCCTGGGCCTTGGACTCAGGGCCTGAGCACTGTCCCTGGCTTCTTCCCGCTCAAGGCTAGCACTCTGCCACTTGAGCCACAGCGCTGCTTCTGGCCATTTTCTGTATATGTGGTGCTGGGAAATCGAACCTAGGGCCTCGTGTATCCGAGGCAGGCACTCTTGCCACTAGGCTATATCCCCAGCCCCATATTCCCTGAATTCTTCTAGGTTGCTAATAGACTGTACCTCTTCTACTATCCATTTTGCTAGAAATAAAATACTTAGTTCCCCTTTACTTTCTTTGATTATCTGAAATATGTCACGATTTTCTTCAGGCATAATACATTGCTGTTAAAAAAAAAACCTGATGATTATCTAATCTTCTCCTTATTTCTACTCATTTCTTTGAATCATGCCTTTCTTTTTCCCAGATGTCCAAAAGACTTTTTCTCTAAAGTCCATTATTGTTACTAGCTAATCACCAATGTTGCCTCTTCTAGGTGAATAATCTCAGTGAGTGACAGCTTTTAAGATGTTTCCTTTCCACAAGGCACTGTGGGTTTTTTAATAAACAATTTCTGATTTCCAATAGACAGCATTTCTGAAACCCATATAGCATTTCTCTTTCTTTATGATTCTAATTCATCATTTACCTGGGTGCTCTAAGAATGCAATGTCATTGAGAATGGGGCCCAGGTGCCAAGATCTGGCTCCTCTACAATCCACTATATGTGCCAGAGAATCTTTTGAACTCCGATTTGATGACTGCCATCCTGTCTGGAATCCCATCCTTGCTTTCCCATTAACCACATACCTGCTTATGATCCTTTTCCTGGCCCAAGATCTTTCCACATCTGTCTGCTCTCAGATCCCAAACAGGGCATTTCTTGCATCTTTCCTCTTCTGGTCATGTGCCCCTATCCAGCAAATATTCATCTTTCAGAGCTCTTTACAAAACGCATATCTTGTCTACATCAGGGTTCCCTGTTGTGTAGCCCCCCCACCCTCATTTTAGATCTGGTGCCACTTGACATCCACTACCAATTAGCCATCTATTCCTGTGGCGGCTTTTTGCATTGCATATCCCATTAGCATGAAAGCTAAGGAGTGACCAGTTTGCTTCTGGTCACTCTTGATTCCCAAGGTTTAGACCAGGCTCTGTCACAGTTTAAAGAAAAAAGAAAGAAAATTAGTGAGGCAAGAGAATGGAGGAACTTTGTGGTTTTTACATTGAGTTTTTTTTAGTTTGCCTAATTTATAGATTAAATCTGCTAATCTCTTCATTACAACTGGGCTACATTAAGATAATTTCAGGTCTCAAAATGGTGTACCATCAATGAATATCAATACTATTAACCTGAAATACAGTTTAAAAACTCACATTGAGTATTTGCCTTGAGTCAAGCATTACACTATGTTCATTGCATGCATATAAAATCCTTGCAATGAGGTAGGAGGTAACAAACAGTACAAGAAATGTACCCAAGGCTTAACATATGAAACTGTAACCTCTCTGTACATCACTTTGACAATAAATAAATAAAAAACAAGATTTAAAATATCCTTGCAATAGCCACAAGTAGACATTATCCTCAAATATACTTTAAGTATAAGGAGAATGAAGCTTAGAACACTTAAAAAGTTCCAGTTTACCAATTGTACCGCAAGAGAAAAGCCTGTTCTTTGAGACTTAAGAGTACAAGCTCATCGTCACTGAGATTTATTACCTCCCACAGGCTTCCTTTTTTCTTCCCTTCTCTCTAAATTAGACTACAGACTACTGTAAGGAGACAGGAAATTGTGGTGGGTTGAGCCTAGTTGATAGTAGGCAGAAAAGAATGAGGAGACTGAATAGTTCTAGCAGTTCATTTCATGTAGCTTTCTACATGGAAGAAGGAGGTGAATGAAAGTATGGAAGGGAGGGAGAGAGACAGTTGATGTAACAAGCAAAACTGAAAGCTGTTATGTTATTGATAAGGACATTTCATTCTTTTCAAAGCTTTGGTTCCATCACATCCTAAAATTTTTCACATATTTCATGAGCACTATATCAAACCAAACTAATGATCAATTTTAAGCCCACTGTCTCCATAATGTCTGCTTGAATATTCTAGTATCTTAGATTCATTTTTCCTTCTCAAACTTCATGAAGCATGCTATAAAGCTTCACACCTAACTTTCTCCATGAAAATAACAATCCAAGAATGGTAAACTCTGGTGTAATTCCAGTCATATAGCCCAACCAGTTGCCAGACAAAAATAAAATAAGCATGCAAAATTAAGCAGCAGCAGCAAAACAATACTAAACCTTACATAGAAGCCTCTTGTGAGATAATCATTTAAGAATGGTATGATACAAAATATTTATTCTCAGAAGATGGTTGGGTTAATTTTTCTCTGTATATTAAGAATTACTAATATCCTCACTTTGAGGGAACCGGTGCTCAAAGAAGCTGAAAAACTTGCCCAAATTCTCATAGCTTAAACTTGAAATCTGTATACCAGGTAAGGCTTGAATTTGACAACAGAGCTTATAAAGCCAAAATTTACTTGTGTTTCTACTCATTGGATCAAGTTTTATGGACCAAGTCTACTTTCTGGGGCAAGCTAGCACACAATCAAATTTCTTAAGTTTGCCTCAGCTTTCTGCAAAGCCACATTTGCTCATTGGAATCCCATCCACTGAGTACTGTGTTATTCTCAATGGAAGGAGGCTAAACTTGACATTTTTACTTAGTATACGGAAAGGTTTCCCAAAACAAAATAGCAGTACTCTCCAAGTAGAAGATAAAAACAAACATTTAAATATTTCATTACTTACTTTTATTGTTTTTTGTTTTGCCTTTTAAAAAATTTTTATTGTAAAAGTTAAAATTTCATTATTTTCAACAGAAGTAGATGTTTCTATAAATGAGGGTTAAATTTTGTTAAAACTAACACTAGGGGCTTAACATACTTAATATTTATTTTCTAATGTATGATTATATCAAACTAGTAGAATTGGGGTATTTTCAAAGTAGCTTCTAAGTACAAGCCCAAATCATGGACTTTTTATACTGAAAACACAAACAGTAGTCACAGCAGAGGCGCCCCTATAATGGCCCCCACGGTGGTGGTGAGGAGAAGGCTGTACTTGCTATCTGACACAGACTGACACTCGTCAATTTCTCTGTGACTCCTGACTGCTGGTAACAGGACATCTTTCAAAAAGCCTGAAGTTCTAATTTATTGCTTTCCACTATGGTCAGTCAGACTATTTTTCACCATATTGTATTTGGTTGATAAAATAAAGGTGGATATTTCCCACACTGCCTTTGCTATCATACTCAATATTTAATATAGTCAGGAGAAAATGTTTCTGATTAATCTTTTCCCTTATCTAAGTTATTTTCATTTGATTTAAAGGCTTTTTGGGCTGTTGACTTAGGACATCATTTTCTTTTCATTTTCTTTTTCTTTAAGTAGCTATACAAAGGATTTTCCATTGAGCAAAGTTTATGAATACAGCACATCGTACTCAATGTCATCTCTTTCAGTATTCTTCCCCACCCCTTCCAATCTCACACTTTCCCTCAATGTGTTTTTTTTTAATTTTGTAAAATCTGCATTGAATTTTATGACTTTATCTCTCCACTGTTGGAGAATGATAATGACTTTAAATATGTTTTTGCATTACTAGGCTCTGGCAAAACAAGCCAAGATTGATTTTGAAGAACAAATCTTCAGAGAAAAGGAAATTCATGAAAAGATTGCTGTAGAAAGGGCTCAGGCTCGTTATGAAAAGCATTATACAATTTGTGGAGAAATTTTGGATCAAATACTTGATTTGTCCACTAAAGTGGCAGACTACCGGATGCTGACAAATAAGTAAGTAAAGCTAGTATTGTGGAAACATCTCAAACAATGAGCAAGGTAGGATTGCACTGTCAATTGGAGGATTCTAAGGAAAGAGAGGTAAAAATTCCATGGGACAAAAAGGACTAAGAAGTAGTGTCTAGGAGAGCATGCTTATTGAGTTGATTCACCCACCAGCTAGCATTATTTGAGGTCCATGTGTATCTTTTACCATGTGAAAATTGTATCTAAGTCATTTGCAACTAATGAAGAGAATTACAATAGTTTATATGAAATAATTGAAACTTTCCAGAACAGTGAATCATCTGATGATTGTTTTATTAATTTACAAATAAATGATTTACCTCCATTTCATCTTATCTGGAAGGAATCAATATACTTTCAAGGAAATACCAAAAGATATTTTTAAACTGAATAAACCAAGGAAAATTTAAATTAAGACAGGATGTTAAGAATAAGGAATCATAAATTTGTAAAGGTTTATCTATGTGGCCTTGATTATAGTAATCAATAAAGTATTCTCTAAATAATGAAAGAAAAGAATAAGGAATAAATTGAAACACAATTACATAGATATCAGTAGATTTCCGAGGTACTGCAACTGAGCTTGCTACTTGGCAAAGGACAAAAGGAAATGCAAACTGTCACATTAGTTCCATTTCCATCCTAGACCCTAACACAATATAAAGCTTTTGCTGCCATTCAGTTTACATCCTTCAGTTTCTCATGTGATCTCAGGAAATACCAGACCGTAGAGCTGATATAGTAGGGAAAGTCTTCAGCACTCTTGCAAGCAAATTTAGTATTTAGCTCATAGGCCTATTTCTTGTGGAATCCTTTGCTGCAATTTAAACGGGATGACACTTCAGAAGACCTAAATGAAAGCTATTCCATCAGAACAAAGATAGCCCTCAGGCCTTCCTGGATGTGGTCTTCTCATGAACTTGCAATGAAAGGAATAAAAGCCAATTACCCATAGGATCTGAAGATAGGAGATAGAAGAGGGAAAATATCTGTTCACTCTGACTTGTAAAAAAGGGTTTGCCCCAGTTGTTCCACTCCTGTGGCCAGTGTCTAGTCCACAGCCATATAAACTCCACTAAATGAAATAGAATGAAGACATTTTGAAGATAAAACTACAAAACTGTAAATCAAATTAATTATACCAAAAAACAAAAAGTCTTGAAGGAATGAAGAGGCTGTTTAGATTCATATAATTCTAAATACCACAAAATTATAAAAACAAATTTATGAGGAAGTTGTCACAGAGATCATCATAAAAGATTTTTAAAAGGAAAAGTCAATGACAGACTAAAAGGCAAAAAGTGCAGAATAAAAAGACTGATTTATTTAAATGAATAAGGGCACATAATTTAAAATTAATAATTAAAGGCAAATCTCATTCTTTTCTGGGACAAGGGAATAAATGTCTGTATTCCTTCTATTAACAACTAAACCCCTGGATATTATAAAATAGATGATAGGACTGATAGCTCGAGAGATCTGTGACTAGTCTTCAGAATGAGAAACAGTGAGAAACTGGGTTTTCTTTTGGCCTCTGGTAAGCCAAGTTCTACCTGAATTTTCTAGCAGCAGATATACCACTTGAACAGCGTGCTCAGGGAAGGGACAGGATAACATGGTGAAAACTTTTAGACAATAACAGAATAAAAAATTTTAGATAATGACTGTTCTATTCCATCCAAATCTACAGATTAAAAATGTAGCTTCACATCTAGTAATGCCAGAATGCCTTATCTTCCATCCTTTCAAAGCTGTCTCAAGAGACTCCAATGCAGCTACCAAGGTGGTGGCTGAAATAAATGAGGAAGCATAGGCCCCTCTTGAGCATGGCAGGGCCTTCTTTCCACCAAGAAAAGCAAATGAACAATTATAAACACATCTGACTCAAATGGTGACAAATTGGCTTCAGTCCAAACTTTAGTCATAGCACAGACACAAAATAAACAAGAAACAAATGACAATTTTATAACTGAAAATACAATAACAAAAAGAAAGAGCTCAATAGCAGAATAAAAAAAAAGATAATTATGTAAAACAAGAAAATAGACTTCGGAACATAAAAAGGATGAATTAGACTGAAAATAATTAACAGAGCCTTGGGGACTGGCCATTCATGCTCTGTTGGTTTGTTTTCCATGCCGTAAACACATTGTAATTAAATTTCTGAAAATAGAAAAAGAAAATATCATCAAAACACTCAGGGGATCACAACAGTTATCTTTAAGAGTAAATTAAAATGACAGGATTTCTCCTCAGAAACCCTGGAGACCGGAAGGAAGGTTCACAGTGCTTTTCAGTTGCTGGAAGATTCCTGTGCTCCGTGGAAATACACTTCACGGATGAAGCAAAAATCAGTATTGTGATAGTAACAAAGAAAATTTGTGGCAGCATACTTATACCCTCGAATGAACAGCTGAAGGATGTTCTATAAACAGAAATAAAGTTACTTTTCAAAACAAGAACCTGAGGAAGTCAGAAAGGAGGAAAGACTCAGTGTGCAAAAATATAAGCAAATGCAATAGAATTTACTTTTCGTTTTGTGAAGGCAGTTTAGCAGTTGAAGCAAAATTGCTAACACAGTTTGATGGAATTCTGATTGTGTATAGAGGAAATATTTAATACCTGTTTCATAAATAAATAAAAGTAAAGGAACCTAAAGGAAATTGCTATCATTATGAGAGTAATAGATGGAATAATGCCTAGCACAAACAGATACATTCTAAAACATGGTAGGAAGGAAACACAATAAGAAAGGAAAGATACAATAAAGTTGCCTATAAGTAAAATTAAAAATAAGCAGATGAACAAAAAATGTAAAAAATGATAGAAGCAAAGAACTGACTTTTTAACAAGATTAATGACTGAAAAACCACTAGTAAGAAACAGAGATGGTAGGAATTATTAGGGTCAAGAATAAAGCTCAAGGGGCTGGGAATATGGCCTAGAGGCAAGAGTGCTTGACTCATGTACATGAGGCCCTGGGTTTGATTCCTCAGCACCACATATACAGAAAATGGCCAGAAGTGGCGCTGTGGCTCAAGTGGCAGAGTGCTAGCCTTGAGCAAAAAAGAAGCCAGGGACAGTGCTCAGGCCCTGAGTTCACGGCCTAGGACTGGCCAAAAAAAAAAAAGAATAAAACTCAAAATATGCCAGTTGGTCCTTTAAACATAAAAAAGGCTAATAAGAAAATAGTATGAATAATTGAGCACACTTAAATGTGTCAACTTGGAAGAAATGGTCCAATTTTTTAAAAATGCACAAATTGCTATTAATTACCCAATGAAATTGGTTATTTGTCAGACTTACCTTTATTAGGGGCATTGAGTTTGTAACTTAACAACTCTCCCAAAGAAAATCTAATCTCAACTCAGTCCATTGGAGTATTGTTCCAATAAACATGTGCCTCTAGAAAATAGAAAAGAAAGATTGCCTCCCCAATTTATCTTACTTGGCCAATATTGTCCCGATGCCAGATAAAACCAATTGCAAAAAGAAAACCAGAAACAATAAAGGAAACCCATAAACCATTATTACTTGCAAGAGGTTTATAATGAAAAATTAAGTAGTAGAATTTGACTGATAAGAATTATGTGCCAAGCTGAATGTACTCTGGAAATGCAATGATGATTTGAAATCAATCAATGCATATTAACAGACTAAAGAAGAAAACTGCATGCCTATGTGAGTTAATACGAAAATCATTTAACCAATTCCAACATCCATTAGTAATAAATGCTTTCTCAAAAGAGAAATAGAGAAGAAACCTTCTGCCCTTTTCAAAGAGTGTCCATACATAATAGTAAAACACTGACCCACTTTCCTCTAAGACTGGGGAAAAGTTCTACCCACTGCCACAGGGAGTTAAAGGAAAACCAATCAGACAGAAGTAAAGAAATAAAAGTTTCCTCTATTTGCAAATGTCATAATAGTTTATTTAGAAAAAAACAGAAAAGCTACAGGACATTAGCTAAAACTAATTAGTGGCTCAGAATGTTCAAAGGACACAAGATAAATGTGAAAGTAACTTATATGTACATCATCCATGAAGATTAAGAATACAATACAGTCATGAAATTCAATGCATATCCTATACAATTAAGAAAATTGAGAAATGAGTAGATTTGGGAAGGATAGGGAGAATGATGAAAGTGGTGACATTGATCAAGATGAATTGTATTTATGAACTGCTTTGTTGAATGGCAACTCCTTTGTAAAACTACTTAAAGATAATAATAATACTAATAAAATACAATGACATTTATAATTGCTTAACAACACAAAAACTGTCTTTAAATGCACAGGATGTTTAGAGAGAAATCTAAAGATTCTGTAGAAAATGACATATTGACAAAAATTGATGATGTACTATGCATGTGGAGAAATGCTGAGTTCATGACTTGAAAAACTCAAAGATGTCAATTCTCCAAAACTTAATACAGATGTATAATTAATTCCTATCAACAACCCAATAAGAATTTTCATGGATAGATACAAGTCTATTTTAACATTCACATGTAAAGCAAAGTAATTAGTCTAGTTTAAATATTTGGAAATGAAAAATGGACTGAGAAGAATCAATTAACCTACTTTTATGACTTACAGTATAACTGTAGTAATCAATAAGTGATGCTGACAGAGGGAATGACAACAAAGACCAACAGAATATAATGGAGATTCAAAAACAGACCCTCATAGAAATGCCCTAGTGATTTTTGACAAAGATTCAAAAGCCATTTGAAGGAAAGATAGCCTTTACACAAATAAGACTACAACAATTGGTTTTGCATAAATGAAAAAAATAAAAAATTTTAAAGGATCATTGATTACCCACATACAGTATAAAATTAATTTAAAATGGATCCTAAGACTACATGTAAAAAAAAACTATGTAACTTGTTTTAAAATGGAAAATCTATAGACTTTATAAAAAGGCAAAGAGTTCTCAGACCCTAAAGCATGATCTATGAAAAAAAGTAGCAAATTGGACTTCAAATTGTTGTTCAGCAAAAGATTAGAAATTTATAGATAAACTCAACCTTGTCATAACTGAAACTTTTGCAGAGCAGAAGATTAAAAAGTTATGCAGAGTTGGAGAGAATAGCTGTAAGCTGCATGGACCATCTGGACAAAACCAAACCACATAGCCTGTACCTTCAGGCAAAGCTATTTAAAGTTAAGAAGCTCATTCTTAAATGGAAAGACATAGTAAGCTTTTAAAGGGACCTTTTTCAATAAGATAGCATTTATTCCTCATTTGTTTACACTTTGAATTAATAATTGCCTTACCAGACCAGGCTGATTTGATGGAATTTAGATCTTTGGAGAACGTGAGATAGTCACACATATTCAGAATTATTAGGAATTCCAGACAAGGTGAGAGGAAGACATTCAGATTACAGAAGCCATAGCAGGTGGTATTGGTATTCACGAGCATTTTAGATGGGAAGCAGGAGGACAGAGTTTTGAAGAGGATGGAAATCAGGAGCAAGAACAAGGAGATTGATTTCTATAAGAGTATGGAAACTATTTGCCATTTTGCCTGATTTTATCCTCCAATCTTCACATGTAGAATTTTCAAATACAGGTTAGATGGTTGTGTTTTTTTTTTCTAATATTTTTCAAGTAGGTGGACTACTTTAATAGATTGTAATCACCAAGACTGAGAACCTCTAAAAATGTGCCAGTAGAATCATTACTGAAAAGGAATGCTAAAAGTTCTAAGGAAGGACATGGACAATTTTAGTTCTTAAGCCTTGTGATAAATGAAGGATAAAGAAGGGAGACGAGGTGTGTGAATACCAGACCACTGATCAATCCTACAGCCCTTTAACCAAGAATATTCACTGGGACTGCACTCATTAGATACTGGCTCCCCATCTCCTTTCTCTCAGCCCCAGGTGGTCTCTAAACCTTTAAGTACATCTTTCTAGGTGGTTTATTTAAAAGAGAACAAACAATGTCCTTTTGTGTCTGGATTACTCACTTAGAATAATCTCTTTAAGGTCTATTCAAATAATAGCATGTTCCGTGGTGCACTGTTTTAAGTTGTAATTTCAAATTCTAGACCAACTGCTTTTAGAGACATTGTTGAACAATTATTAGGTTCTTTCTTTCAAACACATTTTTCCTCCTGGAACTATTTTCTAAGTCAATCTATCCTGGTTGTCTCTTAGTTGTATTTTACGATTCAGCTTAGGAGTCATTTCTTCATAGAAATTTGCCTTTAATCAGTAAGTTAAAATGAAATCATATACATGTATCCTTGTTGTAAACTTCTCACTCAGATCTCTTATATATATTTGTATAGTTCTTGTTGGCCTCTTCCTAGAGTTTGTTCAGATAAAACATGGAATTACATTTGTATTATGTCCCAGTTGCTGTGAACTATATAAAATATAGGTGGTTTCAATGAATACAAATTACTTATTACCACTAGTCTTTTTTATTGCCTGTGCTGTAACAGAAAAAAATATATTTAAAACTAATGACCAGACTTAGAAAGCCTTCGGTTTCAAATTTCTATCCTGAGATCAAATGACTATGAAACCTTAAATTCCTAACATTGGTGTTCTCCTATGCACCATGAATAGATGGATTGCTTCCCAAAGGTTCTTTAAGAGAACAGCTGTTTTATTTATGTGTAATTTTCAACAGAAAAAGCTAATTTGGATGTATCATCTATCTAATACCAGTCATTACCAATGCACCTATGTTAACCTGTAAAATAATTTCTAAGTCATTGTTTCTAATTGTCTGAAGAAAATAAGTCAAATATATACAACAGTAAGATGTACAAGGATTGAAGTATGTATTTTACTAAGCATTGACTCACTTCTTATTTATTTTTTGCAATAGTCTGATTCCATATAAGATGATGCATGACTGGAAGGAACTGTTTTTTAATGGAAAGCCCATATACGAACAAGTCAGGCCAGGGCTCCCTAGGACCTCCTCAGGCCAACTCATAGAACTGGAGAAAAGAGAACTGCTAGATAGCAATGATTATGAAGACTACAAGGTACATAATGATATGGAATAATTAGAGAGAATGTAACATAATAAATTCTTTTCTCTTTACCATTAATTTTGTAATATTACTTTATTTCATTTGTACCTAATATCATATTTGCATTTTCCATTGAGTTGATTTATATTGATAGTACTAACTTTGTATGTTTTAAGTATTTGCAATCTATTATCTGTTATTTATAATCTGTTATGTTTTTCCAAAGAATAGAAGAACAATCTAAAAATAATCAAGCATAATACATTGGGCCGACAGATATCAAACTTTTAAATAGTTCATTAGCATTTTCATTGTGTGAGTTTTCTATCTTAGATTCAAAGACCATTGTTATGAGGCATCTTAATGTAGTCCTTGTAAATAAGGTATTATTTTTATGAGCAAAATGGAAGAGGTGCAAGTTAAGATTTTATCAGTAGCATAAATTTGAATTTTTATTGAAAAATAAAAAAGAGCCAAATATGCTTTTTATGTTTTGCTTATCAAAATTATTTTATTTTTGAAAAATTGCATATTTTTGTGAAGGTGGCTATGATACTTAATATAGTATACTCTATATATTATATAATATATGTATATATTTAATAATTGGAAAGTTCCCAGCACAAAGAAATGGTAAACATCTTAGGAAATGGAAATGTAGAAAACAGCTGTCAAGAGGCCTTTGAGATTGAACAATTACTGGCTCTGCCAACTATTGAACTGTACACCTCAAGTGACTAATGACTTACATACTAAGAGACACAATTTCCAAACTTATGAAATGACGATAATAATAATATGATTGGCTCACTTTATTGTTATAAAAGTAGTGCATTTCTTTCACCACTCACCTCTCCCCACCCCACTCAATCTCACCCTTAGAACTGGAGATGTTTCATATTCAACATACATATGTGAAAATGAAACTAGGAAAAGGGAGGGGAAAAATGAGGTTGGAAGAAATAAGGAAGAATGATGAAAGGGGTGGCATTAATCAAGATGCACTGTACTCATAAACTGACATGTTGAAGTGAAACTCCTTTGTATAACTACTTTAAAATAATACTTTTTCAAGTTGTAAAAATTATAGTTTTGGGATACATGTTGTTAGTAAAATTAGCCATGGAATGTACAGTGAGGCATTTAGGATGCAAAAAGAAATTCAAGGAATACATGTGTATTTTGTTTTGCATAGCTTTAAATTATATTATGATTATTTTGTTAGTCTGAACTGTAATGACACATGATAAAAGGTTTTGACAATTGAATTATGTTGATCATTTTAACTGACCGATTAAAACATTTATTTGGTATATTTTTTCTGGCTCATAGAATATTTGTTTCTCAGTTATTTCTTAAACAGCTTAACATAGTCTTTGCTTTTTTGTTTTCATAAATCAAGAGGCCTGATAGGCCACAGTTTAGCAAAGATTTGTATTTCTACCTGCTTCTCTTGCTTGGGAAATAGTTACCACAGGAACATGTCTTACCCACATCCTGAAGCAGCTTGTATGTTTCTTTCTCAGGAAATTGTAAAGTTTTGTTAGGAGTTTGTGAAGGCCTAGGAGCAGTTTATTTTGTGTAGTACTTCGTGCTTGCTTGCTAGAAAGGAAGATTTCCTTAGGGTTTCTGATACGTGTTTACATGCTTTTTTCCTTCAGTGGAAAAATGTGTACTGTACCTTTTTTTCATTATTTTATTCTCTATTTTTAAGTGTGTGTGTCTCAGGAACTTATCCTAAATATTCCTATATATGAATTAAAAATAAATGTTTTAATTTATAAAACACATAACCTGTTGTGAACTGTCTGTCAAAAAGATACAGAAGGGCCAAGGCACCCTGGCTCAGATAGTAAGCAAGTATTCATATTTGCTCTTGCTGAATTCATTCATGATAAATGTATAACTTAGCAGTTAGTGTTAAGTAACCCCGTACCCCTGACATACTTACTGATGTCCATAGTCAGTATCCCTAAATGATACACCTCAGTTGTGAGCCATGCTTTGCAGAGTTCATGCCCTGCCCGGAGTAAGCTGGCATTCTTAAAACTTTAAAATCAACAGATTTGTTTTATGTACACATTAGATTTAGCCAACAAATATTTGACTGCCATTTGTTTCCATTGTTTTCTAAATCATCACATTTTTTAACATAGAATAGCCACGTGAGGAAGCTTTATCCAGAGGATGGTTTTTCTAGAAATAGTTTGTCTCCTAGTGAGAATGCCGGAGCAGCTTCACGGAACAGATAGATCCCACCAGAAGGCCAGGCCATTTCTGCAGAGTAGTGATAATGAGTTCTGTAGTAAAGACTGGAGAAGGGCCCTGAAAACCCAGTGCACCGTAAGGTACAACCAAGAGATCCAGGAGAGCCCCATGAACAGCCAGTGGTTAGCAATTATCAGTGACTTCACCTGGGGCACCACTGACTCCGCCAAGGCCCCAGTGCAGATCCTTCCTCTGGATCTTAGCTGAAAATTAGTCCTCCTCCATAGCCTTTTGTTTTAATATAAGCTGCTTTCTAGCAGTTACCTGTTGAAAACCTGCTGTCCGCTCTCTACTATATACTGGTTCTACATCCAGAGAATGAACCAGTCACATATCAAAAATACTTCAATTGATTGATCAGCTCTAGGAGCTTGGGATGGAGACATGGAAACAGAAGACTTTTTTTTTGTTAGTTTTTGATGATTCTGCCTTCTTTTCTTTTTACATTGTGTATTCACATGTATATCTTCGGGAGGGTGAGGGGGAGGACACAGAAATGGAGGGGAAAAGTGTGAAAAGTACAGCAGTGGAGCTCACTGGACACTGATGAAAGTGAACTATACAACTTGTGAGTGGAGATGGAAGGGAAGGCCTGGGAGAAAATGAGGCAGAAGATACTGTACAAAAGGAAATGTACTCATTATCTGACTCAGGTAATTGTAATCCCTCTGTACATAACCTCTATAATAATAACGTAAATTAATTTAAAAGACTATTGAATCTGTACTGAACATGTACAGTCCTTTTTTATCTCTTGCTATTATTTCTTAAATATATTCCTAAAGTATAACTACTTGCATAACATTTACATGATATAGGTATTCTAATTAATCTAGAGATGATTTGAAGTATACAGGAGAATGTATACAGTTTTTATGAAAAAAGTACATTTTCTATAAAAGAATGAGCACGATGGATCTTGGGATTCACAAACAGCCCATGTATACCAAGAGACACTTGTACTAAAATATAATACTTGCAAATTAAAATAAGCTCACAGATGAGATTTCCTGAAAATGTAGACATATCCAAGTATCTGTAGCTGAGCTGTGGTTGGAATTATTATTGTTAGAAAGGATGTTTTTATCTAAAACATCATCCATGTTATTTAAATTGCATTGTAATAATTTTTAAATTGCTGTTATTTTTACTTCTAATGAAAAACATTAGAGTGCCCATCATTGTATTTGTTTGCTATTGATGACATAGATTAGAAAGAATTAGTTCTTGTTCAGACTGTATTCTATCTGGAACCAGGCAAGATAGAAGACAGTAAGGATTTTCTGGGCTTTCTACCATTGGTTTTTCCTATTTCTACCATTGATTTTACCTATTTGGTCAAATACAGGAGACAGCTTCTATGCATCAAGTTCACCTGAAACATGTGCTCAGGTTTCTTATTTGGTATTGTTGACTAGAATGCATGACTATAAACTTTAAAAGCTATATCTTGGCAGCTAATTATAGCAAGAAGGCAATGGCATTGGTTATCTGAAGAAACTTCAACAACATGAGGCAGGGCTGGAAGCCATAAACTCTCCCACTTGAAAGACCCCCAACCACTGCCCAGGATGCCAAGCCTGTCAGCTACAACTTCTGATACACTGGATCTGTACTAGTCTTTGAAATATTGCTCAGTGCCATGTCTAAGATTTTCTGGGGATAGCATGCCAGTATAGGCTTTAGCAATGAAGCAAAGGCAGTCAAAAGGGTACCAGTTGCTATTACTAAGAAAGAAGAAATTCTGTGTAGGAAAATTCTATGTGAGTTTTAGAGTTTAAAGAGATATACCAGGCTAGGGGTGTTGTTTGGTGGCTATATGCAAGGCTAGCATACATGAACCCCCGAGTTTGATCTCCAGAACCAGAAAGAAAGAAAGAAAAGAAGGAAGGAAGAAAGGAAAGTAGGGAGGGAGGGAGGAAGGCGGAGGGATGGAGGGAGGGAGGATAAAAAGGAAGGAAAGATAGAAGGATCAAGTTAGAGTGCCTACATATACATTGTGTGACTACACAGAAGTCCTATCTATACTTGCCTGCCTGATTATCTCTGGTTGAGCAATAGCAGAACATGGGTGAATTTAGAGTTCAAAGCTTCTGGAAAAGTTATTTTGTGCATGAAGATTATGTCATTAGAAATGATTGTGAGATAGACTATACATCCCTGATGAATAAAGCACAGTTGGAGCAGTTTATGGGCAAAATTTATTTCAATTCTCAGGATAGTCACCAGCAACTGATGGAATTAACACAGGGATTGAACTGAAACGAGGTCCAATGTGACATCTCTAGGATTTGGTGATCAAGAGAAATGAATCTTTAAATCTCTCCTACTTAACTAGGCTATTGTGTGTTTGGTAACTATGTTCTCAAAGTGTTCTGTTTAATGTTCTGGAGGTGCCAGAGTGGTTTAGCAGACCAAAGAATTAAACTATTTAGTGGTGACTAAGCTACTCTTCCAAAGGTCTCCTAAGTGAGTTACTTTGAGCACAAATGGACTCAAAAAGGTAGGCAGAAATTCCAGATCTCTGTTTGCATTGCATTTATCAGTGAATTCCAGCAGCACTGGAGTTAGCAATGGAGTTCTCAGTTCCTGAGTCCTAGTTGTCCCCTTATCAGAAACATACTAGGTAATGGACTATGGCCAGTTCAAATTCCCCTCCAAACAGAGGTAAACAGCAGATGGAGTTTATTGCTTTTTACCTTTTGTCCTTGGGGGGTGGGGTGGGAGTAGATGGCATGGGGGCTTGAACTCAGAATCTCACACTCGCATTCAGCTTTTTGGCCAATGCTTGTCCCTCTACCACTTGAGTGACACCTGGAGCTATTGCTGATTGATTGTACATAGAACCGGGTAAACTCTTCTGCCTAGGGATAGCTTCAAACTGTGATCCTTCAAGTTTCTTCTTCTTCTTCTTTTCTTCTTCTTCTTTTTTTTTTTTTTGGCCAGTCCTGGGCCTTGGACTCAGGGCCTGAGCACTGTCCCTGGCTTCTTCCCGCTCAAGGCTAGCACTCCGCCACGTGAGCCACAGCGCCGCTTCTGGCTATTTTCTGTATATGTGGTGCTGGGGAATCGAACCTAGGGCCTCGTGTATCCGAGGCAGGCACTCTTGCCACTAGGCTATATCCCCAGCTCCTCTTCTTCTTCTTCTTCTTCTTCTTCTTCTTCTTCTTCTTCTTCTTCTTCTTCTTCTTCTTCTTCTTCTTCTTCTTCTTCTTCTTCCTCTTCCTCCTCCTCCTCCTCCTCCTCCTCCTCCTCCTCCTCCTCCTCCTCCTCCTCCTCCTCCTCCTCCTCCTCCTCCTCCTTCTTCTTCTTCCTTCTTCCTCTTCTTCTTCCTCTTCTTCTTCTTCTTCTTCTTCTTCTTCTTCTTCTTCTTCTTCTTCTTCTTCTTCTTCTTCTTCTTCTTCTTCTTCTTCTTCTTCTTCTTCTTCTTCTTCTTCTTCTTCTTCTTCTTCTTCTTCTTCTTCTTCTTCTTCTTCTTCTTCTTCTTCTTCTTCTTCTTCTTCTTCTTCTTCTTCTTCTTCTTCTTCTTCTTCTTCTTCTTTCTTCTTCTGCCAGTCTCTGGGCTTTGACTCGGCCTGAGCACTGTTCCTGGCTTCTTTTTGTGCAAGGCTAGCACTCTACCACTTGAGCCACAGCGCCACTTCTGGCCATTTTCTATATATGTGGTGCTGAGGAACCCAGGGCTTCATGTATAGGAGGCAAGCACTCTTGCCACTAGGCCATATTCCCAGCCCAAGTTTTAGCTTCTTGAGAAACTAGAATTACAAGCCTGAGCATGCCTTGCTTGAGTCTTCTTCTCTGTTGGGTTAGAATTAAACATGGGTTTTTCCATACTATTAGATCATAAATTGACCTAATTAGAGAATTGAAGAATACTATTAGAACAAAAGTGATTTAGTTACTGAGAAAAAGCCATATTATATCAAGACCAGTTTTTTAAGTTTCTAATGATTTAAAACTGAGATGTACCATCAGTGCAGCTATGTCAGAAACAGATTGATGTGACGTGTCTTTTCTTTTTTTTTTTCAAATTTTTATTATCAAACTGATGTACAGAGAGGTTACAGTTTCATACGTTAGGCATTGGATACATTTCTTGTACTGTTTGTTACCTTGTCCCTCATACCCTCCCTCCTCCCTCCCCCCTTTCCCTTCCCCCCCCCCCGGAAGTGTTCAGTTCACTTACACCAAACAGTTTTGCAAGTATTGCTTTTGTAGTTGTTTCTCTTTTTCTACCCTGTGTCTCTCAAATTTGGTATTCCCTTTGAATTTCCTACTTCCAATACCAGTAAACACGGTTTCCAATATACTCAGATAAGATTACAGATATAGTGTAGGTACCACCACAGGAATGTGATACAAGAACATCATCAATAATAGAAGCTACAGATACACGTAGGACGTTGAAAGTAGTTACAACTGTGATATAACAATTGTTTCCATAACATGGAGTTCATTTCACTTAGCATCATCTTATGTGTTCATAAGGGTATAGCTATTGGGCCTTGTGATGCTCTGCTATGACTTGCCTAAACCTGTACTAATTATTCCCAATAAGGGAGACCATAGAGTCCATGTTTCTTTGGGTCTGGCTCACTTCACTTAGTATAACTTTTTCCAAGTCCTTCCATTTCCTTACAAATGGAACAATGTCATTCTTTCTGATAGAGGCATAAAATTCCATTGTGTATATGTACCACATTTTCCTGATCCATTCGTCTACTGAGGGGCATCTGGGTTGGTTCCAGATTCTCGCTATGACAAATTGTGCTGCGATGAACATTGTTGTGCTGGTGGTATTACTGTGATTTTGTTTGTGGTCTTTTGGATAGATACCCAAAAGTGGGGCTGCTGGGTCATAGGGGAGTTTTATATTTAGCCTTCTGAGGAATCTCCATACTGCTTGCCAGAGTGGCTGAACCAGTTTACATTCCCACCAACAATGAAGTAGGGTTCCCTTTTGGCCACATCCCCTCCAACAATTGTTATTATTAGTTTTCTTGATATATGACATTCTTGCTGGGGTGAGATGGAATCTCAATGTTGTTTTGATTTGCATTTCCTTTATGGCCAGTGATGTAGAGCATTTTTTCATATGTCTCTTGGCCATTCTCATTTCCTCATCAGAGAAGTTTCTTTGTAAGTCTTTAGCCCTCTTGGTGAGGGGGCTGTTGGTTCTTTGCGGTTTTGTTTTGGAAGAAGGTAATTTTTTTAGTTCTGCACCCATTTATGCTAAAAACCCTGGAAAAACTGGGATTCCAGGGAATATTCGTGATGTGTCTTTTCATGTTAGAATTTATTTAGCAATGTTACATTTGTAATGTCAGTTTTGTTGGTATTACTAAGTAGTAAGTAATGATTTCACTTGGTAATAAGCTGAAAGCAAATAGATTCTTTCATTCCACTTGTAATTGTTAGAGGTGGGGCTTACTGGAGCTAAGTGGATGGCATTTGGCGATTCTAGTGTGTCACATGAAATGAGCAGAATCATGCTGAGCCTGAAGGCCAAGGGACAATCAGGCAGTGGCTTCTTAAGATATGCACAAATGCTTTGAACCCTGGGATGATGGTACAGTGACTCTTACATACTCACATGCTTCTGACTTACCTTGATAAGTCCATTGCTGGTGTTATTTTAATTGCATAACATTTTTCTCATGGTCTGTGCTAAATAAATAGTATTCGTTTACTTGCACAGACAATACATACAATCACTCCCCCTCAGGAGCTGTACTTAAAATATAACAAGCTGCTGTTTGTGCTTCAATCAAATAGTCAGGATAAACAGCCTGAAAAACACACAGTCTGAGCCTCACAGGGTGGATTGACATTGGCTACCCACAATTCTACTCCCAGGTAGAACTTCTCTAGCTCAGGCTGGAGATCTAGATGACAGGTGAAGTAGAGCTAATGGCTGCCTTTCCCTTAGTACTATTGGCTCTGTTTTTATTTCCTGGCAATAGACGCGACCTTCTCTCTGAAGGTACCTGTCCTGCCAGTGTTGAACCTCTTGGGCTCTTTGGTAATTGAAGCTCTAACTTTCTGGCAAAAATATATGGCCAGGGGAGCTAACCATCCTTGGGCCTAACTAGAAATGAAACAGCTTCACAAGACTGCCAAGGCCATTCACAAGGTCCATCATTTTTAAACTTGTTCTGGAACCTTCTTCAAACTGAGCCCCAACACAAAGCCCATTATATATCAGCTCTTTGGAGAGAATTCGGAACTCAGTTTTTTCAGCAAATTACTCTCTTTTCTCTGACACATTGTCAAAAGCCAGATATGGCGCACCAAATCTTTTCCATCAAAATCTGGCCATCAAGTAACACTGTGGGGCTCTCAGATTCTGCAGGTTGAACTGGCAGTCAGCCAAGATGGATAACTACCCTTTCTGACACTCATGGCTAGTGGTCATGAATCTTTTAATCTAAAAACAAATCAAAGCGGTACCTTCAGATGCCCCTTAGTATTTGGGCAGGAAGCCAGGGAGCCAATTCCTGGGAAGAGATTAGAAGGAAAGAAATTGCAGTCTTACTGCACTACTTCCATGAGGAGTGGGGCTTTCCACACACTGTCATTGATGAATTGCTACTAAACTTTCCATGTTACCCAAGCAATAGATGGATGTCTATAAATAATTTGATTTTCTTTTGTAAAATGCCAAGTCAGGACACACCAGAAAGTTAGCCAGGATATCTAATGCCAAGGATGAAATTCTCAGAGCTGGAACCAAGTTGGTTGTTCTGAGGTGGTCACGAACAGGAAGAAGCAGAAATGAGATAGAGCCAAGACCTTAGAGCATTCCATTGAAAAACAAGATAGGGGAGAGCCAGCTAAACACTATGCTGGCAGGACAGAAAATAGGACATGGAACAGAACATGACTCAAAAGCTTGGACACAAAATGAGGAAAGCCTCAGTAATTGTCCCAAACAAGAGGTAGAATGCCTGGGCTGGTTTGTATTATCTGTTCATCCTCTGGTACACAGATTAGCAATCTCCAAGTAAATATCCAGTTCAGATAAAAAATTAACCAGATCATAAAAAAATTTCTGCCATATAGAGCAGATCTTATTTCCCCCCTCTTAAGGCTGTTTGTGCTGCTCAAGGCTAACAAGATTAGCAATCTCCAAGTAAATATCCAGTTCAGATAAAAAATTAACCAGATCATAAAAAAATTTCTGCCATATAGACCAGATCTTATTTCCCCACTCTTAAGGCTGTTTGTGCTGCTCAAGGCTGATGTTGTACTTTCAGAACGTTTCTCCCTGATCATGTTAGACCTGAATTCTTTCCCGCCTACTTTTCTGGAACCTTTCAATCTAGCTACTAGGCTGAATTCTTGACTAACATTGACTCATTGCTACTCATATCTAACAGGTTTCCTCTTCCTGAATATGGAATCTGTTAGAGAAAAAAGTTACAACCATGGTATTTTCATGTTATGAATTTAACCCATATTCTTAACAATTGAGACATGTGAGATAAAACTTAAGGAAACTGAAGTACTTTAATCCCTCTTATACTTGAAAACAGCATTGCAACATCTCTTTTCTTGACTGTTAAATCTCTGCTGTATTTTCTTAGAAAGTAATATATGTAAATTAATTCTCATTTATTACTTTTTAAGTGACATCATTCTTCCTGGCTTAAAAAAAACTAGCAAGACCCCCATCTCAGCAAAAATACTAGTCATGGTAAATCACACCAGTAACATAGCAATGTGACACTCTTAGGAAAAATGCAATTATCTATCCAAAAGATAACTAAAGCAAAAGAGATATTATTTTATGCCTCACATAGCAGAGAATTTCCCAACTCAGAATCATAAATTCCCAAAAGAATCATAAACAGCCTGCTTTTTCTAGAGCTCTTTCCTATATTATTTAGTTGCATACATTCTTGATAGGGATTCTTGATAGGAATTTCTATTATGAAGATGATCATTTCTAATCTTGTTTCTGAGCATGGTGGTTAGATTTATCAGTCTCTTCTATTAGAACTATATTATCTTTCTCCTTGATCAAAATTATTAAAATTTAATTTCTATGTATTCATTTATTTAATTTATATCTCTTAATTTATAATGTGAATTCATTGACTGTTTTGATCACTCAATAGATACTTTTTGAGTGGACATTTGTACCAGCAGAGTTCTAGGTACTGGGGGATATAAAGTTAGTGTAGAGATTTCTTGGAGCTGGGAATATGGCCTAGTGGTAAAGTGCTCGCCTCGTATATGTGAAGCCCTGGGTTTGATTCCTCAGCACTACATATATTGAAAAAGCCAGAAGAGGTACTGTGGCTCAAGTGACAGATTGCTAGCCTTGAGCAAAAAGCAGCCAGGGACAATGCTCAGGCCCTGAGTTCAAGACCCAGGACTGGCAACGAAAACAAAACCAAACAACAAGAAAATTAAGTTTATACTTTTATAATTTTTTTTATTTTTTTTTATTTTTTATTGTCAAAGTGATGTACAGAGAGGTTACAGTTTCATATAGGCATTGGATACATTTCTTGTACTGTTTGTTACCTCCTCCTTCATTCCCCCCTCCCCCCTCTTTCCCTCTCCCCCCATGAGTTATTCAGTTGGTTTACACCAAACTGTTTTGCAAGTATTGCTTTTGTAGTCGTTTGTCTTTTTTATCCTGTGTCTCTCCATATTGGTATTCCCTTTCACTTTCCTAGTTCTAATACTAGTACACACAGTTTCCAATGTACTCAGATAAGATACACTGATAGTGCAGGTACAACCACAGGAAAGGGATACAAGAGGATCATCAACAATAGAAGCTACGGTTTCACATGGCATGTTGAAAGTGATTACAACAGTGATATAACAGTCGTTTCCATAACATGGAGTTCATTTCACTTAGCATTATCTTATGCATTCATGGGGGCATAGCTATTAGGCTCTTGTGATCCTCTGCTGTGACATGCCTAAACCTGTGCTAATTATTCCCTATGAGGGAGACCATAGAGTCCATGTTTCTTTGGGTCTGGCTCACTTCACTTAGTATAATTTTTTTCCAAGTCCTTCCATTTCCTTACGAATGGGGCAATGTCATTCTTTCTGATAGAGGCATGAAATTGCATTGTATATATGTATGACATTTAAAAGTTTATACTTAAAAAAAATAAAGTTAGTGCAGAGATTTCTCTTTCTCAGTGCTCATAATAGTAGAGATGAGAGCTAATCATGGTACTATGATGCTAATCTACCTTGTTATATTAAATTCACCTCACAGATAATAATGAGAGGTTATGGGGACAGTCTCAGACAGAATGAATGAGAATGAGTTGATTTGTAAAGTAGGGGTATATGTTGGTTGATGTACAGATATTAACTCAAAATTTATCTAACTATATGAACTTAGAAAATATATCCTCATCTGTCTTTGTATTTACTCTGTGGTTTCAGTTAATTTCAATCATGTAGCCCAAGTCAAGCTCACAGAGTATGTTTTGTGTGTCCTTACAAGAATCAAATTCCTCATGAATTTTTTCATTAGCTTCTGAAGATGTCAATGTTGGTCATGTTTCAAAATCTCCAAGAAGAAATATTTTCCAAACAATTAGATTATTATAAATAGATAGATGAGTTATGCCTATGTATTGTACTATTTTCTGCCTCAAGTATGTAGATTAGAATTAACCAATTTCACCATTTCCCATTCACTGATACTTTTTGAGTTCAGTTTAACTATTGGTTTTCCAATCCAAAGATTGAATTTTATTGTACTTAATAACCATATTTGATAATATTAGCTCCAAATTATGGAATTAATTTCCAAGTCATAATTATTATTTAAAAAATAGAAATGCAGCAAAGTAAAATGAATAATGAAACAATGCATTGCAATACCACAGGAAATAAAGCACATCACAAATGGTAAGAATAAGCAATCCATAAACCTTTTACTATTTTCTGCTTTATCTATATCTATAGAAAATACTAGTTCACAACAAAGAATGCATTCTTTTGTGGAAGTTCTTCATCCAAAAGCTTTTAAGTCCTCAGTCTTAGAAGAAGCATAGTAGTAATAGTCTCCAGAAGAAGTTAAGCAGTCCATGGAGTACTTGCAGAAGTTCAAACAAATAAATATGTTGCCTTTGGCAATAAAGGCATAAAATCTATCACCACCTAGAGAGTCCAAATCCCCTGGTGACTTCTCATCTATCCACACGAAGAGATCTTAACAGTTACAACACAAAGTAGACTCTCTGCTCTTGGCTATATGTCACAACAGCTAACAATCACTATTAATATAAAGAGCCATGCTGGCAAACAGGTTGTGAGTTTTGGTCACAACAGAGACTATATTTTCTAATTTTGTAGTCTGTATGTGGGGGTAGACTAGAATGTACAGGGAGAGGTGGATCTCCAATCTTCCACCTTTATATTCTCCAAAATGCATTTGGATGGGTAGAACTGGAAAGTATTAATATTAAACTCATGTCAAGAACTATTTCCTATATGCGTTTTGGTTCATATAATTCAAAGTGCAGTGTTGTGGAACATACCTTCCATACCCTCCACCCCTCACCAGGCCTGGGGTTTGAGCTCAAGGACTAGGCCCTCACCCAGAGCTCTTGTGCTCAAGGCTGGCACTCTACCACTTTGAGCCACAGCTCTGAGCCACAGCTCTACTTTTCTGGTGGTTAACTGGAGATAACAGTCTCGGGGACTTTCCTGCCCAGGCTGTCTTTGACTGTGATCCTCAGATCTTAGTCTCCTGAGTACTAAGATAACAAGCATAAGCCACTGGCACCTGGCTAGAGCCACATCTATACCGAAAACATTCGCCCAAAAAATAGTTTTACTAAGTAATACTTACCTTTTATTGCCTGTTCTCACCTCAGAGTCTTGAAATTGTCAGGTGTCTATAACAAGATCTGAAGGATTAAAGAATTAAGTGTTTTGTTGCAAGTTTAATTTTTACCATATTTATGTAATGACAAATGGTAAAAGACCTGCTAAAAATGTCTGACAATTTACTAATAAATTGGTAAATTCCTCACCCCTCATTGTAGCTAAACTAGTTATCTTTAGTCTAGTGTGATCCTTCTTTCCAATTCTTCTGATCTTTTCCAGCATCATCTTCTTGATCCATCCTCCTGGGAATGTTTACCTGAGCCTTCACCCTGCATCTTTGCTTAGAAACATCATCGGCTATATTTCTAAGGTGATCCTGCTCCATCAAGTTCCACCAAGTACTATGCTTGCTTCTCCTCCTCAGGCTCTTGTCTTAATCTGAACATTCTGTTCTCTTCTCAATGTTCTGTTCCATTGTGTTTGGCCACAATCCATAACTAATTCAGTGATAGAAAGGGCTTTATTTTGGTTTCTTTGTGAGGCGGCATGCTTTGTGACTTGAGTGCACCTGAAAGTGCTTTCTGCCAGTGGGAAGAAAGGCAGAGAATGCAGGGACCCTCCTTGGTGGCACCTAAGGACATCTTAAGTGTCTGTAGTCAGTTGTATCATAGGCTGCTTACACAAGCATTATTATACTTCATTTTTGCAATAATCCTTTAGGATGTATTGCTGTGGTGCTTCAGAAACAAAGAACTGACTAGAATACAGAGCAGGCAAATAGAGAAATCATTAGAGGAACCCGTTACCTGATTCGTGTCTAAGATGGCTTCCTTTAGAACGAGTTAAATGAGTGCACAGCTCAAAATCATTAGAACAGTGACAGCATTCTCTTCACTGTGGCTGTGGGATTATAGCCTTGGTTTTGTTTTCTTATTTGTTTATTGTCTCTGATTGACTACATTAGAAATAGCAATGAACATTTGTCTAAATAAAAGTCTAACCCATTCCAGTACATGAAAACAGAAACAAGCAATTATAAGGCAATAAAATCATGTAAATTATTTCATTGTTAACTAAATTTGAACAATTATACTGACAATTATGCATAGAATTACTTTAAAAAAAACTAGGACTATTAAGTTAGAGCAAAATAATTTTAAAAATAAAGACTAGTTTGTATATATGGCAGTCAAATGTATTTGTGTTTATAGGACCAATAATCCCTACCAATTTAAAAGAAAAACTTGCCATAAGTACTTGGGGTGTTTTTTGTTTGCTGAATAGTTCTTAGTTTTAGTGTTTTCCTATCAGACATTCCAACATCAATCCAGGCCAGTCATCCATAGCATTTATCAAATCTGACCAGTTATATATTCTGAACAAGCAATTTTTTGGTCAGTTATTGAATATGGAAAGAATGTTGGGGATTGGAGACGCTGTACCTGCCAAGGAGTGTAAAACATCAGATAATGAGCTTGAGTCACAGTCTTGTTAAAAAAAAAAGTGAAGAACATTTATAAAAAGAAAAGGCAAGGAGATAAGTATATGTCTATTGATGCATGATATAGTGTAACTTTACAAATAATTCCAAAATGATCTAAATAAATGATAAATATAAGTTTTTGGTACCTTAATAGAAAAAATAGCTTCATATGTAGACAAACTTTGTCAATGTAAGTGATTATCTAACATTACTTTAGTTAAGGATTCATCATATAAAATGAAGACCCATTTATATGCTAGAAATATGACTTTGTCATTGTGTAGTGAAGTAATATTAATAAATCATACATCATCCATTGGTTGTGGTACTGAGAGAAAAAAGCAACCAGGTTAGTGATCTAGTTTGGCCATTACGTTTTAAAACATGGACCTTTTAAGAAGACAACTCATCTAGAAAATGGTTAGGAAACTTGAAAATCATATAGAGTCAAGATAAAGATACATAATTTCTTCTGTCTTTAAAAAAATTCAAGTATCTTAATACAAGATAAACAATCCCGAGTGGTATTTCTTAAAGAAATGTGAGGCAAGCTGCTTTTTAATTGTTGTCCCCCTTTCTTTGGAGGGGAGTAATTCAGGAGAACACATGAGAATGAAGAAGATTGTCCTTTTTATCACAGTGCCATTGCTTATGCTTATCTATCCAACTTAAGGTATTTAGGGGCAAGTGATGTAATAGAACAAGTGCTAATAGAGCTGATGATTCTTGATAAAATTTGGAAGAGACTTGCATGATTGTTTTAAAGCCATGTTTTCATCCCCCAGTAGTTTTTGTTTTTGTGTTTGTCAAAGTAATGTACAGAGGGGCTACAGTTTCATATGTAAGGCAATAAGTACATTTCTTATCAAACTTTTTACCTCCTCCTTCATTTTTCTCCCACCTTTCCCCATCCCTGGTTCCCTTCTTGCCCTCCCCTGAGATGTACAATTGGTTTACAGCATACTGTCTTGTAAGTATTGCTGTTGCCTTGGTTTGCCTTTTACCCTTTGTCTCTCCACTTTGATATTCCACTTCCCTAGTTCCATTATATGTACCTACCATACCCCGTGTGCCCAAATCAGTTACAGTGACATCAGGGGTAAAACCATGGGGAAGAAAGACAAAATAAAAAGATATATTTCTGTAAGGTACGCTGAAAATAATAACAACAAAGATAAAACACTTATTTCCAAATCTTGTAGTTAATTTTGCTTAGCATCATCTTATGTACATTGCTATTGAGCTAATGTGCTCCTCTGCTAGGGCTAATCTAGACAAGTACTAACTATTTCCAATGAATGAAACCATAGAGTTTATGTTTCTTTGGGTCTGGCTCACTTCACTTACTATGACTTTTTCTAAGACTTTCAATTTCCTCACAAATGGGGCTAAGTCATTCCTTCTAATAGGTTCCATTGTGTATATGTACCACCTTTTCTTGATCCATTCATCTACTGAGGGACATCTGGGTTGGTTCCATATTTTAGCGATGGTAAATTGTTCTGTGATTAACAGTTGTGCTGGTGGCTTTAGTGTGGTCTTGCTTGTAATCCTTTGGATAGATGCCCCAAAGTGGGGTTTCTAGGTCATATGGAAGCTCTGTTTAGTCTTTTGAGGAATCTCCACATTGCTTTCCAGAGTGGCTGAACAAGTTTACACTCCCACCAACAGTGTAGTAGGGTTCCCTTTGGCCACATCCCCACCAGCATCTGTTGTTATTAGTTTTCTTGATAATGGCCATTCTAACCCGGGTGAGGTGGAATCTCAGTGTTGTTTCGAGTTGCATTTCTTTTATGCCCAGTGATGCTGAGCACTTCTTCATGTGTCTTTTGGCCATTCTCATTTCCTCTTCAGAGAAGTCTCTCTGTAAGTCTTTAGCCCATTTATTGAGGAGACAGCTGTTTCTTTCAGGATTTGTTTTGGGAGAACTTATTTTTTTGAGTTCTAAGTATATTTTAGATATGAGGCCCTTGGCTATTGTATGGCCAGTAAAGATCTTCTCCCAGTCTAAAGGCTTTCTATTTATCTTTTACCTCTATCATTTGCAGTGCCAAAGCAAGACCCAGAAATGAACCCACAGACTTATGGCCACCTCATCTTTGATAAGGGAGAAAAAAAAATAGGATGGAAGAAAGAAAGCCTCTTCAACAAAGAGTTTTGACAAAGTTGGTTAAACACCTGTAAAAAACTGAAGATAGATCCTTATATATCACCCTGCACCAGAATTAATTCCAAATGTATCAAAGACAAATGTAAAAGCAGGAAGGAATAAGAGAAACACTGGCGCTCCTTGGCACAGGTTCAAACTTTCTTAAAGACCCAGAAACACAACAAATCAAAGAAAGGTTGGACAAATTGGATTGCCCCTAGTAGTTTTAAAACTCTCTCTGCATTTGCAAGTTCCAATGATTTCAGCAAGAGTTGATGGATTCATTGCTAAGTAAAAAAAAAAATTTATACAAAACATGTTGGGTAATGTAATGAATCAATAGATGTGCTTGAGAATCAGGTTCAAAGTCAAATACTCAAGGAAAATAACCTGAGTCCTGTCAGAAAGAACCTAGAAGAAAACAGTTACCCATACCAACTCCACTGATGGTGACAGTTCTCAGGGAAGCTGCCACCCCGAACCAGAAACTCCCCTCAGCAGCAGACAGCAGTGATTCTGGACATTAGAGCAGCTTCTGCCTTTTTCTTGGTTTGTATACTTGCTAGAAGTCCCAGCAAAATTAACAGTGTTCATGATAAAGATCCCAGCAATGTTTCCTGCCTTTAATAGAAAAAGGTGAATTTTCTTTGGTGCCCAATTATTTAGTAGTCCAAAGAACTTTAGGGAACTTATCTTCAATTCATAGATTTCTAAGAGACTAGGGAACTTAAACATTCATGTGTTTATATTTGAAGTAAAAAAATAAAATTTGAATTTTTATTGGATGCTGTCTATGAAAATATACTGTTTCTAAATGAATGAATTAATGTGGAACAACAGTAAGTTCCTAAAACTTAACTTTCTTATATTCATTGCAGTTACTCCCATTCCATCATGACAGGAGAAACTGTCATCTTATACCTAGGTTAAGAGCACAGGTGCGGAAATTTTGCTGCCTCAATTACATTCTAGATTTTTGTCATTACTATTTCTTATGACTGCAGAAAAGGAACTTAGCTCCTATAAAACTAGGTGTGTCGTCCACAAATTCACGAAGATAAATTATAATACTACCTAAGAGTTGGGTGAAAATCATTTGAGATAATTCTTGAAAATAACAGTGCATGGCCCATACTGACTGCAGCCGAAGTCAATAATATTTATTGTTTTACTATCTGTTAATGTAATGATGATCTTAATATTGTACACATTGTTTTTACCAAAATATTTCCAGTAAATATTGGCTTGTCATTTTCTTTTAGAATGGTGCTTTCTCAATTGTCTTTGAAATATTTCTGCTTAAAGATATTTATTCTTACCAAATGTTCTGAATAGCTGTATATTCTGGATGACTTTAAACAATATTTAATTAAATTCCTATTTAAGAAATGAAAATTCTTCTGTAAACCATTACTATAAGACGTTTCCTAGATACAGTTCTCTATCAACTTTTCTGTTTCCACAGCTTTTATCTTTCCAAGTGTTCTGTTTAACTTAATTTTAATCATTTGTGCTCTTAGAATATAGTTTATTACTATACAGTAAATTTTATGTATGCTATAAAATGCTTTCTTAATAATCTGTAAATCTATTTAAATATCATTTGCAACCTTTTATATTATGTTACAACATTATTGACTATCATTCCTCATCTTTGTGCCAAAACAGTAACAATGACTCTCTGTCATTGACTCAGATAGATTAAGGTCTAGACATTCTAAGTAAAATATGTCTCAACTCCTTTACTCCCTGTTAATTCCCATTTTATTTAAATTCCTTTCTCTTAGTATTTCTGGTAGTCAAGCTTAAACTTAGGACTTTGTACTATCTCTTGGATTTCTTTGCTCACAGCTGATACTCTATTACTTTGGCCATTCCTTTAGTTCTTGTATTTTGCTGGTTCATTGGTGATAAGAGTCTTGCAAATTTCTCTGTCTGGGCTTCAGTTAAAAATGTAATCCTCAAATACCAGCCTCCTGAAAAGTTAGTATTTTAGTGTGACCTGCCAGCACCCAACTTCTTATTTTTATGTTACTTTTGTTCATTATTTTAATATCTAGTTGATTTATGTTTTAGTCCAAATCAAGACATTTCAGGCTAAAGTGCTTTGCAATTTCCATCAAGTATACTGTAATCAAAATTCATATTTTGGATCAATCTATTATTTTAATATGTTCCCCCCACAATTTTTTTTTTTGCCAGTCTTGGGGTTTGGACTCAGGGCCTGAGCACTGTCCCTGGCTTCTTTTTGCTCAAGGCTAGCACTCTACCACTTGAGCCACAGCACCACTTCTGGCATTTTTTTTTCTGTTTATGTGGTGCTGAGGAATCAAACACAGGGCTTCATGTATTCAAGGCAAGCACTCAACCACTAAGCCATATTCCCAGCAAACATTTTACTTGTAATTTCATCTGTTTTTGGCTAGTGACAGGGCTTGAATTCAGGGCCTGAGCACTGTCCCTGGCTTCTTTTTGCTGAAGGCTAGAACTCTACCGCTTGAGCCACAGCAGCACTTCTGACTTTTTCTATATATGTGATGCTGAGGAATTGAACCCAGTGCTTCATGTATGCGAGGCAAGCACTTTTTACTATTAGGCCATATTCCCAGCCTTAATTTCATCTTTGAATATGAGAATTGCTTTAATTTAAAATTTTAAGCACTATATTTTTCATAACTTTCTCAAATTAATTTATAATTTTATTTCCCCTGACTTCTCTCTAATGCTTTGATTATTTCAGCAAGAAACCCAAAGAGAGTGAGAGTCAAATAGGTAGACTTACAGAATACTATTAGACATAAAAGTTATTTTCTTTCCATTTTAATATAATTTAAAATAAGCTATCACACAAAATAGAATGTAAACTATTACATATTATACTATCTGCTTATTATCCATAATTTGACATCATTTACATGTTTTAGTGCTCAACCTAGATTAAAATATGAGTCAATGAAATCAAAATGCCTCTTTTAATAAATTAAAATTTGTTCTTGTTTTGCTTTAAATTTCCTATACATGAAGTTCATTTTCTTCCCTCTAGTAGTATAGATGTTATTATATTATAGAAAGTATTACAGATGTTATTAATTATATTCAGCATAAAGTATTGATTAAATTGTATTTGTAATTTGGAGTTAATTTTAATAGTTGCCGTTCTTCAAACATAAGATTGTACTTTTAAGAATATTTATGTTTTTTTGTTACTTTTGCAGAACATGGTTGGAGAGTGGGCATTGCCAGAAGAATTGATTGAGAATTTACCACCCTCCAACAATAGCATATTGGGCCACGTGCTTCACAGACTAATAGAAAGATCTCTTCCTCCTCAAATTGAGTCAACAGAACCTGAAATACCTTCATTTGCTGTAAAAGGATGCTTACTGGGCAAAACACTCAGTGGAAAAACTAGCATTCTAAAGGCTTTACAAAAAGGTAAGACTGTATTTCTGCTTTATGGATTCTTTATACACCGTACTCAGCTGTAACTGCCCACATCTATAGGAAACTTATTAAAATCTCTGATGATTAATTAGAGAATCTCTATCATCAAAAATGTTTATACTAAGATGACCATGTATCATACTGCCCATTACATCATATGTCATTCATATGAAATACCTCCAAAGAAGCAAATCTTCAGGGAAAGAAAACAATTGGTATTTGCCCAAGGAGTGCAATAGGAGAATAGGGGTTGTTTCCCTAATGGGAATGGGTTTCTTTTGGATTGATGAAATTTTTCCTGAACAGATTTGATGAATTGTGAGTGTCTAAGTGCCACTAAGTTAAGTGGTTAAACTGATCAATTAATTGTGTGTTATGTGAAAATTACCATGATAAAAAAATCACCTTAGGGGCTGGTAGACTGCTTGCTTAGCATGCATGAAGGCCTGGGTTCCATTCCTCAGCACCACATAAACAGAAGAAGTCAGAAGTGGCACTGTGGCTCAAGTGGTAGAGTGCTAGCCTTGAACAAAGGCTCAGGGACAGTGCCCAGGCCCTGAATTCAAGCCCCAGAACAGGCAAAAAAAATCACCTTAATATAAAAGCCATTTCTAAGGGGTCCCAAATACAGGATTGTAGCATAAAGCCAGAGCACAAGAACAATATGTCAATTACCTAACTAAGTGTTAGTTATTTAAAAACATCTTTTGTGTGTTTTAGACTTTCCTATTCAGGTGCTTTCTATTGACACTCTTGTCCAAGAAGCCATCCAAGCATTTCATGACAAAGAAGAAATCACAGTGGAAGAGAATAAAGGACAGGCTTTACACAGTATACAAGAAGAAACCCAGGCAAGTGTGATTTCAATTTCTCTTGCAGCTAAATGTACTAAAGATAGGAATTTCAATGGAACCCAGATATCCTCTAGACAAGAGCTCTTTTCAATAATGGTCCAGAGAGTTAATATTTTAGGTTTTATGCACCAAGAGGCAAAATTAAGGTGTGCATAACAACAGAAAAAGCTCCTCCCCCACCCCACACCCCACACTGGTTTGCCTGTATGGAGCATTCAGAATGGAGGCTCACTAAGCTTGAGATGTTCTCCAGAGGATAAATCCAAGGTCTGGTGGAAGAAGGTTGGTAGTGAATGAACTATGGGCTTAGGAGGGTGGGATATGGGTCTGCTGAGGAAACTGAAGTCACTAACTTCCAGGCTAGGATCCCACAAGTCACTCCTTGATAACTGCTATCATTGAGGTTTCCAACCTGTAGCTGGAAACTGATGGAGGCCCTAGGCTGAGACAGAGACAGTGAATGAGGTAAGTACTAGAACCCAACAGGGGCAAAGATAGAGGAGATCCCTGGGTTAGTCTCCAGGGTAACCAGACTGGGCCACTTGCTACTTGAATAATGTCATGGGCCATACAAAAGACTTGGTTTGATAAACTTCACTTGCAGTGAGGTCTGAGTGTAGGAATGCAAATCATATTTTCATCATTTACTTTGATCATATTTCTTTCAGCTTTGCATCTCATTTCATTGATGAAGATTCTGAGGGAACTGAAGGGATTAAAAAAAGTCGATCTCATTTTGAGAATCGTTAATGTGGTTTTTTTTTGTTTTTTTTTGTTTTTTTTTTTTTTTTTGGCCAGTCCTGGGCCTTGGACTCAGGGCCTGAGCACTGTCCCTGGCTTCTTCCAGCTCAAGGCTAGCACTCTGCCACCTGAGCCACAGCGCCCCTTCTAGCCGTTTTTCTGTATATGTGGTGCTGGGGAATCGAACCTAGGGCCTCGTGTATCCGAGGCAGGCACTCTTGCCACTAGGCCATATCCCCAGCCCCCGTTAATGTGGTTTTGACCCCTTATTTTAGGATATAGTCTTCCATGAATACTGTTTTTCTCATCAGGTTCCATTTTATTTTCAAAATAGTAGTTGGTGAGTTTTATAGAGAAAATGAAAGCCATTCAAAAGATAAACTGTACCACAGGTTACTTAACATTACTATACAAGCAATTTTGTTTATAGGAATCATCATTTGAATCTGAAACCATTCATATAATTAATGTGATAGATAAAATTGCATATTTCATATTGAATCCTTACCTAGAGATATACAATCAGAAAATTTATGAAGATTTAATTATGTTAATCACTCCCTCTCCTCCTCTCTTCTACTTCTCTCCTTTCACTCTTCCTCTTCCTTCTCTCTGTCTCTCTTTCTATGTCTCTGTCTGACTCTCTCTCTCTCTCTCTTTCTCTGTTTTCTCCCAAAAGGATTCACAAGGTCCACAAGGCCCACAAAATATATTATCAGCTGGTCCAGTTTCAGGTGGAACATTACCAGAAACTGAAGGTAAAATGCTAAGTAAAATGTTGAATCATCTATCCTATGCATTAGAGAGGTAGACAAACAGTATGAGCACAAACATGCTCTCAGAGAAAGAAATGAGAGACAAGGGGAGACTTGCACAGTGGTCTACAACACTGCAGAGAAAGCAACATAACCTTTATGAATAACTAAGGATAAAGGTGAAAATGACAAGAGAATCCTTTCTATCCTCCTTCTAAGAGTGGCTCAGTTTTGTTCTTAGGAGAACAGCCAGAATACATCATCTTCACTCTCCTGGTTTTGCACTCTTTGCTGTATCTCATTGGTTTTTCTCACCTACACCCATCTGTGTGTGAGTAATACTAGAACTCTGTGGGCTGGAGCTTCACAATGCATTGAGGGAGCTTGTAGAGTCTGACCATTTGGCCCACAAGGACAGGATTCCTTTGGCCAAAAGCAAATATATAGCCCAATGCTGGTAGCTTACTCTGTAATCCTAGCTACTCAAGAGGCTGAGATCTGAGGATTGTGTTCAAAACCAACCCTAAAAGGAAAGTCTGTGAGACTCATCTCCAAATAATCACTAGAAAACTGGAAATGGAGCTGTGGCTCAAAGTAGTAGAATGATGGCTTTGAGCAGAAAAACTCAAGGACAGCATCCAGGCCCTGAGTTCAAGCCCCGTGATTGACGAAATAAAAGTAAATTTATTCTCAATCTTAAGCAGTGCAATTAGGACCAAGTTTCTTGATCCTAAGTAATCTGCTTAGTTGTTTTTTTTTAGATCCTTTGTAAATCCATTGAAGGATAATATTTTTAAGTAATAAATGCTTTATTTCTAAAAAATTATGATAGCAAAGGCTTTTCCATTAGAAACCTCTTCTCATATTCTAGTACAAAGCACAGATCTTCTTTGATTTTAACATTACTGTATTGCCGTCACTATAGAACAGTGTATAGATTTATACTAAGCCTTCAACTCTCCCATACCAGGGAGGTTTTAGTTTTTTAAAATCTTATCAGTCTCTTCCAAGGTATTTCATTTCTTAAGAGATCATTTTAATGGATTTTTTCATTAATTTTGTAAATGTGTTGCCATTTTGCTACAACCAAACTGAAAACTTCTTATCTTTTCCATAAAATTTTACTAAATTCCCTTCTTACTTCTGCTCTACTGTTGGCTTAGGGATGTGTTTATTATCTATAACTTGATAAACCAGAGAATAGAGCATTTTAGAAAGGTCTTTTTGAGAAGGCTAGTTTTGTGGGGGAAAAGCTCATCTATGTATCATATTTCTAATGGTTTGTAATGAGCTGAGTCCCAGCCAGAAGGAAGGAAGTGGATCTCATGAAGGCAGGCAGAGGCTGAGATCCTAATGCTATATAATGGACTTGAGCACCCAGCTGTGTTGGTTCTGGCACTCCAGGCCTCCTGGCATCTCATTCACCGTTGGATCTTGCCACCCTTATAGTCAAAAGTCAAGGAGGCACAAACTTCCATGGCTACGACACAGAAGTACTTAAGGTCTGTTCTTACTGGTTTTTCTATAACTAGGTACTGATCCTAATAAAATACCAACAGATGAAGTTATCAGTTTCCCAAAAGTAAGTATGACATCTAATTTTGACTACTAATATATTAAAATGTGTTACAATAGATGACCTTTTACACTATCTTTTAATGGTATGAAATAGCATTGTTCTTTGCTTTGGTTTTAAATTATAGTTGAGGGTAAGAGGCTAGCTAATTTGAGTTAACTAATTTGAATTCTCAGTATTCTAAAGCGTTGGAAATTGCTACTCAGATAAAATTTGTTAAGTTTTAGACATATAAAATTTGGTTTTGTGTGTTTCACCTTTTTTTTTTTTGCCAGTTCTGGGCCTTGGACTCAGGGCCTGAGCACTGTCCCTGGCTTCTTTTTGCTCAAGGCTAGCACTCTGCCACTTGAGTCACAGTGCCACTTCTGGCCATTTTCTGTATATGTGGTGCTGGGGAATCAAACCCAGGGCTTCAAGTATACGAGGCAAGCGCTCTTGCCACTAGGCCATATCCCCAGCCCCACTGTGTGTTTCACCTTTACCTCTTAGTTTATGCCTTTAATTTATGTCCTATATGCTCTCTACATTTAATGATTTTTTTCCCAGAATTTTCCTGGTCTTATTAGTGACTGTACAAAATTTTTGAATAATCTGGAAGTGAAAAGTTTACAGCAATTCATTCAATATTGTTTTGAAAGGAAGTTAGTACTTCAATAAATAGTATCACTTTGCTATATTTTGAAGCACATTTTATCATCAAATAATCAGATTAATCATATAGGACTTCATTCACTTTACTTGCATTCCATTTGATTACCTTTATTATGAATTATGTAAAATAATTTTTCAATATTTCAAATTTTAAACTTATTAAATATGGAAAATAGGTAAAGGTCTAAACTATGAACATGATGACTAATGGAGGGTAAAATGGATTTAGAAAAAAATAATAAAGGTGGGATTTCTATTTCACTCTGAATATGAAATACAAATTAGCAGAAAGACTGATTTTATGATGATACAAATGTTATATTTGGCACAAAAACAGATTTGTTAAGGGCTTTGAGTAGAGAAATAACATCATTCAACATGAAGTACTCCAGTGGCTGATTTCAGAAATAGGTACGTGGGGAAGTCTCTCTTCTAGTATACTACGTAACTTGTATTAAACTAACCCTCCGATAAGTAACTATTACAAATACTACCAAATACAGCATAAGAAAATAAAAACAGCCAGTGAGCATCCAAAAATCAGGCTGAAAATGTCTGGGACCTGGTCAGTGAAAGAGGAGAAATTGACTGCGTAAATGTGGAGATTTGTCTTTCCTGAGACAGGAGTAGCCTCATTTACTGGACATGAGTGGCTAAAGCTCATTCTTTCTGATTAAAAGTATGAGGATAAAGTTTGGTGTACTCGTGCAGCTCAAAATTCAAAAAGGAGATCATGGATAAAGCAAGGTCTGGAGCTCCAAAAATGTCTCAACATATGCACATAAATTGTGGTAATATGCTCCGTGATTTCATCAGAGAGTGACTCTTTAGTTGCTTCCCCTGCAATCATTACAAATTAACTTTAAATTGCCTTTATTTTACCATTCTTTGCTTTATTTTGCTTTGCTTTTCACAGTTAAGTGTGCGTGCTCAGCTTGGTGCAGAATCAGAGCAATTGCTGAAGAGAGGACAAAGCATTCCAGACACATTGCTAGTAAACATCATGGTTAATGCTATTAAGTATGTACTGCATTCTTCTTTCTGGTATCCACATGCTATTTGAGCATCAAGAATTATAGAAATATAGTTTTTGTGTTTTTAATGTCTAAAGGTATTTCACTATACAGTACTTGACATAGTCACATCAATTTGTATGCCTGTATTTAAATTCCTTCTCCCCTTACTAACGTTGACTTCTTCTATCTTGATGTCGATATAAGTCAGGTTCTCTTGATTTGGAGAAATTAAGGGAGACTGAGTAATCAGAAGAATAGAGGAGTAGGTTGTAGAGATGAGCGATTCCCTCATTTAGTATCTGAAGCAGAGGAGTTAGCAACCAAGCCCAGGGACCCAAAAGCTGAGCAGCCCTGGGGTAGGGAGGCAATAATTGCAGAGGCAAGCGTAACATAAGCAAGGTACAGAGGTGATAGGTAACAGAGATGATAAGAAAAAAACCAAAATAGCCAGTCACTTTATAATCTCTGCTCTCCTTATTCATAGTCTTCCTTTGTTAATCTAGAAAAATGAGGAATTATAAGAAGCCAAACGATGTATTTAGTAAAGGAATAAATTGAGGCAGGATGGAACACAAAAGTTTAAAAGGCTCCGGTAAAATAGTGTTGGAGGCCTTTAAGTAAAAATAGAATTGATGAACTGAAATGTGGGAAACACTCAGACATAGAAGAAATGAGAGTTCAGGGATTTTTCTTTGAATTGTGCATCTGAAATGGACTCCTCCTTAGTGTCTTCTGAAAAGATTATATTAAACATTTAAGTTGCTTCTCAGTTACGATGTTTCTAGAAATTGTACCACAGAGTGTCTGTCCTAAGAGCTACAAAATACCTCACTGTAATAATTGTAACATTTCTCAGAATAATCATAGGTTTTAGCTATGGAATTCTTCCTTCAAAGAAAAAGATGGGTACACATGACATCACAAATAAGTACCTCTTCACTTTGGTGTCAGTAGCCCTACTGATCAATTTGTACCCCATCATTAGAATCCTATTTCCCTACCACCACTACCACCAACATCAACATTACCACCACTACTGCTCCTGACCCCACCCATAAGACTCTCAGTAGCTTTGAATCCTTTGACCTAGTCCAATGAAGCAAGAAATGTAAAGTGTTCCTGCTATGTGTCTGGCTAGTGGTGTGAAGTCTAGATTTCCTGAATCCCTGATATCTGAGGTCCTCACTCTACAACTGAACAAGTGTGGCCCTTACCTGCTCCTTTCTCTGAGATGTCTCCTGAGCCTGGTTCATGGAGAGATGACGATATCCTCATGGAAATTTACTTTCCATTGGAGTTCAACGCATCCAATCAATATAAAATGCTTTACTGAACTCTGGAGAAGTTGTAAAACAAAGTATAGATATTTATTACTCTTAGAAACCTAATAAGGGCGATATGTAGAGATCTGCACTAAGCTTGGTTTGCAGGAAGGATCACTGGGTTGTGCAAATATCTCAAATAGTTCTATGATTTGGACCACATAATGGAATCTCTTTGGCCCTTTGTTTCTCACTTCTTCCTGCCACCTTGTCAGAGGTCAAATGCAGGCACCTAGACAGACTTAGAACTTTCTGGGAGTGGGATTATATGACTTGGTATGAGAAAGGAACAAAATCATGCCTTTTTATCCAAAGGGCAACATCTCAGTTTTGCATATTTGAAACTTTTCACAGTGCAGTTGCTAACAAAGATCATAATTCTTGGAGGACACATTGTCTATCAAAGAAAACTTAGTGAAAATTTCACCAAAATGGTCCTTATCCTTCAGAAATGTATAATCTAATTAAGAATTTTAAAGCACTCACTTGAATTTTGAAGTTGAGTCTAACTCGTGTGGAGAAATGAGCATGGACTAGGCTGTTGTGGATCAGCAGTCGGGTAGGAAGGAGACTTCAGGTGGGCATTGGGAATATTCAGCCTGTGGTGCTTTCTAGGCAGGGTTCATTAAATTCACTAGTCTGTTCATCTTTAAACCACCTAGTGTGTCATGTTATGTTATACCAATGTACAGGAGGAGGAAAGTGAGGTGTAAGAAGAAACAGTTTATAAACACAACTAGAACTCACAATTCATCCTTGCATAATGGTAGAGAGATCAATTTGTTTGAAGCAACATTCAAAATTGTGACAGATTAGAAGCTTTTAGACATATATTGTATCTAGTTCCTTCTAAATAAATGTCAAGGGCTCTAGAATAGATTTAAAAGGCAGAAAGAACTCACAGAAGCATTTTCATCCGGAGAGAGGGTAGCACTTTTGTTAGCCTAACCTTTTAGCAATAAAGGAATGAAACCCATGCCTTAGGAGGTGATTGTGGGGCTGAAAGAAAGATAAAAGCAAGACTCATTGTGTTACTATTTGTAAAGTATGTATATCTATCTACACATTAATGGATAATCTTTTTTAATCTAGTGAGATACCTATGCATTGTGGCTGGGTCCTTGATGGTTTTCCTATGACCCTAAACCAAGCCCAGCTCCTGGAAGAAGCTCTTACAGGCTATAACAGAAGCCTTATCGAAGCAGAGGGAAAGAAAACGCAGATACCTACACTGGCAGTTGATCCTACAACTTCCAAAGAAGTACCCCCTCCCTCTTCAGCATTTGACTTTGTGCTATTACTCGATATTTCAGATACTTCTTCGTTGAATCGCCTGGGTAAGCTAGACACCTTCATCTTGACACTCAGATTTCTCATTAAACATCTTTCTTCTCTGACTAGATCAGTGACTATTTCTATTTAGAGTTGTAAGAAAGAATCCATTCAGCCCTCGAGAGAATGATCTAGCCAAGCCTACTTGCCACTTGTTTTGACTGTTAGTGTGCAGCACCAGTGACCAAGCCTAGAGGAGAATTCTAGAGCAAGACAGGCCTCTTTCATCACATTGACAGCTCCTCTGGCACAAAGGAGAGAATTTCATGCCTGGGGAAGCTCTCGGTGACTTTCTAGTACATCTTGACACAACTACACCGTGCATGTACTAATGCAAGTATTGCATACATTTGCATGTGCATAATCGTACTGGTGATCATTAGCCAATCAATGCCATAAACAATGGCATGGTCATGCCCTTTCTTAGACTGTGCATTACTTCTGAGGAGCAAGTTATCAGTTGGCAGAATGTCCTCACCTGAAAAGGTTGCTTTTCTTTTCTCTTGTCAAAAATCCATGATTTAACTTTTTTCACCTTCCAATTGAAAACATTACTTCATTCTACTAATTAAGTATGTAAGAGTTGAAGCACATATTCTTGACTTAGGGCTTTGCTAATTTACAAGGTACTTGAAGTTGGAAATATTTCTTCTTCTTTTGTACTTTTTGCTAATTAATTTTAATTTCAAAATTAGTTTCATTAAATTGTACTAAACATATAGGACACAGAAGAAATCGTAATAGCCTAGTTAATTGGCCTGTAAACTGGGCCAGGTAACTCCAAACCCATATCACAACCTTATTAAAGCATTTCCCTCTTTTTTCAAGGAAAGTCGCTGGTTTAATTTCTAACACCATAAATAGTTTTTCTGTTTTCTTAACGAATAAATTGAACACATATTAACTAAATTATATAATAATATATTTTATATGTACATATATTTATCATTGTCATTATTATTATTTCACAAGTGACGATGTCTACATGATTAGCTTGTCCTTCTTTTGTACTTTTTAAGAAAAGATCTTGCTCTGCTTCCCAGGCTGGGTTCATACTTCTAGGTTCACGTGATCCTTATCTCAGCTTCCTGAACGTCTAGGATTGCACACTTATAGCTCTAAACCTCAATTTCTCAATACATATGATAGGATGAATTATTATATTGTAGAGAGTATTCCATGAAATTATAGCTAAACATTTTGGATTGAGTTGGCATATAACATGTCAGAAATGCTGTGAAGACTTCAAAAATGAGCAAAAACTTACTGGCTATTCAAGAATCAAGTATTTTCTACCTGATTCATTGAGGTATCTGATTTTATTCAGGTCTGAGATTTTCACTGATTCTTGTATAACTCTATAAATTATAGGATATTGGTAGGAATACAAATTAATCTTGTTTATATGAATGCAACTGAATCTTTTGTTCATTTAAAACACAATTTTCACATGGGTAATAAAATAATATTCCAGGTTGAATTCAGCGAGAAAGACTTGTAGTCTTAGCTCCTGAGGAGACTTTATTAGGTGGATTCTAGTCAAGGCCAGCCTGAAAATAAAGTGCATGTAACCTTCATTTCAACCAATAAAATAGTGGGTGCTGTGATGGGCACTTGTTATCACAGCTACTTGGGAAACATGAAGAGGAAAATCACTCCCAGGCTAGCCTGGTGATAAACATAAGACCTCATGTGAAAAACAACTAAAGCTCAAAGTGCTCCAGTTGTGGCTCAGATGGTACAGTGCCTGCCCAGCAAGCACAAGGCTCTGATTTAAAAATTCAGTGTCACAAAAAAATATTATTCCAGTGTTGCTCTGCCAATAGTAGCTAGTTTTTCATCTACTAATACCTCTTTCACTATTCCTGATTGTCCTTTAGGGAAATTCTCATTTGATTTTAACATCTCTCAATTTTTCTCATTATTGGAGAGTAAAATGATATCTTTGACACATGTTCAAATTACATTTGAGATTCAATTTTTGTTTTCTAAAATACGTTCATTTGATTAATGATAACATTTATTGTTCTTTTATCTGTTGCTACTAACACAAAACAGAGCCGGAGAGACTTAAGGGATCATAAAACCTTTGATTTATCATATTGTCACATAGTCCAGTATTTGTAGACTGTAATTTAAAGCATAGGTACTTGACTTAGCAAAGTTCACACTCATCTTTATTTGAGGTTTGTGTAATTTCAGATCTTGTATTCATTGTTTACCTAAATAATATAGCAAAACCATTAGATACTACTTTAGTCATCGAAGCCAATAGTTTAAACTGTGCATCGTCTCCAAGAAAAGAGAAATCATTTCTGTCTGTGCAAAGAATTTGGAACATGCTTATTCTGCTACTTCGTCTCATTTGCTGTTCCTGTCACTGCCATCTCTGAGGACTGAGAATCCCTCCTGTCCATAGCCATTGACATGGTCCTGAACCTCTTGATCAATCTGACTTAAAAGTGGATTTGACAAATTATTCTAAATCGCATAAACAGTCTGTTGAATGAGAAGATTCATACAAGGGCATTGAAATGTTTTCTATCCTTGTAGGGCTCCAAAGGAAGAATATGGTTCTATGCTTCAGAAACAGAAAAGGAAGAAAAATCAATAGACAAGATTTTTTCAAGAAATACAATCTAAGTTCTTACAATTTTCTATCAAAACTACATGATGAATGACTAGCTTATTTGCTAAACCTGGTTTTGTCATCTTAATTTCCTTATTTTAGACCCTTGATTTATAGCTAGGCTTTAAAATGTTCTTCAGTACTCTAGGGAGAATTTTTCTTTTGTTAAATTGTATGTACTATATGCCTAAACAACCTTATTAAGCTACTCCCAGAAGTTTGTCTTAAAACACAATGTGATTTTTTTTCCTTTCTGTACTGTATAGCAAGAACAAGCCCCAAGTTTAAACTCAAGTATCACTAAAGTATTTAGCTAATAAAAATGAATAAATGGAAGATTTATCTTCCCAATCACATTGTTCAAGGTTCACATAAACAGATATTGACAGCCATACTGACAGCACTGGTATGAAATAGTTGCATCATCTCAGAAGGTTCTCCTGGACAGCGCTGGATAGAGTGATAGGAACTAAAGTGGATCACTAGTAAACTACTATTTTTAATACATTAAGCCCTGATCATATAGAAATGAAGGATACATCTCCATTCTCCAATATTCCAAAGGTTAGTGTGAGGAGAAACAGAGTAAGCTAATTTTGAATGTTGTCACATGCTGTATGAAACGTGCCCAGCATAGGGAGAGGCAGCCAGGCCAAAAAGGGAGCAAAGAAGAGAGAAAGGCATTTTTTATTTGGGAGACATTTTATGGTAAGAATAAAGGAAAAATGTTTAGGATTGGCTAACTAAATCAGAAGAAAGATAGCGAGTAGAGTTTTTCATAAATGAATAGATGGAAATTTTCAAGACATAGTTGTAACAATTTCCCTTCCAGATAAGTAGGAGCCTGTGCCATCTGTGGCAATTCTGTCATTAAGATCAGGGGCAGCCTACTGTCCTTTCATGAAGACAAACACCACAGGGAAGTCTAAACATCCAAAGCCAGGTGGGCTGCAAAGGCTGATTACTGTTCCAGCAAGAGCTAGACAAAAGCAAATGATCCAAACCGAAAGCCAACAGGAAGGAGACCACAGAGATATAAGGAGAAGAACTAGCTAATGAGAGAGAGGCTGTGTTATGGAAGGTAGAAAGCCGTCTTAGCTGTTAAGCTAGTGCCTAACAGAATGAAGTCAGCCTGAAAAGCAGTAGTGTGCTTAATATGAGAGCCTCTGAATTGAGGTTAGGGATGCTAATTGTGGTTTAAAAGGGACAGGATAATGTTTGTATCTTAGCTTATATTCTATTTCCAGCTTATTAATTCACCTAGCTCTATATTTATATTTATATATTATATATACATACATATTTGAGCAGATGTGATTGAATAAAAGGGATAAAGGTTAAGATAAAAACCCAAGCTCTGGTGTTACATTGATTCTCCACTGTATTAAAGTGTGATTTAGGGCCAATTACGAAAATCTCAACTCTATTTCATAAGTTTGATTGTGAATACAAATGTAATATACAGAAAAGCATGTAAAAACTGTATGCTGAATTCTACCTACTCATTTAACATACACGAATCTAGTAAGATAAAGACTGAAATGCATCTATTGGCTTTGCCATCTTTGCTAACAATAATGAGTGTCATTTTGTTTGAGTTGGAGGAAAGGATGGCTTGTGGCTTGTTAAGGCATCAATGGGAGGTTAGGAGGTGGAAAGTGAGTGGAGGTAACTTTTCAGAAGCTTTCTCTGAAGGAAAGAAGAGTTTATTTTATTTTTTGGTTATATAGTAGTTTTCTTTCTCTTAGTTTATGTTAGCGAAATGCACGCACACACACACACACACACACACACACACACTTAGCTGATTGTTCAATTAGGTAATTAGTTGTATCTTTTCTGGCAAGGAAATCAACCACAGTATAATTCTGGGGAAGAAAGATGAGTTTTACCTGAGACTGATGTAACAGGAGGACACACACACACACTTAAGTTTTGGTGAGAAGAGTATTTGAAGTGGTAGACCATGTAATTTAGGTTTGCTACAGAATTAAGACACATAACACTGGTAACTTTTGGCCAAGAATGTAAGCATTTAGAGACTGGATGCTGTTACAGAGGCCCATCAGCCACACAGGAGTGGAGGAAGAAGCACGTTTGGGATAGAACTAGAGAGTCCTGAAACATACTGGCCGTGGCAGTGAGTGCTAGAAATAGAAGGGATAATGCCTGGTAGTTGAGAGGAAAAGGAATCTAAACCACATATTGATTTTCTAGTCAAATGTGAGGTAAGGAACTTAAGACATGGATGGTTACATCAACAAGAGCCCCACAGTTTTTTTTTCAATCATCTACTCAGTAGGTGGGGAATAGTTGATTATTCTTCCCTGAATACTTGACTATTACTCATGTTCTTTTGCTTCAAGTAATCCTTTAAATCTGTTCAAGGCCTTATCAATGGCTCTAGGCTCTAGTGGTAGTGGGTTTTATAAATTACCAAGTAGTGTGTCATCCTCGTTAGTATAGTGATGAGTATCCTCGCCTGTCATAAATTACCAAGTAGCATTACCCGGTGTTCTAAGTTCATTTCATCCTGGGTTTTTTTGTGAATATAGATGGAGAAAAAAATGATTACTTCCAAATATTAGTGTCTTTCATTCTTGAATAGTATTAATTCACAACACAATGTTTTTTTGCTTTGAGTAAAGCTAACTCCTTCTACACTTTTCTCTTTACCTTTTTCCATTTGTTCTAAATTTTTTGAGCAGTATGTTTTCTATATTGTTAATCCAAAGCTTTTGAAATTTATTTTTGGTACCTTGTCATCTACACATCTATTCTAGTCAACATAGAAATAATAGATTTAGAAAGAGGCAAATTATTTTATGTCAAATAGTTATCTTATGGTAATAATATTAAATATTTTATGCATATTGGACCTCAGGGCCCCCTTATTATTTCTTTTGTAATTTTTTCTCCCCAGTATGGATTTTCTTTCTCTGCTAGTTTTCTGACATATTTAATTCTAATTAGTTTGTACAATTGAATCAAACAGTTGAGGCTAAGAGATCCCTGTTGTAAAGGACCTATTAAGCGGTTACAGAAACTAGCAAAAAAAGATCAAAGGAATCAGGTGACAAATTCTCTAAGTTACCAGAAGTATGCTCAAATTGCAGCTGAAAAAAAAACAAAACAAACATTCATTGAATCTAAGGAGCCAGAATAGGTTATAATGGTAATGTGGGGATGGAGAAGGTACCACAATTGTTTGTGGTGAACCTACATTTGTTATAGATAAGAAGATGAACACAGTACAAAGTGACCATGCTCCTAAGAGTATTTTTGCTGGTCTTGATTGGTTGGTCCCAAAAGCAGAAGCCCAAATTCAACACACAGGGAAGACATAGGGAGCAGATTTTCTTTGCCTTTGTTGGTTTAGCTTAAAGCTGCCAATCTTCTAGCCTTTAACTTAAGACATCTCAGAATTCTTCTCCTCCCCATGCTATCACTGTATCTCATCTTAGTACCCTGGATACTGTATATACTGGTATTAGAACTAGGGAAGGGAAATGAAATATCAAAATCGAGAGACACAGGATAAAAAGACAAACGACTCTAAAAGCAATACTTACAAAACCATTTGGTGTAAACCAACTGAACAACTCATGGGGGTAGAGGGAAGGGGAGGGGGGAGGGGGGGAAATGAGGGAGGAGGTAACAAACAGTACAAGAAATGCACCCACTGCCTTACGTATGAAACTGTAACCCCTTTGTACATCACTTTGACAAAAAATAATTATTCAGAAAAAATAAGAATTCTTCTCATCCAAACCCACAACTCCTGTTTAATGTGTTTTTACCTTATGCCTCACAAACTTAAAAGAATCTTAAATTTGTGTTCCCAAACTGTATTTGTTCAAAATTTGTAAAACATTGATCTATCTATTTTATTCTTTAAGTTGTATACATTGAGCTTCAATTCAACGTATTATTTTATGACTATAACACATCTTAATGAATGTTATTCCTTTTGTCATTCTCCCTGTAAAACATTTTAAGGAATATTGGACCAAGTACTGAGTTGTAATTTTAGCAGCAAGTAGCAAATTTGACTAGTTTAAAAAAGTATCTAATTGAGTAAATTTTATACCATAGCTGAAGACATTTCACGTGAAATTTCTCAGGAAGACATTGGTCAACCGGGAGCTATTGAGACCCATAAGGAAGGGGACCAGAACTTAAAAGACCAAATACAGCATAGGTGAGTTTTAAATGAAGTATTCTTCTTCAAAGAAACTAACCATTAGCCTCTAGGGGAAAAAATAATTCATACTCTTCGATCTTTTACATGTAAGGGCCAACTAAGTACTTTTGAAACTGATTGAATATTTATGTGGTACATTTCATGTTGTTTTCAGATAATTGTAAACTGAGGTAAGAAGCCAGTCAGGCCAACACTTACCCTTATGAGTGCATGAACTTGTAAGTTAATTATTTGGAATTTGCAGCTCACTAAAGAAAGGTCAGGGAATGAGACTCTCCAGAGCTGGACATCACACTACAGGCTGTAGTTCTACTTCTATATTGCTAAAATGAAGTTATGTTTCATTCTTTGTGTTAGAATTTTATGAAACTCTGAGAAATCTAAAAATATATAATAAACTAAGGGAGAGTAGTTTATGCTACATTAAAGCTTGCTTCTCTCTAGAAAGAAATAAAGGGTTTCAAGGATCATTCCAAGAATACTTTACAATAAAGTCAGAACAGTCCATACTCACTCAGAGACCTCTTTACTTCCTAACTCCAACAAGAGCCTCAGAGTTAGGCCATCATTAGAGATGTTTCCATCAGTGTTCAATGTCATGCTCCTCACTCAGATATTGCAGTCAGGATGAGACATTCAGATAATGTTTTGATTTTTTTTTTTTGCAGGATTATAGGTTTCTTGGACAACTGGCCTTCATTGGAGCGCTGGTTCTCAGAGCCAGAAAATGTTTTGATAAAAATCAATGCTGAAATAGATAAAGAATCTTTATGTCAAAACGTAAAAGAAATTTTTGCAGTTGAAATCGATAAAAAAAAGAATAAAGGTAACCACACTACACTTCTTTAGAATTCTGAGTGTACATGACTACAACATGTGGTTTTAATGTTTGAGAGGGAAAGACAATGTGACTGCAAAATTTTCTCTTATATTGTGCTTATAAAATCTACAAGTATACTACCTCTGACTTTAGATTTCTGCTGTATAAGTTTCTGGGTGAAATAGGCCTCTCTCTTCCTTTAAATTAATTTAATCCAAAAGAGGTTTCTCATTAGAAACATTAATTCATGTTTCAAAAAATAAGTAACAAATCAGAGTTCAAATTAAGGTTGTTAATTGCCCTGTATACCATGAATATAAGCAATCCATTTGTTTATTAGCTACCTTTAAATAACACATTAAAATATAAGGATGTAAAAAGGAGAAACAATTTAACTTTGCTAACTTCAGCATTATTAGGAGACAGTAAGTGAATTTTCCAATTATGATGGAACAATAGGCAATTAGTTTTGCCCAAATCTAGCTATTTGGATATAAGTTAACTCTTAGCCACTTCCATGGCATACTTACCATATAGTAAATATGCTCAACCTTCTTCCTTTTCATTCAACCAGTAACAATTGCCCATTAACTTGTCCTTTTTTGAATATTTTTATTTGAATGGTTGTACAAAGAGGTTTTGATTCAACATAAGAATTTATAGGTACAATGTATCTCAAACAATGTCACCCTTCAATTGTTTTTCCCATCTCTCCCAACCTCACCCACCTCCTCACCCATTCATTTTTCATAGGGTCCTGCTTTATGCCCGGGTCTGGGCCAAGTCTTCCTCATTGTGCTTTCCTGCATGCTCAGAATGGCAGGGTGCCTCTAAGTCCACCATTTGCTCTTCCCATGCAGCTCAGGGGCCTGCTGCAATACCCAGCCATTGAGTTCCATGGAGTCTTGTGAACTCTTACGCCTAAGGTGGTCTCAAACCATGATTCCCACAGCTCCCCTTTCCAAGTAGGCAGGGTTACAGGCTTGACCTCTCATGTTCATCTCTTTTTGCATTTTTACTTTGCTCCTCCTCTAGAAATTTACAATTAATCTTTATTTCCCCGTTCATTATAAATAATTCCACTCGGGCTGGGAATATGGCCTAGTGGCAAGAGTGCTTGCCTCATATACATGAGGCCCTGGGTTCGATTCCTCAGCACCACATATACAGAAAATGGCCAGAAGTGGCGCTGTGGCTCAAGTGGCAGAGTGCTAGCCTTGAGCAAAAAAGAAGCCAGGGACAGTGCTCAGGCCCTGAGTTCACGGCCTAGGACTGGCCAAAAAAAAAAATAAATTAATTAAAAAATAATAATAATAATTCCACATTGTCACTTATACATTTGGTCTCCATTTACCTGCTGCATACACACACACACACACACACACACACACACACAGATATACACTACCACTACCATAATCAAGAGATTTAAAAAATACTGTATTTTTGACCAGACAGAGAAGCCTAATATCTAAGCTTTCAGGACTGAATGATTGAGAGAGAGCCAAAAACATGTACATTAAATCAGTAAGTGTAATTTTATAATAATTTCAGTTTCTCTGTTAAAGTGAAATAATAGGCCTCTGGAGTTTCTAATGAAGGTTAATTTTTACCATTCTTTTGAAGTGGAAAAGAAATTAGAAGAAAAGAAATTAGAAGCTGAGAAAAAAGAAGCACTAACTGTAAGTGAACCTCCATCTCTTACTCCCCAACAACCTGAACCAGAAAAAGAGAAGGAAGTTCACCATCCTCAGGACACTTCAAAATCTCCTCCAGGAAAAGGAAAGCTACAATCAGGTGATTGAAATGGTGATTTATAATGTTATTTGCTATTTTCTTATTTTTACTTAGGAAAGAATTATATAGTACTGGTCTATTTATCTAGCTTCAAGAACTTGATAACTTCAATCCAAGATCTATACTCAGATCAAAGCAACCAATTCTCCCCCCACCTCACTGCTTTTTAGTGTTAGGTTTGGATGTTAGGAATATGCTACACCACTGAGTTCCATCTCCATTGAGAAGGCAACGTCTTCTGGACAGCTAAGAACCAAGGTGTTTAAAAACTTAGTCCTTTCTATTTAGCCGGGTGGATGGCGTCATCTTTCTTTGACCAGGTGATTAGAATAAGACCACAGATAGGAAGAGGAAAATGGTAGAATAAAGTAATCATTCAGGACAATGAGAAGTTAGCACTCTGATATAGAGTTACATTCCCATAGAGTGAAAACATCTTGTTAAAAAGAGAATTCATGTAGAGTGAAACATCTTTTAAAAAGAGAATTCATGTCCTTAGGAATGAGAACCAATCAACAATATTCAATAGAAACTAACATTTGCATGTAACCCCAAGTCCAAAGGATTGTATGACTACGTAAAGAAAGAAACAACAACCAACATTTCAGGAAACATATTTATAGATATATAGATAAAAATCCTTGTAGATAATTTCTTCAGCTTAAATTCTTTGCAGACACAAGTCACTAAGCATCTTGAACCTAGCATTAAGTGGTAGAAATTGAATAAAGTGATAAAAGTAAAAGGCACAGTTGTCTCCATGTCTACATGGGTAGAATGACAGTATCAGTTTGCTAGTCATATATGAAACAGAAATAGCCTGAGTTTCTGATTGCATTTTAATAAGTGGCTAGTCTTGGAGTTACACAAGTCTTTCTGACATACCTCGATGTGTCATATCTAAATTTATAATTTGTTCATTTTGTGGAGATTTTCTGTGAATCTGAATTTCTTTTCAAATTGAAATATTCATTTTGGAAAAGAAATTAAAAAACTTAGGTAACATAAATGATAATATATTAGAGATTACTTCAGAAAAGTAGGCTTATCTGAATCAAAACATACATCCTTTCACTATCACCTAATTAGCAATTAGTAAAAAACAATTCCAAGGTGAAACTGGAGGTAAAATTGGGCATCATTAAAAGGCAAGTTAGAAATGAGAAGGAAGAGAGAGGCTGAAGTTAATCCTAAATTATTCAGCTCAGTCTTTTCAATTATGGTTATGGTTTTGACTATACGCGCTACTTTCCCTCCTTTAGTTTGCTTACAACCAGAGCATTGATATATTTAAGCCATTATTTTAAACAAGTCTCTAATGTTTTTGATGATGACACAGTTCAGTTTTTAAATTTTGTTTGCTATTTTTTTTGAATTGTATCCTTGATCACTGTGCATTGCAGGAATAATAAACCAATTGTTGCTTCAAAGAGTGTTTGTACCTGTCTCATTTATTTTCCACCAAGGGCAGGACTAGTGGCTACTTTTAAAAAATATATTAAAAGTTCATCTCCAAAGCTCTAATTACTGCTACCTAGCAACACTATATAGTCAGTAAAACATCTTAGTGCTCCCAGCACTGGTGGGGAAGGCGGTTAGAGATTTGCCTGGCAGCTCAGAGAGGCTGAGATAAGCCATTTGGGAATGGGAAGAGTCCACCGGGGGATTTTGTTTTGTTTGTTTTCAATCTTATGTAAAGAATTTAACATATTTTCCCCAAAGAGTATTTTCAAACAGAGACGTCTGCAGCTTCTCAAACATGCAATTAACAATCTTTTTTGAACTTGAGATGGACAATGGAATTATTTCCTTTTAAAAAGGATGAGGTAACAAACAGTACAAGTAATGTATCCAATGCCTAACGTATGAAAATGTAACCTTTCTGTACATCAGTTTGATAATAAAAATTTGAAAAAAAAAGTCACTGTCGAAATGAAATAGAGAAGGAAGCATGGTATACTGAGCAGTAAGAGATATTCAGTCCAAATTTAGTCTATATTTCACGTAACTCTTTTTGCCTTATCTGCTTCAACTACATTTGGAATTGAATTTGAAAATTTTTAATTTATGTTCTATTTCAATGGTTTATTATGAAACCCATTGTCAGCATTTAATGGCAAACTAAGATTTATGAAACAGAGCAGTACTCCCTCTGCTGCTATTTAAGAATATTTCAGGAAGTTCACATTATTTTTAGAGCCTAATTAAAAGGGGGTGACAAACAATCATCTCCAGCAGTAAAACACTTGTCCATGTACTTGGAAAGTTTAGTGTCCTGTACTTTGTTTCATTTGTCATCTGGTACTAAAGTTTAAGCTTAGTTACATATTCAGATATTTGGGGATTTTTTTAAATGTTTATATATTTTCAAAATTCTATTGTAAAGGTTATTGTACAGAGAGATCACCACTACATAAGACAGGTAGTGAGTACATTTCTCCTTGAATAGTGTCACCCTATGCAGGAAATTTTCTATCAAAGAAACTAGGTTTAGTAGGGCTTTGGTTATTAGTATTATTTCCTTTTTAACAAAGTAAAAACCTCTTGTTTTCATTTCCTGGAGTTTTTTCCAATAAATATTATTTTATATGGTCAGATTCACACAGGCACTGTGCCTATCTGTTCCTCTTCCAAGAATATATTCCTTCAGACTACATCGAATTTATAGATAATTTTGAACAATATGGCCATTTTTGCAATGTTATAACTATTCATGAACATGGAAGGTCTTTCTATTTCTGATATCTCTTTGACTTCTTACTTCAAATTTTTATAGTTTTTGCTTCAAATATCTTTTGCTTCCTTTGTTAAGTTTATTCACAGATATTTAGAATTATTTCATTAAGACAAAAATACACTGAAACACTTCGGTCATGTTCTCTTTTTAGTTTTATGGTAAAATATTGGATGGTCAAAAATCTGTCTGGGGAGTTCAATAAAGTTTCAAGGATGATCCTTCGCGATGGCATTCACTTATCTTATTTCTATAAATCTTGGGTTTTACACACAAGATGATCAAAATGTCTTATATGCTATACATTGACACAGCCTCATCCCTATCACTTCTAGACACAAAAATAGGTCAACCAAAAAGGAAAAAGCTATAGACTAAGGTGGAGAAAAGAAACTGAGTTTTTCTAATGAACTGCACAGGATGTAGTGAGCTTTCCCAAGGAAATCTCAAATATATTGAGTTGAGACATATTACTGACTTCTACAACATTGGTTTCCTAGGTTCCCCTTTCCAATATAGCTTTGAACTTTATAATCCAAAATAACAGGGAACCCAAAATAAATATGCCCAAAACATCCTCTGAATTTTAAATTGCACTCAATCAAATGGAAATATAGGAGTTACAATTGAGTTTGTGGTCAAGAGAACTGTAAGACTGTGCCATGCTGAACCAAAGCCACTATGTAATTGCTCTTCCAACTATTTTGGCATCATCTTTAAGACAGACCTAGTTATCTTATTGAAAAAGCATAATTTCTTCTTATAAAAAATCCAAGTAGAATTATAGGTTTCAAGTGAACTTGAAATTAATTTTCAAAATTCCACTAAAATGGATTAGGATCAAACCATCATAAATTAATATTAACTAAAGTTAATACTAAATTGTCAGTATGAACCAGGTAATGCTATCAGGGTATCTATCATACAAGAAGATTCAATCCATAGGAAAATACCTAAGCCATTTCATCTATGATAAATCACATGTGATTGCATAGAAATCAGATAGCTTATCGTTATTGAAGTAAGTCATCAGTGATTTGTGTATGTTGAATTTTGTTTAGAATCCCAGCATGCTAGACGAGACTCTGTCGGTGAAGGAAAAGCAAAGAAAGGTGAGCACTCCACTATAAAGGAAAAGTACAGCAGCTAAAGATAGATTCTACAACACGTAAACCTGCATTTTATAATTATCTCAGTGAAAATAGCTACATTCTTACAGTAGCTCCCGTTGACTCCTTTCAGTCATTTGTAAATAATAACCCCTTGCCAAAGTAAGTAACATCAATCCCTAAGCATCCTGCCTTTAACAAAGACCTGCAAGGAATATAAAAGACTGTCTAATACAATGAATTTACATTTGGTGAACCATTATAGGTGTTACCCATGGGCTTGGTTATGCCATCAGAAAACCTATACAGAAAAGTATTTCTTTGGCTTCTTCATTGAATTGCTTTCTTTGATACGTACTTTAGCATAAAGCTCTCAATTTCCTCTATCACAGATCAATGGAAGCAAAACTTCCATTACACCTAGGATCCAAACACTAGCTAAGAAATGTCATTCAGGATCAAGGGACAGAATAAGGCTTCTTCCTCTGAGTAATTATATAATATACACCTCTAAATGACATAATTTTTTTTCAAATTTTTATAATCAAACTGATGTACAGAGAGGTTATAGTTTCATATGTTAGGCATTTCTTGTACTGTTTGTTCCCTTGTCCCTCATACCCCCCTCCCTCCTCCCCCTTTCCCTTTCCCGCCTGAGGTGTTCAGTTCACTTACACCAAACAGTTTTGCAAGTATTGCTTTTGTAGTTGTTTGTCTTTTTTTACCCTGTGTCTCTCAATTTTGGTATTCCCTTTCAATTTCCTACTTCTAATACCAGTATACATGGTTTCCAATATACTCAGATAAGATTACAGAGATAGTGTAGGTACAACCACAGGAAGGTGATACAAGAACATCATCAATAATAGAAGCTACAGATACACATGGGACGTTGAAAGTAGTTACAACTGTGATATAACAATCGTTTCCATAACATGGAGTTCATTTCACTTAGCATCATCTTATGGGATCATAAGGGTATAGCTATTGGGCTCTTGTGATGCTCTGCTATGACTTGCCTAAACCTGTACTAATTATTCCCAATAAAGGAGACCATAGAGTCCATGTTTCTTTGGGTCTGGCTCACTTCACTTAGTATAATTTTTTCCAAGTCCTTCCATTTCCTTACAAATGGGGCAATGTCATTCTTTCTGATAGAGGCATAAAATTCCATTGTGTATATGTACCACATTTTCCTGATCCATTCATCTACTGAGGGGCATCTGGGTTGGTTCCAGATTCTAGCTATGACAAATTGTGCTGCGATGAACATTGTTGTGCTGGTGGCATTACTGTGATTGTGTTTGTGGTCTTTTGGATAGATACCCTAAAGTGGGGTTGCTGGGTCATAGGGGAGTTCTATATTTAGTCTTCTGAGGAATCTCCATACTGCTTGCCAGAGTGGCTGAACCAGTTTACATTCCCACCAACAATGAAGTAGGGTTCCCTTTTGGCCACATCCCCTCCAACAATTGTTATTGTTAGTTTTCTTGATATATGACATTCTTACTGGGGTGAGATGGAATCTCAATGTTGTTTTGATTTGCATTTCTTTTATGGCCAGTGATGTAGAGCACTTTTTCATATGTCTCTTGGCCATTCTCATTTCCTCATCAGAGAAGTCTCTTTGTAAGTCTTTAGCCCACTTGATGAGGGGGCTATTGGTTCTTTGTGGTTTTGTTTTGGAGGAAGATAATTTTTTTAGTTCTGCATATATTTTAGAGATGAGGCCTTTGTCCGTTGAATGGCCGGTAAAGATCTTCTCCCAGCCTGTGGGCTTTCTGTTTATCTTGTGAGCTATGTCCTTTGCTGTGCAGAAGCTCTGCAGTTTGATGCAGTCCCATTTGTCCAACCTTTCTTTGATTTGTAGCCTTTCTGGGTCATTGTTAAGGAAGATCCGTCCTGCGCCAAGGAGCCCAAGTGTTTCTCCTACTCCTTCCTTTAGTGTTTTCAGGGTGTCTGTTTTGATTTCGAGGTCTTTAATCCATTTGGAATTGATTTTGGTGCAGGGTGATATGTAAGGATCTAGTTTTAGTTTGTTGCATGTGTTGAGCCAGTTTTGCCAGCATCATTTGTTAAAGAGGCTATCTTTCTTCCAAGCTATTGTTTTAGCTCCTTTATCAAAGATTAAGTAGGCATAGTTCTGTGGATTCATTTCTGGGTCTTCAATTCTGTTCCATTGGTCTTCAGGCCTGTTCCGGTGCCAATACCAAGCTGTTTTTATTACTATAGCTTTATAATACAGCTTGAAGTTGGGTATTGTAATTCCTCCAGCACTGCTCTTTCTGCTTAGGATTGTTTTTGCTATTCTAGGTCTTTTATTGTTCCATATGAATTTCTGGATTGCTTCCTGTATTTCATTAAAAAATGCTGTTGGTATTTTAATGGGTATTGCATTGAATTTGTAGATAGCCTTTGGCAATATTGCCATTTTGATTATATTAATCCTCCCAATCCAGGAGCATGGGAGGTTTTTCCATTTCCTTAGTTCTGACGTAATTTCATTTTTCAAGCTTTTAAAGTTCTCCTCAAAGAGGTCTTTCACTTCTTTGGTTAAGGTTATACCTAGGTATTTTATGTTTGGGGGGGCTATTGCAAAAGGAGTTGCTTTCCTGATTTCAGCCTCAGTCTTTGGGTCGTTAGCATAGAGAAAGGCCATTGATTTTTTTTCAAATTTTTATTATCAAATTGATGTACAGAGGTTACAGTTTCATACATTAGGCATTGGATACATTTCTTGTACTGTTTGTTACCTTGTCCCTCATACCCCGTCCCTCCTCCCCTTTTCCCTTCCCCCCTCCCCCCCCCCGAGGTGTTCAGTTCACTTACACCAAACAGTTTTGCAAGTATTGCTTTTGTAGTTGTTTGTCTTTTTTTACCCTGTGTCTCTCAAATTTGGTATTCCCTTTCAATTTTCTGCATCCAATACCAGTATACACGGTTTCCAATATACTCAGATAAGAAGGCCGTTGATTTTTGAGGGTTTATTTTATATCCTGCAACTTTGCCGAAGTTTTGGATCCACTCTAGTAGCTTGAGGGTAGAGTCTATGGGATTCTTTAGGTATAGGATCATGTCATCTGCGAAGAGAGAAAGTTTAACTTCATCTTTTCCTATTTGGATCCCCTTTATATTTTCTTCTTGCCAGATTGCTCTGCCTAGGAATTCTAGTACTATGTTGAAGAGCAGGGGAGAGAGTGGACATCCCTGCCTTGTTCCTGATTTTAAAGGGATTGGCTTTAGTTTTTCACCATTTAGAGTTATGCTTGCTGTTGGTTTGTCATAAACTGCCTTGATTATATTCAGGAATGTTTCCTGGAATCCCAGTTTTTCCAGGGCTTTTAGCAGAAATGGGTGCTGGTTTTTATCGAACACTTTTTCCACATCCAGAGATAAAACCATGTGGTTCTTTAGCTTGCTCCGGTTGATGTGGTGGATTACATTAATTGACTTGCGTATATTAAACCAACTTTGCATCCCTAGGATGAATCCAGTTTGATCGTGGTGTATGATGTTTTTGATGACCTGTTGAAGTCAATTGGCCAGAAATTTGTTGAGAATTTTTGTGTCTATGTTCATCAGGGAGATCGGTCTATAGTCCTCTTTCCGTGATGAGTCCCTGCCTGGTTTTGGGATGAGGGTTATACTGGCTTCATAGAATGAGTCTGGTAGTGAACTTTCTCTTTCAATTTCATTGAAGAGCTTGAGAAATATTGGAGTGAGTTCTGTTTTGAAGGCCTTGTAGAATTCTGTAGTGAATCCGTCTGGACCTGGGCTTTTCTTGGATGGTAGATCATTTATTGCCGTTTCTATTTCAATACTGGATATGGGTCTGTTTAGAAGGTTTAAATCTTCATGGTTAAGTTTGGGGATATCAATTTTTTCTAGGAAATCATCCATTTCTTCCACGTTCTCGAATTTGTTGGCATAAAGGTTTGCAAAATAGTCCCTTATTATTTTCTGAATTTCGGTTATTTCTGTGGTGATGTTACCTGTTTCATCTCTTATCTTGTTTATTTGAGTGGGCGGCCTTCGTTTTTTGGTCAGGTTTGCCAGGGGTCTGTCTATCTTGTTGATTTTTTTCAAAGAACCAACTCTTTGTTTTGTTGATTCTTTCTATGGTTTTTTCATCTCTAATTGATTTAATTCTGATTTGATTTTAATTATTTGCTTCCGTCTGTTGACTTGGGGTTTGGCTTGTTGTTCTCTCTCAAGGAAATTAAGGTGTTTCCTTAAATTATTGAGTTGCTGTTTCTCCAGTTTTTGATGTATGCACTCAGAGATATAAATTTTCCTCTGAGTACTGCCTTTGCTGTGTCCCAAAGGAGCTGGTACTTTGTGTCCTCAACTTGGTTGAAGTCCATAAACATTTGAATTTCCATTTTAATTTCTTCAATGACCCACTGATGGTTCAGCAGTGTGTTGTTTAGTCTCCATGAATTGTAGGATTTTCTGTGGTGGCTGTTTGAGTTGAGCTCTAATTTTATTCCATTGTGATCTGAGAGAGTGAAGGGAATGGTTTTGATACTTCTGAATTTGTACAGATTTTCTTTGTGCCCTAAGATGTGATCTATTTTGGAGAATGTTCCATGTGCTGCGGAGAAGATGGGTGTATTCTGTTGTTGCTGGGTGGAATATTCTGTAGATGTCGGTTAAGTCTAGTTGGTCTATGCAATTATTTAGTTCTGTGATTTCTTTGTTCAGTTTTTGGCGTGTTGATCTGTCCAGAGGTGATAGTGGAGTGTTAAAGTCCCCAACTATCAATGTGTTTGGGTCTATGAGTGTTTTTAGAGACAGTAGTGTTTGTTTGATGAAGTTGGGTGCTCCTGCATTTGGTGTGTAGATATTTAGAATGGTTACATCTTCCTGTAGCAGAGATGATGTAATTTTTTTGTGTGTCAGCTTCTTAGAAGTTCAAAACCAAATGAGTGCCTGAGTATCTGTGCAATATACTACATATCAATAGTTGCTTTATACTTCTTATGGTTTTGGCCTTCCATTTGAAGATATACTTCCTTCATATTTGAGTTTCATTTCTTTCTACTTTGCTTTAATGATTTAAGATAAGGAACATTTGATTTTTAATGTAATTAATAGTTTTAAAGAAGTTGTTTGTAGAAAAAATTCCAGATTGTTAAGTATATTAGTTACACTTATGTTATATTACTATAACAATTAAAAATTGAAATACACTTGTAACACATACACTTTACTGATTCCAGGGTACATTCAAAGGGCATTATCATTAAGTGTGTACCTTTTGTTTGTTCACCACAAATGCCAATATACTTGCACCCAAACTGGTGTGCTAAAAATGATATTTATTTTGTCCCTTAAATATACTGTTGAAGGGGGCTGGGGATATGGCCTAGTGGCAAGAGTGCTTGCCTCCTATACATGAGGCCCTAGGTTTGATTCCCCAGCACCACATATACAGAAAATGGCCAGAAGGGGCGCTGTGGCTCAAGTGGCAGAGTGCTAGCCTTGAGCAAGAAGAAGCCAGGGACAGTGCTCAGGCCCTGAGTCCAAGCCCCAGAACTGGCCAAAAAAAAAAAAAAAATATATATATATATATATATATATATATATATATATATATATATATATATATACTGTTGAAGAGAATCTTGCCCAGCTTTGGTTATATGACACTCTGGGCTAATTAAGATGGTTGGTGTGTTAACTCTGAAATAAAGGATTTAGTTAAAATTCTAATCGCTCTAATTTATGTTCATCCCGCACTTATTTTTTATCATAAAAACACATGAAAGACAATAATAAGCTCATCAGAAATAGAAACTAAGTATACTTCTGAATGTAACATATACAATCATTAAATGTATATCCTTAATTGAAAACACATAGCTAAACAAATAATAAGTAATCATGCAAGGGCAAAAGTAAAAATGCATACATTATAGCCATAAAGTTATCTGATTCTCTAACTCCAACAATTTACAAAAGTCTTTAGCTTGTATTTTACACATCCATGGTGGGAAATTGTATTTAAACAAAGTGTGACTCTCAGAGTCGTTTTGTTCACAGCATAGTATAGAAATGCTAAAGTTTCGGCTTTTATAACAAGGTTTCCTTCATCAAGAGAAAAGTGCATGATTCTATTTCTTGATACTTAATATTAATGCCATTGAATGTAAACTGTTTTTTTATCTCATAGGCCATTTAATTACAGTTTTACTTGAACTTATCTCCTAAGCTGAAAAACTAGCACTGTGATCCTCTTCTTCAAATTCATTATTTCCTGCTATTAGCATTGTTGAGGCATGTTAGATGCACTTCTAAAGTCTTAGCACTGATGTTTCATTCACAGCTGTAGTTATGATGATCTTAAAGTATTCTTTCTGTCATTTTCTTGACCTATTGTATTTTGTCATAAAACAATGGATTTTTTCCCACAATTTTATAGTCTTACTTGGAGTTGTTAATTAGGTGCTAGATAAGGAATGATTTTCATGAACAACCAAGTTCAGCAAAGGCAGCTTAAATCACAATAAAATACTTTTAGCTAATATTTTTGCCTATGTCAGAGTGCACCTCCCAGAGAGAAATAGAATAAAGGAGAAATAAGAACTCGTGAGTATTTTGGCTGCAGAATTATTCTATCTTAGGGCAGTAACTACTGTGACTACAGTCTTGTCAAACACTCTTAGGAATTCAGTAAAATCATCTCTACTTCTCATGGCCTGCCACCATGGAAGACTACATGGGGCTTATTCATGCCTATTCCCAAACAGAAGGGGTATACCAATATTATATACACGCAGGCATGTAATATTTTAAGGATTAATTGATAAACCAATCATTCTTACCTGGAATCTTGGAACCTGGCTCAAGTGGCAGAGTGCTAGCCTTGAGCAAAAAGAAGCCAGGGACAGTGCCCAGGCCCTGAGTTCAAGCCCCAGGACTGGCCAAAAAAAAAAAAAAAAGTCATACAAAAGCTGAGGATTATTTTATGATCAGATAGCAAAATTGAACTATAATAATCTTTTTATACAATTCATAATCATAGTAATAAACCACTTCCTCTGTAGTGTCTGTTGTGTACTAGGAACTTCGTAAGATAATTTACATATATAATCTTATTAAATTCTCACACCCACCTCTGAAGTCTAAATTGTAATTTTTATATAAATTTTTTCTTATGAACTGAAAAACCTACAACAAAGGAAAATTAGTCTCTCTTCACACTGTCAAAACCTCACATTGTGTCACAACATTAAATTGCTTATAGCAGTCCTGGATTTCCCTTTATGATATTATTGCTCATGATGAGTTTGGTTGTTTATTTGTTTAATTTTTCAAAAAAAATCACACCCAAATTATACAAAAGGCAATCTGCATGCATTACAAATAGCAAACACTCAGAAAATAAATTTATAAGACATCTAAATGGCATTACACATACTAAAGATTTCTAGATATCAATCTAATGAATACTTCGAAAATGAGCTGAGCGGTAGACAGTAAAACCCAGTCAATTATCACAGGGAATGAAGTCTAGAGCCAGCCTGCCCAGACTGAAATTCTCATTCTGCCATTTCCCATATGGTTGACCTCAAGAAAGTTTTTTTAAATCTTTGTATGCCATCTATGTATAAAATGAGGAATAAGAGTAACTGGCTCTGTGGTTATTATTAGGAATAAAAATGTGCAGAATAGATAGGCAGAATTAAGTCTGGCTTAGAGTATATACTAAATAAACCAACTATAATTATTAGTCCTCAACAAAGGTACTAAAGATTAGCAAAAAGAGGAATCCTCTGCAAACTTGAGGTAGAGAGTTTCCAACAATTATTGCTGGTTGAATATATAGTTATACTAAAATTAGCTTTTACAGGAGCCCCAATGATCAGTGTCATCACTTTAGAGACTTGTGCTCATTCCATATTTTAGGCATCATACACAGTAGTAACTTTTCTTTGTCAAGTTTTTTCTAAATACTTTCTCAATAGGGATTTTGAGAATAAATTGGTTCATGTTCAACCTCTGGCTCTTTGCTTAATACTGGCTACATTCTCTTCCTGGTTGACTTGTTTCCATCTATTTACTTCTGAAGTAAACTCTTCAGGACATCTGTATTGTCCTGGTTCTCAGCTCTGGTTGCTGCTTTTTCTTTGTATCCCAGGAAGCCCTCAGCATTAACTGTTAGCTGTTGTTTATTAAATCAGACCCTGTGAGAAGTATTTCCATGTATTTTCTCCCTTCTCTCCATGCTCTGACAAATACTTATTTAATTAAAATTTTCCTATGTTCTAATGTCTTCTCTTTGCCTATTAGTAGAATTTGTTCATATCTTAGAACTATTTATTTTCTTGATTTTAAATCATAGTTCCAACTCTCCACATTTAATTACTCGGAGCTTTACTAAGTTGTTACTGTTATTACTTGCTCATTCACTTACTTATTGCTAATGCCTAATGCTCTCTCATTTCACGTTTGGTTGACAATTGTTTTATCCTTTTCTTTTCTTTCTTTCTTTCTTTCTTTCTTTCTTTCTTTCTTTCTTTCTTTCTTTCTTTCTTTCTTTCTTTTTTTTTTTTTTTGCCAGACCTGGGGCTTGAACTCTGAGCACTGTCCCTGGCTTCCTTTTTTGCTCAAGGCTAGCACTCTACCAGTTGAGCCACATGCCACTTCTGGCTTTTTCTGTTTATGTGGTGCTGAGGAATCAAACCCAGAGCTTCATGCTTGCTAGGCAAGCATTCTACCCCTAAGCCACATTCCTAGCCCCATTTTTTTTTAATCCGTAACACTGCTTAAATACACCCTGTGCCTTAAAATTGAATTTTATTTATTTATTTATTTATTTTTAAAAATTTTATTTTATTGTATTGTAGGAGTGATGTCAGACAGGTTATGATTGCAGAAGTAAAGTAATGAGTACATTCCTTGTCCAACATTGTTGCCCCCTCCTTTGTTTGTTTGTTTGTTTTTCCTTATTTATTGTCAAAGTGATGTACAGAGAGGTTACAGTTTCATATGGTAGGCACTGGATACATTTCTTGTACTGTTTTTTTTTTTTTTTGGCCAGTCCTGGGCCTTGGACTCAGGGCCTGAGCACTGTCCCTGGCTTCTTCCCGCTCAAGGCTAGCACTCTGCCACTTGAGCCACAGCGCTGCTTCTTGCCGTTTTCTGTATATGTGGTGCTGGGGAATCGAACCTAGGGCCTCGTGTATCCAAGGCAGGCACTCTTGCCACTAGGCTATATCCCCAGCCCTCTTGTACTGTTTGTTACCTCCTTCCTCATTCCCCCCTCTCCTTCCCCCTTCCTCTCTCCCCCCATGAGTTGTTCAATTGGTTTACACCAAATGGTTTTGCAAGTATTGCTTTTGTAGTCGTTTGTCTTTTTATCCTGTTTCTCTCCATTTAGGTATTCCCTTTCACTTTCCTAGTTCTAATACTAGAAAGAAGCCAGAATAGGCACAGATAAAAATAAAATAATATACAGTGATAGTGCAGGTACAACCACAGGAAGGGGATACAAGAGGATCATCAACAATAGAAGTTACAGTTTCACATGGCATGTTGAAAGTAATTACAACAGTGATAAATCACTTGTTTCCATAACATGGAGTTCATTTCACTTAGCATTATCTTATGCATTCATAAGGGCATATCTATTAGGCTCTTGTGATCCTCTGCTGTGACTAGCCTAAACCTGTGCTAATTATTCCCTATGAGGGAGACCATAGAGTCCATGTTTCTTTGGTCTGGCTCACTTCACTTAGTATAATTTTTTCCAAGTCCTTCCTTTTCCTTACAAATGGGGCAATGTCATTCTTTCTGCTAGAGGCATAAAATTCCATTGTGTATATGTACCACATTTTGCTGATTCATTCATCTACTGAGGGGTATTTGGGTTGGTTCCATATTTTAGATATGACAAATTGTGCTGCAATGAACACTGTTGTGCTGGTGGCTTTAGTGTGTTCTTGTTTGTGGTCTTTTGGGTAGATGCCCCAAAGTGGGGCTGCTGGGTCATAGGGGAGCTCTATATTTAGCCTTCTGAGGAATCTCCATACTGCTTTTCAGAGTGGCTGAACCAGTTTACATCCCCACCAACAATGAAGTAGGGTTCCCTTTTGGCCACATCCCCTCCAACATTTATTATTGTTAGTTTTCTTGATATAGGACAATCTTACTGGGGTGAGGTGGAATCTCAATGTTGTTTTGATTTGCATTTCTTTTATGGGCAGTGATGTAGAGCATTTTTTCATATGTCTTTTGGCCATTCTCATTTCCTCATCAGAGAAAGATCTGTTTTCTTATAAAACAAAAACTTTTGAAAATCTAATTATAGAATATACTACAAACCATTCAATCATGAAGCATCAAGTCTCAATGATTAAACTTCACAAGTGAAAACAAATTTATTAGAAACCTGAACCATCATTGTTGTTCATTATAATCATGAAAGGTTTTGTTCAAAATCACATCATTCATTCACTACTCCACAAATATATTTCATTTCTTCAAATATCTTTCCTTCCAGCATTTTTATTGTTAAAAATTAGGTAAGGGTTAACTTATAATCATCCAAAATATTCCTGTCTCTTAGTTTTTACTACATGAGCATAATATTCGGGTTCTCTCTTTAGGATTTCTACTAAGAGAAATTTATCAAAAAACTCATCTTAGAAATAGATGTTACTTTTTATTTCACCAGAGATAAGGTTAAAGAACTACCATATAGAAAAACAAACAAAATTATAAACATTTTTGGCTACTGACAAAATGAATGTTTAAAATCATTTTATATCTAAAAACTTTTAAATGCAACTTCAACATATGGATAATAGATGCTACTTTTTAAATATATAAATTAAAATCACCTAAGTTTCCCATCATTCATAACACTGCCTACTGCTCCTCTGCTTATAAATTGTGCAGTTTTAATTACAATGAAGTAGATGCATTTACTTTTCCAAACTCCATTAGCATGAAATAAGCCTTATATTTTTTAATTTTTTTCTTTATTATTTAGTCTTCCCCCCAAAAAAATATAGTTTGGAAAGAAAGCACTCCTAGTGTTACAGGAATATTTAAACAGCTTTTTAAATGTTCAACAATTAATCTGAAAATAAATTTTTTAAAACTCAAATTGAGTGAATTTCTAAAGAATAATAATCTGGATTTTTTTCAGGACATTCCTGGTGTTCTCGGAGTTACAGAATAAGGTCATTCCAACCATAATGGTGCCACTTAGCTAGTCTTGAATCCCCTATTGAAATCAGGACAATTGAAGTAGATATTTTTCAGATTTTAAATCAATACAATAAATCTCTTCTTCCTCTTCTCTTTGTCTTCTTTCTTTCTTTCTTTTGCCATGCCTCCCTTCACCTGCCTATCCTAAGTCCCCGTACCCTGTCACTTGGTCTCTTGCTCTTGATCTGTTGCTCTCTCTTCCTTTCCTCCTTTCTCTCTCTCTCTCTCTCTCTCTTTTTTTTTTTTTTTTTGCCAGTCCTGGGCCTTGGACTCAGGGCCTGAGCACTGTCCCTGGCTTCTTTTTGCACAAGGCTAGCACTCTGCCACTTGAGCCACAGCACCACTTCTGGCCATTTTTTGTATATGTGGTGCTGGGGAATTGAACCCAGGGCTTCATGTACACAAGGCAAGCACTCTTGCCACTAGGCCATATCCCCAGCCCCTTTCTCTCTCTTCTTCCCCATCTCTCTATTTCTCTCTATTTCTCTCTCCTTCCACTACTCTCTCTCTATATATATACATATATTCCCATATTCTTCTCCTTTTCCCTTTCTTTCTGTTTTGCTTTTCCTCCCTCCCTTCTCTTCTTCCTTTCTCTCTTTCTCTGTCACTGAGTGTGTATTTCTCCTCATGTGTTTCTGCCTTCCTCTCTGACTCTCTATCCTTTATTTACTGAAATTTGCACAACTACTATCTTTATACTCTGACAGCAGCAAGAAATATAGTTTCCTCCCCGAAACCCTGTTACCCACAGATCACGTGGAAAGATTTAGTTGCTGCAAGGCCTCTCTCATTCTGCCTGCTTCATCTTCCTCCTTTCCCTCTGCCCTGGGCCCCAGAGGCACCATTCATGTTCTGCCTATCCCCGTTCTCATTCAGGATAAATAATTTGCCAGTTTCTGTAACTGGAAATGAAACCTTTTTTTTTGTTTTGTTTTTGCTGGAGTCTAACCTTTATTGTTTTTTTTATTTTTTTAAATTTTTATTGACAAACTGATGTACAGAGAGGTTACAGTTTCATACCTTAGGCACTGGATGCATTTCTTGTACTGTGTGTTACCTCCTCCTTCATTCCCCCCTCCCCTGAGTCTAACCTTTATAAGAGTCATTGCTCCAACGTAAAAAGCAAAGATAAAGAAGGAAAGAGATTATCAAATTATTTTGAATAGTGAGTTTAGTAAGAGCCATTGGATTGTTTAAGATAAGAAAACATTTTTGTAGTCTTTTAGTTCATTTGGAAGTTAGGAAGAATGAGGTTTTAATTTTTCTTTTGATTTGCTGAGACTGCCTAAAGATAATTTAAACAAAAATGAGGAATGAACCAAAGTCTAAGCCAATCAAATTGATTCACACCCAGAATTCTTTCCTGCTTAGTATTGGAATGTTTTAATATGCATGTTTAAGGTTCTTCTAAAGGAAAATCACCAGGAGGGAAAACACCAGTAAAGAAGTCTCCAGTTGACTCTGCAGAGGTGTCACCCACTCCAATAATGCCACAGGCACCAAAGCCAGGATCAGAAGAATGGGTCTATGTTGATGAGCCGATTCCTGAGGTAGGACAAATTCACACCACTGCTTTGCAGCATCACCAAAGTCTTTCATGGCTAGTAAAATGTATGTATGGTGTCACCTTGCCTGTGTGAGGTCCTGATTGCAGTCCTCAACAATGAAAAAATAATATCTGAGATAAACTTTCTAGACATCTCATTGAACCACATCTCAAAGTTTTCCCTCCTCGTTGCAGTTTCTGAGTCACACTTTGAAGTGCTGAAATGAGGGGAACGATGTGTTCTATGAGGACCAATTTGCTCCCTGAGGACAAGCAGAGATTCAGTTTCCTAGAACTCAGATTTCCCCTGAACACACCCACCAGAAAATTCACAGCCTTCCTTCCACGTTCCAGTGCCCACATCGTAATGCTTTTAGACCAAGTTTCACATCAGACCATTTCGAACTACAAGACAATTTTTAAGTTAACTAAACCAATAATAATAATAATAATAATAATAATACCAAGATACTTAACTTGCCAGCCTGAAATGCATGGACAAGACAAGGAGATGCCCCAAGGGAAGCCCCTGTTCTCCCCCAGCTGCAAGTGTCAGCTGGCTGCTCCCAGCTGCTTCAGCAGATAAATTGCCTTGAGGGGAAAAAAAGCACACCAAGTGGTGATTTATAACTTTTCAAAGGCCAAGACTAAGTTCCTCCTTTTAGTCTGTGGTCCCCAGTGGTCTCTTACTATCATGATGGCAAGAGCCATCAGGTATTTCAGAGGGATCCTACATTGTGCTTGTGACAGTGTTGCTGTTTTTATTGTGTTTTCCCAGGGATTGCTGATAGCTCAATTAGGTTACAAATTTATTGGAGGGACAGGGTGAGAGCATTTAGAATAAGCAATGAAACACTACACAGAATGAAACTTAGATTCTTGGTTAATTTTGAGTGAGCATGAGGACAAGATTAGAAGAGGGAATATTTGAAGAGGAGACTCTTAAATGATATATATCTATATATCATATATTGATATCATTCAGACAAAGAATCTACTATATGTGTGTATATATGTATATTATGTACATATGTATACCTATACACATGTATGCATAGCATTATGTGTAGAATAGGTATACATGTGCTTATATGTGCGTACATATATACACAGATATACATATTCATATTTATATGTTTGATATATAGAAAAAAATATAAAAGGGAAATGTCATAGAAGAAGAATATAGAAATTTTAAATCATTCCTCCTATAGACTAGCTGGTTTGACTAGGGTGGGTTAGTTATGTGATTATTTTAACTGCTCCTCAGAATTGTTTTGTAAGAGATAAACTAGAAAACAGATTAGAAGTATGTCGAAGAGGTTGTTAAAATGTCAAAGGAAAGGGCTGGGGATATGGCCTAGTGGCAAGAGAGCTAGCCTCGTATACATGAGGCCCTGGGTTTGATTCCCCAGCACCACATATACAGAAAATGGCCCGAAGTGGCGCTGTGGCTCAAGTGGCAGAGTGCTAGCCTTGAGCAAAAGGAAGCCAGGGACAGTGCTCAGGCCCTGAGTCCAAGGCCCAGGACTGGCCAAAAAAAAAAAAAAAATGTCAAAGGAAAATTAACTTTGATAAATGGACATTTGCAATATGAACATAAAATATTTTAAGCTTTTAATACTATCCTATCTCCATCCCCAAATCTACATCCATAAATGTAACTAATAAGATGTTTCAAACAGGTCAGCTTACACATTTTAGTACCTGTTATGTACAAATACTGAGCTCAGGACTGGCGGTGCAAAGCAGACAAGTTAGAATTTCTGTATCCAATGACACCATCCTTTTGGAGTCAGAAAAATACAAGCAACAGTTTTGTTACCAAACTTATAACCAAAGTACAGACTTACAATCACATAGAGAAGAGAATCGTGCATTTTGTTTGCATTCCCATTGCAAGGAATCTTAAAATGTGATTTCCTTGGTTAGGAACAGGGAGAAGGAAAGTGCAAGACAACGACTTGGTGTATTAAGGAAGAGAGAGTTTGAGGAAACAGCGTTTAGGAGACAAATCTGGCAGGAAGACAGCTCTAGATTCATGTGGGCGTTAAAAACAGTGATGAGCAAAGCATTTGGCCTTTAGCTACGTGATAGCAGAACCCATCAGTGTTCTTAAGCAAGTCATATGTGGAAATCCACTTACAAAATAATGACTCAGAAGAATGGGGCAGTGAATTGCAAAAGTGTAGGAGGTGACTACATCCATGACACCAAACAGCTGATGTCGCCTAGATCAAGCTCTTGGAGCCCCATTGCCACAAGTGCTTCACCTTTAAATGAGAAAACTAATAGACATTAGTTTTACAGGTGGTTGTAAATTCCTTATTTCACAAAGCTGTTTGATAATATTAAAAAGATTAATATTAAAATATTTAAAATATATTTTTTTAAGTTCCGGTTTTGTCAGGAGGTTTTTGTATTGTTGTAGACAAGAGCTTAGCCTGGATGAGTGTAATAGCCCTAACAGGGGATGACAGAAAAGGATAGAATCTAGGAATGGCTCCGGCTCAGGAAATATATCTTAATTTCTAGATTTTTTTCATCCTCTACTTCCTTCCTGTTTCATGAAGCTCTTCCCTTGTCCTTGAACTCCTCCCTTGTCCTTGAATGTGCCAGAATATTCCCACCACAGGGCCATTGCACCTGTTGTACTTTCCGTTCACAATGTTCATTACCAAAATTTCCCTTCTCAATGTCAGTGTCTAAAGAGGTGTTCCCTGACAACTCAAAACAGTTCCTCTGTCACTTGTAACACACAATACCTAAATTTGTTTACTTAAATCACTTGAATGTACTTAAATTATTTAATTTGTTTACTTAAATATATACATAATGTAAGTGAATGAATATATGTGTATATGCATATATACCTTATTCACCACCATACTCCTATTCTCTAGAGTAGTGCCTTATAGAATGGCCACTCAATGAGTAAATCTTGGTTGGTTACTTATTAGCTTGGACACAGAAAACAATGAGTAATGGCTCATCAATCCTGCATTTTTGCATGGCTTTCTCCTTATTAATGATAAGTGTTCAGCAAACCAAGAAGGAAGACAATGTGAATGGAGGCCATCCTTCTTCAAATACCATAATGAAGGTCAAAAAGTTGAAAGCAAATTCACACTCAAAACATAATTTGTCCTGGGACAATGACATGAGTTGTAGGACAATAAAGAGAACTTCTGCCTTAAAATATTATTCTTACTATATCTGCAGAAATTGGATAACATATCTGTGGTACTTGGCATTTCATGATTGGAGAGGAAATTTTCCAGGTGGCCTCTCATGAATATGCATGTGACTCCGAGTCAATTAATACACAGCCAATAGGAGAATAATTATACAACAAGCTTGTATGCTTTATTTCATTTGGCTCATTTCTCATGTTTTGATCATCTATTTGTGTCACTGACGCTGACATGAAGAAGATGTTCTAATCCCCATAGCACATAGGATAAGGACACAATGTCAGAGAAGGGGCTCCTCCCACCCTTCCACCCTGAGATCAGTATCAGGAAGTGCTCCAGCTGAAACAAAATAGGATTGTTCCATTCACATATTCCATAAACATTTCTTGGAGACCTGCTAGGTCCCTGACACTAGGATAATGATAGCAAAGATTGTACTGTGGTGAATGAAGAAACCATTGTTTCTCACTTCACAGGATTGATATTCTGGAATATAACACAGATGATAAGCATTTAAAATTAATGTCATGAACACTATCATAACGGGAGGAGCACAGGGTGCTAAGGGAAATCCTCAGAGCATCTGAGGACAACCTTGTACCCTGACTGGATTGGAAAAGCAGCCATGTCTGCACTTGAATGTAGAACTTTTGGAACAGGTGTTCACTGGGGCAGAGGAGCAAGAAGTTTCACAAGGCACAATCTGCTAAATTTCTACATCTTGATCTTCTTGCTTAGAAGTGTTCTTTTGAACCAATTATTCAGAAGAATCTTCATTTTGAACCCATTATTTCTGTTCTTTACCACTTCACAGGAAATATCTTCATTTTTAGTACCTTACTGGGAACTGATAGAGAATTCCTACATCAGCACTATCAAAACTGTACTCAGGCATCTGAGAGAAGACCAGTTTGCTGTGCTTGTTTACTTGTATGAGACCCGGTAAGAAATATACACGTGTCCGAATTCTATCAGGGACAAGCACCCTAGAGAAAAATCCATGTCATTCTCTTAATTCCTTACAGAACAAGTTTCCAGGAGTTTCTAAGGCGTCCAGATCACAAGCAGGATTTCGTTTCTCAGTGGCAGGCTGATTTCAACTCTCTTCCCGATGATCTGTGGGAAGATGAAGACACAAAGGCTGAGCTACACCAACGAGTGAATGTAAGAACATGCTGACCCATTGGCGTCAATGACCGCCTTTGCATACCTTGTCCAACAAACACCAGTTCTTGAGCTGAGGTTCATCTGCACTTTCATTCACAGTGTGACTATGGTGGGTCCACTTCTCGCAAGAGAAGCCCCCTCGATATCTGCCTCATCATTCTTATCCTTGGGTCTTATGTGGACTATGTAGATGTGGCGAGTCCTAACGTTAATTCCATGCCTATCTTGAATACAATTTGCACAATCAGTTCATAGCAAGAAGGAAAACCAGGAAGGCCCAAAAGGTAGCTTGTACTGAACACACGAGTTACCTTTCCTGATGGCAGGTATCAAACCTTACAGATCTTCAGATCCAGAAAGCCAAGGGCTGAATGTTTGTAGACTGGTATATGTTCAGAAATCCATAAATGGGTTTTGTCACCCTGATGCTTTAAATAAGGGCTTCCAATGCGCAGTCTATCAACCTCCCAATCCTCACCTCTTCTGTAAATTGACAGACACCTCATGCCAGCAATACAAGCTACCAAAAGTTGAATCCAGTAATGATCACAATAATTATTTGTGAAACAAATTCAACCCCATGACCCCCCTCATTTGCTCAGAAAATATTAGTTAAGCATCATAATCCCACCATTTTTCAAGGTCAAGGAATTCAATAGTGAACAAAAAGTGTGTGACCCAGGAAATTTCCATTCTGGTAGCCAGGGTACAGAGAATTAATGACAAACAGACTAATACTGGTATTTTGTATGTACTAAGAACTGTTGAAAGGATAAGGAAGTAGGAAGCTCAGCTTCTGGTTTTAAGATCCTGTAGGGACTGCAAAGAGAGGGGAGATCAAGTTGGGAGGCTCTTAGAATTGAGACCAGTGTCCTAGAGGATGGGGAAGTGCTAAAGGGTTTAATAACCCAATAGGTAGCACATGTCTTAGTAAAATGAATTTTTTTCTTAGTTATTCCTCAAACTACTAAGCAACTATGTTAATCCTATAACTGCTTTTTCAATCTTGTTCCTACATGTTTATAAAGCAAGCCTCAAGTTTTTATACTTAGTTCCCATAGCAATGAGATAATTGTTGGTAGAAAAGGAGACGATTTACAAATTAAAAGCATCTTATTTCAGGCTTTTTTTTTTTTGGTCTAATTCCAAGTGTACAATGTTTGCTGTAGATAATTGGATGATTAAAAAGGCAAAACTTCTACCATCAATATTTAAATACACTTTAGGGCATGTCTATGTGAATTTCCAGATTATTTTTACAGAAATATGATTACAACATAGTTGTTTTGTAACATTCTTTCTTCATCAGTACAACACATTTTTGTTTTTAATCAAAATTGACCCAAAACATCATTTTTATGACTAAATGGTGTGATTAATTGTACAGATTGCTACCATTAGTCACAATTCCACTAACCAATATTGTTAGGCAGCATTTTTTATTATGGCTAATTATATATAATAAACTTTTAACCTAGCTAAACTCTGATTACATCTTTAATTGTGTTTTAGGTCATTGAAAATAGGGAATAAAAAGGATAAATGGTTGAATAAAAGATTAATTTTAAGATTATGTGAATTCATCCATTATTAAATGCTAACTGCTTTTAAAAATATTTTCCAACTTAAAGGGTAAGAGTATATCTTATTTAATTTGAATTTATAATTTTGAATAGAAAATGGAATTTTATTTTTAATAAAATTGACCTTTTTCTCCCTGAGCTTAAGGATCATTGATTTCTACCCACTTTTCTGTTTAAGTGGGCTTATTTTCTAATTGGTATCTATGACTTCTTTTAACGATGTAGACAATCTACTGATCATATGTTACAAGTGTATTGCCAGTTTAATGTTTGCCTCATATTTTTGAGGTGATTTTTAACATGTACAAAAAAAATCAATGTTTATGTGGATAAATATAGAAATATTTTATTGTAGCATTTGTGGCCAATTTAAAAACACGTCTCCATGACAAAATTAAATACAGTGTACCACTATTTTTTATACCTTCTACGTTTTTGTTTTCTCTTTACCAGGCCTGGGTCTTGAACTCAGGGCCCGAGCACTGTCCCTGGCTTCCTTTTGCTCAAGGCTAGCACTCTACCACTTAAGCCACAGCGCCACTTCTGGCCTTCTCTGTGTATGTGTGCTGAGGAATCAAACCCAGGGCTTCATGCATACCAGGCGAGTGCTCTACCTCTAGGCCACGTCCCAGCCCCACTTTCTAGTTTTATGTTCAACTTGTAAATACTTAAATTGTATTACTTTAATCGAGACTTAGAGTTTGTATTGAGTTGCATACAATAATCTTTTATCTCTATATATTATCACTTATCTCCTTAGTTGCACATGGTAGATATATTTCCTTATTTTTCTTTATTTATTATTTTTTAATTTTTTAATTTAGTAACAAAATATTACTGAAAATAAAATACATATATGTACCCTAAAACAAACCTAGAAGTCAAACCTGAGAAAAAGAGGCAGGAATTAACAGGGATAGAAGCAGAACCTCTGCTTATTTGGCAAATAAAAAGAATGTTACCCTTAACATACCAACCCAAGTAATATAGCAGAGATAAATTTCTATCAAGGGAGGATTAAATAAAACCAACAAATTTTCTTTTGAGTAGACTATTTGATATTTAGAAATACATTAATGGATACTAGAGAAAAACATGCATTAAAATAGTCTGTGTTTAAAGGGTTCAATTAGCTGGCTAAATCAACCTTGTTAATCATCTTACAACTCTTTTTTTACAGTGGATTATCACCAGGAGTCTACAGAAGAAAAATTTGTGCAGTTTTAATTTTTAAACTTGTCATTGCTTCATTGTGCATGAATATCTGGAAATAGATTTAGGATGGAACCTACAACGGCATTCATTTCTTAAAAGTTTTATAGGAATTCTTCTGATCAAAAGAACAGATAAACTTTTAAAGTTTATACTTTTTTCTTAAATACACACACACACACACTCCCAGTCCTCCCCACACACAAACTAATGCAACCAAGTTGAAAACTCCTGTGATGGTAACATTTCTATCCATTTTTCTTGTTCTTTTTTTTGCAGTCCTGGGCCATGGGCCTGAGCACTGTCCCTGGCTTCTTTTTGCTCAAGGCTAGCACTCTGCCATTTGAGCCACAGCGCCACCTCTGGCCGTTTTCTGTATATGCGGTGCTGGGGAATTGAACCCAGGGCTTCATGTATTCAAGGCAAGCACTCTTGCCACTAGGCCATATCCCCAGCCCTCATTTTTCCTTCGATAGTTTTGGACTTACAGGTTGTAACCCCAGCATAGTCACATCACAACAAAGCGCTGAGCACATACCAGGCATTGGCACTGTCTAATTTCCGAGGAAGGAACTAGTGATGCCCACACTTTACAGCTGTAGAAACATGACAACTCGGCCACCCTGCAAGTGGCAGACTTGGGCCCTGGCCCTAAGCAGCCTGGCTCCCCCTGGGCCGCTTCTCCAGCTTTTCCAGCACAGCATTGTTGGACATGTAACAGTCGCGATGAGGGCAGCTATGTAACCTGCCATCATTTCATAGGAGAAAACCACTCCCCAAAAGCGGTTTTTTTTTTCTTAAATATGATGTTTACCTAATGTAAATTCTATGAACCCTTGTTTTTTACAGATGTTTGCCTCATGTAAATTTCTCACTTGACTTTTTGGTGTCATTTGGTTTTATGTGAGCCTCATATTAAGTTAAATTTGAACTTTGACCCAGTAAAGAGTATTTCATTTACAAAAGTTCACATTTTCACTAGTTTTTGTCTGTACAACCTTGGAAATAGATTTTTTTCAAATTAATCATGAGTGTTTCTTAAACCCAAATCACCAATGATCCTTCAGAAATATTTAGTAATTCCTTAATTCTTTCCAATTAAACCCTGAGACTCAGTACTACATCCAGGTAAATCCACAGTAAACATGTGTATATTTGATCCCTTTTGATCCCTGATAAATAATTGTTGTGGATTGCTTCACTCCAATGCCATGACATTAGTAGAGAAGTCCTGCTATTGCATTGTTCGCTCATTGGAAAGCTGCTGTTACTTGCACAAGTTTCATAGTGACTCGTACAGTAGCAGAAAAAGAACTAGAAGCAAGATCTCTAGACTTTTGTTTTTGTAACTTTCATTTCTGCTGTATCCTCTACTATATTTTTTAAAAATGCATTATCTGAATATGGTGACTGAGAGCTACTAAGTCTCAGCAATTGGCAACATTGAGGCAGAAGTTTGAGGCCAGCCTGGGCTACATAGTAAAAATCTGTCTTTAAAAAATAACACATATAAAAAAGCACACATATATTTACATATATATGTAAATATATACATATATATGCCATAAGTCAGTATTAATTGTATTCCCCAAAGACCACTTGTGTAAATACAATGAAGATGTCAAGATCAGCTCTAAAATGATACCATTATATTGTGGTGAAAAATGACTTATGACCTTTTCATTTGGGGCATAGTCTCGATATGGTAACAAGCCAATAATGCTAAAGTAAGAGTTCAAATATAGTGTTCCAACTGGAATCAAACTTCTTGGGTTGGAATTTTTGGCTCGACCAGGTTAAAAAGAAGTCACTTGACTTCAAGGTACCTGAATTCTGGCATCAGCACCATTCATTTTCTGGATCTATCAGTTCATCGTTGTAGGAATTTTCATTTTGACTTGTTTTCCCCATCTACAATATGAAGATAACACCATCACCATGTAAAGTTTTTGTCAGGCACCAAAAGGGTGATAGTGATGTATAGTGATGTATAGTGATGTATAGTGATGTATAGTGATGTATGTTTTAACATGTATTAGGAAGAGCTTAGAACTGTTAACAATGAAATGATAAGTTATAAAACAAACAAGTAATGTTTTATTTAAATTGCCTTATTAAACTTATTATATATAAATAGCATGTTCAATATTATTTATTGCTCAGAATCTGTTATGTTGCCAAGCTAGAATTTTTAAAAATAATTTATTGATAACTCTAATACGAAACTCATTTTGGACCACCCATTATGATCAGACTATTTCTTGTCAAATGATGGATTCTGCCTATGACTGTTGGTTATGAAGTCTATGCCCTTTATTTAAATGCAGGATGCATCTTTTGGCATCAACAGTACATCATTCTCCTCAGAAAGTAATGATAGAAAAGGATTTCCAGCCAAAAAAATTTATTGAGAAAGTATTGAAACACATAACCACCCATGGATAAAGGTCACTTTTTAGTGGATTCACATTAGATGTGAAAATACAGATTTGATTTTTTTTTTTTTAGTTTATTTGTTTTGTTTTTGTTGCCAGTCCTGGGGCATGGACTCAGGGCCTGAGCACTGTCCCTTGCTTCATTTTGCTCAAGGCTAGCACTCTACCTCTTGAGCCACAGCACCACTTCTGGCTTTTTCTATGTATGTGGTGCTGAGGAATCAAACCCACGGCTTCGTGTATATGAGGCGAGCACTTTACCACTAGGCCATATTCCCAGCCCCGAACATACAGATTTGAGAGCAGAAGCAAAATGAACAACTATAGCTCACGAGGTCTAGATTTTTGTCCGACATTTATAACAGAAGCAGAGATTTTACATCCATTACATTGGGAAGATTTGAGCTGTGATCATTCCGCATAACTTTCTCTTTCTGCTCAGGATTTGCGAGATCGCCTGTGGGACATTTGTGAAGCTAGGAAGGAAGAGGCCGAGCAGGAGCGGCTGGACATCATTAATGAGAGCTGGCTGCAGGACTTCCTTGGAATAACCATGAACCACTTCTTCTCATTGATGCAGGTAAGAGCAGCTGGCCCCAGATCCCTCTCTGGGCAGCCATGTTCCTCATGTAACCAGTCCTTGAATAGACTTTTGAGAGAATGGTCTTTTGTCCAAGAAGCTAAAAAGTCAGAAGGCTACATGAGAAGGATTAGGAAAGAACCTTTTAGATGATCTTCAAGAGCTCATGGCATTGGTAGGAAGAAAGGAAGAAAGAAAGAAAGAAAGAAAGAAAGAAAGAAAGAAAGAAAGAAAGAAAGAAAGAAAGAAAGAAAGAAAGAAAGAAAGAAAGAAAGAAAGAAAGAGAGAGAGAGAGAAAGACAGACAGAAAATCTAGATAAGTGCTTCCCAAGTTAGATTCTTTGGAATCCAAGTTTCCAAAAATGTTTCACAAAATAAAAAAAATCTTGGTAAATGACTCTGGTAAGGGCTAATGGACTCTTATCATTTCCTCTCTCTGGGAATTGACACACATTGACGTATTCAAACATCAAGGTGCTCTCCCGAAAATAAATCCTTTAGATTAGCTCAACATTTCTAAAACTAATTGACCTTGAATTTTTTTCATGTATTCCTTCCTCAACATGGTACACATTAACTTCTGAGACAAGTTTTCTACACAAACATTTTATAAAATGCTACACCAACATAGCATTTTCAATATGCTTTTGAGAATTCCTTTCAATACTAAAATTCTTTTTTTCTTGAGAAAAACCATAAAAGCATGATTCACTTGTTATAAATATGAGGAAATTTTCTTCTTTACTATTTTTCTTATGTTCAAATGGTTGTACAGGAGATTTTAACTTAACATGCCATTTATATGTACAATTCATCTCCATCAATCGCCCAGCATTCTCCCCTCGCTGAGCTCCCTCCCCCACCTATCTCATCAAGTTTCCTAGTTCTGTTTCCTCATATACGTTGAGTAAGTTGACTGTATTCATGCTTATTCATCTCTAGCCAAGGCATGCTTCAGCCTCCTAATGTTCATTTTATTAAGTACCTGTTAATTATTCAAAGGGATTATACTAACCTATGAGAAGAATTTCAGTTCTTTTTATATGGAACTCCTGAATACGGTATGGTATCTTATTCAATTTTTGGTATGCAATAAATCACATTTCCCCTCTGAAAATAAGTTTATGTCTTATACAAAACAAACATTACAATAAGGCAGTTCCAAGGCACAGGTATCAGTGTAGTCCCATAAATCAGTTATACAAAATAGGCTTTTGCTAAACCTAATTATTATTGAAAGTTCAGTTATTCAAGAATTGAGATGTATTTACCAATTAGTATAATGTTATGGATTAAGAAATATTTTTATAAGCCCACAATACTTTTCTTCAATTCTCCAAAGTTACTTATCTATACCCAGTTTGTACCAATTGAGTTTGCATTTGCAGCCTATTCTTACAATAAGTATTATAAGTGTGGTACTGTGCAAGTTCATTTTCTTTCCATAGTTTTACATACCTAAGCATGACAGGTACAACTACATTTACAGGATCTACATTTATAGTGTTGGTATTGTGCAGATTCTCACCACATATATTTGAGCACACAAGTACCGCCAATAAATGACTTATGTTGGTAAAATAATTGATCCAGCTCCTCTGTGCTGCTTTACTTCCCTCACAATCCCTCCCAGCAATCCTAGCATAAAACTTCAGCTGTTAGTACTGGAGATATTATCTCCATGCTGTATACATTTAGTGAGAGGGAAACCACAAAGAGAACTATGAGTTATCACTTTGTTATTATTTGTTATGCATCCACACTAGCTTATATTGTCCTAGAGTATGAGACTATCGTCTTGCTTTATTTTTTTTCTGTTTTTGTCTTTCTGCATAATGCATTTTATATCCCTCAAATAAAGTAATGTGTTGGCTACGACAAAGCAGATACTTTATTGTTTGTTAATATATTGATTGATTGACCCTTGGCAGCAATAAGAATTCCTAATATCAAAATAATGTATACTTTTAGTACATTGCCTACTAAAACCTTTTGTCACAGTACCAGGGGGCATAGAAAAGTCATCTTCTCCACTATAATCAAGTCAGTAAGTACACAGAGAAACAGTTACCTTTAATTTTTGTGAAAGTGTTTTAGATATACAGATATAATCAAGGCTCTTCTAGTTTTTGAATTGCAAATGTTTGTACAGGGGGAATAAAATTTAACATGCCCATTGATGCATCCATTGCTTCTTGGTCAGAGTCTCCTTTCTTCATTTACAGTTGTGCAATTTTAACCTAATTGTTTTTTTTGAAGTAGTGTTTACAGAGTCTCATATGGAAAATATGTATAGTTTTATCTCTTCTTTCCTAAGTATTGACAGTCACGATTTCTGTTATAGGCAGAACTGAACCGTTTCCAAGATACCAAGAGACTCCTTCAAGATTACTACAGGGTGATGGAAGGAAAAGTCCCAATTGAAGACAATAGAAGATTTACGAGAATCCCCTTGGTTCAACTTGATGGTAAAGACATTTCAGAAAACCAGCTTAGGTGAGGTAGATCATAGTGTTTCACTGCAATTGTTTTTAAATATATAGCTGTCTGACTTCAAACTACTACAAATAGAATATCATATGCCTTTTATTACAAATACAAATGCTCAAAGTTCTCAAAAGCAAACTGACTTCTGTGCCATTGACTTCAGTGTGCCATTGACTTAAGACTACTAATATACATTATTCATCCTGTGAAGAGTGTTATTTGCTCTTTTTATGCACAGATGTAGTATTGTTATTTATGAGTTCCTCTACAAGACGTTTTAGGTGCATAAATGAATATGCACAAATTCAGAACTCTGAAACACTTTCAAAACCTGAGCATCTCTAGTGAGGGACTATGAATCTCTACTGTTTTAACAAAAGGATCCTTGCAGTGTGTGTGTGTGTTGCACAGGAGTGTGTGAGAGATTATGCAAGTGAAAATGGAAGCGGAAAATGGGACTTCATTAAAAGACAAGGGAACTGAGAAATATACTCAATCAAATATGATTTTGACTTCATGAGACTGAAAGAACTATTAGCCTGACATTAGATTTCTGCCAGAGAGAAAACAAATTTGGTATCAGATGGGAGAAAATTGTTTTGGGGCAAACAAACAGATCGTTATAATGTAAAACGTTGTAAATAGTTCTTTGAAATGATGTAATGGATGGAAGCATGTTAAGTCTGATATGCATTACCAACACTGAGAAACTGAACAGATAGAAAACAACACCATCAAGAAGTGTGGAGTAAGGGCTGTGAAGGTGGCCTAGAGATAGAGTGCTGGCCTAGTATGCATGAAGCCCTGGGTTCTATTTCTCAGCACCACATAAACAGAAAAAGCTGGAAATGGCATTGTGACTCAAGTGGTGGAGTGCTAACCTTGAGCAAAAAGAAGCTAGGGACAGGGAGCTGGGAATATGGCCTAGCAGTAAAGTGCTTGCCTAGCCTGCATGAACCCCTGGGTTTGATTCCTTAGCAGCACATAAACAGAAAAAGCCAGAAGTGGCGCTGTGGCTCAAGTGGCAGAGTGCTAGCCTTGAGCAAAGAGAAGCCAGGGACAGTGCTCAGGCCCTGAGTTCAAGCCCCAGGACTGGCAAAAAAAAAAAAAAAAAGAATAAGAAAAGAAAAAAGAAAGAAAAATGTAGAGTAGAAGTGGTGGTAATTCCTATGACGTAGCTTCCAACCAAGAAAAACTAAGAGTTCTTGCTTACTTTTGTAACAAATCAAAATAAATGAAAGCAATTTAAAAACAGAATTGAAAATCCTCAGTTAGTAAAGGTATCAAAAGAAAATAAACTGATAAAACATGAAGGTGATATCTAATACCAATAAACATTCAAATGAAAGACTAGGGCAAAAACACCAAGTGAAAATCAAGAAAGTATGAGAATCATTTCTTATTATGAATATAATATAATTATATCAATAAAATAACAAAAAGTGAATAAGAAGGAAAAAAGAAAGAAATTAGATTTCAAAAATAATATACAAGCACTGAGTGACAGGTTTAGTCTTCAAGGAGCTAAGCTACATATATCACACTGAAAACAGAATGTTCTTTCTATAAGTTTGTTCAACCAGTATGTGCAGTAGGAGTAACACAAGCCAAATGTATAGTAGTGAATATATTTTCAAGTCAGACATACTTAGTTTCAGTTCTGGGTCTGTCACTTCCTAGCTACATATATGTAAGTAGGTTAAGACAATTATTTATCTAGTAAAATCACTCCAACTCTCTTTAAGCCTCGGTTTTCCTTGTCAATAAAGTATGGTTGTTGTGAAGATTACAGAAAATAAAACCTGCACTGCAATTAACCATGCTTGAGAATCAAAAGATTTGAAAGCCCAGTCCCAATAACTCTCACCACATGGTGAGTGTTAATGCTATTCCACAATATGCAATTAAATTTTCTTGCTTATATGCAGTTTTCAAATTGTCTATTGCATATGAAAGGTTTGTTTTGCTCTCCTTTGTGGCTTGAAGGATTTGAGATCACATGAACACAACTGAGTTAGGTCATGTCCTAAGTTTCACTTCCCTCTCCACACTTCTTCCATCAACTGCCCTCCTGGTCCTATCTGGCCCATGTAGGCACATGAATACACAGGAAGAAAAGCCTGTACCCCAATTTTGACACAAAAATATAAGAGAAATGTTCAGCGAAGTGCTGAAAAAGAACTGTGAAACTGAAACAACAAAAACTCCAGAGTCCGTGTGAAGCATCAGAACCATGAAAAGGCCAAGTTTCAGTGTCTACAGTGGCAGGGCATTCTGTTCTTAGCATAAAATAGCAAGTCAGCCATAATGGGAAAGCTATTAATGTTGCTTAGTAGAATAAAACCGGCAAAAGAACAACCGGTTCTTATTTTCCACAGAGCAACTCTGCACCAATCTCAATCTTAGATCACTCTGTGACTATCTGCTGGAAATATCCAAGTCAGTATATCAGCCAGTCAACCAATTAGCCACCGTCTCTATAACACAGAGGAAGAATCAAGCATAGCAATGATCATTTTTATATAGCTTTTCCATTATGCTCCTCCAAACAACCTTCTAAGAATAGTAATAGTAATAGACTAACATTGTACATAATAGTGGTAACTATTAATTAGTTTATAATAAGCAGTAAATAATAATAATGTTTGTATTTTCCCAAAGGGAGCATAAGTAAATAATTGGAATACCTCAAATTCACTCCCTCATAGTGGCAGAGCAGACTAGAATTTTTTTCCTAATAAATAAATTATAAGTCTGTTTCCCCAAATGATAGGCCACCACTATTATGTTCTGAAGTAGGATGTTGAAACATATGTGTTGGACCATGTTTTACATCTAGAGATGATTGCACAAGCTTTACACCAACTAATTGAACACACAAATCACAATTGAACTGGACTGCACTTAATAATAACTACTGTCTTACCTTCTTTGTAGTTACTGCTATTTAAGTCTGGAAATGATGATTGGTTGTTGTTTTGAGTTTCCTCTTGGTAAGAATGTCTAAAACATGAACATTTAAATATACTGTTTTATCATTTGTTCTCCTCAGAAATAATGTATCCAGGTAAACTTTAAATATGAAAGTTGTACAACAAAACTCATGAGGTAAAATGGTTACAAAAACAGAATTCTGTTTAGTAAAATCTTTATGTTTCTTTGGATCGTTTCCCGAAGGATTCCTCTAATCCCTCGAATATCCATTTCTCCGGAAATGGCTACACCCAAACCAAAAGTCAAAGCAATACTGAAGGGAAAGATTGATTACTCGCTAGAAAATGTGGAAGCAAACTTTGAGGCTGATGAGAAGTTGGTGGTAGACACCTGGCAGCAGGCTTCGTTAGCAATCTCTCACATGGTAAGCAGTGCTGAGTTTCACATTGCTGTTTAGAAAGTTCCGAGCATATCCCTAACATGCCATTCGATCTTCTCAAGCACTGGGTACATACATGCCTATGTGCAGTTTTGTATTGCTTCTGAACAAAATAGGAAATCAAACATTGTTTAAATGTTTTAAGAATTCTTTCCAATCATTCAAATCATTTTTCGTAAATAATTTTACATATTTGAGATCATGCATAAAGTGTAACAGATTGTTTCCTGTGCTGGCCAGGATTACAAGTGCAGTGCCTATCAGGCCAGTGAGTGAGGCAAGTCTAGCAGGAGACAATAGGGAGGGTTGAGACTGTGACCAAGTCAAAATCACACTTGTTTTGCTACTTACAAATGACCCGACATAGCCAGATGTCCTACTTTTCTAAAAGAGAGAGAGAGAAAGAGAGAGAGAGAGAGAGAGAGAGAGAGAGAGAGAGAGAGAGAGAGAGAGAGAGAGAGAGATTCAGGTATTGATTATAACAGTAAAAAAAATGAAATCTGATTTAAAAAATACTTGTCAGACCTAAGGCAAAATAAACCCCAAAACACATAACTTGCCAATGGTCCTTTCATCTTCAATTCTTCTCCTAAACATTTATCCTTTATCTAGAGAGTAAGCATTATTATATTTTACCTATGGGGTGAGTATTATTATTATTTATCTATGAGGCAAGTATTATTATCCTCTTTTCACTGAAGAACTAAGGCTCATAGAAGTGAAGAAACTTGCTTTGATCTCCCAGAAGATACAAGTCAAAGTGAAATTTGGACTTAAGACTCTGATTTTAATGTTCATATCTTTTCATCCACATTCTGACTGGTTCCATCGTCCAACCCTCTCCAAACCCAATGGAATAATACCTGATATAGAACATTACCAATTTCAAGTTCATGTTTTAGGGCAGGTTTTCCTTTGAAAATCTTCTCCTTCTCCTGTTTAATTCTTGCACTTTAAGCACTTAGAATTAGTTCTTGCCTTTATTCCTGACCAAGCAATTACATCTTTCCTAATTCCCAGCCTTCTGCAATCAGAAACCCTGCCTATATTTGTAGCAGTTACTTTCTCTCTTACATACTTAGCTGTTAGTATCGTTCTAGTTATTTTCTACAATATTAACCACACCCTACACCTTTTCACATCCCTTATCCAAGCCCAATGCCCATATCTAGTGTAATACAGTCTTGAATTGCTGTTGTTATTGTATGTGCAATACTGATAGCAGGAACAATGATAATGGTATTGACAGTAATGATCATCACAAACACCCTAAGACATATAAATCACTAGATAGTAGGAAACCATATAGAGGATCTCTAGAAAACAATGTGGATTTCTTTTAACACAATTACATAAACATAATCTACAAGTCTTCTACAGCCCACTAAAAATTACCTGGAGAAATTACATAGTGCAAATATTATAATGTTTAATAAAATTAATAAATAGGGTAAACATTACTATAATTTGCATCATTGAAATGTTGCATATTTAGAAAGTGTTGTAGATCCAAATAACACTGGCTATATCTCTTGTGTTTTTCATAGTATCTAGCTGTGTTTATAGGAAAATCTCTTAAACTAAGGTTTTAGTTTCTTCTGTGCAACATGATAGATATTCTTAAAAGATTGAAAAGATCCAACAAAATAATGTACATGAAAAAATTTTAGAAATCATAACTATAAATACATCTTTTGATGGAAATTTATTTTAAAGTGTATCATTTCCTTTGGGGCTCTTTTAAAACATCTAGAAAGCATAGGAACAAAAGGAATGATTACTATTTAATATTACTAATAATTACATCTTAATCCAGCATTTACAAGTTTCCGGTAGACTTTGATGACTTGGATATCATATGCTCAAAAGAAGACTAAAAATTAATTATACTCATGGTTTTAGCACCCAGAACCCTGTGTGCTTCAACCTATCTCTGATAGAAAGCAAATTTTTAAGGCAACTTTGAGTTCCAAGTGATACAAGATAAATAAATGGATGTGGGCAGAATAGTATCCTCTGAGATTAGTGCAATTGGAGTAAGAGCACTTTGATGGTTTTTCAACACAAAACTCGTAGCAAGAGCTATCCATTTAGTACACTATGCTAATTTTTAGCAAAACTTCCTTCTAATTGCTAGGTAGGCAATGATTTCAAAGAAGTCATATTTAACACCTACAATGTCAGAAAATTATGTTTAAAGTTCTCTCCTGCCTTAGAAGCTAGATTGCTAAATGTATTGCAAATTGTGTGAACTTTTCAAAAGAGTTCCAGAGGTCTTTAAAGGAAGTGGACCAAAAAATAGAGATAATCATTATCATCATCATCATCATCATCATCATCATCATCATCATCAAGGTTGTTTACCAAGGAGATAAATCCAATTTTAAAGGAAATTGCTAACTTATCATGTTTTGCAAGAACAGATTCAAAAATGAATTGCTTGCAATTTAGGAGAGAGTGTTAACAAGTCTGCTTTCAGCTTTACCAAGAATTTGAAAATACAGTATATAGCATGAAATCCATTTTTATCAAAAGAACATCTGTAGAAAAAAAAATCAGAAAACAAAAACGAAAATATTGGTGTACTCTCTTAAACTTACCATATACATTCAAGGTACAGTTGATATAGAAGAAATTGGAAGTTAAATCTATGGAATATGATTATCAGTTAAGAAGCACTTAGTTGGCATCACCTGTAACCAGAGCACAGGAACCCATTGCTGTGTAAAACTGAAGAGGTGGGGCTGGTCGTTAGCCCTGGAGAGCTTCATAGACCATTTGGATAATGGAGTAAAATTAAACCCTAACAGAACAATTAAGGACAGCTATATGCTAAGCTATGGGATATGAGACATGACAGAAATTATGGGGCAAGAACTAACCAATGTCTATGACCCACAAGTCTATATGAGCCTTTGAGAAAAGTATTGTGCCTTGCCATCTTTCTACTCAATCTTCTTTCTCCTCTCTCTCCCATAATCTCCCCAGAAATAATATCAAACGAGGATACTGTAAGCATCTGAATCAAAACACAAGCCCTCATTTTGCTTCACTTTTTTTGCGTAAGCTGGTACCAGGGCTTGAACTCAGGACCTGTACTTTTTCCCTTGCCTTTTTCTATCTAGGGGAGACCACAGTGGCACAAGCCCTAACATAAGGACTATATATAACTATAAATAGACATGCATACATATAGTATACATGCATACATTTTCTAATTCAGAAATAGTAATTGCATATATTTTGGCTTACAATGAGATTTTATGATATTTGTAAACCTTGTAAAATGATTAATGTGCATTGGTCACATTCCCATCTCTTTTTTTTTTTGCCAGTCCCTGGGCCTTGGACTCAGGGCCTTGGACTCAGGGCCTGAGCACTGTCTCTGGCTTCTTTTTGCTCAAGACTAGCACTCTGCCAATTGAGCCACAGCGCCCCCTCTGGCCGTTTTCTATATATGTGGTGCTGAGGAATCGAACCCAGGGTTTTATGTATCCGTGGCAAGCACTCTTGCCATAGGCCATATTCTCAGCCCCTCTCATCTCATTCATTTGTCATTCTTTAGAAGCAATATTATTTAAAATCTACTCTTCTGGCCATTTTGAAAGCTGTTCATACATAACTATGGTCATCATGCTATGCAATATAAAAATGAGAATTTATTCCTCCCATCGAACTGAAAGAGTGTATCCTTTAACCAGAATCTCTCTCTCCACACCTCCTCTACCCAAGCCACTGCCTCTGAGGAGCAACATTCCATTCTCAGTTTCTATTAGTTCAACTGTATTGGGTGATACATTTAAGTGATATCATGAAGTATTTATGGTTCTGTGCCCAGAATTTTATACTTAGTCCATCTCTGATTCATCTCTGTTGTACTAACACAAAGTTTTCTACCACCTGTAAGAAAGAGCCAATGTGAGAGGAGAGTTGGAGGAATCCTAGAAGGGCTTGGCTCTCCTGAGGGAGCGCCTCTTCCTTATTCTGGGATTGCATGGGATGTAAATATACCCACTGCTACAAGGACACTTTAAGATTGAATGGAGGGAAAAGAAAGGACCTGGAAGTAAACTGAATAGAGGAAGCCCAGATTTATGAGATTCACTTTAAGGAATAGATCATCCTCACCAGCACTGATTCTTCTATCTTGTCTTAAAATAACTCAACTGCCATGCTTTCTCCAAAGTTGCTAAAAGGGGGGCATGACAAATAAATCTCATTGTATGTATAAGACACAGACACACAACACATAAGTAGATACATTTTTATATTAAATTTTTATAGGAAGAAATGCTATTAGGAGAAAGGATAACAAAAATCTCCACATGATGATTAACAATGATTTAGGGAATAATAGCAAGTGTTACTAAACTCATAATCTGAGATTTTTAAAAAAAAAGAAAGTTTGCATATCAGTGGGGTTTTCACAGTCTGCTGAGGGCAGCAATGAGGACATCTAATGATAATCCACATGCAGGATTTTGAGAGCCTCCATCCAGATGTCAATGGGGAGGGGAAAGGCAAAATCTTGGGGATAGTGACAGAGTTGCTAAAATATGGTGACATTAATTTTGGAATAACTGAATATATGGGCATAGGGATCATGGAATAACGTTTCAAAGGGAGCTGGTGATCACAAAATCCAAAAGGTAATCATACATCCGAAAGGTTGCCCTAACCACATGGATTGCTTGACCCAATTAGGTAGCTGCTGAAATTCATCAGAGGCTCATGGAAGAAGAAAACTTAAATCAGCCACCGGACTCAAAAGAAAAGTCTCCTCAGACAGGTGCAAATAAAAAAGGCAAAAAGGAAAAGGAAACACCCACGAAAAAAAAGGATGAAAAAAAAAAAGGTATTCAAGGTTTTAGCACTCAGACTCCGGGGCACTTCAAACCTCTTCTTGGTAGGAAACAAATCTTCAACCAGACACATTATCCTCTGAGCCACTAGGAGACTTAGTTTGGGAGGGAATAAATACTACTTAACCTTACAAAGAAATCTACCACAAATATTGTCTCCCTGTCATGTCTTCTCTTGTACATTTCTAAGTTCACATAAAGCAAGGAAGGAAGTAGCAGACACTTACAAAGTCAGACCCTTGACCTGAAATACCCTCAGATAGGTGCCAAGAACACACCTGTGAGTTACAAAAATAAAAGTCAAAATCATAGGCCCTGCCCTCGTATCAATAGTCTAACAGCAGAGAAAGACATTGGCTAGTCATATTTACTCATTTTACATTTTTATTAGCATGTTTAGTTTCATTGTGGTATTTTCATGCCTATAATGCCTATAATACAACTTCTAGCTATTACTCCTCTCTCCACTGTCTCTTCTAAAATCAACTTCAAGTGAGATTGGAATATATTGCTTGTCACACACATCTTGCCTTCTTATATTACACAAATATGCTTTCATATGAGACTAGCACAGCTAGCAGATGGAGAATCCACAAGAAAAGTTATCAAGGGCTGGGGATATAGCCTAGTGGCAAGAGTGCCTGCCTCATATACACGAGGCCCTAGGTTCGATTCCCCAGCACCACATATACAGAAAACGGCCAGAAGTGGCGCTGTGGCTCAAGTGGCAGAGTGCTAGCCTTGAGCGGGAAGAAGCCAGGGACAGTGCTCAGGCCCTGAGTCCAAGGCCCAGGACTGGCCAAAAAAAAAAAAAAAAAAAAAGAAAAGTTATCAATAATTTATCACTTACACTGGCAAGCCCTTTCTCCAACCTAAATCACTAGAAGTTTATGACAGAATTTTTCATTAGTTCTGGTTTTGTCCAAGTACTGTGGGCACACACACACACACACACACACACACACACACACACACACACACACACATTGGTAATTGACTCACCATGCATCATTGTCCTTTCAGGTAAATCAGAACCTGCCACAGACTCCACCCTTGCATTATCAGTACCACCTGAAGAAAACATTGAAACCCAAAATATAAATGAACTGAAGGTAAAAATTAAAGAGGAACATCTTGCTGCCCTACAATTTGAAGGTAATGGTAGGAACCAAGGCAGTTGGTGCTGTTCAGTGCCAAGTAGACACATAGCCAAATAGCCCATGACCTGAGGCTGTGTCTAGTACAACATGAGACTGACACACTGGAAAGATAGCAAGCTGGTTGTTTCCACTTGGCTGTTTGAGTCAGATACTTGGACCTCACCGAGTCAGTCTTACTTGCCCATAGAACCTCAGATGGAACTAGGAAGGAGTTAGAAGAGTCCTGCCCAAAGGCTAACAAGCTTTGAAAGTGCATTTCTGGAAGCAAACTGGAAGATCCTGCCATGTATCACTAATTTTCTTTAGACAGCTATGACTCTACAGGGAATATTCCCTTATGAACATTCTTGTTGTCTTACAAGGCAATTCAGAATTGAACTTAAGATATCAGAAAACTGAGTACAAATAATCTATGGGAAAGAACCAGGACAATATCCCAAATGACAAAAACATAAAATTGCAGCATTGAGTCAGTTGGGACATTTTACTCAGGGACCATGAACTGCTAAGGATGCTTTCCAGTTCTGCTTCTCTCTTTTTAACTTTTCTCCTGCTCCTCTGCCTCATCTCTATCCCATAACCAACACAATGAACCTCAGGATCCCCCAGGCCTGAGGCGAGTTGACACCTGCCTCTTCCAATTGCAGGTCCTCTCTTCTGGTTCCAGAGGTTTTCAGTAGGCTTCTTTTAGTTCATCCAATTCATGAAACCTGTTGTAGTGAAATTCATTCGCACGAAAAAAAAAAAAAAAGTTATTGGGTTTCTACTTAGGTCAAGTCCCCTTGTGGTTGCTTGGTGCACCTGCAAAGCTGCACAAGTATAAAACAAGTGGCAAAATTAAACCCCAATCTAGAAGAAGAGAAATTAAAACAATGACTTATGATATGTTTTATATCGGAAATAGCCATGTGGGGACAGGAGGCACAAGTACTTTTCATTGGTGGCTCACACCTACACTCTGTCTACTCAGGAGATCTGGAAGATAGTGGTTGGAAGCCAGCAAGGCAGTAAAGATGGCAAACGCCATCTCCAAAATGATCAGCAAAATGCTAGGCTGGAGGTCTGGCTCAAGTAGTAACGATCCAGCTGAGCAAACAAACCCAGTAACCTAAGAGGCCTGTGTTCAAATCCCAATATGGGCAAAAAGATATACTGGGAGAATAAGGAGTTTTCCCAGGAGACAATTTGGGGTAGAAATTCAAAGGAGACATTTGCCAGGGCATAGAGGAGTAAGTAACATTTTTGGTGGTCGATGGTGAGTAGCTCAAGTAGATGAGGCATATTTTAGAAAGGAATGACTTTGCAGAGGGAAGCCAAACCATGGATGATATCATTGGTGCAGCCATTGGCAACTGGGAGCTAATGAAAAAAATCGGAGCAAAGAAAGTGATTGTGATCATAACAGCAGATGACACAGATTATTCCAGTTCCTTTGGATAATGGTGTACGAATTTGAATTTGAGGACGGGAAGTATGTCAGCAGAAGCGAGGTTGAAGCTATTGCAAAAGTGAGAGATAATCAGTATACAGATTTGACCAGTGACAATGGAAAGAGAAATAGCAAAGAACAGAAAGGTTTGGGGAGGTAAAGTTCACAGTCTCTACAATGAGCTAGGAGCAACAGTAAGCTCAGAGACAAGTAAATTCACCCTCATTTTCACAGTGTTGAGAAATATGATGGCATTGCCTCCCCCAAGATCCTAAAGGAGGGTGAGAATAAGCAAAAGCCTTTGTACCCCTGCTTTTGAAACTCAGCAACGCTTTTGTTATTTTATTTATTAAAAAGCATATTGTTAGGAAGTATAACAGCTATAAAACCCAAGTGCAGCTCTGGTTTCCTTTCTCAAATGATTCTGAAATTACAGTTGGTTTCTCAATAAGATGGATGTTACCTTACCTATATTGATATATTAAATGTGCACCTGAAATTTCATAAACCAAAGCATGAGTATAAAAATGAATTTGTTCCATCAAGTTATAGAATCATATATTAATTATGTGAATAGCTTCATTGTACTATTTTGATACATTTATTTAATGTACTTTGGTCATATTCAAACAAACATACTATTTTCTGTGATCTAATCCATTTGCCCTCTCCCAACTCTTCTCAAATAGTTTCCTTTCCACTATCATGATTTTTTTAAATCAGGTATCATATTTGAGGCAAATATTCAGTCTTCCTAACTTATTTACTTATGAATTATTTCTCTTTTAATACAGAGAAAGCCACACAGTTTCGACTAGAAATGATAAAGGCAAAAGCGTTGACTGTCCTTGAAGATTTAGTCACAAAGGTGGTGGATGTCTATAAGTTCATGGAAAAATGGCTTGGGCAGAGGTACTTGAATGAAATGGCCAGGTAAAGTACTGCAGTTTTAAAAATACAGTTAGTCCTCAATGCCAAAAGTGATCAGGATTGTTTAAGTGTTTACAAATTTAAATTACCTTTGTAAATGCATATTTTGGCCTTTAGGAAATTGCTCTTAAAAAGACAAGAGGCAAGCTTTACTGTTACATTTGTATTGCCTCTTTTCACACAGCAAATCATGTATGCAAAAGCATCTGGGAACCAGTGGCTCCTGTCTACAATCCTAGCTACTCAGGACGCTGAGATCTAAAGTTTGTGGTTTGAAACCAGCCCAGGCAGGAATTTCTATGAGACTTAGCACCAATAAACTACCAGAAAGTCAGATGTGGAACTGTGGCTCAAGTTATGGCTCAGGGACAGCACACAGACCATGAGTTCAAGCCCCAAGACCAGCACAAAATATAAATAAATAAAGGGTAATATCCAGTTTTGCATTTTAATTGAATTTGGTTTTCATAAAGCTCAAGGAGAATCCTAGTTTACAAGGTAGGATACAGTTTTCCCATCTTTTTCAAATGTAATATAACACTTTAGTGTGAGATTAAGAAGTCATTCACTGAAATGTTTTACTAGTTGGACTAATTCCTTGATAAACTCAAGCTTCAGTTCTCCTTTTCTGTTGAGTTCTAAGGGATTTCCGGAGTCTGATTACAATTGAGGGGCAGAAGATTCTCATCTTCTTACTTCTCCTCTTGAAAAGGCATGAAGAGCCAGCTCAGGGGAGAAGAAATGCTCTCATCTGAGCATCCAGAGGCTTGATTGGTCAGGAGACAAGGATTCCTCTAGTGTCCACAAATTAGTAGCATTGCTGATTGCTTTCGACCTTATCAGCTTCTTCTATAAAAGGCAACACACAAGTCAGTATATTTTAGAGATTTCTACTTCAACTATGCTTTGTAGTGCACTACAGTTTGCAATAAACATTTACTGAAAATTTAGCAGTTACATATAAATAGGATTCAAATAGCAAATGTTCTCAGAAGCAGTAATTACCATCTGTTTTTATGGTTTGTTTTCCCCAGATCGTGTCTCATAATGAAAGTTCTACTACAAAATCTTCAGCCTAGTTGTTTGCTGTTTAGAACTGGTGTTTCATTAGTTTCCCAAAACAAAAAAAAAGAGTTAAAGAAGATTCTAACACACATTGCAGTAGTAATACTTAATGTAATCATGTTGCTGAATAGCCCAAGTCCATTACCATCAGCCTCGCAGAACAGTGACTTCCAGTCCTGTTCTGTGCTACCTACTTACAAAGGAACCTATTTTGTCTTCATTTTAAGTGTTCACAGCTTCTATCCACGTAGTTATTAAATGTAAGTGGGTATTGTTTTTAGCTGGTGTACTTGTATTTCTTTTGTGTATATCTCTGTCTCCTGAATTATAGATGCAATCTTATCTTGTGGCTACAAGAAATGAAGAAGTCAAAACCTAGCAATGCTATAGTGATATAATGGAGAGAAACAGAAACAAAGACAGGGAAACAGAAAGAAAGAGAAACAGAGAGAGAAAGTAGAGACACAGAGAGAAACAGAAACACAGTGAGCCTGAGAAAAAGAAAAGAGCCTCCCTTTGAGCTCCAAATTATTTTCCTGGCATTTTTTCCCATCCACTAGGTGGTGCACATTTGCCTGATTTCCTGGTTCTGACTGGATCTCAGTTTGATTGCTGTACTCAAGCAAATTCAGTAGCCAGCAATGTCCCCAGCCCAGAAATGCCATAGCACCATAGTCATGAACCAATCAGCTAATGCATGAACTAATCTGCTAACAGTACATCAGCACTCAAGAAGATGGCATTAAGAAGTTGACTTCAAGGATATCTTTTGAAAGACAGGAACTAATACTACTTATTAAATTGTCATATGGGAATTAAATAAAGGTAGTTTAGATATGTTTTCTATGGTGTTCAGTCTTTCATTATAAAATATAAACAGTTTCCATACTTTAGTATGGAACTTTTCAAATGACCTTCAATCAGGCCATTAAATCTCTCTTGAGCACTGTTGAATTCCTTGACCTATGTGGTTTCACTACATTCATTGGCTTTACTGAAAAACAAAATGAATTCAGAGAAACTAGCTGACTGAGCACACCTTAGATGAGAACTCAGGACCCAGTGCTCTTTTCCTGGCACCATAGTGGTCTGTAACAGTTGAAGCTTGTAGGTACATTACCTAGACATCAACTGGTACCTTTCATGTACATAGCAATGCAATTTTAATGGAGTTTACATATCAAAGCCTATTCTAGTAAATGTGTCTCAGGAAACATCATTAACACAAACTTATAAAAAACTTACTTTTCTGCAAAGTGCTGGTGACTCGTGCCTGTAATCCTAGCTATTCAAAAGGCTTTTATCTGAGGGTTAAGGTTCAAGGACAGCTGGGGCAGGAAAGTCTTTGAGATTCTTATCTATGATTAATTTTTTTAAAAAGCCTTCAAGTTGAACTGTGACTGAACTGTGCCTCAAGTGACAGAGCACTAGCTTTGAATGGTAAAGGTAAGAGATGGTACATAGATCCTGCGTTCAAGCCTGAGTACTGACAAAAAATAGAAAGAAAAGAAAAAGGAGCTATGTTACTAGGATTGTTCATATATATTTAAATTTTCAATAAAATTGGCCCTGGTTCTAAATAATTGTATTGTTCTGGCAGTCATATTTTATCAACCCACCATATCAACTTACTCTGGTTCAAATTTAGAATAAAGTCTAACTTTTGATAAAAATCTTGCTTAGATACTAAAATATGTTCCAATACTAATAGTACCCATATTGAATAGATTCTCTTATTGTTCAACTTTGTAAAAATATGGAAACTATTAGGTAAGCATATATTTGTTTAATCTGCATTTGAAAATGACCTTCTATAAAATAGATTTGAAGAGAAATTAAAATAAATATACAGATTGAAATGTGTGACTTAACTATGCATAGTGTTCATTTTCTGTAAATGTTTTATAAGCAAACACTTTTAAGATTATTCATTTTACTACTTTCAGTGTAGAAAAATTAACTGAAGTAGCTCGCTATTACATTGAAACATCTACAAGAATTCAAAATGAGCTTTATTTAAGCCAAGAAATCTTCTTCATTAATGGCGACGTAAAAGTCTTCTCAGATCCCCCGCCACCAACACGTCCACCACCTACAGAAAAAGAAGAAAATGGCATGTTGACCATTGAACAGCTTGACAGTCTTCGAGATCAGTTCTTTGATTTGGCACCTACAGGTAGGAAAATGAATTGTTGTTGCAGAACCACTAAAATGATTATGAGTACCCAGGATAGGTACCCCTTGGCCACAGTAATGTAAGCTTTGTGGGGATAGTGAAGTAATACAGAGCCCTCAACCTGCTCAGGTCTATTATCATGCAATATAGATATGAATTACACAGACGGGGGGTCAGAGTGACTCGCACTGGAGGAGTATGTCAGTCCTCATTCCTGAATTCTTCCCATTGTCCTCTTCCCTCCCTTTCTGGAGGGAGTGTGTGTGTGTGTGTGTGTGTGTGTGTGTGTGTGTTATGTGTGTGTATACATTATATATATTATATATGTCTATATTATAAAGAATATTAAGAAATATATATTCTTTTCCTGCCATGCATCATAGGCAATTAATTTATAGACCAAAATAATGTATTTACAAAATTTTGCCTTATGAATTTGTGTGTACATGTACATGTTATTTTATGCATGTGCATACTACTTTATGCACCAAAAAAATTCAACTCCTTCACATTCTATCATCATGACTTTGTAGCTCTTGTATAGGATTTCAAAACTCAAGTGCTTTCTAAAAATTAGAATTCTTCAATGAGTTCCACCAATTGAGATCAATCATGTAGCATTAGCATCTCTACTCTTTAGGAGTGAATACTTAGGTATTTGAGCAAGTTATCTATAGTTACATATTATCCAGAATTCTACTGATTCAAAATTTTCATACACACACATGAACTAACTAGCAGCTCATAAAGAGGTCTATTTTATCTCCCAAAATATTCTACTTATTGGTAAACCATAACTTTTCATAACTTCTGTATTAACGTGATTTTAAAGAAATAAGTACAGTACTTACAGAAATCTATGTCAATTACCATCATTTAAAAAAAGAAGAATCTTGCTTTCCTGAGCCTATACCCTTCCTTGCCAAGCCCAGTTGAGTGGCAAGATGCCCATATGTGTGCCTGCATGAGCCAAGCACTGATTTGTCAAGTGTATTGAGTTGGCTTGATCATCAGGCTTTACATCTCCAAGGTATAAAAGCACATAGTACAGCAGTGGATGGCCTTTGGTTCAAGTTAGCAGCATTTGGGCAAGAAGAAAGTATGACCGTTGACAGTAACAAAAAAAAAAAAAAAAAGGGAACAAAACCCCACCTTTAAAACCAGCCCCTGAAATCTCATCAGCTCCCTGCCAGGCCAAAGCCCTCCTCCACTGAGAGAGCCTTACATTGCCCTCTTACAATGTATTTCTTTCCAGAAATTGCCTATGCTCTTCATTTTGTCTATACTGCCTTTTACATGTCAAATAAAAAGGTATGTGCAAAAAGCAAATCTAAATACAAAATGTGATTTTATTTAGTACTATATTGTGGAGACTGGAAGGACTTACAATTAGTAAACAAAAACAACAAGCATTTCGGGAGCATTGGAATATGTCAACATGGATGCTGGGAATTATCAGTCACTCATAATTCTTCTTGGAAGACTCGCTAACATAGATGGAGACTTTCATAATACGTTCTTGGATCCAAACTCAACTCCATAGCTTGCAGTTGAACTAAAAGTCTAAAGTTAACAGATTTCCACTATAACTTGACACCTTTTGGATAAAAAATATGTCAACAGATTTTATTTGTCTGTTTTTAAATACTAGAAATGTTTACAAGGTATAGTAGAAATAAGACAAAAGAAAAAAATGGTGAGAGGGAAAAAAAACAAGTTTAATTTTTTTAAAGTGGAAGTAAAAAGAGAACAACTTTACCTCAGGCACTTAGAGTATAATTTGCACAGGCAAATAAGAAGAAAGTATAAATGATTAGGAATTTTTCTAGGATAGAATAAGCACTTTAGCAAAGTGCTCAAAATGCAAAGCATAAGAAAATCAATGCACAGTAAGTGAGTTTGGTCAGAAAAAATTGCAATTTTAAATATTCTGTAGAAAAAATTATTGAAAAAAATGGTAACCCCTGACTAAAATCTGGTGAGTGATGAGTTAATGCTTAAGGAGCTTTCTGCCTGTTCTTGGTTAGCCTATTTGAAATAAGTCTTCAGTTAAAATGAAATGCCTTTGTACAAATATTTGAAGATAATAATGAAAAAGAAGTCTTCATAAAATAACCCTTACTAAATATAATGCAACTTGAATCACATATCATAATACTGAAGCTTAAAACTCCTTCCTTGATTAAGTCCTCCTTGATGATGATTGTAAGTCTTCTTTGGTAGTGTAGCAATTGTACATTAAATACTGTTTGTTGGTATGACTGATTGACTCATGTAAAATGCAATGCTCATGCTTGCATTTTTGCTGCCACTAAACAAAGATCTGTCCATACGTTGGAATTACAATAGACAGACAATGAATCTTAGAATCATTCTTTCCATTGACCATCTAGGAATCATCCCACAAATAATCTCCCAGAACAGAGGGAGATTGCATGAAGGTTTCCTGAATCACAACAATAGCCAATTTTGATGTGACCACCATTTGCCAGGCACTGTGTTAGCATTCTCTGTGTAGTCATTCTTTGCATCTCAACCTATATAATGGGGTGTCTGGAGTCACACCATTCTTTCTCAAGTCTATCAATTGTTAAAAGATTGTCAAGAGACTTGGAGCAATTTATTGACTCTCTCACCTCTTCCTCTGCAAAATGATGGTAAGGATACTTACATAATCACTATCAAGATTAAACAAAGTTGTATATTTAAGATCCTTAGGAAGGATGTAAAACAAATAATCTAGTAACATCAATCGTTCTGAAGTTAGAGCGCACTCTCATAAATTCTTGAGAGAACTTCTGCAATGCTTCCTATGCATTGGGACGAAAAACAAACTATGTGAGAAACCCCTACAAATCCACTGAAATAATGATTATTTTGTACAAATCTTGGAAAACAACCCAAAAAAACCCTCCTATAATTTAACTATTTATAAGCTACTGTCGTATAACCTAATTTTACTGTCATATTATTGTATAACATTTAGAATTACACAATATTAAGACTTTTATTACTATCTAAAATGTTGTTTGGTCTTCTGACCTAGTGGGTACCTAGCACTATCCTAGAGGGATTCCACAAAGAAAGAGACACTTATCCCACAAAGTAGACTCAAATCATAAAGTAATGTGGAGGGGCTGGGGATATGGCCTAGTGGCAAGAGTGCTTGCCTCGAATACATGAGGCCCTGGGTTCAATTCCCCAGCACCACATGTACAGAAAACGGCCAGAAGTGGCGCTGTGGCTCAAGTGGCAGAGTGCTAGCCTTGAGCAAAAAGAAGCCAGGGACAGTGCTCAGGCCCTGAGTCCAAGCCCCAGGACTGGCCAAAAATAAAAATTAATTAATTAATTAATTAAATTAAATTAAATAAAGTAATGTGGAGCCCTGGGGACTGTGAGCGTCCAAAACAGAAGTGTTCGCCTTGTGTGCTGCAGCAAACTCTGCTAGGAACATCTTGTCTCCAAACATGAAATAGCAAGTACATTGGGAAGGCAGCCTGGCTCCAGGGGAAGCAAATTGTAGACTATTGAAACTGGAACATTTTAACAGTGTTCCCTTGTCCCCACTTAAAATTATAAGAACTTCTTTTCCTTGTAAGTTCATGGGTACTCCGTGTAATATCTTGTAATATCTGTAAGAGTTCTGGTTCGTCACTATTTGGGCTTCTATGGAGAGTCTGTGTGGAAAGACCACTAGCAAATCCTCCACTCTCACACTTTCTTCAGAAGAGTAAGTATTTGGGTGTGCAAGGCCTGTAACATCTTGCTAAAGAACTCTCCTTTGATATCCCTCTTGGAGACTCTCAGCTGCAATGACTGGGTGCAGTGATAGGCTGCACATTCAGAATGCTATGCTGCTGTAGCGACCCTGGATCATTCAGCTTCTAGGATCTTACTAGAGTTCCAGGGAAGAACTGGCCCTTGTTCACAGAAGGTGAAGCAGCAGAGATTCAGAGCACAGAAGGCTTTCCAGACTGATACTTCCACGAAAGTGAGCAATCACACAAATTCTTGAACTGTGGATAAGGATAGTACAGAAAGATATTGCAGGAAAAAGAGGAAATGGAATAGACATAGAAACTGTGAGGTGGAGAAACAGCAAACTACCCAGGGTGAGATGGTAAAAAGCTACCGTCAGTGAGAAATCTTGAGAGGCTTGAAAAGGTATTTGAAGATGACTGGAATGGAGAATGGTTCTAAAAGGGTAGAAGCTATGTCTGAGAGAGCAACAGACACCTATTCTCCTACAGAGACTCAAGTGACTGAGAGACAGGAAGATGACCACTTGGGTGGTCATCTTCAAAGTGTAACTAGAAAGTTTCATGGATTTTTATGGGCCTAAAGTTATTATACAACCATCATACTATAATTTTTAAACATATTTGATCCAAAAATTTGCTTAAATTTCTCTAATATTTTCCTAATTCCAAAAGATCTAAAAAGCCTACTTAGAAAGGGGGTACTACAGAGACAGGCATGATTGATAGGAGTAACTTCCTGTGTGGTAATACCTAGGAGTCCCAGCAAAGGGGAGTATAATGCCCTTTACTTATGTCCCCTGGTTCTTCAATGGTGAAGTTCTTTCTCAAGATCAAATTCAAATCACAGAAATGTGAAGTAAATTAAGAAGCCTGTGTATCTAACAAAACTGCCACAGGAAGAGTTTCAAATGTGTTGTCAGGATGAATGATTCTCAAGAAGAAAATGAAAATATATGTGCAGAAATGCATGGTAACATCTTCTAGAAAATCTGTCTTTAAAACTAAAAACATAACAACTAGTTAAATCAGTCATTTAACCAGAGATTGATTTTCTCATCCTTTCTTTTATTAACTTTCCAGTATGTATTTGTGTACAACAAGCATCAGATATAACCTAATATAAAAGATTGATAAATAGTCCAGTGCTTAGATAAAAAGATGAAGGCAGTAGCTGTCAATTACATGGAGACTAATTTTAAATAAAACACAATAATACCTAGACCTTGAAAGCAAACAGGGAAACTGGGTTCCAGGACTCAAATTCTAGCTAGTCAGAATGGTGAGGTCTGAAAACACAGTTCAAAGCCAGCATATACACCAAAGTCCTCAAGACTATCTCCAACAAACTAGCAAGAAAAGCTGAACTGGAGGCCTGGTTCATCTGTTAGAGTTACAGCTGTAAGTGGGGAAAAAAAGTGAGAGCATGAGGCAGAAGGAAGGAGGGAAGAAAGGAAGGAAGGACGACTGATCTGTACAATGTACAAAGTGATTAAAAGGTAAAACAGAAGATGCAAATAAGATACCAAAGATAGAGAGACATCAATTATGTCAAAGATATAAAAGAGATAGATCTTAATAATCAAGTATGAAAATATATTTATTTTCATATAATATGTACTAAATACTTATCAGATATCTAGGCATGGTGGGGCAGAAAATAACTCAGTGTAGTTCTGATTAGAAGAGTTTAAACTTATTACTTGGCCTAGCCTGGCCTTGAATTCCTGATCCTCCTAACTGGGCCTCTAGAGTTTGGGGAATACTTTGTTTCAGAGAGATATTTTAATTAATTATCATGTACACATATTAATTTTTTCCTTATGTGATAAGTACAACTACTGATGCTTCAAGCTAATGATTGTATTAGTTTCAATGGTGCTGATATGATATTCTGTAGATATTGAATTGTAAAATTTCATTTGAGTGCTTTTCCCATACTATCCTCAAGTGGTAGAATATTCTTTGGTGATCCTGGTAAGCAACAGAAAACCACAGCTCCCACTTGACTCCCAGTCACAGGGGAAATAGCCCTATGATATTGTGTACAGTGTTGCAAAGCAAAGAAGTTCAGATGGGTAAATGTAATAAGTGCGTTTTCAACTTAAGATGTTTTCAGTTCATAATGGGCTCATGGGATTGTCACTCCATTGTTAGTCAGAGGGAGAAACTGTCATCTGATGATCAGTAAGGTTAAAGAACTCATATAGAGGAAATATACATAATCTTATTCCTCTTTCTTCAGAGAGGAGCTGTTACTTGAGGGCTTAGTTTGAGTAACTTCCTTTTTTGTCTTCCATCAAATATGTATTCCTTCTCTAAAAGTGGATTAAATATACATGAAAATTACACTTGTCCCACCACAGTTTGATTGGCCACCATCAAGAACTTGAACAACAAATGTTGGCAGGGCTATGGGGGAAAAAGGAACTCTATTGAACTGTTGGCAGGAATGTAAACAAGTACAACCACTCTGGACGTAGGTTTGAAGGTTCCTCAAAAAATGGAACTTTTTTTGACTCATTCATACCATTGCTGGGCATCTACCCAAAACATTACAAGTCAGGATACAATAAAGACACATGTACATCCATGCTCATTGCTGTACTATTCACAATAACCAATTGATGGAAAGAGCCTAGATGCTCCACAACAGAGGAGTGGATTAATAAAATGTGTTATATATACCCAATGGAATTTTATTTGTCCATTAGAAAGAATAAGATTACATCATTTGTAGGGAAATGAATGGACCTAGAACAAATCATGTTAAATGAGGTAAGCCAAGCTAAGAGAGAGAAATGGTGCATGGTTTCACTTGTATATGGACGCTAGATCCAAAATATAGCTGGACATGATAACCAATACAGGAGTCAGGTATTCACACACGGTCAGCCTAAAGGAGATACCTCTGCAGAAAGAACCCAATATATAACTTCTCTGAACATTTAAATACTATATATTAAAAGGAACTCCAGGAAATGGAAACCTGATTTTTTTTCTATTATTGTTTTTGTTATTGTTGTTGGTAGTGGTGGTGTTTGCTTTTGTTTGGGATTATTTTTTTTCTTGGGGTGGGGGGAGATAGGGCACAGAAATGAAGGGGGAAGGGTGAACAAATGCAATCATGCTATTCAGTTTACACTATTTGAAAAAATTACCTATGAAACTTGTGGGCAGGCATGGGTGGGGGGAACTGGGGAAAAGGAAAGGAAGGGGTGACATTGTCCAAAACTAGAGATGTACTCATTATCTGACCTATGAAATGGTTAACCCCTCTACACAACACATTAATAGTAACAATAAGATTTTGTTTTTAAATAGGCCTTTAAAAAAAAAACTAAAAAAGACACTTGGAGCATTAAATACAGGTTCTCTGTGAAACCACCCACAACCCTCAAAACCTGATGTTCTTTCTATAAATAACCAAGGTTGTCATACCGCTGCCAGAGAGCATGGGACTTGGACAGAAAAGGAAAAGTCCAAAATTATATCTAGATTAGTATTCTTTTCTTCTCATCCTGGGCGAAAAAAAAATCCATACCCAAAATGGTGCTGCTCTTTCACATGAGAAGCAGAAGAGCCTAGCTCATCTTCCATAACAGTGACACACATAGACCTGTGTGAATCCCAGCTGCTCTCCTCATGATCATAGCTGACACTCAAAGGATACACCTCTCTGAGCACTAATTTGTTAGCCACAAAATAGTGTTAATGATCATTGGTCTGCTTTCCTACCTACAAGTCAGGGTAGCAGTTGCTAAGAACTGAATGATCAACTGATTAAGTCACTCATCAGATTAATGTTACCTAATAAACATTTGATATCATTTCCCAGGAATAATCATGGTGAATGAGCTGGGGGAGGGGGAGGGGTGAGGGGGGGTTGAGCACAACTGAGGGTAAACACTATAGTAGTTGTAAAAATAACAATGTGGAGTTGTTTTAAAGACAGGGATCTTCCAGATGGTATGACTCAAGTCATCAAAAAGCAGAAACAGCCACGAAAACTTGACTACTACCTGCCAAGCAGAAACAACCAATTTCTGAAAATTTGGCTAAAAAAATACCCTTGGCTTGTGTATGATGAGTTATTAAATCTGATGTTCTGCGCCCTGTGTCGTAAGCATGGAGTGAAGTCAGGGGGGAGTCAAGAGAGCTTTTTCTACGGAAGTGACAACTTTAGGACGGAGTTCCTCAATGCACATCACCTCAGCCAGGCACACGCCAAGGCTTCCTTAATGGAAGCCACAAGTGGCTCCCCGGGGAATAGAGCAGCCACCGACCTAATGGTGAGGACCATGAGCAAAGTAACCCTGGGCAGGGTAGAGAACTTATTCAGGTCGTGCCATGCCATTGCCAAGACTGGCCGTCCCCTCAAGGATTTTATTTGGATGTGCAAGTTGGATGATATGAAGGGTGTCGATATTGGCCTCGTTTTCAGAACTAACAAGTCAGCGAGACTGTTTACCTATTTTATTGCTGAAGTCGAACGGAAAAATCTCAGGCAAAAGCTAGAGAAAAGTAAATTTTTCTCAGTCATCAGTGATGGATTCATCGACAGTTTCACTGAGGAAGCCAAACTTGTATATGTGCAGTTTGCACATGCAGGGAAAGTGCATTGTCAAATTGTTGGGGTCCATATTGTAGAGGAAAAGGATGCCGTGGCAACAAAAACTGCCATTGAGAAAACTCTAGAGATAAATCTTCAAGTTAGGCTGTCTAGCCAAGACTGGGCAAAAAAATTAGTTGGGTTTGGAAGTGATGATACCCCTGAAAAAGAGGGAGGGAGGGAGGTGGCCTCACTTTTAAGAGAAATCCAACCATGTGTCCAGACTGTATATTGCTTCGCACATCAACTTGAACTATCATACAAGGAAGTGCTCCAGAACGTTCCTCTCTACAGTGCTCTCGAAGAACTCCTTCACAGCATTTACCATTTCTATCAGAACTCTGCTGTTCATAAGAGTTCTCTGATAACAGCCTTCAAAGGCCTTCACCTTAGACCTGTGATGCCTTCTCAAATCAGAGGCCGACGATGGCTTTACAGACTGCAGGCAGCCCTCCAGAACTTTCTCAAGGGATACCCAGCAATCGTCCAGCAATTGCAGTCAGTGAGTAATTCTTTCTTCCACATCATATTTTTTCCAGAATAACAAAAATACTTTCATTGCATTTCTCAGAATCATGTGTTTTGAGAAGGATAAATGTGTTCTTGTTAATCTTGTGTTATTATAGACCTGTGAAGGCAGATGGGATACCAATGAAGAGAAAACTAGAGAACTCCTCAACCTCCTTCTCCAAGCTGACACCATCAAGTTTGCCCATTTCTTGGTGGATGTCATTAATGTCCTTACCATTCTGTCCCGGGTCAGTCAGAACAGAAATTCCTCAATTGCGGACATATTTGCCACTTTGGAGTCAACACTAAAAATGCTCGAGATTTATCAAACAAGGTAAGGGGTTTGGGTGGCCTGAGGACCTGTCACTCAATTATACATGAGAGACATGATTTTCCAGATGATTTGTTATTTAATTCTTGGAGTAATCTCTCTCTCCCTCTCCACCTTCTCTCCTTCTCATCCCTTTTCTCCCTTTCACCCCCTTTCTTCTCTTCTCTCTCCCTCTCTTCCTCTTCCTCTCTCTCTCTCTCTCTCCCCTTTCCCACAGACCAGGGCCAAAAGAACGTAGAGTAGATTCAGTCATACACTTTCACAATAACTGTCTCAGAGGAAAAGAAAACATATCTGACATGAGAAACGTGGTTTTAACACATCTTATCAGGAGGCTGCGAGGCTGTTTCAGAGATGCCAGCCTAGATGTGGTGAGAGCAACCATGATTGGAAGTTTTAAGTTGTGGCCCACACAGATAAGTCAAGGTAACCTACATGTGCTAACTCTGAAGCTACCATTCTTTGATTGGACAAGATTCTTGCATATACGTGACTGGTGTGTGTGTTGATTGCAGAGTTCGGAGAGAAGGAGGTATCCATCCTGACTGCACATTACGAACCAGTGTTAGAAGCTGCCAGTGTAAAAATTGACGAAGTGGACACCGAATGGAGCATGTTGAAATTAGAAATCTATGCCAAGTAAATACAAAAACAATAAAAATACTAGCTTATATGTATAAGCACTAGGGCAACAATTAGCACACTCAATCTTTAACATGTTTCTTCCTCCCTCTTAGGTTTCAGAACATTCGGAAATTGACCTGGGATTTTGTGAATTCCATTTACTCACACAAGTATCCAAATATCCTGATGCTGGTCGACTTAGTGTTGGCCCTTCCTGCAAGCTCAGCAGAAGCAGAACGTGGTTTTAGTCAGATGAAACGCACCAAGTCACATATGCACACTAAAATCAGGGCTGAAAGTCTGACAGATATCCTGGTCATTCAGTTGAATTCTCCAGACATTAATCAGTTTGACCCTAGGAAAGCTATCCATTTATGGAACACAAGGACAACACCATCTTCCTCTAGTGACACAGGGCCCAGTTCGGATTGTTCATCAAACTCAGAAAGCCAAGATGAAAGCAACGAGTAATGGGATCAATGAGGATTTATTTGGATCTTAGCAAAACCCAAGGAAAATACAAAGATTTTAAAAAATCTGAAATTTAAAAGGGAAAACAGTGATCCATCTTCACCTCAGATATAAAAGTTATTTGGCATCTTTCAAGCAAACAAAACAAAACTCCAGATTGGTTTATTCCTTATAACTTTCTGACTTCATCTCTGTGTTAATGTGTTATTTTGAGTTCTCTGATTTAATGTACTTGCTTCTAAGCCATGGTGTTGTTATAGAATCATTTTCCTGAGCATTTTTCCTATGAGTGAAGAAACTGATTATGATCATAGCTCTTATAGACCTTGTACGGACAATTTACTATTTTTCCCCTATCTATAAATGGTAGTTGTATAGTAAAATTTGGATTAAATTGAAAACTTTTTGATTTATTAACTTATGAACAGAATTTCTAAGTGAAACAGTGACTATCTTAGATATGAAAATCATTTAAGTACATGCTTTGGTCACTGATAACAAAGTCAAATATTAAATAATGTTCACATTTCACACTCAATCCCAGATAAACAAGCTGCAAGTATTTTCTGGCAATGGCAAATTGCTTGGTTACCACAGTGATTAGAGACAATGGAAATCTGAATTTTTAAGTGCTCTAGTTCTCTTTATGGTTTCAACCAAATTTATTTAGATTTTATCTTGAGGACAAAGTGGATTTATTTCTAAACTTACCTGAAAGTTAGTTGGCATTATATAAAGCTTCAATTATCGAAAAGCTCCTACCAAACAAAATATTCTCATCTCTACAAAATTGGATACTCAAGAGTGATCACAAGTGATTTAAAAAATGTATTTCTGAACAATCTACTGGGTAGACAATGACATGAAAGGAGTAAAGGTCCTGTTCCTGATACCCATAATCATACCTTCCAAAACTTAAATTATATATTTTGTTTGAATCACTGACATCATAAGGCGATTAGTGCCTTGCTCTAGAGTTTTGAGGAAGTAATTAAGTTCATATGAAACTTTGGAATGCAACATCTATGTTTCATTGTTTTCATGCCTCAACAATGAAGAATAAGTAAACTCCAGACATGAAAGATACCTGGACACATGTTAGGCCTCTCTGTGAGCTCTTGAAGTTACCTTTCCTCTACTGTGTGGGTTCGCCAGCCTCTTTTAAGAAAAAGTAAACTGATTTATATTACATCCTATTTCTTTTTAGTGCATGTACATACAAATCAAAATAATACATGAACAAAGTAGACATTTGTTTTAGGCAGGTTAATGTAGAATGATGTGTAAGAGAAAAGTATTGGAAAATTGAGTGATAGCTTATAAAGCCCTTAGAGCTATTGCACCAATTAAATGGATTACATTATCCTTTTCAATCTACTTATTTCAAAATACAAATCTCTCTATGTTTACCAAAGCAAACAAACATAATCTGAGCTGAATATGTAAATAAAAATAAATGTGTTCTTCAATTGCAGTGGTGATCTGTATGCATGTGAAGCACCTGTATCTCTTGTGTTCCAAAATAGTTTATTTTTCTGTCCTTTGACATATGTGAAAGCTGAGGCAATGCTTTTAAAAAAAAATTTTAACCAATCCTGAGTAAAAGTTTAAAGAAGATTCTAAACGAAAAAGTATGTCATTTCAGTGTTCTGCTCAATATGGAATAAATTATAACAAGGTCAAAGAAGATATTTTGATAAGGATGGAAAATACCAGAATGCAGTGATTATTATGTTCACAAAATATCTTATGTTTCTCAAAATTTTTAGTGCAAAGAAAGTAACTATATGATGTATTTATCTTTTTTAGACAAAGATAAACCTCTTTGCATAAATAACAAAATAGTTTTTATTCTCTTGTAGGCACAATAGGAAATAAAGCATTTACTGACATTCTACTTGATTTGGTGACCATTAATCTAGGAACAAACAACTTCCCTAGTAGTTGGATGCATCTTACCCAACTTGAGGTAAGTGTCCATTTCTCTTTGAGGTTTCCAAACCTTTATTCTTAGTCAATCAGTGAATCAATATTTCTGAAATAACTAGTACTTTCAGAGTGTTTGACTTAGTAGAAAATTAATAAAAATTTAAATAAATGAATAGATAAGTGAACTTGAGATTAAGACATAATAGGCATATGTTCAACATTGGAGAAGTATTGATAGTCAGTTAAAAAATCACTATGGGGTACAACCAGCAAGCTTATGTTTATTACTAGCTGATGAAGCTATCCTAACTAGTAATAGTATATGATTCTGAGAGTTCTTGCTTTGCATCAGTGGTCTTTCAGAATGAATATCTCAGAAGCCAGGTGCTGGTGACTCAATCCTATAATCCTGGCTACTCAGGAGGCTGAGTTATGAAGATTGCAGTTCAAAGTCAGCAATAAGGCTATGTGATTCTTATCTCCAATTAATAAGCAAAAAGCTGGAAGTGCAAGTGTGGCTCCAATAAAGCCAGGAGCAGAGGCAGAAGGTGAGATACAGATTCAAAGGGGAATCTCAGAAAACAAAAGCATTAAAGAGCCTGTAGCACCATGCAAAGCAACATGGCTGGTAAGGATAAAAGACGCGCACTGTGATCAGAGGCAAGTGTAGGCAAAATTATCATGAGACCCAATCTGAGAAACGAAAGGACCCAGAGCGTGGATCAAGTGTTGTGAGTTCAAGCTCAAGAGCCACTGCCTGGTACAGCAAGGACCTTTATTCCTCCTCTGGGGAAGAGATACAAAGCTAACTGGAGCTCCAAGAGTAAAGTGTGTATAGCAATAAGCAAAACCCATTAATGCCGAGGAAAGAAAAATGAACCACTTTCTAGATGTCGTGAATCAGTGCCTAGAAAGGGGAGCGGAAACCAACAAATGTGACTGGCTGTAGTTTTGTCAACATAAAGTCCTTGCGTGTGACCCTCCTTTTCAGAATCTGGGTGGGTGTGGCTTATAATCCAGTGACAATTTTTCTTCTTCTTCTAGTTGCAGGAACTAACGTCGTTATTGACAGTAAACTTCGAGTTCGTGGACTGGCGGAAGTTCCTGCTGGGGGCCTCCATGCCCTGGCCCCTCCCCCTGGAACAGGAGCTCCTGGAGACCCTGCAGAGATTCAAGGCGGCAGATAAGGCTCAGCTGGGCACCATCACTTTCGAGCAGTATATCCAGGTTGGTATCAGACCTAGTGAACCAGAAATGCCAGGACACTTTTGACCTAGGAAGAGTTTTAGCCACAGGTGTTACATCACCGCCTGCAGTACCCCAGTGAACTTGGCAGATATATGTACATGAGGACTTCTGCTAGAACATTTGCAGTACAAAATGGAGAGCAGATACCAGATTGAAAATGGTTGAGATAAGGAGTAGGTCATTAGGATGACTGGTGCATGCATGGATAGATGACAGATGGAGATATGAGAGGAAGAGAGAGAGAGAGAGAGAGAGAGAGAGAGAGAGAGATTTTAGTTAGTATGACTAGTATATGGAATGTTTTTAAATGTTAGAGTAATAAATAGTGAAAATAAATTTCCATGCCTAATAGGGGCCTGGATTATTAATTTTGTATCTACTAATTGAATTTGTCTTATTACTCAACATTTTATACGACTGATTGACAGCAGAAGAGGCAAGAATTCATAAGGCATTAACTTTGAAGTAAAACATTGGCCTAGTTAGCCTTATACCAGTTTCTTACGTGTCTCTCACTACTGAAACCTCAAATCCATTCCTGCCTCTCTCTACTTCCTGATGGAGAGGTGGAATTGTTTAAATACTTTAGAGGTTACCGTGCTAACAAACTGGAGCCACAGAAAATAACACTTGAATCCTCAAAAGGTTCTTCATGACTAAGCAAGACACACATCTGGCTAACTGGGTTCTGAAATAATTTATTTCACAAGCAGAGCAACTGTCCTGGACTTAAATTTTTGTTAGGATGAGTTTGTTTGAAGATGAAGATTAGCAGAATAAAACATAAACTGTGTCTACAGTGACTTAAGATTTTTAAAAGTGTACATTCATGAAAACCTTCATTGTTTATAGTAAATGAATAGAGACATATCAACACAAAATGTTAAATGGAACATCTTTTACACAAACATGAAAATAACAAAGAATTTGTGCTAAACTGCCTAGCTCAAAGCAGAAAACTCCTTTAGAGACAGTTTGATGCTGTACTTAGTAGAAACTCAGAAATGTCTACGTAACCACTGTGTTTTGGGGCAGTCGATTTCTCAGTTACACCTATTTTTGGAAGTGTCTATTCCTCAGAAGTCCCAGGATGCTAATACCATGTGGAGAAGTGTACAGACTTTTCTACATGCCTTTTTTAGACTCCCATCTCTTATTAGTTCACACATACAAAATACCTCATGAGAATAAAAATTCATAACAGCTTTCAGGGAAATATTGTATAAAATCTATTGAAAATCCCATATATGAACAGTAGTTACACAGTTAACATAGCTGCATTGATGAAATGAAGTCTTCTGAAGAAAAGAGCTGTCTATCTGCTATACTTTCCATTTTGTCTTTTATGTTTTCTATTTACTGATTGGACAACTACTTAGAAGTATGCTAATTTGTCCAAATACCAAATGGAGTTGCATACAGCATATGAAGTTGTTCAAGCCTGCCTTGACTAAGCAATGAGCATCAAGGTCTGTTTGTCCCTTGTTCCTGGCCTTGAAGCTTTTTACCTAGATAGAGTTATAGTTGTAAACATATAGAATTCTTTGATTTTGAAGTATGGACACATTTTCTTTTTTCTTAATATATCTTTATTATCTTTAAGTACTTGCACAAGAGTTGCAATTTAACAAAGCAGTTTACAAATATATCTTGATCCATGTGACCCCTTTCAACATTCTCACCCATCCTTCTCCTATCTACCCCTTCTTTCATTCTTTAGTTTTATAGGATACACATTAGATTCTTGTCTGCATTCCCTCCTCCTTCTCTTCATTCTTCTTCCCTCCCCCACCACCTCACTCCACCACTTCTTAGTACTACTTTCTAGAGTTTTATTCTGCTGAGCTTTGATTTTGACTTTCTTAGGCCTTAAACTATTTGAGATCTCCCTTGAAGCTACCATATTTCAGTTAATACATATACATTTGTATACACTTGCATACAACCCAGCATATTTATTAAATTTTTAAGCTAAATCTAGATTCCATATAGAAGGCAAAAAATGGATCCTTTGTTTCTCTGGGTCAGACTTATTTCACTTAACATCATATCTTCCAAGTATTAACATGTAAGATGTTCTAGATCCAGGCAGTATAGCAATTCAGTAAGGAAAATTAAAGACCCTAAAGTTGTTGGTCGTGTTTTAGCAAGAGAATACAAAGAATATTTTCATATTTCAAAGAGAAATCATTTAATAATCCAGTAAGGTAGTATGTAATTGACTAAACCTAGATTCTCAATTTAAACCCATTACTACATAGAGTCATATATAACATTTAAGGTTGCTAAATTTTTTGTGGATGATCTTTGAGAAAACATTGTTTATCTTTCTAATATGGTCCTTTTTTATATGAGAAATACTGCAAAGTGTTTCTCTAATTTATGAAATATCACATAAATTTAGAAAACTGTAAAATGTATTCTTAGTTTAAGAATCAGAAGAAATTCCAGTACATTAAAATAATTGAATATGGGAATGATGACCAAAAATGGAAGTAAAGGGTAAGGACATTATCTTTGTTTCTTTTGACAAATCTAGTGTTCTTTTAACTTTTCATCTTTATCACTGTTTGCTTATGGCAATTTGATTTGTGTGTTCCTTAGTGAGGTTCTGTCTGCTTGTGCTTTGTTGAAGCTATGGATTGGCAGTTTGACTCAAATCTGGAAATTTGGGGGGTTGTTTTTCCAATCTATTCATTTTATATTAATTTCTGTAACTGAGTTTTCAGGTTTGTATTTTTATTTGTATTTTCTTTGCAGACTTTCCTAATATTAATAACATCCAGTGAATTTCATCTCAGACTGTATAGTTTATACAACTCTACACATTTGAGTTGAGACCTTTTAAATCTTTTGTTTTCTCAGTACATCCATGTCTTTCTTTATCTCCTGGAATATTCTTAGAGTTACTGTTCTCAATAGCTGGTATATATGAAAAATATCTGCTTTAATATCCTTATCTGCTCACTTCACTATTTGCCTCATTTCTGTGTTAGTGTTTTTCCTGAAGGTGGGTCATATTTTCTGTTTGTTAGTGGTTTGTTCAATGTCTAGTAATTCCATACTAGAATTTTGAACTCTCAATGGTTGGATGCCCAACATTATTGTTTAACTTAGGTATTGTCAAATATGTGGTATTTCTTAGAATCAATCTTATACCTTTGTCCAAAATGATGAAGATAAGTCCAGAGCACCCTTTATAGTGCTGATTTACTCCACTACAAAAGTTGTACTCAAATTCTTGTGCATTAAGAGGGTCTTCCATCAACTAGTCTCTTGAATTATTGAGCTTACTATTCTCCATAGTGCCTTTCTCCAACCTCTGGTATTCTCCACCCGCACCTATACAGGTTGGATCTCAGTCAAGACCTGAGGAAATTCTTGGGTAGATTTCCCTATCTGTGTACTGCTCTAATTCTCTGTCCAGTGAATTCTAACCACCTTGGCCTTCTTCACCCCTGAAATCTATCTTCTGAACTCAGCAAGACTGCCAAGCCTTATGTGTTCCTTCTGGCACCACAGGTGGGAGCACAGGTAGGATTTCTCATTTTCCTGCTTGTTTTCAAGAGTAACTACCCTGTATTACCTATTGTTCCATACCTAGAAAGTTCTCTTTCATGTGTTCACTTATCTTGCTACTTAAGGAATGAGGATAATCTGCCCTTTGTTAGTTAAGTCTAAAAGTATCAGTTTTTCCTAATGCCTCCCCTCTCTCTCAGATGAGCCATTGGGCAAGGATTTACTTCCACACGGTGGAAAAACCTCTTACTTTCAAAGCTTGACTTCATGCTGGACATTAAAAATCTTCCGTTTCTCACAAGCTTCCAAAAGACTGCATCTCCTTAATTCATAGTAAAAACAGTCCATTCCTTTACATAGCATGTGATACAATCCTAACTGTCATTCAAAGCTCATTTTATTCTTAGAGGGAAGGAAAAAAGAAAGAAAGGAAGCATAAAAGGAAGAAAACCACAGAGCATGAGTTAAGTTAGTCAATCCAGTAATTCTTGGAAGAATTCTTGGATAGGTTATCACTCTGGAACATGATGAGGAACAAAATAATTATGTATAATAAGTGTTTAACAGGCATAAAAATTAAGCTTCATAAAATATGTTCTTGAAAATCAACTGTTTATTCTTGATGTCCAGCAGCAAGTCATAAGTGGCAACTCTAAAATGAATCATTAAAGTTCCAATTGTATATTATGAACATTATAATTGCAATTCACAGGAGATATCAAAGATGGCCTATCTGAGGAGGGTGATCTATGCTGGATCTGGAAAGATGTGTAGGCTTTTCTGGGTAGAATGGAGTCACCGAGGACCTAAGAAATAACATAAAATAATGAGAGTAGAAAATGGTTCTGAATAGAGAATGGATGGAAAGATAACATTATAGTTTGAGAAAACCACCACAGTTTTATAAGGAAAACCCAAAACAGATAAGGAAGAAACTAGAAAAGCACCAGCCTGATGTTACTAAGTGGCCCAGAACCATTGGGAAGGAAAGACAGGGTGAAGATGATAAGGCCATTGGTATAAGGGAATCAAGAGGATTGGGGATTCATGTCAGATACTGACTGAATGAGGAAGGAATCACATTAAACATGAGGACAGTGAGATCTTGAGTCATCCAGCAACTCAATCAAGATTTTCTAACAGAAATAGTACACACTAGTTCCACCTGAAGATCCAAAAATAGACAGGACATGTAGGGTGTGAACTAGTGTTTTCAGAGTATAGATTTGCTCTAAAATGTAGCCAGTGTTGGTTAGTCAAGGTTATGACTTCCAAACTTAATCACATGTCCCAACTGTTAAAATATAGCTAGCATTCCTATCATGTGTGTTTTTATTTACATGCAGATACTAGAGTATTAATACCTCACATACCACATAGATGTATAAAAGCTAAAATGAAAGAATGGATTTAAAAGAAACTCCACAAATGCAGTTCTTGGCACTTTATTCGATACCCTCACTGGATCTGCACCCTACTTAGGAGACCACTGACCTAGAGACTGGAACAAGATTGGTTCTGTTTCCAGTCTTGAGAAGAACTGTTATGACTCAGCATAAAACCCTAATGATTTTCATTTTTGTGTGTGTATATAGGCTGGACTGTGGTTTACAGGAGATGAAGATGTAAAGATTCCAGAAAATCCTCTTGAACCCTTGCCATTTAATAGACAAGAACATCTCATAGAGGTAAATATTGAAATCTTTAAAGCATTGAACTCTGATCATTTTCCTTTTTTAATTTTGTGCAAAAGAATTTATTACCAAGGTGATGTTACAGTTACAGTTACAGGGTTATAGTTACATACTTAAGGCAGAGAATGCATTTCTTGTCAAACTTGTTACCTCTTCCCTCATTATTCTCTTTTAGGTTTTTAAACTTGGAGAATTTGCTTTAAACTCCATTCATGCTTCCTGCTACCCACCCAAAGCTTCAACTTTAGTATTCACTAATGAGCCAGCATAGAGAAATTCTAGGAAAGGACATATATGAGACCAAAATTTTAGTAAAACTCTTTTTATAAACCATGTGATATTGTCATTTTACTCTCCATATAAGCTAAGCTGTTACTTGGCAGCTTTGTCTGTAAATGAAATTTCAATTCTTAAAGCTTAGAACATGTTTCTGTCATTTAACCAGTGTCAGTGTATTTCTTATGTCCAATTTTCCTTTAATTTTTGTCAGACACTGCAGATTTGCATCCACTATTGCCTCAAAGATGATTGCACTCTCAATTCTAGCATTATTATTAACTTTACTCCCAAAAGCCATAACAGAAAATATTAAAATGCCACTCTGACTTCCATATATATATTGAAAACAGAAAACATACCATAGCCACCACACTCATGAAACTATGAGAAGACCTGATTGGTAGATTCAGACAGTATTGAAATCTCTTTGTTGACTGTTCAATTTCTAGCCAACCATTAGGTCAAAATTGCAGAGCAAAATTTGAACATAACTGCAGTTATACCCTAAAATGAGAAATTCCCTTCAACTGGACTGGTAATTTTTAGCACTTCTGCTAGATGCTAACAAGAGTTAAGGTGAATGAAAGAAGCCATAAAATTGCTGAAAAATTCCAAGAGGTAAAGTTGGCGGTTATACAGGAGTATTGTTTGTTGCTATGAATATGAAACCTGAGGCCCAAAATCAATTCCTTGATAAAGCTTTTGGAAGATGGTCTCTGAATGAGTTTTGCCAATAACATAAACATGTTCTTCAATACTTGAAAAGAACCTGACAGCTTGACTATCATCCCAGGTAAAAGTACTTTGCTGCTAAGCCAAGTTTCTACACTTGTCGATGGAAGGTAGAGTCTTACTGGTATTCAGTGAGCAGTTAAACAGGAAAGGATCTTTTGATACAAACCTGATGGTGGAAAATTAAATGGCGGAAAAGGAAAGAGTCAAAGGCAGAGACAAGATACTGGAGCTTGGGGAATATGTGTTTATATGGAGCTAAAGATAGCTGAGATCAGATGCGTGTGAGTGTGCAAGTGTGGTGTGCACAGGACACAAAAGATGAAGAGTGCTGCCCAGTGCTAGATTCAAAAAACCTCTTCACTGCTTTCAGGCCATGTGGTCATCCTGGCATTACTCAGCATATATATACATGGTTTGGGTTTTTTTCTTTCCTTCTGTGACTACTGGGCACAGTAAGTTGATATATTTGGTACCCTTAGAATAGTAATTGATACATAATACGTTCTACATAAGCATGTTAGTCAGCTTTCCATCACCATAGTGAAATACCTGAATGCACTTGAAGTTTAGAAACGCCCTTTGGAGTTCATGGTTCTGGAAGTTCATGAGACAGGGCTTTAGTGTGGGCAGCACATCACAGTGGAAATATGTCAGAGAGTGAGTGATCATATCTCAAGGCAGGATAAGACAGAGAGAGAGAGAGTGAGAGAGAAAGAAAGAAAGAAAGAAAAGAAAGAAAGAAAGAGAGAAAGAAAGAAAGAAAGAAAGAAAGAGGAAGAGAGAAAGAAAGAAAGAAAGAAAGAAAGAAAGAAAGAAAGAAAGAAAGAAAGAAAGAAAGAATAGAGGGTATGGAGATTCCACAACTCCCTTGGAGAGCATGTTCCAACGATAAAGATCCCCCTTTAGGCTTCATCTCTTCAAAGTCCACAGTGCTGCTAAGTGAAATGCCCCTCCCCCCAGGCTTTTCCTTTAGGGGACACTCATCCAAACCACAATAGCAAGTACTCACCAAATAGAAGTTAGTCAGGAAAAGTATGCATGACCAGAAGGCAGTTCATATATTTTCAAAAATTAATGAATAAACGGTGTAAAAGAGGAAACATAAAATATCTGTACTTATTTGTTGTAATTAGAATTAGAAAAAGTCAAATAAGAGAGAAAATAACCCCATTAAAGAAGAACTCTGCCCCATGGAAACCCTAAACTCTGCTCTAGTTCACCCATGATCCACCATAGGAACTTGAATACATCAGTTCCTCCCTCCAAACTTTTGTAGCCCTTAAGGGAAAGACAGTGGGCTACAATTTAGGGCCACATTCAGTTACCCTGCTTTGCCATCCATGCCCTGTGACCTGCTTTGCCCTACAGACAGGCCATTACTACTGAGTGGGCTTGGTTGACTTCAGAAACTCAAGCACTAGGTGGAAGGTCACACTGCAGTCACACTATCTGCCCACAGTGACAGTGCACTTCCTGTGACCAGTGAGGTTCAGCCAGCTGTGTTCCCCGCTTCCCCGCTTCACATCAATAGCATCAGTAGTTATCCCTGGTTCAATAAATCCTCAGGGCTTTTCTTTCAAAAGTGTTTTAAGTTAATTGTCATATTGAAATCCACAAGTACTGGCTTATTCCCTTTTCCATAGTGTCTGTTCACATGAAATCTTTTCATTCCCTCAGTATAGTTAAACTCAGGCCCCAGGCTTGAAATTTGAACTAATGAATCCTGTCTATTCTTATAAATCTCTCTTTCAACTACCTGCTATTTATTTGAATAGGCTAATAGACATCTCAAATTCATTATGTCCAGAACTGAGTACCTTAATCCATCCTCACTTTACCCATCTTCTCTGAAATTTAGAATTTAGAAGGCTACTTTATCTGTGTGTTTTTATTTAGTATATACTTCAATTCACATTACTCATTATACAATGACTTTAGTAATGTAGCCCTCAGCTCAAACTCTATCCAAGCTTCTGAAGGAATTTTTTTTATCTTCTCTGCTAACTACTAGAGTGAATTTCTTTTATCTTTAGTTGAAATTCTTTTTTGTGTAACAGTTCTTCTTTCGACTGTTTGCTGACTATGAGAAGTACCCACCCCAGCTTGACTACACTCAGATGCTGTTATACTTCGCATGCCACCCAGACACTGTGGAGGGGGTCTACAGGGCCCTCAGTGTGGCCGTGGGGACCCATGTCTTCCGACAAATTGAAACTCCTATGATGACTACAGAAAAGGTAATGACTCTCCAGAAATGCATACATTTGGAGGTATGGAACAGGAGAAAAGAAGATGCAAAACTTCTGACACTAGGTCTGGGTTGTTTCCTTTTTTGTTGATTTGTATCTCCCAGGTGCCCAACACAACATTTTTACACACATTGCAGCTTCAACAAAGACTTCCCCAATAACATTAAGAACTGTGGGGAGAGGGACAAATTTACTCATATGCTTTGCTTTGGTAGGAAAATTCGGCCCAGTTTCCTGGTAGAATCAAAAGTTTGCTCTAGAAAGGACAGGATTTCTTTTTGCATGAAGTGCTGAATCTGAGAAATTAAAAGGAAGTGGGTATTGTTCAATCTATTTGTCTTACTCTGTAAAAACTGTATTCAAAGAAAGCTTACACTTTCAGCTGCATCTATACAGTGATTTTTTTTAATTTTTAAAGATCTTTTATTATCTTTAAATAGTTGTACAAAGAAGTTACCATTTAACAAAGTAGTTCTGAGTACAGTGCATCTTGACTGATAAGGATTTGGGTACTCTTTTAGGCCAAACTCCACTACCTAAAATCTGAAGGTACTTTGCTTCACCTGCCTCCAAAGACAGAGAGGCTTAGTAGCTAACTAAAATGCCACCATACCGCCTCCTTTGAGATTTCTGAGGGATAGACAGTCATATCTTCTTCAGGTGGGAAAGCCTCCAGTCAGAGTAGAGTGGACTATGGGTGGGTGTAGATTTCATAGTTGGCCTAACTACAGGTTTCCCTTTTCAAGAAAGAAGCAAACTACAAGGAATGAGATTCCTGTGGCAACATTCATGTTGGGGAAGAGATAGATTCTTTAAATGTGAACCTAAACTTTGGCTCTGAACGCGTGGACAAAGGGAGTCATATTTTCCCTTGAAGAAGGGCTAGAATAAGGCTAGTAGATGCTTATAGAAGATAGTGTGGGGATCTCACGTCCAGTGTGCTATTGCTGCTAATTCAACACAAAATTATGGAAAAGAATTTCAACAGAGTAATAACTTTGAGCAAGAATGCTATTTGTCTCCTTAAACAGAAATAGAGTAGTTTACACTATCCCCAAAGTGTAAGGAGTTAGGTATGGCCTGCATGTCTGGGGATGGCATTGCTTTGTTCTTGAGCATGTTCCCATAACCCCCTTTGCATTGGGCTTCTATGAATTCAGCCTGAGAGAAGACACAGGGGTTCCACAATTCCCTTGGAGTGAATGCCATTAATGATCTAAGGATATCTTCTCCGGCCTCATCTCTTAAAAGTCTACAGCACCACCCAAGTTTCAAAATATTTGTCCTTAGAGAGGCCTTTCCTGAATTCAGATCATGTCAAACACCACTTCCCACTACTCTCCATCCTAGCTGTGTGTTGCTGAAGTTCCCTGAGCTTCTTAGCAATATGATGACTTGATGACTTCTCCAATATCAGCTCCTGTGGAGTGGAGATTTGAGGAGAAGGAGCCTCGTGTCTCAATGGCTCTCTCAATTTAAGACAAAGCCTGTTACCAAACTCAGTGAGCTCAGTGGCTCCATCAGCTCATTCATTTATTTTATAAATAGTGCTTTTTCTGTACCACTGAGTCTTTGAGAGATACAGAAGAAGACAAATTTTTCTGAAATTTCTCCATCTATTTGTCCCATCCATGCAAAAAAGAATGATTTTCCCAATAGGAAAGGAACTCAGAAAAAAGAACAGATAAATACTAAGCCTTGTCAATCATGAGACACTTATGCCTTTTTCCCTGAACCCTGCTTTTGATTTCACTGTCATCTCCACTTGAAGTATTTTTTATCATAGCTCAAAGTGTGGAAACCTCCCCATTTTCCAGGGCCATGGGTATCCATTATGAATTCCAGATTATTGTTCCCCTAGTGACACATCCATAATTTAGCTGGCCCTCACTTAAATTCAGAACTTCTCTGCTAAATTGAACACCATCATATGCATGCATCCAGTGTTTCTATATATACGTATTGAGTATTAGGACCAATCTTGACTTAGGGGAGTATCATTGATCAAAAATATAGACTGCATAGTATAATGATTTACATTTTTTAAAAACTGAAGTTTGGGTAGGGGAAAATACAGGGTGAGTTACTGTGAGTTACTATGTTCATTAGTATCACTCTATAAATAGAATTATAAAGATATTGGAGAGAGTGGTCAGACATGGCCCTGCAAGATTCTGGGAGGGACTGATTTAAGAAAGGACAACACTGAATGCATAAGTCCTAACATGGGTTTGGGTCTTGTGTGTTCCAAGGAACAGAGCTGGCCATCACAAATATAAAAGGTAGGATTTGAGTGATAGTACTGAGGAAGAGAGAGAGAGAGAGAGAGAGACTGAGAGACAGAGACAGAGACAGAGAGACAGAGAGACAGAGAGAGAGAAAGGACTTGGGTCACTATGGAATTCTTAGCTTACTCTGCTTTTAAAAAAAAGATGAAAAATCCTTAGGAAAGATAAATTAACCACTTCAGGATCTCTCTGCTCCACTGAGAACAAACAGAGCAATGAAGGAAGCAAAGGAGAGAAGTAAGGCGACTTAGTCATTAATACAGTGTGTTTAGCCACTGAATTCTGCTGCTGAATTAGTCCTACTTTAAGTCTGGAACAATTTGTAACTCAAAGTAGCTTCACATAGCAAATACTGAATGTTTGTAAATAAGGGCTAGGGAAAATGAAAGAGAGAGAGAGAGTGTGTGCACAAAGAACTAAGTCTGGGCTCCAGGGTAGAGAAAAAGAGGCTAGATCTTCAAGGAAGGCAGAGGCAATAGCAGAATCCAGGCAGCAACCTCTAACTAAATTAGAATCATGGGAATCATGGATAGCACTACACTAGCCAATTCAATATAAATTATAGTGACAACATAACCTAATGTTTATTAGGGTGTTTGGGGCATTATTTTAATTTTTATCAACATATCCTTTGGATTGAAAAGGATGTAACCCCGCTCCTAATTAACCTACATAATATACTTTCTTCATATTTGTATCATTGTTCATCTGATTTGTAACTAACAATGTGAACACTATTGCTTTCATACCCAATTAAAATCACTTTTGTTTTTCTGTAGTATACAGGAAGGAAGAGAAAGGAAAAGGGAGTGTTGCTTGAACTGTTACCCTAGCATCAAACAACTACCCTACCAAGTAGCAGTCAAACTACATAGGAGAGCAGGCATGAATTCCTCCCACCCATGACCCCTGATGCAAATATGTCCAGAGTGCTGCTCTGGAGAGATCCTTTCAAATCTAAAGACATAGGACGGAAGTGGAACTATGAAAGAGAGATCTGTGGGCCCCGAGGCATTGGAGAGCACATGTATCTCTCACAGCCCCATTGACCTGTTCCTAGACTGGAGTGAACCTTCTGAGCTTTTGAAATCCAGAAGCTGCCCACTTCCATCATTTTCACTCGCCCCTGGTCTTTATATCTTGTGGCAATTATTCTGCTCTATTTCTGAGTCCACTTCAACTGTGTTCTAGTTTCCTGGGCAACCTCATCTCAGAAGTCCACAAAGAGCTTGCTCAGAAATCACACTTCCAACTGATCTATATTCACTCGCAAGACATTCAATCAGGTCTTTGCTTTTGCTTTCAGTGTAAACAACTGGAAATCTCCCCTATTTCTTTCTCTCTTGCCCTACCATTCATGCTGGTTTTATTCAATATGGATCAAGACTTCTGTGAAGTCTATAGCTTCTTAAGTAAATGAACAGGCGCTCAAGAGCAAGGTATTCATCAGTACTGTACCAGTCTTGGTGAATCTTTAAATAAATGACCTTTGGGGGGAGGGGAATTGCTCATTCTGCAACCTGTGTGGCATTGGATTGTAAGGCAGGAATTGAGTAAATTGTGAATTTGAATCTCCTACATAGGAAAATGTTATATTAATTTTTTTTAACTCTGGTAGGAGTGTGTTTGTGGGCCCTGGGGCTCAAGGCACATAAATCTCTATTCCATTCTTTTCTTTGGTGCCTACATGAGTTCCCAGAATTGACCTTATTTTCTGTCCTTTGAGATGAGCTCTGCGTTGAATGAAGGATAAAAATGCATGTGAAGGCACCATTCCAAGGATGCACCTATTATAGGAAATCCTTGCTGGTTACAGGCTTCCTCTGAGAGTTACCTCAGTATCACAGGTCCCCTATTTAGAGTGATCTCAGAGTTCTGAGACCACTAATAATTACTCCGTAAAAGCTCTGACTTTTCTTCTCCCTAACATTACTGATCTTATTCATTCACATTTGCTCTCTTCAGAGTCTGGAGGATGCTAAACTGTCCTGGTTTAGTCTGATCTGGACATTGTCATTTTCCTCCCTACCTTCTGAGTCACTAAGCTTATTCCCCCCAGCCTCATAAAACAAAACTATCAGAAACATTTTTAAGTTTCCTCTGATGTAAGGAAAATACAGATACTTTTTCACTCTAAAATGTTGAAGGTTGCCAGGCACCAGTGGCTCATGCATACAACCCTAGCTAGTTGGGAGACTGAGGCAGGGAGGAAAAAGGTTTGAGGCTAGCCCAGTTTGCAAGACTCCTTCTTGACCAATAACTGGGCATGACATTGAGTGCCTATTAGCCTGGCTTCATGGGAAGTATAAACAGGCAAATTGTGGTCTAGATGAACCCCCAGGCAGGAAGCAAGACTCACTCAAAAATGGTCAATGCAGTAGGTGTCCAGAGCCTCACATTTTAATCATAGCTATTGGGATGCTGAAATCTGAAGATTGTGGTTCAAAGCCACCCTGGACAGGAAAGTCCATAAAACAGAAAAGCTCAAGGACAGTGCCCAGGCCCTGAGTTCAAGTCTTACAACCAGCACACACACATAAAAGACCAGTGCAATAAGGAGCTAAATGTATTTCTTCATATTACTAGATATCTTTCTTTTTTTCAAATTTTTATTATCAAACGGATGTACAGAGAGGTTACAGTTTCATACGTTAGGCATTGGATACATTTCTTGTACTGTTTGTTACCTTGTCCCTTATACCCCCCTTCCCCCTCCCCCTTTCCCTTTCCCCCCCTGAGGTGTTCAGTTCACTTTCACCAAACAGTTTTGCAAGTATTGCTTTTGTAGTTGTTTGTCTTTTTTTACCCTGTGTCTCTCAATTTTGGTATTCCCTTTCAATTTCCTACTTCTAATACCAGTATCTTTCTAAACCATAATTTCCACAACAGTATTGTAGTCCATCACAGACATATATGTTACCGTTCCCACATTTTTAGAATAATAGATTTTCTGTTTTTTCTATTATACTGAAAGAATTAAAAAAATATGCTCTTGAATTTATTTTTAGGATCAATTCTTGTATGTATGCTAAGCTAAGTAATTATCTCATCAACAATTTACTCTTTGCCATACACAAAATGTGCCTGAGTTCATGCTGTTAGCCAAGAGTAATAGTAGGAATCACTGGTGGGTCTGAAATTTTAATTTACCATAATCATGGTCTATTCAAATTCAAATCCAGTCAAAAATTTCTATTCATGTGTAGAAGAGTGACACTACTTCCACAAATTTATTCTAGTGTCCACTTGAGCAATTTGTTATCAGTGGCAATGCAGTAAATACAAGGGCTTGTAGGAAGAAGAATAAGCCTCTAGTGACATTGACTAGCAGAGCTAAAGGGGCAGTTAATTTTGATGTTGCAATTCCAATTGAAGCTGGCACATTCTCTTCTCCATTTTGTTTAGGTTGTGTTGAGCACTAGCATTCCATTGCATGAATTAATGTTTTCTAAATGCCTCTACTGCTGAAAGAACTTTATTCTTTTCTCCATTTGACTTTGCAGACTTCCTTTTCTACTGATATGAGTCCCATTGAAGAATTTCCTGAACCTGAGGAAAACGTCACAGGAGAGGAGAGAGATGAGAGAGAACAGAAGGAAGAAGAAGTTCTTGAAAGCACAAACACTGAAAAGATTTCCATAGAGACACTACTCAAAGTGTTCCAAGGAGGAAATGAAGCACAAGATGTGAACAGATTTATCAGCCATCTAAAGACAGAGAACATTTATGCAGAGGTTGGTTAACTTATTTGCAGAACAAACAACATGCACACAGGGAAAACAGACCTTAGTTTTGAACATATTTAAATGGAATTGCTTGGAAGAAATCATAGTGTAGTAATTAATTATGGTGGATTTCTTTAATAAGAAAACATTTTTATTTTTTCTAGGATGGTACCATTATCTTTATTACCTCTTTTATATTATATGAAATTATTATTAGTCACTAACATTAAATAATTATCTTTATTTTTGTTCTTCTTTATAGAGCTTCAGCAAAACATTTCAGGATCTAGGTTCCAAGAACCTTGAGCCAGTTGAAGTTTCTCTCCTCTTGAAGCATCCTTTTATTCAAGACTTGATTGCAAATTATTCAGACTACAAATTTCCTGTGAGTATGACTGACAGCTGTCCCTAACTGGAGTTCAGGATGTAAGCACAGTGAGACTTATTCTAATATTGCTCTCAGGGAAGAGAAGATGAATTTGAGCATGGAGTGCAAAAGGCCCAAGATCCATAGTAGCAATGCAGTTCTCAGTGTCAAGAATCATCCTCACATTACAAGGCTACTACAGAAGACTGGAGATACAAATAGTTAAAGCTGGACCTGTGGACCACTAGGGTTATGGACTATTCTGGTGATATAATGACCCTAGCCTGTAGGAGAAGAATGCAGATATGAGATCCTTCCTGTCCAAGAGAACCAGCCAAGACTTGAGATCTCCACCCAAATACTGACGTGTCCATCAAACTCAGATCACAGAATATATTGTCTCTGAGTAGAAATGATACTACAGGAAAAAGATACGGTTTCAGTTCCATCAAGAAAGTAATATATAAGATGAGGAATTAAAGTAGAAAACACAGGGAGGCCAGGCACTGGTGGCTTTTGTCTGTAATCCTCGCTACTCAGGAGACCAAGATCTGAGGATCATGGTTCCATTGCAGCCACAGCAGAAAAGTCTGTGAGACTCTTTAACTACCAAAAAGCCAGAAGTAAAGATGTGGCACATGTGGTAGAATACCAGCCTTGAGCAAAAAATAAAATAAAACAGCCAATCAAGAGCATGATACTATAAGTTCAAGCCCTAATACAGGCACACATGCAAACACACACACACACACACACACACACTCACACACACGGGGCAGGGGGGGAGGAGATAGACTCAATAAAAATAAGGACAAAGTAAAAACAAGAAAGAACCATGACTCAAAGATCACACAATAGGTAAGTGTGCCACAGGCACAGGTGCTAACTGTACATCCACCATCACAAATCCTTGGTTTTCCAAAGTGATCACTAAGGCAAGCGGGCTTTGTTATATTGTTCCTCTGTACCACTTTTAACAGCATGACATCTCTCTGGTTCCTGCTACCCATTTACGGAACTAGAAAAGGTTTGTTGAAACGAGTTAGAGATAAAAGCTCTTTTTCTTTGCTAAAATCCCAGTGGTCTGAGAAGCATTTTTCCTGACTTCTCAGTGATAACATTTTTTTTTACAGATTTGCCCAGAAATGTAGCTATTTTTGTACCTAAGTTTAATTGTTCTAAATTGTGGCTCCTGTTGATGTTAGTTTTATAACCTGTATTAAACCTAATTGAAATTGATTTCTGTAAATCTAACTGCTTTTGAGATATTCAGCCCATCCAGGAGTGAAATACAATTATAGCATTTAAGAACCCAGCTTTAGAATCAGAATTATGAGGCTGAACCATTTGACCATATTCATTAGCTGCTATGTGATTGCGACTGTCCCCTCCCTAATCCTGGATACCTCCTCTGTTAAGTGGAAATCACAGCCATTCCTGTTCAACAGAATGACTCATGATCGTGGGAGATTATGCATGTAAAGTGCTTGTCATGGAAGCTGCCACATGAGGAGTGCTATAAAGGTAGCTATTAAAATTGTTCAGCCCTAGTCATGGACACCAGTAGCATGAGCTTCCCTGAGTAGCAAACTCAGTTGCTTTTCTTAAGCAAATCCCACTTGCATTTAGAAGATAATTTTTACCTGCCAGAATTACAAAGGAATGTTATACGATTGACCTACGAAGTACAAAATTATGCACATTCAAACAATGTCTTCTATGTGCTAGAAGCATGGAGATCTTCTCGGTAAGAAATAAACTTGTCTGGAAAGATGGACTGATTGGGAAAGTCAAGAGATACTTAAGGAGGTCTGCATAGATTTTGTTACTGGTTGGCAAGATAGAGGCCTCCTCAGTGAAAAACAGGCCTGGAATAAGGCATGGTGGCATGACAGTGTGGGTAGATCTGATGCCTAGAATAGAGATGGCAAGAATAGAGAGTGACTCTGCTGAATTAGTAAAATCAGGCCAGATTGCCAAGAACCACAGGAAAACTTGGATTCCATATGAAAAGTAATGGAGCATGAATAGGCCTCTGAGCAGCCGAGTGATAGGAAGTTGTTTTCTTCGTCCCTAAATATTTCTCTCTAAACTGTATCATGTCATCTTGACATCCACTACATTTTATCCAATTGCTCTTGTTCCACATGTCAGGAAAGAAGCTTCCTATATTAAACCAGTAAACATCATTTACAAAATCTCTCGGAATTGTGTATAATAGGATTCATTTTCTTTTACCCAGAAAAACTAGGAGCATAAAATGATAGCACATTTCCTCCCTTAGTGGAAAGAAAACTTTCTACAATGTCAGAGTGATTTGGAATACCTTCACTCTGACCAGAGTGACTAAACATGATTCACTTGCACAGAATATTCTGCTTGGTATTTCACCTGCAAGAAGAAAGCCACAAGAGGACTGCCTGGTAAGACTGAACCCCAAAAGAAGATCCAACAGGAAGTCCTAATGGGGATCCTCCAGGAAAGCTGGAACCCACAGGAATCTATTTTAGTTGTTTCTCTCATTTTGGAAGTAGTTATCTCAACCTGCTAGGTTCCTCAACTGAGCCTCTTTTTGTGGGACTGTCCCAAATAAAGCATGATATCAAAGATTATGGGCTCCCATGAACTACATTCTAGGAGCATCTTACATGTTGACCCACAAAACTACCTGTGTACATTCTAACCTCTTCCCTGCTGTGCAGCCCCTCTCTGGAGCAATCCTCCAGTTAATCTGTCCCATAGTGTCACTCAAGAACTCCCGTTAGCACAAAGCTAGTGCATTCATCAGTAAACTAGCTGATTAACTAGTTAATTAACCCAGTGCCAGAATGCTTCGTTAAGATATGTCTAAGTCAGATTCTTCAATTCTTGTTCTCCTTACCCTTCACATCCTGTGAAAACTACCACAGTTGGCTGTCATTGGAATGACTGTGAATCAAGGAGAGTTGTTTCCATGACCTGGAAAGCCCACATTCTGACATTTAAAATGAAACAGTGTCCTTTTTGAGAAAAATGCTCAATGCTTGTTTTTATTACCAATCAATCAATTAAAAGAAGGATGGAAGGAAAGAAGAAAGGAAGGAAGCACAGAAGGAAAAGTACTTTGAAAACTTGGAGTATATCATGCTCATCTACCATGTTTTTGCTCCAGATATCCATGCACAAGTAAATAGATCACATTTTAAAAACAAACTCAAACCACAGTGATGTTATTTGAAGATTGTTCAAGATAAGCAGGGCAAAAGCTGGAGTGTGGTTTTTCAAGATTAAAACGTTGTTTGCTGACATAAACAGTGGAAAGTGAAGGTTGCTGCCTAACAACTCTATATTTGTAAGATGTGTGTTTAGGAGCTGAAGCATTGAAAATGATGTGTCTTTGTCTGCAACGATAATGGCATGAACTGGCTTTGTACTTAAGTGAATGAGCTCTGAAGCCCCACCACTGAGATGTGTGTCCTTGGGAAAATGACCTCACGGGACCCCAGTTCCCTGATCTGTACAATAGTTAATGTATAGGGTTTTGTATGGATTAAATAGGCTAATAAATATAAAGTAAGCTCAGTTCCTGGCAGCTAAAAATCACTCATGTTAGATGTTATACCTTCTCCTGGTCGATAGTAAAAGAAGCTGAAAGGACAGGTCTTTATTATTCTTTTTTGTCAGTTGTAGGGCTTGAACACAGAGCCTGGGTGCTGTCCCTGAGCCTCTTTGTACTCAAGGCTAACACTCTACTGCTACTGCTTGACCCACAGTGCCACTTCTATTTTTTGAGTGGTTAACTGATACAAGTCTCACAGGGATTTTTCTGCCTGGGCTGGCTTTTACCATGATCCTCAGCTCTCAGCCTCCTGAGTAGCTAGGATTACAGACATGAGCCAGCAGCCAGCAGCCAGCAGATAGTTCTATTATTAAGAGAAAAAACTGGAGTTTCAAAGACTTAGCTATCTTAAGTCCAACTACTCCATTTTAGAGTGAGAATCAAACGCAATGAAGCATTTTCTCAAAGTAGGAGGAGGGGGATATTGTTTCATCACTCTCATATAATAGGTAATCATTAATCGAAAATTCTTTCTAAGTTTTGTAACTTCTCTTTGAATGTTTTCTTTTAGGATATTAAAATGTTTCTGCAGAGGAATGAACATGTTCAAGGAAGTGATGGAGAGAGGTCACCTTCAAGAGTTGCAGAGGAAAAGAAATGAAGACAAACAAATGTGATTTTTTTTTTACATAATTTAGAAATGAACCTCCTGAAAATTATGTATGAGTCTGGTGTTTGTCATTCGGGCTGCATTGTTCAAGTAGACATGACTCCTGCAGTTCATGGGGGGGGGGGGAGGGGGGGAGGGGCAGGGGGCGGAGCCTGAAAAGGAAATATGGCTCAACTAAAAGAAAGATCCATCATCAGCCTTGAAGAAAGCGGGAAGGAAAAACACAAAGTAAGCAAAACAGCATTCTGCAGTCATTCTGAAAATAGAAAATACCAGAAACAATCCTGTAAGAAATAAATACACAGGTCAGTAGAATTCCCCCATGAGAAGTAGCAACGTTTGGTGAAAATGCTGAAGCATTCCCCAAAATTCCTACCCGGGAGGAACTGCTCTGCATAAATCTTCTGGCTGCTCCTGATGTAAAGCAAGGTGCATTTCAATGTTCCAGGAGAAGGCTGTTTTATCAAGCTGCCAGGACCTTTGTGCCCCTTTCATCTATTAATAATTACTTTTTAGCAGAAGAGGTTTCCTTCATGCACCATAGTACTTGAACAGTGTTTTTGTATTGGTAAGTCATATTGATTAATGCAATTTAGATATTAAACATCAGTGATATATTTTAAGAAAGTGAGTTAGAACATTGAGTGGAGATGGCTATCCATCGTCTGGGCTTACCTGACACTCTCAGTGGATGCTGCTTCTAAAGGTCTCTTGGTGGATTCACTATATGTATTCAGCTTCCAAGTGTTGGAGAGCTCCAGCAATCAGATTTCTCTACCACAAGCCAATACATGCATAGGTAAAGGATGCACCTTGAAATTTCTATTCCTGCCCTTCTCTAAAATCCTCTAAAATCTCTTTTCTTTTCTTTTTTGCCAGTCCTGGAGCTTGGACTCAGGGCCTGAGCACTGTCCCTGGCTTCTTTTTGCTCAAGGTGCGCACTCTACCACTTGAGCCACAGGGCCACTTCTGGCTTTTTCTGTTTATATGGTGCTGAGGAATTGAACCCAGGGCTTCGTGTATGCTAGGCAAGCACTCTACCACTTAGGCCACATTCCCAGCCCCAATCCTCTAAAATCTCTATCTTAATATTCCTCTGGTTTCCACATGGATAGTTAGTGATTGGTCAAATTCACCAAGAATTGGGGTGGAATTCCTGTGTTTTCTCACTCTCAAGCCTTCTCTACATCTATCCCTATTAAAGCAACTCTGTCTTATTATTCCACCCAAAGACTTTGAAGTCATCCTTTCCTGAACTCTTATCTCCACTCCATCAGCACATAGCTTCCCAGCGTCTCTCTCCCCAAATCTTCCTTTTATCACAAGAATTCTGCTCCAAAATCCCATCCTATCCTGTCTGGATCTTTGTAGCAGCTCCGTGTTCTTGTTTCCCCATACTGCTGTTCTTACCACAGCAGCTAGATAGACTCTACAATGCAGGTCATGCCATGCTGTCCTCCTCTTCCACCCCTCTGTTGGCCTGCTATCCTGCACAGAACCAAGAGCAGATTTTTACCTTGACATTATTAGCCTTGCATCCTCTCGGACCTCACCTGCCATCCTCCCCTATTTCTCTCTATTTAAACAACAAACCCACATAGCTTGTCACGGAAGACACCAGGCATCCTCCTACCTCAGGCCTGGTTGGACTGATTTTTCTCCACTGCCTCTGGATGGTTTGTCCCATGACTTCCTTCAAATCTGTTCAAATGACACTTTATTGTATAAAGCCTTCCCTCACCAGGTAATACATAATAGGATCAACATACCTGATCTTAACACCGTGTACCTTCTAACTTTTCTTCACTGCATCTATCAACTTCTCCAATTTACATATTTACTCTGTTGTCTGCCAATCCAATGGATTGCAAGCTCCACAATCATATTTCTTTCCTTGCTTTTCTTCCTTCTTTCCACCTCTTTTCCTCCCATCTTCCTTCTCTCTTTCTTTCTTCTTCCATTTCTCCTTCCTTTCTTTCTCTCTTTAATCTTCTTTCTTATTTTTGCATTTCTTTACTACTGTGCCTATTGCCTAAATCTAAAACCACAACCAGCAGATCTGGTCATAGCGAGCCTCTCACTCCTGTGTCCATAACAATGTGTCCACTTCACTGTCTCATGTCATCATTTATTCTTTCCTTTTGCCATCATTTCTACTGTATTGAAATATATTTTTCCTAATGTCCTATAGGTCCTATTCACATCCTTATACACAAAATCTTAATATATCATGGTGAAAATTAAGTTTAGAGAAATTTGATAGCTCATTCAGAGTGACAGAACTGATAAATTAATAGACATCGACTAGAAACTTAATTCTAGCACTGAAAGCAATCATCTTCTCTAATTTTCTGGTTTTTGGTACAAATAACCAACTGAACAGACAAAGAATGAAAGAAATATGGCTTCATGGTACTTAAAAGCAAAATGAATTTTTTTTTTCTGCCAGTTCTGGGCCTTGGACTCAGGGCCTGAGCACTGTCCCTGGCTTCTTTTTGCTCAAGGCTAGCACTCTGCCACTTGAGCCACAGTGCCACTTCTGGCTGTTTTCTATATATGTGGTGCTGAGGAATCGAACCCAGGGCTTCATGTATATGAGGCAAGCACTCTTGCCACTAGGCCATATTCCCAGCCCCAAAATGAAATTTTTTAACTAAGCAGGATCTAGTTTGTTGTGCTATGTGTCTCCTAATCCACCATATTCAGGACATCAGTGATAGAATGATAAACAAGTTAAATGATCAACTTGCTCTTGTCCTCTATAGTCAGACCTCAACAGCAACCTGTGCCTGGTTCTTGGTCATGCACCATAATACATGCATACACTATATATAGAAAAGTTTGTTCCATATATACATAAAAGTTACATATATTTCTGTACACCCATACTGTATTCAGATATGCAGAAACTCAAAACGCCTTTGCCTTTGCCTTTAGAAGCAAAGCAAAGTTTCAGATTAACAGAGCCCTCTCTAACCACTTGTAAAGGTGTTTAGGTGAAGTATCTTGTCTCTGCTCTCCAGGGATGAGCCAACACAAAAGGTGAATAATAAAATATGACACACTTCAATTGATTGGAATTCCATGCGCTCTTTCTAGCCAGATGTAGTCTAAGAGAGTGGGGATATGATATGACAAAGATGTGAATGATAGAAACCCAGTGCTTCACACTTGTCAACACAAAGTAATTCCATGGTCCTTCCTTAATGAAATCTTTACTGAATAAAGATCTCTCCCTCTCTGGAACACATTCACTATGCCTATCCCATCATTTGAGCTCTGTAATTTGCCTCATAGTAGAACTAACTTGGAGCCCAATATCATATAGCAGTCACTTAGCTGGTTTCCTGTCCAGGGCAGACTGGAGTTCCCTGAGGGGAGATTACAGTAGGAGTAAAGGGAATAAAGATTTTAGATGAACACTTGGCTAGATGACCTATGGCACCATGTATCTCTGAAGTTCACTGGGAGGAACACTTTAACCTCCAGTTTTGATTGCAGGCAATAGCAATTCTTGTAGTTGCCCGAGTTCAAAACCTCAGTGCTGGCTGTTTCATAATCCCTGACTTCAAACCATGCTACAGAGCCAAAGTAACAAACACAGAATGACACGACACAATAACAGAGACAGATTAATGGAATAAAGGAGATGACATAGACATAAGCCTGTCCAATCCGATAGCTACAGCTATCTGATTTTCAACAAAGGCACCAAAAGTCCATATTGGAGACAGATCGTCTTTTCAGCAAATAATGCTGGGAAAACTGGATGTCCTCATGTAGAAGACTGAAACTATATTTCTCTCTATATATAAAAGACAAATTAATGAAGACCTGAGAATTTGAAACTGCTCAATGAAAACACTTCAAGATATAGAAAGATACAAAGATATAGGAATAGCTAATAATTCTCTTAATAAAATTCCAGTTTCTGAGAAAGTAAGAATAAGAATTGAAAAATGGGATTATATTAAGTGAAGTAAGTTTCTGTACTGCAAAGGAGGTAATTACTAGAATCAAAAGAGAATCTACAGAGAAAAACCCTTTGCCAGTTATTCATAGAATAAGGGATCATATTCCAGAATATATTTAAAAAAACTAAAAAATAAATAGTAAAGAATAAATAATCCAATTAATAAATGGGCAACTGAGACATTTCAAAAGAAGGTAAAATTGCTAACATATGAAGTAATGTTCAATGTCAATAACTATAAAAGAAATGCAAATCAAAATACCTTTGACATTCCATCTCACCCCATCCAGAATGATTGTCATCAAGAAAATAAACTACAAATGCTGACAAGGATGCAGAAAACTAATATTCTGATTAAAATATGGAAAAACCATAGTGAAACCCATTGGTGCAATTAATATGAACTTTAAGTAAAACAGGTCCTGTTTATGGGTGGAGATCAGTGGAAGGGTAAGGGTAAATGGAAAGAGTGAATAATGGTGAGTATGATCAAAGTATGATAGCATTTTATATAATTATATGAACAGTGGAGGAAAGCTTATACAAAGTGGGAGGAAGGATAAGGGAGAGTGGTGGAGTAATACTGGTGAAACTCTTGAAAAATTAATATGTGTTATAAAAACTCTTCAGCAAAGCAGAGGAAGAGAGAAAGAGGTACTCTTATATACTGTTTTGTGCAGGAATGTATATTAGTATAGCAACTAGGAGATTAGTATGGAGAGTCCTCAAAAACCTAGAATTACCATATCATCCTTCTAGAATACTTCTGGGCATATTTCCAAAGGAATGTATGTCAGTGTATAATAAAAAATACCAGCCTCTCTGTGTTAATAGCAGCACAATTAACTATATAGCCAAAATACAAAAGTCTAGGTGTCCATCAACTGATGATAAGGAAAATGTGATATAGACAGACAGGTAGATAAATCAATAGATAGAGTATTGTTCTGCATAAAAAACAAATGATATTTTCATTTGCAGGAAAAATAGATCATCATGTTATGTGACATAGTATACCAAGGAAGAGAAATACCATGTTCCCTCTCATATGTGGAATCTAGGCCTTACAAATGAATGGCATGTTGTGTTTACAGGTAGGAAGGGAACAGATGGAGAGAGAGACAGACAAAAGGAGAGGGGTTTGATGTGGTCAAAGCACTTCATACACATGTATGAAAATCTGCTGAAATAATGCAAGGGGAACAAGGGGCAGTATGAGAGGAGCAGAATTTGATCCAAGTTTATCATATGCATGTATGGAAATATCACACACAATCCTTTATACAATTAACATATGCTAATATAATGCAAAATTAAGGTATATTATATAATGTAAACCCTAAGAAGTAAAAGATAATGCTTTTTTTAAAAATCACAGCAAAAAAATCAGTGCTGCCTTCGTACCTTCTTCATATCCAAATCATACTGATGACCTCTCATAAATGTCACAACTATCATTTCCTGCCAGTTCACAAGTCACCATCTTATTTTACCCCTCCAAATTTTCTTTCTAGATTTTTGCAATAGCCCCTCATGCTCTTTCCCTATCATTTATACCTTCTCCCCACTTCTCTATCTCCACCCCCATCCAGCTTCTATGTTGCATTCAACATAATCTTCCTAAAACTCTGCTTTAAAAGGTCACATATTGGACTGGGGATACGGCCTAGTGGCAAGAGCACTTGCCTCGTCTACATGAGGCCCTGGGTTTGATTCCCCAGCACCACATATACAGAAAGCGGCCAGAAGTGGTGCTGTGGCTCAAGTGGCAGAGTGCTACCTTGAGCAAAGGAAGCCAGGGACAGTGCTCAGGCCCTGAGTCCAAGGCCCAGGACTGGCAAAAAAAAAAAAAAAAAAAAAAAAAAAATACAGAACATAAAAGGTCACATATTTGCTGAAATTTCAGCTCTCTTAGAGTGCTATTTAGAACCACCTGACCTAAACTGTCTTTCAATACTTTCTCATCTTTTTCTCACTCTCATCCAACAGAGTTTCACTAGATAATGCTTCTGGCATGTATCATATAGTCTGTAATTATGGAATAAATTAATAAAGAGGATATATCCCCCATAAACACAAATTCTAGAAGATGGAGATTTTTTTTTTTTTTTTTTTTTTTTTGGCCAGTCCTGGGCCTTGGACTCCGGGCCTGAGCACTGTCCCTGGCCCCTTCCCGCTCAAGGCTAGCACTCCGCCACTTGAGCCACAGCGCCGCTTCTGGCCGTTTTCTGTATATGTGGTGCTGGGGAATCGAACCTAGGGCCTCGTGTATCCGAGGCAGGCACTCTTGCCCCTAGGCTATATCCCCAGCCCCAAGATGGAGATTTTTTTAAGACCTCTTTTGTGACAGTTACGCTAAATCTATAGAAACTGCCTTACTTATACTAAATCGATAGAAAGAGTGAGTTATTTGTGGATGTATATAAGTGTGGAAGAGGAAAGAAGATAACTTTTCTTCTTCAACAGGCCTCAGCTGGAGAGGCTGGGCAGCATCAGAGTATACCTGCCGGAGACAGATTGGTTCATGAAAGCTACTTCAAACCAGTCTATTACAATCAACGGGGTATGGCATCTGGAATCTCATCTAATCCTAAACAGGTCAACCATAGAGATACCACTGAGCTCCGCCTAGCCCTTCTGCTCCCAATCCATCTTCCTAAACAGACGCCGGAGTCTGCCTCTACACCTTTTACCGTATTCCATCGTTTTTCATATTTTACTGGGTTTGCTCAAATCACAAATTCGTGCTGCCTGCAGGCATGGACCCTTCTGTCTCCAATTGTTTGTTTTGTTGCTTGTTAGGCCTTTTTCTGACAAGTCCTCTAGCAAAGACTTAATTAAAATTTAGAAGCATCTCTGAATAAATAAATCTACAGGCAGATTTTTAGCCTACAGACAGGTAAAAATGTGTCTTCAAGATTGTTTCAAAACAAATCTGGAAAGAGATGTCACTCAAGTCTTGCTGCTTCTGTTCAAAGCCCCAAAGGGCCACATCGAGGATCAAAGGGCCTCATAGGGCTCAAAGGGCGCCCTGAGCTCTTTAAGCACTAGCTGCTGTATCTCTACTCAACCTCACATCAACCACAGGAGACAGCGACACTGCACACGGTCTCTGACAGAGCCTCACCTTGCTTTGCCCCCACAAACCAGGCTGAAACCGCAACATCCTCCCTGTTTAGGGTAGACATCACCATGCACTTCAGAGGGGGGAGGGCTTCCCTTTCATCTCCCACCACTTTCTTCGGGCCCATTTCACGGCAAAGTTCCTCCAAATCTAGTTTAGTATCTTCCATATTGCTCCATTTTGAAGTATCAACGACGAGATTGCTTTGAATTAGAAGGCAACAGCTAGCTTTCTTTAGGAAATTGGTGCTTTCTGCTAGTAAAATTACTTTAAAATACTAATATTTCACTCATAAAAATGTCTGTTGCTACTTTTTTAAGGAAAGTATCTTTCTTCAAGTTGATAACTCTGTTTCTAAATTATTGTATTTTGCTAAAGAAAGGAGAAGTAGCAGACAGGCAATGACAATTATTTATTAGATATTTGGCATGTGTCAGATACTATTCAAAGAACTTTAGAAGAATTTTCCCATTTAATCTTCATCGATAGGCACCGATAGGCATCGATAGCTTTTAACATGGAAATGTAACTATCATCATGATGTAGTAAAGGGGCTACGATAATGGGGCTAAGAGACTCAGCTATGTCACACAGCTTGACAGAAGGGACTAAGATTGCTACTCAGGAAGGAATCTAGCTCCCAAATCTCTGACCCTAACCACTCTTCTGGATTGGACAACTGTGTCAGCGGAGGGGAAGGTAGAGGCATCTCTGGATACAAGAAAGTGCATGAAGCTCCCAAGATCTTCACTGAATGAGGGCTGAGTTGGATTTTCCAAGACTTAGTCTTTTCATTATCTGCTACTCAAGCAGTAACTTTGCATTGGGACTTCGGCTGGTGAAATCAGACTTCATTAACTGACACTATTTCTATGTAGCTCATCTGTCTTGGTTAATCTGTGTTCCCAACTGTCTCTGTCCCAGACTCTTACTCTGAGGTCATGTTTCTGACCACAGGTCCCTCAGTTTGTCCATCTGACCTTATGTGTGGTCATCTACCATCCAGCTTCTCAGTTCAGTAGGAAGGGTCTGCTGTTTACAATATGGTCTGACCCACATATTACTGTCATATCTGGTCCCCAATATATCAATGTTAGGAAGAGATGCCTTTAGAAGGTGACTAGTAGCATCTCTAAAAAAGGATTGTGGCTTTTTGTATATTGGGATGAGACCTTAATGTCCCAGGAAACAGATTGCTAGTGAGTTTAGCTTCCATGGCTTGTTCTCTTGCTTCTTCGTTCAATGTGTGACCTCTCTCACTCCATCCCTGTCTCCACCTCTCCTCCATTTTTCTATCCATCCACCATGCCATCCACCATGTTATATGATACAGTATAAGGCCCTCACCAGATGCAGCCACCTAATTTGAGCATGCTAGTTTCCAGTTCCAAACAAACCTCTATTCTTTAAAAAAAAAAAAAATCTATCATACAGCATTTGGTTACAGAAACATAAGAAAAAGACAGAGCCTACACCCTTTGTCTGGACAAACACTGTAGATGGATACCAGTGGAACAGATGAACCCTAGAATGTACTTCCCCATGAAAACTCTCTTCTGCAGAGGGTGAGGGTTTTCAAATGTTCTTCTGTATATCTATCTGTTAATCTCATTGTGAAATGGAAAAACATGCACCATAACTGAATTTCCCAGATTTCTTTTGCCTCATGATTGTGAAACTATTTGACAAAAGAACATCAGCTGAAAAAATGGTAGAGCCATTGTAAGGAGAGTTTTGGAAAATGGTTTCTTTTTTTTCCCCCTTTATTGTGAAAGTGAAGTACAGAAGGGTTAGAGTTTCATATGTAAGACAGTGAGTACATTTCTTGTTCAACTTGTGAAAATAGTTTCTTAGTCTGTTTTTTCTAATGTTCTCATGTTTTAAAGGGAATGCAAGGTAGGTCTCATTTTTTTCTGCAAGCAAACAGAATAATGTAAGGAGCAATGACCCTTCATCCTGAATCCTAGGAGGCAAGCACTCTTGCCACTAGGCCATATTCCCAGCCCCTCATCCTGAATCCTAGGGAAGTCACAGATAAACTGAGGGCTGTGTTATGGGTTACTTGGCTGTAACCAAACATATCAGCTAGCCAGAAATTCAGATTGTTATACAAAATCACTTACATTCTCAGTATTGACCAATAAATTGAAAATTTTTATGGCACTGTGTAGTTCTACTTGGTGCAAAACAAGTATATCCGTGGGGCTAGTGTGTATGCTGTGGCCTCTCAGCTTTCCACAGGGAGTCACTTCAAACAAGTCAGAAGAGCACGACCTTGACCCACAGAGGAGTAGCTCCCAAAGCTTCACTTTTTTTTTAATTTTTAAAAATTATTTTATGTAGTTATACAAAAGGTTCTCAATTCAAGTAGCCAGTCCATTGTTTTCAACCCATTCCTTCAAGTTACCTGGTTCTATTTTGTTCATTTTGCAAAACACATGCCCAAGCCACTACTAATTCACTCAGTGCCATTGTGCCTCCAGGCACTCGTTACTTATAAAGAGAAATCCCTTGTTCCTGTCCAGTGTAGAGCCACGGCAGCACACAGAAGCATGGCTATGGGTTTTCTTCCCTTATGTTACTTTCAATTGTTTGTATATTTTCAGGGCAAAAACTACCTACCCATGTGCACAGATGGATTTGGCCCCATGGGGCATGTCTGGATACTTGAACCATATGGACTGAATGCAGTTACAAAGCAGAAAAAGGAGGAGTATCAGCAGCCAGGTTCTCCAGATGTGGCTCTGCAATTGTGGGGCTGCACAGACCTTTGACCTCTGAGCATAGGGATGCACAGCTGGAGCAAAATCAGAGCTAAGAGACTCCTTTTAACAGCTCATTCTGTCATTGCCTTCATCTCTTGCCTGTGCTAGACACAGAAGAGATGAGTAGAGATATTGCACATGTGAGCATGTGCGTTGGAGGTGGTCAAGCCTTGAAGAAACTTGGAAGTGGTAAATAGGACCAACCCAAGAATACGCACGCAAACATATTACACAATCTCTTGAGGCATCAGGCAACTGCCTGCAAGTTCCTTAGTGTTGGGAGGACTCTGAGCAGTATGCATTTACCGAATTCTCAGTATTAACTGTAAGAATACATTGAGATGGAAAAGCCAGCACAGCTTCCTGTAGCTATCCCTTCCATTGTGATTAGGGACATATTAAGATCACTGAGATGATGACTGTTGATTATCATATATCAATTGTGATCAGACTGTTGGTCTGGAAACTACAGTTGGTAGATCTCTTTTCAATCTGGCTGCAGATCAACATTATTAGGTGCTCTATTTGCTCACAGAAATTTCCGGGTCAGCAGATCCATTCTTCATCCTTACTTTTATCACAACTACCATTACACTCTTACTATGTAAGATTGAAAATCAATGGATAGCCTAAAAACTTTATTGCCAAGTTTGGTGGCATACAGGAAGACAGGGCACCAGTATTCTCTCCTCTTGTCTTTCCCATCTCTATCCCCTACCTAGCTACCCATCCCAAACTTACTCACAGGAAGCAGATTTGCAGTGTCACTCAACCCGAGGATGGTGAATGGTCTTTTCCTCCCTCAGCTTTTCTGTGAGATCATGACTTGTACTTTCCCAGGAAAAATGGACTTGCTTGCCATTTTCCACTTCAGAGACAAGAGCTTCTTGTCCCTAAAATGTCCTCAAAAGCTAAGCAGATAAATCTACTTTCTACTGTGGGTGGAACAAAAACTCCGGCAGAAAGTAAAATCTTGGGACAAAAAAAGTGCCCTAATGACCAGTAGTTAAGTTCTATGACAACATTGTGGCCATGGTGTTCATAACAAGCTGTTCATGAAAAACAAATTTTTCATGAAATTTTCCTCCTGTCCTTTGGGTGCCCTCATTCTTTTCAGGAAATATGGGAAATTTTCCTCCTGATGAGTGTCTTTTGCTGCCCAGTGGACATCCCCCTATAGTCAAAGCTGGAATTTGAGGGGTGGAGGAAGCAAAACAATAGGATATCTTTTTTTAAAGAAGGAAAGAAGCCAGTCTCTCTCCTTTGAATATCATTCTCTTGCAGAAACACTGAGTTCTAGATGAAACGGCCCTTTATCATTTATTTAATTCTCCTCCTTTCCGAGGCCATAAGCATAAGGGGGATTCAGGAGAAAACAAATCTAGCAGGAACCAATGGAGTTGGGAGGATGCTCTATTTTTAATCTAAATTGACAAAGCTGTCTAAAGCACTCCTTTAAACCTCACCTCCATCTTGGTATCAGCAACCTAATTGTGGGCTTTGTAGACAAAATGTAAAATGGCTGCTTTCCAGGTCTGTGATTCTCAGCAAACCTTAAAAAAAAAACCTTATATTCAAGTAATCAGATTGGTTGTACATTTTTAAATTAGCTTTTTTCACTTAATATGATTTTTTCCAAGCCTGCCGGGCCAGCCGGCAGGGGAACAGAAATCCTGACTGAGGGGCGGCAGGGATACGGAAAAGGAAAAATAAGGCAAGAGAAAAAAGACAAGAGACAAAGATGGGGTACGGGAGGTCTGCAGCCGTGAGGTTGAACCTCAAGACTGCAGCAACAGTTTATTCTTAACTTCCAGCTTATATGCAGTTTTGGAACCAGGGAATAGCATAGGGTTGTTAAAATTCCAGAACATAAAGAGTCTTTGAAGTTTGCAACATTTGATTACAGTAAACACAGGACAAGATTGATTAACATAGGAATCTACTCCAGCGGACATAGCAAGGTGGGGACATAGCAAAGCAATTCCGGACAGTGGCTGAGGACTTTGCCTTTAGCATATCCTGGCGGTAACAGCACAGCCAGAGGTGAAAATGAACCTAGGTGCAAGTTTGGCTCGAGACATCTTGGCGACATCGGCACAGCCAGAGGTCAGGATGAGCTTAGCTGCTAGCTCGGCTCCCGACAGTTCCCCCGTCTTTTTATTAAAAGAAGCGAACCCACCTGTCTTAGGTGGGGTGAGTACCTCAGCCTGCCTTACCCGTCTTAGGGAACAACTTCAGAGCAGTGCTGAAGGCCCTGTCTTAGGTCTGTCTAGGCTGGCACTGCCTCATACCCGTCTCTGGCTGCGGCTCCTCTCGGGGGAAATTCGTTTACTTGGAGCTTGACCTTATGGAGCTGGCTGGCTAAACTCATGAAAGAGTTTTGCAATATGCGTACAATGCAAGGAAGACATAGGCAAGCCATCAGCAAAAGTATCCCTGGGCCGAGCAATGTCATTAGTGGCCCCTTAACGTTAGATAAGGAAGGGACATACTGTTGAAGTTGTTCAAACAGTTCTTTTGCTGTTTCTGCCACTTAAAGTCCAAAGGTGGAGCTTGTTCTAGTCCGGCTATTTGTCTATGGAGTTGAAAGAGATCTAAGGACAAGTTATTATGGTGCCAAATACCATTTAGATGTGCTACAACTTGTTCCCAAGGATAGCTCGACCCATTATACTTATGGAGGGTCACACAAATAAAGTCAAACCCAGCATGACAGCGCACCCGTTGCAAAGTTTGTAAGGCACGAATTTGTTCTCCCAGAGACAACAAAGATTCATACAAGGCTTCTAATTTTTGTTCTACCTTATCATCAATCCTGCCTTGAAAGTGCAGGGCTTGCGTGGTATTATGAGCAAGCTGATTAACATGGTGAGCTGTCTGCACATTTTGTGTTAAAGCCACAGTAGCCGCTGCAGCAGAGGCAGCTAAGGAAATAAAGGCTAAAATTCCTGCTATTAATAGCCCTACAAATCGTCTAGGGCGCATAAGTTCTTTTAAATGTTTTAACACTTGAATACCTGTTTCTTTATACCAAGCTTCAGATAAGTTTACAGGAAGCATAACAAATGGTGGTTGCTTAATAATAATTACAGAATCAGTAAGACCACTATACAAGCAATTTGTAAAAGAACAGTTAGTGCAGGTAACATTGAAATACATGGCTCCTATAGAAATATTAAAAGGTCCATACATAATAGCATAAGGGGGTGTTACACAACTCATAATATTTTTTTAAAAAAGTAGAAGTGGGCCAGGAGATATTATTCAGAGCAGCCACTAACATCCAGACATGGCGTTGAGGGCGTCCATTCATCCACCACAGACCTGGGTTGAACTTATTGGTGAGATTAGCTCCAGACCAGTCCATCAGCTGAGAATTAGTTCCTGAAATATTGGTTATAAAAGGGTGATCATGCCTACACTTTACAGGGTGCAGTTCTCCCGTGGATTCTACAATTTGAGAGGAGTTGATGCAGCGAGGTATCATGAAGGACAAGGTAGAATTGGCATGTACAGGAAACCCAGTAGGCAATGAAGTCATTTGTATATTATATACTTGACTATTATCAGGAATCCAAATTCTATATTTTATGGATTGCATTACAGTACAGCCTGGAATATAACTGTTGGAGTCAGTTGTAAAGCATAAAGGGGTTCCAATGCCAGAAGCTGCAAAATCTCCCATCTTAATGTGCTGGACAAAAGGGTCTGAAGCTGTACCGTACGCTGATCTGTTGACATGGACAAACACCTCAGCTCCCTCCCAGGTCGCGGGGTGCACAATCGGTGGATCTGGCACGTAAGCCCAGTGGGTCAGCGCTTGTACCATTCTGATGAGTTTCCACGATGCGAACACAACTCTCAGGTAGCCAGCGGGCATCATTTTCATCCTGTGAAAAAACACAGACATGTCCTCGACCCCATGTCAATACCGGATCGGGCCCGTGCCAAGCACTTGTTAGAGGATCTTTCCAGTTAACTTGAGCAAAAGCTCTTTGCTCTCTCTTTTCCCAGAACCGCTGTGCTGCGGAGTGGCCATTGCAATCCAAATTTAAAAAATTTAGTATGAATAAAGTATGAGAAAGTATATTAACAGGAGAGAAGGGGTATAGTTTCCCCCCCTTTTAATTTAGAAATTTGGTGTTTTAACAAACCGTTGGCCCATTTGACAATTCCTTGACCATGAGGGTTAATGCCATTGGAGGGCACAGGCAGGAAGGTAGCACAGTTGGGAAAAGTTTTTACAATTTGACGAGCTGTCTCATAAGTAATATGAAATTGCTGACGTAAGGCACGACTGTTTTGATGGTGGGCAGCATGTGATTGCTTTGCCAAGTCAATTTGAGAAAGAAAAATTTGGGTAGCCTCATCCGTAATAGCATTGTCCTCACTTAATGGTAAGAAGAGGCAAAGTGAAGTAATTTGTTGGAGGGACAATGATGTGAAATTGTGCCCACAAAATTGGCCCAAGCAATGGCCCAGGAATCACAATGAATATAAAGCCATTCTTGCTGCTGCAAAGTATAGGGGATATAAATAACCTGTGGATCTCGTCCAAGATACTTATAAGATTCCACACGGCACATATGGACTAAGGTGGCTACCAATTCATAATAAGGAATTAATACTTTTGAAGGAGTAGCAGGCAAGGAAAACCACAAAAGGGGGTCCCTTCTGCCAAAGGACCGCTGTTGGAGAATGAGATATAGTTAAAATATAAGCTTCCCAAGAGGCTGAGTAATCTACATAATTTACATGTTGGGAAGAAATGGCAGAATTTACTATGCTCAAGGCTTTTGCTGCTTCAGTTGTCATTTCTCTGGGAGATGTAGGGTCAGGGTCCCCCTTCAACAGACCAAACAGAAGGAAAATTTTGGCAAGTAGAAGAGAGAGAGCCCATGTTACAAAGCTTTGACGCAAGTTGGGGCTATTCGCCATGCCTTGAGGCAACACTAGCCAATGGTACCGTTTCATGGGTTCTTTAAAATTAGTAGAGGGGACAATAAATGCAAAGTGTTTGCAATCTTGAGGAGCAAGAGGTATGGTATAAAAACAATCTTTTAAGTCAATTATAATTTTGTATGTATTTTGAGGAATTGCCATAGGAGAGGGCAAGTCCAGTTGTAATGCCCCCGTAAGTTCCATGGTGGCATTTACTCGCCGGAGATCCTGTAGGAGTCTCCATTTGCCAGATTTCTTCTTAACAACAAAAATAGGTGAATTCCATGGGGAAGTAGTAGGAGCAATGTGGCCCAAGTCCAGCTGTTCCTGCACCAGCTGTTGGGCAACAACAATCTTTTCAATTGATAGGGGCCACTGATCCACCCACACCGGAGTGTCTGATAACCATGTGATAGGATCGGCATGAGGGACAGGACGAGCAGCAACCCCCGTTAAAAATATCCCAGCCCTTGTCTAGGAGGTCGGGGCTGAGGTTGAATGAGTTCTCTAATCCCTTGCTGATGGCTTTCCAATCCTCCTGAAGGCAGTAGCCCTTGACTTAGGAGTTGACGAATGACTGCGTCACTAGGGCTAAACAAATAAACTCCCATTTTTTCCATAATATCTCTGCCCCACAAATTTATGGGCAAATGATCTAATACAAAAGGCTGGAAAGTCCCAGAATGCCCCTCACCATTTTTCCAGTTAAGGATGGCACTGCTTTGTTGGGTGTCTGCGGCATGGCCAATCCCCTACAAGGATGTAAGAGACGCAGTAAGAGGCCAGTTGGAAGGCCAATGTCTCTTGGCTATCACAGACACATCTGCTCCTGTATCTAACAGACCTCGGAAGGGCTTTTCTTGTATATAGATTGTAAGCTCGGGCCTTTCCCAGTTTATGTTTTGAACCCAAAATATGTCTGAGGACCCAAAACTCCTTTCTCACCTTTTAATAGATCAAATAAGGGTTTTAATTTAGCTGTGGACAATTTAAGATAAGGGTGAAGCCAATTAATATCTCCCAGAAATTTTTGAAAATCATGCAAAGTACGCAAATGAGAAGTCTTAACCTGTAATTTCTGACTAGTAAAATAATAAGGACCCAAAATATGACCAAGAGGGATTTTTATTTTTCTCTGCCTGGGCTGGCTTTGAACTATCCAAAGAGTCTTAGCCATAAAAGCCTTTTTTATTTCCAATTAAACCAATAGGAGAACAAAAGGAGTAGAGTTTACCTGTAAGTTGCTAAGAATTGACCACCAAGTAGTTGCCAGAGTTTTGCTGTAACACCTAAAGAACGGCAGACTGAATGGGGTCCAAGTGTCATTAAATCTAATCATATTATTTAACCTTACCTTACTGGCACGTGAAAGAGAAAACAAATGAATAACAATAAGTCTCAGCTTCAGTGGATCTGAAGTGGCTGTGTCTTCCATCCCAAATTAGCAGGCCAGCAGGAGAGATGGTTTGCATCTGGATAATTTTTTTGTAGAGTTCCCTGGATAGGCTGTCACATTTCCTGCTTGTTGCCTGTAAATTTCTACACAGACTGGTTAAGGGCATTTTAAAACAGATTTTAGAAGGCTTGGGCCTTTAACCATCCTTCTAGTCACAAAATCCACACAGATTGAAGGCTAACCAAGTCTGCTCTCTGTAGCAGTTTCTGAATCACAAACAACTCCCAGTTTGGAAGCAGACTGTGGAGGCAGCTTTCTGTAGCCATAGACTGCCACGGTCCACTCAGCTAGCACACATGTCAACCTGTATCCTATAAAGCAAAATGTTAATTTGGGGTCCAGAAAATTTAGGTTAATAGTCACACCTGTGCAGTTATTTCAAAATGACTCTGGTCCCTTGATCTTAAAGAGTTTATGAGAGCACAGCGAAAAAAGAGAAAAAAAAATGGAGAAGCAAAATCTTAAGTCTATACCAAATAATTGTCAGGATTAGGTGTACACTTGACTCTTAGCATAGATAGACATAAAGAATAACACACTGGTTGTACATCATTATACTTATATTACGTGCTGAATATTAGAACCTTTTGGAGTTTTTCTTAGACACATTTGTTTGCTCCTAAACATATCAGTTTAGGCTTAAAACCTGTTTTTTGTTTTGTTTTTAAGTTTTACCAACACATAGACATAGACATACATACACATACAGACAATGTGCACACGTTTTGGGGCGCGCTTAGAATTGTTCTTTAATTGGCCATGTAAGTTTTTCTGGAATTCCAGTGGCAAATGATATTATTTTGCCTATATTCTAGAACCACGTGGTTAGATAGTAAACAAAAAAAAAATCTTTTCAGCAAACCAAAATTTTCAGATCATCTGAGAAGCCAAATTTTGAGAAACCAGTTTAGCTCACAAAGGGAGCATATGGGAGACAGGGTATAAACACAGACAGTGAGCTCACAGTAAGACACCTTCATCTTCCAGCATTTGAATTGTAAGGCACCTTTGAAATGCAAGGCCACAGGACTCCAAGTCTCTGCCCAGCCTCCAGGAATTTGGCATGCTTGTCACCTGGGGGATGGGCCGGCTTTCACTCCATCCAATCCTATTGTCTACCATGTGCTCAATGCTAGAGAAAGTTTATGATTTAGCCAAACAAGCAGAATTTAACTGAATCTACAAAACTTAAACATCAATAACAAGAATAGAAAACCTTTCTGAGTCTTTTAAAGCAGATGTTAAACAAATATCAATACCCATCCTATGTCACAGGCAGGCAGGCAGAGTTTAGAGGGAGACAGAAAAAGAGACAGAGAGAACTTCATCTGCCTGAGCGCTCATAGAAGTTAGGTAAGTCCTGCAAAATATTCCAAATATATATGATTGGGCTTAAACTTGAGCAGTTTTCCTGAAACAATTTAGACTTGACGAGCAACCTGCTGAGCTGAACTAGAGATCAGTTATCTCCAAACACCCACAATTGCTGATCTCCTTGACCTAGCCCAGTGGATTTATGGAAAATGTAAGCTCCAGTCTAATGGTCACTCACCCTGGTTGGGGTTTCAAATCTGTCCTGGTGGATGGAAATAGAGCGCTCGGTCAGGAGAAGTTACCTCAGTGGTGTTAGCATTTCTCTAGCCTCAGGTTCCTCCCCCCTGCTAGCAGCCTGCACCTAGGAGAGCTGTAAGTCTGCCAGGACTCCCTTTAAAGGAATTTGTTGTTCTGGATGAAGCTGTGACAATAGAGCTATAACTGATTTTAACATAGTCTCAACATAGGTCAATCTATCTTTAATAGGCTTATTGAATAATTTCTCCTCAGAGTCTGAGCCATCTGAGTCTTCCTTAATGTCTAGCTCAGTGGGTTCAGGTCTTGTTAATTTTCTCAGCTCTTCCCAGGCAGCAGCATACGCTCCCGGAGCTGGGCAACACTCATCAGGTCCCTGTTCAGTTTCTCCAATCGACTGATCGAATTTAATCTATTCATGGCTAAGATCTAAGCAATCTCGGACCAGAAACCAAAGAATAATAGCATCCACTGAGGTCTTCTCAGGGCCAGTTGCATCATAATGTTCCCTTTTTTTTTTTTTTTTTTTTCCAATTTTCTAACAAGTTTCTAAGTTATTGGTTCCTTCCTCCAGGAACTGGGGGCATGCTTTCTCAATAAAATAAAAGAAACGTTCTAAGTTACTTTGGCCAACTTTCACTGCCCGGGCATTAAGCATGCCTTTGGGGGCCTGCATGTATAGCATGCGGCTATTACCTCGTCCCATAATTTATTACTCCCGACAATACACTCTCCTCCCGCTCTCCTTCCCAAGCATTCGGACGTCCTTACCTGAGCGGGGGTCACCTGCCGTCGATCCCAGGTCTTCAAGTCCCTGTTCCAGGCGCCAAACCTGCCGGGCCAGCCGGCAGGGGAACAGAAATCCTGACTGAGGGGCGGCAGGGATACGGAAAAGGAAAAATAAGGCAAGAGAAAAAAGACAAGAGACAAAGATGGGGTACGGGAGGTCTGCAGCCGTGAGGTTGAACCTCAAGACTGCAGCAACAGTTTATTCTTAACTTCCAGCTTATATGCAGTTTTGGAACCAGGGAATAGCATAGGGCTGTTAAAATTCCAGAACATAAAGAGTCTTTGAAGTTTGCAACATTTGATTACAGTAAACACAGGACAAGATTGATTAACATAGGAATCTACTCCAGCGGACATAGCAAGGTGGGGACATAGCAAAGCAATTCCGGACAGTGGCTGAGGACTTTGCCTTTAGCATATCCTGGCGGTAACAGCACAGCCAGAGGTGAAAATGAACCTAGGTGCAAGTTTGGCTCGAGACATCTTGGCGACATCGGCACAGCCAGAGGTCAGGATGAGCTTAGCTGCTAGCTCGGCTCCCGACATCCAAGTAGTCCCATTTCCATACTAATAGGGCAGTTTCATTCTGATAGAAACATATAAGTCTATTGTGTAAATATACCACATTTTCTTGATCCATACATTTACTGAGAGGCAACTGGGTTAGTTCCATATCTTAGTTATGGTAAATAATGCTGTAGTGAACACAGTGGTGCTTGTAGCTTTAGTGTGGCCTTATCTGTGGTCATTTGGGTAAATGCCCAAGAGTGGGATTGTGAATCAAAGGGGAACTCTATGGTTAGTCTTTTGAGGAACCTACTTTTTAACTGTAAGCCAGACTCAAAGAAACATAGGCTCCATGTTTTCCCTCATTTGTGATCATTAACACATGTTTAGGATAGTCCTAGCAGAGGAGAGGGTCATAATAATTCAATAGCTATGTACATATAACCATTTAAAATGATGCTAATCGAAATAAACTCCAAGATACAGAAACAAGAGGGGGTTTATTGTTTTTTCAATGTACTCTGTAAAGTTTTTTCTTTCTTCTTTCATTCTTTTCCTTTGGTTTATACCCTGTTGTCACTACTTTTTTATTTTGGTACTCTATGTCTTGTATATACGTTTACCTGATTTGGAGAAGGGAAGGAGTATCACAAAATGGTGAGACAAAGGAGAAAGGGTGAACCAATGCAACAGGAATACTAATAAGACACTATTGTGGAAATAAACTTTACCACTTGGTGGGGAGGGGAGTCAGGGGAAGGGAAAATGGGGGAAAACAAGGGAAGGGGTAGCACTATTCAACAAGAAATGCACTCATTATCTTACTTATATAACTATAACCTCTTTGTCCATCACCTTTACAATAAAATTAAAGTATAAAAATTAACCTTTCTGATGTTATGAATTCTTAATCTAAATTTTACAATGGGGTGATGAGCACAATTCAAGCTGTAGGACCATACCTACACACTGAGTCACTCTCTGCCTTGGCAATTATTCCCTCACTGACATCATCACATTTTCATTTCCTCAAAAAAACAAGACGCTATGTGGCTGGGAATCTTTTTCTCTTACCACTACACATCTTAAAGAGGCATACAATAACATGACAATGCCGACAGTGGTATGTGAGGAGTAAGCATGAGATCCCAGAGCTCCTCTTCTCATGGAGACTGAGAATGGAAAATAATTTTCACATTTACAAAGACTCTCTAAAATTTTCAAGATATATAGTGTATGCACATGGAGAAGTTCAATTTCATCCAAATGTTTGGAGAAGAGCAAATTTCCATCCTAGGCTAGTCTATTTGTTTTCAAGTTCTTCACCCCAAGAGTCAACCACTATTACTGCCTTCTTAATTGTCCTTCCCCGAAAAAAGTATTTGATAAACCAGCTTCCACTTGAGCTGACTGAAGGTTATTCAAATGAGCAAGCCACCCCATGGATCTTATTCAAAAGAAGATTCCAGTTCCAGAGAGGTGGAGATTCCAGTTGTGAGGCTGCAGAGCACACAGGAAACCAGGCAATGATGATGGTGGTGGTCCATTAACCACATCTGAACATATAGAAAGCCAAATGTGATGATTCACACCTGTAATCCCAGCATTCAGGAAGCTGAAGAGCTCCAAGCCAGTCTGGCCTACAAAGCAAGATCCTGTATTGAAAATAATGTGTGTGAATATATACATGTATGTGTCTGTGTGTATGTATGAGTGTATGTATATGTATATTTGGCAATGGAAATAAGTGAGAAGATAAAGGTCTATCTATCAGAAATAATGGAATTAATTGTACTATATAATACTCTGTGTAACACTCTTAAAAGAACAAGAAAAAGGGCTGGGGATATAGCCTAGTGGCAAGAGTGCCTGCCTCGGATACACGAGGCCCTAGGTTCGATTCCCCAGCACCACATATACAGAAAACGGCCAGAAGCGGCGCTGTGGCTCAAGTGGCGGAGTGCTAGCCTTGAGCGGGAAGAAGCCAGGGACAGTGCTCAAGCCCTGAGTCCAAGGCCCAGGACTGGCCAAAAAAAAAAAAACAAAAAAACAAACAAAAAAAAAAAAAGAACGAGAAAAAGATTATAATACACAAAAACATTTTTATAGAATCACAATGATAATAAAAATATATTATAGGATCATAAAAGACAAGTAAGTGCATATATTTGTGTTTACATATAGTTTTTATATAATGTTTTTATACATTTGTATGACTTAATAAGCATGTAAATAAACATGGAATATGAGAACTAAGATGGAATATGAGACCTAAATTAAAGAAATAGAATAGAAGGTAATTTTGTGAGAAAGGGCCTACAAAATGTGAAGACAATTACATCAAAATATTAGTGCAGAATTATACTTATAAGATAGATATCAAAACATGCCTAAGTGGTCAATGAATATATGAGAACATGTTCAGCATCCTTAGCTATCAGAGAAATATAAATCAAAACTACTTTGAGATTCTACCTCGTTCAGTTCATATAAAAAATTTCCAGGAATAATGTGGGGGAAAGGGACTCATTACTGTTATAAATTACTCCAGACATCATGGAAATCAATATGGAATTTCATTTGAATAGCGAAAGCTACCAAATAATTTAGGTATCCAGAGGAAAATAAGTCAGCATACTATAGAGATACCTGCACATCTTTTTGTGCTGAAGTATTATTAACAATAGCCAAGTTACAGAATTATCCTAGGTGCCTATAAACAAAAGAATGAATAAAAAATGTAATACATATATACACAATAAGGTTTTATTCAGCCATAAAGAAGAATGAAATTATGTCATTTGCAGGGAAATGGGTGGATATGGAGATCATCATGTAAAATGAAATAAACAAAACACAAGCATTTCCTTCAACTGTGTGTGGAATGAAGATTTTAAAAGAAAAATAAGATATTAAGTAGAAGAAAAACTATCTGAGAAGAGAAAGGGAATCACTAGGAGAGGGAATAAGGAGTTAATAAAACAAATACAATTGAAGAATAAAGCCATTAAATGAATTTTAAAACAATCGATAATGAAAAATGATATCTAAGTATCCCTGTACACATAGAAAATGGAAAAAAAAACATTTCACTTGTCATCAAGAACAAAAGAATGCAGGCATTTTAAGAAAAAAACAAGTCACCTCATCATTCTCAGAACACAGTCATTTTCAATGTATTAAGAAGACTTTGATATGAATATTTGAACATTCTTTCATAGCTCCTTTGCTTACAGAGAAGTTTGGGGTTTGATTGTCCTGGGCAGGGAAAAGAAATCTTCTGTGAAGATTGATATATCAATAGTGGCCAGAAAGACTATGATTTGGGGTTACTTCCAAACAGTTCTAAAGATACACATTAAAATAACCATGATTAAGTAAATCCCCTTGATGTCTACCTTGAGAGGATATTGGATTTCTCTTGAGACAGCTTAGAAATTGCCAAGTACATAAGACCTTTGTCAATGTCTGTCCTTCTTTCTCCCCACTCCAAGCTCTGAAGAACCAAATATCAAATGCCCAATACCTATCCCACATTATGGAGGAGAATGTGAGGTAGATTGCCAAACATGTAGGTCACAAACAATTTGAAGTATATTTCTCCTCTAAGTTAAGAAGCATTATTTCTTTCCTCCCCACCCATTACCCACATCTGAACACAATCAGACATCTAAAATACACATATTACAGATTGGCTAGGAAAAAAAAAACTTGTATTCTGTTTTGAAGATTTTCAGATAATATCAAAATTGTTTCCAAACCACCGTCCTACTTTTACAGTCCAGGGTAATGCTTTAACCTTTTCAGAAACAGAGTTCAATATAGGTTTCTAACACTTTGTGTAACGATCTGCAACTTACCTTGATTGTTACTTTCATTAATTTTTATAACCTGCTGATGGGCAGTGTATTGTCCATTTATGGTTTGTAAAAGAGACTCTGCTCCAGTTGGTGTTCAAAAATTTCTGGTGCTACCAAAGTGTAAGTATTTAGTCTTATTTGACAAGTAACTTTAGACCTTTCTCACCTTCATATTTGGGAACCAAATTTCATATACCAAATAAACAGGAAGACTTCAAGCCTTTGTGGATAAAATGGTAAGGGTCATTACCAGGAACAATTGGGAGATCCATTGCCTCTAATCCATCACTAATTTTTCTCTCAAACAAATATTGATCTGTAAGTGAGCAGCTAGTTTCCAGCCCCCCTTTCCCCCTGAGGTAGTAGCTAGACTAGAAAGACACCAAGATTGCTGTCCCTTTCTTCCTTCCCCTCAACATCTCAAGAATATTAAGGTCAACTGAAAATTCTAGATTTATTGTGGATTCTGAAAATGAAGTCAAAAAGTATTCCAGGAGAATATAAGCTAAGCCATAGATCATGATGAGATGTAAAATATGCCAAGAGGCCTTTATGATGAGACATTAAATAAACCACACTCCAGTTATTTGCTTTGCAACACGGATCCCTTCCTACTATGACTTCAGAGCATGATAAGTTCTCATTTACACAATTTGACAGGAAAGGCTTCAGGATTTTAGAAAAGCACATATGTAACATTCTCCAACAAATTCTATTATTTCTAAACATCAAATATCCATATTGAACTAAGCTGGCAAAGTACTTCCTGATCAAAGTGCAATTCCTTGGAAAATATAATCTTTTTATAAGCCAACATGCCTGAAACTGAAATGAACCTAGAAATTAAAGTCATCATAAATTTGGCAAGTTGCAGTTAGAACAATCAATCTCAAATTCACATGTCAAAGATGTTGTAAAGTTATTGAAAATGCTTGTCTAGGAAGTTTTAATCCTGATTTACCAGTTTTTGCCTGTTTGTTTTTTGTAATTATTTTTAACCTAGAAACTATTTCCTTTACTAAGAGTGCATAAGTAAACTTCATTCTAGGTTACCTAATTTGCTAGAATTCTGAAGTGCTTGATGGCACAGCTATATTTTGTTCCAAATTCCATTTTTATTGTCGTGGTCTGCATCCTGGATTGAATCCTCCTATCTGATCTTATCATTCAACCCAATTTTATTTGAACAGTTTATCATATTACATAGCTCTATTTTCTTTCCTCTTTGTTACACAGATCTTCATTGCTAAGCTAAAACACCTCTTAAACAAGGAAACTCTTATCAGGACACTTAGTAGACCTATTCTGATGCCAATGTGCTGCACATTTGCAAATTGCTCACTAGACTGACAGAGCTGACCTATTTCCAGTTCTATAAAGCTTCTCTGAAATTCTCATTGATAAAGAACATGAATTAAAATCATTATAGATTTGCTTCTTCAATCAGGCAAGAACAAAAATGACAGAAAAATCACTACTATAAAATCACATTCTCTGCCATTTATACAAAGATATCTATTACCATGTTCATCTTTATTTTTCCTTGAGTGCTGTTAATGGTTCATCATTATCTTCAAGAATGAAAAATCCCCCTTTAGCCAAATCTTATCCTCTCTCTTATGTGGATAGTTTAATTGTTCTTACTAGAATGATGAGTCATATTTGAATGAACATATTTTTTCCTCTCTGAAATTAAATATCATTTTCAGGGCTTATCAAATTATTTGTGGGTTTTTTCATAATATAAAACATCATCTGAAAAACATATTTTTAATACTGATCATGGCTGCAGATAAAATATAAAATATTCTCTACTTAGAACTCATGGATACCCAAAATGTCACCAGATTTAGCTTTTGGAAGATCTAAGTGGTTGAAATTTTGAAAATTACCACACAAAACCATTTATCCATTCATTTATATCATTGGCAAAGTGCTGATTATATGGATTTGGGTTTTCTTATGGGGAAAAATGATGTTAACACCTAGAAACCACAAGTGTCAGATTAAACAAAGTCCTTTGTTCCCACAATTTGTTCAACAACAATTTGTGCCTGTAAGCAAAACTTGCTATCACTATGGTTCTCACCCCAAGTGCTGACTTAGACAATATGCCGGTTCACCGTTCAAAAGGTAACAGATCTGTGTGGGAGAAAAAAGGACAAACGGACCAGGCAGAATTGGGTGTCAGAGACCAACCAGAAGAGAAGAATGGAGGAATGCTTTCCATTTCAATTTTTTAAAAGCTCGCATTTTTATCTTGTTTATATTGACTACTTTAAGACTGTGTAAAAACTTGGTCTCATAGTACACTCATACTTCAAAGCAGCTAAAGTATCATAAAAACAAAAAACAGTATGTCAAGACAGAAACGTTCTCTAAACTACACAAACAGGAAAACCTAATCTCTCTAATGCTTCCTACCTGAGCACCATTTCTGTTGCTGCTTAACAAGTAGTTGGTACATCATTAAGAAGTATATATCAAGAAGCTTCCTCCATTGGTTAAAATCCAGACTCTTTAACATAGTATCTTTCACATAGTAATTTACCACAAGATAACCAAGATGGGAATGGTGGAAGCCAACCACAGTGGAACAAATTGTGGATAATCTGTGCCAAGAAGAGATGAGAAAAAATAGGCAAAGATACCAATTAAGATCAAATCTTCCCTGGGAAGATTGCAACAAAAATGGGAGGGAAAATTGAGCAAGATTGATTAACCCAATCAGTCTCCTTTTTAAACTTAAAGCCAGGGGCTGGGGATATGGCCTAGTGGCAAGAGTGCTTGCCTCCCATACATGAAGCCCTAGGTTCGATTCCCCAGCACCACATATACAGAAAACGGCCAGAAGTGGCGCTGTGGCTCAAGTGGCAGAGTGCTAGCCTTTAGCAAAAAGAAGCCAGGGACAGTGCTCAGGCCCTGAGTCCAAGGCCCAAGACTGGCAAAAAAAAAAACAAAACTTAAAGCCAACTGATACTCAGATTTGACCATTTAAAATATGAAACCACCTTGTCCCTGAAAGATTGCTTCTTTCTTATTCACTTCCTTGAGTTAACATTGGCTCTCACAGAAGGTACAGAAGAATACTGTAGTTTGTAGAAAATGTAATAAGGCTCCTGTGAGAGGGAAAGGGGGTGGGAGAGAGAGCATCAGTGCTGCTATACACTTGCTGACATTTATGATCTTACACTAAGAAGGGGCAGAGAACTTGGAGATACTGCAGAGAAGACTCTTCGGACAGATAAAGGACTGAAGGAGAACGCACTGATCAAAATGTAGAGGATTTGAAAGGGTTCTTCCTAGAAGGAAGAGGCTGTGTATGAAATTTCATTAACAGACTCTGAGAATGTGAAGACTCACCTGAAAAGCCATGTATACTAGTCATCAGCCTGTGCTAGCAATGACGAAGATGCTGAGGAAGAGGAAGATGACAAGGATGACCATGATGAGAACAGCATGATGAAGCACAGTCAGCCAAATTGACTGGCATCTATTGACTCTCACACAACTCTTTCAGGGGTTATAGTCAACTTCAATTATTGCTTGCAGCCTTTAGGTATCATTGCTGTTTTAAAAACCTTGAGATGTTAACTTCTCTCTTCTTGCTATAATTTTTTCACGCATCCTTCAGAAATTTCAGGTTGTTCTTTCAATAGAAGTTCTCATGATTCTGGCCATCACAGTCCCAAATTACCTGTTGGCACTCTTAATTAACTGCTATTATGTGTTCTAGTCATTCCCTCACTTGCTTCATAAACAAATATTTCTTGTAATTGCAAAACATCTACTTAGAAAGTTGAGGGAAAAGAGGTAGTGACATTAGTTTCTTTTTTCAGTGTTAATCAGAGAAAGGCTGAAAGTGATGCTTTATGACTAAACTTTTGAAGAAATGAGACTATTGAAGTTGATGTGCTCTTTCTCTGGAGTCTGTGGTTAGCATGAAGTATAGACTTCCAACATTCTTTCTTGTTATCTCAACTCAGCGTTTTAAATTTAATTTCCCAGATGATGAAATCTAAGATTTTTCAAATAAGTCTTAACTTTAAACCTCATGAAAGATGAATTTGCATCCCATATCTAAAGTTCATCTCAGAATGTGAGGCAGTAAGGAAGTTTTATGATGAACAAAAGGGAGAATAAAATTCTGAGCGACCATGAGACAAAATCAGTGGGAACACAAAGGGGAAAAGTAAGAGATGACATCAAAGTACTAGGAAATGGACTATAAAAACATGTTTTTTCAAAGAGAGAGGCAAACAAGAACTCATATAAAGTGAGAAATAAAGCTAAGTATGGGGAATAATTATCCCTACATTTGAAATCAACATAGAGGCTGGAGAAGACTTCTTACTTCATACCCTCCATCTACTAATAAGATGAATTTTGGAAATGATTCTAGATGTGAGCAGCCTTCCTCCTTGCTGGTTGTCACTTGGGCTGTGGGTGTTCATGTGCTACATCCACATAGCACCAGTGCCAAAGGCCAAAAGAAAGCAGTTTCATGCATTGTGTGTCTGCCCTCCATAAGAGACTAATTTGATGGGGTTTGTTTTGACTTTAGGGTTTGAATAGGAAATCCCAGGTTTGCTTGAAATCAAACAAGGCAGGAGAAGCAAAACCAAACTTTTGTCTCGAGACTGACCCAGCCAGCATAACAGCCATCATCTACTGAAGATCTATAATATGCCAGATTCTTGCTAAACACCTTAACTGCCTCCTGGCAATCACTTAAAGAGTGCATTTTCAAAGCTTGAAAACTGAAATCAAAGGCCTTCACAATCAACCCCTCTACCACTTGGTAGCTTCTCTCTGAGAGCTATGACTCTTTAATAGCACTTAGTCCTTGGAGGGCTATATTTTCGCTGTTTTAGATACTGTCTTAAAATGTGTGTATTTAAAAGTATTTCTATGCCTTTCAGATCTAGTCCCTAATTCTTTTTAATGAATGAATACCATGAGGGAAAAGTTCTGTTCTGAAGAGTTGTTTTTATTATTCTCATTTATTTATTTCTTGCTGTCAAAGTTCTAACTATGTGAGTTGGAGCCCTTTATTTAGCTTCTAAGTGTAAAGTAGTGTAGAAAGGGAATTATACTGTTGTTTAAGAGATGTAGCAACAAATGTGTGAGTAAAGTCAGCAATGACGAAAGTAACTCCAGCAGCTGGAAATTGATCATTAAACGAAAAATAGTAGAATAAACTTTAGATTCATTTTAAACATCATAATGTAAACTCATTTTTGCTCAAAACATGTTAAAAAATAAATTGACCTGCAATATCTTGAAGTGTGAGTAATGACTTTTCTTTGGAATTAGTTTCCTGATGTTACATTCTATGTATGTTCGTAAGTCCTGCCCAGAATTTCTAGTTTCTCATTTTTTGGCTATGTATTGGTACTAAGGCCTGGGTGCAATCCCTTAACTTTTTCACTCAAGGCTAGTGCTCTACAACTTGAGTCACAGCTTCAGGCTAATTGGAGATAAGAGAGTCTCACAGGCTTCAAAATGCATCTTTGATTCTCAGCCTCCTAAGCGGTTAAGATGACAGACATGAGCTATCAGCACCTAGTATACTATTTCTTTCAAGAGTAATTAATAAAACACATGAAGCTGGGAAAATAATTCATCTTGATGTTTACAATTTTTGACTAACCATAACAATTGTCTTATGCCTATTTGTGGAAATAATTCATTGCCATGGATGAATCAACTTCACTTTTCAAAAATTTTAGACGTATTTTATAGAAACCACCATTTGTTTATTTTACATTTATAGTTCATCTAGTATTTAAACTAGCCTTGGTAATTACAAAAACAATTACATCTGGCATAGATGAGTTTTCAGACAAACAAAATTTCTCTTTGGTAAACAAGTGCCCTGGTTAGGGGAGCATGCCTCCAGAGAAAGTGCTGTCATGATAAGATGGATAAGTTTCTGTTGCACACAGTTATTATTATTATAATTTTTTTTGGCCAGTCCTGGGCTTGGACTCAGGGCCTGAGCACTGACACTGGCTTCTTTTGGCTCAAGGCTAGCACTGCCACTTGAACCACAGAGCCACTTCTGGCCGTTTTCTATATATGTGGTGCTAGGGAATCAAACCCAGGGCTTCATGTATACAAGGCAAGCACTCTTGCCACTAGGCTATATTCCCAACCCCCTGTTGTTATTGTTATTATTATTATTATTATTATCCCTTTCAACATATTGACTAGGGTGGACTAAGTTAAATACTGTAGTCAAAAGAGAAAATGACTAAGTCTTACCTTGTATCAATTTAGTATCCTGCAGTATCTTGTGAGTTTCATTTAGAATAATAAAAGAAAATACAAAGGAAGGCAGATATGAAGAAAATAAAAGCTTTGACAAATCTCCTGTCAGACAAAGAAGGAAGTCCAGGGAATTGAGGCCTGAGATTAGTTAATTACAGATGTAAATTTGACTTCTTTAAGATTTTGACGAGTCATTCCTTCAGTTAGCAGTCTCTGTTTTTCTCCTACTTATTCTTAGTAACAAAAGTGTCTCAAAAACTTGAAAGATGAGATGTATATTTTTAGTTTCTAAAACCATGTCCTGTTTATTTTATAATTCCACAAAAATCACATTGGAAATCATCGAGCAGGCAACTGCTAAGAGTGATTTATTTTTCAAAATTAAATTTTAAGGTATTGCAATGTGTTAAAAAGTAACAAAGGGAATCAATAGCTTACATCTGTAATCCTAACATAATTGGAAAGAAAAGAACAGGGAGATTATGGTTCAATGACAGCCTGGGCAGACTAAAAATTCCCCTTTATATTTACATGCCTATGATCACAAACTACATGAGCAGGTAAAATGGGGAGAATTGCAATACCAGGCTAGTATGGGCAGAAAAGTGCGAGACTCCTCCCTACACAGAATAGGGAAGCTGGTGTCATGCCGAATACCTGTGGTCCCAATAATAAGAAATCTACAAGCAAACACCTTGGGTCAGGAAGTGAGACTTGATTCTAAAAATAAACTGGGCAAAGTACAGCCAGAGGCATAGCTCAGTGGTGTCCTGTGGGCCTAGAAAGTGTGAGGCCTTGAGTTCAAACCACAAAACTGAAAAGAAAGAAAAAAATGACTTGTACTAATTATAGAGGAAGCAGGTTGTGTCATTGCTATCCTCTCCACAGAAGCTGGGCGCTCTTTGAAACACTGATAACAAGATTTCATTCCAATTTTCTTTTTTCTTTTTTTGAGATTAAAGAACCGAGCTTATTATACTGGACGACACTATCAGGTAGCCTAAGACACTCAATTTACTCAAAGGTCCTTGTCATTCTGAACACTCATGTCCCCACATCCATGCCCACAGGCCTCTCATGTATGTAAATTAAACAGTCTTTTTCTTAAATAAAATGAAAATAAGCCAGTTGCTTACTAATTCTAAAATCTGATTATTTGCAAAACATGACTTCCCTCTTGCTTCTAAGGACTAGTCACCATTCCTTCAGCCATACACTGATCTGTCTATACCTCATTGTCCTCCTAGTCAAGTAGCTTTCTCACAGCCCTTAAAGTTACCACAAAATGAGGTTCTGTTTCCAAGAAGTGAGAGCCCTGTCCAAGTATACATCTGTGAGAATATCATGAGGTGAAATAAAAGATTGTGATCCATCTCACTGGACTCCTAAGAACAATGTACACTTCTTCAAATCGTGTCATCTGAACTATGATTCACTTCTTCCTACATTTCTGCTGTCATTCTAGTTATTTGTAGAAGTCATACTATGTCATGTTCTAGTTAGTCATATTAAAGTATGACTCTTACATCATTACAGAATTCCCCAATCTGATATCACATTGGAATTTTAAGGGACAATTTTACCAAGACAATGCTCTCTCCTCTTCTTTCCCTTTGTAGTTTTATGTGTTAAAAAAATGCTTTTGGAAATGGATGAAATCCTAGCAAATATACCCAAATTTAACCAAGAAGATTTAAACCTAGTAAACAGACACATATCAAGTAAGGAAATAGAAACATCAATAAGAGCTCTCCCATCCAAGAAAACCCAGGTCCAGATGCATTCACAGCAAAATTCTACAAGGCCTTCAAAGCAGAACTCACACCGATACTCATCAAATTCTTCAATGAAATTGAAAGCTAAAGTTTGCTACCAAACATTCTATGAAACCAGCATAACCCTTATCCCAAAACCAGACAGGGACACATCAAAGAAAAAAAGCTTATAGACTCATTTCTTTGATGGACATCAATGCAAAACTTGTCAACAAAATTCTAGCCAATCGGCTTTGGCCGGGGTTGCCACAGGACCGCTGCCGTGAGCTCCCCCCATGCTTTATGCCTGATAAGCACTTGTTTTTAATGTCTTTGATATCATCAACTCTTGGGAGTTTGAGAAAAGCTCCAACTCTTCCTAGAAAATGAACCACAAATTTTTCACACTACTCTTTGGAGGTTCTTTACACCCCACAACCCCGCAGTGCATTATGTGTCCTATGTTACAGCACAAGTGGACATGCAAATCTTCTGTTCATGCTCCTTCAGAGCCCTTAGGGCCTTATGTATGCAAAAACTCCTCACAAATTCATATGCCTACCACGTTTCCTTCCAAATCACTGCTTCTCTGCACCTCTGGGTGTGAAGTTCATCCAGCAGTCTTCGCAATGCTTTGGGAAAAAAAAAATGTTAAGATTACTCTTCTTCAGACACTGTCTTGTCATGAATCTGAGATCAGAGTTACACATGGAATCCCACTGCCATTTTGAAAAGGATAATTGCAGGAAACTTACTTTCTATTGTAAAAAAGAATGAACCTGATAGGATATTTGGTAAACTATCTGCAAAGTTATCTAATTTTTAGTTTTCCTCCTAAATGAACTTCTGGTGTATAGAAAACAAGAAAGGATGAATACAGAAGCCAATTCCTCTTTTCTTCAGTCACATGTCCCCCTTCTCTCCTATCCAACTTTTGTGGATGACCAGTTAATGTAAATAATCAAAAGCACTGTAGAATTGAAGATGGAATTGCTCAGGAGGTAGGACATGCTTAGGAGATTATTTGCTTAAATCTCTTCTTTCTGTAGGGAAGGACAGCATAGCCATACAGGTGGTTCATACCTGTCTGCTACTTGCTCAGATTGAGATCTTAAAATCATAGTATATAATCACAGGAGTGATTATAAATCCATGGTTTATACCTCACAATGCAAGTCTTTATCAATTTTAAGTATTTCTTTTCTAAGTAAAATCCTACACTGAGAATTACAACATAAAACAAAATGAAGAATTGGGGGAAATGATGTTTTTCCCAGCTTACAGTCCTCTTGTGATGGGCCCATCAAGCGCAGGTTCATGATGAGGATAAAGAAAGGAAAAGTCTCTTTTCTCCATTTGTACACACAATCTGAAGGTTCAATGTTACACTTTCCTTCTCTGAGACTCAGCAGTTACCTGAAAATTTGTTTAGGAGAAGCCAGATTCATGCTTTATGCTGATCCCTCCCCTAAAGCATGGTCTCTCAGCCTGGGATTGTGGATGTCTTTCCCATCAGTTCCCTCCATTCTCTTCTTCCTCAATATAAACCAGTTGCTAGTATATGAGTGGAGGAACTGTTGTTGTTTTCTCTTTGTTCTACTCTTTCAGTGGTTCCAGGGATCAGAACTTTGAAGTTTAAAAGCAAAAAAGAGACTTTTTTCTTCAAAGCCACAAACTAACACCTTTCTTCTTTGCATCAAGGGTGCAGAATGGCTGGCCCTATTGGAGGAATAGGGTGGTGATGAGAAAAGCAATAACAAGAAGTAAAACCAATGGGTGGGGAGACAGGGAAGGTCACAGGTAGACCCACAGCCACTGATTCCACCTCCTCCTCTTCTCTCCTGTATACCAAAGCCTTTATAGCAATCCCTCTCAAAACTCAAGTACAGGATATTGCCAAATAACTTTGACAATTTTACTTGAAGTAAATTTTTTCCTTTTAGCTGATCTGAAATAATCAGTTGAAATTCAAGTTAAGCCAAGTCCTTACCATGGAAACCCAGGACAAGATAAACACTAGTTCCATGTTACGGTAACCTGCCTCTCTACCCCCTCACCTTCTTGATCCTGAAAGGAAGAAAGAAGACTGTGTGCAGGACCCCACACCATGCCTGCTCTAGCTGTCTACCTCAGTGCTGGGATTCAGCCTTTGCCTGAAAGAATACCAGTATCCTAAAGGAGCAGCCCTATTGCTCACATGTAGGTAGATACTGAAATCAAAACACTCATAGAACATAGTTAACAAAGTGCAAAGTGTTAATATTTGAAGACTGAACGTTTTTACACCGCCAAGAGATGGAGACTAAAGTCTTATAAAGGCAAGACAATGGTGACATTTCAATCTCTGCCTGGGGTGAGCCCAAACAACAGTAAGACATAGGACTGAAGATGTGGCATAAGGTGTAAAGGGAAATGAAAAAAAAAAAAGATCACAAGAAGGAAAATGTGAACCTGGAAATGAAACTTCAAGATGTTAGGATTCCCCGGGAGCCCTGGGGACTTAGGCAGCATGGACTGACACAGTTCTGCAGACAGTTCGTCTCAGACTAGACCAACAGTGGGTTTGCTTTCAGCAGTCCCCACCTACTTCACACCCTGGAGTTTTTCCACTTTTCTTTTGTCATGGCTCTTAGGATGATCATTCACTCCACTGAGAAGGCCTTTCTCTGCCTCCAGAGAAAGATGGTAATTAAGGAAGGTAAGTTGTAAGTAGGTTGATACAGTTAACACAGATAATAGAATGTGATTTGGGACTTCTTGAATATTTGGACCCAGACTGTATTCAGATCAAGGTGTTCCTGTTGCTACAAACCCTGCCTGTTCTTTTGGCTGGTGGTTGTTTTGTTCTTGTCCTTGGATTTGCAAGCCCAACCTGAGAGACTTAAATCATTCTTACGTGGACAAGTTACCAAATGGATAAGGGCTATTTTTTTTGTAAAATAAAGCAAATGCATCTAAGAATTGATGGTGTGGTATTTAGAATGTATTTGACATGCATCTGTATGTAGAGACACAGGAAAGCCAGAGCAGAGCACTGAGATTAGCCAGTCCTGCGTGAAAGTGGAACAGTAAGGACAGAGGAAGACAGGGACATTTCCGAATGTGCCTTATTACACAATTTTGTCTTTCCCAATTTGATTAATCATACTATCAACTCACATCAGCCAAATCATAAGAAAGAGAACTTCAGAACAGAAGATCCACAGAAACATGTAAGCCTGTTATTTCAAATATGTAACAAAACCACTGGGAAAAGAAAATAACCAAGGAATGTTTGATTCAATGCACTGACTTTCTATTTTCAGTCTGAAAACATAAAGAATTATACACAAATATGTATTGCAAATGAGGGATTATTTTGCCATGGTGTGAGTTAACTCTGAAAATAGGATATATAAAATAAAATTGGACAAATGGGTAAAAAAATTAAAATAAAATAGTAAAATTAAAACTGACTCTGACAGCTGCTTTTTCTCTGGCAACAGTTTATTTCCCAAAGATGCCAAGAGCTGATACAAAAGGACTTCTTTCACTCAATTTATAGTTTCTACAAAGTATAGAGATGAAATTTCTGTTCCACAGAGATGAGTCTAAATAAGTAAAGACAGTAGGAAGTTAAGATACTCAGCCTGAATTTTCTCCGAAAACTTTTTGTTCTTGCCTGGGGAAAAAAAAAACAATGGGTGATGGGTTCTTTGTGACTGCACTTTAAATTAACAACAACAAAGATCAAGTACAGAATTAACACACAGCATTCTAGCATCTGAAATCTCACTAAACATTCAACTCTCACAACTCCATGACTCTAACAATTAGATATGAACACAACAACGTAAGCTTTTACAAAGTAAAAGTAGAACAAAAATCTTTTTACAGGTTTTTATACAGTTCATAGATGGCATAAGAAACTTCAAAAGCAAGCAAGACAGGAGAGACCTGAGCGGCTGATAGAGCGGGGTCTAATGAAATGGTGTTGTTGGCCTTGCTTATGAGAAACAATAATGGGCTTTGCCACATCATAGGAACTCATGAAACTAAAGAAGGAGGAGAGAGGGGAGCAAGGAGAGGAAGAGAAGTCAAATGGTCCAAGCAAACTGCCATGCTCAAAGACCTGCTTGGCCACAATCCAAAGCTTCAGTGCTGGTTTTGCAGTAAGAAGCTCTGGTATTCGTCTGGGTCTTCATTTCTTCTGTCTTTTATTGTCTTGAGAATGATAATGACAAAGCAATACAGTAATTGTCTTCTCTGGGGAAATAGTTCCAAGCAAGAGGGGTTCTTCCTCAGCTCTTTGGGCTCTTCCTCAGCTTTTTGCCCATTTCAAGAAGCTCCTTAGACCCAAGTAAGAAAGAAGAGGGGCCATGAAGCCTCCCCCAATTCCTTGAAGGATTGATGAGTCTTTTCATCTTTCTTTGAACTCCCTCTGCTTAATTTAGGTCTCTGTGTCTCAGGTCTTTTCTCTATCCCCTGCCCCGCCCAAAGGGGTAAATTTATCAGTGGAAATCCCCTGAGCAATCTAGCACAGACTGTACCAAAATATTGTCTTGACTTTGTTCTTTTACATCTTCACAGCTGAAGGAAAGAGATACAATCAAAATGATAGTCCACTTAAAAGATAAACAAGAGAATTTAAAGAGACATGATCCAATTAATTACTCAAAAAGTGATCGTCTGTGAACAGCTCATGAAACCCAGGAGAGTGGGCAGAAATAATCTGTGATTTCTCATTCAAAGTTTGCTAGCTCAGGGAATATGTAATTACAGCTTTATTGAAAGACTATTCAGCTCAATGCACAAAACATACTGTTGTTGTTTTTCTAATGAATAAGGCTTACAATTCCCTTAACCAAGCTTCCAAATCAGGAATGAGGCACAAAATGTCACTCATTTGATTTTTTTGTAGGGAAGAAAAAATACCAAAAGAATGAAAAATATAAAATACCTTTCAATTGGCTTTTTGTTCTAAATCTCTCCTGAGCAGTTAGTTACTTGACAACGTGGAGTTATACATAGTAAAAACATATCTATCCCCTAGGCTGTGCCAAAACTGAGGAGAAGTTTCTAGGGACCAAAACAAACACCCTACCTCTTTTCTTGTAACTTTATTAGATAATCATAAATAGCTATCCTGATGAGACTAACTCATTCAGCTTTCAGAGACATGGATTGACTTCAAATCTCAGGAGGTGTCATTGGTCACCTGTTATTTTGGGGTTGTTGTTTTTTTTTTTTGCCAGTCCAGGCCCTTGAACTCAGGGCCTGAGCACTGTTCCTGGCTTCCTTTTGCTCAAGGCTAGAACTCTGCCACTTGAGCCACAGTGCCACTTCTGGCCATTTTCTATATATGTGGTGCTGGGGAATCGAACCCAGGGCTTCATGTATACGAGGCAAGCACTCTTGCCACTAGGCCATATTCCCAGCCCACCTCTGTTAATTTTAAACCATTTTTATAGGCTTCTAGGACCAGTTATCCAAGGACAGGAAATCATGTTCCTAATTCACTGTGTGGTCTGCCTCAGCTGCTGTGCACTCATCATCTTATTCTCACAGCCTGGATGCTTCTTGCCCAGAGAGCCCGTGGAGAATGATGAGATTGCTGTTTTATGGCCTGAACCCAAGTTAGATGATTCTTTTGAAGACCTGAGCAGAAGTTATGTCTTAGAGGAACCATTGTTTATTCTTTGATGACAGACCTACAAGGACCCTAATAGGAAAATCTGATGCTGGCTTAAAGAAAAAAGAATATCCAAAAGTTACCAAAAAGCCAGCCTGAGTTTTTTAAAAAATATATTATCACTAGGTTTTCCATATACATTCCCTTAATGTATTCCTATTTTCCCAAAAATGGCCATGGAGCCTGAATGAGAACAATTTTGAATCATATATAAGTTCAAGGACTGTCCAAATTATATATCATTCTCTCTGTCCTTCCCTATGTAAGAAGGTGTATATATTGTATTTTTCTTTTTTTTTTTTTTGGCCAGTCCTGGGCCTTGGACTCAGGGCCTGAGCACTGTCCCTGGCTTCTTTTTGCTCAAGGCTAGCACTCTGCCACTTGAGCCACAGCGCCACTTCTGGCCGTTTTCTGTATATGTGGTGCTGGGGAATCGAACCCAGGGCCTCATGTATACGAAGCAAGCTCTCTTGCCACTAGGCCATATCCCCAGCCCCCTATATTGTATTTTTCTGAGAAGTTGGGTGGCAACTTTGATTTTCACAGGTAGTATCCTATTTAAAATATACTAATAACAAAAATTTTGCATTTATTTTTTAATTATCTTTATGTAATTGTACAAAAGGGTTTCAACTCAACATGTTTGTGAGTATAACACATCTTGATTGATGTTTTGTGCTTAAAACAAGAGCTTAGCTAACTTTTTTCTACCAAGACTCAAATGGTAAAGTTTGTATGATGTATGCAGCACGTAACTTCTGTCTTATCTACACAGCTCTGCCACCATAGCACAAAAGCCACTGCACACTAGAAGCAAACAAACTGGGCTTCCTAGACCCCAATTTGCCAAAATCTGAATTAAACAAATAATTCTTAAATACCTACTATGAGGAATGAAATATAGATAAGTATTAGGGATATCAAAGAATAAAACAGAAAAACTCCTGGGCATGTGAATCTTAGGGGTTAGGGAAAAAAAACTATTTAAAATAAATGTCCCATTAACTTACAGCACATTACCTTTCTTAAAGCCCAGAATCTTTCTTTAAACACCCCCATATAAGCAGTTGGCTAACTTCATAAATTTAGAACTTTGTCTTTTGATCCTTTTAAATTGGGCTGAAGATTGCTTGAGCTTTCATATGAAATCTACCAACTCTGAAGCTGGTCCTGTAAGCTTAAGGAATACCAGAGAGGTACAATAATTTAAAAATATTTTATCTGTTAATTTTCTCTACCTCTGCTTACAGAAGCAAGTCTTTTATTCAGACTTCCTGTTTCTGGCACTTGCTTTTTTATGCTGTATATATACTTCCCCTGTCTGTGGTCAAGTACGTTTAGAGCTGTAGACCTAATCTCCCTGTGTGTGTGTGTGTTTCTCTCATTCATTTGTACATACAGGCTTACATTTCTGCTCTCCCTTCTCTCTCTTTTGTTCCCCTTTGATCTCTTAGAATGGTGATTCTAGGTACAGTTTTTGGCATAGTTTTCTATTTACTTCAAGCTGTTTCTGGAGAAAGTGGCTATGCGCAGAATGGTGAGTCATTTCTAACTTTTTTTTTAAGGATTTTAAATTATTTCTAATATGTGCTTCAGGTTCCTCAGTTCCCTAACCTACCTGAATTTAGAGCTTGGCTATGAATGGAGCCCAAGAACTTAGCATTATTTACTCACTAGTAAATACATAAACCACCAGGACAGGTAGCATGGAACAATACTGTGGGCATTGTCAAGAAGGACTGAATTTGAGTCTCAAAATTCAGATCTCAAATGTTGACTGTGCTTCTTCTAAGAGCACACTCATACAGATGGTATAGTTAATCTTGTTGGAAAAGTTTCTAAGGTAATTTTAGATTGTCCAGAAATTCAGCTAATGTTTTGGCTTAAGTGATTCAAAAAACAGTGTTCAAAACACAGTGGTTTTCTTTGCATTGACTGGTGCTATATCCTTAGTACTCAAGTCAGTGTCTAGAACATAATAGTAGCTCAATTAATGTGTGGAGCATTCTTCAAAATCATATAGGTTTGCCAGATTCAGCCTAGATTCTTAGTAAGTAGTTTAGTAGAGATCTGATTGAGATGTCTCATTGAAATACATGCATCCCTTCCATGTTCAACAATTCGTTCAACAATGCTCTTTGGAATGCTTAAAATGCCTGCTTTCTGGAAACAGATCTTTAGTCTGTAGCAACTATATTATAGTTAAAATAAGATGATAGACAAAAACATTTAACAATAGCAGGACAACATGGAAACTTAAGACAACAGACTTTTTTCTACAAATTAAGCTTTTTAAGTTTAAAAGTAAAAACTAATTTCCTAAGATAAACATGGTTGCACATGCTTGTAATTCCAACACTCAGGAGGCTGAGGCATAAGGATTCCAAGTTCAATGTCAGCCTAGTATATATAGTTATTTCTAGGTCAGCTTGGGCTACATAGTGAGAGTCTCTCTGTCTCTCTGTCTCTGTCTCTGTCTCTGTCTCCCCCTGCCCCGTATCTCTCTGTGTCTATCCATCTATCTATCTAATATTATATGTAGATGTCTATATAATTTTCCTTATAGACAATACCAATACATCAGGCTAATGACTCAGCTTAGATATTTTGAGTTATATTTCCTTAGTCATGCTTCCTCAACTTACATATTTTGAGTCAATTTACTTAGGAATTATCACAGACAGAAAAGTCATGCATTTTCTTATTAAGGGAATTGTTAGAGGATGACATTTTCCACAGTGAGCATGCATGAGTCACTTTGTGAAGAATGATCATTCCTTCAAAATATTTTCTCAGATTTGTACAAACTTGGCAAGAACTTTGAAAACCTTATTGTCCTTTGATATATTTTCGCTCTTTCTGGTAATCATGCTACTTTTCAAAAGGAGTAAGATATAAACTTGAAGATTCAATTTTGGCTTCAGCTTTTTAAATTTCAGCAGTTTTCAGAAGTCTGTAACAATGACTGTAACCACTTAATAATATCAAAACACTTTCCAGTAAGGGTATAAGGAATTCACAAACAAGCAGCAATTGTTGGGTGAAAGATAAATTAGTTCATTAATAATCACAAGGATGATCAAGACACTAAAAAGATACTTGGAAAAATTCCAAGCTATTTGAACTGTTACTCATCTAATTTCATTCAGTAGGCAGAAGTCTTCAAAATCATGTTGCCTTGCTTAAAATACATGGTTTTAAAAACTTTTATTTTTAATGCCTAAAAATTATTTATTTATTTTTGCCAGTTCTGGGCCTTGAACTCTGGGCCTGGGAATTGTCCCTAACTTCCTTTTGCTCAAGGCTAGCACTCTATCACATGAGCTATAGTGCCACTTCCAGCCTTTTCTGTGATTAATTGGAGATAAGAGTTTTGAGAACTTTCCTGCCTGCTCTGGCTTTAACCACAATCCTCATATCTCAGCCTCCTGAGTAGCTAGGATCACAGCCTCAAGCCACCGGCACCTGGCACAAATTTAAACTTATAGTTGGGGTCCCTGCTAAATTATTAACAATTATTGAATGATAGATTAACTCAGTGTTCAAATGTTTATGTAATTTCAAATGAATAGTGATAATAATAGGTTCAGTTGACAGAAAACTTTTTCTTTCAAATGAACTGCAAGTGTCCCATGTATATTTTGAGAACTGGAATTCTTACTCTACCTTTACAGCAATAATTTCTCAAGAAAATGGTAATAGAGGTAACCCTTATTGAGAGCTTACTGTGCTCTAAGCTAAGTCCTCTGGTAGATTTATACAATGATTCCTAAAACATGGATTTCTATACCAAAGACAGTTAAGTTTTAGAAAGGTTAAATAACCTAACAGAGGGCCATAACTACACAGTAAAATAGACAAGATTTAACCCCTCATCTGTGCAGTGATAACACCAAAATCTAACCAGTATGTAAATTACTCTCAGCTGTGAATTTCAGCTCACATCAGAGCACTCGGAACCAAATGTCATGCAACATGACAAGTCATTGGAGGGATTTTTTTTCTTACTTATGCTGCAATTTTCCCAGTAACACTTGCTAATGAGACCATGTGTTGTTTCTTCAACACAGTGACTTTAAGTTCCAGGAAAACTGTATAAACACTAATTTGCATAGTGTGTGAGATCTTGCAAGGGGCATATTTTTACAGATTGCATAGCAAAGGACCTTGAGAGTTGTTTCTCCTAGCGGCAACTAGAATATGTACCGTCTTCCATTTTTGTTGTTTTTGTTTATCCTTAAATTATACAAAGGTGTTTCAACTCAACATGGCAGTTTATGAATATAATGCCTCTTGATCAGAGTCACCCTTTTTATCCTTCTCCCCTATCTCTCTCAGCCCACCCATCCCCTCAATGTACCCAATTCTATCTTCACATAGGTTCATTGACTATCCTGACTGCATTCTCCCACGCTTCCACTCTCCAGTAGTTTGTCCCTTCCTTTAATCTCCCCCACCAGCCCCACAACCCACACATGCCTGTGCACATGTGTAAGCACAAATACACACACACACACACACACACACACACACACACCCCACATGTTCTAGCTTCCTGGTAGTCATTTTTTGAAACTGTAAGTTAGTAGCTCGAAGAAGTTCTACTCCTGAGATTTACCACTGGATATACCATACTTTAGTTAACATATTTGTGTGTATATGTATATGATCCTGTGGTCTGGCTTACATTATGTATTGAAAACTTATACAGACAAAGCTGAGCCACCGGGTATCTGAATCTAAAGAGTAATGCATCGGTTGTATTCTGTTGAATATGGCTGGTTGAAACTCCCAAGAGAAAAGTCAAGACACCTCTGGAAAAGGAAGATTCATTCTCATGCATCTCAGTAACAGCTGCCTGTTTCTTCCTCCACAGGAGACTTGGAAGATGCAGAATTCGATGACTACTCATTCTGGTGTTACAGTCAGTTGGAAGTAAATGGATCTCAGCACTCATTGACCTGTACTTTTAATGACCCAGATATCAATAGCACCAATCTGGAAATGGAAATATGGTAAGGAATATGGCTTCTTTGGCGCTGAGAAATAAATCTTTCATGTCTTTCTTTGTACATGTGCCCTTTTCATACCTGAAAAAGGAATATCTAGCTAAATTATCAAGTGTTAGAAGTGTGTCCCTTGCCAAAGGACTAAATCAAAGCAACTTTCACTGCTCAACTGTTAGGTCTCTAGGTCTCAATTCTGCTATAGTTCTTGGAGATTACACATTCCTCCCAACTTCATGATGGAATTTAAGCTTCGGTTCTCCTATAACAATCCTCTCAAAAGAATCTATTGGAGAAGAGATATTAATTCATAATATATGAAATTATACTTTACACCTTCTTGAAACACTTTGACTCTAGATAATTTACCCAATGTTAACCTTTCAAAATTCACCAGAACTAAATTGAGCAATTGTATCATAAAGCTTCAAAAAAGGTAAAGGCAAAGAAAGGGAGTACTTGGTTTGAGAGTTGGTAAAGAGCTCAGGAAGCTTTGTCTTCTTCTTTCCCCAAAGTCATCTCTTCTTGTCAAGGATACTACCTCTAGTACCTTGGAAAAAGTCCACAAACATAAAATTTTTACTTATGGCTATCTCCAAATCTTATCAGATGACCTCATTTTTCATTAGTTCCCCAATGAAGAAAATATATCGAAATAGTAGCTAAAACTATCTTAAAACCAGGATGCTGAGGCAATTCTTCACCCTGGACTTATCATTCAATTATTCAATATTTATTTATTTACTATTTATATTAGCTCATATTGGTTATACGGGAAGAGATTTCGTTGTTACAACTCCACACTGTATTCCAATAAATATCACCCTCTCAATAATAGCCAATAATCTCCCTTACAGGTTTCATAGTTGCAAATAATTTGTTTAGACTGTATTTACCTTCCATTGTCCTTTCCACCAGCCAAATGCCATTCCCCCCTCCCCTCAATTGATCTTATTTAATTTACAGGAGCTTCATGCATCTAGTCATGCAAGGTTTTCTACCTTACTTATTGGCTAGTCATCCAGCGGTGTCAGATTTGACTATTGTGGTATGATCTCAGGGTCTGCTAGTTCAGATCTGTAACACACTTGCCCCAGAGAACAATAGCCTACAAATTCCCCAACTAGAAGAATATACTAAAACAGACAAGCAATGTGTTCAATTTAATGAAAAAAGAAAGAAAACCACTCCCACATAATAATTTTGTTTTGGGTTCTCCAACTATCTTGTTGGTAGACCATCATGAACACTGTGGTTTTTCTTGGTGAGGCCAAGGCTGACCTTTCTGTTCACTTCATTCACAGAGAGTTTTACTACTTCCTGCCCAGTTGAACACATTTCCCTACTTCCATTAGCATGTGTCTTGATTTTATATGTCATACTATAATCTGTCCAGAGCTTCCATTTGGAGTTCTCAAAGGGATTCAGATATTTCCATTCGGAAAAGGATTATCTGAAAATATTGATGAAACGAACTTAGTAGATCAAGCTTCTTCCAGAAAAAAGCCACTTTCATAAGAAGTTATCTACACATTGACTAGGAAATTCATGCACCTCCTGGGTTCTGAAGAAGTAATTCATTGCCCTTGCAATTAGAACAAGCAGTTAAATTTTATGATGCTGTATTGGCCGGTTAAGTTTAATTTTTGTTCCTACAATAAAACTAGCTTTTTGATGCTTTTGTTTTCTATTAATATAAGTGCATAAAAAATAAATTAGAATCCCCTAAAAATGGTGCTTGGTGATAAAGTTGTATTGATTGGCTCAGGAGATGCCAATTGCTGTCTCTCATAAAGTGATGAATTTACTATGTTACCCTGGGCATGACCACCAGTTTAGCAGGCCAAGAAAGTTTTAGTGAGTGTTCCCTTAGCAAATCTCAAGGGTGGATTTAGATTTAAATTAACCAAACTCACAGAGTTGAAGTGCCAGTGCACCAACTGGTTACTTTAAATTGAGAGATACAATTAGCTTTATTTAAATACTGATTCTGGTCTCAGGACCTATTGTGGGTGGGGAGTGGGGAAAGCAGGTTACTTATCAAAACACATTCACTTTTACTTGGTAGGGGTCCTAATTTTATTCACCAAAACTCTAGCCAAAAGCCATATGCCTTGGGCAACAAAGCAGGGATATCTGGAACGACTTACATGGTATGGAATCTCAACAAAATAACTGAACTAGTCTGTGACCCAGGAGTTATTCAGGCTTTCTTCATAGCAACTACATTGCATTGGAGTTCATGGAGTGGATGTCTGACAACGGTAAGTGTCTATAAATGGTACTCAATTCTTTCAGCAGAGATTGATTTTTATTAAAAATGCAATCAAAACTTTATTCATATTAAAAGAAATATAGAAACAAGAAAAAATTAAGTGATTTTAAGACTAGTGTTAATTTGAGTTAAATATTAATGTGATTCCTTTGTCTATAAATTAGTCACCATTTAGAATCTGGGTCTCTCTTCCTTAAAAATTAAATTGACTAGTATGGGTTCCATACCAAAAAAGAAAAAAAGCTAGAATTTTGGTTCCCTTTTACAAATGGCGAATTTATTTTTAGTACTGAAGTTAAAACCATTTTTTCCACCTTGATTATCATTGTAGAACCCATGGGCATTAAAATTTGGGAAGCTTCTGTTTGAATGTTCACATAATTTTCAATCAGCTCTCAAGAGGCAATCATATTTCTTCTACTTCCAAATTCTTGGGGGAACCACAACCACTCCCATGTGCCACCTCCAGATACCACTTCAAGTCTATCACTGTTTGTTTTTAATCATTTCCACCATTGTCACGGGCCACACCCAGAAGTGTAACTACTGTTATCTCCCAAGCATTAACTTAGGCCTTGAGACAGTCAGTTACCCTAACCTTCCAAATGATTCAGAATTTTGGAGTTACATTCTTCCTGGCCACTTGAGGAATTAAGCTAATTGGACTTATGGCAGGGCGGGGGTGGGGGGACTGTTTTTATTTTCATTACTTCTTCCTTGTAAATATCTGTTTTCACCAATAAGAGAAATGAATCTCACTTACTAAACTATACAAGATTGAAGGAGGTTGAGGTGAAATTAAGAACTGGGTTAGGTGGTTCTTCAATATTTATTCCTATTTGGAGGTGACTGCATTAAGGTTGATAACCCCAGGAAGGCCTTACATGATCAGATTTGCATCTGCTATTAAGCTGTTGGAGATATGATGGTCTTCACCCATCCCATAATGCCATAGAAGAGCTCTGTCTTATAGAAATAGGATACAATGCACAAATCTTAAAGTACACATGCAATTTTGAATTTTCTATAGCTGCATTTTAAAAAAGGAAAAAGAGAAAAAATAAATTCAACTTTAACTGTATTTTATTTAACCTAATACAGCCCAATCTATCATGTCAACAAGTAGTCCAGTGGACATAAACATTAATGAGATGTTTTGCCTTTTTTTACACTAAATATTCAAAGGTAGTATATCATTCAAAAGGTTAGGACATGTTGCATATTGGACCAACCACATTTCAACTACCCAAGAAGCACAGAGGGAGTAGTAGCTAATGTTCAGAGCACCAGAATATCCCTAAGTTAGGCAATATACAGTTGACAATGAAGTACAGATTCAATTGAACTGAGTTGGATTGATTAGGCTTACTCACAGGGATACTGCTGCTACAACACAAAATGAGAGTTAGTAGCACAAAAGGCTACTTGTTCTAATCTGCTGGATTTATCTTTGTCTTTTGACATGGTTCCCTCCACATGGGCAAACTACTAGAGTTCCAAGATGCTTAACCAGGCCCATAAAATAACTATATGATGTTTTGAGGCCCATTGCTCATTAATTACATTCTATAAAAATAGAAATGAGCTAAGAATACTATTTTAGATCCTACTTACTATCCCAAAGTACCAAAATACTTTATAGGTTCAAGATCTATAATTCAATATTCTACTCATGCATAATTCACTATACCTAAAATTCAGAGATGGGTCCCCAAAAGGACATAACCTTCTACAAACTACACACACACACACACACACACACACACACACACACACACACACACACACACACACACACTTCAAAGTCTGAATAACTAGACATTCTAAAATATGTCAGGCAACAAAACTTCCATGTTGAAGGGGACAATTTTAAGAATTATTTTACAAGTAACAATTACCTTAAAATTCCTTTACTCTGTAGTTTTCATAATTCAATGATCACAATGATCCCCAAATATGAGATTCTGTACTTGAGGCTGGGACACATATGTCTCATATTTGGCCCCAATGTACAATTCACCCAGAGCCACAGGGACACGGGCCTACAGAGCTCAGGAGATAGCCTAGAAAGGACTCACTTGAGCAGATGCAGATAAAAAGGTCCATATATCTGTTTCACCACAGAACCCACCACATTTACTTTCTTGATTTCTTCTAAATATTTTATAGTCCTAGATTTTAAATCTTCAGCTATATTCTCTACGTAACTGTGTGAAAATTAAGTTTTCTATTTTTCATACCTTTCAAGAAATTTTACTTTGACTTCCTATTTTTTCCCACTAAACTTACAAAGTTGCCATTTTAATATCAGTTAACCTCACATTTGCATATTTCAATTTTTTTATAAATTAGGAATCTAAAGTTTAAATTTTCCATATTGCCTTATATTTGCCAATGCATACACCTTCACACTCCTAGAGAGTAAAGTTTAAGCCATACAGCCGAAATAGTCATGTGGTTCTATTGCTGGCATATGAAACTTCTACCTGATTCAGGATAGACTCTTTTTTGTTTCTGCAGTGGGGCTCTGTTAAATGTAGGTTGCTTGAGACTTAATAAAATGCAAGAGATATATTTCCTCAAGACAAAGAAATTCTTACTGATTGGTGAGAGCACAGTATGTGTGAAGCTTGGAGGAAACCCCATACACTGCAAGACATTCAACATAGTCAATATAGGTAAGAGGTGCTAAGAAGGGCATGTTTATCATCTTCTGGATATCTATTGCTGACTGTGTTTCAATATTCTGTGTATTAAAGGTAAGCAGGTCATAGAAACAATTTGCAATAGATAATAGTAAATTATCTGATTCCATTTTAGTTAATGAAGAGAATAGATTCTTATACCATTAATTCCTACTGTGAGAGAATTTTGAGAATCTTTAAGCTATGTGTTTGACAGCTACACACTGAGGAAAGACCAAATTGATGTATCTAACTTGAAATGAACCTCTTGCTGAGCTGTTTCTCACTCTTCCTGATCTCTAATGAGACTTGCTCTCTTACTTTTACTTTTCTTTTGAAATGATGCATAGAGGTTGAAAACAAGGAAAGAATCATATTTAAAACCATTCATTAAAAGAATCATATTTAAAACTAAATCATACTTAAAACTTAATTCATACAAGTCCTTTCCTTCTTCATCCTACCTTCTCCTGAATTCCCTATAGTTTTCTGCCCATATTTGCACCGTCTTCTGAGTGTGTTTAGCTAAACTGTCAAGCTATTGTAAAATATACTCCCCCTATTAGAGATCTCCAGAAGAAAGAAAACTAATAGGGGGCAGATTGGTAGATATAAATAGATAGATGGGTAGAACAATAGATAGATTGGTGATAAATAATAGCTAGACAGATAGTTAGCCAGATATACAGATATATAGTAGGCAAGTAGACAGACTGGAAACACATTTATTTTAAGGAATTGTTTCATATGATTGTGGAGGCTAGAAAAATTGATATTTGTAGGGTAAGCTAGAATCCTGGAAATTAAGAATGAATGTTAGTGAGCTCCAAGTATTACAGTCTTGAATCCAAATTATCTAAACAGAAAAGTGATGAAGATTTTCTTTATTGCATTTTTGAAACCCACGTGTTTCTTCTTCAAGGAACTTAAAGTCTCCATTCTTATAGCTTACTGATTAGCTGATGTCTATCACATTATGAAAGGGAATCTACTTCACACTAAGTCTACTAATTCAAATTTTAATTATTCAAAAATCATTTTAGATTGACATTCAACCAAATAATAAAGAACCATAGCTTAACTAACTTGACAAATAAAATGTCATACTATCCTCTGAGAATAAGTGAGGCGTGAAGCATAGCCAAATATGATGTGACCCAGGGTTTACACATTACACTTCGATGCAAGTGAATGATAAAAATTGCAATCCAATCAAAATCGTAATTTGAATTAGTCCAATGAAAGAGTAACTATTTGACTGTATTGTACCTCTGCAGACTTATGAACAAAATTATATACTTGTGGGGAGGAACTCTTGAAAATGTTTGCATAGATATTTTCTTTGATTTAAATATGCTTCTTTCCCTGTTTTTTTAACCTCTTTGCATCATTTCAAAAGAAAATGAAAAGTAAGAGTGCAATTCTCATTAGCAATCAGGAAGAGTGAGAAAGCTCAGTTTTGCTTTCCTAAGATCATGAAATGAAGACTAAAAGCAGAGGTTCCACATGTGAATGATGACTAAACAAGCAGATGTGGTAGGAAAGAAATATTAAGTTGTGCATGGCAACTATATAGTAACTTTGGCCACAATAGTGTTCAGTCCTATTGGGGTAATGATTCCCACTGCAGAATGTCCCCGAGTTTGGTCATAAGCAAGCTGGATTTTGGTCATTTGGAAGCCAGGCATTTCTAGATACATCTTCAGTTTGTTCCCTACACAAAGACATCATATCGAAAGATCATCATTTATATCACACAGTTATATTCAGTTCTCTGTGAGTAGGTAGAGAATGACAGATTTATTTCCTCAAATGGCAGGGCTGGAACATCAGCAAAGAGTTCCTTCACATACAAACCCACACCAGCAAATAAGCCCTGCATTCGTGGGAATGCTCACAGCCTATGTGCATGTGTCAGGTGACACTATGTAGCATCCAATCCCCATCTCATGTGCCCAGGGTTCATGCAGCCCATATTCTCATCCTCATCAGCAGGTTATGACCATGGGAACCATGACCTGGGGAGAGGCCCACTAGATATTTTGTAGGTTGATGTGAAAAAGATGAAGTGATCTCCTACAGCAGGAGTCCAGTAGCATCTTCAGCTAGCTCCTCTGTAACATTGCAAGCACTGGATAACCTTCCAAAGTATGATAAAGGAGATGGCAAGACCAGGACAAAGAAGTCTCTGGGGGGGGAGGGGTCGCCTAATATAGATATGTCCCTAGAAAACCAATATGTTTGTCTGGGTTTGTTCTGCCTGGAAATATCCCTGCCTCTCTCTAACACTTTGTCTTATGTAGCACATAATCTTAGGCACAACTCTGTGAGGAAGACAGGCAGAAGACAGAGGGAGGCCCATGAAGAGGTAAAGGTTTGTGTAGCTGAGACTGTAAGAGGGGACCCTTTGAAGATACTGTGCAAGCAGGGACTTATGACACAGACCCTTTACCTCCAGGCTGCAGAGATGAGACACTTGTCTCTGCAGCCATTCATTACCTTGTTTTATTGGAAGAATGAAACCTAAAGTTGTCGTTGAACTACTCCTGCATTGGAGTTAGTTGCCAACAAGTTCTCCAGTATTCCAAAGGCAAATAAGTGTGTTTTAGTATAAAATTAGCTCAAAACATTTCTTATTTGTGTCAAAGACAAAATAGATGTTATTAACTTTTGGATTGCTTGGCCCTTTGGACTTACCCTCACCCTCCCTCCTGTGGTCCATTGTCTTCAACATAGAACTCCAAAAAGTGAAAGGGGTCAGGAAACATAAGGATCATGGGTGGGTAGAATTCTGGGCCAAGATTGGAGCCAGTTCTATTGCTTCTATCCACATCATTCAGAAGACTACACAAGCTGCAAGGTGGGCTAGGAAATACTGCTCTCTCTCTCTCGCTCTCTCTCTCTCTCGCTCTCTCTCTATTTATCTATCTATCTCTTTCTGTGTGTGAGGGTGTGTGTGTGTGTGTGTGTGTGTGTGTGTGTGTGTGTGTGTGTGTTACTGGAGTTTGAACTTGGGGACTTAGGCTTACCAGGCAAACACTCTACCACTGAGCTTATACTCCCAGCCCCTTAGGTTTTCATTATTTCTTGAATCGGGTCTTGATTAATTTCCTCACTAGCTCAGAATATAATCCTCCCATTTATGCTTCCCATTTTGCTAGGATGAGACACACACTTTGTTATTGGTTGAGATAGAGACTGTTGAACCTTTTGCCCAGACTGGCCTCAAACTACATTCCTCCTGAATCTAAATAGTGATAATTACAGGTCTTAGCTACTTCTCATGGTTTGTCTGGACTTAAACTTAAGAAAAAGAAAAACAAATAGCTTTCTGTATAGTTTATCCACTACAGATTGAGATGGAATGATAGAAAGAATTGATTAAATGGTTTTCAGAATAGAGAGATTGAGTAAATTATCATTGTTTTGTTGATAGCTCTGTAAATAGACTTCATTTTCTTTTCTTGCCAGTTAAACCTGAAGCGCCTTTTGATGTGAAAGCCATCTATCGTGAGGAAGCAAATGACTTTGAGGTGACCTTCAATACATCACACTTGTACAAGAATTATGCAAAACAATTACTGCATGATGTAGCATACCGCCTGGAAAAGGAGGAAAGTCACTGGACGGTAATCTCAAATATGATCACAAAATAAAAAACATCCTACTGCTACACAAGTTAGTGCCTCCGATGCACACTCATTCTAGCTTTACTATCAGAACTTATCCTTTATCAAAAGCATCTCCTGCTTCTGTGACTGTGTCTGCTCCAAGACCCCCACAAAGCCAACCGCACAAAGCCTGCAACTTGCCTCACCCATCCTGACTTACCTCTGAATTTTATCCATCGCTCTATTTTTTTCGCTTTTATTTTCTTTACTTTTCCTATAGGTTCGTAGTTTTTGTTTTGTTTTGTTTTTTTTGGCCAGTCCTGGGCCTTGGACTCAGGGCCCGAGCACCGTCCCTGGCTCCTTCCCGCTCAAGGCTAGCACTCTGCCACTTGAGCCACAGCGCCGCTTCTGGCCATTTTCTGTATATGTGGTGCTGGGGAATCAAACCTAGGGCCTCGTGTATCCGAGGCAGGCACTCTTGCCACTAGGCCATATCCCCAGCCCCCGTAGTTTTTTTTTTTTTTTTTTTGTCAGCTGTGGGCTTGAGAACTCAGTGCCTGCGCATTGCCCCTAAGCTTCTCCCCTCAAGGCTAGCACTTCCTCACTTTGAGCCACAGCTCTTCAGGTTTTCTGGTGGTTAGTTGGAGATAAGAATCACATGGACTTTCCTGCTCAGGCTGGCTTTGAACCACAATTTCCAGATCTCAGCCTCCTGAGTAGCTAGGATGAGCCACCAGGGCCCAGCTTTCACTTTTTATACTGGAGCCAACTTTACATCATGATCCTTCTACCTACCATTGTCGCTTGTGGGACTGAGATTATGTAGGTGCCTTATAGGAGGGTTCTTTTTTTTCTTTTTGGTGTCACCGGGGTTTGAACTCACAGCCTTGAGCCTGCTTGGATTGCATGCTCACCCACTCTGCTTATGTCCTGTCACTAAAGCCATGCTCTGTCCTGGCTTTTTTTGGTGGTTATTTTGGAGATAGAGTCTACTGGACTCTTCTGCCCAGCCTAGCATTGAACCAGGATCTACTAGACCTCAATTTCCAGTAGTAAAGATTACAGAAATCAATCATTGGTCCCTTTTTATCTTGATAACTTTTTCTTCAGTCTGGCTTTGAACTCTGATCTTCTCAATCTACATTTCCCACACAGCTGAGATTGCAGGTGCATGATGTCATACCCAGTCCTAATTTTTATCTTTATATTCCTAACTTAAATAACAATACAGGTTGAAACCAAATTGATTCTTAGTACTTAGAACATCAAAAAATGTGACTAAGCCATGCACTGGTGGCTCATGCATATAATCCTAGCTACTCAGAAGGCTGAGATCTGAGGATCATGGCTTGAAGCCAGCTCAGGCACAGAAGTCCATGAGACTCTTATCTTAAAACTACTCAGAGACAGCCAGAAGTGGTGCTGCAGCTCAGGTGGTAAAGTACTAGCCTTGAGCAAAAGAGCTCAGGGACAGTGCCCAAGTGATGAGTGTTCAAGCTCATTAAAAAAAAAAGTTTATTATCACATCTGTGGGAAAATCAGACAAAAATAAAAAGGGAAGAAGGAACTCTGAATAGCATCACCAAGACTGGAGGCTTGTCTGTGTTTTGTTTTCAAGGTGGAATCAATCAGTCATTGAAGTAACAATGTATTCATTCTTCATGACTGAATGCTTATTCAGACTCCATGAATTGTTCAGGTTTGGAGTGATCCTGCTGTTCTTTCAACCTATTTTAGGAAGAAAGTGGGAGAAAGGTTACCAGGTTTCTCCTAACCCTCTAACCTAACTTCTGTAGTTTTGGTATTTTTCTCACAGAAAGCAGGTGTTTTCTGCTTCTCAGGAATGAGGGAAGGCTCCTACAGGCTACTGCCTGTTTCGTTGAGGTCTGATGCATCCTTACTTCTTTGCATCATGCTACAGTACTGCAGTATGAGCCTAAAGGAAAGCACTTTCCCAGACACCCACATACAGAGGATGACGTTGGCCCTGCCCTCTCTCATTATTCTTCAGAACATTGCACCTATGAAAACACAATCCTAGGTAGAAAAGGATTTTGAACAAGTGATTCTAAAACTATTGTCTTGATTGTCTGGAAAAAGTTAAATGGTTAGTCTCCACTGTGAGGTAAATCTGTGTCAACAAACAATCAAAATGGAAAGACCAATTAAAAGTCAGGATTAGGAGCTGGGGATATGGCCTAGTGGCAAGAGTGCCTGCCTCGGATACACGAGGCCCTAGGTTTGATTCCCCAGCACCACATATACAGAAAATGGCCAGAAGCGGCGCTGTGGCTCAAGTGGCAGAGTGCTAGCCTTGAGCGGGAAGAAGCCAGGGACAGTGCTCAGGCCCTGAGTCCAAGGCCCAGGACTGGCAAAAAAAAAGTCAGGATTAAATAGCCACTACTGAAGAAGGGCTAGTATCTATGCAAACAGCTTTTAGAAATCATAGAGAAGTATCCATAGGAAAAGGAGGAAAATCTTGGAAAAATTTATAGATAAAGAATATATAAATTCAACTAATAGATGCCAGTTAATCAAATATACATGACTGTCAATAACAATAAAATATTACTTTTTAATTTTTTAATATTTTTTATCTTTAAGTAGTTGTATGAAGGAATTGCCATTCACCAAAGCAGTTTATGAATGCTTTTAACTCTCAAACTGATAGAGCATTTTATTTTGTTTTTAGGGGTTAATGTACACTTTTTGAGGAGAATATTAGCTCTATTTTACTACTCACCATGTAAAATGGAATAGCATCTTTCTAAAGAGAAAGAATTCTTCCTCACTAACTTCCTGTTTTGTCTACTCTTGACATGAAAAAGGGAGGAAAGAAGGATAAAGAATTTATTGAAATAGGAAAGCAAATTCCGATTAAAACAAGAACTAGAGTGACTTAGATCTTCACAGACTTGGCCGCTACATCTGCTACTGACCTTTCCACAAACACAAGGTCCTCAGTATACAAGGCATTTGAGAACCTCACAAGGATGCCTATGTGACTAAAGGAGTTCAATTTAAAGTTATTTGAGAGAGCTACCTAGTTATTTGAGCAGTACCTCATTTTCTGTGCTAAATGACTAACATAGTCTTACTCTTTAGCATGAGAATTTGTCCAGCACGAGGCTGACACTCCTGCAGAGGAAGCTGAAACCCAACGCAATGTACGAGATTAAAGTCCGATCCATCCCTACAGACTATTTTGAAGGCTTCTGGAGTGAATGGAGTCCAACTTCCTCCTTCAAAAATCCAGAGATCAAGAGTCCAGGTGAGCCGTGGTTCACTAGCACTGTTACAATGCCTGGGTGGGAGTGTCAGAATGTGGGAGAGACACAAATTAATCTCCTCCCTCATTGCAAAGACTCACGACAAGGTATTCTATTTCCTTTGGGGAATGGCCTGATTTCCATTGTCTATGAAGAATGAGGGAGCAGCGTGGGAAGGATCCATAGTAGCTGATACATGGTACAAGGTGTCTTGAATCCTGATGTGTATGAAATAATAATGGCCAGAAAAAGGCAGATAACACAGCTCAGCAAGATATGCAAAATACCCCCACATAGACTTTTCCTTTGGAGGGTTGGAGGAACTATTGTACCCCACCAGCTTCCCCTCCTCACCTAGTACTTACTGTTGCTTCAGATGAATATTTACCTCTTTATCCTGTGCACCGGCTTCTTTACCCTAACATTAGTAGTTGGGAAATCAGATAGCATTACCAGTACCTCACTTCTACATTTCAAGTAGCTGATGATCTCATTGTGGTTACAAAATCAGTGCCAATTAAACCAGGTCAATCATTATGTTTAATAAAGAGCAACTTTCAATAAATAATAAGTACAACCATGTTACTAAATAAACTCAATGCCTTATGAAAACCTGCATGCATATGGATATTCACCATGCCATTTTTTTTTATTCTAGGGGAGATGAATCTTTTTTTGCTAACAGTCAGCACTCTGAGCTGTTTCTCTGTGATTCTGTTGGCCATCTTAGCCTGCATGTTATGGGAGAAAAGGTGATTTTCTTTCATTAATCTGGAGGGTGAATATGTGGACTCCTTGACAGAGCTGAAGCTCTACTTAGTGATGAGGAAACTGCAAGGAGGAGTTACAGATTTCAGGGATTGCAGGTACTCTGTGTCTCTCCCATTCTGAGGTGCTAATGAATTTCTACACTAATGAACTTCTTCCATTCCCCAAATAAGCATAGAAATAATTAGCTTGCAAAATGGATTCAATATGTTAACTTCCAGCACTCAAGTTCATAGAACTCTTATATTATACCCTATGACTGAGTCATGTTTATCATCCAAATAAATATTTTTAGAATATATGCCATTTATATTTCTTAATGTCCTAGGAGATACCCAGTCCATAGGGCCCCACATCTCCAAGATTACAAATACTCCAATCTAAAACATACTGCCATGTAGTACTGCCACGTAGTTTGGAGGTAAATGACCAAGTCAAACTTAAGTTTCACAGCTATATCAAAATTACCTCATGACAAAGGTCATTTTTCACAGTTATATCATTGTCTTGTTCACCAAGTATATTTATAACAATAATCTCTGACCCAAAACCCCCTGGGACTATTATGGTACTGGCCTCAGGGAAAGCAAGGTAGTTTTCCATAGTCGCCTACCAAGTATGAAAGAGTTAAGTTCAAGACAAAGCTCTTTTGATTCTTGGCTCAAAACAGTAGAAAGACCTGTTGCTGATCTGCTCCATCTACCATTTAACTACCCATGTTTTCTGGTTTCAGGATTAAGCCTATTATATGGCCTAGTCTCCCAGATCATAAGAAGACTCTGGAACAACTTTGTAAGAAACCAAAACGAGTAAGTGCTTCTGGGAATTGGAGAAACCACCTACTGATGCCATTCCAGTATCTAAAAGTGATATTCCAGGACAAGAAATAAAAAAAAAACATTAACTTCTATTCTTTTATGCATTCCATAAGTAATGTTCCCTGAAAGAAAACTAGATGTAGGTCAATGGAGAAAGGGAATTGAAATAAGATGCAAGTCTCAGGGACTCTAGGCTTCTCAGGAATGGAGAGTATAGCAGTGGTCACATCAAACCCAGCAGCACTGGAGAACATGTAGGCGATTCTTTGACATTCCCAGGAAAACCCATCAGAAAATCCTTTAGATTTTTTTCTGAATGAATGCTTGTCCACACCTCTCTGAAGACATCTTAATACCCCCCCCCCTCTCTCTCTCTCTCTCTCTCTCTCTCTCTCTCTCTCTCTCTCTCTCTCTCTCTCTCTCTCTCTCTCTCTCTCTCTCTGTGCACAGAATTTAAATGCGAGCTTCAATCCTGAGAGTTTTCTGGACTACCAGATTCATGAGGTGGATGGAATTCAAACTAGAGATGAAGTCGAAGGTTTCCTGCAGGACATTCTGCCTCGGCAACTAGCAGAATCTGAGGTGCAGGAGATTGGAGGGAGTGTTGGCTGCCCCAGCAGGCCTTCTGAGAATACAAGCATCACTCCAGAAGCTTCCAGAGGAGAATCACCCCACAGCAACCAGGCTGGAAATGTCAGTGCATGTGATAGCCTTATTACCGCCTCTCCCAACTCCGCAAACTATGGGGAAGGTGACAAGAATGGACCTCATGTGTACCAGGACTTGATACTTAGTCCCGGAACTACAAATAGCATCCTGTCCCCACCATTTCCCTTCCAATCAGGAGTCCTGACATTGAACCCAGGTGTTCCGGGACTGCCCATCCATACTTCCCTGGGGCCGAGTCAAGAAGAAGCTTATGTCACAATGTCCAGCTTTTACCAAAACCAGTGAATTGTACAAAATCCAAGACCATGTACATTGCAATCAACAAATCCAGCTAAGAGAAGAGTCTCTCTCTTAGAGCAAAACAAAGAGAGTCATTACAACCCCACTATCCACTCTTCAGGACTCTGAGCCATCACTTTGACATTCTGATTCAGAAGCATTCAAAACAAGACAAGAGGGCTGGGAATATGGCCTAGTGGCAAGAGTGCTTGCCTCGTATACTTGAAGCCCTGGGTTCAATTCCTCAGCATCACATATATACAAAAAGGCCAGAGGTGGCACTGTGGCTCAAGTGGTAGAGCGCTAGCCTTGAGCAAGAAGCCAGGGACAGTGCTCAGGGCCTGAGTCCAAGCCCCAGGACTGGCAAACACACACACACACACACACACACACACAAAACAAGACAAGAACATTCTGCTTTTATCATTTTGATTTTGTCTTAAGGATTGGAATGACAGAAGGAAGAAAAAAACATAGGTAAAAAATGAAGAAAATAGTGGAAGAAGAAAAGATGGATGGATATGTGCAATGGAGTAACAGAAGAAAGAAGAAAAGATTACTAATGAAAATTTATTTTATCAGGACTTGCATAGCCATTGCTGTGCAAATCCTCCTCACAGTTTGTCCCACAGATGTAGGTCAATTATAACTATTATTCTTTTTTTATAGATAATAACATTAAGGATGAAGGGTAAATCACTTTTCCAAGTTTCCCACTCAGTTGGGTTTGGGTATTGTAGAATCCATGTTCAGTCTACCTATTTCTGGACCTTTCTCTTAACTATGAGAAGTGAAGCTTGAGCACCAAGCTTCACTAATGACTGGGTAATGATATCACTTATTATCCAAATAGAGTCACTTTTGAGAGTCGAAAGGGGGAGTTCTCATCACTCCAGAATGACCAGCATAAACTGGGACTGTCCTAGAAAAATATAGACATATGTTTATTGAAAGAATACCAAAATGAGGAAGAAAATAGAGACAAGTGGATTCAAAAGGGTAAGCATCATGGTTAGCCGTGCCAAAGAAATAGGAAGAAGTCAAGAGACAGTCTCCAAACAGATTTTATTTTATTTTGCTGAACTTGAGTAGTTATCAAGAGTGTTCTCCCTTTGCTGCTACTCCCTTCATCTGCCTCTTGCATAATCAGAGAAGAACCTGTCACCAGCCCTGGACAGTGGAACAGTTGACAAAGAAATGTGGCGGGAGGTGCCTCTTATGTGTGTAGATATTACCCCTGAATTGTCCTTGGATGCTGCTACAAACTTCAGGAAGAATGGATTATGGCACTGCAGTAAGCAACCAGATTAGGCTATACTCGTGAAGCTATGGAAAAGATATATATTCTGGATATTTAACATTTGTCCTTTTACTTTCATTAGTCTAAATAAATGTCCAATTATTAGGTCAGACTAATTCAAGGCAGCTAGGCAATGTCAGCCAACCCTTAGCACAGGCAGTTAATAGAATCATCCCGGGTAGAGATGGCACAGGGAAACAAAGAATGATATATGTTCAAGGCTGTGTTTGGCATTTGTTGCTGTTAATGTTTAGCATTTCATCTTGTTAAGGGAAACTAAGTGATTTTAGTTGTCATGTTTCCTTTGTGCTATGAATGGGGATTTGAGCTGTGGTCTGATGGAGCCTGCCTATTGGCTTAACGCTTAGTCATAAGCAGACTATTTTACTTGAGGATAAATGTTTTACTTTTCAAAGTGCTTTTCCTCTACATCAGAAGTAGTGAATACAGTGCCCTAACCCCTTACATTTGCTTAGTGCTTTCGTGATTTTTTTTTTCAAAGCACTTCTGTAAACACTCTCATCTCTTTGACAGAGATTTATACAAAGCCTGCCAGACGCCATCCATAATGCTAGGCATAGGACATCAGAAGACAAATAACAATGGAATCCTACCTCAGAAAGTACAAAATTCAACAAAGTGACAGCTTGTAAACAAATTACCATAATACTTCAAGATGTTATAACAGAAGTATGTCAATTAGCGATAAAATACTGGAAGAATGACAGAAATTTGCATGCAAAAAAATAGAATCTACCAAGTATAGAAATAGGAAAGATATTTTCCATTAGGAAGGCAGATTTTTTTTTTTTTTTTTTTTGGCCAGTCCTGGGCCTTGGACTCAGGGCCTGAGCACTGTCCCTGGCTTCTTCCCGCTCAAGGATAGCACTCTGCCACTTGAGCCACAGCGCCGCTTCTGGCCGTTTTCTGTATATGTGGTGCTGGGGAATCGAACCTAGGGCCTCGTGTATCCGAGGCAGGCACTCTTGCCACTAGGCTATATCCCCAGCCCGGCAGATATTTTTTTATCTATATTTGAGATGGGAGTCAAACCTCAAAGAGAATATCACACAAAAATCTCATACCCAATCTAAATCTCAGAGCCCTGATCCACTGAGGTTGTTTGAGGGATTTATTTTTATTATCTTTGACTCATGGAGAAATTGGGACACAGAGAGGACACATAATTACTCACACTCACATGTCAAGTCAGAACTGGGAGCTCCAATTTTATAGCCTTCATGTACATAATCTCCTGAAGAAAGGAGAAATAACTCCAGGGCCACACTGAGGTCCCTCCCCGTCTCTGAAATCCTATGTTTCCGTATTGTTCCACAATTGTTATCATCTGATTTGGTATCTGTCTGTAATGTTTATTGAAGAAACTGAAAATCCATGTATTATAATCTATTTTTTACTTATTAACGGTTCCTGCTGCTATGCTTGATTATATATCCGGGAACAACATAAGATTGCTAACTGGTCCCCATCCATCCCCTTCTTGGGATTCATTAAGAAAGAAAAAGACTCTTGATTAGAGACAATGTGTAAATCAGAGATGTGAAACTGCTAGTTCCATGTAACATGAAATGAAAGGAGACATGAAATAAAGAAAAACAAAGGAGTCATTTGGTCAAACAACTATGCCTGGATCCAGAGGACCCACAGTTATTCAGTGGATTTCCTGTAAGGCTTTGCCTCTTAAGTATTACGGTTTCCATGGGAATTGGCCCCAAAACTCCAAGTAAGGGCAATTTCAGATGAATGTACTTATGTATTTTGCTCTTCAGGAGTTTCTGCAAGGCTTGGAACTGGCAGGGAAAATGGTAAGAAGATGTAGGTGGCTGGACATGTCTCAGAAGACATTATTTTTGTCTAACTCAGTAGTTTTCTTTGGAATTAATCGTAAATAGATCCAATGTTCACTACAGTGAAGGTCTCTGAACCAGCTGTGTTCTTTTCACATGCATTATTGACATTTGCAGAGCTGCTACCACGGATATAAAATACAGTGTTTGGCACCATCTCATATTAAATGCTATGGGACTTTTCATGGCTGTTTTGTCTTCTGTAACAATTTCAGATAGAAGGAAACTTACAACAGATCTGTCATTTTAGGGGTCTGGGTTCCTAGGAAAAAAATATAACTACTAGCACTTTGTTGAGACTCCACTGTGCACTATGCTAGGTTAGAGCAATGGTGCTGAAGTTAGAGCAATGAAATGGGTCGTCTTCAGTTACGATAACATGGGACCAAAGACACATAGGAACATTATAATATCATATCCTTGCTTTACCCAAAAGATCAGTCAGAATTCTTGGCTTTAAAAAATAAACACTCATCTCCCTGTGTGCATGACTAACTCCAAGTTCCACCAATCATACTGGACCCTTTTCCATAGGCTCTGGGTATAATCCCAACAAGTCTGATTTAATTGATCTGACATAGATTCTGTATCTACATTAATTTTACCATCAGGTGATTAAATGTTCAACTGCCAGAATTAAGAACCACTTTAACCAAATACCAAGAATTTCCTGCCATTTGAGAATATGTTTGGATTTTTCAGCATAACTCTCGAGTTTATGAAGATGCGAGGAAGATGCTTAGTTCAAATGCTGGAGTTCTATGGGCATAGAAAACAAACACTGAGGAAACACAATCAATGATTCTGTTCATAATTAATAAAATATGAACTGTTCATCAAGTACCAACATTTCTTCTTCACTACCAAATGGGGCACAGTCCACAGTGATGACTCAAACTCTGTCCTGCATAAAAATCACCTCTTACTCTTAAGTATTAATAGGGTTCCCAAACACAGGCCCATTGTTTTCTCTGTCTTAAATAATTCTCTGGATTTCTGTGGCTGGCTCCTTATATTGTGCGTTATTGAGTCCTCCTCTCAGAAGAGGCTCATCCTGTGAAACATGACCTCTTCTCTTCCCACTATTCTCAATCATGTCTTCTTTTCTCCTCTAAAACTCCTTTATGATTCTCATTACCTTGTATATGTTTTGTGATTGTTTTCATTTTTTGTCTCAATTCTGAAATTCAAGTAAAAGGCAAATTCTTCCATCCATTTTAAAATGAGCCTCTAGTAACAGCAGTGGATGAAAATGAAGAGAATAAATGTTTCTGATAAGGAGAACTTGGCACAAATACTTAGTTTCCTTGACTTAGACTCATTCTGGCCCTGTTTGTAGCATCCCTTAGGTCTAGCTCTCATATGACTTACTCTCCAACTCCACATAGGAGAATATTCTAAACAGAAATCTGATCAAGTCACTCCTCCAGCTAAAACCTTTAAATGGCTTCTCAGAATGGCATATGAGCCCTCAATACTGAAGTGTCTTCATGTCCCATGACTACTCAAGTGTTCACCAACTTAATGGCTTTCAACAACACAAATTATGCTCCTAAAGATGAGGCAATCTGATGTCCAAAATGATTTCAATGAGGCTAACATCCAGGTCAGTAGAGTTGCATACTTTTGGAGGCTTACAAAGAGAATCTATTTCTTGCTTTTCCCCTTAATAAAATCCAAATACATTCTCTCTAAGTCAAGGCCTCTTCTTCCATCTTTACAATGGTTTTGCTACCATAATACTTTCTCTCACCGTGGTATTCTTGCATCCCTCCTTTTGTTGAAATTCTTGTTATTATATTGGATGTACTCTAATAATGCAAAGGTAATCTCTCCATCTCTAGATCTTTAACATAGTCTTCCCTGCAAAGTCCCTTTGGGCTCCTGAGATTAATAGATAGAAATCTTTATGGTGCCATCTATTAGTTCCTGCCTGCCTCTTGTGTTTATTTGCCATCTTCATTTCTCTCAATCACTGGCCTTTCTAGTTACCATTCCCACAACCCATGCAGTTCATATTAATCTCTGAAGATTTACTTCAGGCATGGCCCTTTCTAGGAAGCCTCCTCTTATAAGCCAGGATACGGCTCTTCTCTGTCCATCTCTGTCATACCCTGTGCTTACTTCGCTTGCTGTCTCCCTTGTCTATAATTACTTAACCATCTAACTCTTTCATGTTTTACAGCCTAGAAGACCATGGTTGTTTGTGTTTATACCTCTTGCAAAACACAGTACCTAAAATCCAGCAGGCATTTGGTCATAAACAAGGAATGCTGGAATCAGGGAATGAATAAACATATTCGTGCATATTGTCATTCGAGAAAGAAGAACAGAAAGTTAGACAGACTCTTCAGAGAGAGTCAGGCACACCACATCCCTGAGAAGCAGAACATCTGGGCAGCCACGTGCAAGGAGTCAGTTGCCTTCTCCATCCACACTTCTCTCCCCAGCTGTGCTTTTAACCACTGTAACCACAGACATGGGGAAATTACAGAAACTGGGGAGGAGAATGGGGCGAGAACTTTCCAAATTTCATTTCTCTGAAGATTATCTGCAATTAATTTTGTTTGGATATGTATTTCTTTTAGATCCACATTGATTTCTTCCTTAACTCAGGATTTTAATGACTGGTGTGGGCATTCATGTAGAGCTTGTGATAAGAAGAAGAAAGTGTAATGTCTAAACCTTGAAAGGACTTAGGAACACACCAAGATTCCTTAAGACACTGTTAAAAACCAAACACAAAACAACAGGCAAACCTCCTGAGGATTGAAAAACAGTTTAACTATTGAATTGTGCTGAAACACTCGAGTTGATCTGGAAGATTCACGTGTAAATTTTTCTCTATTCTAGAACTTTTAAATCCAAAATCTCATGATTAACATTGTTCATTAGACACTGGTGAAGATGAGCTATACAACTTATGGGGAGGGTTGTCAGGAGGGGGAACATGAAGGAAAAGGTGACACTGTTCAAAACAAAATGTACCCATTACTTGACTTAAGTTACTGTAACTCCTCTGTATATCATCTTTACAATAACAATTAAAAAATCATCAAGAAGAAGGACAGCAGGACTTGTAGACCGAAAAGGCATTTTTATTCGAAATTTGTCCCTGTAGAGTAGTAACTACACTCAGCATTTGGTCAAAAAAATTATATAAAATAATCAGAAGCTATTTTACTATTAAGCATATCGACTGACTAACTTCTAAAGCCAAAGGAATTATTAGTTTAATTACACAAAAGTTACACAAATGCTATACTTATAAGCATATCATAAAATCCATAGTTATACAGTAATGTTTTAAAGAACTCAAGTATGGAGTTGCAAATATAGGTGCAACTGGTGATTAGAATCTTGTTTTTAAATAAAAGCTTCAGTAAAATGTAATCATTAATCTTTATTGCCAATAAGATTACTAAAGCACACCTATGGATTTGTGTCCAGAGAGAATTAAATGGAGGAGTGCTGTAACCTAATGAATGATTAAATGTGTTGGTGGACTAATAATATGTTAGCATTATTAAGAGGTGACGAAAGGTGAGAGATGGGGCCTAGTTTGAGGAAGAAGGTCAATGGGGCCAAGTCCTTGGTTGCTGTACATCCCTGACACCTTCCCATATATTTTCTCTTAGTCACCATGATGTAAACTGTTCTGCTCTGCCAGGTTCCCCCTCCTCCCCCCCCACCATGAGAGATTAGCATTTCTCAAATTGCAATCCAAAGTAAATTCACCTTCCTTTAAGTCATTTATATGAGGCATTCTGCAACAGCAATGAGAAAGTTTACACGTAAAATGTCAATAAAATGTAAACCACCATCAAATCAGTGGTTAATGATTAGAAGCACCCCACTAAGATCTTATGCCATCACTACATTTAAGATTGTTCTTAAAATGCAATTTGAGAATAAAACAAAATAAGGAACCTACATAGTGAATGGAAAAAAACTAAATTGTAATTATTGGCAGATAACATAGTATATTGAAATTTTTTTAATTAAAAGCTATTTTATTGCCATATATTTCTTTATATCTTTAACGTTGTATTGGAATTTCACTATTTAATATTTATCAGGGCTCCTAAATTCAAAATATAAATATGTATAACTATATTATGAATATATTATAGCTATTGCTCTTACATGAACCACTATATTTAAAAACTAACATGTAATCTTCCATATTATTTTATGTACAAATCCTATTTTTTGAGTATAAATAATATGGGGGATTTTTGTGACATGGAGAAATTTAAGGGTAGCATGTACAATTCCACTGAAGCAAACAATTCAGAAGAAACTAATCTTATAAGTGATTTTAAAATCTGGTTTAATACAAATTGACAGAATACTCAGTGGTATAGAAAAAAGAACCTGTATCAAGATTAAAGTAATTACAAAAATTTTATGTGTGGTGGCGCGGGCGGGCCGAAGGCGGGTCGCAGGGCCGCGTGCGGGAGACATGTCCGGGGGCAGCAGCTGCAGCCAGACCCCGAGCCGGGCCATCCCCGCCACCCGCCGGGTGGTCCTCGGCGATGGCGTGCAGCTGCCGCCCGGGGACTACAGCACCACCCCCGGCGGCACGCTCTTCAGCACCACCCCGGGAGGAACCAGGATCATCTATGACCGCAAATTCCTGATGGAGTGTCGGAACTCACCTGTGGCCAAAACGCCCCCGAGGGACCTGCCAACCATTCCTGGGGTCACCAGTCCTACCAGTGATGAGCCGCCCGTGGAAGCCAGCCAAACCCACCTGCCCAGCAGCCCAGAAGAAAAGCGGGTGACCGGAGAAGAGTCACAGTTTGAGATGGACATTTAAGGGACCAGCCGTCGAATGGAGCGGTGCTTCTGAGCCCCTCAGGCCCTTCTCAGGAGGAGAGTTCCGTTGTGGGGTCGGCCACCCAGCCTTGCCCTCTCACTCAGGGCACCCGCTCCCCTTCCTCTTTGTGAACACCAGCACATACCTCCTTTTGCCTCCGTTGGTGCAGGAGCTGCTACCCCAAAGGGGTAGCCTACACCCTGCAACCACCTGCCAGGAATTAGACACAGAGGAGCTCTTCTGAATGATCATCTGGCTCTTCCAGTCCCATCCTCTGGGTGTACCCCTTCTTAAGTTGGGGCACCTGGGAAAGTTCCCATCTACTTCTTTCCCTGAGATAGGAAATAAATTCCCCCTTTACTACTGGGCCAAGTGACTTGGCCCTGTCTGAGCTCTTTGCAACTCCACGTGATAACACCAGTTGCCTACTGTATGTTCAGTGCTTGTAACGTACTTTACATTCATTTCACTTGGGTCTCACACTGATCCTCATTTGCAGCTGAGAAGACTGGCTCAGGAGAAACCACAACACTTGGGACTTGAGCTCTGTTACTCTCCATCTTACTTTTCAGTGGCAAGTTCTACCTCTCTGTCAGGTGATACTGCTTCCAGCTCATTGCAAATGAGAGAAAGGGAGAAGCTAGTCATGGCCGGTGGGAGTCTTTTTGGTCTACACATACCTGATCTTCACTGAGTGATTCCTTTGTGTGAGCTCTTGTGTAGTGCCAAGATGAGGCAAGCTTTCTGCCTTAAGGATTTCACTGAAATGTAAGATTTATTTTCCCATCTTTTTAAATAAAAATTTAAAAAAAAATTTTATGTGTTTCTAATTGGTTGAAAAAGGTAGATTATTTAAACAATAAATTTGAGGCAATATATTAGAAATGTTTAAACAAAAAAGAATGGCCCCTTATTTCAAAATAAATACAATATAGATTCAAATTATGAGTTATTTTAAAGATGAAAATAAACATGGTGGAAGACATGAATGAATCATTGTAGGCTTTTCAGATATGGAAAACATTTCTAACAAAAACAGGAACCACAGAAGCCAAAAAGGTTGATATATTACATAAGTTTATGAACTTTTTATTACAAATAATATTTGTAATTTCCTTTTTGAATTTTAAAATACCCATGGCAATAAGAAGAGATAGAGTAATCTGCGGAAAATGTGATATTATGACAGAAAAGAACAAGAGCTAATGTCCTTGACACTTAAAGAGTCATGCAAAATGAAGAGTCCAAGGAAGAGAAAAACAAAACTACATTAATAGCAATCAAGCTCACAGAAGAAATCAAAGTAATTTTAAGATATGAAAATATGTTCAATTGCTTCAAGAATAAAACCACTCAAATGAAATGGATGTGATGTTTTTTTCTTTTTATACTACATCTGAAAGGAGATGCAAGTCAGTTCTGTTCAAATGAGTTTCTGCACCATGAGTTTTATCTTTCTTCTGAAAGTAGCATCCTACCCTTGCTTGAATTTTCAGACGAGATCGGGCGTGTTCAGGGTGGTATGGCCATAGATTTGCTTGAATTTTCACAACAAAGAAAAAAGAAGGAACTAAGAAGGCAAAGTGCCAGAGTTAAGATAACTATCCATAACACTTCAATCTATTAGCCAAGTAGATCATATGAATGAACTTAGAATCAAAGATGGAAAAGACATATTCCTTCCTGTACAGAAAGTCCAACTCACTTGACAAAGTAGGGTATCTATAGGAAGAGGTGAGGCCTCAAAGTCATTCATGCCATCTGCTATACATGCCATTTCCTATAGATAGATAGATATGAGGACCACTAAAGCCACATTCACCAGACACCACAAGCACTACCAAGGAAATTCTTCCTGTCTAATCCACACTGCAGTGGGAACACCATCATCTTCTTCCTCTCATTTAGTGAATGACTGTTGTCTATATTTGTCTGTACAGTAGTACGAAACTTCGGGAAAGAAATAAGTGGTTAGGTAATGAAAAGATTTCAATACTTGTAGATTTCTTAGTCTAATATCAAAAATGCATGCACATTTCCTACTGAAATTATCAAATGAAAAAAATAAAACCCATTTCTTTCCTTATCATGAAATGAAGGGGTTTCTTTTTAATGTGATAGATCCAACTGAAATGTGTGCTGTACTTTCCTCGACCAGTGGTGATCACTAAGAGAATGTCATGCTGCAATTAACCTGGAGTTGGCTCAGCATCTGTGCGGCCAGGAACAAGATGGGTACTTAGTGGTAAAGGAGGCATGGTAAAAGAGGAAAGAAATCAAGGATGTTGGAAAGTCAAGCAAAAATGTCTACTCTAAGAAGGATATTTTAATTATAAGAGAGAGACACAGAGAGAAAGCCAGGGAGAGAGAGAAAGAGAAAGAGAGAGAGACTGAGAGAGAGAGAGACTGAGAGACTGAGACAGAGAATATCAGAATGAGAATATACCTAGAAAAAAGGTCTAGAAAGCAGTGTATCAAGATGTTTAACAGTGGTAGTTTTGGGGAAAATGAATGAGATAGATACATGAACATGGAAGACTCCCATGGCTTCTTTGTCTTCTCTGACTTTCTTGAATTTGGGGGAGGGATCATTGTGTATTATGAATATTGCTGTTGTTATTATTATTATTATCATTATTAAAACAATACATTTTCAATGTAATTCTTAGTTGGAACTACCCTTTTCATTTTGCTGCAAAACAAAAAGAAATAATCTTTATAGTGATTTATTTGATTTTAAAAATGAGATTTTTTCCTAGAATCATACTGACATGATATTTTCTTTGTGACTTGGACAGTACAATAGTCTACTTGAAGTGAAATTGTAAAAGTTTAACATCTTCCAAAATTCTGAGAATTGTTCTACCAGATTACTGGATCTGAGTAGATTGTAGAAACCTGCACAATGAACAAACCATTTACAAAATCACAGCTGCAGCATAGAGACCTTGCCTGAGTTTCCATCTTGCTTAACCTTTCTTTGCAGAGTTCATTATCGAAATTGCAATAGTCACACCTACCTGAGTTTTCATCCTGCTGACTTGCTGTACAGACTTTTCACACTTTACCCATCTTCACAACCATATGAACCAATTCCTTCAAATCTCTCTTATTTTGCTTCTACACCCCCCCCCCCAGTTCTTCCTCTGAAGAATACTAATGTAGATAGCCTGGGACCCACAAAGTAAGCAGACAGTGTCTAAAGTAAAGGTACTTTAGTAACAGATGGTCTGTTGTAACTTGGGGAGTCTCCCAAAACTCTGCGTGGTTAGTATCAGAATTGAAATGTGCTAAATCCATTTTGGCTTAAAACAAAGTAATTGACATAACTGACTATGAAAAATGGGAAAAGGACATAAGAGATGTTTCTGAAAATACAGATGGGGGAAGTCTTAGATGCATTAATTGCCCAATAAGATGACCAGACTTTTCAGTAAAGACAAGGGAGCTGATGAATGTTTTCAGAAATGAAATGGACTTGAGGATCAGAATAAGTCCTTCTGGAATCACCATGAACAATAAATAAAAAGGTGCAAGACAGGGCAAACCTTGGGGAACTATTTCCATATTTGAAATAACATGAACTGTAAAATGCAAAGAAAAGAGAAATAGCACACAAATATATTATTAAAGTGCCTTTAAATAAGAGTGAATTTCTGTAGTTCCCAGATATAGTCTAAGAGCTTTACCAGTATGAACTCTTTTAATCCTTACCCTATAATATAGTGACTATTGTCATCTCCACTTACATGAGGAAACTACGATTTAAGAAGTGAAATGCTTTCCCTACTCACATTTAAATCGTCCAGACTGGCTCTCATCCACTCTCTTAACCAGTGATCTTCTGCTTGTTTTTTTTTTGTTTTCTTTTGTGTATTTTTTTTTGCAAGATAAATAACAAAGGTCCTTGGTTCCTACTCCAGAGAGTTGGAAGATGGTGCTCAGCTAGCTTGCTCCGTAGAACATGAGGATGGGGTGGGTTAGCAGAAGACAGGAAAGAATGTTTCATTTTTATTTTGAATGCAATGAGTAAGATATATAAATGTTTATGAGCCGAGCTCCTGCAATCAAAGAAAGATGGATCTTCTATTGCAGCTTTTCTGATAACTGGCATTATGTATTAGATATAATATCCTATTGATGTTTTGCTTTTTAGTGCGTTTTGCTTCTAAACTTTTTCCTACAGCCTCCATTTACTCACACTCGTTTTTTATTATCAGTTTGGTACATTTCCAAATCCACAAGTCTCCTTCTTCAAGTTTATTAGAAAATCTGATTAGCACTTCTAATTAATGGCTTCCAAATTACTGACCTCCAAATCAAATTGATCTTTTTGGACTGAATTTTACCCTTTAATATGATCATAAGAAAGCTCATTTAGGCTACATTAATGTAGCCTAAATTATATGGAAATAAGCAGCATTCAGAGAAGCAAAATTGCTGTGATAATTTATACCCAGTAAATTAGAAAAGAAGTATGCTACCCTTTTCAGGCTTTTATAACAAAATACCATAGACTGAGTAGCCCATGAACAACAACACAAATATGTTTCTGTAATTCTGAACTCCAGAAGTCAAGTTCAAGGCACTCAAAGATTTCATCAGGCTCAGATCTAGGTCTGTTTCCTAGTTGACATTTTCTCATATCCTTCCAAAGTTAATACAGTGAACAAACCCTATTCAGCCTACTCCATTTATGGGCATAATCTCTGCATGAGTTAAGCATTTATCAAAATACAGCTTCTCAATTCCATCACTGTGGGGAATAGTAGTTTAACATACTAATTTTGTGAGGACACAAAGTTCAGATCATAGCAAAAGATATATAAAACACTTGAAAGATACAAACATGCCCCCCACCCTTCAGTAGACAACTTAGGGTAGCCCCTTAGCGATTTCATTAACTTGTTTAATTAACAAACCTAAAGTGAAGGGAGTTTCTCTCTTACAGGCAGCTACTTAGCTTTGTGGTATCAAAATATAAAGGTCCAAGAGACTATTTTTGTTAATCCCCTCCAGGGACTTGTGAATAAGTATCATGGTCATTCTGGAAAAAATGAACACATTAAATTGTCAGCCTAATTTTATTCAATATTTTCTACTTCAGACCCATTGTTTTGATTCCTAATGACCGGGTAACTTCATGATTATTATTCATATTCCAATAAGGGATCTTGCTCTAGGACAAAACATGTTTTATTTGCGAACATGAATAACTACTTTCTTTCTAGTATATGTGATAGGATATATTTCCCCCAAAGAAATCACCTAAGCTTATATATATGAAGAATTCTATGCCTTTGTTATAAAGACAGATAAAGAATATGGTTCAAGATTTGGAAGATGATGAGAATTGGGTGACAAGTCTCACTGAGTCAAAAAGTAGCTTCTATGATTACATAAGATTTTTGTTTCTTTTTGCTTATTTGTTAAAATTACTAAGGGTAGATATGTTTTAGTTCTATACTTCTGGGAGAGATCTCACTCCTTATCTGATACAGAGACCGCCAAACATGCCTCCATAATCAAATGAAAAGCAATAAGGACTGTGATTTTTGAGAGGGAGAGACGGCTAACTTTCCACTAAAATTGTACTCTTCTCCCATGAACTAGAATTTCAGTGCCAAGAAGTTAACTTACAAGGACTACATTCCCCACTCTCCTGTATTCCTTTCACATATTGATATAATCATTTGAGTAGTGATCATTAAATGAAGTCCAACTGTAACTGATGTGTAAGACTTTCAGGCCAAGGCTTTTCAGAAAGCCACTTAACATTATCAGGAGCTCTCCTCCTGTTCAGTTGCTTAGGTTGTCATTGACTATGGTCCTCTAGAAAATGCCAGAACCACACAAAAAGGAAGCCTGCCACACAAATGGCAGAACAATTAAAAAGAAAAGCTTGTTTGCTGATGATGAGTATATATATACATATATATAGTGTTTCTTTTTCAAATGTGACAAAACTTTTTTTTATTCAAGAATATCATATAGTCTCTTCCTTGCTTCCTACTGAGAGCTAAGCTGTTATTCTCTCCCATCTTCCTACCCATCCTAGTCTTTGATCAGGTCAGGAAACATGAGGGTTCTATTTTCCATAGCAGATCAGTGGCATAACATTCCTATTTTAGCACTAAATGCTGCGAGCCTGTCAAATGTGAATCTCTTGAGACCTAGACCTGGTCTGACAAATTCAAATCTCTGAAGCTAGGAGTCAACAGGATTCAGTCCTGGACTATGAACAATGCTTTGATGAAGGTACATGGTCACTTATACAGGCCTGAAAAGTATAGATGTTATGTTGTCTTTATAAATTTCAGGACTCTCAAAACAAAGGAAGAATAACCATCAGTCAAAATTCACAAACTGTGATGGACAACTAGAGGGAGACCAATAATAAGTCAAACACTGAAAAAAAAATCGGAATCAAAATTTTATCAGGAGACCAAAGACAACAGCATCATAGGGAAGGTTGCTAAGCAGACAGAACGTGAGAGTCCACTCCAGGCTTCTGATTTGAAAATACCATGTTAGCAATATCCACAGTGGTTAGTGTGCCCAGGAAAGGCTGAGAAGAGCAGCTTCATCCTTCCATGGCCTCTCTCACTCTCACTTCTAGCACTTCTTTCTCCAACACGAAGAGCCTACAGGTATGCATAATCAACCTACAGCCACGTTTGTAACCTGAGAAGCAGTTACTAAAGGACAAAAGAACCCTGTTTTTGTGTAGGAGACTACAAGTGACTTCAAAAAAACTCCCCAAACAGGTTCAAAATGTATCTCTACAGTTTCCCCTAAAGCTCAAAAATCCACCATGGCAGCAGCCAGCCTTCCCCTTGTTCTCCCTTTCATCCTGTGAGACTGATCTAGTAAGTGAATCCATGCCATGCAAGCCTGGCAATCAACCCAGTGGGCCATCCAAACTCACTTCCTTTCTTCACTTAAGTCTCCTGTTCATACAATTCAGTATGTGTAAATCCCTACACTCAAATATGAAAGTAGAAAAATTCATACAATTCAGAATAAAGTGGTCTTATTTGGAGTGTATTCACCAAGAGACACAGCAAAATAAGTACACTCAGAAAATTTCACACAGTGAGATGTCCCTTTAATTCTTTAATTATCACCTTCACCCATAGAGTGCCATGACATCAAATGAGGAAAAGCTTTGGGGAAAGTCTACATTTACACCTACATGTGTAATATTCATTTTTAAAACTAAAAACCACTTCCCATTGTCAATTTCTGGTTCCATTTGCTTCTTTCTTCCTGTCCTTTTTCTTTAAAACTATATCAGCAGGCATTTGTAGAAATAAACACATTCCAGGTAACCAAGAAGGATTGTCAAAAGATCTATTGCTTTTAAACTTTCAGATCTTTCAGATAATTCATTTTACACTTGGTCAAAATCCTTCATACTAGACTTCTTTAAAGTTCATTCCCCTCACTGAGAGTTCATCATTTTTCAAAGAATGCTTAGACAAAATTCATAATCTCCAGGATTTTGTCATCATCAAAATGAAATAGGCATCAGTGTCAATGGAAGCACTAACACCTGCATAATAGTTCAAAAAGTCTTCTTTCGAAACCTGAAAGCATGTAAAGGGGGGAAGAAATAATATCAAATTATTTGATAATGGTTAAAAAAAATAAAAGAAAAGTCACTTTTTTTTAGATATTTTCTACTGAGTATAATTTGCAACCAGTGATCAAGTATGGTTGAGTCATTCAAGGAGAACCTGCTTTACTTTTGCCCTCTAAGGTGGCTTTCTGGCATGGGTGCATTTACAAAGACAGCCAAAGATTCTCCTACACCCTGGCCAACTGTAGTTCTCTACTCACTCATCACTTTTTTGCAGTAAAATATGATCTCTAGCTTTCTATTATACTATCCAAACCCTTAGCTAAAGGTGGCTATTTAAACCTGTAGTAATTAAAATTAAATATAATGAAAAACTCAACAATAAGTTGTACTAACAGTATTTTAACTGTACATTACCCACATGTTCTAAGCAGTGGGCATCCTACAGAGTGTAAAGAATATTTCCATCATCTCGTCAAGTTATATTGGGTAGCAAACGTTATTGAGTGTATGCTGTACAATCACACTGTGGTCAGCAATCTGTGTCTGTGGCTTCTGAATCTGTGGCTTCAACCAGCCTCCAATGGAATATACTCAGCAAATCAAAATTAGGTTTCTACTGGACATATAGCAATGGAAGAACATCATGCACAAAATTCTGTTATTTTATATAAAGGATTTGAGCATCTAGGAACTTAGTTACCTGTGTGGAGTCCTGGAATGAATTCTCTGTAGATTAAAAAGGAGGATTGTATTTTAGGGTACAAATGTTAAGCAATTTATAGCACAAATAAAGAGATAAGATGCACTTTAGGGAGAGGTAGTCTAGATATGTAGATAATAACAGAACTAGAGAAAAGGCCCTTGACAGAATCTTTTACTCTTAAGAATATAGAATCCATGATGTTCAATGGCCAGCATCAATTTGGGCAGAATATGTGTATTCTTTTAACTCGTGCTTTCTTTAATTTTTTTTATTGTAAAGGGGTTACAGTTACATAAGTAAGGTAATGAGTACATTTCTTTCCAAATAGTGTTACTCTCTTGTTTTCTCTCCCTCCCCCGTCCCACCCTCCCCCCAAGTTCATTTCCAACAGTGTCTACTGAGTATCACTATTGCACTGTTAGCCTGTGTTTTCTATGCTAGGCAAAGACATTAAGAACAAAGATACAGGTCTTTCTCACTCTGGAGATTACCCATTTTTTTGGTCTACTGAGAGTTTACTTCTTTCCCATCACTTTCACTTAAAAAAAAAAAAAGATAACAAATAGCTAGGTGCTGGAAGCTTATGCCAGTGAACCTATTTACTACTCAAGAGGCTGAGATCTGAGAATTATGGTTTGAAGACAGCTCAGGCAGGAAATTCCAGGAGACTCTTATCTCTATTTACCACCAAATAAAAGCCAGAAGCAGAGCTGTGGCTCAAGTGGTAGAGTGCTAGTCTTGAGCAAAAAAGCTCAAGGACAGAATCCAGGCGCTGAGTTCAGACTCCAAGACGGGAACACACACACACACACACACACACACACACACACACACACAGAGAGAGAGAGAGAGAGAGAGAGAGAGAGAGAGAGAGAGAGAGAACAAATGTAGCTGGAATCAGTCTTTGAGACTTCTCTTCCCCTCTAGTCCATCCTATTCCTAAAACAAGCAATAATTACACTATCCCCATGATCCTAGAAGCCCTCAGGTCGGCCTGCTGGAAACTTGATGGTTTGCTCCATGGGTACAGCCCATCCCTGGAAGAAAAGGAAAGCACATTTTCAAGGACTCACTTTGGGCTGTCAAAATAGTGATTTATAAGTAGGTATGTTGTGTCTTTTGTAAATCATGAGAGATTACAATGTGAATAGGGTCTTATTGTTTTCAAAGAAGATATTTCAACACTTGTAACTAAAATATCATTCCAACAGCATCTTTCAAAGGTCAAAATGCATCATTAGGGAAGTAAATTCTAAAAGAAAGCAAGACATGTAATGCGTTAAGAAGAAATATAAGAGGAAATACTTTAAATACTTTAAATGTTTGTTTTTTCCAATCTTAAGCTGAAGGGGTTCTATTAAATCAGAATCAGGTTAACTGCGAAACATAGTCTGAAAATATGAGGAAATGGTAGGTTGCATTTTATCAATTAAAACATATCTGAACTGGGTGGGGGTAATTCATGCCTGTAATCCCAGCACTGCAGATACTGAGGAAGGAGGATTGTGAGTTTGATGCTGGCCTAAAAAAAAGAAAGAAAGAAAAAATAGCAGCAGACACATTTCTCAGTCTCTGATTCCTAAAAATGATATCCCATTTCAACTAAGACAAGTTCTATACATAGAACTAGACATAGAACTAGATAAATTGAGGGGACAGGTAGGGCCTGAGATTGAGGTAGATAAGGAAAGGAATGATATTGATTAAGATACATTGTGCTCAAAATGTTCAATATGTTGAAGTTTCTGAAATCCCCTTATGCAACTAAAGGTAATTAAAAATTCTTGCTCTCACTGCAAATATAGCTCACCATTAGAATTATTTATCACTTACATCTTAAGTTCTATGAAATTTATTAACCAAGCAAAATACAGGTTTGAAATAGATTTTTATTCAACTTCTGCTTTGAAATACTATGAGGATAGGATTTACATATGGGAATATTTCACTGTGCAGAAAATAACTTGCACTACAATTATATAATAAAATATCACTATTGAGATGTGGTTTTACTTTAAAGGAATGTAGGAACATTTACATTGATTATGCAAACAGATATCTCCAAAGACCTGTAAAATATATGAAAAGGGAGAAACAGTCCTATACATTGTTTTTACTTTATTGAGTTACTTAGCAACTTGCTTTCCTTTTAGTTTTGAGTTTCAATTAAATAAAAGGGAATTTTCACTCAAGCATTTTCCAAATGACTTCAATTAATGGAACAGAATTCTCAGTGATTTACAGTATACACTTTTCAGCTTCAATAATCATCGTAAGTAAATGGATTTAAATGTTATTGCTAAAAGAGATTTTTGCCATGACTAAGTATGAAACTTGTGGAATGGTATTTTACTGCCCAGTTCCCTTGGAAACGAAAAGAATGGTCTAGGTTTGGTAAGGTAATGTCAGGCATTTGATAATAACCGGAGTCTGCGTCGCATTTTATCCCATCAACCTGGAAAACCTGCGACTCATGAAAGCCCTGGAGGAAACAAGCCACTCTGTCATCTGTCATTTTCTCTCTCTATTTCATGTCCCCATTCTGTGCTAAGGCTCACAGAGTGCTGTCATCAGTTTCTACATGGAGCCTGGGTGTTTCCAGATTTGTCATCAGCCCTTTCATGTTGAAGAGCAAGATGTTCCCAAATCAATACAACTTTCTGAGTGTCAAGTGCTAAGTTCAGTAAATTCTGTTATAAAGAATTAGAAGAATCGGATACAAACGGTAAAGGCCACCTCATTTTCAAGTTATGTTTTCCTGATGGAAGATGGAAGATCCATATCAAAACTTTAACCGATGGTTGGCTTATATTTTCAGAAGTTTCCATGCCTGGGAAGAAACTACCACTTCAGTTTTCAAAGGGAAACCAACTGGCTCTGGAGAGGCAGGTGTGAGAACTAAAACAAGAAGGACATGCTATTCTCAGAGAGGAAGAGCTGTTTCACCACAACCTCCTACCACACCAACCAAGACAGCAGAAAGAATTCTCACACAATCTTTCAGAAGCCCCATAAATCATTTGTTTATATAGCCTTTAACAGATTTCACCTATCATCTGTTTTAGACACATAACTTTAGACATTAACTTAGTGAGATTTTCTTATTTGAATACATCTTTCAAAAGTACGTAGTTTCTGTAGAAGCAACTTAGAGGAGAAAAATAGCACTAAAGAATACAGTTGTAGGGCTGGGAATGTGGCTTAGTGGTAGAGTGCTAGCATGCATGAATCCCTGGGTTCGATTCCTCAGAGCTACATATACAGAAAAAGCTGGAAGTGGAGCTATGGCTCAAGAGGTAGAATGCTATTTTGGGCAAAAAGAAGCCAGGGACAGTGCTCAGGCCCTGAGTCCAAGGCCCAGGATTGGCAAAAAAGGAAGAGAGGGAGAGAGAGGGTGGGGGACAGAGGGAGAGGAAGAGGGAAAGAAAGAAAGAAGGAAGGAAGGAAGGAAAGGAAAGGAAGGAAGGAAGGAAGGAAGGAAGGAAGGAAGGAAGGAAGGAAAGAAGGAAGGAAGGAAGGAAGGAAACAAGTTGTCAAATAGACCAATTACATGGTAATCTGCCAAACTCTAGACAAATTTATTTTTACTTTGAGTCATATTATTTTTAAGACTTAGAAATGTTGCCACATTTAATAAGCTCTTAACTTAAAGACCCTTGACACTTTTTTTCAAGTTAAACACTTCTAAGACTTAAAACATTGCTGTCTTACTCAATACATCCTTAATTTCAAAAAATACAGAATTAGTCTCAAGAATAGTCAGTAATTTCCAGTTTGGAAAATAGGGATTCGTATATTTTCATATATTTAGGTAATGAAAGTAGATATGCAGAAATCCACAATCTGTACAAAGGAAAGGGTGTAAATAGGATTTCATGAAACAGGAGTAAGAAGGTACCCACACACATCATCTAACAATACGTTTATTTAATACGATCTCTGTACTTAATTAAGTATCCACATAACTGACTGTATTTATAGATAGACTCATGCTTGTTCTCTCCTGGTTCAGTGAGACAATCTACATTGGCCAAGATAATTGGAGGGTTAAGAGAACTATTTGCCATCAATAATAGGAGGTGATTGTGTTTGTGTTGGCTTGATAGAATGTGTATGTTCATCAAATTTAATATGAAGTTACTCAACATGGGGCCATATAAAAGTTTCCAACTTTCCTGGCTTCAGGGGCTGGATGACACTTAGGGAAGAGAATTTTAACACCCATGATATTCTACCCCCTTTCTGCCTTCTTACATTTATTAACAGCTACAGGTTGTTAGGTTTAGCTTGAAAACCATTGATTTTGTATTTCTTCTAATTCACTGCTCTATCCTCATAAACTAGAAAGAAAGAGTATGTAAGCCAATAAATAGTTATATATAGGATGGATTTCAGTCTTTAAACCATGATACAAGCCAAGTGAATCACGTCCACAGCACTGTTGAGGTATGAAACATGACTTCCAAATAACACGGGGCAAGTACATTGCCATCTGGCCAAGTTACAACCCATCAGAGAGATGATGCTAGTGCAAACCAGCTCCATTGACTGGTCAAAGAATCCTTTCTCACTTTATAATTCAGCACGTGTTGGGTTTCTTATTTGTACTGTGAATGGACTTCAGGTAAAACATGCACCAGTTTTCCCTGGTGGCCCATTCTCTGGTATTCTTACAAAGGCTTGCCTTGAGTAAAGTTAGAAAGTGTTATACATGGTATGTTCTCATAGATTCTGACTTTTATCTTGGCTTATTTACTTAATTTCCTATAGGGAATCTAAGACCAACAAGAAGTGTTCCTGAGTGATGTTTCGTTTTCCCTTATATGTGGAAGCTACATTTTGACTATTAACCTGTAAGTAAATACGTTGGGTGGTAAGCAAGTACATGCAAATGTATTAACTGAAATACAATAGAGTCAAGGGAGATCTCAAAAGTGTAACTGCTTAGAAAGCCAAAAATCAAAGTTTAGCAAAATAAAACACCAGAAAGTGAGTATTGGAAAGGAATAGAGTAAGGTCAAAGGGAAAGAGGTAGATGAATGAAGACGAGGAGAAGCAAGGATAGATGCACTCAAAAATCCAATACATAAGCTACAAAATTAAGAAATTGGGAAAGTATGGAATATTGAAAGGGGTGACATTGGTCAAGCTATGTTATGTTCATAAACTGCTTTGTGAAGTAGCAATTCCTTTATATAACTACTTTAAAATGATTTTTTTCAAATTTAAAAAAAGACTTTTTTGTGTTTCATCTTATCACCAAAGAGGTTAGTTTTTAGATTGTGAATGGAATAATGTTTTAAAAATGAGTTGTACAGAAAGAGAAAATATAGGGGCTGGGGATATAGCCTAGTGGCAAGAGTGCCTGCCTCAGATACACGAGGCCCTAGGTTCGATTCCCCAGCACCACATATACAGAAAACGGCCAGAAGCGGCGCTGTGGCTCAAGTGGCAGAGTGCTAGCCTTGAGCAAAAAGAAGCCAGGGACAGTGCTCAGGCCCTGAGGTCCAAGGCCCAGGACTGGCCAAAAAAAAAAAAAAAAGAAAAGAAAAAGAAAGAAAGAGAAAATATAGCCATTCATTTGTTCACAAATATTTTGCAAGTGATTCTTCTCTCTTCCATGGCTACTAGAAGTAGAACTAAATAATGATCTGCCTCTGGTGATGCCATTTATCAAAGCTCAGATTGATTTGAAGTGACCCTTGGCCATCAGATTCTTAAGAAATCTTGTTTCTGGAAGGTAAGCCTTGATGGAATCTCACTCCTGGGCCCAAACCCCAAACAGCAAGAAGCAATTGCTAAAGGCAATTAGACATGACCAAATCCACTGTGGCACAGGTTATCTGTACCAGAATCACTCTGCCCCATGCCCACATGGAACAGGAAGCAAAGTACCACTGGGGGAAACAAAGCTGATAGCAGTAGCCCAGGCTCTGCTCAGAATCACATGCTCCCTCTCCAGTCCCAGTTCAACCAAACATGAGTCATACCAGAATCAGTCACAAATCTCTCTAGAACTGCAGGCTTACAATCAACCGTCTATGCTCAGCAAGCAGGAGATGGCTCCTGAGCCACAATTCCACATGTGGGTATTTTTTCCCACATATTTCTTCACCATTTCTTTTGGCTTTCTATATAATTTCCACATATGTCTTCATAGCATTTGGTGTTGCTTGGCCTACTAAACTCTATAGAAGCCTAATAAGTCCAAAGGAAAAGCAGATATGTACAACCCAATTATAATGCCCTGCTAGGGGCCCGTGCCCACCCTTGTAATCCTAACTACTCAGAAGGCTGAGACCTGAGATTAGCAGTTTAAAGTCTGAGGAGGAAAGTCCATGAGACTCTTGTTTTCAAATAACAACCAGAAAACCAGAAGTGGCACTATACCTCAAAGTGGTAGAGCATAGCCATGATCGAAAGAGCTCAGAAACAGTGCCCAGGCCCCAAGTTCAAACTCATGACCAAAATAAATAAATAAATGAAAAAAGAATAAAAGAAACAGGTACTCTATTAAATAATTGCTATAATTCTCATCTAGCAGTACTTGCTTTCCCAACTCTTAATTTAATATGTGTCTTGATCTCAACTTCCAAATCAATAAATTAAAATGTAAATAAATGAATAGCATAGAAATGGCAAGTGAGTTATGATCTTAAATCCAGAGCCACTTAAACACGTAAGATCTATTATGATTATGATTATGATTATGATTATGATTAATTGTAACCATTTGGTATAGGTATCAGGGCTTGAATTCAGTGCCTCATTTCCTGCTCAGCTTTGTTGATCATGCCTGGTGTTCTACCACTTGATCCACATCTCCATTCTGGCTTTTTTTCTTATTGTTTTGGAGATAGATCCTAGCAGCCTTTACTGTCTAGGCTGGCTTTGAGCCATGATCTTCCAGGTCTCAACTTCATGAGGAGCTAGGATCCTATGTGTGAACCACAGGTGCCCAGCTTAAATACACAGGATTATAAAGGAGAGCATTAACTCAATCCATCTCCCTGCAGCAGGGGTGAGCGCAGCCAGGACCACAGGCATGAGGAACAAGACAGGTGGCTGTCACCTTCAGCACTACAACCAGAGGCTGTGCACTGATTCTCTCCACAGCCCCAGAAGACACAAAACATGTGGAGAAAGAGCCATAGTATGAATATCTATTGAATAGTTGCTAAATAGTATTTAATAGCATTTTTTTATTCTTTTTTTTTTGCCAGTCCTGGGCCTTGGACTCAGGGCCTGAGCACTGACCCTGGCTTTTTTTTTTGCTCAAGGCCACTTGAACCACAACGCCACTTCTGGCCATTTTCTATATGTATGTGGTGCTGGGGAATTGGACCCAGGGCTTCATGTATATAAGGCAAGCACTCTTGCCACTAAGCCATATTCCCAGCCCTATTTAATAGCTTTTAAGTATGTATTTGGACTTTAAAGACAGTTAGGACTGCCCTAACATGTCTATGTGCCTTTCATGGGAAGATTCCCACGTGTCAACAATGGGACACTAGAGTTTATTGCTTCATGGCTTTAGTCCATGAAGTGTCAAAATGGAAAATCTGCCTCAGAATATGCTTCCATGCTAGTCCCAGTCACACCTAGCATCTTTGTGCTAATGGAAACACCAACATGGTTGCCAAAAACATGGAGAAGAGAGGCCAACATTCCATCAATGTCACAGGACAAGATGTTCCACATAAAACCTGAGCTTACAGCCCAGAAACCAGAGTGATTGTTTAACCACAGGAATGTTTTAAGTAGTCCTGGATCTACTGCTCAAACAAACTTCCACTGCTCTCACATCAATCTTTAATTAAGAAGAAGAAGAAAGAAAGAAAGAAAGAAAGAAAGAAAGAAAGAAAGAAAGAAAGAAAGAAAGAAAGAAAGAAAGAAAGAAAGAAAGAAAGAGAGAAAGAAAGAAGAGAAAGAAGAGAGAGAGAGAGAGAGAGAGAGAGAGGAGAGGGAGGGAGGGAGGGAGGGAGGGAGGGAGGGAGGGAGGGAGGGAGGGAGAAATCATCTTTTATCTATTGGCCAAACTAACAAACTAAGATTTACATGGGTGGTAAACAAAGAGAAAATACTCAGTTTGGTAACTGAATAAGGTGGCTTACGATGCAGATGCAAGAACGGAAGCTAACACATCGTCTTCTCTGGTCCCCAAATTGGGACTGAAACATATAAACCAAGGTATTCTCTCACCTAGAAATAGATGATCTAAAAGGAGGTTAAGATATACAATAGGAACCAGGGTAATGTTTTTCTTAATTAAAACATTTGAATTTTCCTTAATGACCAAAGAGAAAATTCAAAGTTGATTAGACACCTGCATGAGTCATCTATAACTCTAGGAGCTTTCTAGATATGATCTTTTTAATCCCCCTTTCTAGACCTAAGAAAACAGTTTTTCCTGAGTCCTAGAAAATGCTATCTGTCCACAAGGTAGAAACACTGGAATGAGCATGACAGGCAAATACGACCCTGGTTTGTGAGCTGGGGTTGAATCATGGGCTCCAGGGTCTTGCATTTAGAGCTTCCAGGCAGTTGTCATCATGATGATGAAGTACACGTCTGTGTCGATGGATGCACTCACGCCTGCATAGTAGTTCATGAATTCCTCAGGAGTCACCTGCAGGGGAAATGTTTGACACAGAAAGGAAACTTTGCTTCCCGCTCTTTCAAGGGAGGCCATCTTTCCCCTGTAAAGAGAAGTGGCACCGTTGCCATCCAGGAGGCTTCATGTGGGTGTGATCTTGCGTGAGCAAAGGTAAGAACACACAAAGCTGAAGATGCTAAGAAGAGTGACTCAGAGGAGGAGAGGAAGAAAGTCTTGAAAACATCCAAACAGGCCTACATGGAAAGAGAGGCATGAAGGGTTAGCTTTTCTTTAAAGGAAAGAGTCATTTGGTTAGGATGCCTGAGCCTGCAACTCAGAAAAGGGAGGCTATGTTTTAAAATTGTACTTAATACTGTCTTTCTGGGGCATTCCAGAAACATGCCCTGTGTCAGATAAGTCATATGTCACCTTTCAGACAATGGAGTTCTGCCCTGTGGGTAGTGAAACAAATTTCTAGTAAATATGCCTGGCTTATAAGTGTTTCTAAGATACAAATTACTCATTCATGGCTCAGAATGAGCAAAAATTTTATTTTCCATCCCTAATCTCCAAGCCTACCCCGGGTTATCTCTTCACCATATGCCTATTACTGTCTCAAACAATGTGCTTATGCATAATAGGATTTTATAAGGGATAAAATAGTATCTGTCTCACGTGTTAATGGGAGAAAGATGGTGTGTGTACTGTAATGCAAGCATGTTTTCTGATGCAAGTAGTTGAGCCAGAATGATCATTGTCTTCCTGGTTAACAGACCTAGATGGCTAGTTAATTTACCCAAAGCAATACATCATCTATTATGAAAGGATGAAGAAAAGTGATGGCAGCTATTTGGAAAATTCATTTTCTCTGGTTAACACAATTATTGGCACTCACAGGGGACCCAAAATATTATAAGACAGGAAACCCATAAGTAACTAAAAGCTTTCAAGCCTGTGGCAGCACAGTTTTCTCTCTCCAAGTCCTTGGAAATGTGCCTCTCTTCTAAAATCATAAGTCTTGCCAGGGCCTAGTGGTTCATGCCTGTAATTCTAGCTACTCAGATGTTGATATCTGAAGCTCAAGGCTCAAAGCCAGCCTGGACAAAAAAATTTGTGAGATTCTCATCTACAACTAATCAACAAAAAGACACAAATGGAACTTAGGGGAGAGAGAGAGAGAGAGAGAGAGAGAGAGAGAGAGAGAGAGAGAGAGAGAGAGAGAGAGAGAGAGAACTAGCTTTCAACTAAAACAATCCAAGTGAGATCATGAGGTTGTGAGTTCAAGCCCTAATACTGGGCACCAAACAAGCAAAAAGAAATCATAGGTGCTTACTGGCCTTCTTTGCTGAGATTATTACTGCAAAGATAAAAGAAGTCAAAAAGTCACAGGAGGGGCTGGGGATATGGCCTAGTGGCAAGAGTGCCTGCCTCATATACATGAGGACCTGGGTTCGATTCCCCAGCACCACATATACAGAAAATGGCCAGAAGTGGCACTGTGGCTCAAGTGGCAGAGTGCTAGCCTTGAGCAAAAAGAAGCCAGGGACAGTGCTCAGGCCCTGAGTCCAAGCCCCAGGACTGACCAAAAAAAAAAAGTCACAGGAGTCACAGATGTTTCCTTCATGACATTTTCCAGCCCCGCCTGGTAAAACAAGGGAAAACTTTAGGGGAAAAAAAAGGCATTGAATTGAATCAATAGTGACAATGGGTTTATCAGGGGTCTATAACTACAAATAAATAATATATGCACAGAAAGTAATTGTGCTCTATTTAAAAGAATTTTTCAATTCCTCTATATCAACAATTCCTGGTGCACTTGAAATCTGATTCAAAAATACAAATGTTTGAATCACTTTTCATAAGCATTTTCATTATGTCCTTTAATTGAGACAGCCCTGTAAAGTCATATGACTTTGCAAAGTTTCATCATCATGCTATATGAGACTATTGCATTTAGTCATTAAAACAACCATTTCTGAATATTTTAATGCTAAAGATCTCAAATATGATTGTGTATAAAAGTCAACGGGCTTATGTGCTAAATATGCAAAATATTAGGTTTTGTGGCTGCGAGGCAGCCATCTGAGTTATCAATATATGCTGCTGCTGATGATTGTAAAGAGTTGGATATTATTATAAGGTGTTTGATGTTCAGATGACATCAAATGCTGTAACTGCGAAAACCTCAGTAAAATTTGTAAGTAGTGAAGAGGTCATTGTGGCTGATTAAGATAAATGTCAAATGGCAGAACTGGAAACTTGAGTCAGACAGGGCTACTCTGACTGGAGTTAGAAGAACAACTGAGGTTTCCCCAGGCAACAAGGAGGAACCACCTGCAGAAAGAAGCAAGACACTCAGGGTCCATGGAGAATTGGGCGAGTTAGAGGAAGTGGCAGTTGGCTATTTTTCCAGTGACATCTTAAACATCAAAGGCCAGCTTCACAAAAAGAAACACACAGTCCTGTTATTTTTATATGAAGTATTTAACTTCCCTACAAAATCTAGGCTCTCTTTATTTTTACCTGCCTCCACAGCCTATAATAGTGAATACTTCTCCATCCTTGACTGGAAAAGAAAGGTCCCCTTTCTTTCCCACCTCTAATGACAAGCCTACTCATAAACTTCTATAGAAAATACAGAGGGAAATTCCATTTAGAAGGGGAAGGCTCATTTCTTCTTCCCAGAACCATGTCCCTTTCCCATCTACTGTTCCACTTACTCTGACAAGTGTGCCCAAAGGGTTAAAAGGTCACACACCCCAAGGTATTATTGCTGTCAAAGGAAGCCAAAAAAAGAACCCCACCACAATCATCATAACAGCAGACATGGATTTATTTATATTACGGATGTTGGTAAAAGTTTACATTTTCGGGCTGGGAATATGGCTTACTGGTAGAGTGTTTGCCTTGCATGCATAAAGCCCTGGGTTTGACTCCTCAGCACCACATACACAGAAAAAACCAGAAATGGCACTGTGGCTCAAGTGGTAGAGTGTTAGCCTTGAGCAAAAGGAAGCTCAGGACAGTGCTCAAGCCCTGAGTTCAAGCCCCCAGGACTGAAAAAAAAATTTTTTTTAAATTACATTTTCATTTTAGACAAAATAGTGGATCTATAATCCCCCAAAATCCTAAAATTTTTATTATCTTAAAGGTAATGACTAATGAAAATAGGGTAGTTGTTTTTATTTTCAAGTTCTCTGTAACTTAAAAATGAAAGTTAACTTTAAAGCATATAAACAAAGAATCAAGGTATATTTTTGTCTCTGGCATTCCTTTTACCAGAAGCTTCCTTTCAAAGGTATTTGCATAGATGCTCAAATAAGGAGACAAATGATGCCAGGTGGAAAAATGTAGAAGGCACCAAACATTTAGAAAGTCCTGTGATACTGTTTCCCAAAATTGAATTAGAGTCTCATTTTAAAACTCAGCATGTTGGATTGTAGTCTAGCCATGGGAATATAACTAGGTGACCTGGGCAAATCCACTAACTGCGAAGTAAGTGGAGAATCTAGTCAAAATACCACATAGGGACTCCCTAGAAAACATATGTGTCTGAGTCTGTGTGTTTGATATATGTGTTTTCTTACTTTAGTTTTCAACTTTCTGGATATTTTCTACAGAAATATATTCTTCTCTTCTTAACCAATTCAGTATCAATGTATTAAGATGGATAAAATATCTTGAACCAACAATTTATCCATTTAAATTTCATGAATAAACTTACCAATCCATCTTTGTCATAAGGTGAGTCAAAGTTATCCAGAAATTTCCTGAAGACTTGTTCTTCTGTCCATTCTCCATTTTGGTACTTTGGATGGTGTTTTACATTATATACCTCACGAAGATCTTCAATTGTTATAACACCATCTCCAGTCTTGTCTAGCTTTCTAAAAGCTTTCATAATTACCTCTTTCCTGGCTCTGGACATTGGAGGCTAGATAAATAGGAAATCACATTTGTATACATGCAAATGAGCTCTTCATGTATAATATGTGAAAGAGTATATTATTCCATTCAATAATATAAACTTATTCCTAAGCCTCTGAATAGAAATGCATTATAATTGCTTCAGAAAATCCTTCCGCTTATTCAGTCTTCTGCCCACCCCCTCCACAATGTATTCACAACTTCCGAAACACGAAACCTCAAAGTAGCCAAATCAAACCATGTGAAAGCCAAGCGTGACAGCTAACACTGATTCACAGAGCCACTTACTCTTAGTGTGAGAAGAAATTCATTGAAGTCTATTGTTCCATTTCCATCTTTATCAAATCGCCGGAAAAGTTCTTCAGCTTCTTCCTTTTCCATGACTACAGCATAATCATTTAACCCTTTCAAAAATTCTTTGAAATCAAGGGTTCGGTTGTTATTGTCATCCATAATTCTAAACACTCTGGAAAACATAGACACACATGAGAAAGGAAAATAAATAACCCCCACATGGAGTAAATACATGAACACTCTACAGATTTTGTTTTTATTTCGTGTGTGTGTGTGTGTGTGTGTGTGTGTGTGTGTGTGTCAGTACTAGCACTTGAACTCAAGAACCTGGACACTATGTATCCAAGACTGGTTCTCTGCCACTTGGGTCACAGTTCCATTTCTGGCTTTTGGTTGGTTTATTGGAGATAAGAGTCTCATGGACTGTCCTGTCCAGGCTGGCTTTGAACTGGGATCCTCAGATCTCAGCCTCCAGTGTAGTTGGGATTACAGGCCTGAGCCACCTGTGCCTGGTTGAATTTTTGCTTTTGTTGTTTGTTTGTTTGGGTTTTGTTTGGTTTGGTTTGATTCTTTTTTTTTTCATGTAAAATACAGACGTCTTAGACTCTTCTCTGTTCTCTCCTGCCAAAGGCTCTTATAAAGAAAAACATGCCTCTAAAACACACACACACACACACACACACACACACACACACACACACACACACACACACACATTCAATTGCACCATATAATTCTAATTGCATGGGGTATGCAATCGTTTTGATCTTGCCTGTGGCCTAAGGACCAGGAGCTGAGGTCTTGATCCCTAGCTGGTGACGCTAGGGGAAGGTGACAGAGCCTTTAGGAGGTAGGCTTAGTGCAACAAAGTTATGTCCTGAAGGGTTTGTCCTTGAAAGGAACACTGGAACCTTGGCCCCTTCCTGGTTTTCCTCCTCGCTTCCTAGTTGCCCTAAGAGAAATGGATTTTCCCCACTGCACACTTCTTTGCTGTTCTGCTTTCCCACAAGCCCAAACTCCATGCAGCAAATAGACTATTGAAGGAAACCTCTGAAACAATGAACCAAATAAACTTTTCTTCCAAGTATTATTATTATATTATATCAAGTATTTGGGGTTTTTTGTACAAACCTGGAGAAATAATAACACATGGAATGTTTTTTTCAAGCATCTCTCTTTGTTCATAAATCCCAAATTTCCCCATCTCCCAATGAAAGGGAAACAGAAAAGATAGGTAAGCCTTTTTAAAACCCTCTGTTACCATGTTCCAGAACCTAGAATAGAATGTAAACATGGTTTCTCATTTTCTAAAACATATTTCTATAAAGCACATAAAATGTATTGATGGTGTTTTAGCTAAAGGAAACCTCACTTAGAAACATTCCTCATGATATCCAAATATGCCTGACTGCCTTCAAATGTATGGTACCTGTATAACTATGTTCTGTGTTTAATTTTAATTCCTCAGGTCATTCCATCAATCTTGTCCTACCCTGCTAGGGTAGGACAAACTTGTCCTACCCTGCTATATATTTCCTTCTCCTCCACCATCTACCACCACCCTTATCACAGCTCTGAGGATTTTCTGTTTTCCTGGCATTCTAATAGGTAGAAAGATGTTTCAATTAAGATGCATAAGATACACCTTGATTTCAAGATCTACTGCTAAAATTGGTTGTAATCTTGCACATGGCTTTTGATTTTTCTAAATCTCTCTCACTTTTGTACAAAAGAGAACCGTTAATCTTTAGTTCCCTAACATCAATAATGGGTAATTTTTAGTCACAATTTATACTTTTTTCTGTTAGTTATATATCAAAATGACAGATTCATACATCATTTCATTTCAAACTTCATTTTTAAAAAGCACTCTTTGAATATATGCATTAAGCAGACTAAAACATAGCACCCACATGGGCAAAGACCATGACTGTTTAGTTACTGCTCAGTGTTTCCTATGTAGCAGTCATTTTGCCAATACCAATAGCTGGATGAATGAATGAATAAACCGACAAGTAAACAGCACTACTACAGGAAACAAGCTGATTAGTTTCATGTACAACGGATTAAAATCATACATTAGTAAAGCTCCTTGTATAATTCAACAAAATTAAACATTGATTTAGTGCCAAAATTGGACTAAGCTCTGTGAGAAGGAATAGATAGGTGAAGAAGTCAGCCTCTGACCTAAAGGAATTTGTTGTAGGAAGAAAAAGGAAGGAAGGAGGGTGGGGAGGGGGTGAGAGAGAAAGGGGGGGAGAAAATGAAGCTAAAAAATTAAAAAGAATGATCAGTAGCTTTGTGTGAAGAGAGAGGGATGAAGTTCAGGGCAACAGCAGTGTCAATGATTCATTGGGACATCTGGGAAAACTAGGGGATAGATACTGAGGAAGAAATAAGTAGAACTCACATGGAAAATTAAGTCCACAGAAAAATCTAAAGAATATTTAATGTCCTTAAATTCTAAAAAATTTGAGCTTTAGTATTGAGTTTTTCAAACAAAAATCACTCCCTGGTTTTCATAAGCAGTGACATTACCAAAGTAAAAGCTAAGAAACCCCTAGACATGCAAATTTGAATGAGTTGGAAAACCAAAGCAATGGAACCCATAAGAATACTATAGTAAGAGTCCAGGAAATGATACTGGGTGTTTTAGCATGAGCAACTGAGATAAACATTTTAAATGAGATCACAAGATAATGTAAATATACAGTCATCAGTGTGGTGGGTTGATGAAGATAATTCTCAAGTTTTCAGTCTGGAGATCTCTAAGAGTGGTAATTCCATTGAAAGCTGAGGAGCTGTCCAGGGAGCTCTGTTTCCAGGAAGGGACAATGGATTTTGATTTGTAAGGCAACTATTGAAGGTATTAACTGCATAGCTGAGGAGTTAACTTATTAGCTAGTGTCCTTTTGAGTTAAGAAGACGCAAAATCTGAAATTAGTGTAGAGATCAAAAGAAAACATAATGTCAAGACTACAACCCAGATGCCCCTCTACAGATGAATGGATCCAAAAAATATGGTACCTATACACAATGGAATACTACATAGCGATTAGAAATTATAACAAATTGGTATTCACAGGGAAATGGTCAGAACTTGAATAAATAATGTTGAGCCAGACAAGCCTAGAACACAGAAAACAAAGGGGCATGGTCTCCTTGATATATGACTGTTAAGGAGGGCGGGGGGCACAGTAGAGACCAGGCCTGCGAAACAATAAACTTCTTGTCAAATGGTATTTCCCACAGGTTTGGGTCAGCGACCTTACATTATGTATCTAAAACCAAACAACTACTAAACATAAAAAGGTCTAAAATAGACCTCTCAGTGGATAACCTCAATAGCTATGTACGTATGATCATATAAGAAAAGCAAACTCTATCATATAAGCAAACTCTATTGTTGATGTTATATTTAAAGTTCTAGGTGAATTTCCTTTGGCATATGCCAAGTGGCTACTGTATATGTTTTTCTTACACTGGGTATTGTATATATGCCTACCTGATCTAGGGAAGGGAAAGAAAACAAGGGTATAAGATATCACAAGAAATGTACTCACTGCCCTATTATGTAACTGTACCCCTTTTGCACAACACCTTGTCAACAAAATTTAATTCATAAATTAAAAAAAGAATAAAATTTTTAAAAATCTGAAATGACTGCCAATAATAAAATGTTCACATCTATGGAATAGGATTGTCTCAAGTTTTTCACATAAGTGTCATCATCATCTTTCACATTAAAAAAAAAAAAAAGACTACAAAAGGAGCCAGGGTAAAGATGAGCTACATCAAAGTGGGCAAAATGTCTGAAGAATTAAAGATGCTAGGTACAGAGTCTGGGGAAATACCTATATTTCTCAGACAATTGGAAATGACTGAGAAAGAATATGTACTGTGGAATACCACCAAATATCAAAATGAAAAAAATGATGAAGGTGCAAAAATAACAATTTCGGTCATCCTAATCTTGGCCAGAATGAAGTCTTAAGAGAATGTGGGAAGACTGTAATATGAGCCAATATTTCCCAGAAGAATGAGTGTCCTAAGGGTTGTCAGTTGGGAGTATGCAGCCTGAAGGCATGTTCTTCAAAGATAGATTTGGCTAGAAGCACAGAAATGAACAGGATCTTAGGGTTACACTGAAACAGTATTTACCTCTCAATAGCCCTAAAGGTAGGGACAGAGAAAAATAGATGTCCTCACTTGAGTTGAGGAGAGACTTAGGGAAACAGAGGCCAGTAAGACAAAAGGAGACAGACAGAATATTTCACAAAAAGGCTATGGACGAGATGATATCTACTTATGGTGGAACTGCTAAGACTCTATGAGGGTACACTAGTACCAGCGAGTAAAGAAGGATTTGATTGCATGCATCAGGCAGTGAAGGGCAAAGTGTGGATTCTCAGAGTTACAGCAAGGATGATTAAGGATGAAAGAGGTAGAATTTGGGGTGATACAATGTTGAAAGGATGTAAGATGATCTTCCCATTGGACGACAGCTTGGCTCCTAGAGTCTATGCATACATAGCCTAGGCCCCTGCCGGATAGAGCCAAGCTTAGTCTGGGAAGTGGGACTATTAAAAGAGGTATCCAATGTGCTTGTTAGCCTCTGGCTGGATGTGAAGCTTTTCACCGCTCTGGGTCAAGTTTGGAGAACCCAGCCATTGACATGCTATAGGTCTCTTGAATACAGCTTCTCACGAGGCCCATTTATTAGATGTTTACTTTCCTTACCTCTTAGTCCTCCATGGGGCCTGGAGAAGCTTGCTCGCTCAGGAAGCTATCAAAATGTGTACAAGGCCTGCTCTGGGGCAGACACTTGATTTAGTAGGCTCAAATGCCCAGGTTCTGTTCCCTAGACTCATGTTGTCTTCTCTCTTGCATTTCTCAATCCTGACAACTATTCACACTATCAGAGAGCACGATGATGGGACTCACTCCCGTGAGAGCCCTGCAAGCAGTGAGCTGTCCATCATCCCACAGGCAATCCATGACTCTTAGGGGTGAGGATGATTGTGCAGGGGAACTCAAACTCAGTCATCATGGCTGCCCTGCTGTTCCTTCCATCCTCTTCCACCCCAGCTTCAGGGATGACCTCTCTCATGTCATGTCAGGTGTCTCTACTACATAGACATGGTTCTCCTTTTATCTCAGACTGTCCTAGGGCCCCCCCCTCTTGTCACAAACACAAGCTTTACTAAATCAGAGACTGAAAACAAAAAGATAGTCATAAGAGACATGATTTGTCCAAACTCATGGAGGTGATATTAGCCTCTCCTAGATGTCTTCATTTTTTACTTCTTCTGCCACCCTCCCCCACCCCCATCCTACCTGCCAAGCCCTTTGATCCCTGCAGAGCCTCTGGCCAGGCACTGCAGCCGCAGTCTTTCGATGGGATCCGTGGCTGTTGTGAGCTTTCTCTTGGACTGGATTGCCATCTCTCGGTCGTGGCGTGCTGTCCCAGCCATCTGGAAGGAGAACCCACAGCGCATGAGTGGAGCTCAGCTCTGGGGCCTGCAGGCGAAGCAGCCTCTCTAAGGAAGACATGTGCCGTTCTCTTTGTCATAAATTATCTCCTATCTCCAAGAATTCTCATTTTGTTACTATGCTAATTGTGGGACTGGCATATTTATTAGTTACTTAGTCCTGAGAATACCTGTGTTCCCTAGCTGGGGCAACAGGTTTAAATGAATAGCTATTTCCCAATATGCTTTCATATTTCGGAAGTCCTCCTCCCTCCATACAAAAAAATAATAATAAGTATAATAGGGAAGGAAAGGGGAGCAGGTGACAAGGAGACAGAGGATGGCAAGAGGCCATATTAGACAGAGAAAATTAGAACAAAGCATGGCATGCACATATAACAGAAGTGACATATAAACTCCTTATTCTGTATAATTAATATGAGTTAATAATACAAAATAAGTTTCTAACTTCTTTGCACTCTCACTTAGTATATCTCTTTATTTAGAATTCTCTATATTCCTTTGCCCTATTTCTTCCTTTCTCTAAACTCTGTTTTGATGAATCTGCTTCACTGAAACTCTCAACACTTGCTTAGACATGGATGATCTTTACTAGTAACCATGACACTGTTATGTCCACCTGGGTTGGCAGGTTAATGTATATTAACACCTAACAAGGTTCAAGGATAGGAAAAAATTAACCAAAACTATCTCTCTGTCTCTTTCTTCCTGTCTCTGCCCAACTCTCTCTTTTTCCTTCCTTCCTTCCTTCCTTCCTTTCTTCCTTCCTTCCTTCTTCCTTCTTTATTCTCTCTCTCTTTCATTCTCTCTCTCTCTCACAAACACACACACGGTATTTTTTTTGCTATAGTTTGCTTGTTGTATTAGAACTATTCTGAAATAAGGGTGAGTGTGAGAGAAGTAAAATTCTGTTTCCCCAGAACTATTGCAGCAGTGGGGAAAAAAAAACGAGACAAGGAAGCTGGAGAGCTGAGTTCTAATCCTGCCTCTTTAACCCACCCCTGCTAACATCGGAGTCAGTCTACAAACCACTTGTCTCCTAGACAATGGATTAGATGGTCTTTAAATTGCTCCCAAACCTACTAGTCCCATGAATGTGTCCACTGATTGAATTAGAAAGACCTAGAGAAACCAGGTAATTTGAGTCAGCCAGACAACACTATGGATCCAAGGACTTCAGAGTGTTGAGAACACAAAACTTTTAAAGATCACCGGTGACCACATCATCATTTTGCACAGCTGGAAACTGAGCATGGCATAAATACGTGTGTGGCTCCTGGCAAGGCCTTCTCACTATGCCGTCAGCAGAATAGAGACAGCAGAGCACCCTGCACCACAGCAAGGGTGATGACACAGGTAGAGCTCTCTTTCTGTGCTTCTGAAACTACACTGCTGCCATCATAGCAGTCCCAATACCAGGAACAATGGAAATTGACATTTCAACTTCTAACGTGTGAACTTTGGGAGACACGTCTAATCAGACAAGAACAGAGGTTTGTTTTGTGAAATAGGCCCAAATGGGCTTTTGATTCCCAAGCAGGATTCTTTCTATTCCACTAGCTCTCTGACATAGTATAGGAGAGGTCCAAAGTACAACCTAATCATGCTCTGTAGTAAGTCAACAATGTAGAATCCAGGCAGACAAGTCACTGAGAGTCCAGTGTGCTGACCTGCTCTGCTTCCTGACATTGAGACCACCCAGTAGTGATGTAGCCTATTCCTATACAATCTAATTTGATAAATTCAAAAAAATTACATAGTTAACTGTCAGCCTACCATAGAACTTGAAATGCCCATTTAACCATGACGTTAAATCATTTACTCACTCAATTCATCAACAAAAAGAACTACTATGTTTTGTATACTGTCAAGGCAAGGTGCTGGAGCAAAAGCTGGCAGTGTGAAGGAATAGGCAGAGAAGCAAAGTCTTGCATAGCTTGGATTGTTGATCCTTCTGGGCCCAAAAGATTGTAAGAACCAAGAGGGACTTTAGACGAAGTAAAATCTCTGGTTAAGGAAAATACTCAAACCTCTACATTTGCATAATGTGACAGGATATGGGACAGAAATATGTCCCCAAATGCGTCACTAACATCACAGCACTGCTCAGCAGAAGAGTCTGACATTTGTGGTGTGGAGTCTGCCCAGCCAGGCTTGTGCAAGTCTGAAAAGGGGCTCCCAGCCTGATACTCGTGGCTGCAGCGCCACCAAGTGTTCACTCAGTGTCTGCACATGTCTGAGACTAAACATTTTCTGAATACTGCACACAGAGGTACCGGGCAAAGAGAATACAGCATTAGCAGCCTAGGGAGAATGTTGAACCTTGTTATTGAGTTGCAACAAATCACAAAATTAGAACTAATATGGCTTTGGAGTGCAGCTTTCTGGCAGTGTCATTTAGCATTACGGCCAATGGATGATAGTAGTTACTGGAGTGCCGGCTGTGACAGTTAACAGAAAAAAAGCGCCGCATATTTTAGACAACAGATGCGCCAAAGGCTTAGGCTAGTATAACTGGAGAAATGCAAAGATTTTGGTATGGAGACTAGGAGCACAAGGGAAGGGAGATGAATAGTTATGGAGATTGGGATGGAGAATGGGAAGCAGAAGCAAAAATCTTGTGGAAGGAGGAAACAGGCCCAACATCACAAAGAGCCTGAGGCAAGGGGTTGTGTGGGTAGACCACAATGGTTCTTAAAAAGGACAGGGCTGGACAACAGACAAAGGCCTAATATTCGTCATCTACAGAGAACTCAAAAAACTAACCCCCTCCAAGCCCAGTAAACCAATTATTAAATGGGCAAAGGAGCTAAAGAGAGACTTCACAAGAGAAGAGATAAAAATGGCAAAGAAACATATGAGGAAATGTAAAGGAATTGCAAATAAAAACAACCCTGAGATACCACCTCACTCCAGTTAGAATGGCCTATACTCTGAACTCAGGCAACAACAAATGCTGGAGGGGGTGCGGGGAAAGAGGAACCCTTCTCCACTGTTGGTGGGAGTGCAAATTAGTACAACCACTTTGGACAACAGTATGGAGGTTCCTCAAAAAGCTCAACATAGACCTACCCTATGACCCAGCCATACCATTCCTAGGCATGTATCCTGAACAACAGATCTCAGGATATCAAAAAGACGTCTACACATACATGTTTATCGCGGCACAATTCACAATAGCCAAAATATGGAAACAACCCAGATGGCCCTCTACAGATGAATGGATCCAAAAAAATATGGTACCTATACACAATGGAATACTACATAGCGATTAGAAATGATTAAATATTGGTATTCGCAGGGAAATGGTCAGAACTTGAATAAATAATGTTGAGCCAGACAAGCCTAGAACACAGAGAACAAAGGGGCATGGTCTCCTTGATATATGACTGTTAAGGGGGGGGGGGGGGGCACAGTAGAGACCAGGTCTGTGAAACAATAAACTTCTTGTCAAATGGTATTTCCCACAGGTTTGGGTCAGCGACCTTACATTATGTATCTAAAACCAAGCAACTACTAAACATAAAAAGGTCTAAAATAGACCTCTCAGTGGATCACAGTAGCTCAATAGCTATGTACGTATGATCATAAAAGACAAGGATAAGCAAACTCTATTGTTGACGGTATACTTAAGGTTCTAGCTGAATTTCCTTTGGCGTACGCCACGTGGCTACTGTATATGATTTTGGTACACTGGGTATTGTATATATGCCTACCTGATCTAGGGAAGGGAAAGAAAAACGAGGGGGTAAGATATCACAAGAAATGTACTCACTGCCCTATTATGTAACTGTACCCCTTTTGCACACCTTGTCAACAAAATTTAATTAATAAAAAAAAAAAAGGACAGGGCTGGAGCTGGGACTGGGGCTGGGAATATGGCCTAGTGGCAAGAGTGCTTGCCCCGTATGCATGAAGCCCTGGGTTCGATTCTCCAGCACCACATATGTAGAAAATGGCCAGAAGTGGTGCTGTGGTTCATGTTGGCCGAGTGATAGCCTTGAGCAAAAGGAAGCCAGGGACAGTGCTCAGGCCCTGAGTTCAAGGCCCACAACTGGCAAAAAAAAATTTAATTTTGCTTTTAAGTACCATGAAGCTATTCAAGAGCCCTTGCAGGATGGAATGTGAAATGCTGAAAATACACAAATGTCTGTCACTTCATGATTTAAGCTAATCCTTGGAAGAGGAGAGAAACAGTAAAACTGAGGTCTGTATTTTATTGGCTTGTCTTTGGTTCCTCCTAGTGGTGAAAAGAAAACTAAAACTATTCTCTCCTCTCCTCTCTCTCTCTCTCTCTGTCTCTCTCTCTGTCTCTCTCTCTGTCTCTCTCTCTCTGTCTCTCTCTCCACGCCCCCCCCCGTCTTGTCTAATTACTGAAGAGGCCACATGAGGAATCATAGATCCACACACCAGAAACACCAAACCAAACTCTTCCACAAGCTCTTATTGTAAAAATATAAAGGAAATGCTTTATCCTAATCTCTCAAACAGCTCATCCCTTTTTGTTTTTCTGATACTATACTTCTGCTTCGCCTCTTCCAGAAAATACACAGTGCTCAAAGGCACGGAGGAAATAGAAGCACAATGAACTTGAAGCGTAAGCACTGACCCTGTGTGGATGACGAGAGGGAGGGAAGCACAGAAAAGGCTACCCTGGAGGCAGAAGGGAAGTGATGGAGGGAAGGGCTTCTTCTGACTGACCTATTGAGGGTCACATAAGCTCCTCTAGAGCAGTAAATTCCTGCCAAACAGTGTGATTTTTTTCCAAAGGATTCCTTTGCCTCTTAATGTGATCAAGCCCACTTTCCTCGCAGCTAGACTATGTGATGAAATCTATTTTTAGGCATTTCTATAATTGTTAAATACAAGTACCACTATATTGGCCATTTGCAATAAAGAGGGACTATAATAGTGTCATGTAATTTACAACAGTCTACTATGTGAAAAGGAGAAGGGAAGAAGACAATGCAGAGAGCAAGCTGCTGACTCCACTAGGAGGGCCTCAAACTAGTTCTGGGAAAGTGGAAAATGTTTTCTTCCCCGCCAGCCCTCATCTGAGCCCCAGCTCTCCCATCTCTGCTGGCTCAGCCTTGATTCTGAGCTTCGTAACACTTTCTCTGGAGGAAGGTGGCCTGAAGGGAAACCTTACACTTTTATGTCGCATCAGTATCCATTATGAATACAAGTATAAATTTCTCCTACCATGTCACACCTGAAAGAGGTTCCAGCTGTATATCACACTCCAATGGTTTGAGCCAGGGCCAGAGATGCTAGTTTACAGCTATCTGCCTTCTCTCTCTTTAGCAGCCTGGGCTTGCTTCATTTAAAGGACCAATCCAGATGTTGTCTTGAAGTGTCTTATACCTACCTATTCCTTTATACATACTACTGGTCCTCTTCCATTCTTCCTCTTCTCTTCCCTCCTCTTCCTGCCACTCTTCCTCCTCATTCTCTTCCTCTTCCTTCTTTTTTCTTTTTTCTCCTTCTTCCTTCCTCTTCCTCCTCCTCCTCCTCTTCTTCCTTCTCCTCTTGCCTCTTCCTTCTCCTCTTCCTCCTCCCCTGCTCTGTCTCCCCAAGACTTGGCTCTCACTTCTGCCTCTTCTCAGCCTCTCAGTAGCACAGCCCTCCTGGTTCCTTACACTTTCCTTGCTCATGACCTATAAGTAATAAACCTTAAATGTGTTCCTATTGTGACACTGTCCATTTTGCCTCTCTCAATTACAGCACCGCAGCCTTCCTCGGGTTTTCTCAGGAAGTGAAGGAGAATACCGTCACACGGTAGAAATTCATTCCTTGCAGTCCTAGGGGCCAGATGTCCAATCCAAGACATGATTAGGGTTAGTGTTTGTTGAGAGCTGCTCTATCTGATTTCAAGGTGGTGTCTTGAGTGCTGTGTCCTCCATGGGGGACAAATGATAGGCTCTTCACATGACGGAAGGCATGGAGGGGAAGGAAGAGGCTCAATTTTGTTCAAGCTCATTCCTTAAGGTGGAAATTTCATTTGTAGAGAGGAACCTTTCTGATGTAGCTCCACTTGTTCATGTTATTGCCTCAGGGAGTAAGTTTCAAATCATAGCTCCAGACGCTGAGGGTGGCCTAGCATGTGGTTACAGAGTGAATGAATAGTGATGTCCCACCTCTGAAACTGAAATGAAAGACTGGACATGGAAACCCCAGTGAACCCCAGTGAACACCCAGCCAGGGTGAACGTTACTTCATCAAAGCAATCTGAGCTAAAGCAACTAAACAGGCCTTCAGCATTCTAGAAAACATTACTATGAGCCCTGCACTCATTTTTATCATTAGGGGGTATTATCGTAGTTCAGTGATTCTCAGTCAGAGATGATCTCACAACCTAGGCAACATTTGATGATTTCTGGAGACATTTTTGGTTGTTCCAATGAAATTGAAGAGAGTGATGGAATCTAGTGGGATGCTTCCAAACCTTCAATACACAAGACACATCCTGGCAACTAAGAAACATTCAGTACAAAATGGCAGTAATCCTGATTTTTTGAAGTCCTGCATAGGAAAAGGCTTAAGATGACCAGGGGAACTGTTGAAATCTGAAGTTGACCACATCCCTCACCAACTATAGGAAATTGATTGTGAGGAGGTGTGTTTCAATGTTTGCAAATGATTTAACACACGTCTTTAGAACCTAAGCTATAAGAAATCCAAAGACAGACACCCTTAAGTTAAAAAGAGTAGGACCTTGTAAGGAAAAATTCTAACAGTAGAGATAAAATAAAGACATGAAGACAGGGGGTATATAAACAAATATAGTTATTGCTGGCCATAATAATACATGCTTAGCCAAGTGCTTTCCATACATCAACCCATCACCTCATGTCATAGAAACTACTGGATATGATCATCCTATTACAGGAAGCCAGCAGACACCAGGAAGCCTAGTTACCAGCCTGAAACTGTGTCACAATAGAGACCAACAGATTCAGGGCTAGAAAGCCTATGTGGAGATACAGATAAACAGCTTTGAGAACTCAGAGAAAATCTGTGAAATTAGATGAAGGAAAGATATTTCTTTAGAGTAGTAATGGGATTCCAATGCAGTCAAGGAAAGAGACAGCTAGGCCCCTCATGAGTCCTTACTAAGAAGCCACAAACCCACTTCAGGTCCTCACTTGGGTTTTCTATATTTGCAACTCTGTGCAAACTTGTGGTTGAGATGAATATTTTTATATAGTCTTTTTTCTGGTTTCTTTATTTCATTCAAGTGATATGAGAAGAGGGCTTATATTGTTCACTAAACTCAAAATTATTTTATTGGTTCTCCCGAATCAATTAGTACATTACTACATACATAAGGATTTTTATTTGCTATTTTTCAACACTTTTTAAAAATTATTTCAATGTATGAAGCATATTTGCATTTAGATTGCATGCTTCTTCATGCCACTTACACACACTGGGAAAATAATCAAGCCTGGCATATTCCCAAATCTCCCCTGCCTAAGATTACGCATTTATACTAGATATTTAAGATTTGTGCTAAAAAATCTCTCAATAAGCATGATGTAGTTCATGTCAGCTACATCACAGCTTTGTATTCTTTCTACTGGTAACTCTTTCTACTTCTAAATCTTTACCTTACTGTCTCTGATAGATGCATTTAAAAATAATATTTCATAAGTACCATTGTCTTCTTGATATTTCATTTTAGTCATCCAACCAGGCCTGGTTCTCCTACTACAAAGTGAGGGAGAATTCTGTAAGGAGGTGCTAGAACCTGAGACACAATGTTTAAGATGATGCTCAATCTCAGGACCATGTCAACCCTGCACTTTCCCAAACCTGAAAATTAAAACCTTCTTATGTATTTTGTCAGTCACCCATTTTGCCCTACCCTGGTGCTGGTCCTGTATTCAATATACTTATTGAACATCTATTATAAGTCACACAATAGTGATTGATGCAACAGTAAAATTTCCAACCCTTAGAATGTCACATTCTTCTCTGTTACATATATATATATATATATTTTTTAATTAGCATCATTTAGTTGTACAAAGGAAGGACACGTCCAAATATACATACAATGTACTTTGACCAGACTTACCCACTCACTCTCCTTAATCCCTCCTCCCCACTTCCAAAACCAATCTCAAGAAGCTTCACTGTTCCCTTTCCACACATGTATAGAAAGTATTCTGATACTCTTCACCATCCTTCTTATCTGTTCATCCCCTTCCCCACTAGCACACATATTCCAGGCCTGTTTCCCTTTCCTACTGTTCATTTGTGTGACAGTGCGTGCTAATGGTTCAAAGGGCTCTGCCATGGTACCACCCTTTCATCCGCCTCACCCTTCCCCTGCTCCCACTTTCCCCAACCTTCCACCCTCTCTCATTCACCCAACAGCACTTAGCAAGTTCGTTTTTGCCATCCTCATTCAATGTATTTTGATCTCACTCCCTCTCGCTAACATTCACTCCCCCAACTCTAATCCCTTCAAGCATCCGTGCATCTGCCTAATTCATAAACGGACAAATTAACTCCTTGGAAGAAGTATAAGTGGCCAGTAAGCACATAAAGAAATTCTTGTTCAACATCTGAAAGGATCTGCAAATGCAAACAAGGCTGAAATTTCATCTTATTCCAGTCAGGATGAAAGAAGATTACATTCTAAGAGATCATTTTAATGAAGAGCCAGACTAAAGCCATTTTGAAGTCAGGCCCCACTTTACCACGCGAACCTGAGATAAGCAGGCCCTGTGAGCAAACCCAGGACAAGCTTATTAGGGCCCAGCCGGTCAAGAACTCTAACCGCCCCCGGAATGCCTCAAGCCCTGAGCCAATCAAATTTGTACCCGTGTCCTAATCTTGCTTGAATACCTGATTGCTGTAACTTTGTTTTTTGCCTTTATAAGCTCTGTAAAATCGCAACTCGGGGCTTCCTCCTAACCTCCGCTGTGTCGGAGTGTAGGACGAGGCCCGAGCAGCGGACCACTTGAATAAAGCTTGCTTTTGCATTTCGGAATGTCTGGCTCTTGGTGGTCTTCTTTGTGGTCTTCTCACGACTTCGGCATAACAGTTGGGGGCTTGTCCGGGATAACCCCAGAGACCCCCGAGACCCCAGACTCCGAAGGTAAGAAAACAGCGCTATTCATCTGTCTTGTCCTGTAATTTGTCTGTTTGTCTGTCTGCTTTGCTTCCTTTTTGAGGATGGCCATTCCGACTCGTATTTCTTGAAGGGGTTGTTGAAGCAGACATGCTTATTCGGCAATCCTGGGGAAACTGGGGGATGCCCCAGACTCTCCACCTTTGAAGGGGTACCCTTGGAACCCTGCCTTGATACTTATAGCGTGCGAGTCAGTTCAGTTTTTGGCCGGAACTGACCGGGAGGGCCTCCTAACCGAGACTCAACCCGGCCACCTTGTACTTGGGTCTACTCCTTCTGATTCTAGTTTACAGGAGACAGCGGGCCAACTTGGGAGATCTCCAACTCATAGCTTTTCTTTTTCTCAGGCCTGTGTGTTTTCCTCCTTTTGTATTAATTGTTTTGGGTTTTTTTAGCCTTTTGAACTGAACATCTGATCAGAGCTATGGGTAACATTCTATCTTGGGAACCTCCATCTAGCCCCCTAGACTTGATCCTAGCTCACTGGAAGGAGGTTAAGGAGATAGCTCAGTACCAAGGTGTGGCCCTTAAGAAGGAAAAGTGGGGGCTGGGGATATAGCCTAGTGGCAAGAGTGCCTGCCTTGGATACACGAGGCCCTAGGTTCGATTCCCCAGCACCACATATACAGAAAACGGCCAGAAGCGGCACTGTGGCTCAAGTGGCGGAGTGCTAGCCTTGAGCGGGAAGAAGCCAGGGACAGTGCTCAGGCCCTGAGTCCAAGGCCCAGGACTGGCCAAAAAAAAAAACAAGAAGGAAAAGTGGATCACCCTGTGCAAGTCAGAATGGCCCACCTTTAAGGGAACTAATTGGCCACCCGAGGGGAGCTTTGACATAGGTAAGATCAGGACTTTGCAATGCCTAATCTACACCCCTCATTTGGGCCATCCAGAAAAGAGAGAAACCAAGAAGGAATAGAAGAAATTGTACCCACCTGTCCTCCAGAGAGAAAGCACAGAGGAGGAAATGTTTCCCCTGCCATACTCCCCAACCCAGTTACAAGAAGAAGACTCTGAGGAAAATGTTTGAGCTGTGCCCTTCACTCGGGAGGGTACCGCCCAGTCAATTCCCCGATGCCGGCAGCCCAGGACACAGATGTGTCAGCCCTGAGTCCTGACCCGCAGCTGCCCAGGGGTGGACACGGGGCCAGCTCAAGCCACCCGCAGGCGGCGGGGAGTGATCCCACCATGCAGCGCTGTTATCTGTGTTGTTTGTGATTCTGACAGTCTCTTCTGTGTCAAACCTGCATAAGATGTACAGGCGACAGCTCACAATTAGTGTGAGTGTGCGCAAAAAGAAATCTGGGGGACCCCCACCCAGCCTTCTTCAGCAGAAAATTATTTGGTGTGCTAAAATGTTTTACTAAGACTACAAATATTTTACTAAGACCATCAAGCCCTGGAAAATGAGGCTGGAGAATGCTAAAATCATTTGTTAAAGGTTTTGTCTTAAAATATAGATGTTGCAGGAGTAAGATTGACAAAAATACCTCTTGCCACTGGAAAATGTACAGCCGATGCTTATTTTGCATGCTTTAAGATCTTTTGAATATGTATGTGTGTGTGTGCATGTGTGAGTGTGAACATGTTCAAGACTGTAGTATGATGCAAAATTAAGTTTAAGTTTAAATTCAAATGGTCAAGTTCGGCATTAAAAATGTTTTAAAAGATTAGTGCATTGTTTTTTAAAAAAAAAAAAACAGGAACTAGAGTTAAAAAAGGATTTCTCAGGGTTCTTTAACAGTCAAAAAGAAAAGTGGGTATCTTAATAAATTAAGACTTTCATTTAACAAAAGGCGAGATGGCGTGAATTCATCAGGCCCTATGGAGTCAGGATGGAGCCAAGAGAGGGCTTTCTTTCATCTTTGTTTTCAGGTGAACTTTGGAAACCTGGTGGTAAAAATGAATGATTTTACTGGAATTTCTAAACTGCCCCTTGAGAGGTACTAAGAATTGGAAAAGATTTTTTTAATTATTGAGAAGTTTATTTATCTGATGTGATCCGATTCCTGTGCTATTTTTGTAATTTGGATTTTAAAGGATATATATTAAACTAATGGGGATAGAAGTAAACTCTCATTAACTCTATGTATGTAGGAAGAAATGGCAAAATGGGCTAACGTTTCTCACTAATTTATTGAAAAGCTGAATGGATAAGTATTTCTTATTCTGTAATTGTAATTCTTGCATTAAGGAAAATTTGTCATTTGAGTTAAAAGGTCTTCATGCCATGCAGTAACTGGGACTGAAGAAAAAGAAAGGCTTCTTTTAAAACAAGCAGCCTGGAGGCAAAGGATGGCACCTGGTTTCAGAATGCCTGTGAGCTTCAGAGTTTTTACAATGCAGATAAAAGCTAAAGTGTTAGTGTTAAAGCAGAGGTTAGTAAAAAGGCTTTGGAAATCAAGAATACATTTCTAGATAAGAAATTTGGAAGTAAAATTGTCCTAAATGATTATTGCAAAGTGAGAAAAGGAGAATTATGGCTACCAAAATGTTTAATTGCCATTCCAGTTTCTTTGTAGGTTTTTTGTAACAGTTTCCAGCAGGCTCACAGAGGACAGGTGATTCCTACAAGTTTGTCAAGATGCAACAGTGGCCCTTAATAAGTTCCAGGTAAGAGCGTGCTGAAAAACTACTTCTGTGTGGACCACCTTGTTGCTTTTAATTGGAGTAAAGTGGCCTCTTGTAAGACTCATTGATCTGAAATGTGCAATTCAAAGCCAGCCCGGGCAAAGAAAGGTCCCTGTGAGAGTCTTCATCTCTAATCAGCCAGCAGAGTGCTGGGAACAGAGTCGTGAGTCAATTTGAGGCTCAAAGTGGTAGGGAGCTAGTCTTGAGCTGGAGAGCTGAGGGACAGCACTCAGGCCTGAGTCCAAGTCCAGTGGAAAGTCACTCATGGGACAAAAGTGATGGAGCATCCAGAGGCAGTAAGCCACTGCTTGGATGGCAGAGATGTTGTCAGATCCTAGAGTCACTCCTGTTTGGCCTTTCAAAAGTTAATCAGAGCCGGGAGGTCCTAGAAGAATAGTTCGTAAGCATGCCTTTCTAATGCCCATGTCTGTCTACTGGGCAGGAACTTGCCAGTCATCTGTGGTAGAGGGTAGTAAGAGGGTAAGAGGTTTATCAAATGGGAGGAGAGTTTAAAATCCCAACCCCATGCATCTACTCAAAGCCCTGACTGGCAGTGAGAATTTTAAGCTGGTACACCTGTTCAGGAAAGAAAGCTTGTAGACCTGAGATTGTGTCCTTATTGAGATCTGTTAAAGGCCTGCAAAGGTAAGGTAGGCATTTTTTTAGGTCATCAGAAATCAGTTCCCCAGCCCGTCAGGAAAAAGCTTTTACAAAATAGAATGTTAAAAGGCACAAATTTGTAAACCTGAAGTCACCTATCTGGGCTTCATATTAAAAGAGGGCAAGCGTTGGCTGTCAGATGCACGTAAAGAGACTGTGGTAAAAATCCCTGTTCCGAAGTCAGCCAGACAAGCCAGGGAGTTCCTGGGAACAGCAGGCTTTTGCCGGCTGTGGATACCTGGGTTCGCTCAGATGGCCAAGCCTCTATATGAAGCCACCAAAAACCTCCGAGAGTTTCATTGGACTGAGCAGTTGAAAAAAGCCTTTGAGGCAATCAAGACCTTCTAGAAGTCCCTGCCTTAGGGGCTTATTCACCGGACGTGAATAAACCATTCACAATATTTGTGGCTGAAAATAAAGGAATAGCAAAAGAGGTGCTCACCCAACCAATTGGACCTTGGAAACGGCCAGTCACCTATTTGTCAAAGAAATTGGATCCTGCCACCGCTGGGTGGCCTCCATGCTTAAGAATAATAGCTGCAGTAGCCCTCTTGGTAAAAGATGCAGATAAGTTGACTCTGGGACAGAACCTTACTGTGGCCACTCCACACGCTCTAGAGGGGGTGCTAAAACAACCACCTGACCAGTGGATGAACAATGCCCGTATGGTCCATTACCAGACCTTGTTACTTAACCCCACACATATCAGCTTCAGCGTACCTACAGCATTAAACCCAGCAACTCTGCTGCCGGATCCAGATCTTCAAGGGCCCCTGCATGATTGTGAGCAGATCCTGGCCCAAGCACATAGCCTCCGGCCAGACTTGCTGGATTCGCTGCTATCACATGCCCAGCACACCTGGTTCACCGATGGCAGCAGCTTCACCAATGGCAGCAGCTTCATTCGGGATGGAAAAAGGTATGCAGGTGCGGCGGTCACCACGGACATTGAGATAATGTGGGCAGAGGCACTCCCTCAGGGAACTTCTGCACAAAGAGCAGAACTAGTGGCACTAACAAAAGCCTTACAGATGGGAAAAGGAAAGACATTAAATATCTACACGGACAGCCGGTACACTTTTGCTACCGTGCATGTCCATGGAGCCATCTACCAAGAGAGGGGGCTACTGACAGCCGAAGGAAAGGAAAAACAAGCAGGATATTTTAAACCTCATCCGGGCCCTATGGGAACCAGCAAAGATTGCCATTATGCACTGTCCGGGTCATCAAAAGGGAGTTGATTCGGTGACTAGAGGGAATAACCTGGCCGACCAGGCAGTCAAGGAAGCAGCCCTCCAGCCCAGAGCAGAAGTATTGACTCTAGTAGACCCAGGGCCACGAGCTTTGCCTCCTGTGCCCCAGTATTCCCAAGAAGACTTGGAGTGGATAAAGAAAATTCTCATGGCCCACAAACCCCGGACAGAGAAGGAAACAATGACTGGTTGAAAACTTGTGAAGGGACACTTATCTTGCCACAAGGGCTGGGTAAGGGGAACCTTAAAAGAATCCACTGAACTTCTCACATGGGAACCTGAAGAATGCAGGACTTGCTCCGACACTCCAAAGTGAAAATTAGACAAGGAGATCAACTTATTGAAGATATTGTTAAAAATTGTAAGGCATGTCAGCTCACCAATGCCCAATCAACAAATATACTAAAAGTGCTCGCCTCTGTGTGGATAGGCCAGGCATGTATTGGGAAGTATATTTCACAGAAATTAAACCTGGAAAATTTGGATACAAATATTTGCTAGTTTTTGTAGACACCATTTCAGGATGGGTTGAAGCCTATCCGACAAAGCATGGGACTGCAAATGTAGTGGCTAAGAAGATCCTGGAAGAAATCCTACCCAGGTATGGCCTCCCACCACCATTGGGTCGAACAACTCACTGGCCTTCGTCTCAAAAGTAAGTCAGGGGGCTGGGGATATAGCCTAGTGGCAAGAGTGCCTGCCTCGGATACACGAGGCCCTAGGTTCGATTCCCCAGCACCACATATACAGAAAACGGCCAGAAGCGGCGCTGTGGCTCAAGTGGCAGAGTGCTAGCCTTGAGTGGGAAGAAGCCAGGGACGGTGCTCGGGCCCTGAGTCCAAGGCCCAGGACTGGCCAAAAAAAAAAAAAAAAAAAAAGTAAGTCAGGGAATAGCCGCTGCACTGGGGACAGATTGGAAATTGCATTGTGCTTATAGACCCCAGAGTTCAGGACAGGTAGAAAGAATGAATCGGACTCTAAAAGAGACCTTAACTAAATTGGCCTTAGAGACTGGCGCAAACTGGGTGTCATTCCTTCCTTTTTCTCTCTTAGAGTAAGAAATTCTCCCTATCAGCTTGGCTTTACTCCTTTTGAAATAATGTACAGGTACCCCCTGCTCATTATCCCTAGCCTTCAGACTGAATTGCTTGCTGATTTGGATGATACTGAATTTTTCTGTAAACTTGATTATTTGCAGCTCGCGCACAATAATATGTGGTCCCAACTTAAGGCATTATATGTGTCCACTTCTGTACCTACCCCCCATTTATTCAGACCAGGGGACTGGCTGTTCGTATGGAGGCATAACCCCAAATCCTTAGAACCACGGTGGAAGGGACCCTACATGGTGCTACTGACTACTCCCACCGCCCTCAAGGTAGACGGCATCGCTACTTGGGTCCATTACTCCCACGCCAGGCCAGCTGACCCCTTTGCCCTGGACGAAGACTACTGTGGTGGAACATGGGAGGTCTCCAAGCACCCGATTCAGCCGCTTTGCCTTCGCCTCAAGAAAAGAAAGTTAGACTGAATATTGTTATAATTTTCTTTTTGCCTTCTTTCCTTGCTACCCTGGCTAATGTTGATGCTATTTTGGCAGCTCACTCCAAAGTGGGGTGACCCCCTTATTTTAGCAAGTAGCAGGAGTCCTGTAAAGTCCCATGCAAGCAAGAAGGCATTGGTAGTTTTGGGCTTGCTCAGGAATATGGGTATAGCTACCCTACCCTTAGAGCACAGCTGAGAAGTTTACCATTCTATGTATTATTTTGTTGCTGACATTTGGATCCTAACACTATACAGCTAATGGTAAGTCTGTATAGCTGAAAGTTAATTTCCAGTTTGAAGTAATCCTGCAATCCCTTGGTAAAGTAGACTAAGGTTATAGGTTCCTGGCTAGGTAAGGTCAACATCCCTTTGTCAGCCTGAAGAAGCTAAAGAAGATGGATGATCTTCACCCATCAGCCCCCCTTTAAAAACAAGGGACCAGAGTTGTTTTTGGTTACTACTTTGGGCTCTATTGGCCCATGCCTTCTCTCTATATCATCCCCTAGACATGCAAGCCATTGAAATAGACAGAAGGGAAACATGATTGGCTCCCAAGTTACCAAAGAGAAAAGGGGAAAAATAAAGAGCCAGACTAAAGCCATTTTGAAGTCAGGCCCCACTTTACCACGTGAACCTGAGATAAGCAGGCCCTGTGAGCAAACCCAGGACAAGCTTATCAGGGCCCAGCCAGTCAAGAACTCTAACCACTGGGAATGCTTAACTCTAACCGCCCCCGGAATGCCTCAAGCCCTGAGCCAATCAGATTTGTACCCGTGTCCTAATCTTGCTTGAACACCTGATTGCTGTAACTTTGCTTTTTGCCTTTATAAACTCTGAAAAATCGCAGCTCCGGGCTTCCTCCTAATCTCCGCTGTGTCAGAGTGTAGGACGAGTCCCGAGCTGCGGCCCGCTTGAATAAAGCCTTGCTTTTGCATTTCCGAACATCTGGCTCTCGGTGGTCTTCTTCGTGGTCTTCTCGCGACTTAGGCATAACACTTAACTTTGTTGAGTTGGAATTACAAGTGATTTTCTAGGCTGTGAAAACTGGCTGGTTCAAAGGTCATTTTACTCACCCTTTTCTCTGCTCTATTAATCTTCCAGTTAGATGGTCATGAGAACAATTTCTCATGAAGAGAGTCCCAAACAGAAATATGGAAGAAAGTTCTGGAATAGTTCTCCTGTGCCCTTTGTCCTCCCCCTGCCTAGAGTTAATATGTGACAGCTGGACCTGTAGCAGTCATATGTAATTATAAAAGGAAGAGACAAGAGAATCACAAATCTACCACATCAAAGTCCAAACAAAACTCAGTCACTGAAACAATGTGACCAACCAACTGCCAGTTCTGTCATGTGAAAAACATAATACTTTTGTACTTCTTGTACCATTCTTGGTTAGAGCTTTGATACTTGCAGAAAAAAGGTGTTTCTAACTGATACAACTAGAAAATTCTTATTCCTGTAGCAATTCTAGAGCTTGACCCTAGATATTAACTTTTTCCTGAGTACATAAACTAAGCAATCCTGTATGAACAGATACTTGGCCTCTCAGAACTCAGGATGAATGATCACATCCCTCCATTAGAACCTCCTCTCTCAGTAGAATTTTTTTTGTCAATTATCAGCCTCTCTAGCACTTTCAATGAGGAGTGAGAACATTTGTCAGCAAATGCAAATTCAATGTGAACACTCAAGCTTAGTAAAACACAGGATCACAGGTTCTCCTGATAATAAGCATCCCTGGGAATGCTGGTAGCTCGGAAGCTATCTGGAACAATCACTTTACTTTCCTTCCCTAAGTCACTTTCCCCGTGGGGATTTTACCAGGAAATTACTGGCAGTCTATTTAGAGTTGGGTCAGCCTACCTACCACAGACAACATCTTAAAGAAGCAGAGAAAACAAAATGCTATATGAAAGCTAAGTAGAGACCTGAGTGCAAAACGCTAAATAAATCAATAAAACAATGAAAACAGAAAAAGGAAACAGCTCATTTCCAAATTCCCCTGTTTTCAATGACTACACTCTTGGAAATAACCAAGTTACTTCAAAATATTCCATTATTCAAAGGCAGAAAGACTACCAAGTCTGACTGTGATTTCAAAGCCTGTTTCTTATAGATGCAGGTAAAGCCACAGCTCTGCTAGCATAATGCCCCTTTGCCACCATTAGTCACTAAATGCACTTGCTCAGTAACTATTTCTCAATCTCTTGTGTTTCATTTGGAGTCATTGTCTACTTGATGATTTTATGGCTACTTAGAAATCCAGTGAATTCTTTGCATCCTATGTGCTCTTTTACTCATAGTTCCAGAAAGCCGAGAAGAATCTGTGGTTAGAAATCTAATGTCATACTGCTAATATGCCTGTTGGTGGCATATCAACTACTCATAACAGAAACAAGTCACAGACTCTGAAAATGAGTCATTCTCTTATGCAAAAGAAGTCTAGAGGTGTTCCAAACAACCATCAGAGTCTCAAACCACTAGACTGTTGACCCTACCTCCATTTTTACCTTCAAAGGCCAAGAACTCTCATCCATGTTTAGGTTTTGTTTTAGAGAGTAGCCATCTACTGCCTACTTAGTTAAAATAAGATAAAAGTGATCAAGTCAGCAGAATAATTTTTTTAAATATTGAATTACCTTCAGTGCTAACCTGTTGCCACGAGTTGCTTCAAACTGAAACTATGGACGCTGCAGTCTCCTGCTCCTGGGGAATCTGGTCCCCTCCCAGGCCCTGTGCTTCTGCTTTTACCTGCCTTTCTCAGGTGTGCTTGCTGCCCCCTGTGCCAATTGGATGGACTGAGAAGCCTGGTGCAGACTCAAAACCTAACTGGCTAAGCTCACTGTCAATCACTACTGTTGTCCTTCCCTTTGTTCAAGTTTATGCTGTTGTTGCCTAGTGAATCACTGTGACTGTGAAAACCTATGCCATTCGCTCTGAGAGTGAAACCAGCCAGAAGTTCTGCTTTCAATGGATTGATTTCTAGAATAGCACCAATTCTTGCTTTCCTGTGTTTCATAAAATAATTTTCCATCTTCTACGCAGTTCCTTCCTAACCTTTCTATTGTCTCCAGACAGTTTACTGCTACTGTAGGGTATCGCCAAATGGGACAAAAATCAAATTCTCAGGAGCAGCCAACAGTAATTATATGTAATCCAATGCCTTCCTATTTTCTCTCTCTGCACACACTGACAAGATGACTTTCCCCTGTTTCTTGGCTTCTGCTCTTTTCTTTTTACTTCTCTTTTGTTACATCTGTTCCATGGCAGGAAGTTTGCTAAATAAAAAACAGTCAAGTGGCCCTCTGCAAGGGAAACTTTCTATATTACACTTCCTTTCCTTATATCTATGGAATTCTTCCTCCCTTCACTACCTGCTTCCATGCTCCCTTCCACTGGGAGGTAATGACATAAAAACAGAGACCAGAACTACAAAGACCTGCGTACCACCATTTTACCTTATGGATAGCCTCAGGCAAGGGTGCTATTTGATTTCTAAATCACTAAAAAGGATAATATGTCTTCCTGTCAGCTTCTCAGTCATCCCTGGAGGTTAATAAAGAAAAAAGGAATATCCCTGGGCTTAATAAACATATTGGTTGAGGAGATTTATGACAGAGTGTATAAGTTTGAGGGCAAAAGAAGATCACTTGTTCAAAACTATGATTTTCTTGGTCTCTATTTTGAGGTTGGATGTGATTCTCAGAGGTCCTTGTCTACTGCAAGTGGCATCCACAAAACAATGAGAAAGTGTAAACACGGGGGGATCCAAAGAAGTTCTGTGTGTCTTCCCCACATATGCTTTTTTATTTATTTAATTGGTCAATTAAGAGCTTTTGATGTCACTATAAACAACACATGAATATGAGTCCATCTCAGTGATTGATTCTCTTCTTAATGCCTAAACAAGAGGCTCCCTGGGAAATCTTCCTCCAATTTCAGGTCTCATAACTACAGCAAAATGTAACTTATGAGCTGGGTGGGGCAACACATATTGGCAGTCCTAACATTTAGGGAAGCTAAGGTAGAGGGAGCACAAGTTTAGGGTCATCTCAGCCAACAAAATATTGAGAAAGAAAGTGACCTTTGAGATAGGAGAACAGCTGTTATTACAAAACAGATATAACAAAATGGTTCTTTCTAATACTAGCTTAACCTAGACAGATCATAAAGTAGTGATTCTTGAAATTGCCAATGATACTATATAAATGTTTCCCAATAGAGTCATAGTTTCAGCAGCAGAGGTCTGGTCTACTGAATCTAACATGATATCCAACAACTAACATAAGCATACCCTCTATATTGTGTATATGACTTGTGTGTGTTATGGTGTGTTGACTTCTGAAAGCAAACAGCAACAACAACAAAAACACCTTTTCTAGCTGGAGAGAAACTGCCTCTTTCCAGACTAGCCAGTTACTAGATATCAAATGTCCTCGCTGGGAGAATACTTTTGCTATACAAACTGAACAATCCAGAACCTTGCCCTCCTCCACCTCGCACGAATGCTCCAAGAGAAAATATGCCATTGCCTTCTTCTTTCCAGAGCCAGGTGCCAACCAACTGCTCTCGAAACCATAGCCCAATGGAATAGTTCAAGCTACCCAATCCTGAACTATCCACATTGCCCTGCCTTTCCATTAGAGACACCAATTAAAAACTCTGTCCTACATGTTTTCCCTTGAGTCCTATCTTCTGCCTGGAGATCACATTCGTGTCATTCCCACGTGGCTCTACCTAACATATCTCCTGTCTCTAGGACTTGTGAGAAAACAAACTTTGTTTATCTGATTCTGTCCTATGTCTTCATCTATGGACATACCTCACTGCTCATCTCATAAAACGCACACATACACACACAGTGAGAGAGAAAGAGAGAGAGGGGAAGATATAAATGCACTAACCAGTTTCAAAACCAATGTTTGCTGTTCTATGCATAAGTTACTGTGTTCTTTGTTGGAAAATATGAGTTCAATAATTAACTAAAGCAAAAGTAAACACAAAATCTTTCTCCCATGCCTGTACATCTACAGATAATTGACTATTGACCAAAGTTCTAAGAAGATACATTTGAGGAAGGACAGTCCTTTCAGTAAATAATGCTGGGAAAAAATGGTTATCCACACATAGAAAACTAAAACTCCTCAGTCCTACAAAAAGTTACAAAACTCAAACTCGGATGGATTAAATACCAAAGTACAAGCCCTGAAACTATGAAACTACTAGAAGAAATGAGGGGAAAAAATTTAGAAAATTGGAATAGGCAAGGATACTTTGAACATTAATCCAAAAGCACAAAAAACAAAAGTTGAAATAGACAAACTAGAAGGTCTCTGAAGCAAATGAACCAAAAAAAAAATCTGATGATGGGTCATATATAGAATATATACAAGTATAGGAAAGGGTTTCCATTCGACTAGTCTAGATTTCTAAAATCTTTCTCTTTAATACCATATGTTATTATAGGAAATAGAAATATGGGAACTCAAAGGAGAATCCTAAAAGCAGTCATTAGAGGGAAAAGCATGTATGAATCAATAACCCAAAAACCCAATCCTTCAGTTTGAAATGTATTTGACAAGACTTTAAGTCCTGAATTTTAAACAAGATTTAATTGAGATTTGAAGGAAAACCATGAGAGATTTGTGACAGCGTATATTCTAGAACAATCTTGGTGTCCTAAGGGAGGAGAAGCTTGCTTCTCCAAAGAACTACAAACCACACCATTCTCTTATCCTAGACCAAGATCCCAAAATGGGGCATTTTCTTCACTTTAAATGTCTTGGCAGCAACAATCCAGTAAGTAAAGAGTATATAACAATCTTAAACTATTAGGAGGCAGACTAATTTATGAGCTCAAGATTACATGGCAATCAAATTAAAGTGAAGACTCCTTAGCAACTGCTGTATGTAATGAAGAACTGCTTATTTATTACACATGTCTCACACAAAATACAAATAAAAATATCAACATTGATTGAATGACTTCTCTGACCTTTGACCAGGAGTGGAATGAGGCAAGAGAGCTCTCAGTAGCAAGTTAGAGGAAGCCAAACACTGTACTTGTACTACCTTTGAACACTGTGCCCTAAAGGCCTCCTGGCTTCAGTTTTCTTCATTCCAAGCAACCTTCCAGGCAGTCATAACCTATTCTCTAATGTCCTCTGAATGAAATCTAACCAGAGTGCTAAGGTTTTTCTTTGTGGCACTGGATTACCGGGTTTGTCTTTTCAACCTCCAGTAAAAACAGTATTTGGAAGGCAGAGGCCAAGCAACTTCAAAGGCAAAGTCAGAGTTTACAAACCAGAGCTTGGCTTTCTGTAGAAGATGAGACAAAAACTGACCTAGAGGCTTCACCAAGAGCTACTTGATTGCCATGTCAAACAAGGACAGAATTTTCCTTTGTCTCAAGGAGAAAGAAAGGCTATTAGAAAGTTCCACACTCTTGCTACAGAACTCCATTTGGTCATTTAGGTAGGAACCATAAGCTAGAACATAAGACAAAGGTTTTGGTATTTCCAAATGCCAAATGTTGGTTTTCCAAGCTTTTCAGCAATCAGCGAAAAGCTGAGATCTAATTCATCAAAATATGTTGGCTCTAGGAGACTTCAGCTTGGAAGTCAGGCTGCGAGCAAGGCCTGGGCTCGGGGTCTGCTCCACATCGCGTGGAGAGCACTGTCCAAGGAGGTGAAGGAGCATGTGGGCACCGACCACTTCGGGAACAAGTACTACTATATCCCGGAGTACAAGAACTGAAGAGGACAAACTATCCGAGAGAAAAGGATTATAGAAGCAGCAAATAAAAATGAAGTAGACTATGAAGTAGGGACCATCCCAACAGAATGGGAAGCTTGGATTAGAAAGACAAGAAAGACTCCACCAACTATGGAGGAAATACTAAAGAATGAAAAATATAGAGAAGAAATAAAAAGAAAAGGCCAAGATTTTTATGAGAAAGAAAAACTGCTTGGAAAGAGAGGAAGGAAGAGCTCTTGCCTTGGCCCATGCCAACTAAGCTGAAAGGCCAGGCCTCTGCTCCACACTTGGGAAAGGAAGAACCCTCGGTGGCGCCCACCAGCACTGGGAAAACCTTCCAGCCAGGATCCTGGATGCCACAAGGGGACAAGAGGCACAGCCAATGAATGCACTGTGGAAAACGCACTCACTTCCATGGATGTGACTATTTTAACAAATGAAAGCAGTAAAAAGTCCACTACTTTGTATTTCTCTTATGCAGTAACTGTACTCCATGCAGCTTAAGAGGTCACTTTTCGCATGGCCTAACTCCTTTTAGACTTGAATCCTACCCAGGACTTAGTCATTTTTATGTGTTATAAATTTGCTTACAGTTATTTCCCTTCTTTGATTTTAACCTTTGAGGTGTGTCCTGTACCTGTGAAGACCTAACAGGACACATCTTAGTAGCACTAAACAGCGGGCTCTCCCACAAGTGAATCAGGGTCTCAGAAGATTCCAAAGGACTAAACCATGAACATAGACATATTAATGTGTAAACATAAAATTTAGATAATAAAGAAACCATAGAGAGCTTAATGCAAAGATAAGACAAATGCAGCTTTTGAAAGAAATCAAATTAACAGGAGAAAATCAATCATGAAAACCTGAAAGCACAGCAAGGAGAGAAATGGGATGGTAATTGGAGTTCATGAGAAAATTACACTGAAAAGAAAAAAATGGGAGAGTTCTCAAAGCAAAAAGAAATTCCACTTATAATTGAGACTTAGTGGCTTGTATATTAAAGAAAAATATGGATGTCATATACAAAATTTACTTTTCGCCTGGAACTGCTAGCCCATGTCTATAATACTAACTACTCTAGAGTCTGAGATTCATGTGCTTGAGGTTTGTAACCAACCTAAAGAAGGAAAGTCCACAAGACTGCATGCCCAATTTCCCAGCAAAAAGCTGGGCTGGAGTATGGCTCAAGTGGTAAAGAGCCTGCCAAGCAAGTGCAAGGCCCTGAATTCAAACCCTGATGCTGGCAAAAAAAAAAATAAAAATATTTTGGAAGGTTTATATGTTTCCTAGATTTGGACAGTTAGGTTTTTATTATTTTAATATAGAGATATTTTTCAGTGTTTAACCTACAAGTGCTCAACAAACATTAAATCAATTAACCAATTTTTTATGCTCTCAGCAACGTAAGGAAATCCTTGGCTTCCTAATTCACACATGCATTAATTCCCCCACCCTTTTTTTGGTGGTTGTGTGGCTTAAACACAGGGCCCAAGTGCTGTCCCTGAGTTTTTTTGCTCACAGCTAGCACTCTACCACTCTGAGCCACAGCACCACTTCCAGTTTTCTGATAGTTAATTGGAGATAAGAGTCTCATGGCCTTTGCTGTCTGGGTTGGATTTGAACTATAGTCGTCAGGACTGAGCTTCCTGACTAGCTAGGATTACAGGCATGAACCAACAGTGCCTGGCTATATTGAAATTTTTACTTAAGAGCAAGCAAAGAGCAAGCAAATCGTCTAAGAAATACAAAACAGAAAAATATAACTTTTAGAAAATATTTACATTAAAGTAATCAAATGACAAAATCAGCATAAAATACTGATTGACACTGTTCCAGCCCTCTTAATAGTAAACAAAACACTCTGACTTGCTATATCATTACAAAGCAATAGCATGTTTTATCATAGAGGCAAAACAAGAAGTAGCCACTAGATAATATAAAAGGAAGTATACTTTGTAGTACAATTGGTTTATGATTTGAGTTTAAGATATTCTTAAAATCTTATCGTGCAAGGAAAATTATGTATGTTTTGTTGTACTAGTGCATTTCTATCAGCTTATTAACTGCATTCTAGAGACATCTTTTGCAAATGTTTGTCATGTAGTCTGTTTTCAAATATCTTAGCATATGGCAAAATTTACATTAAAAAATGTTCGCTCTAATGCTAACAAAAAATAATTATGCACACATACAGCATGTATATTGACATACCGGTAATTTTAATGTCATTATTTCTCCACATTTACCATTAGGTATTAGTTATAAAGAGCCTTGCCCTCATGCTCATTTATCTGTGTGTAGATCCTTACTGTTAGTAATGAAGCCTACTTTTATTTTCAGTAAGACAAACAAACGCATTACTATCACTACTTGCTGAATTGGCTCCAGAGGAAGTTTCATTGTTTTTAACCAAGTTCCACTTACGTATTCCTGGGTCAGGGCTGGGGATGTGGCTTCGGGGTAGAGTACTTGCCTAGCATGCACAAAGCTCTGGGTTTGATTCCTCAGTACCACATAAACATAAAAATCCAGAAGTGGTACTGTGGCTCAAGTGGTAGAATGCTAGCGTTGAGCAACAAGAAGCCAGGGACAGTGCTCAGGCCTTGAGTCCAAGCTCCAGGACTGGCAAAAAAATAAAAAAGAGAAAGAAAGAAAGAGATAAAGAAAGAGAGAAAGAAAGAAAGAAAGAAAGAAAGAAAGAAAGAAAGAAAGAAAGAAAGAAAGAAAGAAAGAAAGAAAGGAAGGAAGGAAGGAAGGAAGGAAGGAAGGAAGGAAGGAAGAAAGAAAGAAAGAAAGAAAGAAAGAAAGAAAGAAAGAAAGAAAGAAAGGAAGGAAGGAAGGAAGAAAGAAAGATATTCCCCTGTCCTAGTCTTAAATCTTAAATTCGTACAAAGAATTGTGGTTCCTTCTCATTGGAAATGGTGCTGAGAAACCACAATACAGGTTTCTTCCTTGCTAATGAAGTACAATGAATTTTTATTTATTCAATAGACAGATTTAAATAATATGTAGAGATATATAATTGTTAGGTTTTTTAAAGTAGGTAGCCAGTAAAGAAGAACGCCACACGGTATTCAGGCAGGAGAGAAAGTTTATTACCGAACTGCCGGCCTGTGGCCAAGGTGATCCCTGGCCTGAGAGAAGGGAGAGAAAGGAGAGAAGGGTCCACCCCACCAAGCCCTGCCTTATCTAGGGCAGGGGCAAGGGGTGTGGCCAGGTGGATTAGGATGTGACCTCAGGGAAAGGTTAGCTAACTGCCTCCAGGTCTGCTGGTTACACAGGTAACTAACTGGGTAGAGACTTAATGAGGTGGGGGCATCTACATGGAGCCTTCCAGGGACAGACCTTACAATAATGATCCAATATTTGTATCTCTATCTAAACCAAGCCTCTTATTTTTATATGAGATTATGAATTCATACTGATACCTTCAGCTAAAAAGTAACACCAATTGTTTTGTTGTTTTATTAATTTCTATAGTTCTCTTTCAAAACTAGAAGCCTGACTTTCTACCAAATGATTTACACACTTTCTCAATCCTGTGCTCTGAATGTAAATTCTGGTATGCCAATTCAAACAACTGTGAATTACAAACTTACTCAATAAACTGCAAGCTTATTTTGTAGCTCTTTTTTTTTTTGCAGGGGTGCGGGGGCAGGGAGATTGGTCTCATGGGGCTTGAACTCAGGGCCCAGACACTGTCCTTGAGTTCTTTTGCTCAAGGCTAGTGCTCTACCACTTTGATCATCAGCACCATTTCCAGTTTTCTGGAAATGGTTAATTAGAGATAAGAGTCTCCCATACAGGGTTTGAACCACAATTCTCACATCTCAACCTTCTGAGTAGCTAGCATTACAGGGAACCACCAGCACAGAGATTTTATAGCTCTTTATTGTGAAGATAATAGTTAAGACTTTTGTTCAAGAGTTGATTAATTTTTATGTTTTTGCTATATTTAGCATTTGAAAAAAAAGATGAACTTCATTTCTTTCTGTGCACATTTCATTGTGTTAGGTTTTTAAATTAGGTAGCCGGTAAAGGAGAATGCCACGCGGTATTCAGGCAGGAGAAAGTTTATTACCGAACTGCTGGCCTGTGGCCAAGATGATACATGGCCTGAGAGAAAGGAGAGAGAGAGAGAGAGAGAGAGAGAAAGCGACCCCCACCCAGCCCTGCCTTATATCTAGGGCAGGGGCAAGGGGTGTGGCCAGGTAGATTAGGATGTGACCTCAGGGAAAGGGGAGGTAACTGCCTCCAGGTCTGCAGGTTACCCAGGTAACTGGGTGGAGACTTAATGAGGTGGGGGCAGCTACATGGAGCCCTCAGGGAGAGGACCTAACATTCCAGCCTTTTAATAGTTATGAAAAAGGACGAAGACTCTCTCTGGCTGCTTCCTGCTGGCAAGGGGCGTCGGCATTAGGGGTAAAAGGCAGAAATGTGGCCCCTCCTGGAGAAGGCGAGCAGCAGGGTCCCTTGGTGGTAGATGCCAGTCCTTGAAGCCTGGAAGAAGTCTCATGAGGCAGGGGCTGGGAAAAAAAATATTAAGGCAAAAGGAAGGGCTTAGGGCACAAAATTAAAAACTGGGTGACTTGGCTAGTTCTTATACTCAGGTATGGACATTAGATGGACAAGCTACTATCTCTTGATCCCCCGGTTCTGGTTAATTTTGAAAGGGTGAGACAAAGTGACTCCATTTTGGATGCAATCATTTTCCTCTTACTCCACTCCATGATACTTATTCCCGGAACTGGCTGAGTCCCAGTGGCCTAGGTGCTTGTTGCTGGGATGGCTTGACCTCGTTGGCATTCACAGGATTTGAACTCAGGGCCTGGGCACTGTCCTTGAGTACTTCTGCTCGAGGCTAGTACTCTACCACTTGAGCTCCACTTCCAGCATTTGGCTGGTAAGAGATAAGTCTCTTGAGCCATGCTTCCAGCCTGGCTCTTCACTGATTAATTGGGAGATGGAGTTTGAGAGAGATTTTCTGCCCGGGCTGGCTTCAAACTGCAATCCAAGGCGTCTTTGCCACAAAAGCCCTTTTTGATTTCCAATTAAAACAACAAGGAGACCAAGGGGACTAGAGCTTACCTGTACCTTGTCAAGAATTGGCCAAATACTTGCCAGAATTCTGCAATGACAAAACTCAGTAGATGTGATGAGTTTTAGCACAGATATATAGCTAGATGGACATACTAACAAATGACATTTACACGGACATACACACTGTGCACATAGGTTTTACAGCATGCAAAAATGAATTTCAGCAGTAGACTCTTTTGGAATTCCAATAGTAAATGACATTTTTTTTTTGCCCAATGTTTTAAAACCACGTGGTCAGTTAGAAAAACAATTTTGCTAGCAAACAATGATTTTCAGATTATAAAATGGACAAACCATATTTTGATAAACTCCAGTGGGGTGCCATGTTGAGGGGGGTGGCAGGAGGACACAAACACACTAATAGAGAACAGGTAGCATGGCATATGGTGCCTGAGCTGGTGGTGCCTGTTATACCCAATATCCACCACATGGTCAATGCTAGAGAAAAGAACTTTTAGATATCTTTGCTGACAAAGCACAAAGCACAAAGCAGACATAGGGGCAGAGAACTGGAGCAGCAGCAGTTTCACTCACCAGGGTAGACAAGTGGTGTGGAGGTGGAGGTGGATGTGGAGGCCAGCAATGGTATTAGTGAAAAGTGCTGCATGGCGACTGGCAGCAGTTTGGTTCGCGGAAAAAGGGCTGTCAGGACTGGGGATACTCCCAGAAAAAGAAGAAAAATAGATGGGAATTCCGCCTGTCCTGACTCTTAAGCCCCATCCGAGTCACGGCACCATATATGTTAGGTTTTTAAAAGTAGGTAGCCGGTAAAAGAGAACGCCACACGGTATTCAGGCAGGAGAGAAAGTTTATTACTGAAATGCTGGCCTGTGGCCAAGATGACCCATGGCCGGAGAGAAAGGAGAGAGAGAGGTAGAGAAAGGAGAGAGAGAGAGAGAGAGAGAGAGAGAGAGAGAGAGAGAGAGACCCACCCAGCCCTGACATATCTAGGGCAGGGGTAAGGGGTGTGGCCAGGTAGATTAGGATGTGACCTCAGGGAAAGGGAGGTAACTGCCTCCAGGTCTGCAGGTTACCCAGGTAACTGGGTGGAGACTTAATGAGGTGGGGGCAACAACATGGAGCCCTCAGGGAGAGGACCTAACAGTAAGGGTCTCACATATTATTTTACTGATTTAAATATGGATCTGGTGTGTAACAAACTGACATTACCACTGCAACAAATACTATCTAAAGAAGAAAATCACAGACAGCTCATCCGCTTCCCTGTGTCCCCGCACCATGATTTCTGCATTCAATACATCCTCTTTCACAGGATTCTCTGCTTTATGCTTCCTGTAAGAATACCTGTGGAGGGCTGGGAATATGGCCTAGTGCCAAGGGTACATGCCTCATATACATGTGAAGTGCCAGACTTAGAAGTCAGGCCCCACTTTACCACGCGAACCCCACTTTACCAAGTGAACCTGAGATAAGCAGGCCCTGTGAGCAAACCCAGGACAAGCTTATTAGGGCCCAGCCGGTCAAGAACTCTAACCACTGGGAATGCTTAACTTTAACCACCCCTAGAATGCCTCGAGCCCTGAGCCAATCAGATTTGTACCCATGTCCTAATCTTGCTTGCTTGAATACCTGATGGCTGTAACTTTGTTTTTTGCCTTTATAAGTCCTGTGCAATTGCAGCTCGGGGCTTCCTCCTACCCTCTGCTATGTCGGTGGGTAGGACGTGGCCCAAGTTGCAGCTCGCTTAACTAAAGCCTTGCCTTGCTTTTACATTTCGGAACATCTGAGTCTCATGGCCTTCTTGGTGGTCATTTCCCGACTTGGCATAACACATGAAGCCCTGGGTTCAATTCCTCAGCACAACATATATAGAAAAATCCAGAAGTGGCGCTGTGGCTCAAGGGGTAGAGTGGCCTCCTTGAGCAAAAAGAACAGGAATAGTGCTCAGGCCCTGAGTTCAAGCCCCAGGACTGGCAAAAACATTGAAGGAAAAGAATAACTGTGGAGTCTCTAAAAAACACAGGGTACATTCTTTGCTCCTTAAATCCCTTCAATTTCACAAATACTTGGCATACTATGTTAATTCTTTTGCTTTTTTTTTTTACACAACACTATTCAACTTCGCTCTGTGTCAGTTTTTCTCTAGCTCACTCTATTTGAGGCAAAAAATTACTCCAAAGTGTAAATACTCTATAATTCCTTTAATCTCATTAAATATTAGGGAAATTCATTTCAGTTACATATTCATTTCCTTCTCTTCCTCCATTTCATGAATTTTCTTCTGACTTTTTACCAAGTAAACGTGGTTATTATGTTCTTTTCTATTTGACCATTTAATTAAACCTTTTTCTATGGCAGAGGCTTCTACCTGAGTGGAGGGGAACAGAGGAGGCTGGATGGAAGAAAGATAGCCTCTTTAACAAATGGTGCTGGCAAAACTGGTTCAACACATGCAACAAACTAAAACTAGATCCTTATGTATCACCATGCACCAAAATCAATTCCAAATGGATCAAAGACCTTGAAATTAAAACAGATGCCCTGAAAACACTAAAAGAAGGAGTAGGAGAAACAACTGGGCTCCTTGGCACAAGACAGAACTTCCTTAACAAAGACCCAGAAAGGCTACAAATCAAAGAAAGGTTGGACAAATGGGACTGCATCAAACTTCAGAGCTTTTGCATGGCAAAGAACATAGCTCGCAAGATAAACAGAAAGCCCACAGATTGGGAAAAGATCTTTACTGGCCATACAACGGACAAAGGCCTCATATCTAAAATATATGCAGAACTAAAAAACTTGCCTTCTTCCAAAACAAAACAGCAAAGAACCAATAGCCCCCTCAACAAGTGGGCTAAAGATTTAAAAAGAGACTTCTCTGATGAGGAAATGAGAATGGCCAAGAGACATAGGAAAAAGTGCTCTACATCACTGGACATAAAAGAAATGCAATTAAAACAACATTGAGATTCCATCTGTGCTGAAGCCAGTCTGCAGCAAAAGGAATTCCTGATTGAGGGGTGAGGATAAAAGAAAAAGAAAAGCACAAGAGTAAAGACAAAAGACAAAACATGGGGTTCGGGAGGTCTGCAGCTCAAGACTGTAGCTCAAGACTGCAGCTCCGTTTATTCTTAACTTCCAGCTTCTATACAGTTTAGGAATGAGGGAATGGCATAGAGTTAACTAAAGTTTAAGAAAACTAGAAGGCCCTGAAGTTGGTAAATAACAAGAGGCAGTAAAACAACATAAGGTTGAATGGTTAACATAAAACAGACTCTTGTGGACAAAATAAAACATCTCCGATTAGTGCTGTCCTTCAAGTAAGCCATGACCTTGCACGTCCTTGAGATAACAACATAGCCAGAGGTAAGGATGAACTTTGCTGCTGACTCCCTACACATCTCACCCCAGTAAGAATGTCCTATATCAAGAAAACTAACAATAATAAATGTTGAGGGGGATGTGGCCAAAAGGGAACCCTACTTCTTTGTTGGTGGGAATGTAAACTGGTGCAGCAACTCTGGAAAGCAGTATAGAGATTCCTCAGAAAGCTAAACATAGAGCTACCCTATGACCCAGCAGCCCCACTTTTGAGCATCTACCCAAAAGACCACAAACAAGAACACACTAAAGCCACCAGCACAACAATGTTCATCGCAGCACAATTTGTCATAGGTAAAATATGGAACCAACCAATATGACCCTCAGTAGATGAATGGATCAGGAAAATGTGGTACATATACACAATGGAATTTTATGCCTCTATCAGAAAGAATGACATTGCCCCATTTGTAAGGAAGTGGAAGGACTTGGAAAAAATTATACTAAGTGAAGTGAGCCAGATCCAAAGAAACATGGACTCTATGGTCTCCCTCATAGGGAATAATTAGCACAGGTTTAGGCTAGTCACAGCAGAGGATCACAACAGCCCAATAGCTATGCCCTTATGACAACATAACATGATGCTACGTGAAATGAACTCCATGTGATGGAAACGACTGACTGTTATATCACTGTTGTAATTACTTTCAACATGCCATGTGAAACTGTAGCTTCTATTGTTGATGATCCTCTTGTATCCCCTTCCTGTGATTGTACCTGCACTATCTCTGTATCTTATCTGAGTACATTGGAAACTGTGTATACTGGTATCAGAACTAGGAAAGTGAAAGGGAATACCAAAATCAAGAGATACAGGATAAAAAGACAAACGACCACATAAGCAATACTTGCAAAACTGTTTGGTGTGAACCAACTGAACAACTCATGGGGGGGAGAGGGAAAGGGGGAGGGAGAAGGGAGGAATGAGGGAGGAGGTAACAAACAGTACAAGAAATGTATCCAATGAAAATGTAACCTCTCTGTACATCAGTTTGACAATTTAAAAAAAGAGAGGCCACAAGTAGGAATAAAATGTAAGAATGTGCTCATCTTTTATATAAAGTGATAGAAGGAGAAAAGGAGAGAGACTTCAAAGTTGTGTGCAAGGGGAATGAAGTTGTCAGAACATATGTCAGCCAGGTACTGGGAAGATGAGAGCTGAGAATCCTATTTTGAAAGCAGCTCCAGCAGAAAAGTCCAAGACACCCTTAACTCCAATTAGCTAGCAAAAAGCCGTAAGTACAATTGTGGCTCAAATAGAAGAGCAGCAGTCTTGAGCAGGGAGGCAGGCTCTGAGTTCAAGCCTTAGTGTCAGCACACACACATACAGAGAGAGAGAGAGAGAGAGAGAGAGAGAGAGAGAGAATGCACAACAACAATAGCTATCAAAAAATAAGTTCACTTTGCCATGAAGGAGGGAATGCACGGGGTGGCAGGGCGGGCAGAGGAATATCTGTGTCTGCACAGAGAGGTCCAAATCAAAAGGAGCAACCCAAGATGTCCATGTGGTGCACAAAGATTTCTTTTAAAGAAGAAGATAATAATGAGGAGACAAATGCAGAGTAGATGGAGGGAAGGAGAGAACACCAGAGGACCCCAGGCTGGAAAAGGGGAAGCCTGCAAAGACCCAAAGAATCTCCAGCCCACTGGGCGGATACTAAGTATCACATCTTCTTCAGTTTCCAAGGCCCCTTCAGCCACTGGGTTAGCAGGCTCAGCAGCTTCCCACAAAGCCACAGGGTACCCAGAGTGAACCCCAGTAGGAACAGGAAGATGATGAGCAGATGAAACTCAGTCCACGGCTGCTGGAAAGCATAAGGCCTGAGGTGCTCTGCACCCTTTGTCTGAAGGATGTGATGAATCCAACCCACCAGGCGCTGCTCAGGGGTCAAGGGCTGGGAGAGCCTGATGATGCTTGCAGCCACCGCCGCAGACTTGTACCTGGTTGGCAGAAACAGATAGGGGAGCATCACTGTGGGTGACCATGAGACACAAACATACACACACACACACACACACATACACACATGTTTACCCTTCTAATTTCATAAGTTGCCATCAAAAAATATTTTTGGTGTGGCCTTGACACATTCAATGAAACTTTTATACAATGATCTATCATTAATTCATTCAGAAAGTGCAACACTATACAAAAGTGACTTCATCTGCAAAGACCAGGCCCTGCTCAAGGAATCTTCTACACAATGAGAAAATTATATTTAATGTAATATGTGTAAAATATATGTAAGAACTTAACTTTGCTAGACCTAAGAACTTCAAGCTATGTGTTCATATTTCATTCGTTATAACAAGACTTCCTTAATACTCCTGTGTGCAGGGTAGCATGTGAACCTTTGAGATCTGTATCAGGGTTGTGCTCTCGAAACTCTGGTGAGTTTTCTAATTTCCCTTAGTTATTTGGTTCATGTGCAGTCACTGTTCTGGGTTGGCAGTAATTTGCCTTGCATGTTACTGGGCCTCTTTTATGGCATCACCCAACCTAAATTCACTACCTACTTGGTACCAAACTTGGTGTTGGAACTGGGAACAAAGTGTTAAGGCAAAAGAACAACACTGTTGTCCTCAAGGAAATTGTTCTCTGCTTGTTAATGTTGGGGGACATTATCATTTAACCATGAAGTAGCTGTGAGCCTGAAGAAACATTAACAAAACTGTGATGTCATTGTGTTGTTAGAAGAGGAAACAACTGCACTGTCATAGATGAGTTCTCTAAGAAGGTGACATTGGATATGGGAGCTGAATATCATGAAGGATCCAGACCCCGCAGACCAAAATTTGATAGAGGATCTCAAGAATAAGTGATCTCTAAGAGACTCTGGATGTGTAGTTTGGGATTCTCAAAGCCACAATGTAGAAAATTATTCTCAATACTTCACCCAAATTGTTCTAGTATTACTCTCAGAGGATACAAGTCAATGTTTTCCATCATACACATGTATAACAATGAACGGGAAAACTCGGCTTACCAAAAAGTAGACACATATCATTACCCTAAGTGCTAGAAAAGCATCTAGCCTCAGTGATCAGCTGCTCACCTCTTGTCTTCTATAACTTGTTTCACTTTCAGAGCCAGTGTTTCTGCCGTGATGTTGATTACAGGAAGGGAGATGCCCAGTTGTTTTGCTTCTACATGGAACATGTTTGTGGGCTGGTCTCCATTAACTGGAATTCCCACGATGGGTACACCATGCTGGATAGCCTCATTAACACTATTTATTCCACCATGAGTAACAAACACACAGATGCCAGGGTGAGCTGTTGTAAATAAGAAAAAGAGAGTAGAACATTTTAGAATGTTTATTTTTCAATTACACAGGAAAGAAGAATAGAGAAATAACATAGTGACTTTTTGCATGAGAAATACACAAGAGTAGTATCAAATGAATAAAGGCTGTAAATAAATTCAGCCTCCTTCAGTAAAGAGACTCATCACCTTACCTCTGAGATCCAGAATTGTTGGGAAATCACCAAAAAAGCATGGCAAATTAAATATGTTCCTCAGTCTTTCCTCTGATCTTTTTGTTCTTTATTCTATCTTGTATTTTACCTTCCTCACTACTATTTATCCTCTCTGTTGCATTTATCACTGATCTCTCATAAAATTTATACTGCTTGGGTGGTTTCTTCTATTATGAATTCAGGGAATAACAGAATAAACACTTCTCTGTTTCCAATTTCTCTCTGTCTGCTTTATACATATTTAGAGAAATCTAAAATACTTATTACCACAAATTGATCCCAAACGGTGTCTCTTAAAGAATCCACTTGTGTCCTAGAAAATGAACATCTTTTCCAGAATAAACAAATAAATCTATAAACAGCATTGTTATTTAAAGGTATATAAGTTGATATTTAGGCCCTGATTTTGAGCTATAATCTGTACTTCATAAACTGTCACCCAGACATTGAGTGTACCTGTGAAAGATCTCTAAAAGGCACTATGACAAAGAACTCCTGTTGGAGTGTAAGAAGTTCTTGAGTACCAAAGAACTCAGTGGACGTAATAAGGTACCATAGTTACTCAAATAGCCTAGCAAACCTTCCAAACTTTTGAGATCAGTGTTGGGACAGTGTGCATTCATTACTTACTTTGTGGATTAAAATCATATGTACATGCATGTGAACATGGTGCCTCATGCTAAATAGTTACACAAGAACCCATTGAAAGACTGACAACACGCCACTGCGTTTATATTCTTGCAGTTCACATAGTGTCTTGAATTGTACTGGAGTGGCCATTCAGTGCCAAATACAGTAGGGCCAAGGTCACATGACAAATGGTTATTTCCATTTGGAAACTGGAGGACTGACTGGTCTAGGTTGGTAAACAAGAGGAAATGGCTGTTGAATCCCATGTAGAAGAATACCCCCAGCCCCAAGAACTCCAACAGCTGCTCCCATTCTCTTGCCCTCTGGAGGCTTGTCTTCATCTGTTAACATCTCCTTCTGTGCTTGATCAAGTGCCCTGCTGCACCAGAGTGAAGTGGTGCCTCCAAATCCATGTCAATGAAACAAGGGAAGCAAGCCTGGGCAGCTCTTACCCAAGAGGTCATTCTGAGGAATCCAATCCATAATTTTGACATTTGTAGCCAATTTCAACTCCTTGGGCCAAAGAGAACTCTGAAAACTCCATATCACTCCTTGAGGAAGGAGAGAAAAGCCATTGTTCATCTCCTCCAGTAATGTCTGGCTCTGAAAACTGCTCAATATTGAGCCCAGAGACACAAGAACAAAACCAGATTTTTCAAACTTAGCAATGAAGTCCTCCAATTCCTGGAACAAGAGAAAAACACAAAATGAGGTTACTAAGTTATTAGTGAAAGTTGATAGGGCTGATATGAAATGAAATTAGACAGTTTACTAAATATACCCAACTATTAGTGCCTTGGACTTACTCTCCTGAAATTTTTTTCAGAGCCTATTTCATAGGCCACTCACATGGTATGCACTGTGCTCATGTTCATAGTGTCTGGATTTCTTACAAGTTATTTTTCTAACACTGTTTACTCATTTTGTCATATAAATATGTTAACTAAGCAAGAATGAGTATGGAGAGGGATTTAGGTTATTATTCACCCCACAGTTTTTATTGTGCACAAGGAGGTATTTATGGCATAATGCAGCAACAACTGCTATAGGTGCTGAATGCTTTTGTCTTTTGGTATTTTCTGGAATGAAGTCAGGATGGTGAGAGGTATCGTTTACTGAAATCCTGAACCTAGGACATGCTTCCTTCTCATTGTACACTCCAGGACCTGAGACGTATGAATTTTTCAAGGGCTGGACCAGAAATGCTAATGGCTAGTGGAACATAGATGGGTAAGTTAGAAATGCTGGGAGGACATTACTGTCATAAGAATTGGAAGCAGGACAAGGTCAAGTTCTTTGACATTGCATCTAAACTTGCCTCTCCAATTCAGAAACTCCTTCCAGCAAAGACAACTTTCTTATCCATGTATCATCTCCATGTCCTTATATCCACTCAATACAAAATCAGGGGACAAAGAGAAGTCATTTGGTTCCTGGAAAATCCAGACCCTCTCATTGTGAGCTGAAAGGTAATATGAATTCCTCCTGTATCACCTGAGAATTTAAGTCATCCCTTTATAAAATTGTTTATATAAAATAATTATATAAAAAGATGAGTAAATAAAAAAATGGTTATATCTCCCAAGAAGTGGAAGAATAAATATTGTACAATTTCTGTGAAGTTGAACCTCAGTGCAGACAAGCAACCGTTGTAGCCAACGAACCTGACCTAACCACACTTGTAACCGCTCAGAGGTGCTGCTTCTGAGTCCAGGCCGTGCAGTGCATGACTTGGTCAGCTTTGACCATTCACTTTAGCTAGAGCTACCCCAGATAATGTCGTGAGCAAGTGAGAGGCAAGAGTTCTGCAGGATGGGGAGCCCTAACAGTGCTGTCCATTTCACTGTGATGAACTCAGATCCTTAGCAATTGTTTCATGTAACTGAAGCTCGCTGATATTTTATGTATACATATAAATACAAATAAAAATATCATCTTCAACTTAATGGCTCACTTAGTCAACTGCACTAGACAGTGGCTAACAAGACTTAAATGTCAGAGTCAGGGAAGACCCCGCACTCACTTGTACAATGGTGAACATGGGTGTCCTAAAAGCCTCTTGTGTCTCAGCCTACATCATTCCCAGGATCCCTTTGTCACATGGTGGTCCCCAATTGAGCACTGAAAGCTTCTGCCTAAAGTCCAGCCCAACTGCTACTGTTTGACTTACCTGTGGTAGTGGCATTACAGGTTTGTCTAGTAAGCCTCCAATGTGAATGGTATTAGGAAAGAGGGGGCACACAAAATCCAAGGCAAAATCCGAGTTCACAAACCAAATCTCTGCTTTATGTGGAAGACGAGACAAAACCGGCCTAGAGCCTTCTGCAAAATGCTGCTTGATGGTATTGTCAAAGGTAGAGTATATTTTCTTTTGCTTCATCGAGAAAGCCACAGACTTTAGAATGTTCTTGATGAGGCTCCAGAAGCCCCCTTCCCCATTCAGCAGTAGATAGTACACTGAAACATGAGACAAGGGACTTGCCAAGCCTAATTTACCACTATTATCTAATGCTACAGGAAATAAGCACACAAATGGTTTTCCAAGCTTCTCAGCAATCAGCAAGGAACAGAAATCTACTGAATCCAAAATTATCAGGTCCGTGTTCTCATTCCTTAAGGAGTCCAGGATGCCCTCTGAGCTTAGCAAGTCACTGCATAAAGTTCCAAGGCTTTCATAAAGCTTTACATAATGGTTGAAGTTTTCCCTGTAAATAGAAAAGCCATAGCAAATAGTTAAGGACATGTCTATTTCATAGTACTGGGAAGAATCTGAGACTCAAAGAGAATATACTAGATAGGTAACAGTATAGCTAGCATCCATACATATAATTTATCACTGTAGAGCAAATACTTCACAGTCCAGTTCTGGATATTTCTGTTCCCGAAAATGTTCCTTCTTCTTATCTTCCCATTTTCTCCACGGATTTAAACCCTCTGATGATTTAAATAGCAACTGCAAAATTTCTTCTACCCTGGTTGCCATCACTGACTATAATATTCTATATGCTCTTAATCATCCTATTATGTGATAGGCTGTTTAACTCTCATTATATAATGATGTTGCTTGGTTATACCATCTTCCTGACAATATATGTAAGCAATTTGTTAATAGCTTCTGTAATCATCAATGGCTAGTTTTTTCTAATCCTGTGTGTCTTGTATTTGACTGTTACCTCACACATAGCTTCCTGATTAAAAAAAATAATAGAACCCCAAATATTAGGTAAGCATGAGATTTTCATCTCTCTTGGCTAGAAGTCATGCAAATGAAACTGGCTCTAGCAGGCAAAGATAATGGTTAAGTTCACTCATAGCTAAGATTCTTGTCTATGGCACTATTTGAGGGGCCATAGAAAATAACCTTGGAAAGAGAAGAAGAATTTCTGAAGTCGGGTAGTAGGCCGTGGTGGTCTGAAGATAAGGCACCTTTTGTCTCAAGAAGGAATGAGAGGCCACACTTGTAGAGAGATCAGCCAAGAAGGAGATTGCTTGACATCCTCTGGCATTCTCTTCTTCACAGACACATCCAATTGAACTACCACTCCTACTCCAATTCTCTACAAATGTCTAGTAAGTACTGGGGAGAAAACGGTGTCTATTTTTTCAACATTTTGGAAGATACAGGTAACGCTGAGGGAAAAGGATCCCCAGACCACCTGGCATAGCGGCCTTAATCAAAAATGCCTAATCTGCAGGTTCCACTGCCGCACAAAGCCCTCAACAGTGCAGGGCAGCAGCCAAACTATAGTACACACACATGAGAAATATAACACTATGGTAAAATCCTTTTGTAGAGTTAACATATACTAAAAAATGAAAACATGAGGCAGCATCAGAGCCTCACACCTGTAATCCTAGCTATTGAGGAGATGAGATCTGAGGATCACAATTTGAACCCAGCCCAAGGGAAGAAAAGTCCATGAGACTCTTATCTCCAATTTATTACAGAAAAAGCCTAAGCATGCAGCTCAACTGGTAGAGTGCTAGCAGTGAACAAAAGAACTCAGGGACAGTGCCCAAGTCCTGAGTTCAACCCCCGGGAATGGCAAAAAAAAAAAAAAAAAAAAAAAAAAAGAATGATGTGAAAATAAAGAGAGTTGGCGGGGGGGGGGGGTGTCGGTGGAGCTACCAGCAAGATTGGAGAGAGCCAGTGGAAGGGTGAACAAAGGTCAATATGGTAAAGTTATTTTTTATTTTATTTTTTGGCTGGACCTGGGGCTTGAACTCTAGATCTGGGCACTGACTCTGAGCTACTTCTGCTTAAGGCTAGCACTCTACCATTTGAGCTACAGCTTCACTTCCAGATTTTTCTGTGATTAATTGGAGGGAGATAGGAGTCTCAGGGACTCTCCTGTCCGGCTGGCTTGGAGCAGCACTCCTTAGATCTCATCCTCCTGAGTAATTTGGTCGAAATATTTTATATTCATATATGAAAATAAAACAATGAAACTCATTGAAATTGTTTTAAGAGGAGAGGAAAGGGGATGAAGGAGAGTGATAGGAATGAGTGGGTTTGCTTGGGGGTACTTTTTATCCATGTATAGAGCTCCCTGTTAGAGCTAATAGATGGTAACATAAAGATTTATTTTAAAAAGAGGCTATGAGATAATGAATAGCTCAGCAAGCCTGTACTTCTATACCCCTGAACCCTATTACCATATATATGGAAGGATCACAGACTTAGAAACATTCCTTTTGCTGCATGAACTTTGGAATAAATTTTGTTACAAAGGGAGTTCTGCAATGGTTTAAATTGGGTTTGTTTCAGCTGTTCATGTACTGGGTGCTTCATTCTCTTTGAGGCTGTAAGGAAATCATGGGAATTATTCGCAGTAGGCCTCAATGACAAGTCAGGGGAGGCTCTACTCTCAGAAGAGATGCATGTAGTTCTCATGGAACCCCAATAGTTCTGTGTGAGAGTTATTGCAAATAACAAAAAAGAAAAACTAGCCCATTTCTTGCTCTGGTACTCTCAATTCCTGCTATCTTCCTCCTCAGATGTATTCCCACTGATGTGATTCTATTTGCTATAGTCTTCAAGAAATTCAAGTAGATACTGAATTTTTATTTGAAACAAATAAGTTGTAACTATATCCCAGAAGACACTATTGTCCACAACTCAAACCATAATTAAGCAAAGAAGCTATGATGAAGAGACAAAAACTGTGCTTTAAAAATGTGTAACCTATAACACAAGATGACACACATTAAGATGTCAGGTGAGTTTCTATGAGAACGATGGAGAAGAGATTGTGGTCTTGAAGCTTAAGTAAGAAAAAACTGTTTTGCCAGTGGCAGTGGCTCATGCCTGTAATGCTAGCTATTCAGGAGGCTGAGATCTGAGGATTGAGGTTCAAGGCCAGCCAGGGCAGGAAAGTCTGTGAGACTCTTATCTCCAATTAACCACCAGAAACCTGGAAGTAGCACTGTGGCTCAAGTGGTAGGGCACTAGCCTTGAGCTGAAGAGCTCAGGGACAGTGCACTGGCCCAGAGTATATGACCCATGACTTACAACATCAACAACAGTAACAACTCTATTTTGAAATTTCTGTTGGGCTTCACCTTGATAGGCAACTAGAAGTCCCTGCATTTAACAAAGATGGCATAGATTTGTGCCTGTCCTCTGTGGGAGATGAAAAAGAAACCATACCCTCAAAATGAGGGGAGAAAAGAAACAGGTCATCTAGCATTGCATATTATTAGGCTACTTTAATTTTTATAGTATTTTAAAAGTAAAGTTCATAAGCAAGAAAAATGTGTGTGTGTAAGCATTTTCTCCACTGGTAACTTTTTGTCAAGAAAAGTAGACAAAAAAATGATGAAAAACTGGTCTTTTTTCTCTTCAATAAATTGTCAGAGTCTAACCTTACTTCTTTCTTCAGTTTATAGTTGAAGCATAGCAAGAAAGAGACTGAAGAAGCAACTCTGTTTCTCCAAACTAGAAAGCACAAAGGAGAGCACACAAATGGAGAGAAGAAGAGATGAGAGAGAGAGTGCAGTTACAATATTCAATGCATATTCTAGGAAACTAGGAAAACGGAAGGGCTCTATGAATTCAGGAGGGATCAGAGAAACCTTCAAAAGAAGAGATATTGATCAGGGACTTCCGGGAAGACGGCGGAGGAGCAGCAGAACCCTAGCTGAGCTCCCTTCAACATCGCAGTTTTCTCACCCCATAGAAACTTTTACTCCTAGAAAGACATCCAGAGTAAGTTCTAACAGTACAGGGAATCTGGCCAGGAAGGAAAAGTCCACTTAGCTTGTCTGAAAACACAGATTTGAGCTCCAGGCAGAGTCCTGCAGCCGCGCCAGTGCCAGCGCCGGCACAGCGCCCTGCACAGCGCCCAGCACAGTGACCCCGCACTCCGAGTGGCTAAAGCACACAGCATGGACCAGGGAGAAATCCTCCAGACAGCGGCTGAACATGGACTGGCTGAAATCTCAGAGAAAGCGTGAGTACGGCATGAAAGATATTCTCACTCGTGCCCACAGAGCAGCTTCTGGAAAGTAGCCCTTCCTCCACCGCCAGAGCAAAGCGCCATCTTTGCCACTGGCATAGGGTCAGACCAGATTGGAACTAAAGCGGGCCTGGGGAAAGCGAGGACAAAGAAGCCATCTTTGAAAAGGGCAAGTGGGACTGACGAGTGAGAGCCAGCTCCGCCCAGGTGAATGACCCCTGCCCAGGCAGGAAGCTTGTCCTGGGCCGCTGCTTAGCCAGAGGTGCCTAGCACTGCCCGCCGGAATTTCTAAATTTAAAGCAAAAGCGGCAAACAGCTACCTGCGGCAGGGAAACACCAGATGGGGAAACAAACAGTTCCTGAGACAGATAAATGGTCCCATCACAGAGGAAGCCCTATTCCCAGCCCGAAATGGAGCTGAATTCCATAGCCAGCTTCGCCCAGGAGGCCGCCCCGCCCACGAGGGAGGAGCCTCCCCCAGGCAAGCAACTCCCAGCCAGGTAAACCAGGCCAGAGGTGCCCCGCCCTGCTGAGCCCACAGCCTATTCAAAGCCAGGCATTAAAGGCCAAGGCCCCACAGCAGACAGAGGAGCCACGGTTCCTGAGACTGCTCACGTCCCCATCTACAGAGGACGCCCAAGGCCTACCTGCAAGCTGTGCGAACCACAGAGACCCAGAATTGCACCAACAGGGGAGAAGGGTCAGAACAGATCCACCCCCTGCAAACTGAAAGCAAGTCAAACCAGCCAATCAGGAAAATAGACTGCAGACCATCGCAAGGAAACCAGAGACTGGAAAGACCTCCCAAACAAGGAGGACTCCATTTTTTTTTCAAACATTTTTTAAACATTTATTTATTTATTTATTTATTTTTGCCAGTCCTGGAACTTGGACTCAGGGCCTGAGCACTGTCCCTGGCTTCTTTTTGCTCAAGGCTAGCACTCTGCCACTTGAGCCACAGCGCCACTTCTGGCCATTTTCTGTATATGTGGTGCTGGGGAATCGAACCCAGGGCTTCATGTATATGAGACAAGCACTCTTGCCACTAGGTCATATTTCCAACCCCTTCAAAGTTGTTATTTTTTTAAATTTTGTTTCTTTTAATTTTTTCACTTCTGAAATGTCGTTGGTTTTTTTGTTTTCCATTTTTACCTGTTTGTTTTATCAAGTTTTTTTGGGGGGGGTTGTTCGTTTTTCTGGTTTTTTTCCTTTTTATTTTTTTCTTTTTAAAATAATTTTTCTCTGTTTTGTGCATCTGTCTTCCAGTATATTTTCTGTATTTCTCTCGGTGTTCTCTTTCTTTAAAAATTACTTTCCTATGAATAACACCTCCACTCTTTTCTGCTAACTCTCCATTGTCTATCATTTTAACCTTGTTCTTTCTACTGGTTCTACTCTTCTCCATATTTCCACGTCCCAGAAACTAAACCAACCCCCCCCCCCAATACATTTCACTCTATTCCCTTTACTACTTCTAACTTTCCCTCCTGACTTACTGCCAGGACCTCCAGGTTCCATTGACTCCTGGTCATTGGATAGAGGGTATCCCTGCTTAATCCGATTGAATCAAAGGGGTTCATACAGAAAGCCAGTCCTAAAAGAACTTAATATAAGAACAAGAATTGCTCATAGGGTTGTAACAGTAAATAAGTAACTACTGAATACAGGGCCCAGGATCGGTTGTTATATTGAAATTGTATTCTTTAGGAACACCAAATCTAATTTTAAAGACAGGTATACAAGATATCTGTATATAATTGTGAACTTATAAGATTTACACAACAGTGTTTGGTAAGGGCTGCTTTGGGTCGTAAACAGTGCTCACAGGTGCTTGTAGATTGGCATTCCCAATCCAAATGGGCAGAAGAAACACAAGAAAGATGGCAAACAATGGAGTCTTTTCTCCCACTCAAAACAAGCAGGAAACAGAGCAGTCAATCAAGGACATAGAAGAGAACCCTCAAAATGCTCTACAAAGTCTACTGATAAACATGTTAAATGAAAAGTTTGAATCAATACAGCAATCCTTCCATAAAGTAATAGATGATTTCATGGCCCCACAAATAGAAAGATAAATGAAATTCAAGAGTCAAATGAAAAGATAGCTACCCAGGTAAAAGATTTGAGAGACAGCACTCAAAACCAAATTAATGAAGCAAAAAAATCCATGCAAGACCTAAGAGATGACATGGAAATCATCAGGAAAGACCAGTCAGAAGGAAAAGAGATTCAAAATCAAATAGCTAGCCTACAGTCCTGACTAACTGAAGCAGAGGATCGAATCTCAGGAGCTGAAGATTCCCTAGAATCTATGGAGAAAGATAAAAAATCAATAAAAATCCAGTCCAATCAACAAAACAGATTGCTACAGGAGATTCAAGACACAATCAGGAAGCCCAATTTGAGGATAACAGTTATTGAGGAAAACTTGGAGAAAGAAGTTAATGGGATAGGCAACCTATTTAACAGAATATTAGCTGAGAACTTCCCAAATATCCAGAAGGAAAGGCCTATACAGATACAAGAAGCATTTAGAACCCCAAACTGACCAGACCAGAATAGGACATCCCACCAACACATTGTGATCCAAACAGGATCAGTAGAGTACAAGGAAAAAAATCCTTAAAGCTGTTAGGGAGAAGAAAACAATCACATATAAAGGAAAAGCAATCAGAATTACCCCAGACTTCTCAGCAGAGACCAGGAAAGCAAGGAGAGCCTGGAATGAGGTATACCAAACACTAAATAAAAATAACTACCAACCAAGAATACTGTACCCAGCCAAACTCTCATTCATAGCCGAGGGTCAAATAAAAGTCTTCCACAGTAAGGAAAAACAGAAACAACATATCTCCACCTAACCAGCTTTACAAAAAAATACTCAAACATGTTCTATACAGAGAACGTAATCAAGATCCCAGTGCAGACAGAGAAACGAACCCTAAATAGTAAACCAGAATAACAGATCAACAAATGGGAAGACTCAGCCTTGAACAAAATAGGGATAATGAAAGGAACAAATGATCAGCTCTCAATCCTAACTCTCAACATTAATGGACTTAATTCTCCAATCAAACGAGATAGGCTCATAAGTTGGATAAAAAATCAAGACCCATCTTTCTGCTGCCTCCAAGAGACTCATCTATCCAGAAAAAGTAATCATCTTCTAAAAGTGAAAGGCTAGAATCAAATCTATCAAGCAAATGGCCCCCATAAGCAGGCCGGAGTTGCAATCCTAGTATCAGACAAAATTGACTTCAAATTAAAAAAGGTAAGAAGAGACAAAGAAGGTTACTACATACTAATAAAGGGATCTCTCCTACAGGAAGATATAACCATCCTAAATATCTACACAAAAATACAGGAGCACCCAACTTCATCAAACAAACACTACTGACTATAAAAACACTCATAGACCCAAACACATTGATAGTTGGGGACTTTAACACTCCACTATCACCTCTGGACAGATCAACACGCCAAAAACTGAACAAAGAAACCACAGAACTAAACAATTGCATAGTCCAACTAGACTTAATCGACATCTTGAGAATATCCACCCTGCAACAACAAGATACACATTCTTCTTAGCGGCACATGGAACATTCTCCAAAATAGATCACACCTTAGGGCACAAAGAAAATCTGTACAGATTCAAAAGTATCAAAACCATTCCCTGCATTCTCTCAGACCACAATGGAATAAAATTAGAGCTTAACTCAAACAGCCACCACAGAAAATCCTACAATTCATGGAGACTAAACAACACACTGCTGAACCATCAGTGGGTCATTGAAGAAATTAAAACGGAAATTCAAATGTTTATGGAATTCAACCAAGATGAGGACACAAAGTACCAGCTCCTTTGGGACACAGCAACGGCAGGACTCAGAGGAAAATTTATATCTCTGAGTGCATATACCAACAAACTGGAGAAACAGCAAGTCAATAATTTAAAGAAGCACCTTAATTTCCTTGAAAGACAACAACAAGCCAAACCCCAAGTCAATAGACGGAAGCAAATAATTAAAATCAAATCAGAATTAAATCAATTAGAGACGAAAAAAACCATCGAAAGAATCAACAAAACAGAGTTGTTCTTTGAAAAAATCAACAAGATAGACAGACCCCTGGCAAACCTGACCAAAAAACGAAGTTCAGCACACCCAAATAAACAAGATCAGAGATGAAACAGGTAACATCACCACAGACATAACCGAAATTCAGAAAATAATAAGGGACTATTTTGCAAACCTTTATGCCAACAAATTCGAGAACTTGGAAGAAATGGATGATTTCCTAGAAAAAATTCATATCCCCAAACTCAACCATGAAGATTTAAACCTTCTAAACAGACCCATATCCAATATTGAAATAGAAATGGCAATAAATTATCTCCCATCCAAGAAAAGCCCAGGTCCAGACGGATTCACTGCAGAATTCTACAAGGCCTTCAAAACAGAACTCACACCAATATTTCTCAAACTCTTCAATGAAATTGAAAGAGAACGTTCACTACCAGACACATTCTATGAAGCCAGTATAACCCTCATCCCAAAACCAGGCAGAGACTCATCACAGAAAGAGGACTATAGACCGATTTCCCTGATGAACATAGACGCAAAAATTCTCAACAAGGGCTGGGGATATAGCCTAGTGGCAAGAGTGCCTGCCTCGGATACACAAGGCCCTAGGTTCGATTCCCCAGCACCACATATACAGAAAATGGCCAGAAGCGGCGCTGTGGCTCAAGTGGCAGAGTGCTAGCCTTGAGCGGGAAGAAGCCAGGGACGGTGCTCAGGCCCTGAGTCCAAGGCCCAGGACTGGCCAAAAAAAAAAAAAAATTCTCAACAAAATTCTGGCCAATCGACTTCAACAGGTCATCAAAAACATCATACACCACGATCAAGCTAGAGTCATGCCAGGGATGCAAAGTTGGTTTAATATACGCAAGTCAATTAATGTAATCCACCACATCAACCGGAGCAAGCTAAAGAACCACATGTTTTTATCTCTGGATGTGGAAAAAGTGTTCGATAAAATCCAGCACCCATTTATGCTAAAAGCCCTGGAAAAACTGGGATTCCAGGGAACATTCCTGAATATAATCAAGGCAGTTTATTACAAACCAACAGCACGCATAACTCTAAATGGTGAAAAACTAAACCCATTCCCTTTAAAATCAGGGACAAGGCAGGGATGTCCACTCTGCTCTTCAACATAGTACTAGAATTCATAGACAGACCAAATAGGCAAAAAGAAAATATAAAGGGTATCCAAATAGGAAAAGAGGAAGTTAAACTTTCTCTCTTCGCCAATGACATGATCCTATACCTAAAGAATCCCATAAACTCTACCCCCAAGCTACTAGAGCTGATCCAAAACTTTGGCAAAGTTACAGGATATAAAATAAACCCTCAAAAATCAATGGCCTTTCTCTATGCTAATGACCTGAAGATCGAGGCTGAAATCAGGAAAGCAACTCCTTTTGCAATAGCCCCCCAAAAACCATAAAATACCTAGGAATAACCTTAACCAAAGAAGTGAAAGACCGCTTTGATGAGAACTTTAAAAGCTTAAAAAACAAAATTAACTCAGAACTAAGGAAATGAAAAACCCTCCTATGCTCTTGTATTGGGAGGATTAATATAATCAAAATGGCAATATTGCCAAAGGCAATCTACAAATTCAATGCAAAACCCATTACTATTCCAACACCATTTTTTAGTGAAATAGAAGAAGCAATCCAGAAATTCATATGGAACAATAAAAGACCTAGCATAGCAAAAACAATCCTAAGCAGAAAGAACAGTGCTGGAGGAATTACAATACCCAACTTCAAGCTGTATTATAAAGCTATAGTAATAAAAACAGCTTGTTATTGGCACTGGAACAGGCCTGAAGACCAATGGAACAGAATTGAAGACCCAAAAATGAACCCACAGAACTATGCCTACTTAATCTTTGATAAAGGAGCTAAAACAATAGTTTGGAAGAAAGATGGCCTCTTTAACAAATGGTGCTGGCAAAACTGGTTCAAGACATACAACAAACTAAAACTAGATCCTTACATATCACCCTGCACCAAAATCAATTCCAAATGGATCAAAGACGTAGAAATCAAAACAGACACCCTGAAAACACTAAAGGAAGGAGTAGGAGAAACACTTGGGCTCCTTGGCGCAGGACAGAACTTCCTTAACAAAGACCCAGAAAGGCTACAAATCAAAGAAAGGTTGGACAAATGGGACTGCATCAAACTGCAGAGCTTCTGCATGGCGAAGGACATAGCTCGCAAGATAAACAGCAAGTCCACAGACTGGAAGAAGATCTGTACCGGCCATACGATGGACAAAGGCCTCATATCTAAAATATATGCAGAACTAAAAAAATTATTTTCCTCCAAAACAAAACTGCAAAGAACCAATAGCCACCTAATCAAGTGGGCTAAAGATTTAAAAAGAGACTTCTCTGATGAGGAAATGAGAATGGCCAAGAGACATATGAAAAAGTGCTCTACATCACTGGCCATAAAAGAAATGCAAATCAAAACAACATTGAGATTCTATCTCACCCCAATAAGAATGTCCTATATCAAGAAAACTAACAATAACAATTGTTGGAGGGGATGTGGCCAAAAGGGAACCCTACTTCATTGTTGATGGGAATGTAAACTGGTTCAGCCACTCTGGCAAGCAGTATGGAGATTCCTCAGAAGGCTAAATATAGAACTCCCCTATGACCCAGCAGCCCCACTTTTGGGTATCTATCCAAAAGACCACAAACAAAATCACACTAAAGCCACCAGCACAACAATGTTCATCGCAGCACAATTTGTCAGAGCTAGAATCTGGAACCAACCCAGATGCCCCTCAGTAGATGAATGGATCAGGAAAATGTGGCACATATACACAATGGAATTTTATGCCTCTATCAGGAAGAATGACATTGCCCCATTTGTAAGGAAATGGAAGGACTTGGAAAAAATTATACTAAGTGAAGTGAGCCAGACCCAAAGAAACATGGACTCTATGGTCTCCCTTATTGGGAATAATTAGTACAGGTTTAGGCAAGTCACAGCAGAGGACCACAAGAGCCCAACAGCTATACCCTTATGAACACATAAGATGATACTAAGTGAAAAGAACTCCATGTTATGTAAACGATTGTTATATCACAGTTGTATCTACTTTCAACGTCCCATGTGTATCTGTAGCGTCTATTATTGAGGATGTTCTTGTATCACCTTCCTGTGGTTGTACCTACACTATCTCTGTAATCGTATCTGAGTATATTGGAAACCGTGTATACTGGTATTAGAAGTAGGAAATTGAAAGGGAATACCAAAATTGAGAGACACATGGTAACAAAAGACAAACAACTACAAAAGCAATACTTGCAAAACTGTTTGGTGCAAGTGAACTGAACACCTCGTGGGGGGAAAGGGAAAGGGGGAGGAGGGGGGGGTATGAGTGACGAGTTAACAAACAGTACAAGAAATGTATCCAATGCCTAACGTATGAAACTGTAACCTCTCTGTGCATCAGTTTGTTAATAAAAATTAAAAAAAATAAATGAAGCTAATAAAAATGAACTCAAGATATGTAACAAAAAAAGAAGAGATATTGATCAAGATGCATCGTACTCATAAACTGAACATAATCCTTTAATATAAGTATTTAAAGTCAATAAAACTAAATAAAAACGAGAGTGCAGACTATATGACTGGGAATGAGTTAACTTTCTATTTCCTATGCTCTATCATTGAACTGTCCTCTGTGTTGTCTCTCTCTCTCTGTCTCTCTCTCTCTGTCTCTCTCTCTCTCCTCCCCCTCTCTCTCAGTTTGAGTTTTATTTTTTGTGCCAGGACCAAAGCTTGAACTCAGGACCTCATGCTGTCACTTAGCTTTCATGCTCATGGCTGCCCTGCCACTTGAGCCATGCCTCCAGTCTGGCATTTTGCTCTCTAATTGAAGATGGAGTCGCTCAGACTTTTCTATCTGTGATGACTTTGAACCTAAATCCTCCAGGTCTCAGTCAGTATTGAGAATTGCTAAGCTTATAGGCATTAGCCACAGGCACCCAGGTCTATCCTTTCATTTATCCAACCATCCATTCCTCTGCCATCTATCTTCTTACACATACTCTAGCGTATATCTATCTATCCATCCACGCTCTTTCTCATACATATCTCTTAAGACCACACAAAGCATCTTGCATCCATATATTCATATTATGACCAAAACAGTGACTTTGATTCAGCGAACCAAGCAAATTACCTTCCATGAAAAGATTCTTGTAAAAGGAATTCAGTAACCTTATGGTATTCTCTTTGATTGTCTTCATGTGGAACCCAACTAAGAACCTTGTACAATTTTCTCTCTTTTATTAAACCTAAAAAATAGTAATTGGTTTAAAAATTAAGTGTATCATAAATGATGAATCAACACTACTATGACTGCAACAAGATCATTTATTCCACTAATTTTACATCTATAGAAAAGTTTTTTAAGTTCTTTCTTTGTCTTGTTTCACTTTTCCATTCAATTGTTAATCTGATTATATTTATTAAAACTTTACAATGTCTCCAGGACTGCCATTCAATTTAAAGCCATGGAAAATCCCACTTCAGTTTTTATTTAATGGCATAGTATTTACTTTTACTTTGCAGATGAGGAAACAGACCTCCCTATAGAATACAATACTTAGCTTTTCCACAATGAGTAGAAAGGAAAAGAATGAGAGCTTTTACTCATTAAATCCTCCTTTCAAGAACTATCTTTTACTTATAGTTTCATTTAGAAATTGGCAAAACATTACATGTGAGCACCAAAAATTTTTGCTTCTTTCAATATCTCTGAAATTACATAATTTCTAAAACTATAAATTATTTAGTGGTTACAAAAATAAATGTGACGAACATACAGAAATAACACCAAAAGTTAATTAATAGACATTAGGATGGTACAATAAACTAAGATGGGAGTCAGGTAAGCAAAAATAACCTAGTCATGGAATTTTCCTACATCCAAGTTCCACTGCAAAAGAAAAAAGAATAGTCCATTTCCACCTGAGAAATATCCAAAGATTTGGTGAGATTAAAAGAAACTCTGGAATATCAACAAGTGAGGCATGTGATAAAATGGCTGATCTATGGTTCCACCAACTTATGTATAGATTTGTTGTACTTGGTGTGTTAAAATATTTTGAGCCTATAGGTTTCAACCATTTACCAAGATCATTGGGGAACATCATATTGAGACAAATATACCGTACTGCTCTGAAATCAGATGATTAGGCAGATATAAATTAAACTCTATGGAAAAGATATTTGTGAATGATATTGATTTCAACTAGTAGACAAACACAAGTGCTTTGAAGATATCTGAACAATATAAGAACAAAGTTAGACCTGACGTTTAACATTGGGATTTTAAGATTTGTCAGACATTTTGTCATCAAACTAATTTAATTTTCCATTATTTCCCAAAGTTTTTGGAAAACTCAAGCTCAAAAACACATAACTTACCCTGTTCACTGCTTTTTTTTTCTTTTATTATCAAGTGAAGTACAGAAAGGTTACATTCTCATATGTAAGGCAGGTAGATTTCTTATCCAACTTGTTACCTCCTCCCTCATTTTTCACCCTCCTCCCCCCTCCCCACTGTTTTTTTTTTTTATTTTGAGACCTTGTGTCTTATATATCCATCTTATTTGGGGAAGGAAAGATTAATCACACAAAATGGTGAGACAAAGGACAAAGTGTGACCAATGCAACAGTGATACTCACAAGACACTATGTTGGAAATGAACTCTCCAGCTTGGGAAAAAAGGGAAGTGGAGGGGAGGGAAAGGGGAAGAAAATGAGAGATGAGGTAACATTGACAAAATGTACTCTTTGCTTACGTAACTGTAAACCATCTGTATACTACCCTTACAATAAAATAAAATAAAATTTTAAGTGAAAAAAAATAGAAGCAACTTTTCTTCCCCAGTCATGGGGCTTGAGCTCTGGGCCTGACCACTGTCCTTGAGCTCTTCAGCTCAGGGGGAGTGCTCTACCACTTTGAGTCACAGCATCACTACCAGTTTTCTGGGAGTTAATTTGAGGTAAGAGTTTCACAGACTTTCCTACCCAGGCTGGCTTTGCACCACAGTTCTCAGATCTCAGCCTTCTGAGTAACTAGGATTACAGGTGTAAGCCACCAGCACCCAGCTGAAACACACAACTTAAAATCCTAGAATAATCCAATTAAATTGCCTCTGTGTCCTTATCTTTCAAGAGAGATCAATCATCTATATATTAGTTATAGTACATTAGATTCATTATCAATTAACAGCTATTGACATAAATATGTCTAAGTTAATATGAATAATTTCTTCAAGAACATGACGCCCTCTGGTGTTAGAGTACAAATAGTAGAAACTAGCATGTGATAGAAAGCATAGTGATCCTTACATTAAGGTGGCTGAACAATTCTGGTCAATTCAAATTTCAGTTACATTGCAGAGCAAAATTTCTCAAAATAGTGTATGAAATAAAATGACTCTCAAGGATGGGAGTGTCTCATTCAGTTTTATGTTGGCATAACAAAATACCTCAAATTGGGTAGAACAGTTATTTAAGGTTTTTAAGGTTCACAATTCAAGGTTTGACAACTGTTGGTAAGCTTTGCATGGTAAGCTGGGTAGCTGTGCCTCAAAGTGGTAGATGGAAGCATATTAGCAGAAAACATACAAGAGTGAGAGGTTACATGGTAAAAGAAAGAAGAGACCAGGCAAGAGCCAGGCTCACTCTTTTATAACAACCTACTCTCGTAGGAGGGGAAGGTGGGGTGCTAAATGATTTCCTGTGAAAACTACACTATTCCTACCAAGAGTGTCAGAGGTGGAATTTTCTAATGGAGAATCAACCAGAATTATTTCTGAGGTCATTCTCTGGTAATATATGCATTGCTGATAATGAGTCTATTGTTTTAGAGTAAGTGTAGTGCCCAGGGAACATTGAAGCACACACTAAAAAGAAGTCAAAATCATGGCAGGAAATGGAATACACCATGTGAAGCATGTATTAATGAGCCTAGTAGGTTTTCCAGCTTGTAACACACACACACACACACACACACACACACACACACACACACATTGATTCATCCCTTAGTATAACTAAGTTCAAAAATGATTTTTATTAAGCAGCTGTGCATAAAGGTACAGTGTTCAATAATATTAACTAAATTTTTAAAGATACAAAAAATGTTATCATTTGCTTTCTGAGGTAGAACAATATAGTAATTACTTTAAAAGAAGATACCTTTGTTCAAATGAATATCATAAAGAAGACTGATCACCTGATGACCATGCTCTTGAAGAATTTCAGACACTCGATCCATCAGTAGATAATGGCTTCCCCTAGGTATAAAACACAATCACATTTTTGTGACAGTAAGAATAAGTGTTGTGATGATGATGTAGGCAGGTTGGTGGCGAGAAGGAATAGAAACAGAGGCGAGGACATGTGGAAACAAGAAAGCTGTGTGGCGTACAGGTGGAGACAAACCCAGTCCTTGTATCTCCCTTTGGGATAACACCCAACAGCACATACAGCCAGAGCCTTGCAGTATGTCAGTTCTTCAGCAAATACCTTTGGATCCTGAAGACCTCTGAGTGAGTGAGGTGAGCTTCTCTGCACTTTGATCCTAGAAGTTTATCATTATGTCAGACACATTTTTTTAACTGATGTTTATGGAGAAATTATGTCCAAAAAAAAACCTGTAATGGTGGTTTAAAAAAATGATGTTGAATGGTTGTGGGTGACATTTTGAAGTTTTCTAATGGACAATTGGTCAGAATTATTTCTAAGCTCATTCTCTGGAACTATATGCATTGTTGGTAATGCATTTTTTAAAATGAGTCCTATAAACGGCCCTGGGAACAGGGCTTTGAGCCCAAGTCCTTTAGTTTCAGATGACTTTAGCATGAAGTCTCCCTTTTTGCAAACCTGAGTTTTAGAACTGTTCAATTAATTAACTAAGCACAAATATGAAGGCAGAAGAAGTCTAGGAGATGAGCAAAGTTTACTCGATACCTAAAAGTTGGGACATTACTTGTTTCTGATCAATTCTGGGACTCCAAGGAAATAGAAGGGTGACCCTGTGAGAGGCACTAGTTTTATTCAATCACTGTTCTGCTAAGCCATGCTGCATTCGGGGCATCAGTCATGAGTCTATGAATGTCATCAGAAGAGAAAGTCAGCTAAAGTAAGCAGAAATGGCAATCATCTGAAGTTAGAAGTTATTTGTGGGTAAGAAAAGCACCATGATAATTAAATTGGAGTAGTCTGTGGGGGGAGAGAAATGGACACCCATACTGCTGTAATAATGAAGGACATTAATGTGTAGTAATGCATTAATGTGTAGTTCCTGTTCACATTTTACTCAGCGTTAGAACTTGGTACCAGGGCTGGGAATATGGCCGAGGGTCAAAAGTGCTTGCCTTGTATACATGAAGTCCTGGGTTCGATTTCTCAGCACCACATATATAGAGAAGGCCAGAAGTGGCGCTGTGGCTCAAGTTCACAGAGTGCTAGCCTTGAGCAAAAAGAAGTCAGGGTCAGTGGTCAGGCCCTGAGTTCAAGCCTCAGGACTGGCAAAAAAAAAAAAAAATAGTATAAAGAACTTGGTACCAGGGGTGGAGGGTGGGGGGGTTGGGGGAGGATACCCAGAGGGCACGTTTATGGCAGGTATTAATGAGCAACAATGCACTGACCTAGAGTAATGATGAGAATTCCAGCACTGTACCCACTATTTCAGCTACTGTCTCCTGAAATAGAAAGGGGAGAAGCACCAAATGCGTTCAAGGAATGTTGTCCTTTCACTCATTATTTTGTTCAGGCTGAGAAAGCACAGATAGTAAATGGAGGCAGATTATTTTTAGCAGCGCATTTGGTTTTTGTTTGTAATCCTCACAGGATTCCAGGTTTTAAAAAATGTGTGTAAATTCTTTTTTTAAAAATAACTTATTCTTGTTTTTTATTTTTTCTTCTTTATTGTCAAAGTGAGACTTTAGAGAAGTATGGTGTGATCATGCAAAAGGCAGCTCCAGTATTAACCCCTTGTCTCCCTCTCAGAACAGGGGAAGAGAAATCTGATGTATACACTATCGTTCGTTCTCTCAAGCACTCCACCCCACAGATCTGTCTTTCTAACTGGGGTAAGGGAGAGCCCTGTCATTCCCGAAGGTGTGAAGAAGTGGCTTAACCAAGCTTCTCCCAATGCTCATTCTGAAATCTTGATCAATATTTAGCTTCCCTGTTCTATTCCACCTGAACCCAACTGAAGGTAATGATAATGGTCACACAAAAAAAAACTCCAAAATTAACATCACTATGAGTCTTGCAAAAACTTACTGAACCTTCAACTAAATAAAAATTGAAAGCCTAGGGCTCGGGATTGACTGAAATGCTCACTTTCTACTGGAAGCAAATGTACATCCCTGGGAAATTAAGGGTGAGCCTCAGTGATAGGGGTTTTTACTCCAGAACTAGAGATAAACCTCTGTGACCAGCCTTGTTTATTGGAGAATAGTTCAGAGCATTTAGACGAAAAAGGCAGAAAAAAAGGAAGGTCTTATTTTCTACAGAATGAACTCTATCCACTTTTGCCTTAGAATCACTTCTGAACCCAACAGTGCTTGTTCTATCTGCCCCATTTGTGATTATTTCCCTATTTGCCGAAGCCCAGAAGCACAGCAATCCCAGGCATTCAAGTTGCTGAATTTTCCAGGCCAAAACTTACCCAATATGTTAATTGTCATAATTTTAGCTGATTCCAAGAGCAAGATTCCAGGAAGAAAGAAGGCCAGTAGATTGAGCATCCTCAGCCCAGCCATGTTCACTCTGGTAGATGCCACAGATCAGACACAGTTGCTGAACACATGAACCCTAAAGGGCTGTAAGGAATTCTGCTCACTTCCGCATGAACTGATCTGGCTGGGAATTTGAAGAGCATGAGAGTACATCCTGCCTACCTTCTCTTTTCTCTGCCCAATGGCCTTCTGCTCCTTCTCCCTTGGTCCTTGCCCACTGGATGTTTTACCTTCCCCCTTCCTAAGCAAAGTCATTGGAGAAAAAACCATGGAAAACTAATTATTCACCCTGCTTTGTCTGTACACTCTCTTACTGTTCACCTAGAGAAAAAAAAAACCAGGAATTTAGAGAACTTAGAAATTATTTACAGATTTTTGAAGAATAAAAGGGATAGTTCATTGGAAATAATTGAACCTAGATCTCTTTTGGAATTCTTTCCTCAATCTATGAGATGCCACCTCCTGTGTTGTAATGTCTTTATGACTATAGTTCTTAGTCCTTACTACTATTGCCCTGGGTACCAGTTAAAAATCCCCAATTATGTTCGCACATTTATGATCTCAGAAACTAATGCAAAAGAAAACAGCTACTATTGTTTAGCACCTCTTTATAAGATACTAATTCATCAAATTCTGCTAAGTCCATGTCTTACCTGAAGCCTTTAACCTCTAAGGTTAAGGCCATACTCTGAGTGAACGTCATAAAACACAAGTGGGGGTTTGCCACAGTCTATCCAACCCTAAACTCAGGATGGCTGGGAGCAATGTGATCTATAACTTGTATTCTCTTCTCAAACCTAAATGTTTCAGGAAAGTTTTCCAATATAGCTTTAATCGCTTCCATATGAGCATAAGTATTGTGCATCATACGTCAACAAGTCCTTTGATAAACCTGAATTTAGGCTTTAGTTTCGTGTGTGTGTGTGTGTGTGTGTGTGTGCCTGATCTGGACTTGAACTCAGGGTCTGAGCACCTTCAGGGTTATCATTCTACTTAAGCCACAGCTCCTTTGCCAGTTTTTCTGGTAATCAATTGGAGATGAGTTGCATAAACTTTGTAGCCTATACTGGATTCAAACTGTGATCCTTGGACATGAGCCACCGGTGCCCAGAAAGGATTTCACATTCCTAAATAGTGTACATACTTTATAGTCAGGCAACTGTGAAGAAAGTAGGGAAAAGAAGGGGAAAAAAAGAAAAGGAGATAAGGGGCTGGCTATACCAGTGTTCACATATCTTCAATCTATCTATTCTTTATTTTCCTAGTGTATTATTATTATTATGGTTAGTTTTAGGTGTCATATGGTAAAGCATTATCTCTTTTTTTTTTTGCCAGTCCTGGGCCTTGGACTCAGGGCCTGAGCACTGTCCCTGGCTTCCTTTTGCTCAAGGCTAGCACTCTGCCACTTGAGCCACAGTGCCACTTCTGGTTGTTTTCTATATATGTGGTGCTGGGGAATTGAACCCAAGGCTTCATGTATACGAGGCAAGCACTCTTGCCACTAGGCCATATTCCCAGCCCAAGCATTATCTCTTGTGAGTATGTTTCCAAAGAGAATAGTGCTTCAATTGGTGGAATCAGGAAGAAAAGTTCATCCTTGTCCAAAGTGTTTGGCTACCATACAATACGCTGAGGGCACAACTAGAACAGAAAAAAGGCTAACATTGACCAGCATGTATGTATTCATAAACTGCTTTGCTAAGGAGCAACTCGTTTGTATAACTACTTAAAGATTCTTTTTAACAAAGGCAACAGAGAAGTGAATTCCTGCCTTCTCTCTCTGGAACTGAGATACCCACTTTCCCCTCCCCTAAGACATTTAAATACCTTTTTTATAGTCTTTAAATTCTGGGGGATTATGTAGTAACCCCTAGGTGCTCTGACCATCTGCATTGGACTAAGCCATGTTGCCAACTCCCATGCTTCTGCAGATGGCATAAGGTGCAAGTTACTCTCAAACATTCTTTCATCTCTCTCTATTTCTCTCTCAACACAGGTATAATTATATGATACATGTAATTACTTTTGGCAATACACATAATTACATAATGATTTGTCTCCTAACTCTAAACTTGCTTATTTACCCAGTGATTATACTTGAAGTTCATCAGATGTCCATCTTATCTTCAGCTGAAAATAGAATCAAATACTACAAACAAAATATCTGCAAATCTGAATATTTCCACCCTCATTAGGATGTCAGATAGCTAACCAAAATAAGAGAAGCAAATGTGTCTTAGGTTCCTGCCACATGCTCCAAAGAAAAGGACTGGAATGGGAGATAGAGGGCCAAGGATCAAGCATGCTAAATAATTAGGTATGGTGGTTTAACTGATTTTTTTATTACACTTGGCTCAAAGAAATTTCAGTGCTAATCATATAAAGATGTGGATCCGTTTCTGCTAATTTTGGAATGTGTTACAGTGTAACTGTAATATTTAAAAGGAGACTTAGAGATGTATCTCCAACATTGGCAGAAGTTTTATGATACCTAGAGTTTCTATCAAACTACTTTGTACAAACAGAGTGGAAAACTGAGGAATTATCAAATATAGAAAGGAGAGAAATTGGGCTAGGAATATGGCCTAGTGGTAAAGTGCTTGCCTCGTATACATGAAGCCCTCGGTTCGATTCCTCAGCACCACATATACAGAAAATGGTCAAAGTGGCACTGTGGCTAAAGTGCTAGAGTGCTAGCCTTGAGCAAAGGAAGCCAGGGACAGTGCTCAGGCCATGAGTTCAAGCCCCAGGACTGGCAACAAAAACAAAAATAAAACAAAGAAAAAGGAGAGAAATTAGGTGAGGATTTAATAAGTATTAAAGCAGTTCTACATCTATCATGGTTGAAATTCCTTTAAGAAATTGAGAAACACTCCTAATAGCATCTTGACAATGAAGATTACCACACTGTGAATATATAATATCTACAAATATTATTTCCAATATATATTTATGACTTGACATGAAAGTTTATAGAAGAAATTAAGGCACAAATGATATTGTTTAGTTGATTCTTTGTATGTCTTTCTCTTTATTGCATTGATTTCTGCTCTAATATTTATTGTCTCTCTTCATTTGCTAATCAATTTTTTTATCTAAGAGCTTGAAGAATATATCATGAGACTATTTGAGATCTCTCCTCTAGATTTATATGCTCATACCCCCACAGCCTTTCCACTATAAAGCTGCATATTTACTACACTTCCTCAAGGCTGTTGAAACCACTTTCTATATCTCAATATAGCAATAAAAAGTTCAACAATATATTCTATCCATTGCCCATTGCAAAAGTCTCCTAATCCCAATATATCTTCATCTTGATCTTTAAAGTATAAAAATAACATCTAACTAGCTAATCCTATAATTTTTTTTGTAGTATTCTTCAACTGTTCCACCCATTATGTGTAAAAAAAAAAAAAAAAAAAAAAAAGACCTTAATCATAGCCAAATTTCCCCAGCATTACCATGAGGATATTGTAGGGGGTACTTTCTCCCCAAGTGGAGCACACTAGGACAGTCATTCAATATATATGATGGGCACATTCCTAAAATCCATATATACATGGAGCTCACAAAGGATGTGAGTTTGCGCCATCACAAAGCAGAAGGCAGGGAAGTCATTTAAATGAAATTTCTAGAAATAATTGCTTGTTCAGTTTAATGACACTCCATCACTATTGACAGCCTACTTTCAGAATGACAACCTGAAGGAATTCCTAGACTACATTCCCAACAAATTATGAAAATTTGAGAGAAAGGGCAAGGGAAAGAAAGGAGAAGAAAAAGAAGGGGAAGAGGAGAGAGAAACAGACAGAGTCTAGAAGTATGTCTAAGGTATCCAGCAACAAAGTTAAAAAGAATTCAAACATCCAGAATTTCACAGAAAGCATCTATCTCACTTTTTTTCTCCCAAACTAGGGGCAGATTCAGAATCAGGGACATAGGCTGATAAAATTCAAAGTATGTAAAGTGAAAATATAATGCAAAGACATCTTTTGTCTTCAATCTCAGTTCCTATGCCATAGGCTTAAGATATTTTTCACACGTCGACAGGAGACCAGAAGGCAGAGCATTTCACAAACACTTCTATAATAGTTGTATGTGCGAACGTGGCAAAGCTGTAGGACAAAGCTATTTAATCAAACACCAATAGAAGGTATTGATAGGAGAGTGCTTATGGTCACCATCTATAAAGAATTTAAATAAAACTGTTGCAATAATTCAGTTGCCTAGTACAGGCATTTAAGATGCTCCTTTCAATCATTTCAAATATCTGAAACTGACATACCCAAGAGGGAAAATGAAATGCTTCAAGAAGATATTACAGTTCATGTTTGAGACTTTCCAGTTGTCTTGCTTGCCCTAATAAAATTGAACTTTCTAGCACCCCAAATCATAAGAACCAAATCTTACAAACACACATTAGTATCATTTGTGTGTCAATGTGTGAGAATGTGTGTGTCTATGTGTTTCTTATCCCTTTAGTTCACCTGTGGAACATCAAATTAGGTCTGAGTTTCCATTTTATGACTGGTTATATTTTAATCCATTAAAATTCTCTCCAGTGTTAATCAGAGTAACTTAGTGAAGACATGTAAAAATTACCATTGAGCACTGCTAAGAAAATGCTTAGAGGAGACACTCTGGAATACTTTAATCAACTAATGAATAGAACGATGACAGCTGGTTGCTCCTAACTTAACAGAGAATATGACGAACCAAAAGGATGAGACAATAGTTTCAATGACCTAAAAACTTTTTTATATTCTCCGAAGAAAGTACTCATCACTGCAGCTGCAGGACTCATGTATCTGAAAAAGAAAACTCAGATTCCTCCATAGAGTAACTGAATTATAATAAAATCGACCTCTTTAGTTTTTTGCCTCTCCACATAAATTGTATAAGAAGAATTTTATGTCCATAAAACAACTTACTAGGATTTTGAACTATACTGTAGTCTATCTATAGGTGAAGTTAGTAAGAAGCCACATTTTGAAAATATTGAGCATCCCTGTCCACAAATATGGATTACCTCTCTACTTAGTAGATTTCTTTCTTCAGAGCTTTGTTGTTCTCACATGATGCTCATATATAGTTAGGCTGGCTAGAGTTCTATCCCTCTCATTGGCCTTTTCAAAGAGTAAGAGTGCAGTTTTTTTTTTTTTTTTTTTTTTTTTTTTTTTTTTTTTGCCAGTCCTGGGGCTTGGACTCAGGGGCCTGAGCACTGTCCCTGGCTTCTTTTTGCTCAAGGCTAGCACTCTGCCACTTGAGCCACAGCGCCACTTCTGGCCACTTTCTGTATATGTGGTGCTGGGGAATCGAACCCAGGGCCTCAAGTTTATGAGGCAGGCACTCTTGCCACTAGGCCATATCCCCAGCCCCTAGAGTGCAGTTTTGTTTGCTTTTTTTTCTACTATTTTACCATTTTAAATTACATTGGATTCTACTCACATTTTTATTATTACTTTTTTTTAATTATAAACACAAGACAAAGAACTATGAAATAAAAAATATGTGTTTAAGTATTTATTTTAAAACACCTCTTATATAAAGTTTGGTAAATTTGAAAGGAAGATGTCTATTTTAAAGAACTGTATCTCAGAGAAAGTAAAAGGCATAAATAATTAGCAAAATTCATTGTAGCTTATAAAATGTAGTTTATTTTATGCAAAGTTACATAATTTCCTTTATTTTAACAACTACTCACATAAACACTTCAAAAAATTCATTACATCACAATAAGTTATGCTAGTACAAAGAAACTACCAGTCAATTTAGTTTGTCAAAATCAAACAGAGAGAACATTATTCATAGATAAGACCAAAGATGCTACCTCATCTAGCATTTTGCAGCTTTTTCCAAACATTTGTTGTAAATGTAATGAGAATCTGCACAGAAAAATGATCAAATCCACAATACACTGATAAAATAGGAAACCTCTGTCATTACATATGAGATAGTAAGAAGTGAGCAAAGATAAATTTGGCATCATGCATCAAAAATGAGCATAGTTGACAGTTTGAAAACTTTGGATGCACATCTGAAGATTTACCTTCGATTTTTCTAGTCAACTGAATTAGATGAAGGCAAAATAACAAGCACTTTATAAATGCAACACAGAAATTAGGCTTTTGGTATACTTTGCTTGGATACTGGTAGTTATAAAAAGATAGTGAAGAGATGTAGGCATATTTCAAGCTCACACTGGAGTACTTACTAAACTTAAGAATATTGTCCCTAAGGAAATAGGTCTGGTCAGATGTTATATAAGATGTTTAAACTGGAGAAAGATGGCGCCGACAGAATAGGGAGGCACTCCGACTCACTCCAACTGAATAGCGAGCTGGGAACTCCAACACCCAACACCCCATCAAGAACCCAGCAAAACCAGCAGTCAGAAGCAGTGGGGAAACGCAGGAAAACAAAAAGGAGCAAAAAAGAAGAACCAAATACCTACACGGAGCCGGAGAATCTCTGGGGCACCTTCCCCCACCAGCCGACCCTGGCCCAAACAGGGCCAGGCTGGGAAAGAGGAACCTGGCGATCGGCAGACAGGCTGCCAGGAGCGCAGAATTCATATAGCAGGAGACCCCAGTCCACACCGGGTTCGGACAAGGGAACCCAGCGCTGCAAAAAGAGGGAACCGGGGAAGCCACCACGACACTTCGCCAACCCCTGAAGGGCCAATGGCTGCACGGGACACACACACAAAGCAGCAACTGTGGGTCCCCCATTACCACCTCCCCCAACGGGAGACCAGCTATCAGAGACCCAAGCCCGATAAAGAAGCTAGATCCCCCCCTCCCCCTCCCCACCCCGAGGGAACAAAGAACCCCCAAATCAGGCGGGGAGCCCCCATCAGGCGCTGGGAAGTCAGTTTAGCAGGGAAAGGGCGGAGCAGCCCCAAAGCCCCACAGGTTCCTGAACTGGCAGAACCGGCCCCGCCCCCTTCCCAACAGGGGCCGGGGGATGGCCAGCAGGGCAAGCCCCACCCGAGGCGCCTGGACCGCGCAGACTCTTACAACTAAAATCACAGGCGCTGGTGGCCAATACCAGCCCAGCAGGGTCAACTGGGCCTGAACATGTCCCCCCCTTGCAGCGGAGGTGAGGTCTGAGGGTGCCAAGCCACACCCAGACAGTCGATCCCACTGGACCCCAACGGACTCGCAGGAGTGCGCAAGCACAACCCAACAACCCCGGGGCTCGCTCTGGGAGGCATATCCCGCTAAAGTACCTGTTGTAGTGGACACACAGCGCACAGGAGGGCGGGGCACCCGGCGACAGCGCCCACTCTGGTAGGCGTACCCTGCACTGGTGGGCGGGGCCACAGCGGCAGCACCTGCTGTCGTACAAACGTCTACACAGAAGGGAGGGAAGAGCTACAAACCAAACCTGAGAAGCCATCCACAGATTTCCAGATGCGCAAATCACAAAGAAACATAACTCAGTTCATCAAAGGGCAAGCCAACTCGCCAGCTCCAAAAAGCAGCATGACTGAAGAGGAGATGGAGACTAAAAAAGCAAATGAGGCCATGTTAACAGGAATGAACGATAGCGTCAGAAATGAAATCAGAAAACAATTCCAGGAGTTTAGAGCAGAAATCTGGAAGGACACCCAGGAAGCCAAGAAAGAAATGGAAGCAAAAATGGATACAATGCAAGCCGCCTTTAAAGAAAATCTCCACATTCTGAGAATTGAAATGCATGAAAAAATAGATTTAAAATACAACTCTTTAAAGGAAGAAATTTCCACGATCAGAGCTGATATGACAACCATAAATAGCTCTCTGACATCCATAAACTCCGCAATTGAAACCATAACACAAAGAGTTGACCATATAGAATCCAGAATCTCTTGCCTGGACGATGAAGCAGCTGACAACAACCAGAAAATGACCACACTCCAAGAAAAGGTGAAGCTTCAGGGAAGACTAATCCAGGAACTAATGGACAAAGACAAGAGACATAATCTGCGCATAATTGGAATAGAAGAAGGAGCCGAATACCAGAACAGAGGGCTTAATCATGTTCTCAATAAAGTTATTGCAGAAAACTTCCCCAGTCTCACAGGGGACCCCATCCAGGTAACCGAAGCCTATAGGACACCTGGCAGGCCAGACCCCAGGAAAGCCACCCCAAGGCACATAATATTCAAGACTACAGACCTCAATAATAAAGAGCAAATTCTGAATTCAGCCAAAGCGAAGAAGGAAACTTTTTTCAATGGGAAGAGGATTCGAATAACATCCGACTTATCCACACAAACTTACCAAACTCAAAGTGAGTGGAAGAACACCATCCAAGTACTTCAGAATAACAATTTACAACCTCGGATCAAATATCCAGCAAAATTGGAGTTCACATTCGAAGGGAGAACCAGATCTTTCCACACCAAAGAGGAGTTGAAGGAGTATGTGAATAAAAAACCAGCCCTACAGCGAATTCTAAGAGGGGAGCCCCACCCAACAGAGACCGTACAAGACACACAGACAGAAACAGAAAGAAACTACAATAGCCAAAGCCCAACAGAAAGAACAGCTCACTAAAGACAAGAAAAAAAAGAGAGAGGAAAAAACAGCCCAACAAGAAAATGGAAGGAGCAAAAACACTCTTATCCTTGATCTCTTTAAATATAAATGGTTTAAACTCTCCGATGAAGAGGAGCAGAGTGGCAGAATGGATTCGCAAACAAAAAGTTGACATCTGCTGTCTACAAGAGACCCACCTTACAGCAAGGGACAAAAACAGGCTTCGAATGAAAGGATGGAGCAAGATCTACCAAGCAAATGCACCCACCAAAACGGCAGGTGTAGCCATTCTGATCTCAGACAAGCTGGACTTCTCATTAAAGTCCACTCAAAAAGACAAAGAAGGACACTACATATTAATACAAGGAAAAATCCAGAATCAAGAAATCACGGTGATAAATGTATACTCACCGAACAAAAGAGGCCCTACATATGTCAAGCAAATTCTCACAGAATTACAGAGCAAGATAGACGCAAACACAATCATAGTGGGTGACTTTAATACTCCTCTCTCTCCAAGAGACAGATCCAACACCCAGAGGATTAGTAAGGGAGCTGAGGACCTAAATAACACCATTTCCCAAATGGATCTAACAGACCTATATAGAACTTTTCACCCTACAGAGACCCAATACACCTTCTTTTCAGCAGCCCATGGATCATATTCCAAAATAGACGACATCATAGCCCACACAAAGAACCTCAGCAAATACAAAAGTATTGACATCATCCCATGTATTATATCTGATCACAGTGGATTAAAGGTAACCCTCAACAACAAAGGAAACCACAGACACTATACACACTCTTGGAGGCTAAAACCCACGCTGCTATCCAACACTTGGGCCACAGACCAAATTAAAGATGAAATCAACGAATTAATTCATAAGCCACAATGACAAAGAAAACACATCACAAAGAAACCTATGGGACACAGCTAAGGCAGTACTGAGGGGCAAGATCATTGCACTCAGCACCCACATTAAAAGAATGGAAGCAGAACAGGTGAATGCCCTCACGATGAAACTAAAACAACTGGAGAAACAAGAAATGACAGAATCTAAAACGACTAGGAGGGGAGAGATCACAAAGATTAAAGAAGAGATAAATCTGATTGAAAATAGAAAGACCATTCAACAAATAAATAAGACTAAAAGCTGGTTCTTTGAGAAAATAAACAAAATTGACAGACCCCTTGCAAGACTTACAAAAAAGAAGAGAAGAGACTCATATACGTAAAATCAGGGACTCCACCGGAAAAATTACAACAAGTACACACGATATTCAAACAATCATAAGGAGCTATTTCCAAAACCTCTACTCAGCAAAAAAAAATAATTTTACAGAAATGGATCAAATCTTAGAGAAGCACAAACTGAACCAAGAAGAAATAAATCAACTAAATAAACCAATAACTTACAGTGAGATACAGGAGGCAATCAAGAACCTCCCTACTAAGAAAAGCCCAGGCCCACATGCATTCACCAAAGAATTCTACAAAACCTTTAGTGAGGAGCTAATACCAATACTCCTCAAACTCTTCCGTGAAATAGAAACAGAGGGAGAAATCCCAAACTCATTCTACGAAGCTAATATCATACTCATTCCCAAACTAGGCAAAGATCCAACAAATAAAGAGAACTACAGACCAATATCACTAACGAACACAGACACAAAGATCCTCAATAAAATATTAGCTAACAGGATCCAGAAACTGATCAAGAAAATCATACATCATGATCAAGTAGGCTTCATCCCTCAGTCACAAGGATGGTTCAACATCTGTAAATCAATCAACGTAATTCACCACATAAACAGATCTAAAATTAAGAATTACATTGTTATCTCAGTCGATGCCCAAAAAGCCTTTGACAAAATACAACATCCATACTTATTAAAAGCTTTGGAGAGAACAGGAATAGATGGAACATTACTCCAAACAATAAAAGCCATATACAACAGACCAACTGCTAATATCATATTAAATGGAGAGAAAATTAAATCATTCCCCCTAAACTCAGGAACAAGACAAGAATGCCCACTCTCCCCACTTCTTTTCAACATAGTGCTGGAATCCCTAGCCATAGCAATAAGGCAAGAGGAGGACATCAAAGGGATCCACATCGGCAAGGAAGAAATCAAGTTATCCCTATTCGCAGATGACATGATCTTATATCTGAAGGACCCAAAAAACTCACTACCCAAACTCCTACACCTAATAAACCAATTTGGCAAAGTAGCAGGATACAAAATCAATCCACAAAAACCAGCAGCTTTTCTGTACACCAGCAATAGACAAACAGAAAAGGAAATTATGGAAACAATTCCATTTACAGTAGCCAAAAAAAGAATAAAGTACCAAGGGATCAACTTAACCAAGGATGTGACGGACCTATTCAATGAAAACTACAAAAATCTAATAAGGGAAATCAAAGAAGACACAAGGAGATGGAAAGACCTCCCATGCTCATGTGTAGGCAGAGTCAATATACTGAAAATGGCCATATTGTCCAAATTGTTATACAAATTCAATGCAATACCGGCAAAATCCCAGCCATATTCTTCACTGAAATAGAGAAACCAATCCATAAATTCATATGGAACAGCAAAAAACCTAGAATAGCCAAAGCAATTCTAGGCAAAAAAAATAGTGCAGGAGGTATCACAATAACAGACTTCAAGCTCTACTACAAGGCCATCATAACAAAAACAGCATGGTATTGGTATAAAAACAGATCGGAAGACCAGTGGATTAGAATTGAAGACCCAGAAATAAAACCGCACTCTTACAGCCAACTGATATTCAACAAAGGAGCTAAAGACATACAATGGAATAAACATAGCCTCTTCAACTACTGGTGCTGGGAGAACTGGGCAGCCATATGCAGAAAAGACCCAAGCCTATCACCATGCACCAAGATCAACTCAAAATGGATCAAGGACCTCAACATCAGACCTGAATCCTTGAAACTACTGAAGGACAGAGTAGGAAAGACACTAGAACTTATAGGCACAGGAAGGAACTTCCTGAATAGAGTCCCAGGGGCACAACAAATAGGGGAAAGACTCAACAAATGGGACTACTACAAATTAAAAAGTTTCTGCACAGCTAAGGTCATAGCCACCAAAATAGAAAGACAGCCAACGATATGGGAAAGGATATTTACCAGCACAACAACAGACAAAGGCCTGATATCAGTCATCTACAGAGAACTCAAAAAACTAAGCCCCTCCAAGCCCAATAAACCTATTAGGAAATGGGCAAAAGAGCTAAAGAGAGACTTCACAAGAGAAGATATAAAAATGGCAAAGAAACACATGAGGAAATGCTCAACATCCCTGCTAGTAAAGGAAATGCAAATAAAAACAACCCTGAGATACCACCTCACCCCAGTTAGAATGGCCAATACTCTGAACTCAGGAAACAACAAATGCTGGAGGGGCTGTGGGGAAAGAGGAACCCTTCTCCATTGTTGGTGAGAGTGCAAATTAGTACAACCACTTTGGAAAAGAGTATGGAGGTTTCTCAAAAAGCTCAATATAGACCTACCCTATGACCCAGCCATACCACTCCTAGGCATCTATCCTAAACAGCAAAACCCAAGATATCAAAAAGACATTTGTACTTCCATGTTTATTGCGGCACAATTCACAATAGCCAAAATATGGAAAAAACCCAGATGCCCCTCCACAGACGAATAGATCAAAAAAATATGGTACTTATACACAATGGAATACTACATAGCGATTAGGAATGGTGAAATATTGTTATTCGCAGGGAAATGGTCAGAACTCGAACAAGTAATGTTGAGTGAGACAAGCCTAGAACACAGAAAACAAAGGGGCATGATCTCCCTGATATATGACTGTTAACAAAGGGAGACAGAGAGACAGTAGAGACCAAGTCTGTGAATACTGTATATGTTCTTGATACATTGTATATTGCATGTATGTCTACCTGACCTAGACAAGGGATAGAAAAACAGGTCGTAACATATTACAAGAAATGTACACACTGCCCTATTAGGTAACTGCACCCTCTTTGCATAACACCTTGTAAAAAAAATTATGTTCAATTAATAAAAAAAAGATGTTTAAACTATTTAAGAGCAACACAATTAATTAATTATGAAAACATTTATAAAAATTAAATATCAGGACATAATATCACTAATAGAGCTCTTTTGTATTTTTGCCAATCCAGGGACTTGAACTCAGGGCCTGAGAACTGTCCTTGAACTTTTATTGCTCAAGGCTAGCATTCTACCACTTGAGCCACAGAGCCATTTCCTGCTTTTTCTGTATATGTGGTACCATGGAATGGAACCCAAGGCTTCGTGTATGCTCAGTCACACTCCCAGCCTTCTTTTGTATTTTTTAATGCCATAAATTATAAACATATATTAGATTATAGTGATTTAAAAGATAGGTATACATATTTCCTACCTTCTAAGATGAGAAAAATCCTTCACGGTTTCAAAATGCAGACAAAAATAAATGCATTGGATTGCCTTTAACAAAAAATAAATAATGCAGTCTCTCCCCCACGGTTTGATATACTAAGTAGGGAAGATGTTAGCCAGCATTCATTTGACAAATGTAATTCTAAGTGGGTAGACAAACAATGTTACTAATAGTATTACCACCTTGAAACTGTATTGTACAGTTTGATAAATTATGATTTCACATAATATATGTCTGCCATAGTAAGCTACTCTTTGCACTCCTGCATCAACTGCAGAAAAATTCTCTTTTTAGAAAATGATCTGGGATAAAGATAAAGATACCACACAAGAAAGATTTTTCCTAGAAAAAGAGTAATTTTCCCAAGGAGTGTATTAAAACAAGTATATATTTAGGACATTGATAAAAACGATGTCAATCGTCGTGCTCTAGTAAAAAGGTAAAAAAAAAATGTAATAGCAAGACTTAACTAAACTTAGATAAAACAGATTTTTAGTTAAGCCATGGTAAATACAGAAAAAAAGTCGAAGTGAGGACATGTTCCCCCTGCGATGGAAAGCACAGACAGGATAGCAGGGGCCCTGCTGGGAGGATGGCTCATGGGCTCTAAGTCAAGAAAGATGGCAGTGATGCTTGGTTTCCCAAATGTCTGGGCAGGAAAAAGTTACTGAGTTAGAAATACCCCATCAGAGGGGCCCTCATGTCAGAAGGCCTTCTATAACTGTAACCCTGTTACATGGCTCCATCTCTCTTAAGGAAAGTTTTAATGATGTATATTATTTATGAATTCCTCTAAGTTCTTAATGTTGGGTTTAAAGCATTTTATGCAAAAAAATATTATGCTAATATGATTCATTTCGCTGAAGTGGCCACTTCAGTGACCTAAAAAGTATACATTGAAATGCGTGTTTCACATTTACATTCAGACATTGCTTACTCATCTACCAAAAGCTGTTTCACTATGTTAGTTACAATACTGCTACTTCAAGTAGTGGAATGTGTGGTCAGAAGTAGTTCCTTTTGAACCCACTGCTCATCAAAAACAAATACATATACAAAACAAAAGAAAAATGTTAGCACACTGAATATTATATTATAACCAGAGGTATCAAAAGAAATGATAAAGAGAGGTAGAAAAGAAGCCTAAGTCCATTTACTTCTTAACATTTGGAATTGAATATAATATGATCCATTAAACATGGGATATTCAATAATGCTAAGGTTCCTTTGGGACATGTGTTGTCCCTTAGTACAATGACACTTTTATCATTGCAATTTTCAGGAATGGTCCATTAAAATCACAATACAAAACTTACCTTGCTGAACTGTGTGAACTGTAACATAGAGAGTGTATTTTTCTTTTAATACAGTAGTGAACTCATCATCATTCCCTATCTTCTATAAAGTATAATACAGAATGAAATTCATTCCTCAACATACTAAATATACTTTAAGAAACACACATGTTGACTTTCCTATCCACATTTAATTTGGATTCATGTTCCACTTAGAACTTAGTAAAGGCCCCAAACTAATCACTTGACAGTATTTTATAGTGTTTGGATTTTCAAATTCTCTGATTTATCTTTATAAAGAGAAAGCTTTAAAGCTTTACCACTTTTGTGAAATAAGGACATCATGTGTGGTGATGTTCACCTAAAGTCATTTGAATTCATTGGGAGCCAAATTTAGTAGTAGAACTTTTGCTTATTTTGTTTTTGTTTTTTTCAAAAATGCTCTACTGATATCAAGTTACATATTTTAAAAGTTATTTAGCCACTTATAGGTGCTTAGTGAAAATTACAATTATTACTACTTTCTGCAATGGTTATATTGAACTACTGGCTTATTGAATATGCATACCTAAAATATTTAGAAGAATAATTTAGAAAAGTCTAATCAGATACTTATTATCATGTAAGAAAGACATAAAAAAAACTAGTTGCCAGCTTGGGAATAAGGCCTAGTAGCAAGAGTGCTTGCCTCATATACATGAAGCCCTGGGTTCAATTCCCAAGTACCACCTATATAGAAAATGGTCAGAAGTGGCACTGTGGCTTAAGTGGCAGAGTGCTAGCCTTGACCAAAAAGAAGCCAAGGACAGTGCTCAGGCTCTGAGTCCAAGACCCAAGACTGGCAAAAATCTAGTGGCCAGAAGTAATCCTTTAAGAAATGCACTTCACATGTAAGATGTATGAATTAAGTAATTCAGTAATAATATTTTGCCACAGATGTCATCACATGGTAATAACCTTCTCAAAATGGAATCATGGATGTGAGGGCGATCTGGCCTTGCTTTTGCATTTCGGAACGTCTGGCTCTTGGTGGTCTTCTTCATGGTCTTCTCACGAGTTAGGCATAAAAGTTGGGGGCTCGTCCGGGATAGCCCCAGATACCCCCAAGACCCCAGACTCTGAACGTAAGAAAACTGCACTGTTCATTTGTCTTGTACTGTAATTGGTCTGTTTGTCTGCTTTGCTTCCTTTTTGAGGACGGCCGTTCTGACTCGTATTTCTTGAAGGGGTTGTTGAAGCAGACACGCTGACTCGGCAATCCTGGGGAAACTGGGGGACGCCCCAGACACTCCACCTTTGAAGTGGTACCCCTGGAACCCTGCCTTGGTACTTGTAGGGTGCGAGTCAGTTCGGTTTTTGGCCAGAACTGACTGGGAGGGCCTTCTAACCGAGACTCAACCCGCCCACCTTGTACTTGGGTCTGCTCCTTCTGCTTCTAGTTTACAGTGGTCAGTGGGCCAACTTGGGAGATCTCCAACTCATAGCTTTTCTTTTTTTCGGGCCTGTGTGTACAGGCGACAGCTCACAATCAGTGTGAATGTCCACAAAAAGAACTCTGGGGGATCCCCACCCAGCCTTCTTCAGCAGAAAATTATCTGGTGTGTTAAAATGTTTTACTAAGACTAAAAATGTTTTACTAAGACCATCAAGCCCTGGAAAATGACGCTGGAGAATGCTAAAAATCATTTGTTAAAGCTTTTCTCTTAAAATTTGGGTTTTGCAGGAGGAAGATTGACAAAAATACCTCTTGCCACTGGAAAATGTACAGCCGATGCTTATATTGCGTGCTTTAAGATCTTTTGATTATGTGTGTGTGTGTGTGTGTGTGTGTGTGTGTGTGTGCATGTGTGAGTGTGAACATGTTCAAGACTATAGTATGATACAAAATTGAGTTTAAGTTTAAATTCAAATGATCATCAAGTTCGGGCATTACCAAATGTTTCAAAAGATTAGTGCATTGTGTTTTTTTTAAAAAAAAAAAACAAAACAGGAACTAGAGTTAAAAAAGGATTTCTCAGGGTTCTTTAACAGTCAAAAAGAAAAGTGGGTACCTTAATAAATTAAGACTTGATTAAACAAAGGGCAAGCTGGCGTGAATTCATTAAGCCCTATGGAGTCAGGATGGAGGCAATAGAGGGCTTTCTTTCACCTTTCTTTTTGGGTGAACTTTGGAAACCTGGAGGTAAAAATGAATGATTTGACTGGAATTTCTAAAACTGCCCCTTGAGAGGTACTAAGAATTGGAAAAGTTTTTTAAATGGTTGAAAAGTTTATTTATCTGATGTGATCCGATTCCTGTGCTATTTTTGTAATTTAGATTTTAAAGGACATATATTAAACTAATAGGGATAGGAGTAAACTCTCATTAACTCTATGTATGTAGGAAGAAATGGCAAAATGAGCTAACGTTTCTCACTAATTTATTGAAAAGCTGAATGGATAAGTATTTCTAATTTTGTAATTGTAATTCTTGCATTAAGGAAAATTTGTCATCTGAGTTCAAAGGTCTTCATTCCATGCAGTAACTGGGACTGAAGAAAAAGAAAGGCTTCTTTTAAATCAAGCAGCCTGGAGGCAAAGGATGGCACCTGGTTTCAGAATGCCTGTAAGCTTCAGAGTTTTTCCAGTGCAGATAAGAGCTAAAGTGTTAGTTTTAAAGCAGAGGTTAGTAAAAAGGCTTTGGAAATCAAGAATACATTTCTAGATAAGAAATTTGTAAGTAAAATTATCCTAAATGATTATTGCAACGTGAGAAAAGGAGAATTATGGCTACCAAAATGTTTAATTGCCATTCCAGTTTCTTTGTAGGTTTTTTGTAACAATTTCCAGCAGGCTCACAGAGGACAGGTGATTCCTATAAGTTTGTCAAGATGCAACAGTGGCCCTTAATAAGTTCCAGGTAAGAGCATGCTTAAAAACTACTTCTGTGTGGACCACCTTGTTGCTTTTAATTGGAGTAAAGTGAACTCTTGTAAGACTCATTGATCTGAAATCTGCAGTTCAAAGCCAGCCCGGGCAAAGAAAGGACCCTGTGACAGTCTTCATCTCTAATCAGCCAGCAGAGTGCTGGGAACAGAGTCGTGAGTCACTTTGAGGCTCAAAGTGGTAAGGTGCTAGTCTTGAGCTGGAGAGCTGAGGGACAGCACTCAGGCCTGAGTCCAAGTCCAGTGGAAAGTCACTCATGGGACAAAAGTGATGGAGCATCCGGAGGCAGTAAGCCACTGCTTGGATGGCAGAGATGTTGTCAGATCCTAGAGTCACTCCTGTTTGGCCTTTCAAAAGTTAATCAGAGCCGGGAGGTCCTAGAAGAATAGTTCGTAAGCATGCCTTTCTAATGCCCATGTCTGTCTACTGGGCAGGAACTTGCCAGTCATCTGTGGTAGAGGGTAGTAAGAGGGTAAGTTTATCAAATGGGAGGAGAGTTTAAAATCTCAACCCCATGCATCTACTCAAAGCCCTGACTGGCAGTGAGAATTTTAAGCTAGTACACCTGTTCAGGAAAGAAAGCTTGTAGACCTGAGATTGTGTCCTTATTGAGATCTGTTAAAGGCCTGCAAAGGTAAGGTAGGTATTTTTTTAGGTCATCATAAATCAGTTCCCCAGCACGTCAGGAAAAAGCTTTTACAAACTAGAATGTTAAAAGGCACAAATTTGTAAGCCTGAAGTCACCTATCAGGGCTTCATATTAAAAGAGGGCAAGCGTTGGCTGTCGGATGCACGTAAAGAGACTGTGCTAAAAATCCCTGTTCCGAAGTCAGCCAGACAAGCCAGGGAGTTCCTGGGAACAGCAGGCTTTTGCCGGCTGTGGATACCTGGGTTCGCTCAGATGGCCAAGCCTCTATATGAACCACCAAAAACCTCCGAGAGTTTCATTGGACTGAGCAGTTGAAAAAAACCTTTGAGGCAATCAAGACCTTCTAGAAGTCCCTGCCTTAGGGGCTTAGTCACCTGACATGAATAAACCATTCACATTATTTGTGGCTGAAAATAAAGGAATAGCAACCAATTGGACCTTGGAAACGGCCAGTCACCTATGTGTCAAAGAAATTGGATCCTGCCGCCGCTGGGTGGCCTCCATGCTTAAGAATAATAGCTGCAGTAGCCCTCTTGGTAAAAGATGCAGATAAGTTGACTCTGGGACAGAATCTTACTGTGGCCACTCCACATGATCTAGAGGGGGTGCTAAAACAACCACCCGACCAGTGGATGAGCAATGCCCGCATGGTCGATTACCAGACCTTGTTACTTAACCCCGCACATATCAGCTTCAGCGTACCTACAGCATTAAACCCAGCAACTCTGCTGCCGGATCCAGATCTGCAAGGGCCCCTGCATGATTGTGAGCAGATCCTGGCCTGAGCACATAGCCTCCGGCCAGACTTGCTGGATTCGCCGCGATCACATGCTGAGCACAACTGGTTCACCGATGGCAGCAGCTTCATTCGGGATGGAAAAAGGCATGCAGGTGTGGCGGTCACCACAGACATTGAGATAATGTGGGCAGAGGCACTCCCTCAGGGAACTTCTGCACAAAGAGCAGAACTAGTGGCACTAACAAAAGCCTTACAGATGGGAAAAGGAAAGACACTAAATATCTATGCAGACAGCCGGTACACTTTTGCTACCGTGCATGTCCATGGATCCATCTACCAAGAGAGGAGGCAACTGACAGCGGAAGGAAAGAAAAACAAGCAGGATATTTTAAACCTCATCCGGGCCCTATGGGAACCAGCAAAGATTGCCATTATGCACTGTCCGGGTCATCAAAAGGGAGTTGATTCGGTGACTAGAGGGAATAACCTGGCCGACCAGGCAGTCAAGGAAGCAGCCCTCCAGCCCAGAGCAGAAGTATTGACTCTAGTAGACCCAGGGCCACGAGCTTTGCCTCCTGTGCCCCAGTATTCCCAAGAAGACTTGGAGTGGATAAAGAAAATTCTCATGGCCCACAAACCCCGGACAGAGAAGGAAACAATGACTGGTTGAAAACTTGTGAAGGGACACTTATCTTGCCACAAAGGCTGGGTAAGGGGATCCTTAAGCGAATCCACCGAGCTTCTCACATGGGAACCCGAAGAATGCAGGACTTGCTCCGACACTCCAAAGTGAAAATTAGACAAGGAGTTCAACTTACTGAAAATATTGTTAAAAATTGTAAGGCAAGTTAGCTCACCAATGCCCAATCAACAAATATACTAAAAGTGCTCGCCTCTGTGTGGATAGGCCAGGCATGTATTGGGAAGTATATTTCACAGAAATTAAACCTGGAAAATTTGGATACAAATATTTGCTAGTTTTTGTAGACACCTTTTCAGCATGGGTTGAAGCCTATCCAACAAAGCATGGGACTGCGAATGTAGTGGCTAAGAAGATCCTGGAAGAAATCCTACCCAGGTATGGCCTCCCACCACCATTGGGTCGAACAACTCACTGGCCTTCGTCTCAAAAGTAAGTCAGGGAATAGCCGCTGCACTGGGGACGGATTGGAAATTGCATTGTGCTCATAGACCCCAGAGTTCAGGACAGGTAGAAAGAATGAATCGGACTCTAAAAGAGACCTTAACTAAATTGGCCTTAGAGACTGGCGCAAACTGGGTGTCATTCCTTCCTTTTGCTCTCTTAGAGTAAGAAATTCTCCCTATCAGCTTGGCTTTACTCCTTTTCAAATAATGTACAGGTATGCCCCGCTCATTATGCTTAGCCTTCAGACTGAATTGCTTGCTCATTTGGATGATACTGAATTTTTGTGTAAACTTGATTATTTACAGCTCGTGCACAATAATATGTGGCCCCAACTTAAGGCATTATATGATTCCACTTCTGTCCCTACCATCCATTTATTCAGACCAGGGGACTGGCTGTTCGTATGGAGGCACAACCCCAAATCCTTAGAACCATGGTGGAAAGGACACTACGTGGTGCTACTGACTACTCCCACCGCCCTCAAGGTAGATGGCATCGCCACTTGGGTCCATTGCTCCCATGCCAGGCCAGCTGAGCCCTTTGTCCTGGACGAAGACTACCGTGGAGGAACATGGGAGGTCTCCAAGCACCCGATTCAGCCGCTTTGCCTTCGCCTCAAGAAAAGAAAGTTAGACTGAATATTGTTAAAATTTTCTTTTTGCCTTCTTTCCTTGCTACCCTGGCTAATGTTGATGCTATTTTGGCAGCTCACTCCAAAGTGGGGTGACCCCCTTATTTTAGCAAGTAGCAGGAGTCCTGTAAAGTCCCATGCAAGCAAGAAGGCACTGGTAGTTTTGGGATTGCTCAGGAATATGGGTATAGCTACCTTACCCTTAGAGCACAGCTGAGAAGTTTACCATTCTATGTATTATTTTGTTGCTGACATTTGGATCCTAACACTATACAGCTAATGGTAAGTCTGTATACCTGAACGTTAATTTCCAGTTTGAAGTAATCCTGCAGTCCCTTGGTAAAGTAGACTAAGGTTATAGGTTCCTGGCTAAGTAAGGTCAACATCCCTTTGTTAGCCTGAAGAAGCTACAGAAGATGGATGATTTTTACCCATCAGCCCCCCTTTAAAAACAAGGGACCAGAGTTGTTTTTGGTTACTACTTTGGGCCCTATTGGTCCATGCCTTATCTCTATATCATCCCCTAGACATGCAAGCCATTGAAATGGACAGAAGGGAACCATGACTGGCTCCCAAGTTACCAAAGAGAAAAGGGGAAAAATGAAGAGCCAAACTAAAGCCATTTTGAAGTCAGGCCCCACTTCACCACGCGAACCTGAGATAAGCAGGCCCTGGGAGCAAACCCAGGACAAGCTTATTAGGGCCCAGTCGGTCAAGAACTCTAACTGCCTGGGAATGCTTAACTCTAACCGCCCCCGGAATGCCTCGAGCCCTGAGCCAATCAGATTTGTACCCGTGTCTTAACCTTGCTTGAACACCTGATTGCTGTAACTTTGCTTTTTGCCTATATAAACTCTGAAAAATCGCAGCTCCAGGCTTCCTTCTAACCTCCGCTGTGTCAGAGTGTAGGATGAGTCCCGAGCCGCGGCCCTCTTGAATAAAGCCTTGCTTTTGCATTTCCAAATATCTGGCTCTCGGTGGTCTTCTTCGTGGTCTTCTCGCGATTTAGGCATAACACTTAACTTTGTTGAGTTGGAATTACAAGTGATTTTCTAGGCTGTGAAAACTGGCTGGTTCAAAGGTCATTTTACTCGCCCTTTTCTCTGCTCTATTAATCTTCCAGTTGGATGGTCATGAGAATAATTTCTCATGAAGAGAGTCCCAAATAGAAATATGGAAGAAAGTTCTGGAATAGTTCTCCTGTGCCCTTTGTACTCCCCCTGCCTAGAGTTAATATGTGACAGCTGGACCTGTAGCAGTCATATGTAATTATAAAAGGAAGAGACAAGAAAATCACAAATCTATCACATCAAAGTCCAAACAAAACTCAGTCACTGAAACAATGTGACCAACCAACTGCCAGTTCTGTCATGTGAAAAACATAATACTTTTGTACTTCTTGTACAATTCTTGTACCATTCTTGGTTAGAGCTTTGATACTTGCAGAAAAAAGGTGTTTCTAACTGATACAACTAGAAAATTCTTATTCCTGTAGCAATTCTAGAGCTTGACCCTAGATATTAACTTTTTCCTGAGTACATAAACTAAGCAATCCTGTATGAGCAGATACTTGGCCTCTCAGAACTCAGGATGAATGATCACGTCCCTCCATTAGAACCTCCTCTCTCAGCAGAATTTTTTTGTCAATTATCAGCCTCTCTAGCACTTTCAATGAGGAGTGAGAACATTTGTCAGCAAATGCAAATTCAATGTGAACACTCAAGCTTAGTAAAACACAGGATCACAGGTTCTCCTGATAATAAGAATCCCTGGGAATGCTGGTAGCTCGGAAGCTATCTGGAACAATCACTTTACTTTCCTTCCCTATGTCACTTTCCCCATGGGGATTTTACCAGGAAATTACTGGCAGTCTATTTAGAGTTGGGTCAGCCTACCTACCACAGACAACATCTTAAAGAAGCAGAGAAAACAAAATGCTATATGAAAGCTAAGTAGAGACCTGAGTGCAAAACGCTAAATAAATCAATAAAACAATGAAAACAGAAAAAGGAAACAGCTCATTTCCAAATTCCCCTGTTTTCAATGACTACACTCTTGGAAAATAACCAAGTTACTTCAATATATTCCATTATTCAAAGGCAGAAAGACTACCAAGTCTGACTGTGATTTCAAAGCCTGTTTCTTATAGATGCAGGTAAAGCCACAGCTCTGCTAGTATAATGCCCCTTTGCCACCATTAGTCACTAAATGCACTTGCTCAGTAACTATTTCTCAATCTCTTGTGTTTCATTTGGAGTTGTTGTCTACTTGATGATTTTATGGCTACTTAGAAATCCAGTGAATTCTTTGCATCCTATGTGCTCTTTTACTCATAGTTCCAGAAAGCCGAGAAGAATCTGTGGTTAGAAATCTAATGTCATACTGCTAATATGCCTGTTGGTGGCATATCAACTACTCATAACAGAAACAAGTCACAGACTCTGAAAATGAGTCATTCTCTTATGCAAAAGAAGTCTAGAGGTGTTCCAAACAACTAGAATGTTAACCCTACCTCCATTTTTGCCTTCAAAGGCCAAGAACTCTCATCCATGTTTAGGTTTTGTTTTAGAGAGTAGCCATCTACTGCCTACTTAGTTAAAATAAGATAAAAGTGATCAAGTCAGCAGAATAATTTTTTAAAATATTGAATTACCTTCAATGCTAACCTGTTGCCACGAGTTGCTTCAAACTGAAACTATGGACGCTGCAGTCTCCTGCTCCTGGGGAATCAGGTCCCCTCCCAGGCCCTGTGCCCCTGCTCTTACCTGCCTTTCTCAGGTGTGCTTGCTGCCCCCTGTGCCAATTGGATGGACTGAGAGTCCTGGTGCAGACTCACGACCTAACTGGCTCAGCTCACTCTCAGTCACTACTGTTGTCCCTCCCTTTGTTCAAGTTTATGCTGTTGTTGCCTAGCGAATCACTGTGACTGTGAAAACCTATGCCATTCGCTCTGAGAGTGAAACCAGCCAGAACTTCTGCTCTCCGTGGATTGATTTCTAGAACAGCGCCAATTCTTGCTTTCCTGTGTTTCATAAAATAATTTTCCATCTTCTAGGCAGTTCCTTCCTAACCTTTCTATTGTCTCTAGACAGTTTACTGCTACTGTAGGTTATCGCCAAATGGGACAAAAATCAAATTCTCAGGAGCAGCCAACAGTAATTATATGTAATCCAATGCCTTCCTATTTTCTCTCTCTTCACACACTGACAAGATGACTTTCCCCTGTTTCTTGGCTTCTGCTCTTTTCTTTTTACTTCTCTTTTGTTACATCTGTTCCATGGCAGGAAGTTTGTTAAATAAAAAGCAGTCAAGTGGCCCTCTGCAAGGGAAACTTTCTATATTACACTTCCTTTCCTTATATCTATGGGATTCTGCCTCCCTTCACTGGGCTTGAGCTCTGGGCCTGACCACTGTCCTTGAGCTCTTCAGCTCAGGGGGAGTGCTCTACCACTTTGAGTCACAGCATCACTACCAGTTTTCTGGGAGTTAATTTGAGGTAAGAGTTTCACAGACTTTCCTACCCAGGCTGGCTTTGCACCACAGTTCTCAGATCTCAGCCTTCTGAGTAACTAGGATTACAGGTGTAAGCCACCAGCACCCAGCTGAAACACATAACTTAAAATCCTAGAATAATCCAATTAAATTGCCTCTGTGTCCTTATCTTTCAAGAGAGATCAATCATCTATATATTAGTTATAGTACATTAGATTCATTATCAATTAACAGCTATTGACATAAATATGTCTAAGTTAATATGAATAATTTCTTCAAGAACATGACGCCCTGGGGCTGGGAATATGGCCTAGTGGCAAGAGTGCTTGCCTCCTATACATGAAGCTCTCAGTTCGATTCCCCAGCACCACATATATGGAAAACGGCCAGAAGGGGCCCTGTGGCTCAGGTAGCAGAGTGCTAGCCTTGAGCGGGAAGAAGCCAGGGATGGTGCTCAAGCCCTGAGTCCAAGGCCCAGGACTGGCCAAAAAAAAAAAAAGAACATGACGCCCTCTGGTGTTAGAGTACAAATAGTAGAAACTAGCATGTGATAGAAAGCATAGTCATCCTTACATTAAGGTGGCTGAACAATTCTGGTCAATTCAAATTTCAGTTACATTGCAGAGCAAAATTTCTCAAAATAGTGTATGAAATAAAATGACTCTCAAGGATGGGAGTGTCTCATTCAGTTTTATGTTGGCATAACAAAATACCTCAAATTGGGTAGAACAGTTATTTAAGGTTTTTAAGGTTCACAATTCAAGGTTTGACAACTGTTGGTAAGCTTTGCATGGTAAGCTGGGTAGCTGTGCCTCAAAGTGGTAGATGGAAGCATATTAGCAGAAAACATACAAGAGTGAGAGGTTACATGGTAAAAGAAAGAAGAGACCAGGCAAGAGCCAGGCTCACTCTTTTATAACAACCTACTCTCGTAGGAGGGGAAGGTGGGGTGCTAAATGATTTCCTGTGAAAACTACACTATTCCTACCAAGAGTGTCAGAGGTGGAATTTTTCTAATGGAGAATCAACCAGAATTATTTCTGAGGTCATTCTCTGGTAATATATGCATTGCTGATAATGAGTCTATTGTTTTAGAGTAAGTGTAGTGCCCAGGGAACATTGAAGCACACACTAAAAAGAAGTCAAAATCATGGCAGGAAATGGAATGCACCATGTGAAGCATGTATTAATGAGCCTAGTAAGTTTTCCAGCTTGTAACACACACACACACACACACACACACACACACACACACACACACAATTGATTCATCCCTTAGTATAACTAAGTTCAAAAATGATTTTTATTAAGCAGCTGTGTATAGGGTACAGTGTTCAATAATATTAACTAAATTTTTAAAGATACAAAAATTGTTATCATTTGCTTTCTGAAGTCGAACAATATAGTAATTACTTTAAAAGAAGATACCTTTGTTCAAATGAATATCTTAAAGAAGACTGATCACCTGATGACCATGCTCTTGAAGAATTTGAGACACTTGATCCATCAGTAGATAATGGCTTCCGCCTAGGTATAAAACACAATCCCATTTTTGTGACAATAAGAATAAGTGTGATGATGATGTAGGCAGATTGGTGGCGAGAAGGAATGGAAACAGAGGCGAGGACATGTGGAAACAAGAAAGCTGTGTGGTGTACAGGTGGAGATAAACCCAGTCAGTGTATCTCCCTTTGGGATAACACCCAACAGCACATACAGCCAGAGCCTTGCAGTATGTCAGTTCTTCAGCAAATACCTTTGGATCCTGAAGGCCTCTGAGTGAGTGAGGTGAGCTTCTCTGCACTTTGATCCTAGAAGTTTATCATTATGTCAGACACATTTTTTTAACTGATGTTTATGGAGAAATTATGTCCAAAAAAAACCTGTAATGGTGGTTTAAAAAAATGATGTTGAATGGTTGTGGGTGACATTTTGAAGTTTTCTAATGGACAATTGGTCAGAATTATTTCTAAGCTCATTCTCTGGAACTATATGCATTGTTGGTAATGCATTTTTTAAAATGAGTCCTAAAAACGGCCCTGGGAACAGGGTTTTGAGCCCAAGTCCTTTAGTTTCAGATGACTTGAGCATGAAGTCTCCCTTTTTGCAAACCTGAGTTTTAGAACTGTTCAATTAATTAACTAAGCACAAATATGAAGGCAGAAGAAGTCTAGGAGATGAGCAAAGTTTACTCGATACCTAAAAGTTGGGACATTACTTGTCTCTGATCAATTCTGGGACTCCAAGGAAATAGAAGGGTGACCCTGTGAGAGGCACTAGTTTTATTCAATCACTGTTCTGCTAAGCCATGCTGCATTCGGGGCATCAGTCATGAGTCTATGAATGTCATCAGAAGAGAAAGTCAGCTAAAGTAAGCAGAAATGGCAATCATCTGAAGTTAGAAGTTATTTGTGGGTAAGAAAAGCACCATGATGATTAAATTGCAGTAGTCTGTGTGGGGAGAGACATTTACACCCATACTGGTGTAATAATGAAGGACATTAATGTGTAGTAATGCATTAATGTGTAGTTCCTGTTCACATTTTACTCAGCGTTAGAACTTGGTACCAGGGCTGGGAATATGGCCTAGGGTCAAGAGTGCTTGCCTTGTATACATGAAGTCCTGGGTTCGATTTCTCAGCACCACATATATAGAAAAGGCCAGAAGTGGCGCTGTGGCTCAAGTTCACATAGTGCTAGCCTTGAGCAAAAAGAAGTCAGGGTCAGTGGTCAGGCCCTGAGTTCAAGCCTCAGGACTGGCAAAAAAAAAAAAAAAAAATAGAATAAAGAACTTGGTACCAGAGCGGGGGCGGGGGGGGAAGAGGGTACCCAGATGGCACTATTATGGCAGGTATTAATGAGCAACAGTGCACTGACCTAGAGTAATGATGAGAAATCCAGCACTGTACCCACTAATTCAGCTACTGTCTCCTGAAATAGAAAGGGGAGAAGCACCAAATGCGTTCAAGGAATGTTGTCCTTTCACTCATTATTTTGTTCAGTCTGAGAAAGCACAGATAGTAAATGGAGGCAGATTATTTTTAGCAGCGCATTTGGTTTTTGTTTGTAATCCTCACAGGATTCCAGGTTTTAAAAAAGTGTGTAAATTCTTTTTTTTTAATTAACTGATTTTTATTTTTTTCTTCTTTATTGTCAAAGTGAGACTTTAGAGAAGTATGGTGTGATCATGCAAAAGGCAGCTCCAGTATTAACCCCTTGTCTCCCTCTCAGAACAGGGGAAGAGAAATCTGATGTATACACTATCGTTCGTTCTCTCAAGCACTCCACCCCACAGATCTGTCTTTCTAACTGGGGTAAGGGAGAGCCCTGTCATTCCCGAAGGTGTGAAGAAGTGGCTTAATGAAGCTTCTCCCAATGCTCATTCTGAAATCTTGATCAATATTTAGCTTCCCTGTTCTATTCCACCTGAACCCAACTGAAGGTAATGATAATGGTCACACAAAAAAAAACTCCAAAATTAACATCACTATGAGTCTTGCAAAAACTTACTGAACCTTCAACTAAATAAAAATTGAAAGCCTAGGGCTCGGGATTGACTGAAATGCTCACTTTCTACTGGAAGCAAATGTACATCCCTGGGAAATTAAGGGTGAGCCTCAGTGATAGGGGTTTTTACTCCAGAACTAGAGATAAACCTCTGTGACCAGCCTTGTTTATTGGAGAATAGTTCAGAGCATTTAGACGAAAAAGGCAGAGAAAAGGGAAGGTCTTATTTTCTACAGAATGAACTCTATCCACTTTTGCCTTAGAATCACTTCTGAACCCAACAGTGCTTGTTCTATCTGCCCCATTTGTGATTGTTTCCCTATTTGCCGAAGCCCAGAAGCACAGCAATCCCAGGCATTCAAGTTGCTGAATTTTCCAGGCAAAAACTTACCCAATATGTGAATTGTCATAATTTTAGCCGATTCCAAGAGCAAGATTCCAGGAAGAAAGAAGGCCAGTAGATTGAGCATCCTCAGGCCAGCCATGTTCACTCTGGTAGATGCCACAGATCAGACACAGTTGCTGAACACATGAACCCTAAAGGGCTGTAAGGAATTCTGCTCACTTCCGCATGAACTGATCTGGCTGGGAATTTGAAGAGCATGAGAGTACATCCTGCCTACCTTCTCTTTTCTCTGCCCAATGGCCTTCTGCTCCTTCTCCCTTGGTCCTTGCCCACTGGATGTTTTACCTTCCCCCTTCCTAACCAAAGTCATTGGAGAAAAAACCATGGAAAACTAATTATTCACCCTGCTTTGTCTGTACACTCTCTTACTGTTCACCTAGAGAAAAAAAAAACACCTTTAAACTAGGAATTTAGAGAACTTAGAAATTATTTACAGATTTTTGAAGAATAAAAGGGATAGTTCATTGGAAATAATTGAACCTAGATCTCTTTTGGAATTCTTTCCTCAATCTATGAGATGCCACCTCCTGTGTTGTAATGTCTTTATGACTATAGTTCTTAGTCCTTACTACTATTGCCCTGGGTACCAGTTAAAAATCCCCAATTATGTTCTCACATTTATGATCTCAGAAACTAATGCAAAAGAAAACAGCTACTATTGTTTTGCACCTCTTTATAAGATACTAATTCATGAAATTCTGCTAAGTCCATGTCTTACCCGAAGCCTTTAACCTCTAAGGTTAAGGCCATACTCTGAGTGAACGTCATAAAACACAAGTGGGGGTTTGCCACAGTCTATCCAACCCTAAACTCAGGATGGCTGGGAGCAATGTGATCTATAACTTGTATTCTCTTCTCAAACCTAAATGTTTCAGGAAAGTTTTCCACTATAGCTTTAATAGCTTCCATATGAGCATAAGTATTGTGCATCATATGTCAACAAGTCCTTTGATAAACCTGAATTTAGGCTTTAGTTTCGTGTGTGTGTGTGTGTGTGTGTGTGTGTGTGTGCCTGATCTGGACTTGAACTCAGGATCTGAGCACTATCCTTGAGCATATATGCTCAAAGCAAACATTGTACTTGAGCCACAGCTCCTTTGCCAGTTTTTCTGGTAATCAATTGGAGATGAGTTGCATAGACTTTGTAGCCTATACTGGTTTCAAACTGTGATCCTTGGACATGAGCCACCGGTGCCCAGAAAGGATTTCACATTCCTAAATAGTGTACATACTTTATAGTCAGGCAACTGTGAAGAAAGTAGGGAAAAGAAGGGGAAAAAAAAGAAAAGGAGATAATGGGCTGGCTATACAGTGTTCACATATCTTCAATCTATCTATTCTTTATTTTCCTAGTGTATTATTATTATGATGGTTAGTTTTAGGTATCATATGGTAAAGCATTATCTCTTTTTTTTTTTTTTGGCCAGTCCTGGGCCTTGGACTCAGGGCCTGAGCACTGTCCCTGGCTTCCTTTTGCTCAAGGCTAGCACTCTGCCACTTGAGCCACAGCGCCACTTCTGGTCGTTTTCTATATATGTGGTGCTGGGGAATCGAACCCAGGGCTTCATGTATACGAGGCAAGCACTCTTGCCACTAGGCCATATTCCCAGCCCAAGCATTATCTCTTGTGAGAATGTTTCCAAAGAGAATAGTGCTTCAATTGGTGGAATCAGGAAGAAAAGTTCATCCTTGTCCAAAGTGTTTGGCTACCATACAATACGCTGAGGGCACAACTAGAATAGAAAAAAGGCTAACATTGACCAGCATGCATGTATTCATAAACTGCTTTGTTAAGGAGCAACTCGTTTGTATAACTACTTAAAGATTCTTTTTAACAAAGGCAACAGAGAAGTGAATTCCTGCCTTCTCTCTCTGGAACTGAGATACCCACTTTCCCCTCCCCTAAGACATTTAAATACCTTTTTTATAGTCTTTAAATTCTGGGGGATTATGTAGTAACCCCTAGGTGCTCTGACCATCTGCATTGGACTAAGCCATGTTGCCAACTCCCATGCTTCTGCAGATGCCATAAGGTGCAAGTTACTCTCAAAACATTCTTTCATATCTCTCTATTTCTCTCTCAACACCGGTGTAATTATATGATACATGTAATTACTTTTGGCAATACACATAATTACATAATGATTTGTCTCCTAACTCTAAACTTGCTTATTTACCCAGTGATTATACTTTAAGTTCATCAGATGTCCCATCTTATCTTCAGATGAAAATAGAATCAAATACTATAAACAAAATATCTGCAAATCTGAATATTTCCACCCTCATTAGGATGTCAGATAGCTAACCAAAATAAGAGAAGCAAATGTGTCTTAGGTTCCTGCCACATGCTCCAAAGAAAAGGACTGGAATGGGAGATAGAGGGCCAAGGATCAAGCATGCTAAATAATTAGGTATGGTGGTTTAACTGATTTTTTTATTACACTTGGCTCAAAGAAATTTCAGTGCTAATCATATAAAGATGTGGATCCGTTTCTGCTAATTTTGGAATGTGTTACAGTGTAACTGTAATATTCAAAAGGAGACTTAGAGATGTATCTCCAACATTGGCAGAAGTTTTATGATATCTAGAGTTTCTATCAAACTACTTTGTACAAACAGAGTGGAAAACTGAGGAATCATCAAATATGGAAAGGAGAGAAATTGGGCTAGGAATATGGCCTAGTGGTAAAGTGCTCGCCTCGTATACATGAAGCCCTGGGTTCGATTCCTCAGCACCACATATATAGAAAATGGTCAAAGTGGCACTGTGGCTAAAGTGGCAGAGTGCTAGCCTTGAGCAAAGGAAGCCAGGGACAGTGCTCAGGCCATGAGTTCAAGCCCCAGGACTGGCAACAAAAACAAAAATAAAACAAAGAAAAAGGAGAGAAATTAGGTGAGGATTTAATAAGTATTAAAGCAGTTCTACATCTATCATGGTTGAAATTCCTTTAAGAAATTGAGAAACACTCCTAATAGCATCTTGACAATGAAGATTACCACACTGTGAATATATAATATCTACAAATATTATTTCCAATATATATTTATGACTTGACATGAAAGTTTATAGAAGAAATTAAGGCACAAATGATATTGTTTAGTTGATTCTTTGTATGTCTTTCTCTTTATTGCATTGATTTCTGCTCTAATATTTATTGTCTCTCTTCATTTGCTAATCAATTTTTTATCTAAGAGCTTGAAGAATATATCATGAGACTATTTGAGATCTCTCTTCTAAATTTATATGCTCATACCCCCACAGCCTTTCCACTATAAAGCTGCATATTTACTACACTTCCTCAAGGCTGTTGAAACCACTTTCTATATCTCAATATAGCAATGAAAAGTTTAACAATATATTCTATCCATTGCCCATTGCAAAAGTCTCTTAGTCCCAATCTATCTTCATTTTGATCTTTAAAGTATAAAAATAACATCTAACTAGCTAATCCTATAATTATTTTTGTAGTATTCTTCAACTGTTCCACCCATTATGTGTAAAAAAGAAAAGACCTTAATCATAGCCAAATTTCCCCAGCATTACCATGAGGATATTGTAGGGGGTACTTTCTCCCCAAGTGGAGCACACTAGGACAGTCATTCAATATATATGATGGGAACATTCCTAAAATCCGTATATACATGGAGTTCACAAAGGATGTGTGTTTGCGCCATCACAAAGCAGAAGGCAGGGAAGTCACTTAAATGAAATTTCTAGAAATAATTGCTTGTTCAGTTTAATGACACTCCATCACTATTGACAGCCTACTTTCAGAATGACAACCTGAAGGAATTCCTAGACTACATTCCCAACAAATTATGAAAATTTGAGAGAAAGGGCAAGGGAAAGAAAGGAGAAGGAAAAGAAGGGGAAGAGGAGAGAGAAACAGAGTCTAGAAGTATGTCTAAGGAATCCAGCAACAAAGTAAAAAAGAATTCAAACATCCAGAATTTCACAGAAAGCATCTCACTTTTTTTCTCCCAAACTAGGGGCAGATTCAGAATCAGAGACATAAACTGATAAAATTCAAAGTATGTAAAGTGAAAATATAATGCAAAGACATCTTTTGTCTTCAATCTCAGTTCCTATGCCATAGGCTTAAGATATTTTTCACACGTCGACAGGAGGAGACCAGAAGGCAGAGCATTTCACAAACACTTCTATAATAGTTGTATGTACGAACTTGGCAAAGCTGTAGGACAAAGCTATTTAATCAAACACCAATAGAAGGTATTGATAGGAGAGTGCTTATGGTCACCATCTATAATGAATTTAAACAAAATTGCTGCAATAATTCAGTTGCCTAGTACAGTCATTTAAGATGCTCAATTCAGGGCTGGGAGTATGGCCTGGTGCCAAGAGTGCTTGCCTCCTACACATGAAGCTCCAAGTCCGATTCCCCAGCACCACATATATGGAAAACGGCCAGAGGGGGCACTGTGGCTCACCTGGCAGAGTGCTAGCCTTGAGCGGGAAGAAGCCAGGGATGAGTCTGGGCTTCGGGAAGGAGAGTCAGGAGACTTCATAGTTGGTGCTCATGGTCTTGACTGAAAGGATTTCACCAATCCACTGAACTGTGTGAAAAATGTGACGCATCCTGAACTCCTGTTTCCCTTCAGGAGAAGAAAGATGGCGCCGATAGAATAGAGAGGCACCCCGACTCGCTCCAACGGCATAGTGAGCTGGGAACCCCAACACCCAACACCCCATCAAGAACCCAGCAAAACCAGCAGCCAGAAGCAGTGGAGAAACGCAGGAAAACAAAAAGGAGCAAAAAAGAAGAACTGAAAACCTACACGGAGCCGGAGATTCACCGGGGCACCCTCCCCCCACCAGCCGACCCTGGCCCAAACAGGGTCAGGCTGGGAAAGGGGAACCCGGCGATCGGCGATCGGCAGACAGGCTGCCAGGAGCGCAGAATTCATATAGGGGGAGACCCCACGGACAAAAGGCAGGGTACGGACCAAGACACACCGGCAGCGACGAGAAGTTCGGGTCCACACCGGGTTTGGACAAGGGAACCCAGCGCGGCAGAAATCGGGAACCAGGGAAGCCACCACGACACTTCGCCAACCCCTGGAGGGCCAACGGCTGCGCGGGACACACACACAAAGCAGCAAAAGTGAGTGCCCTCCCTCCCCCCTCCCCCACCCCTGAGGGAACAAAGAACCCACAAATCAGGCGGGGAAGCTCCCACCAGGCGCTGGGAAGTCAGTTTAGCAGGGGAAGGGCTCAGCAGCACCAACACCCCACAGGTTCCTGAACTGGCAGAACCGGCCCCGCCCCCTTCCCAACAGGGGCCAGGAGACGGCCAGTTGTGCAAACCCCACCTGAGGCGCCTGGACCTCGCAGACTCTTACAACTAAAACCACAGGCGCTGGTGGGCAATACCAGCCCAGCAGGGTCACCTGAGCCTGATCTCGTTCCCCCTCCTCGCAGCAGAGGCGAGGTCTGAAGGTGCCAAGCCACACCCGGACAGTCGATCCCACTGGGCCCCACACGTACACCCCCCCCAACGGACTCGTGGGAGGGTGCAAGCACAACCCAACAACCCAGGACTTGCTCTGGGAGGCATATCCCGCCGAAGTGCCTGTTGCACTGGACGCACAGCGCACAGGAGGGCGGGGCCCCCGGCGACAGCGCCCGCTCTGGTAGGCGTACCCTGCACTGGTGGGCGGGGACACAGCGACAGCACCTGCTGCCGTCGACACGTCTACACAGGAGGGAGGGAGGAGCTACAAACCAAACCTGAGAAGCCATCCAGATCTCCAGATGCGCAAATCACAAAGAAACATAACTCAGTTCATCAAAGGGCAAGCCAACTCGCCAGCTCCAAAAAGCAGCACAACTGAAGAGGAGATGGAGACTAAAAAAGCAAATGAGGCCATGTTAACAGGAATGATCGAAAGCGTCAGAAATGAAATCAGAAAACAATTCCAGGAATTTAGAGCGGAAATCTGGAAGGACACCCAGGAAGCCAAGAAAGAAATGGAAGCAAAACTGGATACAATGCAAACCTGCTTTAAAGAAATGGAAGCAAAAATGGATACAATGCAAGCTGCCTTTAAAGAAAATCTCCACATCCTAAGAATTGAAATGCAGGAAAAAATAGATTTAAAATACAACTCTTTAAAGGAAGAAATTTCCACGATCAGAGCTGATATGACAACCATAAATAGCTCTCTGACATCCATAAACTCCGCAATTGAAACCATGACACAAAGAGTAGACCATATAGAATCCAGAATCTCTCGCCTGGACGATGAAGCAGCTGACAACAACCAGAAAATGACCACACTCCAAGAAAAGGTGAAGCTTCAGGGAAGACTAATCCAGGAACTAATGGACAAAGACAAGAGATAGAATCTGCGCATAATTGGAATAGAAGAAGGAGCCGAATACCAGAGCAGAGGGCTTAATCATGTTCTCAATAAAGTTATTGCAGAAAACTTCCCCAATCTCACAGGGGACCCCATCCAGGTAACCGAAGCCTATAGGACACCTGGCAGGCCAGACCCCAGGAAAGCCACCCCAAGGCACATAATATTCAAGACTACAGACCTCAAGATTAAAGAGCAAATTCTGAAGTCAGCCAAAGCGAAGAAGGAAACTTTTTTCAATGGGAAGAGGATTCGAATAACATCGGACTTATCCACACAAACTTACCAAGCTCGAAGCGAGTGGAAGAACACCATCCAAGTACTCCAGAATAACAATTTACAACCTCGGATCAAATATCCAGCGAAATTGGAGTTCACATTCGAAGGGAGAACCAGATCTTTCCACACCAAAGAGGAGCTAAAGGAGTATGTGAATAAAAAACCAGCCCTACAGCGAATATTAAGAGGGGAACCCCACCCAACAGAGATCATAAAAGACACACAGACAGAATCAGAAAGAAACTTCAATAGCCAAAGTCCAGCAGAAACACAAGCTCACTAAAGACAAGAAGAAAAAAAAAAAAAAAAAAAAGAAGAAAAAACAGCTCACCAAGAAAATGGAAGGAGAAAAAACACCCTTATCCTTGATCTCTTTAAATATAAATGGTTTAAACTCCCCGATAAAGAGGAGCAGACTGGCAGAATGGATTCGCAAACAAAAAGTTGACATCTGCTGTCTACAAGAGACCCACCTTACAGCAAGGGACAAAAACAGGCTTTGAGTGAAAGGATGGAGCAAGATCTACCAAGCAAATGCATCCACCAAAACGGCAGGTGTAGCCATCATGATTTCAGACAAGCTTGACTTCTCTTTAAAGTCCACTCAAAAAGACAAAGAAGGACACTACATATTAATACAAGGAAAAATACAGAATCAAGAAATCACGGTGATAAATGTATACTCACCAAACAAAAGAGGCCCGACATATGTCAAGCAAATTCTCAAAGAATTACAGAGCAAGATAGACGCAAACACAATCATAGTGGGTGACTTTAATACTCCTCTCTCTCCAAGAGACAGATCCAACACCCAGAGGATTAGTAAGGGAGCTGAGGACCTAAATAACACCATTTCCCAAATGGATCTAACAGACCTATATAGAACCTTTCACCCCACAGAGACCCAATACACCTTCTTTTCAGCAGCCCATGGATCATATTCCAAAATAGACCACGTCATAGCCCACACAAAGAACCTCAGCAAATACAAAAGTATTGACGTCATCCCATGTATTATATCTGATCACAGTGGATTAAAGGTAACCCTCAACAACAAAGGATACCACAGAGCCTATACACACTCTTGGAGGCTAAACCCCACGCTGCTATCCAACACTTGGGCCACAGATCAAATTAAAGATGAAATCAACGAATTCATAAGCCACAATGACAAAGAAAACACATCACAAAGAAACCTATGGGACACAGCTAAGGCAGTACTGAGGGGCAAGATCATTGCACTCAGCACCCACATTAAAAGAATGGAAGCAGAGCAGGTGAATACCCTCACGACGAAACTAAAACAACTGGAGAAACAAGAAATGACAGAATCTAAAACGACTAGGAGGGGAGAGATCACAAAGATTAAAGAAGAGATAAATCTGATTGAAAATAGAAAGACCATTCAACAAATAAATAAGACTAAAAGCTGGTTCTTTGAGAAAATAAACAAAATTGACAGACCCCTTGCAAGACTTACAAAAAAAAAGAAGAGACTCATATTCGTAAAATCAGGGACTCCACAGGAAAAATTACAACAAGTACACACGATATTCAAACAATCATAAGGAGCTATTTCCAAAACCTCTACTCAGCAAAAAACAATAATTCTACAGAAATGGATCAATTCTTAGAGAAGTACAAACTGCCCAAACTGAACCAAGAAGAAATAAATCAGCTAAATAAACCAAAAACTTACGGTGAGATACAGGAGGTAATCAAGAACCTCCCTACTAAGAAAAGCCCAGGCCCAGATGGATTCACCAACGAATTCTACAAAACCTTTAGTGAGGAGCTAATTCCAATACTCCTCAAACTTTTCCGCGAAATAGAAATGGAGGGAGAAATCCCAAACTCATTCTACGATGCTAATATCACACTAATTCCCAAACCAGGCAAAGACCCAACAAAAAAAGAGAACTACAGACCAATATCACTAATGAACACAGATGCAAAGCTCCTCAATAAAATATTAGCTAATAGGATCCAGAAAGTGATCAAGAATATCATACATCATGACCAAGTAGGCTTCATCCCTCAGTCACAAGGATGGTTCAACATCCGTAAATCAATCAACGTAATTCACCACATAAACAGAACTAAAATCAAGAATCACATTGTTATCTCAGTCGATGCCCAAAAAGCCTTTGACAAAATACAACATCCATACCTATTAAAAGCTTTGGAGAGAACAGGAATAGATGGAACATTCCTCAAAACAATAAAAGCCATATACAACAGACCAACTGCTAATATCATATTAAATGGAGAGAAACTTAAGTCATTCCCCCTAAAATCAGGAACAAGACAAGGATGCCCACTCTCCCCACTTCTGTTCAACATAGTGCTGGAATCCCTAGCCATAGCAATAAGGCAAGAGGAGGACATCAAAGGGATCCACATCGGCAAGGAAGAAATCAAGTTATCCCTATTCGCAGACGACATGATCTTGTATCTGAAGGACCCAAAAACCTCAGTACCCAAACTCCTACACCTAATAAACCAATTTGGCAAAGTAGCAGGATACAAAATCAACCCACAAAAGTCAGCAGCTTTTCTGTACACCAGCAATAGACAAACAGAAAAGGAAATTATGGAAACAATTCCATTTACAGTAGCCAAAAAAAGAATAAAGTACCTAGGGATCAACTTAACCAAGGACGTGACGGACCTATTCAATGAAAACTACAAAAATCTAATAAGGGAAATCAAAGAAGACACAAGGAGATGGAAAGACCTCCCATGCTCATGGGTAGGCAGAATCAATATAGTGAAAATGGCCATATTGCCCAAATTGTTATACAAATTCAATGCAATACCTATCAAAATCCCAGCCACATTCTTCACTGAAATAGAGAAACCAATCCATAAATTCATATGGAACAGCAAAAAACCTAGAATAGCCAAAGCAATTCTAGGCAAAAAAAGCAATGCAAGAGGTATCACAATACCTGACTTCAAGATCTACTACAAGGCCATCATAACAAAAACAGCATGGTATTGGTATAAAAACAGATTGGAAGACCAATGGATTAGAACTGAAGACCCAGAAATAAAACCGCACTCTTACAGCCAACTGATATTCGACAAAGGAGCTAAAGATATACAATGGAATAAACATAGCCTCTTCAACTACTGGTGCTGGGAGAACTGGGCAGCCATATGCAGAAAACTCAAAGTAGACCCAAGCCTATCACCATGCACCAAGATCAACTCAAAATGGATCAAGGACCTCAACATCAGACCTGAATCCTTGAAACTACTGAAGGACAGAGTAGGAAAGACACTAGAACTTATAGGCACAGGAAGGAACTTCCTGAATAGAGTCCCAGGGGCACAACAAATAGGAGAAAGACAAATGGGACTACTACAAATTAAAAAGTTTCTGCACAGCTAAGGACATAGCCACCAAAATAGAAAGACAGCCAACGATATGGGAAAGGATATTTACCAGCACAGCAACAGACAAAGGCCTGATATCGGTCATCTACAGAGAACTCAAAAAACTAAGCCCCTCCAAGCCCAATAAACCTATTAGGAAATGGGCAAAAGAGCTAAAGAGAGACTTCACAAGAGAAGATATAAAAATGGCAAAGAAACATATGAGGAAATGCTCAACATCCCTGGCAGTAACGGAAATGCAAATAAAAACAACCCTGAGATACCACCTCACCCCAGTTAGAATGGCCTATACTCTGAACTCAGGAAACAACAAATGCTGGAGGGGCTGCGGGGAAAGAGGAACCCTTCTCCATTGTTGGTGGGAGTGCAAATTAGTACAACCACTTTGGAGAACAGTATGGAGGTTTCTCCAAAAGCTCAATATAGACCTACCCTATGACCCAGCCATACCACTCCTAGGCATCTATCCTAAACAGCAAAATCCAAGATATCAAAAAGGCATTTGTACTACCATGTTTATCGCGGCACAATTCACAATAGCTAAAATATGGAAACAACCCAGATGCCCCTCCACAGACGAATGGATCCAAAAAATATGGTACCTATACACAATGGAATACTACATAGCGATTAGGAATGGTGAAATATTGTTATTTGCAGGGAAATGGTCGGAACTCGAACAAATAATGTTGAGTGAGACAAGCCTAGAACACAGAAAACAAAGGGGCATGATCTCCCTGATATATGACTGTTAACAAAGGGAGACGGAGAGACAGTAGAGACCAAGTCTGTGAATACTGTATATGTTCTTGATACATTGTATATCGCATATATGTCAACCTGACCTAGACAAGGGATAGAAAAACAGGTTGTAAGATATCATAAGAAATGTACACACTGCCCTACTATGTAACTGCACCCTCACCCTCTTTGCACATCACCTTGTAAAAAAATTTATGTCCAATTAATAAAAAAAAAAAAAATAAATAAATAAATAAATGTAAAAAAAAGTACCTTCGGTATAAAAAAAAAAAAAAAAAGAAGCCAGGGATGGTGCTCAGGTCCTGAGTCCAAGGCCCAGGACTGGCCAAAAAAACAAAACAAAAAAAGTGGGCTGGGGATATGGCCTAGTGGCAAGAGTGCTTGTCTCGTATACCTGAAGCCCTGGGTTTGATTCCCCAGCACCACATATACAGAAAACGGCCAGAAGTGGCGCTGTGGCTCAAGTGGCAGAGTGCTAGCCTTGAGCAAAAGGAAGCCAGGGACAGTGCTCAGGCCCTGAGTCCAAGGCCCAGGACTGGCCAAAAAAAAAAAGATGCTCAATTCAATCATTTCAAATATCTGAACTGACATACATACCCAAGAGGGAAAATGAAATGCTTCAAGAAGATATTACAGTTCATGTTTGAGACTTTCCAGTTGTCTTGCTTGCCCTAATAAAATTGAACTTTCTAGCACCCCAAATCATAAGAACCAAATCTTACAAACACACATTAGTATCATTTGTGTGTCAATGTGTGAGAATGTGTGTGTCTATGTGTTTCTTATCCCTTTAGTTCACCTGTGGAACATCAAATTAGGTCTGAGTTTCCATTTTATGACTGGTTATATTTTAATCCATTAAAATTCTCTCCAGTGTTAATCAGAGTAACTTAGTGAAGACATGTAAAAATTACCATTGAGCACTGCTAAGAAAATGCTCAGAGGAGACACTCTGGAATACTTTAATCAACTAATGAATAGAACGATGACAGCTGGTTGCTCCTAACTTAACAGGATCCAAAAGGATGAGACAATAGTTTCAATGACCTAAAATCTTTTTTATATTCTCCGAAGAAAGTACTCATCACTGCAGCTGCAGGACTCATGTATCTGAAAAAGAAAACTCAGATTCCTCCATAGAGTAACTGAATTATAATAAAATCGACCTCTTTAGTTTTTTGCCTCTCCACATAAATTGTATAAGAAGAATTTTATGTCCATAAAACAACTTACTAGGATTTTGAACTATACTGTAGTCTATCTATAGGTGAAGTTAGTAAGAAGCCACATTTTGAAAATATTGAGCATCCCTGTCCACAAATATGGATTACCTCTCTACTTACTTGATTTCTTTCTTCAGAGCTTTGTTGTTCTCACATGATGCTCATATATAGTTAGGCTGGCTAGAGTTCTATCCCTCTCATTGGCCTTTTCAAAGAGTAAGAGTGCAGTTTTGTTTGCTTTTTTTCTACTATTTTACCATTTTAAATTACATTGGATTCTACTCACATTTTTGGAATTATTTTTGTTTTAATTATAAACACATGACAAAAAACTATGAAATAAAAAATATGTGTTTAAGTATTTATCTTAAAACACTTCTATAAAGTTTGCTAAATTTGAAAGGAAGATGTCTATTTTAAAGAACTGCATCTCAAAGAAAGTAAAAGGCATAAATAATTAGCAAAATTCATTGTAGCTTATAAAATGTAGTTTATTTCATGCAGAGTTACATAATTTCCTTTATTTTAACAACTAATCATATAAACACTTCAAAAAATTCATTACATCACAATAAGTTACACTATTACAAAGAAACTACCAGGCAATTTAGTTTGTCAAAATCAAACAGAGAGAACATTATGCATAGATAAGACCAAAGATGCTACCTCACCTAGCACTTTGCAGCTTTTTCCAAACATATGTTGTAAATGTAATGAGAATCTGCACAGAAAAATGATCAAATCCACAATACACTGATAAAATAGGAAACCTCTGTCATTACATATGAGATAATAAGAAGTGAGCAAAGATAAATTTGGCATCATGCATCAAAAATGAGCATAGTTGACAGTTTGAAAACTTTGGATGCACATCTGAAGATTTACCTTCTATTTTTCTAGTCAACTGAATTAGATGAAGGCAAAATAACAAGCACTTTATAAATGCAACACAGAAATTAGGCTTTTGGTATACTTTGCTTGGGTACTGGTAGTTATAAAAAGATACTGAAGAGATGTAGGCATATTTCAAGCTCACACTGGAGTACTTACTAAACTTAATAATATTGTCCCTAAGGAAATAGGTCTGGTCAGATGTTATATAAGATGTTTAAGCTATTTAAGAGCAACACAATTAATTAATTATGAAAACATTTATAAAAATTAAATATCAGGACATAATATCACTAATAGAGCTCTTTTGTATTTCTGCCAGTCCTGGGACTTGAACTCAGGGCCTGAGAACTGTCCTTGAACTTTTATTGCTCAAGGCTAGCACTCTACCACATGAGCCACAGAGCCATTTCCTGCTTTTTCTGTATATGTGGTACCGAGGAATGGAACCCAAGGCGTTGTGCATACTCGGTCACACTCCCAGCCCTCTTTTGTATTTTTTAATGCCATAAATTATAAACATATATTAGATGATAGTGATTTAAAAGATAGGTATACATATTCCCTACCTTCTAAGATGAGAAAAATCCTTCACGGTTTCAAAATGCAGACAAAAATAAATGCATTGGATTGCCTTTAACAAAAAATAAATAATGCAGTCTCTCCCCCACGGTTTGATATACTAAGTAGGGAAGATGTTAGCCAGCATTCATTTGACAAATATAATTCTAAGTGGGTAGACAAACAATGTTACTATTAGTATTACCACCTTGAAATGGTATTGTACAGTTTGATAAATTATGATATCACCATATACATGTCTGCCATAGTAAGCCACTCTGCACTCTTGCATCAAGTGCAGAAAAATTTTCCTTTTAGAAAATGATCTGGGATAAAGATAAAGATAGTGTTTTCCTGGAAAAAGAGTAATTTTCCCAAGGAGTGTATTAAAACAAGTATATATTTAGGACATTGATGAAAACGATGTCAATCGTCTTGCTCTAGTAAAAAGGTAAAAAAAAATGTAATAGCAAGACTTAACTAAACTCAGATAAAACAGATTTTTAGTTAAGCCATGGTAAATACAGAAATAAAGTCGAAGTGAGGACATGTTCCCCCTGCGATGGAAAGCACAGACAGGATAGCAGGGGCCCTGCTGGGAGGATGGCTCATGGGCTCTAAGTCAAGAAAGATGGCAGTGCTGCTTGGTTTCCCAAATGTCTGGGCAGGAAAAAGTTACTGAGTTAGAAATACCCCATCAGAGGGGCCCTCATGTCAGAAGGCCTTCTATAACTGTAACCCTGTTATATGGCTCCATCTCTCTTAAGGAAAGTTTTAATGATGTATATTATTTATGAATTCCTCTAAGTTCTTAATGTTGGGTTTAAAGCATTTTATGCAAAAAAATATTATGCTAATATGATTCATTTCGCTGAAGTGGCCACTTCAGTGACCTAAAAAGTATACATTGAAATGCGTGTTTCACATTTACATTCAGACATTGCTTACTCATCTACCAAAAGCTGTTTCACTATGTTAGTTACAATACTGCTACTTCAAGTAGTGGAATGTGTGGTCAGAAGTAGTTCCTTTTGAACCCACTGCTCATCAAAAACAAATACATATACAAAACAAAAGAAAAATGTCAGCACACTGAATATTATATTATAACCAGAGGTATCAAAAGAAATGATAAAGAGAGGCAGAAAAGAAGCCTAAGTCCATTTACTTCTTAACATTTGGAATTGAATATAATATGATCCATTAAACATGGGATATTCAATAATGCTAAGGTTCCTTTGGGACATGTGTTGTCCCTTAGTACAATGACACTTTTATCATTGCAATTTTCAGGAATGGTCCATTAAAATCATAATACAAAACTTACCTTGCTGAACTGTGTGAACTGTAACATAGAGAGTGTATTTTTCTTTTAATACAGTAGTGAACACATCATCACTCCCTATCTACTATAAAGTATAATACAGAATGAAATTCATTCCTCAACATACTAAATATACTTTAAGAAACACACATGTTGACTTTCCTATCCACATTTAATTTGGATTCATGTTCCACTTAGAACTTAGTAAAGGCCCCAAACTAATCACTTGGCAGTATTTTATAGTGTTTGGATTTTCAAATTCTGATTTATCTTTATAAAGAAAAAGCTTTAAAGCTTTACCACTTTTGTGAAATAAGGACATCATGTGTGGTGAAGTTCACCTAAATTCATTAAGAGAGCCAAATTTAGTAGTTGGACTTTTGCTTATTTTGTTGTTTTTTTTAAAAAAATGCTCTAATGATAGCAAGTTACATATTTTAAAAGTCATTTAGCCACTTATAGGTGCTTAATGAAAATTACAATTATTATTACTTTCTGCAATGGTTATTTTGAACTATTGGCTTATTGAATATGCATACCTAAAATATTTAGAAGAATAATTTAGAAAAGTCTAATCAGATACTTATTATCATTTAAGAAAGGCATAAAAAACTAGTTGCCAGCTTGGGAATATGACCTAGTGGCAAGAGTGCTTGCCTCATATACATGATTCCCAAGTACCACCTATATAGAAAATGGTCAGAAGTGGCACTGTGGCTAAAGTGGCAGAGTAAGCAAAAAGAAGCCAAGAACAGTGCTCAGGCTCTGAGTCCAAGGCCCAGGACTGGCAAAACAAACAAACAAACAAACAAACAAACAACTAGTTGCCAGAAGTAATTCTTTAAGAAATGCACTTCACATGTAAGGTTTATGAATTAAGTAATTTAGTAATAATATTTTGCAACAGATGTCATTACATGGTAATAACCTTCTCAAAATGGAATCATTTTTGTACATACTACAGATTTTTGTGCATGGTGGCTTAACTATTAAATTTTGTAGGACACTCTCATTTTAAAATTTGAATACTCTGGATCATTGAAACAACCGAAAACTATTCTGGAACTCAAAATGCATTAAAAAAAAGATGAATACTATTTGTGATGTATGTGTATAAATATATATGCTGCAATTATTATAACCATAAACATTTAGTAATAATGGGAAGTAGCAAGTTTCCCTTATGTATTCCTATCCATTTACATTAGGGCATTATAAAGTTAGTTATATAAATAATGAGATTTGTTCTCTTTTTCTATTTCTGTTTACTCCATCTGGGTAACATGACAAAACCTAATGAGAAACCCCATATACTTAAAAATATTCCCAAGACTGAGGATGTTGACTCAAGCAGTAGAGTGCCTGTCAAGCAATCTTGAGCCTGAGTTCAAAGCCCACTACTGAATCCAAAAAAATCCACATCTCAAAGGAAACCCAAATGTTAAACAATAAAACAATATTTTCACAGGACTCCTGATGAATTAGTCCAATAAACGTTTTTCCTATGGGGACTTGTAAGTATCTCTATAATACTAAGAAACTCAAATTCTGAAATAATCATTGTACCCATCCATCATCTTCAGGGAAAAGTAGCATAGCTAATGACTTATTTTGTCTTTCTAAACTCCAGTACATAAATATCAACTCATTGCCTCACAAGAGTTTTGTGAGGTAGATCAGTAGGCAAATAGCATTATCTTCACTCTGCTAATGAAGAAACTGAGGCACTGAAAGGTTACCAGATCTTCCCAAGGCATTCAAGCAGTATTAAATTATTGTGGCACTCCGATCACATTATACAATGATGTGTTTGTGTGTGTGTGTGTGTGTGTGTGTGTGTGTGTGTGTGTGTGTGTGTTTTAAAACAAACAGGTTATATCAACTGATAATTTTAAAGGGGCTCTAATTTTAAAGATTATAAACTCCTAGATCAAAACAATCTGATAGGACAGTCCATTATCCCTTTACACATCTGAACAGAACAATTACTTCACAATTTTTACATGATAACGTTCATTAAAGAACAAACTAAAAATAGAAAATTTATGTCTGACAGAGAGAGATTACTTTCAAGAAACATAAATCAAGCCGGGCACTGGTGGCTCATGTCTGTAATCCTACCTACTCAGGAGGCTGAGATCTAAGGATTGAGGTTCAAAGCCAGGCAGAAAAGTTAGTAAGACTTTTATCTCCAACAAACTACTCAGTAAAAATCTGGAAGTAGCGCTGTGGCTCAAGTGGTAAAGCATTAGCCTTGAGCACAAAGAGGCTCAAGGACAGCTCACAGGCCCTGAGTTGAAGCTCATGACTGGCCAAAAGAAAAAAAAAGAACAAAACATAAATCATATTGTTAGGATGATCATATAACTGAACTTCAATAAAGACACTTGAGAGTTTAAGTGAACACTAGTCATAATAACAAGGATAATAAATATTAAAATGAGATTTTACTGGGCAAGTTTAAATATGGTCATCTCATGTAGAATTGACTCTGAGAGAGTCACAGATATTTCAGAACCATTAAGAAAAACTCCCTGTCATCATTTTACGCTCAATCATATTCACCAGTGTGTCAAAAGATACTATCTGTTTGGCTTAAACACAAAAGTTAAAATAGTGAATTTAAAATTACAAGCACATTAAAAAGCAAGTTACTATTACAGATTTCCATTTTAATATTATTTTTCTGTTTCCTATATGCCCCAATTTAAGTCCTAGTAATATAAGTAAATGCATTTGTTTTTTAACTTTACATAACCAGATGTTTTCTTTTCAAAAAGTGTAAACAGGCACCTTTAAATATTAGAGTTTTTTGTGGAATTCTTTGGCTATTAAAAAAAAAACACCTATTTCCTATTTACCATTAGTGCTTATTTTCTCCTTGAATGGAATGATCAACACTTACATCAATATAATACCAAAGATGAGTTTTTTCCAAAATGAAAATCTTTTTCAAAGCAATAGTACCAAAAACATTTTTTAAATATTTTTTTAGAAAAGACTAAAAAGAATGACAGATCACCTAATTAGAGAACACATGCTAAAGACATTACCAGTTGATGTATAATCTTAATTACACATGCAGAAATCCCATTAATTTGCACACAGATTTGAAAAAGGGCTTTTTACATTCAGCTATGTCTGATAAGACTTCTTTTAAGACATTGGTTTTGTGAATATCAATATTATCTGAGGTCTTCTTTCATTTGTTTCCTTAGGAAGTACAAGTTGAACCTACATTTTAGGAACAGCAAAATGTAAATCATAATTACAAAAATGCATATTACTTAGTGTGACATATGGCTTCCTTGAACCTTTGCCTCCTCAAAAATAATTAATCTGAAACAAACTCAATTTCACACTTTCAACAAACATTGGTCTTTATCATGAGTCAAACCTTTCCACTGGAACTGTACTTCTAAGGCAGATACTTAGAGAATGGTATGTAACACATCCTATTAGCAAAGATGATATTCAATTCAATGAACTAAGCAACCTATTATTACTAAGATGTAATTATTTATCAGTGCCATTTTGTTTTCCTGACACTTTTTACCAAGAGTACACAGGAAATTTGGGAGCACACAAATGTTCATAGAGCCTGAACTGATGATGTGTTGACCTAGATTAGTTGTTCCATCATTTTTTTCCTGATTTTAGATATCTTCAAATATTACACTGGAAGACATTGAGAGATATCGACCACCACACTGATACCTAAAAGATGAACATAAAGAAATTATCTGAATCATCAAACATAATAAAGGAAAAAAGAAAACAATATATTCTTGCTTTAGTAAAAAAGTCAATTCAATAGCTGAAAGTAAAAACTTATTTACTTAATTGTAAATCAACCCATGAGAGAGAGCCTAGAATACATGTATGACAAAGTGAAGAATTTTTTTAAAGTGGAAAGATATAAGATACCTCCAGGAGATTGTTAGTTTAATAAATACTCTTAATTACCAAATATAAATAGAATATTCTTGAGTTTTGCTCCTTATAGACAATAACACATTAAACATCTTGATGTATGTGACACTTGCTTTTATTTTCCCATGGGACAGTTCTAAAAGACACAGTCTCTGACATTTGAGTACTAGAGTTTTCTGAATTATGATTTATAAGCTGTCCTTAGGTAAGTTGCTAAACCTCTGGATTTAAAAACAATTGGATTTCAACCACAAATAAAATATTGTTAAAGTACTTAGACTGTGTCTGATATCGAGACATAATTATGCAGCTATTGCTAAATTAAATCAATTTTATAAATGAGACTTATATTCAACTCTTTTTTCTTATTTATAACACTAGTGTTGCATGAAGATACCAATTTCAATTCCCACTATTTGAGTGTTACAGTTTTTCAAAAATAAAAAAAAATGGAGGGCAAGAAAAGATGTCAAAAGTCATTTAATGTATTTTTAGTAGTCGTGAAACTGGGAATATAACCAGAGTCTCACATAGTCCAGTATGCTACCACTGGGCTACACCCCCAGTTGAACATTTTCCTTATAGTTAATTATCAGTTGTTTTTCAACCTTGTCAGGTTAGTATAGCAATAAAATTTCAGCCATTTGGAACTTACCTTCCTGATTCAGATTCAAGAGGATCATCAGTGAATGTTTCTGCATTAAAATCCAAAGGTTCTGCATCTTGAAGAAGTTCTATTCGGTCCCTTTCAGTCCTGTTATTAGCTCTGGTATACTTGGAGGCTGATTAACAGAAGAAAACAAATATCTATTATTGCCTTTTAATTTATGAATTCAAAGAAAGAAAAAAATCAAGATTCAAAATGATCCAAATTTTTATTATAACAAATAAGAAATGATAACTACATGGTAGTTATTTAAAATAAATTGAAAAGGCAGGCACAGTGGCTCAAGCTTGTAATCTTAGCTACTGAGGAGGTAGAATGGTATCAGGCCAGCCTGAGTAAGAAGAAATTTGAGAGACACTATTTCAACCAATGGCTGAGTAATGTGGTACATACCTGTAATCCCAGCTATGGGGAGAGCACAATGACTCAATATAGTAGTGCATGCCTGTCATCCCCATCACACAGGGAAGCACACATTGGAGGATTATAGCAAAAGCCATTCTGGGCATAAAATGACTCTACCTTGAAAAATCACCAATACAAAAGGGGCTAGAAGTACAGCTCAAGTGGTAGAGGGTCTGGCTAGCAAACCTGAAACTCTGAGTTCTCCTCCCAAAACTTTTTTTTTTTTTTTTCCAGTCCTGGGCCTTGGACTCAGCACCTGAGCACTGTACCTGGCTTCTCTTTGCTCAAGGCTAGCACTCTGTTACTTGAACCACAGCACCACTTCTGGCCGTTTTCTATATATGTGGTGCTGGGGAATTGAACCCAGGGCTTCATGTATATGAGGCAAGCACTCTTGCCACTAGGCCATATTCCCAGCCTTCTTCCCAAAACATTAAGGCATAAAAACTATTTTGAATCAAAATTAATACTTAACTGTGGCATAATAGTGAAGTTATTCCTTATTAAGTGAAATGTCAGTTGGCTTCATAGTAAACTTCATATTTTGTTTGTGACTATAAAAGATATCTAAATTGATATCCTCTCATTATCTATGTGAGCAAACATAAGAAAATACTTTCGAAGCAAGCTAGAAAACAAACTACTTACACCAATTGGTATTACTATCTGAGAAATTGGACTCTTTGGGATCAGGATGAACATTTCTATTTCTGGTAGAATCTTCTCTATTATGTCCATATCGTTCTTTCCATTCCTAGAAAAGAAACACAAATAAATATGTAACAAAAGAACAGAATAATTAACCACTGGCAACATTCTATACACACAGTATAATATAAATATTAGCTATTACAAAATCCATTAGGAAGTCAGATAGTAGCTCATGCCTATAATCCTAGCTACTCAGAAGGCTGAAATCTGAGGTTCATGGTTCAAAGCCAGCCTGGGCAGGAAAGTCTTTGAGACTCTTATCTCCAATAAACTACTCAGAAAAAGCCAGAAGTGGTGCTGTGGCTCAAGTGGTAGAGAGCTAGTCTTGAGCACAGAGGCTCAGGAACAGAGCTAGGCCCTGCGTTCAAGCTCCAAGTTGGCAGAAAGAAAAACACAACAAAATTAGAAATCATTATAATTGTCATAATGGAACTAAGAAACAACAGGCCAATTATATGCCTTTATGTTTTTTGTTAAAACTAGCCTGTATACGCTTAGGTTTTATTTTGCTTTATTTTATTGGTAGTACTGGGATTTGAACTCAGGGCTTTGTGCTTTCTATACAAGTGCTCCACCATTTGAGCCATGCCTTTCATATTTTAGTTATTTTTAGGACAGGGTCTTGCAGTTTGACTCAGGACTAAACATTTGACCATGCTGCCTATGCCTTCAGGTAAATATAATAATATGCATATGATAGTTTGCCTAGCTTTTTTACCCCTGCTGGCCTTGAACCAGGACCATAATGACCTCTGCTTTCTGAGTAGCTGGGATTATAGGTGTGTGGCATCATTTCTTACCCTATCAGCTCTGATTTTTAATAAAGACACTTATAGATATTTTGCTAGCTCTTATTATAATGCATTACTCTAAAATTTAAAAATGATAATGTTTCTCTTAATGACATAAGTTATGGAAATCATAATGATTAATAAGATGTTAATAAAATTTTATTTCACTTAAACTATAAGCAAAAACTTATTCATGACAGCAAAATCAAAGTTGTACAAAAGCATAACAAAATGATGACTCAGATGGTGCTACTATGAACACAGTAAAATCATTTATTAAATTGAAACTATTTTAAAGTCACCCAGCTCCACCTTTCAGGCAGTGCAAGGACTCATTTTTCTATGTGTAAGCAGTCTATTGCAATTTTAATAAACTGTGAAAGTAAAAAACTATTCACAATAGGCAAACTATGGGATCAGCCTAGGTGTCCATAAACTACTGAATGGGTATAGAAAATATGCTAGCCAAAAGGAATGGAACTATATCATTTAAAGAAAAATGGATAAAAATGGAGACTATCACATTAAGCAACATAAGCCAGAGTAAGACAAATTTTACATTTTCCCTTTTATATGTTATCTAAATCTAGAGATAAAAAGGAAAGTGTATGGGTGAAATGGCTTTTGTTTAGGTGTGGGAATCAGCAAGAATGGGGAGGGTAAGAGGGTGAAGAGGAGGGGAATCTTCACAAAATACTTTATATGCATGTATGAAAATAGAATAATGTGTTTGAAAGGAAGGGAAGATAGGAAAGAGTAACTGAGAAGAATTTGGCCAAAGTACACTATGTACATGTATAGCACTATAACAATGAAACCCTCTTTGTACAATTTATTTAATGCTAATAAAATAAGAAAAAGGAAGCCATGCATCGGTGACTTGCTCACACTTGCAATCCTAGCTAGGCAGGGGCTGAAATGAAGATCATAGTTCAAAGTCAGCCCAAACAGAAAAGTCCATGAAACTCTTATCTCCAATTAACTACTGAAAAGCTAGAAATGGTGCTGAAGACCTTGAGTTCAAGCCCCACGACCAGCACAAAATAAAACAAATAAATTAAAGGGGCCGAAAGAATAAGACAAACAGAACAACATCAACAAAGAAGTAAAATCTATTTTAGGAATTTCTGTTCTTTGACTCCAGTTATGCCTGAAATAAAGAGCACGACTTTAACACCATGATACATAAAGATAGAGAGCAAGTCTCCTTTTAGTCTATTTCATCAGTATAAATATACCCAGGTGCTAGAAGTGTTTGGTAAATATGGGTAGTTTTTCTGTTTCTTTCTATTTTAACCTACAATGGGAAAGTTAGTTTGCCTCAGGAAATGGAGTACTAAAGAGAAATTAAGGAGGAAAATAAAATACCACACTATAAAAAAGAAAAATCACTTAAAACAATCAAAATCACTTTAACAGCAAGACTGTTTTTCACTCATTTAATAAATGTTTACATCCTTTAGGCAAGAAACTGATAGTTGACACAAATCAAGTAATTTTTACTAGAAGCTTTCTAAGCAAATTTGAAAGAACATTTAGCACGTGTATGTGAAAGTATTAAAATTGTCTCTCTTTAAAAATAAATTCTGTGGGCTGGGGATATAGCCTAGTGGCAAGAGTGCCTGCCTCGGATACACGAGGCCCTAGGTTCGATTCCCCAGCACCACATATACAGAAAACGGCCAGAAGCGGCGCTGTGGCTCAAGTGGCGGAGTGCTAGCCTTGAGCGGGAAGAAGCCAGGGACAGTGCTCAGGCCCTGAGTCCAAGGCCCAGGACTGGCCAAAATAAATAAATAAATAAACAAATAAATAAATAAATAAATTCTGTGACATTTTTCCCACTGCTTTTCTATCTTCAACCAATTATTCCAAGTCAGTAAGATTTCCATAGTTCACACTAATTTCTGGTTACATCAATTTAACAAAATACTGTACTTACTCTTCTTCGATTTTCACCTTCTTCTTGTCTTTGCCTTTTTCTCTTCTCTAAAGACAGAAAAGTGGCCTCAAATTTCAGATAATAGGAATTAATTAGCTATAGGGTAACTGATGTAAAGTTATCAGAATGGAATCAAAAGTTCTTTTAAATTACTACAAAATTAAAGGTAATAGTTTAATGTTAGAACAGATGGAAGGAAATGTCTTCTCTGTTTTGGTTAGAGGTGGAATTTGTAGTCTTGTCTAAATAAATTTAGTGAAAGAAAAAATTATTCTTCGGGCTGGGGATATAGCCTAGTGGCAAGAGCGCTTGCCTCGTATACATGAAGCCCTGGTTTCGATTATCCAGCACTACATATACAGAAAATGGCCAGAAGTGGCGCTGTGACTCAAGTGGCAGAGTGCTATAGCCTTGAGCAAAAAGAAGCCAGGAACAGTGCTCAGGCCCTGAGTCCAAGGCCCAGGACTGGCAAAAAAAAAAGAAAAGAAAAAATTATTCTTCACAGTGACCTGAAAGTTGTTTCTCTGTATTCTCTATTCTCTTTCACCCTTTCTTCTAAACTAAGATCAGGCCTTCTTTGTATATAGTCTTTTCCCTTATTAATCTGTTCAGGTTATATACTCAATGTTTAGGATATCTCCACACATCTTAGGACACGCTTCCAATTTATCATTCTTATTTGTGAGAATCTTGGATCATGTTATTAGGTCAGGTGAAGTCTAATTAATGCAACCATTAAACCATAGAACCATTTATCAATTAGACACTACCTTCACCATTGGTAGACCAATGCCCACAGATAAGATTTCTATCACTATAATACTATCACTTGAGTATAGGTAAGTTTAATATATTCACCATTGTGATTAGATTCTAGGAGAATATTATATACTCTAATAGCAATCAAATTCTCACATCAATGATCATCACATTCTAAAGAAAATAGTCCTGGTTTGAATCATCTAGCATGCAGTATCAAACTGATGATTCTTTAAATTAATGAGCTTTGCATTTACAGTTGTATAGAAACTGGCAGCTATGTTTTGACACAAATATGGAAACAACTCTTTTACAGTTTGGATCCTAAATGTCCTCCAAAGATATACATGCTAAAGTCTTGGTCATGGGCACATAGCACTATTTGAAGATGAGGTAGCCTTTAGGGGATAGAGCTAGTGGAAGGAAGGTAGGTCACTTTGTCATGCTCTTGAAGGAAATACTTAGATCCCAATCCTTCCTGTGTATTTCTTTGCTTCCTGATTTCCTTGAGACCTGGTTTCCTCTATCCCAGGGCTCATCACCAAACTGTATTGACACAGGTCCAAAAGCAGAGGGACCATTTGACCATAGACTAAACCTTTAGAATTATGAGTCAAAATCAGCATTTCCTTCTTGTAAGTTGTTTATCTCAAATGTTTAGTAACAGAAACAGAAAGCTGATGAACACAAACTATAAATGGGCATTAGTTATAGACCTAATAATTATGCTACAAAATTTCTTATAGATGTTTTTAATTATTTTTGTTATTTTCATTTTCACTCTTCTAAGAAAGCTAAATGTATATTTTGGGCTAAAAGCACTGTATAACTTTATAATACCTTAAGACAGATGAAAAGTCATTTGTAAATTATTCAAACATTAATTTTGTACTTTAAGTCTTAGCACTTCATATTTTCTCTTCAATTATTTTAAAAGACAATTCTTACCTCGTCTGATTAATTCCTTTCCTTCATCAACTAAGTCTGATGTCATGTCATTATCTCCCATGAACTGCTGGAAACCAAGCAGATTCAAGCAGCGAGTTCCTAAACTAAAAAAAGCAGGTTTTCAAAAGATAAGCACTGTTTCCTGATGCAAATCTTTAGAGAAATTATTATTGAGTATTGCCACCCATAAAGAAACCTATGGTACATGATTAGATATCATGGCAAGTTACATAGTGTTATATCCTATCATTCTCCAAGAAGTACTATTTCCCTATCTAAGAAACTTTTTCCTAGTATTTTACACATTAGGATACGGATTACATCCAGATTTTCTTATGCAAGTAAACAAGATCAAGCTATCAGTAAGTATATCTTCAGAAACAATTATATCAGGATTATACTATTATATAATCACTATATTACAAAAATAATCTGTTCTTTTTTATATTCAAACAGCAGTTTATTACTATAAATTTAGTATTTTAAATGTGGGATATTCTGGTTTAGAAAGTCTTTATTATATGAATTTATTTTCATGTTTTGTTTTTTTCCCTAAGGACTAGTCAGTTTTAATAGCTTTTGATTATATACAATAAATTGATCACAATATCTCAACCATGGCTATTAATTCCCACTTGATTTGCTATTTACTTTAAATCTGATTGTTGTACAGGAAAAGACTATTCTGATAAGGAATAAGCAGATAAGGAAGAATGAGGTGATTAAGCAGCATTAATTGGTTAATATTCTACTATGCATCAGATAGTCATCGATATTCTATTCAATTATTACTATGCCCCCCCCAAATATTACCTATAGATAAGCAAACAAGTTCAGGGGTTAAACAGCTTCCTAAAGATACCTTAATGAATTATAGATTAGAGATTTAAGGCCAAGATTTTTTTTTAAATCACAGTTCTCGTTATTGTACTTAGTTCTTAAACTTTTTCATTGATGTACTTCTAATGGTAGAAACCTGTGTACAAACATGTAGAGAGAGGCAACAATAAAGGAAGGGGTGAATGAAAAATTGTGTGTGTGAAAAAGAGAAAACAGAAAGGCAACTGAAGTGAAGATGTCCAGTTTCCATTAAAAATAGGTAAATATCTGGCTGATTCAGAAAATATATGCTTGTTTTATATAAAAAGAATGTTTTACATGAATTACCACTGAGTGAATGTGAAGTTTCAGGTAGATAATCATGTTAATTTTGTGACTCCAAACATTCCTTTATTATAATTATATCCTTGTAGGAACAATATATACCAGGATAAATACTAGTACTGGTATGGGAAAGTTTTTTTTCTGTAAAGTATCAAGAAACAACTATATCTTACCTAGGCAGCTAAGATTAAGTCTTAACTATAGATATAGCTGTGTTGCTTCTAATGTAGGAATTAGGCTAACATGCCAAATGAAACATGACATCATGGCCAATGATAATGTACACATAAAGCTAAACTACCACTGAAATGTTACTAAGACATTGCTTCGCATACTTATAAAAGAGGATATCTAATTTGAAAATTGAGGAACATGACCTTTTTCCTCAAAGATAAAATGGCATTTGAAGTTTATATTAATTAATGCTTGAATTTTTTTCCTTTTTCCCTTCCCTCCTTCCTTCCTCTTTTCTCCTTTCCTTTCTTTCACCTCTCCTCTCCCTTCTTCCCTCCTCTACTCCTTTCTTTTTCTCTCCCTTTCCTTCCTTTCTTATCCATTCTCTTCCCTTCCCTCCTATTTTCTTGTTTCGTTCTTTCTTTCTCCCTTTTCTATCTTTCCTTCCCTCCCTCTTTTCCTCTATTTCTCCTTCTGCCCATCCTTTTTTTCTGTACCTCCAATTTTCCTTCTCTTTTCCTTTTTCCTCTCTCCTCCCCCTTTCTCCCTTCCTCCTTCCCTTCCTCCACTCTTCCTTTTTATAACTATCCTTTTAAATGAGAAAGTATTGTAAACCATAATACCATAAGTACTAAGATTTTATCTCAAGTGCTAATATTGCCAACATAACTACTAACATGGAAAGACATAATTTATATTTTATAAGCTTTTAGAGTGCCATAAAACTTATAGAAATTCTTAATATGAGTAAGTATATAATCAAAACTTAGTTTTTTATGTACAATGTATGCTTACTCTCTTCTTTTAATACATCATTTTCGCAGAACAAGTCTGTTATTATCTTTTCTACCTTAAAGGAAAAATTCAAAATATTAGTTTTTCTGTCAGTTCATATTAATAATACTATTTTATTTTTTGGTGGCACTAGGGTTCAAACTAAGGGGGCCATGTACTTGCTTGGCTTGCTTGCTTAGCCCATGTTCCACTAACTGAGCCACACTTTCAGTCATGCTGTTTTGCTGGTTATTTTGGAGATGTGATATCATAGATTTTTCTACCCAGGCAGCCTCAGGACCTCATATTCCTAAGTAATTAGGATCTTTGATGTGACCCACTGGTGCTTGTCTAGCAGGATTATTTTTATTATAGTCTTCTAGCTTTTTAAGTATCAGAAATTAAAACAAAAGTATTTTAAAAATTGAGGCAAGTTCTTTAGAAAACTCTGTTTTCTAATTACCCTAATATTAGTACATTTCACTTGCAATAACAAGTAAATTGATAAAATTTAAAAGTAAATCGATAAAAGTTTCCTTAGAAAAGCAAACTGATTCTAGAAGCCAAACAAACCTATCCTTTAACTCATTTTGAATCTTACTTCTGCAAAAATTCAACTACCTTCTCTAATGCCATAAAAAGAGCAGTCCATGTACTTCCAAAAGTAAGAGGAGGTGACTTCTCCAACCCTACATGTATGTCTTGATTATAACTATTCCCCTGATGACCCTTTGTGCTGGTCAGGATCTGAAGCATCTAGAAACGCAGTGATATTATGGAGAAACCCCACAGACAGAATTCCATGTAAGAGAATACAGGAATGAAAGAGTTTTACAAAGCTACAGAGCCAATCATTATCACAGGTAAGACTTGGTTGTTAATATTCTGTAATTATATGACTTTAAGGTCTAAATAATGTCAAAGAATAACTCTACTTTAAAATTTTATTAGAGAAAGAATATGACCTCATCAGTCAAGTAGTCTCTTCAAACAGCTCCTTCCCCAAAGCCACAATAAAACAAAACAGAACCAGTAAATACCTAAAAGATTTTTAAGCAAAAAGAATATCTAGATACAACTAAACATGAGGAAAAAATGCTATTATATAAGCTTCTTACCTAAAATAAGTAGCAATGCAGAGGATTACCACCAACATAGGGTAATATATATAGAATCCATCTGCAATAAAGGATAAAACTTTCATGGAACCCATAATCTGAAGAGCAAGAAAAAAGTAAGTTAAATAAACATAGATTTATATTTTTAATCCCTTTCATCAGAAAATTTGCTTATAACAGAAAAAACTTCTTTTCTATCAAGGTTTTCTACTAAGGAAAACAAATGTTTTATAAATATCATTCAAAAGCAAAGACTATAAGTACAAAAGCTAATACCACTATAGATAATGGATACTATCCAGCAAGACAACCTACATAAACTAAAAAAACTTTTTTATAAGACATAAAGGAACTTTAATTCAGTCATTAGTAATTACACATATAATTGTTTTAGTTGTAGTTATTAAAAAGAATCCATTAATGCTTAAAACTTTTATACTAGTTTTAAAGAAATTTCACAAAATCAACATCTCATATAATGAAATTAAAGAAATCCATTTTCTGACCATACTTACAGATGTATAAGCAGTTGGCTGAGTATTCTGATGAGAGATAGACGAATCCATATGGGTCAAACCCAAGAAATTAAGACATAATGGAGGAGTCAAACGGCAAAACAACCTGCAGTAGACATTAAAAAGACCAAAATATTAAAGATAATACAGTAAAATGTATCTTAAGTTATAGTGAAATGTATTAAAATTATTTCATATCATCATAGCTATAATTTATTTGCCATAGATGTATACATATATATCATTTTTAATGTGAATTTCTCTTCCCTTGGAAACATTCTGAAAATCCTGTTAAGTACATTTCCCTCAAAAATATTGGTCTTTGCATGGCAGAACTGCATCCTCAGGCTTCCTGCTTTGATGGTATGTGCTACGGCTTTATCGCTGACGTACAGACAGACCTACGTATACCTCCTTTGACTTCACCATCTGTACAACTGTCTTACAGTATGAGAAGTACACTAGCATCCTCATGAGGAACTGTAGTGAAAATTTTGAAGTAATGATAGCAAAGGGTATCATTCAGACAGGTACAACTACAAAGAAGGGTTTAGTATTGTCCCAATAAAAGGAGTAAGGATGTAAGGATGCAACCATTAAGAGGTAATATGAGAACATTCTTTCATGCTAACACAACATACCTTGATGGTAACATTGGCTGTAGGGTTCAAAAAAATGTGATATGGTCTGTAGTGTGTTTAACAATGATGTTCCAAGGTAAATTTTCTAATTTTGATATTGTCCACAGGTATTAAAAATTATTTGTAGCTAGGTATAGTGGCTCACTTATCTAATACTAGCTACTTAGGAGCAGACACCACGAGGATTGAGCCTTAATGTCAACCCAGGTAAAATATCCCTAAAACCCAGTCTTAACCAATAAAAACTTACATGGTGGCATGTGCCTGTCATCCCAACTACTGTGGAAGCATAGATAAATTGATTATGATCCAGGCCTGCAGAACTATAATCAAAATAAAAGTTAAAGGGGTTGGGGATATGGCCTAGTGGCAAGAGTGCTTGCCTCATATACATGAGGCCCTGGGTTCAATTCCCCAGCACCACATATACAGAAAAAAACGGCCAGAAGTGGCACTGTGGCTCAAGTGGCAGAGTGCTAGCCTTGAGCAAAAAGAAGCCAGGGACAGTGCTCAGGCCCTGAGTCCAAGCCCCAGGACTGGCCAAAAATAAATAAATAAATAAATAAATAAATAAATAAATAAATAAATAAATAAATAAATAAAAACTAAAGCAATCAAAGGGCTACCAGTGTGACTCAAGTGTTAGAGTACCTGCCTAATAAACATGAGGTCATAAGTTCAAATTCACTATAGAAGAAAGAGAAGGAGAAATAGAAGATAATACCGTCATTAGAGGAGGCTGTCAAAGGTTATATAGGACTCTAGTAATCTGCAACTTCCTATAAACTCATGTTATGGCTTAAATATGAAATGTTCCTCACTATGGTAAAGGCATGGTCTCCATCTGGTGGTGCTATTTTGGGAGGTGGCAGAAACTTTAGGAGGTGGGGTTTAGCTACAGAAAGTAGGTCATAAGGAAAAGGATATGGAAACATGTACCTAGTCTCATTGTGTGAGTGTGTGTGTGTGTGTGTGTGTGTGTGTGTGTGTCTATGTGTGCATGTGCCTGTGTTTCCTGTCTGCCATGAGGTGATCTTCTGTGCTCTGACATGCCAAAAGCAATGGGACCAAACAATTATGAACTGAAACTTCTGAAAGTGTGTGTCAAAATAAATCTCTCTTCTCGTAAACTGTTTGTGTCAGACACTTTGTTACGGCAACTATTATACGATATGTTACAGCAACTATTATAGTCCATAATTATGTGTAAAACGAAGTTTTAAAGATGCTTCCAAGCTGGATACTAGTGGCTTACACCTATATTTCTACACCTGAAGGATCACAGTTCAAAGGCAGCCTGGTAGAACAACAACAGCTCGGATCTAGACTCAAGTGGTAGACAGACAACTGTGAGCAAGCCAGCTGAGCACAAGGCCCTGTGTTCATGCTTCAATACTACATACCTCAATACTGGCATGTACAGACATGCACATGCACACACACATGCACATATACACACACTGCTTCTATGTCAATCCTTCTATGAACTTCACTGACTACAGCCCTTAAAGACACCAAATAAGACTAATTCAATCATAAGTTATAATAGATGGTGCAATCTAGCCAAAGCTACAGCCATCTCACTCAATTCTCTCTAAATTCCACAATAAAAATTGTTCCTGTTGTTTTTATCAGTCTTTTTCAATTCAGATGAGACTACTGACTTTCAGAACACTCTCTAGGTCTGATTTTGTCTCTAAACTCAATTGCTTATATTCTTTACTTACCTATATTTTAAATTTCTAATTGGTAAGTTCAGTTTATGTTTTTTTTTCTTTCTCATAATTTAGCACACCTAATGCAACTCTAAGCCTTAAGCAAAATCTGGTTGGTAATCAACAAACACTTAATATTAATATTTAAACCAACTACCTTACAGAAATACTCATGTTAGTGCAACATCCATGAACAAGAAATAAGAAGTATCAATAATACATTCAAGGGTGATATATCTCTTGTTTTTAAAGTGAATGCTACTTACATGCCACTGAAAAGAAGACTGTATGCATCAGTCTGGTGATGAGAAGCCAAGTAGTAATAGTTAAACACACGAATTCTGAATACAGTAGAATAAACACAGATGCTTAGAAAGAAGATGGAAAGGAAGCAAGCAATCTGGAAGAGAACAACAAAAAATAAAGTTGAAGACCAAAGGACTTCACTATTTTACATACTCATATAAGCTGTACCTTTCATTTTTAGTTAATTTGGAATGTTTAAGTCTTATCTAAGAAAAATGGGAACTAATAGGGATAGAGAGGATGAATGGAGAGAGAAATAGTGGGAAAATATAGTCATAATATTATGTGAACGGCAACCAGGAAATTTTAGAAGGTAGGTGATATTGGGAAAGATGGAAGGAGAATAATGAAGAAGTAATACTGATCAAGATGCATTGCACATATAAATATTAACTTGAAACATGTTTGTACAACTACTTGAGGATAACAAATAACCTTAAAAATGAAATTTTGAAAAAAAATCTATATTTTATGCCAGTTCAATAGTCTAGATCCAAATGTGTCAAATCTACTTCCCCAAATAAGTTCCTTTCCATTTTCCTTGTCAACTCTTCACATGCAGACTATAAGTGATGACCTTATTGACATAAGAGAATCTAAGTATTCTCAAAAAATAATTTTGTGCTGTCTTGTACCTTTTCACCACTCTTCAATTATAGTTCTTAATATTTATAGTAAATTAATGAAACATTTCTGGAAGTCTGAATAACAACACTGTTGGAACCATCACTACTTATTATTACTAGAAGAAATATATGAGAAAAGCTATCACAGCTAAGTATCATACTATGGACTGACATATATTTAGGATAGAAAGAAAATAAACTGACCTCAATATAAATATAATTGTATGTTTTTTCTGCCAGTTGTATGAAGACTGCAAACAGGGATAAGACAGGAGTAGTGCTAAAGAATGTGCACTCTGACCACACAACAATCACAGAGAAGATGGATAACACCACAGCAAGTATCCTATAAAACCATGGCCTCAAAAGACATTCCCAGTACCACTCTGGAAGATTAAAAAACATATACAATTAAGAAAACTAAGAGTAACAAGACATTTTCACCGTTTCAAAATAGCCAACAGATAATTACAACAAATAATTACACTTTATAGTAGAGATATCAACTGACATCATCTTTGCTAAACAATCACCAGAAATGGAATAAATGGATAGTTCATGTGCTTCTTTCCATGATTCACTGAGAATCCGACATTATTGCTATGGTATTTCTGTAAGAGATTTATAACCTGTATCTAATAATGAGGACATACTGTACTCAAATTCAGAGACATTCATCAAAAAACTGGCTTGTGTTCTCCAAAAATATGTTATAAATTATACATCAGATTAAGAAGGCTGAGAAGGTCTAGGAATTTTTTTCAAAGAATATCACTGGGGTAATTGGACAAAATATAGATAAGGACTGTAAGTAATAGTGTAACACCAATACTAATTTCCTAATTTTGATAGTCATAGTTAAGAAAACATCTGTTTTTAGAGAATATACACTAAAACACTTAAAGGCAAAGAGGCATCATATCTGGATACAATTCTAAATTATTAAGGTGAAAAATATTCAAAGACAAAGATAAAACCTATGTATATAAGAATATTTTGTGAGATTCTGATTTTGTTAAGTATGAATTTATAATATTTGAACATACATGTGATGCAGGGGCTTGAACTGAGGGCCTCATGCATGCTAGGCAAGTTATCTTTCATTGAGATATACCCCCAAACAAAACTTTATTTCTATTTTGAGCACTGAAAAATGAGCTCCTGGTTTATTGTAAGACATTTTAACTCTACCCTCAGCATAATTCCTGGTGTTTTAAATATCCATGTAGGTAAACCTTTCAACAAGTTGCTCTCTTATGCCTTCCCTTCCTATCCTCTGCTTTAATGATCTTGTCCTCCTCTCTACCTCAATTACTCATTCTAGATCTTCCCTAAACCTCCAATTGCCAAAAACTTCAATTGTTCCATATAAAGTAATCTCATCATCCTCACCTCCAAGTGGTACATTCGTCTATATTCTGACTATTGATGTTACTTGGACCAATTAAACATTTATCCTATGCCCTCTTAACATTATCAAACAACCTGATGTCCTTAATCCTTACCCACCTCAAACTACAGACTTTTGAGAATATCCTCTCTCCAATATCCCAGTTCCTTGGCTCTTTCTTGCTTTGCCATCCATTCTTAACTAAACTATACTCTGGTTAAATCTAACTCCCTGGCTACTTTGAGGCTACATGCATGCAGATGTACTCTGGAGATGAGAAACATACAACTTTAGGGTCTGTTTTCCCTTTACATTCTTTTTTTTCTCTTTTGGCCAGTAATGGAATTGGAACTCAAGATCTTGGCCCTTGCTGTACTTTCCTTGCTCAGTTTTGCTTCTTTAGCTAGTGTTCTACCATATGAGCCATGCCAGTAGCCCAGCTTTTTGCTTCTTTTTGCTATAATTCTCCAATGTTTCATGGGCAACTATTTTGCCTTGGAAAAAATTCCTTCCCTATATTTATTCTCAGCATTTTTCTGAGGAAGCCAAAAGGATAAGAAAATTTCCCATTTCCACCATTACATCTTTTCAGTACTTAAGATACATCTATGCCCTACCTGTAATGTAATACCACTCTCCTCACTGCTATGTCACATCACCTCTTACTACTCATAAACACTTTCCCATAATTCTCGACTACTGCATGAACTATCCTTTCTTTGTAATGTCAGGCACATATTACCTTCTATATTTTTTTTCATACCTTACCCCCAATTCTACACCAGTGTTCCTTTTCTTTATTTCTTTCTGTAAGGAAAAACTCCCATGGGCTTCAATTGTTTTTCTTACTTATATATTCCAATAAGGCTAACCCTTCCCCATCTTATTTCTCTGAAATCGAATGGTCAAGTAGTATTCACAATATGACTATTCTGCAGCATGGGGGCGGGTACTTTACACACCTTTATTTTCAGATGACTGGGTATTCCTCCTAGCTCACTGGCAACTTCAGGTCTTTTCTGCTGTTCTTAATTAACATAATCTCTAAAGTCAGATTGCCCTGGACTTGGAGTTTCTCTCTTTTCTACCCCTAACACTCCTTGACCCATGGTTCACTACACTAATGGCTTACTAATTTACATTCCCATCATAAAATTCTATTACTATCTATTTAACATCCTTCTTTATAGTGTCATTTGTTTACTGACTGTTTTACTCCACAGAACAGGGATTTTTGTCTCTCTTAATTTATGTGCACTAAACACTCAACTATACATAGCATTTATATATATTGAATCATTGCTAAATTTAACTAGAAAAAAAATTCTTCAAGAAGTTTTCTGGCATATTTGTCCTGGCTTTTAAGTTTCTACACTGAAGACCAAACACTCAAAAAAGCATCAAGTTAATATAACAGCTTAAATAAATGAGGTTATAGTACAGAGTGTAGGTTATGTAGGTTATAGTACAGAGTGTAGGCTTTATAAATAAGAGTCATCAGTGTAGAAACTAAATAGAACATCTTAAAAGAATATTTAATAGTATGTGAAGCCTAAAGAAGACTCAACCCTGTAATAAAAAATTGCTTACAACTATAAGTATAAATGCATATATAAAATAAGATTGATATACTGCATATATTTTATATAGAAGTTTAATTATTTAAGCTAGCAGTAGAGACTGATAGATATGCTCTATGACAAATAAAAGTTATCTAAGGGAAAGCTTATCAGATATACAATATTATCTACCACATTGCATAAACCAAATAATACAAGGACACTTCAGTTTTGCAGTGGTAAAAGGTAGTATTTTTTCTGGAAGAACAAATGGTTAAAGGTTGAAATTTATACTGAATTACATACCAACTGTAGGATTATACAAATACTGGATAAACCGATTTTCTGGCTCTGGGGATTGAAATGTGTGAACAAACTGATGAGTGGCACTAGTTTCATTTTTTGCTACATCCTCCAGGTAAAATGCTTGTTCCAAAAGAATTTGCCATTGCACTTGAGTCCGACGGTGCCTCTGCACTGAATAAATCACCTACAAAAGAGAAAGGAGTGTGATCCAACAGTGGGTCCTTTTAATGCTAGGGAACGTTTTTAGTTAATCTGTGTTTGTGTCTTCGTGGAATGGTGCTAGTGGGTATTTACTGGATGGGCCAAGGTTATTAATGTATTTAAAGGATGTAATGCTTAGGTTCAATGTAATAGTTAAAATTCCTCATTTCCAATTGTCAAGAGTAGCCTGATCCAGCAAGTTAAAGTTAATACATTTCAAAGAATAACAATAATAGGATCAAAAGATGTTTTAGGGCCTAAAGAAGTAGCTCAAGCAGAGTGCCAGCATTGAATGAAAAAGCTGAGTGAGAGTAGGCCCTAAATTCAAGTCCTAGTACTACCACAAGGGTCGGGGAGGGGTGGGGGACGAGTAAAAAAGAACAATAGTTTAAGATTCATGCAAAATTCCTTTTTGTGAGCAAGAATTCTAAATCTAATTGAAATCACTTAGCTGTAAGTAAAATAGCTCTAATTAATAACTAATGTTACCTGTTTATGTAGTTTCACTAGGCTTTTTTCACTTGGGTAGGTATTGCGCTTTTCATCAAAATCTTCATAATCATCCATGTTCCTACCCATTTTTTCTTGATACTCTGTAGGACACTAAAAGAAACAACCAGATTTTATAAAAAATTTAAAATACATGATAGAAATTATTTTTATTAAAAATCTGTCACTCCAGCATTTCTATTTCTAATCTTATCAAAAACGTCTTCCTCTTGGTATCTCTAAGTGGAGTTTTATTTGCTAATATTTTTTAGGAATATGTTTTAAAGGATGAATTGAGTTTTATTTTTGCCTCTATTAATATTAGTTTTTATGCTCAGATATTCTAGCTGAGCATTGCTAAAGGCAGGAAACTTATCTGTAGGAAGTAATTTGTATTTGAGAGGATGATTATTATTAGAAACTTGATAACACTGTCAATTACTTTCCTAGCTAAAAAATAAAGACACAATATTCATAATTTCTGAAAAGCATAATAAGAGATATACATATACAATTTGGATTATCTGCCATACTACTAGTCATTTATTACATGAACTTGGGCAAGAAAGTTAATCCCCTTGAATAGGTCTCAAAAAGTAGCACATATGAAATGTTTAGAAACCTATCATTTTAACCAAAATGACAGTTAATAATTTAGCTAATGGTCAGTAAAAATATATTTTAATGGTTCTCTGAATGCATAAAAGACAAATGGGAACTTTGCAACTAAGTGTTTTTGGGAGGGTAAGAATATCCCTAATTCAATACCACTGTATCAAAATCCTAACTGCGTGACTACTTATTAAATCACATTACATATATCATAATGCTAATTTTGTGATATAAGAAAAGTATCAATAAATCATTAGGAAGCTGAGCACAAGACATTACTGAGGAACCAGTTTAATTTCTTTTTTTTTTAAGTCTTTTTTTTTTTTTTTTTTTTTTTACCAGTCCTGGGGCTTAGACTCAGGGCCTGAGCTCTGTCCCTGGCTTCTTTTTTGTTCAAGGCTAGTACTCTACCTCTTGAGCCACAGCACCACTTCTGGCTTTTTCTATATATGTGGTGTTGAGGAATCAAACCCAGGGCTTCATGTATGCAAGGCAAGCACTCTACCACTAGGCCATATTTCCATCCTCCAGTTTAATTTCTTATAGAAGCTATAACTTTAATAATGATGAACAATGATATCTTAAATGTTGATCTCTACCAGTTATAGCAGTTGCTACACATTACTCAATATCACCTCGATCTCCAATCTCCACATTTCAATGGAAAAGACTATCAATAATTACCATCAAACTTTCAGTAACAAAATAAAAAATCCAAGTATACTTCTTTTTTTTTTTTTTTTTTGGCCAGTCCTGGGCCTTGGACTCAGGGCCTGAGCACTGTCCCTAGCTTCTTCCCGCTCAAGGCTAGCACTCTGCCACTTGAGCCACAGTGCCGCTTCTGGCCGTTTTTTGTATATGTGGTGCTGGGGAATCAAACCTAGGGCCTCGTGTATCCGAGGCAGGCACTCTTGCCACTAGGCTATATCCCCAGCCCCCAAGTATACTTCTTATAGTTAAAATTTCCATGAAAATGCATTAGGAAGCTCACTTTTGAGAGGCTTTTCAAATATTTTTCTGATTTTAAGGAAATTTTAATTTATGTAATATGTAAGTATAAATTTCAAAAGAAAATAAATGTAATTTATTTACCTTTTTAAGTATGGTGTCAACACACTTTCTCAATGGGTGGTTATATTTGATGCTTTCATTTACTTTACGAACTTCCTATTAGAAACAGTGAGAGAAATAAAAATATTTCCATTGCTGCAGATTAACATTTCAAATGAAAATGCATTAAATACTATTCAGTCTCATAAGTTTAATTTCAATTAAATTATTTAGCATGAAATGAAATTCTTTTCACAGATACATATTCTTAGGAAGTAAAAACACAAGGTATTTAAATTGCTATACCTATACCCTAATCCTTTTTATTATTTTCTAAACTTGCTACCTTATCATTTGCTTTATGCATACAACAATAGTTGAACATTATTAAAAAATTTCAAAAATAATTGAATAAATTATGTGTTTAAGAGAATCAGATTATAGTATTCAACTGGCTTATTAAGATGAATTCTCCTTATTACCAATGAAGAAACACAAGGAGTCAGAAGAAACAACACATTTCACAAGGTGGTCTCTCCTTTCCAAAGAATAGTAGTCACAACTGACTGTTTCATTCACATTTGTTCATTTAGACCACAGTATACATAAGCACTGTGCTGGCTATAGGGCCAACATAATCCAACACAGGACAGTGGTGTGAGAGATGGTATTGTAAGTCTTTGAATGAAATGGAAACTGCTGTCTCATAGGAGGTAATTAAATAAGTAACTTAACGAGTATTAAAGGGTTAGAGAATCTTTAAAAGTAGTAAGGAATTAAATGTTCTATAATATTTATGAATAAAGATAAAAGTTACCACTACTCTAGGCAGAAGAAGCAGCATGTCATATCCTAAGATTCAACAGAGAACTGACTGGGATATTAAGAACAATGTTTTAACTGCAGGATAGAGAAAAGCTTTCAGATATACAGAGCTGTAGTCATAGAAACCATCTGACAAAATTGTGAGTAGATATTTATAAATTACAATCAAGGACTGAGTTGAAAGTGATCTCTCCTGGTTCTAATATATTTTTCACTACACATAATACCTATGATATACATTACACACATACACACACGCACACGCACATACAACTGTCTATCAGAAAAGCTTTTCAATAGACAGTAATTAGCAATTTAGTTGTTAGAGAGTCAAAAGTTACATGGATTTTTTTTCAGTTGCAGAATGTGTTTATGCCCCTAAACTATCCTTTATTTAAGGGTCAATTGTATATTGATACATATGAAGTGCTTAGAAAATATTAGGCAAAGAAGTCTGTGTAACTGTTTGTTATTATTATCACCATTATCAAATCCACAGAACCCAAGTGTAGTGTTAGGAAAATGCTAAGTCTCTAGAATGGATTACTACTTCTGCACTAGCAACAACAGGAATAATCAGAGAGACCAGAGTCAGGTAGGTGGTGGCTTAGGATAGGAAAGGAGAGTTATATATAGGCCAAATTATTATATATGCCATGTTGAAACTCTTGAGTTTATTCTAACATGAATGAAAGGCTTTTTCAACAATAGGTTTTGTGTTAAAAAGTAACATCCTCAAATGAAGAGTAAAAATGAAATAATCTCTTCAAATCTATAGCCAAGGAAGAGGAAGATGGCACCGTCACAATAGGGAGGCACCCCAACTCGCTCCAACTGAATAGTGAGCTGGGAACTCCAGCACCCAACACCCCATCAAGAATCCAGCAAACCCAACAACCAGAAGCAACAGAGAAACACAGGAAACAAAAAAGAACAAAAAAAGAAGAGCCTATAACCTGCATGGAGCTGGAAAATCTTCGGGGTAGCTCCCCGCCCCACGCCCGCCGACCCCGACCCAAACAGGGCCAGGCTGGGAAAGGGAACCTGGCGCTAGTAAACAGGACCACAGACCATCAGCAACCAGAGAAGCAACAACCTAAAAGTCACGCCAGGAGTGCAGAATCCAGACAGCAGGAGCTCCACGGACCCCAGACGAAGCGCAGACCGACAGAGACAGATGGCAGCATGGGACTGAATGGCTGGGAACAGACAACAACAACAGGGGAACCGGGCGGCACAGACAGGGAGAGCCGGACAGGGAGAGCCAGGACGGCCACCACCAAACGACCGATCGCCACACCCCAGCCCCAAAAAGCCCATAGCAGCACGGGACACACACACTATCCAGGACCAGTAAGTTCCCCATTGCCCCCCCCCCCATGGGAGACCAGCTCTAGCAGAGACCCAAACCCTACAAAGAAGCTAGAACTCCCTCCCTCCCCCTCCCTACCCGGAGGGAACAAAGGAGCCCCATATCTTGCGGCTAGTCTAAGACCCTACAGCCTCTGGGAGGACACGGGAGCTAGCAGAGGCAGAGCAGCACCCAACAAAGTGACCGGGAAACACCTTAGACAGACATCCCCCAAAGCCTAAGCTTGGGAGCCTGAACCTGGCCGCACTAGCCCCGCCCTCCCCCAGCAGGGGCCTGGGGACTGGTAGGCCTTGGAACACCACCTGAGGCGCCCTGGTCCGCGCGGACTTTTTGAAAAACAGTCACAGGCTTGTTGGTGTGCAATACCAGCCCAGCAGGGACACCTGGGCTTGAACACACCCCCCCCTCACAGTGGAGGCGCAGAGTCTGTGGACACCAACCTGCGCCCAGACACTTGAACCTGCTGGGGTCCACGCATACCGCCCCCCCCACAGCAGACTTGCCAGAGGGCACAAGCACCCTCCAACAACTCGGGGCAGCATGCCCCCAAAGGAAGCACTAGAGTGCACATGCACGCGCCCCCCTGGAGGGCCAGCATGCTAGCCCTCCAGCAGGAGGATCTACTGCCCAACCCCCTGCGGGAGCACACAAGTGGGCTATCTGCCCCCTCAGTAGCAACACCTGTTCTGATAGGCACACTCCACACAGGAGGGCAGGGCCCCCTAGCAGCAGTGCCCACTCTGATAGGCACACTCCGCACAGGTGGTTGGGCCACCCCTCAACAGCAACACCTGCTCTGACAGGAGCAATCCACAAAGGTGGGCAAGCCACCTCTCAGCAGCAATTCTCAATCTGAGAGGTGAGTTCCTCTGACCACGGTACCTAGTGGGAAAAGAATCAAAGAAGAGAAAAGTCTCCACGCCATGCTCAATCAGCAACCCGCAAACCCCCATCAGGGGCACAGTAGGGTCAGCACAACACAGTGGCAGGGCACAGTCCTGCAGACAGACACAGAACCTACCAACCCCAATTGCAGTGAGGGTGACCAGCTCGACAACAACCAAGACGGTCACACTCACCCACTGGGCAGTAAGGTTCAACAGCCAAACTCAAACCCAGAGGCAGGACAAAAACAATTCTCCACTGACGGACCAGTGGGAACCGGCACAAAGCCAAGCCAAGGTAGCCACCTACAGGTGCAGATCTCCAGGTGCGCAAATCACAAAGAAATATTACAAATTTCATGAAAGGTCAAGCCAACTCATCAGTGCAAAAAGTAGTACGACTGAATAGGAGATGGAGAATAAAAAAACAACTAAGGCTAAGATAGCAGAAATGATGGAAAGCCTCAGGAATGAATTCAGAAAACAATTCCAGGAGTTTAGAATGGAAGTCTTGAAGGACCTTTAGGAAGTCAAGAAAGAAATAGAAGCAAAAATGGATACAGTGCACTCCTCTGTTAAAGAAGACCGTAACAACCTGAGAAGCGAAATGCATGAAAAAATAGATTTAAAATACAACTCTTTAAAGGAAGAAATTTCCACGATCAGAGCTAATCTGGCAACCACAAATAGCTCACTGACATCCATAAACTCCACACTTGAATCCACATCACAAAGAATTGATCATATTGAATCCCGAATCTCTCTTTTGGACGACGATGCAGCTGATAAGGACCAGAAAATCACCACACTCCAAGAAACGGTTAAACTCCAGGGCAAACTAATCCAGGAGTGAGTGGACAAAGACAAGAGATATAATCTGCGCATAATTGGAATAGATGAAGGAGCCGAATACCAGAACAGAGGGCTACAACATATTTTCAATACAGTTATTGCAGAAAACTTCTCCAGTCTCACAAGGGACTTCATCCAAGTAACAGAAGCCTATAGGGGGCTGGGAATATGGCCTAGTGGCAAGAGTGCTTGCCTCGTATACATGAGGCCCTGGGTTCGATTCCTCAGCACCACATATACAGAAAATGGCCAGAAGTGGCGCTGTGGCTCAAGTGGCAGAGTGCTAGCCTTGACCAAAAAAGAAGCCAGGGATAGTGCTCAGGCCCTGAGTTCATGGCCTAGGACTGGCCAAAAAAAAAAAAAAGAAGAAGAAGCCTATAGGACACCTGGCAGACCAGACCCTAGAAAATCCTCGCCCAGGCACATAATAATCAAGACTTCAGATCTCAAGAATAAAGAGCAAATTTTGAATGCAGCCAAAACGAAGAAAGAGCTATATTATAATGGAAAAAGGATCAGGATCACAGCTGACCTCTCCACACAAACCTACAACGCATGAAGAGCGTGAGCATGAAAGAACACAATCCAAGTCCTCCAGGCCAACAATTGCCAACCCAGAATTAGATATCCAGCAAAACTAGAATTCACAGTCGAGGGAAAAAACAGATCTTTCCATAGCAAAGAAGATCTAAAGGAGTATGTGAATAAAAAACCAGCCTTACAGCTAATTCTAAGAGGGGAACCCCACCCAACAGAAAACCTACAGGACCCCCAAACAGAAACAGAAAGAAACTACAATAGCCAGAGCCCAACAGAAAGAGCAGCTCAATAAAGAAAAGAAAAAAAGGAGAGGAAAAACAGCCTAACAGGAAAATGGAAGGGAAAAAAACCACACTTATCCATGATCTCTTTGAATATAAAACGTATAAACTCTCTGATAAAGAGGAGCAGACTGACAGAGTGGATCTGTAAACAAAAAGTTTCCAACTGTTGTCTTCAAGGGATCCATCTTACAGGAAGGGACAAAAACAGGCTCCAAATGAAAGGATGGAGCAAGATCTTCCAAGCAAACGCACTTACCAAAACGGCAGGAGTAGCCATCCTGATTTCAGACAAGCTGGACTTCTCATTAAAATCAACTCAAAAAGACAAAGAAGGGCAGTACATTTTAATAAAAGGAAAAACCCAGAATCAAGACATCACAGTGATAAATTTATACTCACCAAACAAAAGAGGCCCTACATATGTCAAGCAAATTCTCACAGAAGTACAGAGCAAGGTAGACCCAAACACAATCATAGTGGGAGACTTTAATACTCCACTCTCTCCAAGCGACAGATCCAACACCCAGAGGATTAGCAAAGGAGCTGAAGACCTAAGTAACACCATATCCAAAATGGATCTGATAGATCTGTAGAGAGTCTTTCACCCTACAGAAACCCAACACACATTCTTCTTAGCAGCCCATGGAACATACTCCAAAATAGATCATGTCATAGCCCACACAAAGAACCTCAGCAAATACAAAAGTACTGATGTCATCCCATGTATTATATCTGACCACAGTGGAATCAAGGTAACCCTCAATAACAAAGGATACCACAGAGGCTAAACAAATACTTGGAGGATAAACCTCTCACTGTTATCTAACACTTGGGCCACAGACCAAATTAAGGATGAAATTAACATATTCATAAGCCACAATGACAATGAAAATACATCACAAAGAAACCTATGGGATACGGCTAAGGCAGTACTGAGGGGCAAGATCATTGCCCTCAGCACTCACATTAAAAGAATAGAAGCAAAACAGGTGAATAACCTCACGATGAAACTAAAACATCTGGAGAAAAAAAAAATGATCGAATCTAAAATGACTAGGAGGAGAGAGATCACAAAGATTAAAGAAGAGATAAATCAGATTGAAAATAGAAAGACCATTCAACAAATAAATAAAACTAAAAGCTGGTTCTTTGAGAAAATAAATAAAATTGACAGACCCCTCACAAGACTTACAAAAAAAAGAAGAGATGAGACTCATATCCGTAAAATCAGGGGCTCCACCGGAAAAATTACAACAAATATTCATGATATTCAAACAATCATAAGGAACTATTGCCAGAACCTCTACTCACTAAAAAACAATAATTTTACAGAAACGGATCAATTCTTAGAGAAGTATAAACTGCTCAAACTGAATCAAGAAGAAGTAAATCAACTAAATAAACCAATAACTTACAGCGAGATACAGAGAGTAATCAAGAGTCTCCCAACAAAGAAAAGCCCAGGCCCAGATAGATTCACCAATGAATTCTATAAAACCTTTAGTGAGGAGCTAATACCAATACTCCTCAAACTCTTCCGTGAAATAGAAACAGAGGGAGAAATCCCAAACTTATTCTATGAAGCTAATATTATACTCATCCCCAAACCAGGCAAAGACCCAACAAAAAAGAGAACTACAGACCAATATCACTAATGAACACAGACGCAAAGCTCCTCAATAAAATATTAGCTAACATGATCCAGAAACTGATCAAGAAAATTATACATCATGATCAAGTAGGTTTCATCCCACAGACACAAGGATGGTTCAACACCCGTAAAGCAATTAATGTAATTCACCACAACAACAGAACTAAAATCAAGAATCACATTGTTATCTCAGTCGATGCCCAAAAAGCCTTTGACAAAATACAACATCCATACTTATTAAAAGCTCTGGAGAGAACAGGAATAGATGGAACATTCCTTAAAACAATAAAAGCCATATACAACAGACCAACTGCTAATATCATATTAAATGGGGAGAAACTAAAATCATTCCCCCTAAACTCAGGAACAAGACAAGAATGCCCACTCTCCCCACTTCTTTTCAACATAGTGCTGGAATCCCTAGCCATAGCAATAAGGCAAGAGGAGGACATCAAAGGGATCCACAACGGCAAAGAAAAAATCAAACTATCCCAATTCCCAGATGACATGATCTTATATCTGAAGGATCCAAAAAACTCAGTCTCCAAACTCCTACAACTAATAAACCATTTTGGCAAAGTAGCAGGATACAAAATCAATCCACAAAAGTCAGCAGCTTTTCTGTACACCAGCAATGTACAAGCAGAAAAGGAAATTATGGAAATAATACCATTTACAGTAGATAGAAAAAGAATAAATTACCTAGGCATCAACCTAACTAAAGACGTGAAGGACCTATTTAATGAGAACTATAAAAATCTAAAAAGGGAAATCAAAGAAGACACAAGGAGATGGAAAGACCTCCCATGCTCATGGGTAGGCAGAATCAATATAGTGAAAATGGCCATATTGCCCAAATTGTTATACAAATTCAATGCAATCCCCATCAAGATCCCAGCTACATTCTTCACTGAAATAGAGAAAGCAACCCATAAATTCATATGAAACAGCAAAAGACCTAGAATAGCCAAAGCAATTCTAGGCAAAAAAAGCAGTGCAGGAGGTGTCACAATACCAGACTTCAAGCTCTATTATAGAGCCATCATAACAAAAACAGCCTGCTATTGGTATAAAAACAGACCTGAAGACCAATGGAATAGAATTGAAGATCCAGAAACAAACCGCACTCTTACAGTCAGCTGACATTCGACAAAGGAGCTAAAGACATACAATGGAAAAAACAGAGCCTCTTCAACTACTGGTGCTGGAAAAACAGGGCAGCCATATGCAGAAAACTCAAAGTAGACCCTAGCCTATCACCATGCACCAAGATCAACTCAAAATGGATCAAGGACCTCAACATCAGACCTGAATCCTTGAAACTACTGAAGGACAGAGTAGGAAAGACGCTAGAACTTATAGGCACAGGAAGGAACTTCCTGAATAGAGTCCCAGGGGCACAACAGATAGGGGAGAGACTCGACAAATGGGACTACTACAAAATAAAAAGTTTCTGCACAGCTAAGGACATAGCCACCAAACTAGAAAGACAGCCAACCATATGGGAAAGGATCTTTACCAGCACAGCAACAGACAAAGCCCTAATATCCGTCATCTACAGAGAACTCAAAAAAACTAAGCCCCTCCAAGCCCAATAAACCAATTAGGAAATGGGCAAAGGAGCTAAAGAGAGACTTCACATGAGAAGAGATAAAAATGGCAAAGAAACATATGAGGAATTATTCAACATCCCTGGCAGTAAAGGAAATGCAAATAAAAACAACCCTGAGATACCACCTCACTCCAGTTAGAATGGCCTATACTCTGAACTCAGGCAACAACAAATGCTGGAGGGGGTGCGGGGAAAGTAGAACCCTTCTCCATTGTTGGTGGGAGTGCAAATTAGTACAACCACTTTGGAGAACAGTATCGAGGTTCCTCAAAAAGCTCAACATAGACCTACCCTATGATCCAGCCATACCACTCCTAGGCATCTATCCTGAACAACAGGTCTCAGGATATCAAAAAGACATCTGCACTTCCATGTTTATCACAGCATAATTCACAATAGCCAAAATATGGAAACAACCCAAATGCCTCTCTACAGATGAATGGATCCAAAAAATATGGTACCTATACAAATGGAATACTACGTAGCGATTAGAAATGGTGAAATATTGGTATTCGCAGGGAAATGGTCAGAACTTGAACAAATAATGTTGAGCAAGACAAGCTTAGAACACAGAAAACAAAGGGGCATGGTCTCCTTGATATATGACTGTTAAGGTGGGGGGAGGGGGAAACAGTAGAGACCAGGTCTGCGAAACCAAAAACTTCTTGTCAAATGGTATTTCCCACAGGTTTGGGTCACGACTCTACATTATGTAACTAAAACCAAACAACTACTCAACATATAAAGGCCAAAAATAGACCTCTCAGTGGATCACAATAGCTCAAAAGCTATGTATGTATGTTCATATAAGACAAGGACAAGCAAACTCTAGTGTTGATGTTACATTTAAAGTCCTAGGTGAATTTCCTTTGGCGTAGGCCACATGGCTACTGTATATGTTTTTGGTACTCTATGTAATGTATACATGTCTACCTGATCTAGGGAAGGGAAAGAAAAACAGGGTGTAAGATATCACAAGAAATGTACACACTGCCCTATTACATAACTGTACCCCTTTTGCACAACACCTTGTCAAAAAAATTTGTTTAATAAATAAAAAAAAATCTACAGGTCTGGGGATATGGCCTAGTGGCAAGAGCGCTTGCCTTGTATACTTGAAGCCCTGGGTTCGATTCCCCAGCACCACATATACAGAAAATGGCCAGAAGTGGCGCTGCGGCTCAAGTGGCAGAGTGCTAGCCTTGAGCAAAGAGAAGCCAGGGACAGTGCTCAGGCCCTGAGTCTAAGGCCCAGGACTGGCAAAAAAAAAAAAAAAAAAAAAAAATCTACAGCCAAATCATTACTTACCATTGTAAATATTTTGTAAATTGTCGTGTATATTTGTGAACAATGTTGAAAGAATTAACTTTTGAGGTACACTCTGAACTTGATGGAAGTTGATTCATATCAACTGCATGTTATAAATGAGTAAAAGGAAATGCCTTGTTAAAATTACAAACAATGTTTGTTGATATCAACTCCAAGGCAAATTGTTCTCTAAAGAAGTTTCTAAACTTGGTGGAATTGCCTTGGGTTAAACTGTCTCAGGAAGAAGTATCTTCTGAGTATTGGTTTTACCTCCATTACTTTTGAGTAACTGTATTACTTGCTGTCTAATCTGGGAGGCTTTTCAGAGTGAAAGAAAGCATTATTAAAATTACTCCCAAATAATAGACACACCCCTATATTTCTGAATGTAGTTTCCCTTTATCTTTGTCAGTTAAAAGATGGAGATGACCCCTCTGGAGCTTGAAATGCCACAAGAAGTCAGCCTGGAGGACACAATGTCACATTTGTGATTGAGGTCCATCAATGTGTTACAGCAACAAGAAAACAAGGATGAAAGTAGAATATACACAACTTGGTAACCATTGTTCTTTTAAGTTTTAAATTTCTTGATTACCTCCATAACATCTTCTAAATTCTCTTCAGCATCTGCTTTCTCTGTCATCAGTTTGGCTGCCTTAAAATAAGTCTTCATAAGCAGATAACCCCTTTTGGCTCCATTCCAGTACGACCGAGGAATTTCTACCAACCCATATCCCAACAACAGCACAAGAAGAAAAAGACCCCATGTATTGGCAGCAGCTATCCCAATTGTCTGGAGTTGGTTCCTAAGAAAGAGAAGACATAAGCAGATTGAAATGGTAAATACATCTTCATATAAAATCTAAACAATAAAACCTAACAAGTATTAAATGTTTTTCAAAAATTGCCTTAAAGGATGGTCAGGACTTTATATGAAAAAAAATTAGACTTTTATAATCTCAGGTATTTTTTTCAGTCACAGCAAATAATCTTTGTACTTGATGGGAAGCTAACGTCTAAAAAATGGACTTTCACAGTAGAAACACTGGTTCTACTAGTTAAAATTAGAATCTAAGATAATGCCTGACAAAATATGCATATATTCTCCAAAAAGTATTTGTGCTCATTTGATTATTAAATGTTAATGAATAAAAGCCTGAAATTTAAAAAAAATCAATTTGTGTTATGGTAGACCTACACAAATCTCAGAATGTAATAGGTATATCTCCATTATTCCATTCCTAAATTTTCAAATCTAGCTCTCCACAAGTACAAAACAGAGATCAGTTTACTGAAATATTTAAATCGAAATAATACTAAGGACAAATATTCCCATCTAAACAAAAGGAAAAATACACACAAGTTCCAATCAAATAGAAAACCAGATATTTGGTTTTTTTATTTCTGAAATTCTATCTAAAAATGTTATTTCTTTTAACACATAATTAGTCAAAGCATTAATCAATTACCTAACAGCTATGTTATAGATGTAATTATCCCATATATTCTTTGTAGTAATATAGATTATGTAAACATTCTCTTCATGGAATCCATAGAACATACAATTGGTTATGCTTCTCAATGAAATGTCTGTTAACATATGTGTGTGAATAGCAAAAGTACAAAGCCCCCTTAAACTTCAAGCCTGTGCCAAGGATATAAGCATTCTAAACTTTTCTTTCTGAGTTAACTCACTTATACTTCTAAAAATGTTGTTTCTATTTGAATAAACTATTACTTTAAAAAACAACAACACCTTTAATCCTAGTTACTCAGAGGGCTCAGAGGGCTGAGATCTGAGGATCACAGTTTGAAGCCAGCCAGGACAGGAAAGTCCGTGAGATTCTTATCTCCAATTAACCATCAGAAATTCCGAAGTAGCACTGTGGCTCAAAGTGCAAAAAACAAAACAAAACAAAAAAAAACACCTGTACAAACATACATTTTAAAAAACTACAATGTTTTAAAGAGAGTACTTTTCTTACCATTCTAAATGCAAACGTGGGTTTACAGCTACATATATTAAGAATGCTCCAAAAATCAGCAAATAGGTGCCATAGTAGATTGCATTCTCAATCAATGCAGTTTTTATCTTTCCTGTAATGGAAAATCCTCCAGATCTTGCATATGACTGCATAAAGGGTAATAGAATCCTAGTTGGACCGAAAATACATGATTAAAAAATTACATATCTGTATAATCTCAAAATACCAGAAGTACATGAATCTTAATTTTAATGTGTTTCTTATTAATAAATATTGCTATGAGAATTATATGTTAAAACTCAGTAAGGCATAATAGATGACTAAAATTTTTTAAAATATTATATTTTGAGAAACAGATGCCCTGATTCAGGAGGCAGCAAGGAACAATTCTGGAACAAAAATGGTTGCAATATAACAGTAGAAAATACAATATTGGGAGTGGCTTCAGATGAGTTTTTAAAATAGGTTTGTAGTCAGACTTCATGAGAGAATGAGCTAGAAATAGAGATTAATTCCAGAGCCAACATTGTGTATTAGTACTAAAACATCAGTAGATGAGGTCTAGAAAGGTTAAGTATGCCCATTGCAAGGGAGAGGTCTTAATATTAAATAAGAGGAAGAAAAACAAGAAGAGCCAGTGAAACTGACTAAGACTGAATAGTAAGGGGCAAAAAAGCAAACCAAGGAATGTATAGAGCAGAAACCAGAAGAAGGAAGGATTTGAAAGTGGTGAGACAGAAACAATAATCAAATGTTGTTGAGTTGAAGAAAATTAAGTATCTGTGTGTGTCAGATGGTAGAGAAAAATAGGGTAATGTGAATTGAATAGTAAGTAAATAATAATTAAGAGTCCAAAACATAGCTATTTTCATTTAAGAAGTTTGGCTAGCTAGTATAAATTATGATATACACATACATATATATATATATGTAAAATGGAATGTGTTACAGAAAAGTAAACACACTGATACATGATACAAAGCATAGATGGCCCTTGCAAAAATGTATGCAAAAAAGTCATATTATAGAACTTCATGTTTATCAAGTCCACAAACAGGAAAAAACTAACATATGGTCATGGAAATCAGTTACCAATGTGGGCGGGGAATGATTAGCAGGGAGCATGAAGAAGGAGGTATTGTCAATGTCCTCTATCATCTGAGTACTGGTACATGGTACATTCACTTTGGGAAAAAAAAAGTTAGACTAAACATGACTTGTATTTTTCTAAAGGAATTTATACTTCAATTGAAAAATGTAGTTGTGATGAGATCAATGAGGAAGAGGCTAGAAAGGGATTTGAGTTGGGAGATTTTTTTTGAGGGTTTTTCTATCTGTTTCTTTGATTTAAAAGATGTGAGAAATACTTGGTCAAAACTGGAATCTGGAAGTACTATAAGCAGGTGACATGAGCTTAAGGAAATGAGTCCATATTTGGGGAAGAGGAGTCTGTTGAACAAGAATGACTCTCGGGCTAGGAATATGGCCTAGTGGCAAGAGTGCTTGCCTCCTATACATGAAGCCCTGGGTTCAATTCCCCAGCACCACATATGTAGAAAACAGCCAGAAGTGGCACTATGGCTCAAGTGGCAGAGTGCTAGCCTTGAGCAAAAAGAAGCCAGGGACAGTGCTCAGGCCCTGAGTCCAAGGCCCAGGACTGGCCAAAAAAAAAAAAAAAAAAAAATGACTCTCCCACCTGTGGAGACTGGGTGAGCAGGTAGGCAGGTCTGTTGGTGAAAAGATAAAAGAACTCCCATGTGATGATTTCTATTTTCAATGTCAGGAGAAAGTAGCCATAGATGAGAATAAAAGTGGAATTTTAGAGGGAGTAAGAGAGCCACAAAGGGTATTGAAATAATTTATGTAAAGAATGGAGAGCAAGTGAAATAAAGAGGAACACTTTGGCAATATTGAAGAAATAATAAAGAAATAAAGGGTATAAACACGGATTTTGAAAGTGTTACTGGTGAATGAAACCATAGCTACGTATAGCTAAAAGCTATGCATAATTAAGGCTATACAAAGAGTGTCAGATAACAAGACGACCAAACATGAGGCTCTAAGGAAGAGCAATACTTAGAAAATTGACCATAGAAGATGAAGAAATTTTCCACAAAGGAAATTCAGAAGTTTGGAATAAGAAAATAGGGGAGGCGGTGTTGGTGTCCTAAGCAAAAGCAGTTTCATATAAAATTGAGACTAGAAAAAAACCAGGGTGGAAGTCAAAAGACAAGATAATAAGTGGAGGGGAACAGTGACAGGTAAAACTTTTTGTTTATTTTTTTAAAATTGTTTATCTGGTTTTCTTTTATGATGGTACTAGGGTTTGAACTCATGGCCTCCAACTTGCTAGGCAGGTGCTCTTCTACCTGAGTCATGTTTCCAGCCCTTTTACTCTCATTATTTTTGAACAAGATCTCATTTTTTGCTCAAATCTGGACCACAAGTCTCCTATTTTACACTTCCCATAGCACATCTAAGTTGTTTGTTGAGATGGGGATCTTGCAAACTTTTTTGCCCAGACTTGCCTAAAACCATCCTTCCCAATCTCAGCCTTCCATGCTAGCAGGTGCACACCACTATGCCCAGCTACTGATTGAGAACCAATCTTAGCCGCCCAAGGCTAAGATGATAGTATGAGTCATTGTGCTTGGCTCTCCTTTTTTTAAAAAAAGGTAGAGTTGGGCTGGGGATATGGCCTAGTGGCTAGAGTGCCTGCCTTATATACATGAGGCCCTGGGTTCAATTCCCCAGCACCACATATACAGAAAATGGCCAGAAGTGGTGCTGTGACTCAAGTGGTAGAGTGCTAGCCTTGAGCAAAAAGAAGCCAGGGACAGTGCTCAGGCCCTGAGTCCAAGCCCCAGGACTGGCCAAAAAAAAAAAAATTTCAAAACTAAAAATTAAAAAAGGTAGAGTTGAGCTAGCAGAAAGGGAAAACTCAAGTGACACAAAATTTCACAATATGAAGGTCTACTTTTAAAACACTTCTTTTAAAACTTTTATCCTTTACTGACACTTACCAAGTTAAAAATTGTGATGTCCAATATACTACCCTCCAGAAAATTGGCATGATTCCATCAGGGATATAACTCCATGGTTTGAAACATGGGTGTTGTCTGTTTAATAAAAATTTAAAGTCAATTATCAATTTCTTTATTAAATGAACTGTATAATTTATTTGTATTTGGTAAAGTTCATTTAATAATTACCAACACAAAATTTTACAGAAAATGTAACATTTAGAGCCAATCTATCAGACTACAAAATGCACACAAATGGAACAAAACACTTTGTTAAAAAATTTTTTAAAGGGCTGGGGATATAGCCTAGTGGCAAGAGTGCCTGCCTCGGATACACGAGGCCCTAGGTTCGATTCCCCAGCACCACATATACAGAAAACGGCCAGAAGCGGCGCTGTGGCTCAAGTGGCAGAGTGCTAGCCTTGAGCAAAAAGAAGCCAGGGACAGTGCTCAGGCCCTGAGTCCAAGGCCCAGGACTGGCCAAAAAAAAAAATTTTTTTTAAAGAAAAAAAAAAAGGATGAGCCAAGTGCCAGTGGCTCATACCTGTAACCCTAACTGCTCAGGAGGCTGAGATCTGAGGATCTAGATTCAAAGCCAGCCTGGGGAGAAAAGTCCATGAGACTCTAATCTCCAATAAACTACTGGGGAAAAGCCACAACTGGCCCTGTGGCTCTGTAGAGCACTAGCCTTGAACACAAAGAGGCTAAGGGACAACGCCCAGGCCCTGAGCTGAAGCCCCAGGACAGGCAGAAAAATTAAAAAAAAAAAAAAGAAGAAAAGGATACTATTTAAGTTTCCAAATTTCATTGTACTTTTAGATATTAAGTGAATAAAGGGGATAACGTTCAACTGATAATAAAAGTCTTCAAAAAGCAAAAGCATGGGGGCTGGGAATGTGACCTAGTGGTAGAGTGCTTGCCTAGCATGCATGAAGCCCTGGATTCCATTCCTCAGCACCATATATACAGAAAAATCCAAAAGTGGTGCTGTGGCTTAAGTGGTAGAGTGCTAGCCTTGAGCAAAAAGAAGCCAGGGACAGTGCTCAGTCCCTGAGTTCAAGCCCCAAGACTGGCAAAAATGTTTTTTAAAAAAAGTAAATGCATCATGATACCAAATTTCTTAAGACATACACTCATCCTATGTGTAGGGTTGGTTCTCTTTTTTCGTTATAACTTATGAGTAAGGGTTGGGTAGAGGATATTAGCTAATTAATTCCCAGTAACTAGAAAATTGGAATGCTAATTAAATCAGTTGGCATAACAGCTCCCATGAAGAACATTTATCCATACACAATTCTCTTTAAATTTTCTGTTAAGTTTCTGGCAATCCTTCCTCATAAGAGCTACCTAGATTCTGAGGATATATTCTTTAATCCAGGACTTCTAAACGTTGTAATTGCTGATGCATATCCATTTTACTGGTATTTTGCAAAAGAGTAACATCTACATCTTAAACTAACCATTATTCTAGTTAAAGGTTTTTTCCAAGCTACACAAAGAGCACAAATATTACCTAAAACATTGGCAAAGGCCTTATGTCAATATAGATTCATTTTTACTTAGAAATTTGATATAAATTCAATATAACCTTTTAACAATTGGAACTTTATTCATTCCAGATATAGAACTACAATGCTCTTAAATGATGTGCAATACAAAAGAATTAAGCCCTTTGGGTTTCATAACGACCTTGTAAATTAGGCATAGGAAAATTGCATGCTTATTTATTTATTTATGGTGCAGAAATGTGGGAATGTTCTCACTCCATTTTTAGACATGAGACAGAGGCTGAAAGGAAAAATAGGTGGAACTTAGTATGGGAAAGAACCACAGCAGAATATTCATTTTTTTAAATATAAATATGTGAAAGGGTCATATCATACATATCAACTAAAGCGTGGTAGGGACAATTCCAATGGTATAGCTCCTCTGAACAAATAGCTTACAGTTTAACAAAACGAATACCAGAAAGTTGGAATGTGCATTGTTGGTGATAGAGGACTGGGGTCAAGGGAAGAGGGAACGGAACGGACAAATGGAGGGAAGGGTGAGAGAATGAAGTCATAATATTCAATACGTATACATGAAAATGGAACCAAATGAATGGAAGGAATAGATGGGATTGGGAGTGACGGGAGGAAATGCTGAAAGGGTGACATTGATTACGGTACATTGTACTCACAAACTGACATACTGAATTAAAACCCCTTTGTACAACTACTTAAAGATAATAAAATAATAACAAATACATAAATACATTAGTCAATAGATTTCCCACTGCCACAATGAAAAGGCTTTGTGTACTAATAAATCTCTGAAGATTAAATGAGAATAGAATGTAACATGATAAAAAAAAAAGACTACTACTAGCAAGGGATCTAAGTGGGAGAGTCAACAGAGAATGAATACAACTTTTCTAAATATTGAACCTGGATGGTAAAACTTGACAAGTGTTTAACAAATTTCCTTCTACAACATTTACATAAAAAGGAAAGGAAAAAGAAATACCTTGTAGCTGGTGTGACAGTTGCATAGGACCCTGTAACATTGCTACTCTCAGGAGGGCTTGAGTTTGCAGCAGCATGCCGGCACCGGTTGTATATTGTCTGGAGCAATAGATAAATGGTTAAAAAATGATCACTAAAAAGTTACCAACATCACTTGGGCCATACTTCCACTTCTGGCTTTTTTTGCTGCTTAACTGGAGGTGAAAGTCTCTTGGGAGGTAAGAATCTCTTGGATTGATCTGCCTAGGCTGGCCTCAAAATGGGATTCTCGGATCTAAGCCTGAGGTAGGCATGAGCCATCAGTGCCCAGCTCAAACGTTTGTCTTTTTTTGTTTGTTTGTGTGTGTGTGTGTGTGTGTGTGTGTGTGTGTGTGTGTGTGTGTGTGTGTAGGTCCTGTTGTGTATGTGTTGGTACTAGGGCTTGAATTCAGCCTTGTGTGTTCACTTGGCTTTTTATTTCTCTCAAGGCTGGTGCTCTACCACTTGAGCTTCTACCACTTCTGCTTCTGAGACTTTTCATCGTACACCCTTTGTATGCATCGAAATCTTTTTTTAAAAATGAAATTTAAAAATATGACAGGCAAACATTTTTAATAAAGCCCAGGACAACTGGAGCTCTGTTCTACCTATAGCTGAGAGACAGTAGCAGGTAGCAGCTGGCCTGGTTAAATGGGAACTGTTTACAAAGCTGGGAAAGAGTATGGAAGAAGCTCAGGGTTGTGCAGCAGCCTAAGGTCACAACAACACTAAGATTACTTATTGGAGTCTAGGAGAGAAGTTGTGACCTCTCTTCCAGGGTCCTAGCCCAGCCTGGGTGACCTCTCAGAGAGGGCAACTGGGGTATGAATACAGCCTTCCTTTCCTCCCTCCATCTGATATCTCTCTGGATGGACTGCCCATTGACTAAAAATGAAAGGAAGCCAGCGGTTAGTGCTTGTCCATGTAGCCAGGAGCCAGCTTTCTTGGGTGTGCAGCCAGCTTCACTGTCAAGTGTCTTAAGCATGGTGATCTATCACAGGAGGATAACAATCACACATATCTGAGAAGGGTAGTATGAGAACAAAACTCCAATCCAGAGTGCTTAGAACAGCACTGATGATAAACATCATCCATCCTTCTACCAAGGCCGGATCCCTACGAGAGAGACAGCATGAGGAAGCCAGAAATGGGGGTCAGGTCAGGCTGGCCATGGGAATAATATCATTATTAACTAACCTATTTATTGAGGATCTCTAAATGTCAGGACTGAGCTTTCCCCTGGCCCATACTCTGTGGAATTTTCCTAGTCTTAAAGAGGAGGGGCCTAACGGGGAGGGGCAGGGGGTCTGCTCCTTGCCCGAGGTCACACAGCAAACAGCCCAGCCCAGCCAACAATCCTATTAGCTTCCCAACTGCTGAGTGTCCTCTTTTAGGAAATTGGAGCCCATGATTAGTCTTTATAAAGTACAATGCAAAAAAATGAGTATTTCCTTTATTTTGTAGAATTATGTCTGAGCTTATCAAATATCTAAGAAAAAAAAGTTACCAACACTTAAAGAGATAACTGGAGTTTACAAATTTGTCTGCCTATATCTCCCTGACTATGTTGTTTAATAATCAAATCCCCCCCCAAAAAAATCTTTAACTTTTAAATAAAAGAAAAACAGTACATAATTTAACTGTGCTTAAAAAATAATATATCTCAAGCTAGATACTGGTGACTCGTCTTTAATCCTAGCGACTCTGGAGGCTAAAATCTGAGGATCACAGTTCAAAGCCACACTGAGCAGGAAAGTCCAAGAAATTCTTATCTCCAATTAGCTAATCACCAAAAAGCTGGAAGTAATTTTTAAAAAGCTGTGGCTTAAGTAAGCAGTAGAGCACTAGCACTGAGCATAACAGCTAAGAGACAGTGCCTAAGCCCTGGTTCTAGACCCAGAACTGGCACATATAATAAATAATTATATGTGTGTGTGGATATATATATTATCAAACAAACTGTGTGTTACAATTGCTCTTTAAATTGTGAAAGTCAATTTCACATCTTACCGTACTAACATCCAACGGCAAGATGAAGACAATAAGAAAGCAGAGATACCAAGCAAGCAGTGTTCCGATAATTACAAGTCTATGTTGTTTCTTAAAGTCTCCATATCGATGAAGTAGGAATAATGCCAGAAAAAAAACAAAAACAATCTCAAGTCCCAATGCTGCACCACTCATTATTGAATGTTCACTCTGTCTGACCCAGGTTATTCATGTAGAGTCTGGACCATCTCTGTTCACTGAAAAAGAAAAATGTACCATCAATACAGGAAATGTGGAAATATTCCAAATACTTATTAGTTATTAATAAATTTCTTGGAAAACTGACATATAACTTCATATTGGATTCCAAATTAGATGAGAAGGGTAACTTTTAATGTCAGGACATTATATCCATTTTTTAAAATTTCTCACCACTATATTTTCAGAAAATAAAAGCTATTTTTTACAAAGGTCATAACAATTCTTAAAGTACTACAATTTATAGTTCATAATATCAAATGTGAACAGTTTTAGCACATTTGGTCTTGGTTTCCTAATCCTAACCGAACATTTCACACTAATAATGCTATTCTACCAGATTAGATATTTATACTAACTTAGGAAATTAAATAATTAATTAAAATGTTTTCTAGGTCATCTATAGCCCACAATTAAAGATTTTCTGAGAGGAAGAGTCAGAAAAATGGAACCATTTTAAAGTAACCTTTTCTTTGTTTGAAACATATACATGTTAGTTTTATTTAACAAATCAACTTTAATGATTTAAATTTAGCTACTTTGCTTTTAATAAGATATACTCATCTCTTTCCACTTATCTACATAATCTTATTTGCTTTAAATCAAGTTACTTTATAGGCAAATACACAAACTGTGTGTGTGTGTGTGTGTGTGTATGTGTGTGTCTGTCTCTTTTTGTTGCTGCTGTTTTTGACACAAGGTCTTATTTTATAGCCCAGGCTTGCCTTTATCTACTAGGTACTCAGAATACAAGGATATGCCATAATGTCCAGCTTGAAAATACTTTCAAGTATAAATGTTAGTGACACAGATATCAACAGGTGATTTATTTGGTATCTCTCTACTCCTACATAACATAATTTACTTTTACTAGGGTAGATCAATATATAATTTTAACTATGTAAATAACAATATCTTAACTTTGAAAATCAAAATATTAATGGAACCAAACAAGGCATCATCAATAAAATACCTCTAATCTACAAACATCAGCAGCCCAAACTGTTTATAAAAAAAGAATTACAGTTTGAGTACATTAATAAGCTAAAATTAAATATATGTAAGAAATACTCCTTTATTAAATATCACAAAATATTCCCCAAACTATTCTTCTCACTATTTCTTTATACTGTTGAAGAGACTCCTTCAATTTCTCTGCATATGTCAACTATCCATATTTTCATGTTTCTTAATCATCTAATATTGAGCCTCTCTCATCATTCTGAAACTTCATCCTCTTATCCTACTGCTTACGTTCAATACATTTATTCACTTGATACAATGCATATTGTATTCCAGTTACTCTCTTCCACTACCACTGTGTTCCGTGAAAGAACAGGCTTAACCCTTTTATTCACTATAATATCCTAAATTTCTATTGCAGTGTCTGGCTCATGCTATGTATCAAAAATATCTATTGAGGGCTGGGGATATAGCCTAGTGGCAAGAGTGCCTGCCTCGGATACACGAGGCCCTAGGTTCGATTCCCCAGCACCACATATACAGAAAACGGCCAGAAGCGGCGCTGTGGCTCAAGTGGCAGAGTGCTAGCCTTGAGTGGGAAGAAGCCAGGGACAGTGCTCAGGCCCTGAGTCCAAGGCCCAGGACTGGCCAAAAAAAAAAAAAAAAATTATATATATATATATATATTGAAAGAATAAATGAATAAAAATCCATTACTATATGCCCTAATGTTTACACTCTCTATTACTTCTTGATTCAAAGCAACAGAAAATTCTCATTATGGTAAACTCATTTTACATATATTTATTACAACTCAAAGGGCTTACTTAATTCCTCTGCAAATTATCAAAAATTTTAAATTACACATTCAATGAAAAGACATATACCACAACCATAAGAGTCCTTCCTCCTCCTCCTCCTCCTCCTCATGGTTATTCTGGCATTATTAGGGTTTGAACTTAAGCCTTGGCATTTGCTAGCCAGGTACCCTACCACTTCAGCCATGTCCTCGCTCCTTATTTTTGCACTTTTAGTTATTTTTGTAATTGTGTCTCACATTTACATTCCATATAGCCTGGCCTGTGACCTTCCTATTTATGGTTTCCCTGTAGCTGGGATGTCAGGCAAGGTGACAGCATGCCCAGCATTGTACTGCCTGACATGGGGTCTTCCAATTAAAAAAATTCTTTTTTGCTTATGCTGGCCCGGAATCTCCATCTCCTATCAGCAAGGATTACAGAGCCACAGTAATTGGCCACAGATCTTATCTTTAAGAAAAGCATAGACTAAGATGTTAGTTGAGAATTCAAGGTGGAATGTGCTAAAGAAAACTACTTCCAGCTTAAAAAAAAAAAAATCAAGCCTGGGCGCTGGTAATCCCGCCTGTAATCCTAGCTACTCAGGAGGATGCGATCTGAGGATCACAAGCAGTTCAACACCAGCTGGGGGCAGGAAAGTCTATGAGACTCTTATTTCCAATGAACACCAGAAAACCACAAGTGGCACCGTGGCTCAAGTCGTAGGTCTCAAAGACCTCAGGGACATCATCCAAGCCCAGGGTACAAACTCCAGGACCAAAAAACAAACAAAAACCCTTTCAGTGTAAGTCTCACATTCTCAGAAGAGCCTCTTTGTAGTTTGACTTACTGACTCAGTTATTTATTTACCTGAAACTTTCCAGTGCAATGGGTAAGATAATAATAGAAAAGAGTAAATGTTAGCAAGTACCAAAAAACTACTAAAGTATGGCAGAGCAAATTAATGGCATATTATTAACGTATTCAAAATGTTTGTTAAAATTATTTATGACATTAGAAATTTTCCCATTACTATATAAACCAAAAAGACTAGATAAACATATCCTATGCAATATGCATTAAAAAGGGTACAATAATTATGTGAAAATGTTAAATAATAGGTTGTAAGACAATGGGCATAAACAATAAAATCACATTTTTGTTTTACTATGCTTCGCAGTTTCTCAGCCATAATCACAGTACTTACAACGTTGTAGATGAGTAAGTAGAATCACAGATCCTTTCTTATACTAATAAAGAGATCATCTTGTTACAGCTCTTCTTTTATTCATTGTACTAGTCACCCTTCACTGCTGTAACAAGGTACCATTAACAACTTAGTGACTTATAACCACAACTATTTATTATTTTATAGCTTCTGTGGGTTACAAGTCCCAGTACAGCATGGCTCAACTGAGTTCTCTGTTCAGGGTCTCAAGGTGTTACGTGTGTTTAAATTCCTTTGTGGAGAAGAATCTAAGTTCACTCAGTCTCAGTCTATTGGTAAATTTTCATCCTTTGTGGTTATAAGACCATGATTCCTGTTTCCTTCTGAGCTGTCTGTTGACTGGTGTGTGTCCTCCATTTAAAAGGCCTCAAGTCTTTGCATGTGGCTCTGTATATCTTTTTTTAAAAGCATACTATGGGTACAGTTGGGATAAATGGGGGGGGGGGGGAGAAGAATAATAGAAGGAATGACATTGACCAAGATGCATTATACTCATATATTAACATGTTGAAATAAAACCCTTTTGTACAAGTACTTAAAATACAAAAATAAAAAACATATACATTATTTTATATGTAAGTACATAATCTACATTGAAACTGTTATTTTTATCAAGTTAATTAACATGCATCTATCTTCTCACAGTTACTTGTCTTCTCTCTTTCTCTCTCTCTGTTTTCTTTTCTTTAGTGTGGGAGTTAAGTGAGGTGGTCCTGTATATCACTGATGGAGCAATAGCTGCCAAGTTTTTCTTTCTTTCTTTCTTTTTTTTTTTTTTTTTTTTTTGTTGGCCAGTCCTGGGGCTTGGACTCAGGGCCTGAGCACTGTCCCAGGCTTCTTTTTGCTCAAGGCTAGCACTCTGCCACCTGAGCCACAGCGCCACTTCTGGCCATTTTCTGTATATGTGGTGCTGGGGAATTGAACCCAGGGCCTCATGTATAGGAGGCAAGCACTCTTGCCACTAGGCCATATCCCCAGCCCGCTGGCAAGTTTTTCTGATACTTATGTTTTTCTGGTACTCTTTATACTCTCCACTTGAAGAAAGCTTTGCATTTTAGGATTCATTGGATATAATAGGTGCATCTGGATAATATAATTATATTACTGGTTTTAGCAATTAAGATAGACATATTGTGTGTCTATTCTTTTTGAATGTATGTTTTCTGGGAACTCCTAGCTAAACCCAAGGCTGAACGAAGTTATTTCATATCTTTACATTTAGATCGTCCCAACCTATAACATCTACATCTGAAGTAGTGTATTTCAATTCCTTTGTAATAAAAATCATATCCATTCAAAAAAGGCAACTGCTTTCTCCAAATAACACAAAGGTGACTTTACACATTCCCTCTTGTCACTGGTTTTGATTTTGGTACCATGTATCTTTTATATACATTTATCTGATTTGAGGAAGGGATGAGGAATAACAAAATGGTGAGACAACGCACAAAAGGATGGATACAGGTATACTCACAAGACACTATGTTGGAAATGAACTTTACAACTTGGGAGTGGGGAGCCAGAAGAGAGGGAAAGTGGGAGGAAAATGAGAGAAGGGGTAACAATATTCAACAAGAAATGTACCTTACTTATGTAACTGTAACCCCTCTGTACAACACCATACAATAAAATTAAATTAAAAAATATCTAGAGGCTTCACTAGTAACATGAGTTTAATTAAGTAGGAACACTGAGACTAGTATTCTGCATCATTTTGATTAAAATCAATTTGCAAAAACATCATTTCTTTACACCAATCTCATCAAGCTAAGTCTTCATGAATTCCTTCCCGTCAAAAGTAATTACTTTTCAAGCCAAGGACCAAAGAAACACAAGAATCTCTCACAGAACAAACCGAATATTCTAGAATGTTTGTGACTAAGCTGGCCTGTCTACTTCTGAACTGTGTAAATAAATCCTCTTCATGTTTTTAAAAATTGGGCTTGGTATTCATCCTCCTTTCCTTTCCATTGTGGCCTGGGGTCACAGACCTAGTAGCGTGCACAGTAGATTTCGCGTGGCATTCTAACTGCCCCAACCTCGCCTAGTCCTAGACAGGCCGAATCCCCCGCTTCTGGGTGGCGACGCTGAAGTATGCAGTGACCAGCTTTCCAGGTGGCCTCTGGCTCTGCACCAGTAAGGAGCTTCGCAAGCATACCGTCATCTTATTTATGCCCTTCGCAGCATCTGTGAGATCTGTCAAGGCTGCCAGGGGACGCGCAGCTTTTTCGCCAACCGTGGGAAGCACTGTGGTCTCCGGCTCCCCTAAAACTAAACCATCGCCTCGCTTCCAATTCGCTTTCGTCTACAAAAGGCTTTCACGCGCACTATCAGGCTTGATCCTCGTCGGGAGCGTCTGGGATCTGCGCCGTTGGTGGTGCTCAACACCCAGCCTGAGGCCGCCACCCCCTCACCCAGGTGAAGGGAGAAGGGATTGGCAGGTGTCACTCTTAGGGCTCTCGGCCTCTCACTTGGGCGAGGGGCCAAGCTGCTACCTCCATTAGGTCAGGGATGCGGGCCCCGAGGTGACAGCTGCTCGGGGTCTCTGGGGTCACCGACTCTCGCTCCAGACCCCGGACCCCGGACCCCAACCCACCCCACGCGCTCCCCCTCACCCTCACCGTCCGATCTCGCCAGACAGCGTCTGGAAGGGACTGGGAAACCGCGTCCGCCGCAGCTGGCCAGGGTTAGAGACCCACGCCCTGAGGCGTTCGCGGTGACAGTCAACCCAAGGCCTACAGGTTCCAGAGAGACGAGAACCCCTCCGCAGTCAAGCGGCTGACATTTCCCCAGTCAGCCGGAGCTCCGCCCACTTCCGCTTCCCCGCCTTCCCGCTGGCGCGGTCCGGCCCGGCGCCTCGGAGCTCCGCCCACTTCCGCTTCCCCCCCCCCCCCCCCGTCCCCCAGCGCTGGCAGGTCGCGGGGTTTTGTGGGTATCTGGTAGGCGGGCCAAACGGAAGTCGCAGTGAGCCCGTGGGCCTGGAAGGCGGGCCAGGAACTACAATTCCCTGCAGGCTGAGCGCCGGCAGTAGGCGGCGGTCGTGCGAGTGAGCGGGCAGAAGAGAGCTGCGCGCGCGGGGAGGATGGAACGTTACTAGAATTCTCGGTTCAGGCTGCCGCGGCCGGGGCCGCTTGCTGGGGGCTGCCACGCGAGTTTAGCGGGAATTGGGAAGACGGGCCGCTCTGCCACTAATGAACGAGTTTAAAACTCTCGAACCAGAGGACGCCATGCACCGGTAAGCCGTTTGTAAAAAGGAGCCGAGTATGAATGGACCGTTGTCATTCTTGTAGGCCGCTCGTATTATTGCTGAGATTGTTATGCATGGCTGCTGGGCCCTTTTCAGGGCAAGGGATGGATGGATGGTTGGATGCTTTCGTGGGAAGGTCTGCGTGCTGTTTCACTTGCCTTCCTTCGTTGGGTTTTCCTGCAACCGTTTTCCACCGCTGTGATTTCCCTCCCTCTTTCTCCTTCCCCCCAAGGAGAGAAGTTCTCCAGGCCTGCGTGATGGTAAATCCAAAAGCCTTTTCTGGTTCAGTTTTCTCTTTTCGCCCCTCAAAAGATTGCTGCATCGTGTTCTGCTTTGTTTTTAACTGTGATTTTAGTAGCTGTTGTGGATCTTTTCGACAGTACATAATGCTTCTTTCATGCCCACCTTGGAATTATTTAGGGATGTGTTTTGAAAAGAAATGGGGGTCTTGTGCCCTTCTACAGGAAGCATCTCCAAGAGATTCCGGATCAGAGTAGCAATGTTACCACCAGCTTCACGTGGGGATGGGATTCCAGCAAAACTTCTGAACTGCTGTCAGGCATGGGTGTCTCCACCCTGGAAAAGGAAGATGTGGACAGTGAGAACATCCCCCAGGAACTACTCCCAATCCTGGGCCGCTCCCAGAGCCCACAAAGGAAAAGGCACAGGAGCAAAGGGAATGACAAAGACTTTGTGATCATGCGCCGGCCTAAACTGAATCGAGAGACCTGTCCAGGTAAGAGCGAAGGATAGCACTGTCAGTTAAGTAAGAGGTAGATTGAACCAAACATTTTGTTGGCAAGCCCTCTTGGGAGATCTTTACAAAATTGCCTGGTTCTAAGGTTATTTTGCAGTTAAATGGGACCAGTCATAATTGAAGTTTACCAGAATCTTCATAGATATTTATCTTCTGGTGCACAGTTGACTTTAACTTAACCTATGAGACAACATTCCTGTCTTTTTCCTTAGAGGAGAATCTGCCTGCTCAAAGTCTAACTCAGAGCTACTGATAAGTGGAAACATAAACTATGATCTTCTAGTATTCTATCTGTTTATAATTCCAGTGAACTTTCCTGCTTTAGTCATTTTATTTGTAAATGGACTGCTAAAGCAAATATTAATGTAAGAAAAGACTTAAGTCCCCAAGTCCACTTTCAAACAGGCATCTCCTGAGAAGTTCTATCTCCATTCCAATAGTGTTACCTTTTAAGTCACCTAACAGAAAAACTAAAGTCAGCTTTTCCCCACTGCCCATATTCAAATCAATCATTATTACATCTTTCCTTTTTTCTAGTATTTCTTAAGCATTCCATCTCTTGCCTGAATTATAATGGATTCATTGTCTACAAATAGAATGAATTGACTAAAACATAGGAACCATATTATTCCCCTTTTAAAGGGTCCACATTCCTACTGGGTACCTTCTGGATCGATCAAAATCCTGAAGTAGCTGGATGATGGCTCACACCTGTAATCTTAGCTATTGAAATCTGAGGATTGTAGTTCAAAACCATTCTTGGCATAAACATCAGAAGTAAAGTTTTGGCTCAAGTGGTAGAATGCTAGCCTTGAGAGAAAAAGAAAAGCTTAGAAGCAATGCCCCCCTGGGTTCAAGTACCCCCCCCCCCTCCAAAAAAGAAGAAGTCCTGGAGTAAGGCAAGCATTTGACCTTTGACCTTAGTGGCAGGGGTGGGACAGGGATCAGGTTTTTTGGTAGCAAGTAATTTAAAATAACAATTCAGTAAATATTTTCTGAGCACATATTACATGCTAGACATGGTTCTAGTTGCTGTGGATATGGTGGTGAGCAAAATAGACATTTCTCCATGGAGCTTCCAGTCTTGTTAGGGAACACAGTGAACAGTATCTGCCATGTATAGTGTGCTAGAAGATGAAAAGTGCTGTGACTGAAAACAAAATAGAGTCCACCAAGAGGAAGAAGCAGCCCTAGGGTTGGAAGGTAGATTGTGATTTTAAACAGAATTGAGGGAATGCCTTAATGCTCAATTGGACAGTGTCCTCTAAGCAGAGACCTGAAGTAGGCCAGGGAGCATGCCTGGCAAATGTCTTGGAGAAAATAGCCGCAGGCAAAAGGATGACCTATTGCAAGATCTTGGGACAAAGGATGAACAACAAGGGAGCCTTATGACAATTGAGTAGGAAAAGGGAAAAGAGACGCAGGTCAGGCAAGAAGTGCTGTTGAGCTGAGTTGTGGCCAGACCTGATGGAACTATTCAAGAGGACACAAGATACGCGGAGACTGAAATGGAATGAGTGGTGGGTAGAAGCTTAGAGATTTGTTAAGAGATGGTAGGAGAAGGGAGGAACAGAAATAAGCAGTAGTATTTATCCTGAATATATTCAAATGTTAGAGACAACAGAGTTTGAGGGATTGTTGAAATTATTCATAAAAGGAAGTGATCAGAGTCTAAACTGAAATTGTGTGATGAAAAAGATGAATACTCCTTCAGAGCCAAGGTAAATGATTATAGTCCTAAATTTTCATATTTGACTTGGCAAAAGAGTAGATGAATTTGGGCTGATTGCTTGCTGAAAGCATTTGTTTAATTTTCTCAATCCTTTATTTGGGAAAGGAAGCCTTGTCCAAATTACAGTATTGGAGTCCATATCAAGAATTAGATTAATGCTGGGCATGGTGGTACACATCTGTAATTTCAGAACTCAGCAAGCTGAGGAAGAAGGATTTCATGTTACAGGCAAGCCTGTACATAGCAAGACCTTATCTTAAAAATGAAGACAAACAAAAAATACAGCAAGACAGTAGAAGAGGAGATAAGACAATCTGAGTTTCAGTCATACCCACTTTGGGAAGTTTGCTGTGAGCCTCAGTTGTTTCACCTTTGAAATGGAGTGATAATTGCCATTTCATGGGTTTCTGTGAAGCAGAAACTACGTGAAGCAGAGACTGCGTGAAGCAGTTAGCATACTGTTGGCATGTGTAATAATATAATTAAACTCAGTGAACACTGGTCAATAAAATTTCTGACACCCACTAGAGAAGTCAGTTGACTTGTCAGTAATACTGACTTCAGTGCATAATATTGTTAGTCCAACTCTGTGTAGAGCTTTTTTCTTTAAAAAGTCACTGCTATTTTTAGCATGTGGAATGTGGTGAAAGGTATTTCCTGCTAAGGCATTTTGATTAAATGGCTCAGTGTTGATAGATTTGGGGCTTGCTGGTATATATCCTTCACGTTCACACAGATACATTTGTAAATAAAAGTGGGTGTCTGAAAAACAGACACAAGTATAAGGGATGGTTTCTGCCCCTTCATAATTTGCAACTCAAGTTGAAAGGAAAGGACAAAAAAAAAATAGAAAGTAAAGCAGCTCATACACAGCCAGCAGTTACATGTGACTAGCAACACATAAGTAGCTCATACAACAGTACTCCTGGGCCAGGGGGAGAGAGGCCCTTGAGCAAAAATTAATCTGTCCCCACTGGGGTAGATGTGAATAATCTTTCCACTGAGCCAAAGTGGAAGTTCCAAAAAATAGAGGCACTGAAAATGGTGCAGTCAGTTTGACTGGATTATAATATTTACCCTAAAATTGTATGTTTGAAGACACAGGAGACAAAGGGGAAACAATAGCATACATGTGTATTTGCCTGGACTTAGACAAATGTGATTGGTCCTTTGCTGTGGATGAAGACTGAGTTCAATGACACAGGATAGACAGCTGTGGAGTTTTGATGGGCTCCTGGAAGCGAGCCGAGGCCACTGGTGTTGATGGGTCCTCATTCAAAGACCTTTTGTGTGCAGTTGTCAGGACAGGTGGCTGGGAGCTCTGCTAGGATTAGGATATGACAGGCCACGCCTGCTGTGCATAGAGATCTGATGACTGGCTCTCGGTTTTAACTTTTTGTTGGTTCTTTGCTGAGCAGGCTTTCCCTGCAGGCCCCAATCCAGCCTTAAATCTGGCATCTGAATTCTACTTCATCCTCTTCTGTTTATATTGGAAAATTAAAACTGTATGGCCAGCCTAGACCAGAACTGATCTGATTGGCCTTTGGGGTAAGCGTATGGAAGAAGTTGAAAGCAAACAACCAGTAATGAGCAGAAAGAGGACAGTCACATTTATGGCCATTGAGTGCTTGTTCTCTTCCCTTTAATAAGTGATGGCCATGAAAATGTGGTTGAACTAGTTTGTTGATCAGTTCTTATATGGCTGTCAACCTGCTTGAAATTGCAGGCCAGACAAAGGTTCTGAGATTGGAAACTGAGGTTCACAGTACATCATAAGCCCCAAGGGAATTTGTTAAAATCCTGAGATTCTGATCCTAGAACATTTGAGCCTGAGTATCTTGTCTTAATATCCCCAGGGAAAACATTTTTAACTTTTTTTAATTAGTGAGAAATAATGTTTTATGTTGTAATCTTGGATGTATATCCACAAGTTTCATAGGATATATTTCCCCTTATTAAGATACTTTATGAGGGCTGGGAATATGGCCTAGTGGTAGAGTGCTTGTCTGGGTTCTATTCCTTAGCACAACATACATATATAAAGCCAGAAGTGGCACTGTGGTTCAAGTGGTAGAGTGCTAGCCTTGAGCAAAAAGAAGCCAGTGTCAGTGCTCAGGCCTTGAATCCAAGCCCCAGGACTGGCAACAAAAAAAGGTGTTTTATGTTATACTAGATGTCTATTTTATATAAAATACTAGTTAAGCTTATTAAATTGACTTCTAAACCCATCAGTAAATCTCAGCCAATAATTCCCCTACCCCAGTTATATAGGAGCTTTTCTGAGACTTGCCCAGTTATTGAACAGTGTTGTAGAATTGAGATTATAGTAATGAAGGTTTTTAAAAAAATAACAGAAACAACCCTGTTCTTATAGAGCTTACTTCATGTACCAATTTCTCAGACCTCAATTTCTTTCTTTCCTTGCACCTCTTTATGTCCAGGTAGAGCAAGTCTTTCATAGAAATAAAAGTTTGTGCTGGGAGCAGTGGTTCAAACCTGTAATCTTAGCTGCTTGAGTGATAAAGGCCAAATCATTGGTTTAGGCTAACCTTGGGCATTAAAAACAACAACAAAACCATAGATTTTATCTCAATCTGTGTTTGGGTAAGGTAGCCCTCTCTTGTCATCTCAAGCTATTAGAGAAGCTCAGTGGCTGTGTGGTGGCCTATGTTTCATCCCTGGAACAAAGGGAGCACAAAGACGAGGATACAGACCAGTTAAGGACTAAAACAAGACTATACCTCAAAAATATCCCACCACACAGTGCTCAGGGCTTACAGGTGTAATCCTAGCTATTCAAGATCTGAGGATCTTGGTTTGAAGCTAACCCCAGAAGAAAAGTCCATGAGACTCTTTATCTCCAGCTAACCAGCAAAAAGCCAGAAGTTGAGTTATGGCTCAAGTGACAGAGCACCAGCCTTGAGTGAAAAAGCCAAGTGAGAATGTGAGGCCTTGAGTTTAAGCCCCCTTCTGTCCCCCTTCCCCCCAAAAATAGAACAACCAGTAAGGAGCTAGAGGTTTGCCTCAAGTGGTAGAACACCTGCTTAGTAAGTAGTAGGCCCTGAATTCAAATTCATTATCCCCCATCCCCGAAAAGAAGGAAGAAAGAAATGAAGGAGAAATAAAAGTTTAAGGGTTGAATGGATGAGGAACACACAGGGACCCCTACCCCCATTAAGTTTTTCTTTTTTTCTGTTTTGTCTACGTACCAAAACTACAAAATAAAGAAATAAAAGTCTGCACAGTCTCGTGTTTTCTCTTTGTTTGTGAGAAGAGGAGAGTGAACTCATCTTGGATAGTAATCTGCGTAGTTCACCAGATAGGAAGCATGATGTGTTACAACCTAAAAACAAGCCAGCAAAAGCAATGTTATAAAGACAAAAGAAAACAGTAGGTTTAAGTAGCAAAACCTTAGGGCCCGCTTCTTCTACAAGTTTGATTTGATATTTGGTACCTAAAGGAGAATAATTTATTCTATGTTTTTATTTTATTTTCAGGTAGGGTCTTACTATGTGGTCCAGGAAACCTGAGATTCACATTTCTCCTGCCTTCGCCTCCTAGGTGCTAAGACTACAAGCTCAGGAGCAATTTTAAAAGACAAAATTTGGGGGGCTGGGACTATGGCCTAGTGGCAAGAGTGCTTGCCTAGTATACATGAAGCCACGGGTTTGATTCCTCAGCACCACATATATAGAAAAGGCCAGAAGTGGCGCTGTGGCTCAAGTGGCAGAGTGGTAGCCTTGTGCAAAAAGAAGCCAGGGACAGTGCTCAGGCCCTGAGTCCAAGGCCCAGGACTGGCACACACACACACAAAAAAAATTGGGATATGGTTAGGATTACTTTAGCAATTTGATTAGAGTAGCAATTTGAATCTGAGTGCAATAGGTGATGTTCTAAGAAGAAACCACTAGTCAGGTAAGGTGAGTTAACTACTGGGAAGATCAAATAGTAGGAAACATTCCTTTCCCAGAAGACTGTGAGAGCCATGGGATGTGTGACCACCACCAAGCTCTCTGTATGGCCAGTTTGCCCTTTCCTGCCTCTGAAACGTGTGCTTCAGCGCTTTACCCACGTGTGCTGGTGTGTAGTTTCGGTGTTTTTCACAGAAGCAAATGGAGGAAAGACCTGGATTTTCCTAAACTAGGCATCAATATAGCCAAAAATCCAGGAAATTGATGGTTGTTGTTTTCAGAATTAAATATGGCAAGTAAAGACTTAGTATATCCCAGTCTGCACTTCTGCCCCCTCTGCTGGGATAACGATCAATTCCAAACTGATACAGCCTCATTCAGGACCCTGCAGTTGGAGTTCTGTGTAGTTGGCTGAGTGGAGCTCTGCATACTTTGCTTATAGCTGAGGCTGTGCATGTCTTGGGCCATTGTTCTTCCCATATGATGGTTAGACCACTGATAGCTCCCAGCATCTTTATTTTATTTCACTTGCTTTTCCCTCCATCACACACTTGCTATCTGATGATTCCAGAGTAAGTCTAGTTTCCTCAGCTTTTCTAAACTTGCACTACAAGCAAAGTACTAAGAACAGAGAACATGGCCTCTCAGTGGGATAGATGAAGGATACGTACTAAAGTCAGACCTGAGTTTCTATTCGGTCTCATGTTGACAAGACTTGTCCCTTTTGTCATATACTATTTTCTCTTGAAGTTTCTCCTCCCAAAGACTGCTTCATCCCCTCTATATGCCAAGAGGTAGGATCTTCTTGGCAGTGTCTTCTATCAGGCAAGTCATCAAACTCACCTCTTGTGAATCTGCAACCTTACCTTGAAGCATGGGAGTTTGGAAACCCAAGTTTGCCTTTTGGCTTTGCTACCCACTTTTAGTTGATGTCACATTGGTAAGGTTGTTTAACTCCACTAGGGTAAATGTCCCAAGGTATGAAATAGGAATGCTATAACTGAACTTGTTGCAAAGATTAGCATCATTGTGCTTTAATAAATGCCTGGTCACTTTTAGGGCACCTAATAGATGGCAGTTGCTGTTGTTTGGTTATATATTCATTTATTAGGCCATCTTCCAGTGAGATGGTCATTGGGTAAGGCCTAAGGCGTAGACCCAGCTTTCAGCTCTAGTACATTTGTCAGGCACATGAAGTGTTGCAAGTGGAATCAGAGGCCAGCCTGATAATTTTACAAGTGACAATACTGGTCCTGAGAGGCCAGTAATCTTGCTTATACTTCAGATAAGGCCAGCATTCTTCTCTGGGGTGTTTATCATTCCTTTATAAAATGTTCATTGGGCAGTTTCTCACATTCAGTGCTAGTTTCTGCTCTGGGCGCTAGGCCTGTAAGAGTTAACTAGTCACTGATGGTTAGCCATTTACACTGAAGCAGAGTTAGCACCTTCAGCCTTTTGTGAGAGTTAACAGGCATAATGCATGTAACAAATATTTTTTTGAAAACTAGTTATGTGTCAGGAATTACACATCACTGGTTGTGTAAACCTGGGCATAGGGCTTTACTAGTGACCTAGTAATGCTTCTCAGAGCAAGTGCTCTTTCAGCTGAAATGGAGAGGCCAAGTAGGAGTTGGGTGGGTAAAGAAATGCTGTTGTACAAGGCCTCCACACTGGACTCCTCTGCAGGGCTCTCTTGCTTGAATTTGTTGGCTTCTGCGTTCATCCCTATGGCATTTTACCTTTTTCCTTCTGCACTTCTATCTCTTCTTATTTCTTTCCAATAAAAGGCATTACATTTGTTAACTTATGTCATTTATACCCCTGCTGCCCTGCCATTTCTCAGTAAGCTTTTCTAGTTTCTTTTCCCAACTATCTTTAGTGGACACTGTTGGGTGTTTCACCCATGATCCTTGAAGCGCACCTATCCCTTAATTGTTTTTCTATACACAGATGTGACTGTGCTTTGAGGGCTTCCTCTGGAGAGAAATGCTGGGGAGTTAACCTTGTTTGTATTCCCAGTCAGTGACTGAGAGCAACTGATAGGTTGAGTTATCAGCAGCCATGCCCTGAGGTGGAATAGCTCTGAGGCAGGTTCCAGATGGTCTCCTGAAGGCGTTGGAAGATTTGAACCCCAGTTATGCAATACAACAACCTGCTTAATAAACATGTCCCAACCTGACTTATTCCCTTCCATGTCTCTCTTCTTTCCTTTTTTTTTTTTTTCTTTCTGGCTTTCCAGATAAACTAGTTGGAAATCCGAGCTTCAGGACCTGCTTTTGGGGATCTCAAGCTTAGATGGGGGTAGATATGGGGTCCTGATGGTGAAAAGCCAAAGCAGCATTGCAAAGTAAAAGTCCCCACAAAAAGAAAAAGATGTAGATTAGAGAAAAATATAAAATCCCAGCATTCTAGATTCAGAATAACTTTTGCCAGAATATTAGAATCTGACCTACATCTGGAAGAGGTAGCAGAGATGAGAAAGAACTTGAAGAAAGCCTATCTTTTGACTTTTTTTATTTGAGGGACAGGTAGGAATCCAGTATAGAAACCTCTGTGGCCTGTCCACATTTATTCTATAGACATGGGGTGACCAGGCCAGAAAGTTTGCCTCCAAGCTACCTCCCCAGGTTGAAGGCTATGGTTACCATGCCTGCTCTGCCATCAGCACTGTGCATGTAGCTCTCAGGGTCTCAGCTGATACTTTAATTTTGTCCCCTAAAGGAGGATCAGGCATTGGTTTAGCAATGGCTATTTTCTGTCCATTTTTAAGTAGAGGCTACTAGTTGCAGAAAGGCCCCTTGACCACTTTTCCCTGTGTGTCTTTATAGCCTTTTATGGCACTTCATTGAAATTTCTTATTTATCTATCTCAAGCTCTGAGCAGAGTGAAGATCAGCACTGTGTTTATCCTTGCATCCCTAGAACAGACATCAGCATATTGTACATGTTGGATAAATAAATGAATGGGCCAGATTTTAGTTCCTGGAAATACATGGAATTAATTTTTTTATCAGATTCTTTAGAACTTATGGACAAGTAGGGGCCTAGTCAGTAAATAATGGAATCATGGCACATAAATTACCTGTTCTTTGTTGTGTCCTAAGAGACCTTTATAGGAGTAGGACTTTTTAGTAATTTGATTTTAAAAGAAAAACAGCCAGAGGAAGGCATAACCCATAGATTATTGGGAAGTGAGGCAAAACAACTCATTCTAAAAATTACAGCAAGCTCCAAATTACTGAAACATATTTGTAGAAATGGAACCCAGAAAAATGAGTTAGGTTCTATCATGAAAGCTTTAAACATCAGGGTAAACAGTGTACACTTAGGCTAAATCTTTGGAGGTTTTGTTGAAGGGTTTTAATTGAGGGAAGGATACTGTTAGACTGCTCAGGGTTGCTGCCAGGGACAATAGCTATAATATTTGTCACTTCATGTTCTTTAACAATCCCTGGCACAATGTACCTGCTCTGCTAGTACTTTTTTTGTGTGTTTTTTATTTAATTTATTTATTAATTGAATACAAATTTTTTTGACAAGGTGTTGTGCAAAAAGGGTACAGTTACATAGTAGGACAGTGTGTACATTTCTTGTGATATCTTAGACCCTGTTTTTCTTTCCCTTCTCTAGGTCAGGTAGACATATATACAATATACAATGTACCAAGAACATATACAGTAGCCATGTGGCCACACCCAAGAAAATTCGCCTATGGCTTTAAATGTAATGTCAATATTAGACAATATGTCTACATTAGTCTTATATGAACGTACATACATAGCTTTTGAGCTATTGTATTCCACTGAGAGGTCAATTTTTGACCTTTATATGTTGAATAGTTGTTTGGTTTTAGTTACATACTGTTGGGTCGCTGCCCCAATCCTGTGGGAAATACCATTTGACAAGCAGTTTTTGGTTTCACAGACCTGGTCTCTACTGTCTCTCCGTCTCCCTTTGTTAACGGTCATATATCAGGGAGATCATGCCCCTTTGTTTTCTGTGTTCTAGGCTTGTCTGGCTCAACATTATTTGCTCGAGTTCTGACCATTTCCCTGCGAATAACAATATTTCACCATTCCTAATCGCTATGTAGTATTCCATTGTGTGCAGGTATCATATTTTTTGGATCCATTCATCTGTGGAGGGGCATCTGGGTTGTTTCCATATTTTGGCTATTGTGAATGGTGCCGCAATAAACATGGAAGTACAAATGTCTTTTTGATATCTTGGGACTTGCTGTTTAGGATAGATGCCTAGGAGTGGTATGGCTGGGTCATAGGGTAGGTCTATATTGAGCTTTTTGAGAAACCTCCATACTGTTCTCCAAAGTGGTTGTACTAATTTGCACTCCCACCAACAATGGAGAAGGGTTCTACTTTCCCTGCACCCCCTCCAGCATTTGTTGTTGCCTGAGTTCAGAGTATAGGCCATTCTAACTGGGGTGAGGTGGTATCTCAGGGTTGTTTTTATTTGCATTTCCTTTACTGCCAGGGATGTTGAGCATTTCCTCATATGTTTCTTTGCCATTTTTATTTCTTCTCTTGGGAAGTCTCTCTTTAGCTCTTTGCCCATTTCCTAATTGGTTTATTGGGCTTGGAGGGGCTTAGTTTTTTGAGTTCTCTGTAGATGACAGATATTAGGCCGTTTCTGTTGCTGTGCTGGTAAAGATCCTTTCCCATGTGGTTGGCTGTCTTTCTGTTTTGGTGGCTATGTCCTTAGCTGTGCAGAAACTTTTTAATTTGTAGTAGTCCCATTTGTCAAGTCTCTCCCCTATTTGTTATGCCCCTGGGACTCTATTCAGGAAGTTCCTTCCTGTGCCTATAAATTCTAGCATCTTTCCTACTCTGTGTAGTTTCAAGGATTCAGTCCTTGATCCATTTTGAGTTGATCTTGGTGCATGGTGATAGGCTAGGGTCTACTTTGAGTTTTCTGCATATGGCTACCCAGTTTTCCAAGCACCAGTAGTTGAAGAGGCTATGTTTATTCCATTGTATGTCTTCAGCTCCTTTGTCGAATATCAGCTGACTGTAAGAGTGTGGTTTTATTTCTGGATCTTCAATTCTAATCCATTGGTCTTCCGATCTGTTTTTATACCAATACCAGGCTGTTTTTGTTATGATGGCCCTGTAGTAGAGCTTGAAGTCTGGTATTGTGATACCTCCTGCACTGCTTTTTTTGCCTAGAATTGCTTTGGCTATTCTAGGTCTTTTGCTGTTCCATATGAATTTATGGGTTGCTTTCTCTATTTCAGTGAAGAATGTGACTGGGATTTTGGTAGGGATTGCATTGAATTTGTATAACAATTTGGGCAATATGGGCATTCTTACTATATTGATTCTGCCTACCCATGAGCATGGGAGGTCTTTCCATCTCCTTGTGTCTTCTTTGATTTCCCTTTTTAGATTTTTATAGTTTTCATTAAATAGGTCCGTCACGTCCTTGGTTAAGTTGATCCCTAGGTACTTCTTTTTTTGGCTACTGTAAATGGAATTGTTTCCATAATTTCCTTTTCTGTTTGTCTATTGCTGGTGTACAGAAAAGCTGCTGACTTTTGTGGATTGACTTTGTATCCTGCTACTTTGCCAAAATGGTTTATTAGTTGTAGGAGTTTGGGTACTGAGGTTTTTGGGTCCTTCAGATATAAGATCATGTCATCTGCGAATAGGGATAACTTGATTTCTTCCTGCCGATGTGGATCCCTTTGGTGTCCTCCTCTTGCCTTATTGCTATGGCTAGGGATTCCAGCACTATGTTGAAAAGAAGTGGGGAGAGTGGGCATCCTTGTCTTGTTCCTGAGTTTAGGGGGAATGATTTAAGGTTCTCTCCATTTAATATGATGTTAGCAGTTGGTCTGTTGTATATGGCTTTTATTGTTTTGAGGAATGTTCCATCTATTCCTGTTCTCTCCAAAGCTTTTAATAAGTATGGATGTTGTATTTTGTCAAAGGCTTTTTGGGCATTGACTTGAGATAACAATGTGATTCTTGATTTTAGTTCTGTTGTTGTGGTGAATTACGTTGATTGATTTACGGATGCTGAACCATCCTTGTGAATGTGGGATGAAGCCTACTTGGTCATGATGTATAATTTTCTTAATCAGTTTCTGGATCCTGTTAGATAATATTTTATTGAGGAGCTTTGCGTCTGTGTTCATTAGTGATATTGGTCTGTAGTTCTCTTTTTTTGTTGGGTCTTTGCCTGGTTTGGGAATGAGTATGATATTCGCTTCATAGAATTAGTTTGGGATTTCTCCCTCTATTTCTATTTCATGGAAGAGTTTGAGGAGTATTGGTATTAGCTCCTCACTAAAGGTTTTGTAGAATTCGTTGGTGAATCCATGTGGGCCTGGGCTTTTCTTTGTTGGGAGGTTCTTGATTACCTCCTGTATCTCACTGTAAGTTATTGGTTGATTTAGTTGATTTATTTCTTCTTGGTTCAGTTTGGGCAGTTTATGCTTCTCCAAGAATTGATCCATTTCTGTAAAATTATTGTTTTTTACTGAATAGAGGTTCTGGAAATAGCTCATTATGATTGTTTGAATATCATATGTACTTGTAATTTTTCCGGTGGAGTCCCTGATTTTACGTATATGAGTCTCTTTGGTTTTTTGTAAGTCTTGCGAGGGGTCTGTCGATTTTATTTATTTTCTCAAAGAACCAGCTTTTAGTCTTATTTATTTGTTGAATGGTCTTTCTATTTTCAATCAGATTTATCTCTTCTTTAATCTTTGTGATCTCTCTCCTCCTAGTCATTTTAGATTTGGTTATTTCTTGTTTCTCCAGTTGTTTTAGTTTCATCGTGAGGTTATTCACCTGCTCTGCTTCCATTCTTTTAATGTGAGTGCTGAGGGCAATGATCTTGCCCCTCAGTACTGCCTTAGCTGTGTCCCATAGGCTTCTTTTGTGATGTATTTTCATTGTCATTGTGGCTTATGAATTCGTTGATTTCATCTTTAATTTGGTTTGTGGCCCATGTGTTGGATAACAGTGTGGGATTTAACCTCCAAGAATGTGTATAGCCTCTGTGGTAACCGTTGTTATTGAGGGTTACCTTTAATCCACTGTGATCAGATATAATACATGGGATGATGTCAATACTTTTGTATTTGCTGAGGTTCTCTGTGTGAGCCATGACATGGTCTATTTTGGAGTATGATCCATGTGCTGCTGAGAAGAAGGTGTATTGGGTCTCTGTAGGGTGGAAGATTCTGTATAGATCTGTCAGATCCATTTGGGATATGGTGTTACTTAGGTCCTCAGTTCCCTTGCTGATCCTCTGGGTGTTGGATCTGTCTCTTGGAGAGAGTGGGGTTTAAAGTCTCCCACTATGATTGTGTTTGTGTCTATCTTGTTCTGTAATTCTGTGATAATTTGCTTGACATATGTGGGGCCTCTTTTGTTCGGTGAGTATACATTTATCACTGTGATGTCTTGATTCTGGATTTTTCCTTGTATTAAAATGTACTGCCCTTCTTTGTCTTTTTGAGTTGATTTTAATGAAAAGTCCAGCTTGTCTGAGTTCAGGATGGCTACACCTGCCGTTTTGGTAGGTGCGTTTGCTTGGGAGATCTTGCTCCATCCTTTCATTTGGAGCCTGTTTTTGTCCCTTGCTGTAAGATGAGTCTCTTGTAGACAACAGATGCCAACTCTTTGTTTACGGATCCATTCTGCCAGGCTGCTCCTCTTTATCGGAGAGTTTATACCATTTATATTCAAAGAGATCAAGGATAAGAGTGTTTTTTCTCCTTCCATTTTCTTTTTGGGCTGTTTTTTCCTCTTTTTTTTTTTTCTTGTCTTTAGTGAGCTGCTCTTTCTGTTTCTGTTTCTGTTTGTGTGTCCTGTACGATCTCTGATGGGTGGGATTCCCCTCTTAGAATTCGCTGTTGGGCTGGTTTTTTATTCACATACTCCTTTAGATCCTCTTTGCTATGGAAAGATCTGGTTTTTCCTTCGAATGTGAACTTCAATTTCGCTCGATATTTAATCCTAGGTTGCATATTGTTGGTCTGTAGAACTTGGATGGTGTTCTTCCACTCACTTCGCGCTTGGTAGGTTTGTGTGGAAAGGTCTGCTGTTACTCGGATCCTCTTCCCATTGTAGAAAATTTCTTTCTTCTTTTTGGCTGAATTCAGAATTTGCTCTTTATTCTTGAGATCTGAGGTCTTGAATATTATGTGCCTTGGCATGGCTTTTCTGGGGTCTGGCCTGCCAGGTGTCCTATAGGCTTCGGTTACCTGCATGGGGCATGGGGTCCCTTGTGAGATTGGGGAAGTTTTCTGCAATAACTTTATTGAAAATATGATGAAGCCCTCTGCTCTGGTACTCAGCTCCTTCTTCTATTCCAATTATGCGCAGATTATATCTCTTGTCTTTGTCCATTAGTTCCTGGATTAGTCTGTCCTGAAGCTTCACCGTTTCTTGGAGTGTGGTAATTTTCTGGTTGTTGTTGGCTGCTTCATCATCCAAGAGCGAGATTCTGGGCTGGAGATATAGCCTAGTGGCAAGAGTGCCTGCCTCGGATACACGAGGCCTTAGGTTCGATTCCCCAGCACCACATATACAGAAAACGGCCAGAAGCGGCGCTGTGGCTCAAGTGGCAGAGTGCTAGCCTTGAGCAAAAAGAAGCCAGGGACAGTGCTCAGGCCCAGAGTCCAAGGCCCAGGACTGGCAAAAAAAAAAAAAAAAAAAGAGAGAGAGAGATTCTGGCTTTCATATGGTCAATTCTTTGTGCTGTGGATTCAATTGCGGAGTTTATGGATGTCAGAGAGCTTTATGGTTGTCAGATCAGCTCCGATCGTGGAAATTTCTTCCTTTAAAGAGTTGTATTTTTTCATGCATTTCACTTCTCAGGATGTTAAGGTCTTCTTTAATGTAGGTTTGCATTGTATCCATTTTTGCTTCCATTTCTTTCTTGGCTTCCTGGATGTCCTTCAAGACTTCCACTCTAAACTCCTGGAATTGTTTTCTGATTTCGTTTCTGACGCTTTCCATCATTTCTGTTAACATGGCCTCATTTGTTTTTTTATTCTCCATCTCCTCTTCAGTTGTGCTGCTTTTTGGAGCTGGCGAGTTGGCTTGCCCTTTGATGAACTGTGTTATATTTCTTTGTGATTTGCGCATCTGGAGATCTGTGGGTGGCTTCCCTGGTTTGGTTTTGTGCTGGCTCCCGCTGGTCTGTCAGTGGGAGCCTTGTGTCCTGGTGTCCTGGCTCTGGGTTTGGGTTTGGCTTAGAACCTTGCTTCCCAATGGGTGAGCGTGACCTTCTCGGTTGTTGCTGAGGTAGTCACTCTCCCTGCACTTGGGGGCCGGTAGGTTCTGTGTCTTTCTCTGCGGGACAGTGTCCTGCCGCTGTGCTGTGCTGACCCTAGCGTGCCCCTGTTGGGGGTTTGTTGGTCGCTGATTCAGCGTGGCGTGGAGGCTTATCTCTTCTTTGGTTCTTTTTTCCACTCTGTATCTTGGTCACAGGAGCTCACCTCTCAGGCAGCTCGCCTTCCTGTGTGGACTGCTCCGGGGCCAGTGGTATTGAAGTGCGGCCCACCCACTTGTGCGAAATGCGCCAAACTGAGTGGCACGGGCTGATGGAGAGCTCTGCCCTCCTGTGTAGGCGCGCCTACCAAAGCGGGCGCTGCCACTGTGGCCCCGCCCACCTGAGCCGGGTACGACTACCAGAGCGAGCCCCGGGTTGTTGGGTTGTGCTTGTGCCCTCCTGCAAGTCCGCTGTGGGGGGCGGTATGTGTGGGGCCCAGTGGGATCAACTGTCCAGGGCAGGGGTTAGTGCCCTCAGACTGCGCCTCCGCTGCGAGGGGCGGGGGGGAGGGCGTGATCAGGCCCAGGTGTCCCTGCTGTGCTGGTATTGCCCACCAGCGCCTGTGATTTTAGTTGTAAAAGTCCGCGAGGTCCAGGCGCTTCAGGTGGGGCTTGCACTGCCGGCTGGCCCCCGGCCCCTATTGGGAAGGGGGCAGGGCCGGTTCGGCCAGTTCAGGCTCCTGGGCGGCCTTGGGGCTGCTCTGCCCTTCCCCTGCTAAATTCCTGTGACTTCCCAGCGCCTGATGGGAGCTTCCCGCCTGATTTGGGGGTTCTTTGTTCCCTCGGGGTGGGGAGGGGGAGGGAGGGAGATCTAGCTTCTTTGTAGGGTTTGGGTCTCTGATAGCTGGTCTCCCGTTGGGGGAGGGGGTAATGGGGGACTCACTGTTCCTGGATTGTGTGTGTGTCCTGCACCGCCATTGGTCCTTCGGGTGTGGCGAAAGGTCGTGGTGGCATCCCTGGCTCTCCCCTTCTGCACCGCTGGGTTCCCCAGCCGCTTACGTCCGTTCCCGGTGTGGACCCGAACTTCCCGTCGCCGCCATCGCCGTCGCCGTGTGTCTTGGTCTGCACTCTCCCTGGTGTCCGTGGAGTCCCGCTGTCTGTACTCCGCTCTCGGCAGTCAGTCTGCCGATTGCTGGGTCCCCTTTCCCAGCCTGGCCCTCCAGGGTCGGCTGGTGGGGGGAGGGTGCCCGTAGATCCTCCGGCTCCGTGTAGGTGTTTGGCTCTTCTTTTTTGCTCCTTTTTATTTTCCTGCATTTCTCCACTGCTTCTGGCTGCTGGTTTTGCTGGGTTCTTGATGGGGTGTTGGGTGCTGGAGTTCCCAGCTCGCTATTGCTAGTAATTTTTAATGGTCATGAGCAAGAGGTTATCATCAAACTGAGAATCTGTACAGGTTACTTTTACAAGACAAAGAAAACTGGTCTCCCTGTACCACCTTTGTTTTCTAAATTTACCTAAACACAATAGCCAGGGGAGCCTTTTAAAACTTAAGTAAATTCTTGTCATCCCTGTGATAAAAATTTTCTAGTAGTTCCTTGTTAAGATCAGAACCAAAGCGAAAAACCTCACCGTAACTAACGTAGAAAGCCCCATGACACTAACCCCTAACACCAAACTGATTCTCATTTGACCACAACTCTGACTGCCATGCAGTTCCTCAGATGAGACATGCCCATCTCATGGAGTGCACCCAGATGCTCACAGGCTCATTCTGTCACATGGTTCAGTGATCACTGTCTCAGGGCCCTGCTGCCCACTGTTTGCAATGTAAGAACTGTCTCTGACCTGCAGTCTCACCCTTACCTGCATGAATTATTTCTTTTTTTTTTTTTTTTTTTTGCCAGTCCTGGGCCTTGAACTCTGAGCCTGAGCACTGTCCCTGACGTCTTTTTGCTCAAGGCTAGCACTCTGTCACTTGAGCCACAGCGCCACTTCTGGCCGTTTTTTATATATGTGGTGCTTGGGACTCAAACCCAGGGCTTCATATATATGAGGCAAACACTCTTGCCACTAGGCCATATTCCCAGCCCTGCATGAATTATTTCTGTAGAGCAATTATGCATTCCAACATACCACGTAATGTATTTATTTTTTGTGTCATCATTTATTCTCACTCACTAGAATCTGCTCTATGAAAATGCAGGGTTTTTTGTTTTGTGTTTTTGGTCACAATTGAACTTAGAGCCTGTCCCTGAGCTTTTTTGCTCAAGGCCAGTGCTTTACCACAGCTCCACTTCTGGTAGTTTAAGTGGTTAATTGGAGATAAAAGTCTCAGGACGGGCTGGGAATATGGTCTAGTGGTAGAGTGTTCGCCTTGCATACATGAAATGCTGGGTTCAATTCCTTAGCACCACATATATAGAAAAAGCCAGAAGTGGTACTGTGGCTCAAGTTGTAGAGTGCTAGCCTTGAGCAAAAAAGAAGCCAAGAACAGTGCTCAGGCCCTGAGTTGAAGCTCCAGGACTGGGGGGGAAAAAAAGTCTCAGGCCTTTCCTGCCCCAGCTGGCTTCGAACTGTAATCCTCAAATACCAGCCTCCTGAGTAGCTAGGATTACAGGTGAGAGCCACCAGCACCTGGCTTCTATTAATTTTTCTAAACATAGGTTTTACTCTGTAGCCCAGGCTGGCCTCCAACTGTGCTCTTACCACATTTTTCTCCTTGCCCACAATTGGCAGTTGAAGCTGAAAGGAAGAATGATAGAAAAAGTATTGTAAGATTGTAAGTTTTCGTTTCTCTTGCTGACAAAAAGATGATGTTCACTAGAGAATGCAGAGAAAGTGAGTCAAGCAGAACAATAAAATGTGAGGGTGAGGAATTCGGTTTGTGTTCTTCCCGTACTGGGTAGTAGCTGAGGCCCAGGGAAGAATGGGTGGAAAACGTTTCCTCTTTGTCTCTCCACAGGTGTTTCCTGGGACTGCCTTCCTGATGAGCTGCTTCTGGGGATCTTTAACTGTTTGTGCCTCCCTGAGCTGCTGAGAGTCTCTGGGGTTTGTAAGAGATGGTATTGCCTCGCGTGAGTATGTTTACCTGATTTGGAGGTAGGAAAAAGAAAACTTACATCTTCATTTTAGTTGGTGAAGCTAAATGCCAAGAAAAATGCAGCATCTCCAAAGAAACTAGGTATCTTCCTATCTTTATTAAAGTCTTCATTTCATGGTGGGAGAGAGAATCCTCTATTAGTACAGACTTACACCATTCGGACAACCTGCTTGCCTATATATATTGGCTGGTTTTTGACAGCATGTCATGTGTGCATGACCTGAGAACGCAGTAACAGGGCGGAAACAAGAAAACGTAGACTTCTATTTTTTCCTCTGTGGTGCAGAGAATCAAATCTAGTACCTCGTGCATTCTAGTCAAGCACTCTAGACTAAGTTACATCACCAGCCTCAAGATTCTGTTTTTCAAATGGAACTTTCTCCCAGTTCTGCCCTTGCACAGTTCCCCTCCACCTTTGTGTTTGGAGACAGTTGTCATATCTTCTCTGTCGACATATCTAGAACTCCCCCGTGAGGCAGCAGAAGCTGCCTGCCTTAAATAACAGCACAGATATTTGCCATCATAGGTTCTTTGGAAGGCAAGGAGGTTTGGCAAGGTTATTTACTGTCATAAATGGGGGTTGAGTGTCACTTTGCCATATGCAAAAAGCTCATTTTGGTTTTCTTTTTCCACTATGTATTGGTCTTCTCTTCAATCTGTTAAAACAGCAATAAAAATTCTTCTGCTGTATGTATTTATAGTATACATGATGTTTTGACACAGAAGTAGTAAAAATAGTTACCATATTCAAGCAAATTAGCATAGACCTCGTCTCATATAGTTACCCATGTGCATGTGCGCGTGCGCAGGTGTGGGTGTGGGTGTGTGAGACTGACATGCACAGAATACACTGAAAATGCAGAGCGATGTGCTAGTCCTCGCATAGTACATCCTCCACAACTGCTGCTTCGCATCCTTTGCCCTAAATCTCCTGAATCCCCTCAATCTTCACCTCAGTTGTCATTAAAGTAGTAGCTTGCACTACTTAGAAAGCACCTTCTTGTGCCAGGGGCTGTGTTATGAATTTATTCCTTCATGGAGTCTTAAATATGCACAATATTCATATGTGCTAAGTTTAAGAGATGAAGAAACCACAGGGTCAAGAGAAGTAGATTAAACAATGAATGGTAGTCAACTGCGTAACTCCACATCCTCAACCCTATGTTGTTACATTTGGCTTAGGTAGCTCCTGAATTTATCTTCCTGTGTATCTTAAAGATATTTGTTTTTTAGGAACAGAGTGAATGTTCCAAAACTTGTCCCAGATTGTTACCGAATGCTGGCACCCTGTTGTTTTCATGTTTTCAAGTTTCAGAAACAAGAGCCATCAGATCTGAGATAACCAGAGCATGATATGCTATCATTTTCTCCAAAGTAGATCTTAGTTTGGGCAAGAAAGAGATACAAAGCATGCCACTCTCTTAATGATACGGTATCTCCAATCTACCTTCTTAATAACAGGGGTCAAATCACATATTGAAAATTTCTATGTAGCACAAATGATTCAAAAACACAGCTGCCAATAAGAGCACTTAATATCAAGCACTGTTAGAACATTTCAGAACATGTAAGCATTTAGACTGTGTGTCCATATGCTTATACCTCTCGTTACTCTTTTTTCTAATTGAATTACTCTGTGGAAGTTAAACTTCTCTTATGTTGCTCAGTCCATTTTTTGAACCTTCCTTTTATTTTTCTTCCTAGGATATATATATATGGCAGCTGTAGATCAAGTAAAATGCTGCTATCTTTTCCTTTCTATTTATATTGTGTCATTTTGAGTAATTGAGTATTCCATGCCTAACAGAAATGGCAAATAGGATCATTGAAGAAGTTTTGTATCTACTTACATAGTACTAATTAAGCAGTGTGAATAGACCTGTTTAAGTTGTCAGTTGAGCTGAATCCTGGAATTTTATTCTCTGAACATTGGCAGTTCAGTATTAATTTAAGCTTTAAGCCATCTAACTTGGAAATAGGTAAAAATGCAAGGTTATTCAGGTTACAATTAAAAACATAGTAGTTCCTTTAAAGTGTAGCTGATTGCACAGTCTACTTTGAAATGAAAGTTCTTGCGAATTTTTCTTCAGGGGGATTTAGTGGCCATGCCCTTGTTGGTCCAGTTTTGAGGGCCCCAGGACTCACCATAACAGACTTACTGAATTGGGTTCTTCCCCTTTTCTAGGTTTGATGAGTCTCTCTGGCAGTCCTTAGACCTCACAGGTAGAAATCTACACCCGGATGTCACTGCTCGGTTGCTGTCTCGAGGGGTGATTGCTTTTCGTTGTCAGCGATCATTTATGGAGCAACCACTGGTTGAACATTTCAGGTAAAAAAGAAAATTCCCTAGAAAAGATTCTAAATCTTGAGGTAGAATTAGATCAAACTCTTTTCTCTTTTATTCAGCCTGCCGCAGGCCATCTTTTCAGTATAGGTGTTAGCTATATGTGGTCATATGGCCGTTAGGTTGGAACATGGCACACATTTCAGTGTCACTGTTTCCATTGTAACTCAGGGTTACTGTTGTGCTCTCCCTGGTATATTTGAGGATTGGGGGTGGAGCTCATAGTAGAATGCTTACCGAACGTCCACAGGCCGTGGGTTGAACCCCAGTCCCGCGATTGGGTGCTCAGCAGCTGAGGACAGTGACTTTCACAGACAAGAGCCAAACTGCCAAATTCTGTTTCTGATAAATCAGTGGGAAGAACATTTCCAGATTTGTCATGCACATATTCTGTCCTATGTAGACTAGTTTGCAACCTGAAAATATGCTTTCATTTTGTTTTTATTATATAAGTATTATTATTATTTAAGTAGTTGTACAAAGGACTTTCAATTCATTGTATCAGTTTATGAATACAGTGTCATCTGTTGATCATTCTTCCCCATCTTTATAAACTACAAATGTTCCTGTGATGCTGGAAGTTACTCAATACTAAGACATAGTGCTATGTAATACTTGGATAGAGTACTAGATAAGGAAGAGCGAAACAGGCTGAAGATAATGGAGCTTAGGGAAAGCATGTCTATTCACTCTAGTACTGTTCCTCTTTCCATTGTCAAAACCACTGGTCCCAAGTGAAGGAAAGGGGTGACATTTGCCAAAAAGAAATGTACTCACTACCTGACTTAAAAAATGGTAACCCCTCTGTATATCACCTTTATAATAACAATGTAAAAAAAATTTTCTGGTCCCATCATTCCTTCTGGGTCTTCCTTCTTGTGTATGATTTCTTTGTTCACACCAGGATTTGTTTCTGGCTTCTTTCCTTCTCATTACACATGCTGATCTCAAAAAAACTGTGTCCTATGCTCAACCATCTCAAATCTTTACGAATAAATCAGCCCGGTATTCAAAACTCCTATGAAATTCCTCTAAGCACCTCAGTATTAGCATATCTAAAATTAAGGTTGGCCTCTCTCACTTTCACTGTCTTCGGTTTATTAGGACATATCACTACCACTGTCCACTCACCCTGTCAGAAACCAGGACTCATAGGCTTATGCTACTTGTCTTAAAATGAGCTCAATAATTTTCTTTCTTTTTTTTGTCGGTCATGGGACTTGAACTTTGGGCCTGGCACTGTCCCTGAGCTCTTCACCTCAAGGCTAGCACTCCACCACTTTGGTCACAACCACTTCTGATTTTCTGGTGGTTAATTGAAGAGTTTCATAAACTTTCCCACCTGGGCTGCCTTCAAACCATGATCCTTAAATCTCAGCCTCCTGAGTAGCTAGGATTACAGGTGTGAGCCACCAGCGCCCGGCATGCTCAGTAATTTTCTAGCTGGGTCTATATGGGAAACAGCATCCTCACTTGAATGCTAAAAATGAATGCGAATGGGAATTCACTAGCAGCAATTCTGTGTTCTTAGAGTCTTGATAGTGATTGGCTGCTCATTTGGGGAGAGGAGGGAATCAGATTTGATCTGGTTGTTCTTATATGAGCCTTTTTTTTTTTATCTGTATTTAGCTCTCTTCGTGTACAGCACATGGATCTGTCGAACTCAGTTATAAATGTGTCAGCCCTTCATGGTATTCTCTCTGAGTGCTTCAAGTTGCAGAATTTAAGTCTGGAAGGCCTGCAGCTTTCGGATCCTATTGTCAAGTGAGTGGCAGCCAGAGCATATCACACAGACAGTTGTTATATGGGTTATTTTATTCCCTGCATATGACTAAGGTATGACTAAGGTACCCTTCTGCCTATATCCAGATAGACATGGAAAATATATAGGCCTTCAGCTTCTGCAGAACTTTCCAGACTCATTCAGGCAATAAAAGGTGGCTCTATGCCAGTTCCTGTGCTAGGCTATATAGAAAGAAGGCTGAACTGTGGGGCCCATGCCTCACTTATGAGTGAGGAAGATAATTAGAGTAGTATGTTTGTTAAATGCATTAGTGTTTGTGTGGCAACACACAAGAGGCTTAATTAAATTTAGGGAGGGTAGCCTCAGAGGAAGTGACTAGTAAACTAGGTATTAAGGATACTCATTTAGGACATCTCCCAATGACAAGGCAAAGGAAGTAGTTGGAAGCTTGCTTCTAAACTGAGAAGTAGCTGGAAGTTTGCGGGAGTCTGAGACTCAGTGCTGAAGAAAGGCAGGCCACATTATATGAGCCTATACAATAGGCTAGAGAAGTCTAGGCTCTGGTTGACTCTGAAGAGACCATCCCAGCATAATGGCTCTTAATATCTAAGCTTCTCTAAAGAGGAGAATTTAGAATATCACAGATGAGAGAGCAACTTTAAGGGATTGTGACTCTAAAGTTATGGGCAAAGTGGATATTTTTATTTCCAATGTCTTTTTTTTTTAAACAAAAGGTAAATGAATCAATATTTCCTATGCACTTAATTCTGTTTCAAGCACTATGCCAAGTCTTCCATCATATTGTCTCATTTAATCTCCTTAACATCCCTCAGAAGATACACTGTTGCCATTTCAGAGATGAGTAGACTTAGGGAAGGCACACTGCTGATGTCACAGGGATAATGAGACAGAAATTTTAAACTCACTTCCTTCTGCAACTTACTTTTTTATTAGCCTGTCCCTAAATAAATCAGTATTGATCTAATAAGAATACTTTCTCAGTATTCCTCTGGCAATTTTTCTTTTTTCTAGTCAACTTGCACAGAACTCAAACTTAGTGCGGCTCAACCTCTGTGGGTGTTGGGGATTTTCTGAATCTGCCCTGAAGACTTTGCTAAGCAGCTGTTCCAGGTAGGAAAAATCTGACACATGGTTATAGAGTACTTGTAGCAAAAACTGTAGTGCCTCACATATGAGTCATTGGTTGAGCTGTTCTTAACTCTCCATGTTCTTGAATTAGATAATGCACTTTTTTCATGTAACTTTCTGAGTAAACTTGTCAAATCCTATGTGGAAAAGAGAGAGATTTGTTTAGTTGTCCCCCTTTTCCTGCTTGTTACTGTGGAAATAGTAAGTAGCCATGTGTTTAGCCCAGTGTGGTTGAAAGAAGTGTGATTATACTTGTCTATACTAGCTGGTCTTTGCCTATATTATCTGTAGAATTTTCAGTTTGAATCAAGTATGTTACATCGTAAGTAGAAGCCATAATAAGTGTGGTGACTCCATTAACAGTCTTTAATAACAACTCCGGAACCATACTGCTGAGTGAGAGGATACTTGTTTTCCAGAACACACAACATGATGTATATGTTTGTTTGTTTAAGTGTTTTTTGGCTTCTGTGGTACAGCCTTTATACCCAGGCCTCCTTAAGAGATTTGTGGAAGCTAATTTCCTTTGGGTCAGAATGTTAGTTAAGGTGAAGACATGCCAGGAAGTGCCAGGAAGTTTGGGCTTGTTTTTTGTCTTTGGAGCCCACTTACCCCCACCACCTCACCCCACTGGCTCCGTTAGTAGAGGCAGAATTAAATGGGAATAGCTTTTTGCAAAATTTTCCTCTCACTTACCAAGAATGCCCAGTTCATTCCACTGGTTTTATGAAACATCTTAGGTGATTGCTCAGTCTCTAGGACGTTGGCCACCTGGGTGGCTTGAGAAAGAAAACATTAGACTTTCTACCTCTGGTCCTACAGTAGGGTGTATCTTCTATCCTACTGTAGGGAGGGAGAGAATCTCCCTTCATTTCTGGAGAGGACAGCGTTTTCTGAGACTTTCATTCAGATCTCTCAACAACTTTCAGAGACAGAACATTAGCGAGAGAAGGTGGTTTCCGATAAGCAGCAGCAGCTGCTTACAACAGTGAAGCTCTGCAGGAAACAATAAGGAATCCCTGGATCTTTGTAGTCTTTTTTTTTTTTGCAGCTTGAGGCAAACTCTTTGTCTGATGGGCTCATGTTTTCCTTTCTACTCTTTTGTGCAGACTGGATGAGCTGAACCTCTCCTGGTGCTTTGAGTTCACTGAGAAGCATGTGCAGGCAGCTGTGGCCCATGTGTCCAAGACAGTTACCCAGCTGAATCTTAGTGGCTACCGAAAGAACCTCCAGAAATCAGGTGAGAGCTCCTGGGCCTCCACAGCTGGGGCTTTCGGTATAACCACACATTTGATTAATTGAACATGGAAGTCTCTTCTGAATATGTTGGCTCATTCAGTTCAGTGCACATGTTACTTCCCTGTTACAGTTGAGGAACTGTTGATCAGAAGAGTAAAAGTAAACCGTTTGTGAGCTCGCGTCAAGGGAGTGAAATCAAATCAAGCAGATGGCTCACACCTATAATCCCAGGTATTCAGAAAGGAGAAATTGGGAAAATCATTATTTCAGTCCTGCATGGGCAAAATATTAAGGAGATCCCACCCATCTTAACAAACCAGATGTGATAGGGTACATCTATAATCGTAATGAACCGAGACACCACTAGAAGTTTATAAGATAGGACGACTTTCCTAACAGAGAAAAGGGAAAGAAAACCAGGAGACCCTATCTGAAAAAATAACTACAAAGCAAAAAAGTGTTGGAGTCATTGTTAGAGAATTTAGAGTACTAGTGTAGGAAGTACAGGCCATGAGTTCAAACCCAGTACTACAAAATAATAATGATAAGGGAAGGAAAATAGAGGGAGGGAGGAAGGAAACAAAACTATAATTTAAAATATTTGCCTAAGATTTGTAGGCAAAGAATTACTTTAAATCAACTAAATTACCAGGCAAAACTTGAATGTGAAAATAGACTGCCTTTTCTGCTTCCATGGATTCAACCAACAGAAAGTAAGAAATGTTCAGGGAAAAAATCCTATCTGTTCTGAACAAGGACATTTTTTCCTTGGCAGTATTTTCTAAACAACGTAATATGCAACTTCTTGCATGGTATTTATATCTTGAGTTACAAAAGTAATCTAAAGATGACAAAGTATACAGGAGGGTATGTAGGGTATGTATAGATTATGAGCCAGAAAGCACTGCCCAGTTAATTAATGGGCATGAACATCTTGGATTTGAGTATCTGCAGGGGGCCTAGAACCAATCCCCCTTAGGTAAAAAGGGTGACTTCATTTGCTGTATGGGTCTCCACTGTGGGAGTTGTGATGGTGACAGCTGTGAGGGAACTGCTGCCATCTAGTGGATAAAAAGCAGGATGCTGTGAAGCAGTACCTCAGAGTAACAAGGAATCTCGCCCCAGATGTCAAGAGTGGCAAGGTTGAGAAGCCTTTTAGTAAATATGTATTTATAACTTTGAGTTCTGTCTGCAAGGGCAGTGGGGTTTCTTCCATAGACAAAGGCATTGAACTCTCGGGTGGGTAGCAGTTCCGGTCTTTACAAACATTGATATAACACTGAATCTTGATTTACAAATATAAGTGACTACAAATAGATAGGTTCTATTTTTTTGTTTTTAAAACAACTGTATGGGCTGGTGGTTCACGCCTGTAATCCTAGCTACTCAGGAGGCTGAGATCTGAGGATTGTTATTTGAAGCCAGCTGGATAGGAAAGTCTGTGAGACTCTTAGCTCCAATAAATTACCAAAAGAGCTAGAAGTGACACTGTAGATCAAGTGGTAGAGCACTAGCCTCAAGCAAAAGAAGCTCAGGGACAGCTCCCAGACACTGAGTTCAAGCAGCCACAGGACCAGACCAGAAAAAAAAACAAACAAACCCCAAAAAACAACTTTATAATGTCCAGCTAATATTCAGCCCTAATACCTAAAAACCTAGTTAATCTGGTGATCATATCCACCCTGTGTCCACAGTGGTTCTAGCTCATTTGAGTGTTAAGCTTTTATTAATGGTTAACGGTTTGAATCAACATTTACAAATATTTCTCAACACTTATCTAGTATGGAAAAACTATTTCTCTGGGGCTCCTGTGATAAGGCTTTGATAAATAACAGCTAGACTTTAATGAATGGCCCTAGATTGGAGCTATTCATTGCCTATGCAAGGCCTCGGGTTTGCATTGCCACTCAAATGCCTGTCTATTGAAACAGGGGAAACTGTTCTTTAGGGATCTTATATAAGTGTAATCATTGTTGAGTTGTCATCACTCCCTCCCTACCCAGTACCTCTGCTTCATTTTATTTTCCTTTTAAACACTACTTTAAATCTGAGTCTAGTATTATGCAGTCATTATCAAAAGTATGTAAAATAACAAAAAGAACAAATCAGTAGTGAGCAGACTTCCTAAACATTATGAAAGGAGTTGCAAGTTCAAGGAGGAAACATCAAGCACGTAAGCAGGGAGGACATGCTGGAAGGGACTACTTTTAGATAGAATGAATGGTCAGAAAGACACTCAAGCAGAACCCTGATTAGGGGAGAAATTCATATGGATTTGTGAAAAAACACTTTGCAACCAAGGGCCACAAATCCAGTGGCTTTTGATGTGGGAGCTAGTGTGTGAGAAGAGGCGAGGGAAAGAGGAGACAGCCATGGGCTCTGAGCCCAGGCCGAAGCTTGGGTTTTTCTGAGTGACAGTCATGACATACTCTGAACTAAGAAGTGATGTGATCAGACTTATCTCCAGTACCAAGCTGAGAAATCAGTGTCAGTTAAGTGAAGTGGAGAAGACAGTGAGGAAATGAGGGTGGTAACTTTGAAGGTGCCTAAGAAATGGTCAGGTGTTAGGCACATTTTGAAAGCCAACATAGAATTGGTGACAGACTGGATGTGGTGTGGGAAGTTTCATGAGAAAGACTTCAGGGAAGGGGTAAAATTAGGGGAGAAGCTGGATGTTTGCTTCTAGACATAAATTGGAATGCCTGTTGCATATCCAAGTAGGAATGTTGAGGAGGCACTTGAAAAAGCAAATCTAAGTTAGAGGAGAGAATGTGGCCCAAGCAGACAGGGAATGAAGAGAGACAGACAGATGTCAACAACATCCATAAAATTTGCCTGTTATTTCAAATAAATTTTATTGATTCATTTTTCTGATTACAAAGTAGTAGCTTGGATTGACTTATATCTTTGAATTAGAGCTTTTTAAATACATCAGGAATTTATTGGGATGTTATTTGCATTGGAGAAATCATTTTCCTGTTACGGTGCTACATTGACTTTCAGTAAGCCAGAATTTCTTTCACTGATTTGAAGTCAGTATATGTAGTGTTAGCTTTTGCTTTTTGCTATTAGGAATGATCCCTCCCCACTTTCTTTATTCTTTTTTTTTTTTTTTTGCCAGTTCTGGGACTTGAACTCAGGGCCTGAGCACTGTCCCTGACCTTCTTTTACTCAATGCTGGCACTCTACCACTTAAGTCACAGAGCCACTTCTGGCTTTTTCTGTGTATGTGGTACTGAGGAATCGAACCCAGGGCTTCATGCATACTAGGCAAGCACTCTACCACTAAGTTACATTCCAGCCTTTCTTTATTTCTTCAGTCATTTACTGATACATAAATAAGCTGTGGTTTGGTAACCATTTTGCACAGTTCTTTTAGCATTGCCAATAGGTTTTCATGTCTTAAATTTTCTATGTAGGAAATTTTTGTATGCCCTGATGATCACTTTGGCTTTTTCTAATAATTTCATCTCTTAGCTGACCTTTTCTACACTTCCAGCACTGTGCTAAAAGATGTTATTAAGAGCAGATAGTGTTGTCTTGTTCCTCATTTGATAGTGACCATCACGTTTGTTTGTTTTCCTAGATCTTTGTACCTTAATTAGAAGATGCCCCAACCTTGTCCACCTAGACTTAAGGTATATTTTCTTTATTTAGTTTAAATCAAAAGTTGAAAATTTGTTATTGCTCATTAAATGGGGGAAAGACCTTAATGTTGAACTGGAAGAACTAAAGCACCAGTATGCTCCATTTAGGAAGGCCAGTGGGTCTGAATCTTCTGTTCTTTTACAGTGATAGTATCATGCTAAAGACTGACTGCTTTCCAGAATTTTTCCATCTCGGCTACCTCCAACACCTCTCTCTCAGTCGGTGCTATGATATCATACCTGAAACTCTACTGTAAGTATGTTATGTAATCATGCTAGTAAGAGGGCAAAGACCAGCAAAGCTACTGCCTAGTGTTAAAAGTCATTATAATTAATAACAAATATTTGCAATGCAAATGTTAATACTAGGCTGGGATTGTGGCCTGGTGGTAGAGCGCTTGCCTACCACGCCTGAAGCCCTGGGTTCGATTCCTCAGCACCACATATACAGAAATAGCCGGAAGTGGGGCTGTGGCTCAAGTGGCAGAGTGCTAGCCTTGAGCAGAAGGAAGCCAGGGACAGTGCTCAGGCCCTGAGTGCAGGCCCCAGGACTGGCAAAAAAAAAAAAAAAAAAAAGAGTTAACACTAGTGTATCAAAAACTGGATAAGAAAATAGCAAAATAGAAAAACCATGAAATGTTTTGCTTGGAATACTGGGTAAACTGAGATTGGGAACTGTGAGGTCACTAAGCATTTATTTATTTACTTGTTTATTTATTCACTTATTTATTCCGTCATTAGATTGCTGTAATGGCCTCTGCAAAAGACTTATAGATGAAGTAGAAGAAAGTCATAACTGTCAATGAGAAAGCAAATCCATATGAGTGGGTTTAGTCTGTGAGTTTAGTTTGGTTTTCCAGATTTTTCAATTAACTCTAGGTGATTCTAAAAGCTTCCTGGGCTCAGAGGGAAAGTTCTGTAATAGGGTAAGGAATGAATTTCCTGGTTGTCAAGGAGTATGGAGAATCAAAGCCTATGCTTCTGACCCTCTGTGAAGAGATATTATATAGGTCCTAAAAACTAAGGTGATTCATCCAGATTGATGGTGACGTATATCATCATCTCTTCATAAAAATAAAGAGGAGTTCCTTACTTTATCCCATAGGGCCATGACATTATTTCCTCGTGCTAAATGCAGAGCAATTCCATTGAAAACCACAAGAGGTCAGTGTCTTTCAGTCAAGTGCCCTTCCTATTATGGTCAGTCTGCTCAAAAGTGAGGCTGCTATGCTCAGCACTCTCAGATGACTGTCATTTATCTTCAGCTTCCTACTCAAGAAACATGAAGAATTTAGATAATGAATGTGTCCAGCCCTCAAATCAAAGGCTTGGATCTTATAGCGAATACATCAGCTATTTCACATGCACAGAATTAACTAGTAAAATTAGGAAATCTGGTGTCATTAACTATAATTAATTTCCATTAATCTCAGGAGGACCTAAGTTAGTATCTCATTTGGAAAAGTATTTCCTATAAAGGATACTAGAATTTACTTGCATAGCCCTGAAGTGCTTGGATCTAAGTTCATATGCTGGAATTTTAAAACTCCTGCCTCTGTTTTCTAGCATCCAGAGCTTCTAGACTTTACTCAAAAAGGTTTCTCTGTCATCCATTCTTTCCCCTGTCTAGACTCTGGGCTGTCCTGTAGGAAGTGTGGAGATAATTCTTTTCTGTTTTCTCCGGAGATGTATCCATATGTTTTGTTTTATTCCTTGGCTTCAGAAAGTGAAGCAGGTGATAAACCAAATGTTTTTCCTCCAGCAGAGGCAAAGGGAAGGCTGTGAGCTCCTGTATTTTATTCTTCTATCTAGTGAGCAATGGAATGCCTGCTTAGTACTCCCACGGCCCTGGGAACTGATAGTGAAGAATGGTGAAGACATAGGCCTGGGTGTACTGTCTACATTATTATCTCATTTTTTAAATCTACTTTTGATAAAAGAAAAACAACTATCAAGGGCTTAAGCATGTCAGAGCCTCAGAATAGAGAGCAAGAATATGCTGTTTTTGAACTTGAGTGTTTCTTTAGGTACCATATAAATACTATCATGATTTATGCTTTAAACTTTTTACATAAGTTTGTTGGCACCCTGTCCAGAAGTATCTCAAATTTCTTTGCATTGTTCTGGGAGCTGATGTATTTGAAATTCATAATAAAAATTCCAAGGGGCCTTAGTAATAATTTCCAGCCAACCAGCCATCTTATGTAATAGAAGGCTATTTCTTATGTCAGAAGATAGTAAGATGTGAATGTCTTTTTTCTTTAGTGTTTAAAATACTTAGAGATCCTCCCTCCCATGGTTGTGTTTATTCTCCTCTTCCCTTAATCTTGTTTTGTGTGTCTAAATTTTCTTCTAATTATGCCTTATTTCTCATTAAAGTAAGAAACCTAAGCTGGAGAGAGTAAACTGATAGGAGATTAGGAGACTTAAAAATACTTGTTAGGAGAATCTGTGGTTAAAGTATTTTAGATTTTGTATAGGAAAACAGGATTATATAGATGAAATGAGTAGTATACCTGTGTGTTTACAAATTCTTTGTAGTGCAGGGAATGTTTCATTTCTTTGAGGCACTGCTGTCCTCAAATTTGTGATCCTCCCATTTCAGCCTCTGATGTAAACACGCTTTATTTACTAACGTGGAATGAAGATTCTTAAGACATTTGTCAGGGTCATTTTACAGTTCTTAATCTAGAAAGAAGAGTTTGTAAACCCTTCATTCCTATTTTCTAGCCCTTCATTATTTAGTATCTTCCACTGTAAAATCAGAGATGTTTTATTTTTTCTTTCATAGGGACATGGTATACTAAGAGGCAGGTTTTTTGTGTTGTTTTTTTTTAATCTTCAAATCTGAAGACTTTCTGGTTCTTGACCCATCAGCCCTCTGCAGCTCCCTTGCCACATGTACCTCAGAGAGTGCCATGTGATTTCCTTCTCCAAATCTCTTTCCCAAAGCTGTTGCAAGAACATTTCCTCCTCTGCCATCTGCCATATCCCCTCCTTTTCTCACTCCCACTTAGAGCTTCTTCTTTTGAATATTGGCCACTGAAGCATGACTCACAGTGTGGCTGCTTCGGTTATCCCAGGTATTATACAATTCTCATACACTCAGATTTCACATAAGGCGGCTTGAGATTGGAGCGGGCGTGCTTTCATCTGAAGTGGGGAGGTAGAAACTGCATGGGTCATTGCCTTTCTTTTCTACTCCTTCTACAGTTCAGAAATGAACAACTGCAACCTGTTCCAATTCATTTTCTTCCATTTATTTTGCCCTCTACCTTTTATTGCCCCCTTCTGAACAAGTAAACTTTTAGTGCTTTTCTAAATTACTCTTCATCCTGTATTTCACTGACATATTAAACATTCATGGTGGTTAAGATACTTTGGAGTTCAGAGTAACACACCCCTCTGTAGTGGGAAGATGGGAGGTCAAGGTTCAGCATTGAAGGTTTTGGGCCCCCTGAACAGTCTTGTGTTCCATAAATACAGAAAGCATGTGAAGTTTTGGAGCAGGAGAGTGACTTTATTTATGTGAGTGGGGCTTTCTTTAGGAAGATGCTCTTGATGTTCATATATAGAACATGCTAGAAGGAGACCGGTTAGTGGCCAAGTAGCACTTACAAGCCTAGTTTCCTTGAATAATTATTGACAGTGTGAAAATAGAAAGGTTGCTTCTGACTCCAGGTCATTGATATGTTCATTGATCCACAGCTGGATTTTGTTGAAATTTCAAAATAAATGTTCCCCTTCCTAAGACTTTGTACTCTGTGTCCCAGCCTGGAGCAAACAGAGAGAAGACATGAGTTTCTGGGCCTACTGTTAGCAAAATCAACATGTAATGACTTTAGAGAAACAAGCTATGGGTTTTGGAGGGAGGGGGTTGTCCGTTTTTGTTTTTTTGAACCAGAATATAGCTGTTGGCACGTTTGTATTTCACCTAGTATAAAACCCCTAAGGTGAAAGCTGGTTGGTCGGTGACAAAGGAAACAAATGGTAGTATGTAGGGAGTTGAAAGGCGCTTGCCTCCTCTCAATGTGTGAATGATTGGTCTCGCCTTTTTCCTTCTGCACCCAGCCATTATCACCCTATCTAAAATATCTAGCAAAGTTGCTGGGTGCCTGTGGCTCAAGCCTGTAATCCTAGCTACTCAGGAGGCTGAGATGTGAGAATCAAGAAAGGAAGGTTCGTGAGACTTTTATTCCCAATTAATCACTAAAGACCAAAGTGGAGCTGTGGCTCAAATGCTCAAGTGTTCAACTGGAGCACAAAAGCTCAGGACAGGGTCCAGGCCCCTAGTTCAAGCTCCGCTCCAAGACCAGCACGCACACACATATGCGTGCACACGCGCACACACACACACGAAGTCATTACCCATAATAGACTTGTTAACTGAGAACCACCACTAAGGAAAAAGTAACCCTGTCAACTTCTGATGAGCAAGAGCCTGCAAACAGAGGTGATGTTCACATCCTTAAATTGTATGTAATTAACGATTACAACTCACACCACAGCAAAACAGTTACCATCACTAGCTTTGCTAGCCCACAACATACAAACTTGTCAGACTGCTATGTTAGTTAGATTTTAATAAACGTTCGAGTGAGTTGTAATATTGATAGAAGCCTCAGCATCGACATGCACAGGTATTTGATTGCACTGTGCGTCCAGCTTCAAGGCTTCTGCTTCTGTGTTTAATTTTTGCTTTTTCATTTAATCATTTATCACAAGTCATTTTTTCAGGTTACGTTTTAGAGGTTTTGAAACAGAGTATAAACACTAGACTGAATATCTCTAGTCAGTTTCCTTAGATACTGAAGGTCTCTTCTTTTCCTTTTCCAGTGAACTTGGAGAAATTCCCACACTAAAAACACTACAAGTTTTTGGAATTGTGCCAGATGATACCCTTCAGCTGTTACGGGAAGCCCTTCCTCACCTGCAGATTAATTGTGCCTATTTCACCACCATCGCCAGGCCAACTATTGCCAGCCAAAAGAACCAGGAGATATGGGGCATCAAGTGCAGACTGGCCCTGACAAAGCCCAATTGTCTGTGAAGTGCTTATTGCAGGGTAGTACCTCATATTCCTTTGGAATGGGGAACATACGCAGGAAGCCAATTCCTGGAGCATTCAGCTGGTTTTGTTACTGTTTTCCCTTAGCCTTCTTCCTTAAGGGTCTAAGGGATCATTTAAAAGGGACAACTAAAGTTTTACTTTTAAGTTTCCATCAGTGCTATCCCCTTAAGAGCCTAAGTTATAGGGCTTTAGAAGTTTTAGTAGAGCAGGCCTTTGATTTCAAAATAACCTTTTTAAAGAGTGAAATTTGACCTGACTTGTCAAGTACCCTTGTGGTTAAGTCTATTTAAGATGAAGCTTAAGATTTTCCACCAGCTAATAGTTTTCAGTCTTAGTAGTAACTCTTACCTATTTTTCTGTATTGCATAGCAAAACATGGCAAGGAAGAATAATAAGCTATGTATTTTATGAACTGAAGAGAAAAAAAGAATCATAGGATAGTATTTGAGGCAAATCTTTCCTAGGGATTTCACTTGAAAGCCCTAGAAAGAACCCCCTGTAATTTAAATTTCTAAATTAAAAACAAATAAATGACCAGAAGTATAGAATTGGCAGAGGAATTGGAAGGCTCAAGAGGTAGTTTTTTAAGCCAGGTCATCTGGTATTATCTCTTTGTGTTTATGGTGCTATGTTTCTTGAATTTCAGTTAGATAAGAAAAGATTGTGGTTTTCTAATTTTATTATCAAATTATTTTAACATGGGTTAATTCTTAAGATGACTTGCTTTATTTTAGAAAGGTGATATTATTCTAATCAGTATCTAGTCTTCAAGTTGGACAGAAGATCTGAATTGATATTGTCTGCTACTTTTAATGCTGAAGTTGTTTTTGTATTATTCTAGAAGCAAGTATTTTAAATTTGTTTTTTAATGGTCTTTCACGATAATTGTTTGAAACTACTCATCAGGTTACTGGACCTAAAATTTCTAAGAACTTCTTGTTCTTTACATCAGGAATGCAGTAGAGGCGGGTACATATTATGCCCAGTTTCTGAGCATTCAGCACTATCTGCACCCATGTAAGATTTTTAAGACTCAGGTGTTGAACCATTTGGTAGCATGTTTTGTTTTGAAACCTGGTCCACAGTAGCAAAAAGATCAAATTATGCTTCCTGAAAAGCATTATAAAACTAGTTGTAAGCCATGGATTTCACATGTTCTAATGCTGAAACACATTTCTATTAACTTCTTTTGAATCCATTTTTATGCTTCAAACAATAGTATGAAGTGCCCTTATCTGCTCAGATTAGTTTAAAAGTTTTACACAGTAAATGATTATGCATCTATTAGTAATTAAAAAGTGCTAAATACTTGAAATTATTGTTTACAGATTAGTGACAAGTCCAGGTGAACTCCTAATTTGCAGGTGTCCTGGAATACACACAGTACCTGTACTTCTAAACTCAAGTCCAGTCATAAGCTATTTGCAAACACATCGGAGTAATCTGTATTTTTGTATGGTTATTTCTACTTTTATAGATGTTTTAATAAAATAAAACACATTTTTATAAAAATAAGCACTTAAGTCTTATCCTTTTGTCCCCTTCTCATTTTTTCTTACATAGTGAAAATTAGAAAGCTTTCAGGAGAGGTTGCCTCCAAAAAGACCTTTCAAAATAGAACTCTGAGCTCCATGCTATATATTTCACATGTTTATATTAATACATTTTGAGAGGGCGCTAACTGTAATCATCGTTATACATGTGGCAGTCATATTTTAATAAGTCAGCTAGTGACACTTTAAAATACAGACTTGACAAGCTTATACTGTGTATTTGACTGTCACTGTGAAATGATTTCAACAGTTTTTCATGCCTTGAGGTTTTCAAGGAATCTGTTAATTTCCATCTTTTCCCAGTTGTTATTGTACATTATCAGTTTTTAGATGAGGAAAACATCAAATATATGTGGTAAGTAGAGATAATGAAAATCATGCAATTTCAAGTCATTAACTCTTGACTAGCCTCATTGTTCAAGTCATTAACTCTTGACCAGCCTCATTCATTCAACTAGGCCTGTAATTTGATATTTTATATATTTTGAAGGTTTCATTGTGTGCATACATATATACAAATATACACACACACACAATGAATCCAAGGAGTCTCCTAAGGATGGTATTGTTTCCTCAGTTGATTTTTTTTTTTTTTTTTTTTTTTTTTTTGCCAGTTCTGGGCCTTGGACTCAGGGTCTGAGCACTGTCCCTGGCTTCTTTTTGCTCAAGGCTAGCACTCTGCCACTTGAGCCGCAGCACCACTTCTGGCCATTTTCTGTATATGTGGTACGAGTAAGCGCTCTTGCCACTAGGCCATATCCCCAGCCCCCTCAGTTGCATTTTTATATGGATTTGTTTTGATCAGGTTCCTAATATGGTCCACACATCTGTAAGGAATTTACAGATCTATGACAGCTGTAAATCTTAACTCTTGGCTTCCCTCACTTTGTTCCTCTGCAAGTCACACCTGGGTTTTGCTGATCTGATTGCTGAACAATGCTTTATGTGTTAATCTGTCACTCCAGTTCTGTAAACTTGTAGTTAGATTGAGCAGTCAAAAGCTCTTGGCTAGGGTAATTTTTGCCCCCTAGCAGAACTCGTAACATTGGAGAATATATGTGGCATCTGTCTCCTTTCTTGTTTCATTGGTATCACTGTACTGCCTCTTGTTCCCTTGACTCTTCACCCTCCTATATCCTATTTATGAGTTCCAGAGATGGGATAGACCTAACCAGATGCAGTTTTTTTATGTTATTGTTATTACTTCTGGATAAATTCATGGGATTAAGTCCCTTCCATGCCTGTGAGCTGAATTGCAGCTCAACATTTACTGTCAAACTACAATGGTGGGGGAGAGACTAATTAACAGCACAGGGCAAAATGCGGATGAGGAAAGGCAGGTAGTCTAGGGACTGGGCAAACAGAAGGAAACGTTGTCACTGCACACCCTAACCCCAGAAAAAGCAGAAAGTCAACCTCCTCTTACACTCTCTCCGCCTCAAGTTGTATATCCTCAGAAGTCAACACTTCTAAAAAGTATAAAATCAAGATATTAACAAAAAATTTTCTATTCATATTTAGTTTCTTCTTGTCTAGGCAATGGTTTTCTTAAAACTAGCTTAAAATCTGTAACATGAAAATGTGCTAAACTTAATAACCTTTTTGACTTGTGGCCCTGTAGGCACTCATAAGTATGTTTAAAATAAACTGCATTTGGGCTGGGAATATGGCCTAGTGGCAAGAGTGCTTGCCCGTTTACATGAAGCTCTGTGTTCGATTCCCCAGTACCACATATACAGAAAATGGCCACAAGCGGCGCTGTGACTCAAGTGGCAGAGTGCTAGCCTTGAGCAAAAAGAAGCCAGAGACAGTGCTCAGGCCCCGAGTCCAAGGCCCAGGACTGGCAAATAAATAAATAAACTGCATTTTAAAAAAATAATTGAACATTTTCTGCTCTCATAAATAGGATCTCATTACACAGCCTAGCCTACTCAAACTCATAAGGGCTACGAGTACAGGGAACTACTCTCTAGTTCAGCAGTAAAGCTCTTACCACTGTGTCTATATTTCATCATATGATGTTATTCTTGGGGTGTTTTGCTCATTGTTATCTCTCAGGATGGACATATACATATATGTGCAAACTGAAGTTCTAAATTTGCACTGACATCTTCACAGCTGAGCAATATGTATCCTTTAGTTTGTATTTGACTACTTCAAGTATTTTACAAGTATTCATACACTGCTGAAGATTTAAAGATGAAATTGTAATTTGATTTAGAAAAAAGGAAGTATGATTTGATGTATTGAATCCCATATATTTAATATGGAACATCAAAATTATTAAACCAAAATTGTATGGAAAGGACATTTGCAGATCTTAGATAAAAATAACAAATCAGTCAATGTCAAATATGAGCAGTGACAGGCTGCTGGTGGGTTATACTTGAAAACCTAGCTATTCAGGAGACTAAGATCAGCAGGTTTACAGTTTAGCCTAAGAAGAAAAGTCCATGAGCCCTTATCTCCAACAAATATCGCTGGAGGCACCAGCCAAGCAAACATGAGATCCTGAATTTAAACCCTCGCACCACAAATACACACAAACACACACGCGTGCAATGATATCGACAGGGAACATCACATACACAATCCTGGGGAAAAGGATTTCTGAGACACATTTCTTAAAAAATCTTGATTATATTAAACAATGACCCCACAAGAGTTAAGAAATTTTCTTTTTAAAGTAGTAAGAAAAAAAGAGCAATCGTTTAATTTTATTCACAGTTGTCATTGAAAGGTTAACCCATTCATAAAAGACATTTTTTGCTATTCAAACATCCTTGTTGTCTCATCTCTTACAAACAAATCCACACCAGGGAGCGGAAGTTATGTCACAAATAGAGCCTAAGTATTTTTAAAACCTTTTAGGATATGGCTTATAACCAATTTCACACAGCAAACTACTTATTAATATGCTACATATTAACAAACCTATGGTAGTACATGGGCAGATTCCCTTGAGATATTGGGGATAGTGTGGAATTTAACTTTTTCACAAAATGGTATGCATAATTTTTTTTTTAAAAAATCAAGCTAGAAATTAGATCCAACTCTGGAAGAGACACTAATTTTTATTTCAGTCTAATGTAGAAAAAAATTCTTTGTTTTCTATCTGATGTAAATACTCATAAGGTTCTTCTGGGTATATATCTAATATGCATAATTTTTCAAAAACTAGAGCAGAAACTAGATCTAGCCCTAGGAAAACACTAATTTTTAATTTATTCCCATCTCATGCATCACATAAATTATTTGCTTTAAAAGGGTCTGTGCAAGAAAAATATTCTTCAGGATATCCATAAAATCTAGGATACCTTTTCAAATTAATATTTTTAATAGTGATAAGAGATTTTAATAGTGATAACAGGTTAGTGATGGGAAAACTAAGAATACTCAATTTGACTATATATCCTAGCTTCAGAAAATGTTGATTTCTGAGCTCATTAAACTCGGATTCTATTAGGATAGAGAGTCACTCATTTGTGTATATCCAGTACCTGACACAGTGATTGATGCATGGTGCACAGGAAGAGTGTTCAATAAATACTTGTCACGAAAACAAAAACATTTGACCACAAGTGAACAAACCACTGAATAAATGGAATAAGAATACCATTTCAGGACTAAGAAATAGAAACTCCTGAAAACTCTAGTTACTTATTGTAAGTCAAGAATTAAGGGCTGGGGATATGGCCTAGTGGCAAGAGTGCCTGCCTCATATACATGAAGCCCTGGGTTCGATTCCCCAGCACCACATATACAGAAAATGGCCAGAAGTGGCGCTGTGGCTCAAGTGGCAGAGTGCTAGCCTTGAGCAAAAAGAAGCCAGGGACACAGTGCTCAGGCCCTGAGTCCAAACCCCAGGACTGGCAAAAAAAAAAAAAAAAAAAAAAGAAATAAAAATAATTCCTCCAAAATTAAAGGAGTTCTCATAATGGAAAAAGAAAAGAAAAGCCATGATATTTATCCTACAAAGCTATTGTGCAAATTTTGGAATACGAGAATCACCACATTACTGAGGTCAATTCCAAAATTGTTTCACACATTTCCCTAAGGAATCCATTGTTTCTTTACACTATTCCTAATAGTAAGTACTGAGAATATTTCTTAAGATTTTACCACATTTCTAAGAGAAAATATTTTATCAATTCATCCTTTTAGTATCTAAATCCATGTTACAGTTGCAAAGATGAAAGAGGCCTATTTAACTCAAGTAATTTCTCAAAAAATTGTTCTAAAATAGCTAAGGGATAATATTTATAAAAGCATCATGTTTGACTCAATAGATGTATTTCACACACTGTTGACATTAACCAGAACTGAAGTCTTCATCTATAAATAATTTAAAAAATGATTAAAACTTTTAATCAATTATCATCATAGTGTTTTGGAATTAGAAAATTTTAGCACATACAAAAACACATTTGCCTACTTGAATTAGATCAGTGTCAGAATTTATCAAAACTCATGATAATCAAAACCTTTAAAAAGTTTACTTTCTGGTATTATAAAAAATAATGCACTAATCAAATGATAGGTGTGTCCAATTCTACTGTCTAGGAAGACAAAAACACTTTTATAGTTAAATCTCAAATCCTAAACATTTCATCCTTTATTTAAACCCACCTCTCTAAATTTAAAGATATCACTATTCTTGGTTACCAATTACAAGTAATACAGAAATTTCTCTGATATCAATTCTAGTCCATTTAGTCCATCCATGTTCTCCACAGTGAACATCTTTCACCTATCAAAATCCAACAGAAGAGTAATGAAAATCCCACCTTCTTTGTCACTGAGCCCAGAAGGCAACTAGTCTTGATAATAAACAAAATAATGTAGGCTTAACGACTGGTCATCTGTTTCTGAAGTAAAAATATGTTTCCAATAATCCAAGTTTGTCATTTGAGGAAATCTTCACTGTTCTAGAAGCACAGTTCGAAGCTCATCTTCTTTATTGATCATCATGGAAGCAATTGCTCCATCATTGAACTCAAAAGAAGTTCCTCCATCCACAACCATGCAGGCATCCCAACAACGAGAACGAACACAAACCCTAAGCAAGGGGAAATCTCTCATTAAATATTAACAGCTTTCACCCCAAGTGTTTATCTAAACTAGATCATTCAATGGCTTTAAAAGCCAAGTAGCTTTTTGTTATGAAAGAATTAGTGAGAAAATAAAGACTCAAAATTTAAATGCTGAGGCTATTGTAATCCAATCAAATATTCATCAGTGAACAAGATAGAATTCATTACATGAAAATATTCATGTAATTTTTTTGTTTTTAATCATTGTAAATACTGATCAATTATGTGAAGTACTGATCAAAGGACTATTTTCATGTAAAATATTTACTTAAGGATTATATATGTATAGAATAAGCACAAAGTATCACTGTAACAGTTCAGCAAACACACTTGTATCATTACCCCAAATCAGGTGTCTAGTGTTCTGAGTGATAACTCCTGCTCTGAGGCACACCTCCTATACTAATTTCTATCATCTTAGCATAACTATCTACTCTTAAGCCTCATATAAGTAGAGTTTAGCTTTTCATGAGGGTGTATAGAGCTTTTGTTTGTTTGGTTTTGTTGCCAGTCCTGGGGCTTGAACTCAGGGCCTGAGCACTGTATCTGGCTTCTTTTTGCTCAAGGCTAGCACTCTGCCACTTGAGCCATAACACTGCTTCCGGCTTTTTCTATATATATGTGGTGCTGAGGAATCAAACCCAGGGCTTCATGTATATGAGACAAGCACTTTACCACTAGGCCAAATTCCCAACCCAGTCAAGCACTTTTGTTCATATGCCTACTATATACCTCCTTCTGTAAAATGCCTAAGAGTTTTGGCTTTGATTATGTCGACTGTCTTTTTACTGACTTGCAAGATTTTTTTTTTAATGTCTTACTATGTAGTCCAAGCTGACCTTGATCTTTCAATCTTCTAAACTCAGCCTCCTGAGTGCCTAGATTATAGGTGTGCATTACTACAATTGACTTGCAGGAATTTTTATATGCAAGTTAAGAATCCCTCCAAAATGCTTGGTATCAGTGCTGTTTTAGACTTCGGATTTTAGAATACTGATATATAAGTAATGAGGTATCTTGAGGGATAGAACACAGTCTAAACCCAAAATTAATCTGTTCACATATTCATTATATTCATAGCCTGAAAGTAACTTCATACAATATTTCCTCTGTTCCTACATAATTGTGTTCTGTCATATGGAGTCGCATGTGGACTCCTACACTTCTGGCATGATATCCATGCTCAAATCCTTGGGGATACTGTAGCATTACAGATTTCAGCCAAACTTCTTGCTTATCTCAAGTATTTTTCACAGAATCTTGCTCTGTTATCTTGCCTTTTTGTTATCTTAACAGAATTTTTTGATTACTGAAAGTTCCTAATTCTATTTTCTGTTCCTATTTTAAACTTTTTTTAATAAAAGCTTTTTCAGCCACCCAACAATGAAGCCATTCTATTTGCATTAACAAAAGTTAAATGTAAGATATATGTATCTTGGAAGGAGTCTTTGTATTCTTACCCAACTGAATTTACATTTATTAATCAAAATTAACTTTCAAATGAGTAAATAGGTTACATAGGTTTATTTTTTAGTGTCTTACCTGGAAAAAAATCACACTTATATTTACTTAAAAAAAAATCATCCTAGGACTGGGAATATGGCCTAGTGGTAAAGTGCTCGCCTCGTATACATGAGGCCCTGGGTTTGACTCCTCAGCACCACATATATAGAAAATGGCCAGAAGTGGCGCTGTGGCTCAAGTGGCAGAGTGCTAGCCTTGAGCAAAAAGAAGCCAGGGACAGTGCTCAGGCCCTGAGTCCAAGCCCCTGGACTGGCAAAAAAAAAAACAAAACAAAATAAAAATTATCCTATAGATATCATTTTATAAGTAAACTTTTTTGCCACAAAATATAAGAATTTTTCTCATTATTTTGTAAATTTTTTTCTGAGTTTGGAAAATTGACCAGCCTTTAAATATGAAATCATTTTCAAAGCAAAAGCTGAAGCAAATTCACTTAGTGGGAGAGCAGGTGATTTTGGGGGAAAAGCTGAGAGAAGTAAGCCCTATTCTAACTTAAGATTTCATATGAACATCATGCTTTTATTCTACATTTATGATGAAGAATTTGCTTTCTAATCAATGATTTTAACAGTAATTAATCTGCTCTTATTGTCCCCTGCATATGTTTAAGAAAAATCCAATAAATCAGTATCACACAAATAACTATACACCTTTTCAATGAAATTTTAGTGTCTGTGAAGAAAAAAGGTTTAAAAGAAGGCACTTTAGTCAGGTCAACTTGATATCTCATTAGTGTCACAGATTTTACTGTTGCAACCAGACTCAGTTGAAATGAATGCATCTAAGCCTGAAGGGGCTCAGGACTGTAATCCTAGCAAATTAAGAGCCTGAGATCTGGGACTCAGAGTTGGAAGCAGGAATATCCTTGAGAATCTTATCTCCAATAAACTATTCAGAAAAGGCCAGAAGTGGCACTGTGGCTAAAGTGGTAGAGCACTAGCCTTGAGTATGAAGAAGCTCAAGGACAAGGCCCAGGGCCCTGAGTTCAAGCCCCAGGACCACCAAAGAAGGAAGGAAGGAAGGAAGGAAGGAAGGAAGGAAGGAAGGAAGGAGGGAGGGAGGGAGGGAGGGAGGGAGGGAGGGAGGGAGGGAGGGAGGGAGGGAGGGAGGGAGGGAGGGAGGGAGGGAGGGAGGGAGGGAGGGAGGGAGGAAGGAAGGAAGGAAGGAAGGAAGGAAGGAAGGAAGGAAGGAAGGAAGGAAGGGGAAGAAAAGAATGCATCTAGTAAAACTGAGTAAAAAAAAACCAAGTATGTCCCACTCAGGAGGCTGAGGCAGGAAGGTTATGAGTTCCACACGCCAACCTGGGCTGCAGAGAGAATTCAACTCAACAGCAGAGCTACACAGCAAAATGGTGCCGTCTTTTTAGACTGATAATTAAAAGAGAAAAACAATGCTGGAACAGTAGGGCATACCTATAATCCCAGCATTCAGGAACCTGAGGCAGGAGGATCTCAAGGCCAGTCTGGGCTACACAGAGAGGTAGTGATGAGCCTAGAGTACAGAGTGAGACCCTATCACAAAACCCAAAGTTGAACAAGCTAACAAGTGCATTTTATACTGGGTGAAAGAGATTAAAAACAGTGATAAGTCAGACCCAGATGCTTACTTGGAAGAGAAACAACGCTGACGACTACTTGAGAAAACTCTGTTTGCTATTGGTTCTCGAATACTGAAAAGTATTTTTGGTTCTTCTGGACTGTAGAGAAGTGATTCATTATATTCATTTGTTACTGTAAAGAAAAAATAATAATATTGGTACATTCAAGAAAGGATGATCCTATCTCAGAAGTACAAAATGAAGATGATACCTCCATCCTAAAAGCAATCTGTTCCAAAGATCTGCTTGGGAGCGGGCTTCCTGGAACTCTCTATTCCATTAAAAAATGCTTACACATGAGCAAGGTTCCACAACTAGCCCACTAAAGCATACATCACCCACAACACAGCCAAGTGCAGTTAGGAAAAGGGGGTGAGGGAGCTTATGATGAAGCTAGTCATTTAAAACTACAAGAGCAATTAGACAAACTCAAAAATAGAACTAGTGCTGCCATATTTCCCTGCCAAGTGCTTTCCAGAGCATCAGGTAAGGGTTCACAAATAGTCTTAATGCAAATGAAGTCTCAAACAATGGCAGGTAAAATGCTTTATCTTATGACTCCATCATTATTCAAGGTATTTTAGAAATCATGGGGAACTACCTTCTCTCAAGCAAGAGGCATTGTTTGGCATACAAATTGCCTTTTTTAAAAAATTGGTTAGAGACAACAATGTAAGCTGGAAAGGACGTGTGCCTGTAGTCCAGCTATTCAGCTTAAGGCAGAAAAAAAAAAAAAAAAAAAAAGAGTGAGCCTAGAAGTTTGAGCCCAGCCTGGTAAACAAAAGGAGACATCTAGGCATGGTGGCACTTACCTGTAATTCTAGGTAGTAGGTGGCAGAGCCTGGAAGGATTACAGTTTTAAGGCCAGCACCAGTAAAAATCTGGCAAAGCCTCATCTCAACAAGGTGGATGTGGTGGTAAGTTAACTATGATACCACCCACACAGGAGGCTAAGGAAGTAGGTTCCCAAGGATGGCCTGGGAAAATTAGCTCAAGTGATAGAGTACTGATCTAGCAAGCAAAAGGCTCTAAATTCAAACCATACCAGTGAATGCATGAATAGATGGATGAATGATAAAAAATATATATTAAAAATTAATTTAAAAACAATTGTGCAAGGAAATTCAAAGAACATTTAGTTGAGCACCACGTTTTTAATGACAAGTCTCAGATAATCTGCCCTATTACAATGTATCATTTGAATTACAGATGCTCCATTTTATGAACTCATCACAAGTTGAAAATATTTTAGTTGAAAATGCTCCTTATTCACCTAAGCTACTGAACATCATAGCAATACAGAACACTAGAGAGTATCTATCTGTGTTTACCCTTCCAACCTGTGTGTGACTGAAGCTGTGGCTTGCTTACTGCCCTGCTCGTGAGAGAACACTGTGATAGCATGTCATGAGCCCAGAAAAAGATCAACACTCCAAATCTTACCAGAAGCCTATCACTTTGCACCATCATAAAGCTGTCTTTAAAAAATGTAACTTACTAGAAAACATGTAACTTTGCCTCCATGGGGAAATTTTACAAAAAATATGCTAGCTCTGAAAGTCAACTTCAAAAGAGTTTTTCTAGAAATGTCTGTAATAGTAATTGTGACACTGGCATGCACTATTACTTCTGAAGATAGTCAAAGCATCAAGGCAATAAATTCATTCTTGAATGTTTCTTAAGATATAAGCCTATTTGTATATTATTAAGAGTTTAGGGGCTGGGGATATGGCCTAGTGGCGAGAGAGCTTGCCTCGTATACATGAGGCCCTGGGTTCGATTCCCCAGCACCACATACACAGAAAACGGCCAGAAGTGGCGCTGTGGCTCAAGTGGCAGAGTGCTAGCCTTGAGCGAAAAGGAAGCCAGGGACAGTGCTCAGGCCCTGAGTCCAAGGCCCAGGACTGGCCAAAAAAGAAAAAAAAAAAGAGTTTATTATATAAAACAAATTTTATACATTTGTAAAAGTCAATCAGTATTCTTTCTCATTATTGTTATTTCTTTCTTTTTTTTTTTTCTGGCCAGTCTTGGGGCTTGAGACTCAGGGCCTGAGCACTATCTCTGGCTTCTTTTTGCTCAAGGCTAACATTCTACCCTCTTAAGCCACAGTGCCACTGTGCCACTTCTATATATGTGGTGCTGAGGAAATGAACCCAGGGCGTCATGCTTGCAAGGCAAGCACTCTACCACTAAACCACATTCCCAGCCCTTATTATTTCTTTTTAGTACCAGTACTGGTACTTGAATTCAGGAACTCAGGGCCCTGCACTGTCCCTTAGCTTTTTCATTCAAGGCTGGTGCTCTACCACTTAAGCATACCTCCAGTTCCCAGTCAGTATATACTGTATATACTTTTAGCATATCTAACATTAATTTCACTTATCTTATGTATATCATTTATTTGCCTTTTTTATATATATACACATATGCATGTACATATACATGTTCATAAGGCACAGGGTAATATTTTAATCACATATATATTGGACAGTGATCACTTTGGGGTAACAGCATATCTAACAACCTTGAACCTTTTATTTTCCTTTTTTTATTGACAGTACTGGGGTTTGACCTCAGGGTCTCTAGTTCCATAGGCAGGCCCTCTACCACTTGAGCCATACTACTAGCCTGTATTGCTATGGTTGTTTTTGAGATAAGGTCTCACTTTTATTGCCTGGATCAGTCTGGACTGCAATCATCCTCTATGCTTCCTACATAGCAAGGATGATAAGCCTGTGTGTGTGGCCAGCTTTTTCTGTTGAGATGGGGGAAGAGTCTCATGGATTTTTCGTCTGGGCTGGCCTAAAACCATGATCCTTTCAATCTCAGCCTCCTAAGTAACTAGGATGGTAGGTATCAGTCACTATGCCTGGCAACTTACCATTTCCTTATGGTTATGTTTTAAGCTAATTTATATAATAAAGAAACTGAGGCCTAGTTTTCCCTTTTGGCACAATGTAATGCTAATACTAACAACCTAAGACTATTAATATAGCCTTTATCTCAAATTGAAAGAAGAGTATTTTAGATAGCTAAAATGACAAAAGGGGAGACATACCACAATGGCATGCCGTTAGGTAATCATTTCCTTTTTGCAAGGCAGACATTTTCCCACGTATTACCATTCCTATAGACATGTTTAAAGTTATGGATGGATTATAATCCATGCTTATTGAAATTCACAGTATGACTTCAGCTTTGATCTTTATATTGTGTACATTTCAAAACCTACTATATTATTAACATGTGTAAGCCCAAGAAAGTCCTTTGCTAGTTAAACAACTATACTTCATACTATCATTGTCAAATTAATATAGAAATAAATTATACTGTAAATGATTAATATCATTTGACACTAACCTTTCTCTACCAATTCTCTGTTCAATGGAAGATTCAGATTTCCTTGTCGCTTTGCTATCAAAGAGAAAAGGGAGAAATATCTCCATTAAATATTTTTCTTTGTATAGATCTAATATATAGTAACAAATATACATTACATATTACTCACCAATATTTAAAACATCTTCCACAGCCTGAGCTGCAACCCTATTGATATTGAAAGACCTAAAAAATAAAAACAGGATTCGTTCTTTTAATTCTAAAAACATGCTAAAAATGAATAATTAACTAAATAAATAATAGAAATTAAGAAATAAATACAAACAAATACAGTTAAGATCTGATTAGTAACACAGTGGTATGAGTAAGGGAATAGCAGTACTTCCTATACTGTTAGGAATGTAGAAGCTATAGTTGGAAAGCAATCATATACTAGCAAATTTCATAATGAATATATTACTCATCCTAGTAATTTACCCTAAAAATGTATCCTAATATATTACTCATTCTAGTAATTTATCCTAAAACACACACTTCCACACATAATGTACAAAGACATGAACAAGAACCTTTATGGAAGCATTGCTGTTAACTGCAGTACAACCCAAATGTAGCCATAGGAGGCTAGAATATATTTTAGCTGGGTGTGGGTGGCTCAAGCCTATAATCCTAGCTACTCAGGAGGCTGAGATCTGAGGATCCAGGTTCAAAAACAGCTCAGGCAGGAAAATCCATGAGACATTTACCTCCATTAAACCATTCAGAAAAAGCCAGAAGTGACATTGTGGCTCAAGAGGTAGCATGCTAGGAAGCTCAGGGATAGCACCTAGGCCCTGAGTTCAAGTCCCAAGACTGGCAAGAAATTTAAAAAAAATAAATAAAATATAACTATTAGGGCTGGGAATATGGCATAGTGGCAAGAGTGCTTACCTTGTATACATGAAGCCCTAGGTTAGATTCCACAGCACCACATATATAGAAAATAGCCAGAAGTGGCGCTGTGGCTCAAGTGGCAGAGTGCTAGACTTGAGCAAAAAGAAGCCAGGGACAGTGCTCAGGCCCAGAGTCCAAGGCCCAGGACTGGCCAAAAAAAAAAAAAAAAAAAAAAAAAGAATATATATACACACACACACATATACATATATATAAAACTATTACATATAGTATATATAACTATTACATATAGTATGTTTATAATTATTACATATTATAAATATATATGTAGCTTATATATTATATATAACTATTATACATTATATAACTATATATCACTATAACTATGTAACTATCCAGCATATCATATGCAATTAATATTATGTGATATACAATATATAACCAAAATGTTAAGCTAAAAATAAAAAGCATATAACATATATTAAACTACAGGTAGGAAATGGAAGGAACACAACTTTTTAATATATATACCTTTTAATATATGTTTCTCTAAATTAAAAAAAAGTTCCTTTGAAGATGAACGCATGATGCCATATTCAGCTACTTACAAACATTATCAAAACCTAGATAGCCAAAGCAGAAGGTCAAGGCCCAGTTTTTAGCAAAAGCACAATTTCACTAAGAACATACGTTTATCTTAATTCCTCAATAAATTGCTGCAGTTTGGAGGTATTCCCCATAGTTCATTGTTAGAAACCTAATCCCCAATCCTACACTGTTAAGAAATGGAAGTTTTAAGAATTGACTAGGTTATAATAGCTGTTCTGTCATAAATCTGTTAATAAAATTCACCTGGGGACCAGCTTCTGATTAAAAACAAAAAGACATTTCAATCCTTTCTCTTACCCTTTGCAAGGACTAGGGCTTGAACTCAAGGCCTTTTGTTGTTGTTGTTTTGCTCATAGCTCTCACACTACCACTGAGTCACACTCCAGTTCCAGTTGCCTTCTACAATGGATGGCACAAGAAGCCCTCACTTGACACTCAATTTTTCAGCCTCCAGAATTGTGAGAAATCAAGTTTTGTTCTTTAAACTATGGGATTATGTTAAAGCCATTCAAAAGCAATCTATTGGCTCATCTTTGCAGTGTGTAAACCTCTGGGCTAGGAACCCTTATTCTCCACTTAAAAACTGATTTCCCCTTATGGCAAAGCATAAGCAACAGTGACACAGGATGAAAAAGGCAAGCACATGTATGCGTGCATACAAGTTCTAATTCTGTCTAGTTGAATGCCTTTGGCCTCAATGTGTATCCTTGCCTTAAGCCTCAAAGGCCTTCAAAGGGGATCTATTAAATCCTTTCAGAACTTCTATTAGCTCAAAGTATTAAAAGTATATAGCATACTATCAAGTAGCAGGGACTAAACAATGGATGTATTATAATGCATGGAATAAAACTTAAAAAGTAACAAAAGTAGCCAGGCACCAGTGGCTCATGTTGGTAATCCTAGCTACTCAGGTGGCTGAGATTTAACGATTGCAGTTTGAAGCCAGCATGAGCAGGAAAGTCCTTGAAACTCTTATCTCCAATTAACCACAATAAAAAGCAAGCAGAGGTACGGCTCGAGTGGTAGAATGCCAGCTTTAAGTGGAAAGCTAAGGAATAGCTCCCAGCCTTTATTTCCCAATACCAACACACACACACACACACACACACACACACACACACACACACACACGTTCAGAAGACAAAGTAGTGGTAGTATATCCACTACATGTCACTTTATAGGTACATGGTATAGCCAGCTCAGGAAGCAGAGATCAGGTGGGCCCATTTTTGAGGCCACCCTGGGCAAAAATTTAGTGAGCTCTCATCTTGACAACGGTGTGTGTGGCCCATGGCTGTTACCCCATGGCTTATTCTTGTGAGACATGAGTAGGTCAATGAGGATCCCACATACGCAAGACTCTATCTAAAAAATAATGTAAGACCCACGGAGAGCTGGGGATTTGACTCAAGTGGTAAAGTGCTTGCTAGCAAGTATAAGGCTTCAAGTCAAATCCCATTAGTGCCAAAAACATATAAATAAATTAAATTATGCAAAGATGCCTACTCTTATGGATGGGAATCCTAGGAAAGAAGGAAGAACCTAAAAAACTATTCCCTAATTCAGCATATAACATGCCATGCTCAGCAGAAAAGATGATCCTAAGATAAAATAAATGAATGTTGTTCATTGTAATGCTTCTGATTTTTATTCGTGAGAGTTACAAAGTAATTTTACAGCAGGTTTACATGATTAAATTTACTGTTCACATAATGACTGCAAAAATCATTTTAGACAAGTTCCCCTCACTCTCTTATCAAAAAAATGAGATATTTTTCCAAAATATTTTATATAGCTAGCATTTTTTTAAAGATGTAAAGTTACTTAATTTTTTTAATGAGATGATGTCTGAAAGTCACTTCAAAATAACACAGGACAAAGGAAGGAGGTAAGGCTAGTACAAAGAGGAAACAAGAATAGCCTTAGTTGATAACCATGGCTGCGCCTCATAAGTGCATGGCTGCGCCTCATAAGTGCATGGGGAGTCATTACACAGCTCCATCTGCTCCTGGAAGTAAACAATTTTCTACTGTAAAAAGTTAAAGAAGCCATGCTGAAAACATAGGGAATAAAACTAAACTAACACAGTAAAAATCAATCTGGGCACCAGGTGCCGTTGGCTCATGCCTGTAATCCTAGCTACTCAGGAGGCTGAGATCTGAGGATCGCAGTTCAAAGCCAGCCCTGGCAGAAAAACCCGTGAGACTCTTAATCTCCAATTAACCACTGGGAAACTGGAAGTTGTACTGGCTCAAGTGGTAGAGCACTAGCCTTGTGCTGAAGTGCACAGAGACAGCACCCTGGCCCAGAGTTCAAGCCCCATGACCAAAAGAAAAGAATCAGTTTGGGAATTTGGGTTTGTTTTTTTTTAATTCAGGGTTTCATTACATAGTCCAGCCTGGCCTTGAATTTGTCATCTTCCTGCCTCAGACTCTAAAATGCTGGAATTACAGGTATGGAGCACCATATGCAAATAAAAATACTTCCATAAGAAAGTTTTGCTATTTTTTGTGAGCATGCGCTCATTAAAAAAATGTTAGTGGACAGATACTAGGTATTATGCTCTGCATACAAACAATTAAGCTGGAGAAATATGCACTAGTCATAATCTCAAGTTGCTCAAAACTAATAGGTATCATCAAATTGACAACTAATAACAGGAAATGTGCTCTAATAATATACTAAAAGACAAAAAGAGGATTTGTTTATTATGTTTATAGAAAACTGAATGTTAATGATTTTCTAAAGAAAATAATATTTGAAAACTGACTATTTAGTGGGTAGAAAGTGTAGTGTTAAAAACATTCAATGCAAGAAGTTACAATGAAATAAACAAACAAAAAGCTAAGAGAGACCAGAGATGTGCTTAGAATTGCAAGTAGCCTGTGGGTAGGGCAAGCATAATGCAAGTAAGGTACCCACAGCCATAGTTCATAGGGCTCTGCATAGTAAATGAAGCTAAATGATCAGTCAGAGGTCAATGAAAGTCTTAATGCAAAGAACAGATATCGTCAGATTTATATATATACTTTTAGAAGTATTACTCTGTTGGCACAGTACAGATGACAAACAGAATAAAAAGTGGGGCACAAAAATTGTCTACTAAATATTTGGGGCCTGGCCCATAGCAATAGCAGTAGAAACTCAGAAAGATGGACAAGGAATTGAGAACAATCCACTGAGTTTCTGGACTAAGTTTTATGGAGGGAAAACGAAGCATGTGATGACCGAAAGAACAAGGTTTTGCAAAGTTGTTTTCCCTCTAAAGCATGGAGTAAAGAGTGGCAATGTTAAATAGTTTAGGGAACACAGGAAACAAACATACACACAAAAAAAAACCCAGGTAGAGAATAAACTGAATTTCAAATGTTTGAATTTGATGTGCTGTTAACGTGCTACTTAGCACGTTAACTTTAGAATATGAGTGAGCAGTCCAGGAGAGAACACAACCACAGATAGATCTGGCAGGCATGTGCATTAGATGTTTGTCCTATGAATCAGAAGAGATTAATTACCCTCAGGGAGGTTAGAGTATTGTACACAGGATGCCTGCTTGTCTCCATGTGAAGATTGAACATACAAACTTCTAGTCTCTTTTTTGTATGGTACTTTGTACTTTTCATTTCTTTCCTATTTACAATATCCTTTTCTTTCTTCCATCTGGTTTTTAGTTTTGTTTTGTTTTTGTACTGGAGCTTGCTTGCTCAAATCACAGCTCTACTTCTGCTTTTCTGCTGATGAATTGGAAATAAGCGTCTTCTGGATTTGTCTGCCCAGGCTGGCTTTGAACCAAAATCCTCAGATCTCATTCTCTTGAGTAGCAAGAACTACAGGTATGAGCCACAAGTGCCCCACTTAAAGTATTCTTAAATTAAAATACACACACACACACACACACACACTCCTCCAAGCCGCTTCTTTCCTTTTATTTCTTCACAAATCTAATGCAATAGGTTCAATAATGATGAAATATTACTCACTGAGGCAGAACCTAAGCCACCTATGTAATGTCAGAGAATATGGATGCACGAATATTAGATATCAAATAGACTGTTGCTTAAACTACTTCACAAATTTAATAAGCAGCATCCCAAGTTACTTACCAGGCTTTTGATCCCGTTCCAGTACACAAGTTGAGCCCTGAACTCTTCTGTTTTTCCCATGGGCCATCATCAACTGAAATTTCATAGTAGGATGCCCTATGAATTGAGAATATAAAACTCCTGTTTGCTGAGCTTAAGGTTCATAGTAAATAAAACAAATGCAGTATTTTTGCAACATATTAAATCTAAGTAAGTCAACTTGACCAAGAAATATGTCACTTAGTAGGCACACATATCATGGTGCTATTCTAATGCTGATTAAGTTGAAAAGCAAGAAAAATATGTTCATGTTTCTGCATGCCTTTTTTTAAATCTATATGCTCCTTTCTATCAGTACTGGAGTATTTCAAATGCCAACTTGTATATCCTTTGATAGCACTAGTGCTTCTTCTCAAGGAACCTAATACAACTTCAGCTTTCTCTCAGAATTCAAAAAGAGAAACAACATACTTAGATGAGTTTCATGATGGATAGTTCTTAATATATCTAAATCTGTTTCTAATTCTTTGTTACTAGTAGTTTCTTCTAAACTCTTGTTTTTTAAAGTGATAAGCCAATGTAACCTCACCAAACAGAGATAAAGAACACTTCACAAAATCAAATGGGTTTTCTGACACTAGCAAAAAAAAGTTACTATTCTTTCACTCAATGTATGTAAGTATGAAATATGTAAAAACCTACTTTGTTAAGTGTTACTTTACCTTCTTTGTAAAATGGCATCATTGATCAAAACTGGATTTTTTTATCCAGCATATAAAAGGTAACAATAAATTCTTATTAAAATACAGGTTTTCAAAACAATAACAATTACTTAACATGCTCATAAACCCTAACAGTCTATAGATAATTTATCCCTTATCTTGGCCCTTTCTTCTCTTGAAAGCTCTCAATTTGTCAAGGTGTTTTTACATGACAAACTCCTTTTCATGTTCTTACAAAAGTAAAAGCAGGCCTGATTTTTGCATTCACTCTATTTCACAGCTTACTAATAGCTTCCTGGGATATGCATGTTGAGAACCTCTCATACCCAGACATAGAAATGGCCACTACTCTGCCAAAATCAAGCAAAAACATAGATTAGAAGTTGTGAGGGCAGGGGAAAACAAGCAGAGTGGAAAAGAAGCGAAGTATAATCAAGTGAGAGACACTGAGCCCAGAACTATGAGAAAAGGTAGTGTTAATCTCACATGCAGGTTTATTGAGATTAGTCAATTCACAGAATTTTTTAATTTGGGGAAAATTATTTTTTAAGGCAGCAATAAAACTCACAGTCCCTTTAGAGTGGGTATACTTCTTCTTAAATTGTCCACTGCTACAGCCCAAGAATAAGACATTCTAGGTTAGAATAAGAAAAAAGAAAAAAAATGGGCTTTTAAAAATGTTCTTTAATCTAAGAACATGGTAAGTGAGGCAGGAATAATATTGCTGCACTTCTTTTTTTTTTTTTTTTTTTGAGGAAAGCGCTTAAATTTGGGGGGCAGTGAAGCTTCACTTAAGATTTGGACTCAGAAATGATAAGCTGATATACAGCTCTGGTGCTACCTAATCATATGACCTTAGGGAAGTTCCCCAAACCCTCTAAATATCATCATTTCACTGATAAATACAACTACTTTTCTCACAGGATGACTATGAGCATTAAATGAAATACGTCACAATAACCTGATATACAGCAGGCATCCAATAAATGTCCCCTTCCCTTTATGCCTAGGATTTTATATCATAAAGTCTTTAAAAGAATAACTTCTACTTTCCACATAGTTAAGCCATGTTCAATAGCACCAGAAGCCAACCTATTGCTGGCCGTATCTTAGTAAACATACAATGTGATGTCAAAGAACAAAAAAGGAAGCACCATCAGTATCTGGGACTTCAACGGCTCTCCAAAATCTATCATCTAGGGACTTCAATGGCTCCCCAAAATCTATCATCTAGTCCTAGTTTCCCTCTTTTTATGTTATTTAACGTTTTAGTAAATACAAAGTATGAGCAATGATAGTAGAAGCTCTCAGCAGTCACCATACAGCCCTTGTGATATGCAGAGTAAAAGAAACCATGAAACGAAAAGGCTTGCCTAGGATAAATGCGAACTCACAGGAACATTTTACCTTTGTCATCTCTTTAATGAACCTTCTACAAACTCACTTAAAGTTGGTGCTCTCTTGTCTGTCTTATGTCACTGGCAGTAATGATCAGACTCTATCTCTAATCAGTTACATTTTCTCCTCTTCTGTTACTTAATAGAACCAACTATTGCTTCAAACTTGACATACAGCAAAACAAAAACCTTTACATATAGCATAAAAGTCTTACTGTGCTAAATACATTTTCCAACAGTATTGTACTTTTGAGTTGCCTTTAAATACTTTATTTCTTTGAAGAACATTTAGTTTTAACACATTTAAATTATGTGTTACTCGCCCAAATATTAAGATACCACTACAGATCTTAAACCTTATTCATCTTTGCATCTCTATTGACTCACACATTGTACATAGGTACACAATGTATTTTACTGAATGAAGTTAATTATTCCATACCAAAAACTTATATAAAAAGACAGTTTGAATCATTCTTTTTAATACCACCCAAGTTGATAATAGTGATTTACTTATTATTTAGCTAGTATGTAAATTATCTTTCAGTCATGACAATGTTTCTCATATAAAGTCCTTAATAAAAAGATGTAAGCTGCAGCAGGGCACTGGTGGCTCACATCTACGATCCTAACTACTCAGGAAGCTGAGATCTGAGGATTGCAGTTCAAAGCCAGACCCTGGCAGGAAAGTCTGACACACTCTTATCTCCAATTAATCACCAGAAAACCGGAAGTGGCGCTGTGGCTCCACATGGTAGCCTTGAGCAAAAGAGCTCAGGGACAGCACCCAGGCCCTAAGTTTAAGCCCCATGACCAACAAAAGAAAAAAAAGAGAGAGAAAGAAAGAAAAAGATGCAACAAATACAATTATTATAAGTTCCCACAAATTCAAAACCCTAGGGAATCATCTACACGGCCTTACAAAGAGCTTTAGAGTTCTAGTAGTTGCAGGAAAGTGGGACATAAAACTTATCTGCAATCTTCTACCTCTCATTTTATTATTATTATTATTTTTTGCCAGTCCTGGGCCTTGGAGTCAGGGCCTGACCACTGTCCCTGGCTTCTTTTTGCCACTTGAGCCACAACGCCACTTCTGGCTGTTTTCTATATATGTGGTGCTGGGGAATTGAACCCAGGGCTTCATGTATGCGAGGCAAGCACTCTTGCCACTAGGCCATATTCCCAGCCCTCATTTAATTATAATATGTAAAAAGTAGAGGTTTTAAAGTACTTTAAAGACTTAAATTAACTTTACCTTATTGTAGTCATTTCATAGCTAGTAACTACATCACAAAAAGTTTTACAAGCCAGACAGCACCAACACATGCGTGTAATCTTAGCTACTCAAGAGGCTGAGATCACACTGTGGTGTGAGGCCAGCCAGGGCAGAAAAGTTCACTATACTCCATCCTCAAAATAAGCAGCAAAAGGCTTTTTGTGTGGCTCAAGTGGTAGAAGGCCAGCCAAGCAAGCATAAACTTCTGACATCAAACTCCCTTAAAAAAGGAAAAATCATAGGGTTTCAAAATGTTTTTGTTACAGAACATTCTTTTCTCTTAAGTATTTGCACATATGATGGCTTGGAAAATACTTCATTAAATAATACCTCCTAAGGCTGGGAATATAGCCTACTGGTAAAGTGCTGGCCTCGTATACATATGAAGCTCTGGGTTTGATTCTTCAGCACCACATATATAGAAAAAAGCTGGAAGTGGTGCTGTGGCGCAAGTGGTAGAGTGCTAGCCTTGAGCAAAAAGAAGCCAGGGACAGTGCTCAGGCCCTGAGTTCAAGCCCCAGGATTGGCAAAAACAAAACAAAACAAAACAATATCTGCTAATTATACATCAATATTATGCACTTCAACAGATTTGTAGAAATCACTTAAAAGTACTAAATCCCATACCCAAGATCGCAGACTTAAAAAAAAAAAATACCTGGATGACAGACTCTCCCCAATGAAGACTTCATTTAGTGCTCTCACTGGTAAAAGCTGGGGTCCTGAAGCCTCAGACCCTGCAGTAATAGGGGAGGGGAAAATCCAAAACAGCTCCTTGAATTTTAGAAACATTACAATAAAAATGTATGTGATATTAAAGTTTTTACTGTTTAATCTCATTCACCAATGTAGTTAATATACAAATATGCCTTAACATACCAACAATATAACCTTAAAGCCACCTAGCCTTACCCCAACATGACACTTCAGTCTCTACAAAATAAAACTTATCTTGAAACCATTTTTCAAGAATGAAACAATAAATGTAACCAATCCACATCCTTATCACTATCAACTTAGTTTCTCTGTGAAAGATTCAGAGGAAGAACTGGTCAATTACTTCTGAAAAAGTGCAATCCTGTTATTAGGGAGCAAATGACTCACATGGCTCAAGCTATATGTGTTAAAAGATTAGGGTTTTTTTTTCTCCAGTAGAAACTTCAGGGCTTTTGGTTATAACTGTATGGGAGGAACAGCCACATTTCCCTTCAATACTTATAAAGTCTGTAATCTTTTATTTTTATAACCTATAAGATACACATACAGTATAAGTATTTTCCTTGATGAGTTAAAATCATTTCTGCTAAGGTCAGGAGTAACATAAGGATTTCCATTCTCTCCATTCCTCAATGTCACCAGGAGCTGATTTATTGCATTCAAATGTCTTCAGTAGGCAAGCTTCATGGAAGTTCACTTGTCTACTTCTTACACAACTTTTCCTAAGTCAATATTTAATAGTCCATCTCACTTGTGGCAGGCAGCATCTAAGGTGGTCACTTCCTATGCTCAGTATTTACACCCTTGTGAGTATACACTCTCCATGCCAGGATTGATGGGTATAACCAATAGAAAATGGCATGGGTAGATTCCCCCCTTGTTTTTTCAATGGCCTACCAATTATTCAAGAGTGTTCTTCTCTACCTGTATCAAACTATATTCTGAGATTCTGTTTACTATTGTGGTCGAACAGAATACAGAATATTCCTACGCTTTCCTATACTATTTTGAAGACTAAAGTTCTTGAGTTATGATCTTTGATATAATTGGAGCTGTGTTTCTGCACATCAAAAGAATCCATTATTGGAACCAAAAGACAACTCACAGAATTGGAGAAAATCCTTACGAGCTATTTAATGTATAAAGGATTAATATCAGAATATACAAAGAGCTCAAAAAATTAAAAAGCAAAACGAAGTGGAGTTGTGGCTCCAATGATAAAGTCCCAGCTGTGAGTAAAAAAGCCAAACAAGAATGCAAGGCTCTGAGTTTAAGCCCCAATACTGGCACATACACACACAAAATTAAACTGAAAAAGAACAAATAACCTAATTAATAAATAAGCAAACAAGCTGAACAGTTTCAGAAAAAGAATGAAAAGGCTAAGAAACAAGTACATCAAGAAATGTTCAACATCCTTATCCATAAAGGAAATGTAAATCAAAACTATACAAAGATTCCACCTCATCCCAGTCAAAACAATAAACAACAAATGCTGGTGAGGGACCAGGGAAAAGGAACCCATATACACGGTGAGTGGGAATAAAAATCATGACAGCTTCTATGGAAACCAGTACAGGGCTTCTCAAAACAACTCCAAATCATCTTACCTCATGATTTCCACTGTCTCACATATACCCAAAGGCAAAGAAATCTAAGCTACCTGCTTCTTTATCTTTACTGCAGCTGTGTTCACAACAGCTTCACTGTGCAATCACTCACACTGCAGCCAACAACTCAAGAATGATGGATAAAGAAAATATGGTGCTATATATACCATGACGCAGCCATAAAGAAAAACTAATGTATGTTCCATGAACAAAAAATAGATTTGAAGATCATCATATTGATATGCCAAATATTACACACTGTTGTGCATTTGTGGAACACAGATATAAATGATGATATGTTGATGATAGTCATGGTAATGGAACATGAATGTAAAAGAACTCTTCAGAAGGGATCAATCAGCAGGAGTACAAAGTGGGAAGGAGAGGATACAAGATATAAAGAGTAAAGGATACTATATACATGCAAGCATGTATGTGCATGGATGTATATGTGTGTGTATATATGTATATACATACCTGTGTATCAGTACATATATATGTACATATGTACACATATGAATATAGCATGAAACCAAAATACTTTTAAAAAAGAAGATGAATGTGAATATGGTAAGGGAGCTGAGTTTTTTCAGAGTGTACTGTGTGTATGTAGAGAAGTATCATCATGAAACTACTTTATATTATAATCAATATTAACTCAAAACTTAAATTAGAATAAATAGTTCTTCTAGATATAAGTTTTTGTTTTTGAAAAACAGAAAACTATGAAGCCCAAGCTTCCCTGGAACTTGAAATCCTCCTGCCTCAGCCTCCTGAGGACTGGGAACACAAGTACCACCACCATGCCTGCTCTCCTGACTTTCTTTCCTTCCTCATTCCTGTTCTTCCCTTTCCTCTCCTTTCTTGCTCTTCCTCTCTCTTCCTTCCTTTTCTGTTTTTTCCATTTTGTTGTTGTTGTATATCTTTCAAATTCAGACAACAAACATTTGGAGGGACTGTATATATAGAAAATAGTATCAACTAAGAATTTTGACCAATTCTAATTAAAAAAATACCCATGTTAGCATGAACCACAACAGTACAAATAGGAGTACATACATAAGAAGAAGGGAAAAAGGAAGGAAGGGAAAATGGAAAGGGGGAAGGGAGGAAATTTGTTGTGGATTTCCACTCCCACACATTTTCCACAAATGTTCAACTAACTATGGGGACTCATTAAATATTATTAAAGAATCTAAACTCTTACCATCACATCCTAAACATGTATTTTTCTTTTACATGGTTTTAACTTTCTGCTTCTACACCTATTTTTCCTAATTTTCCTCTCTATATTACATTTTTCATATGTATGTACTAAATTTCATCTCAAAACTTTTATCACATGAAGAAGAAATCTGCTTTAAAGCTCATTAATTATTTCAATCCTATCTTTTTTCATATGAATTGATTATCAAATCACCTTACCTAATCACAAAACTGTTCATTTATTTTTTTTCTTTTTCTTTCTTTTTAAAACTGTTTGTTTATACCTTGTTTTGTCTAACAGGATATGAAATGGTAGACTCAATATCAATTAACAGTTTTCTATTCAAGATAATAGATTGCACAACTTTTTTGTAATTTTAGATACAGACTTCTTAAACTAGTAACCGAGACTGCTACATTATAAAATTCTCTCACATCTTCATATTGCTAGGCATTTTCAGGTCTACTTGCACTGGTAGAGCCATGTGACTGGTAGGGGACAATGCAATGTAGGCAAATGGAAAAGGCCTGGCTCCTAGAACATCATTACAAGCCTCCATGTTCTCTGTATTCTTCTCCCAGCAAGGTATAGAGATCAACATAAGGCTCAGAGGCCTTAAAATATGGCAAGAGCCACTATTTAGGAGAAACCAGGGCTGCTTGAACATCTCTTGGACAGTAAGATAATTTAAGAAATATAAGAAGATTTTTTTTAATTTTTACGATTTATAAAATTTAAAGAAAACGAAATAGGGCTGGGAATATGGCCTAATGGCAAGAGTGCTTGCCTCATATACATAAAGCCCTGGGTTCAATTCCTCAGCACCACATATATCGAAAAGGCCACAAGTGGCACTATGGCTCAAGTGGCAGGGTGCTAGCCTTGAGCAAAAGAAGCCAGGGACAGTGCTCAGGCCCTGAGTCCAAGCCCCAGGACTGGCAGGGGGAAAAAAAGAAAGCAAAACAAAATAAACCCACCTTCCCCTTTTGAGGAACACAAATGAATTCTTCTTTGTAACTTGTACACAAATACAATCTAGGTAAGTATAGGTTAAACTATATACGCGATATAATTTCACTTTCTTTGAGTTTATAGCATCCCTTTTATAAGTTGAAAAGTTTTTAATACTTTTTTCCTCTTTCTTTTTATTATCAATTGAATGTTAAACCAGCAAACAAATTCAGGAGTTTATTTATTGTATGTGCTTATATTTTCAATTTTTAAAACTATTTTTGGACCATTTTTGGAAGCTTCCTAGGAAATGTTTCCTGACAACTTGAAGAGAAAATGTAAGTTGTATTTACTGCGGCTGTGTTCACAACAGCTTCACTGTGGAATCAGTCACTTTACAGCCAACAGCTGAAGAATGATGGATAAAGAAAATATGGCACTACATTTACAGACTTATTACCTTACCTGTGTTACCAGTTTTATTTAAACTCTGCGTCCTGAGCATCCAGTATCATCAGTGGTGGACTCCCTAAAACCACATACTAATGGATACCATAAGTCTATTGTACCTCGAAATATCTATACAGTTTTCCTAAGAAAATGAAGCTATCAAAACTAATAAGGGGAAGTGAATTGGTTTGATAACCTTCTAAAAAACAAACAAAAAAACCTCCTCTAGAAATGTTAAACACTATGAAATTTGTAGCAACAATAATAGTCATGTAATAGTTATAAAAACAGCAATGTTAAGTATTGCTATTAAGATCAGAAGGTACTCTAATTCTAGATCCCGTTACTTCCACTCACTTCTCTTAAAGTTTCATCTGAATATATCTGACATACCACTAATTATATTAAACATGTTAATTCAGATTGTTGCCTCAATTATGAGAAACATTCTTACATTATTTTTGCTTTAATTTGAACATTTCTTTCTAGAAATACCATTAATCAGACTGAGCATCCTGCATGTAGTGCCAAGATTTAATAAGTATACATGTTTTGTTTCACTTATGACTCTCTAGATACCAAGCTCTTCTTAAAATTATATGACTGTTGATAACAACTACTATTTGGGTTTTTTGACACAAGGTCTTGCTATATAACTTTTGATCCTCCTGCTCAGCCTCCCAAATGCTGGATTATAGACATCCCTATACCTGGTAATTCACCATTTTTTGAAGGTAGTAGTAAGTCCTTTCAAGTGAGGGAGAAAATAAAATTTCCAGCTATGATTTTTTTTTTTTTTTTTTGGCCAGTCCTAGGCCATGAACTCAGGGCCTGAGCACTGACCCTGGCTTCTTTTTGCTCAAGGCTAGCACTCTGCCACTTGAGCCACAGCGCTACTTCTGGCCATTTTCTGTATATGTGGTGCTGGGGAATCGAACCCAGGGCCTCATGTATATGAGGCAGGCACTCTTGCCACTAGGCCATATCCCCAGCCCCCCAGCTATGATTTTTTAATCTAACATAATATTTACTTCCAAAAATAATAGGAAATTAATATGTATGTGTAATTTCTTTAGTTTCATAAGTTAAATACCTTTTAAGTAGAAGAGAGTTTTAAAACATGATATAAAGACATGCTTTAGATATATTCTATATAAAACTATAAATCATCATAACAAAAAGTCCTGGAAAAATGGATGTAAACATCAGGTACCATAGTAAAAGCAGAGACAAAAAGCAAGCACATAAAACAGGTTTTTCCTGATGTGTTTACTCAGAAAAATGAAGCATCAGGTAAAACAAATGTTTAAAATAGTCCACAAATGCTGCTCATGGAAAATTCTTTCACTATGAAAGTCTTGGACTTAATAGAAAAAGTGCCAAAATATGACTAAATAACCCATAAATTAGATTAAAGCTTCCCCTGAATGCTCATGTTTAAAAGAAGCTGCAAATTGCCATTTGCTACTATTCTCCCCAAAACACTTTAAACACGTTGGGGCTGGAATACAAATATCTCACAACAAAAACTACAAAATCTCACAAAGTTGTAATCAGCAACTATAACTCAATGTAACTACACAAAATGTATAATTATCAAACCTTCCACAGATTATCTCACATGATCTCTACTGTTTCCTTTTTTCCTTTCCTCTTTCTTTTTTTTTTGGTGGGGGGGGAGGGGGAGTGTCAGTATTATGGCTTAAACTCAAATCCTCATGCTCTCATTCAGATTTCTTGCTCATTGCTGGTGATCTACCACTTGAACGACACCTCCAGAATGGCATTTTATTGGTTAATTGGTGACTGAAGATGAAGTGTTGCAGATTTTTCTACCCAGGCTGGCTTCAAACCAGGATCTTCAAGACTTAAGCTCATGAGTAGCTAAGATTATAGCTATCAGCTACTAGAACCCAGTGTTTGTTTCTCGACACTTCAAAGATTAAACTCAAGAATCTTGGCCATCAAATATCCTGTCAGACCTTTATAATCCCTTGCTAATCAAATAGTTTTAAAATCCATCCTAGAAAACAGTTCTTCTAAAAATATGCACTATTTCTTACTTGGAATTCTAATTATACCAAATTTTACAAAACAAAAAAAGTGGTGTACTATACTTTCATAAGTGCTGCTAATAGCACTAAAAATAAATTACCTATTAATTACTGCCTCAAAAAATCAGAGGTCAAAGAAACTAGATGTTAAATATTACCCTCAACTAGTTCTAATTCCCAGTCCACCTACTTTCATCATCAACTCTTTCAATGTTGAAGGCTCTACTATGCTGATTCAAACTTAGTTGCTGTTCATGAAGGTCCACAGGTACAGGGTTTATGCCAGTCCCTTCAAGGTATAACCTGATACGCTGCCTCCATAACCACCTTAGAAAAGTGAAGAAAAAGGTTATGTTAAAACAGAATACACTCAAGATTAGACATTATAATAACTTCATCAAGCAAAAAGCACATATTAAAAAGCTAGTTTACCTATACCAGAAAAACTTAAAATTCACAGGTTCTTGCTCAAAGACAGATTGGGATATTTCTTCCTCGTTCAGCTATAATGGATGTATCTGGTGTTGGTGCAAAATTTCCAAAGAAACCTGAATGCAAGTTAAACTTTTCACCAAGAAGCCTTTGAAGTCCAAGATTCTGACCTAAATCTAAGCTTACATTTTGCTCACCAAAAACATATTATACAAAAAGGATATAATGAAAGTAAACACTATCATGTTAAGGTGGTGCATTACAAAAATCCCCTCCCCAAATTTCATAATGATGGTGCCTTTAAAATTAATAAAGAGATTAAAAATAAAAACATTTTATTATACCTAAATAAATGGTACTTTTTGTAAGAGTAAATAAAGGAGTTATGTTTGAGTTTAAAACTACTATCAATAAATCAAAAAGCTCATGGAACAGATATGCAAAAATATAATACTACTTGGTGATCATATTAATCATTTCTAAAGATGACAAACCTCGGAAATGAAACTTGCAGTAAAGTGATTCAAGAAAACTAAAAATTCTGGAAATCCAACTACAAAGGAAAAAAAACATGTAATGTTCTACAGTATGGTAGGATAAACATACTTGATAAAGATTAAATGAATGCTTTAAAATAGAAGATTTTTGAACATTTGCAAGTCCAAAGAACTGATTAATGTCTGAGATGATAGAGTATATTTCCTGAACTGATAATTATTATGTATACATATAATAATTATATACATATATTATTATACAATAATAATTATGTATACATTGTATACATGTTCTGAAATGTAACACTGTATATGCATAATTACTATATATCAATAAAAATAAATCCTTAAAAATGATGTAATACACATTCACAAATATCTGGGGTAAAAACTTCTTCAAGCTATAAAAAGTAGTCAAATTTGACTCTGACACTGGGCCACCTTCCATCTCACCTTCTGCCCCTACTTTCTTCATGTATGATGATCTGAAAACAGTGAATCATATCTGTAACTAGGGAGGCAGAAAGCAGGAGATCATAGCTCAAGGCCAGCCTGGGCATAAATAGAGACTCTACTGCAAAAATAGCAAAAGCAGAAATGAACAAGGATCAAGTGGTAGAGCCCCTTGCTAGGCAAGTCTGAAGACCTGAGTTCATCCCCAAATATAGATATTTTTTTAAGGTGGAGCTGCTTATTTTAGGGTTGGGATCATTGGCATTCTCTTTATTATTATACACTTCTATAAAATAAAATTCAAGCAATTACTTCTTGCTCTAGTGTTGATATCCACTCAATTTCCCAAATATCTATTTAGTAAGATGTAGTTGGAATTCTATTTCTTAGAATAGCTTATTCTATTACCACCTCTCCACACTATTGCTCACATTCAAATATTTCAGTGATTCTCATTGCTACACAAAAAATAAAAAAATCTTTTAGTTTTGTACTCATATTTTATCCATTAAGTCAATGCTTACAAAGTACTTAGAATCCCCAATACCACAAAAATAATAACAGTAATAACAATAATAAATTTTAAAGAATAAGTAATCCCATCTACACTGCTTTTAAAGACTTCATATGTGCCAGGCACTGGGTGGCTCATCCTAGCCATTTAGGGGGCTGAGATCTAAGGATCACGGTTCAAAGCCATCCCAGGCAGGAAAGTCTATGAGATTTTTATCTCCAATAAACTATTCAGAAAAAATTGGAAGTGGCACTATGGCTCAAGTGGTAGAGTGCCAGCCTTCAGCACCGAGAGGCTCAGAGACATTGCCCAGGCCCTGAGTTCAAGCCCTGGGACCAGCTAAAAAAAAAGAAGACTTTATATGTAAGACAGGTATCTATCAACCATACTGGCATTTGACTTACAGATGAAGGCTTCCTTAAGCAATGGGGATACAGTGAACAGAGGGTTAGAGATGAGACAGTGAAGTTTGACTACTTTTTATAGTTTGAAGATGTTTTAACCCAGAAATCTGTGAAACTATTAAATTTTAAAGAATATGTTTTTATTTTTAGTATTCTTCCTTCCTTCATTACTAGATAAGGGATTATGTATAAAAATTATAAAATCTCAGAATATGAACTTTCAACTTTCCACTTAACTGCTAAGGACATTAGTAAACAAGGCTAAGAAAGTAGAGGCATAGCCTCTAACTCACTGAAGAAAAATCTATTTGAAATTGGAACTCAAATAACATTTGTCCAGGTTTCTTCACCTAACTCCAACTGTATTAGGAAAAGGGAAGGCAAATGGGTTTGGGTCTCAGCTAGTATCAAGTTTTATTGCTTCTGCTGTAACTATGGAGTGTCCCAAACATCCAATTCATTCTGGCTTTAGCAGTATTAGTGACATACACTTATTAAAGTACAAAATTTTTAAAAATTGCAAGAAATTCCTACCTGAACTCACCACGATAGAACTTCTGTAAGGCTTCAGGGAAGGAATGTGTGTATCGAACAGGCAGACACAAATGACCTTCAGACCTTTGTTTAAAGAGAAAATTTTAGGTGATGAAAGGAGGAAAAAGGGCAGAAGGGAAAAATACAATTGAAAACATAGCTCTAAATTATAAAACTCAGATGAAATTTCTACTCTCTACTTCGTTTTTTGCCATAAACTTTTGTGTTTTCAATAAGAACAAAACACAACTAAAAAGAAATAATAGTTCACATCCAACTATAATAAACAATACAAAATTATACTTAATTATCCACATTATAGTGAAACTAAAAATAGCAATAAGCTAACTCCTGATTATTCTGTACTTATCTCATTATTAATAACTATACAAATTGTCTAATTATAAACTAATTAGTTATTACCTTTGGACAAGTCACTTTCATCAATTTTCTTATTTCTGATTAAATCACCAACCATTAGTCTAAGGAATAAAACTATTTATGTGAAAGTATAAGCCCTTTTTAAAAGCCCTTTAAGATATCCTTAAATAAAACAGGAACTGACAAGACTCTTTTATTTACTTACATCACAGCTTGGGGCAGAGGACAAATTAGACTAAATCATTGCAAATTCTAAGATGGTAAGATTCCCTACTTCTATAGGAAGATAAAAATATATCTTTCTTGGTATCTGGAAAAGTTAATCATCATAATTTATATAATGCCCTGATATTAAAGGAAGAGATGCTAGTAGATTGGTAAACAAATTTCTGATAATAAATGTAACTTCCAGAGACAAAAGTTTTGTAAAATTATAACTACTAAATGTCTTTATCTAGAAGTTCAACACCATGCAGCCCACAATGGCCTCAAGCTCTTGGTTCTCCTGCCTCGGCCTTCTAAGTGCTAGAATTACAGAAACAGTCACCACACACATAACTTTTTTTTTTTGTTTTTAAATACTAACAGTTAGAACTTTACAACGTTAAACATATGCGGTATCAACAGTCATTTGATACAACAGAATATTCTGCGGTCAACTATAGAAAATGGTCTCTCATGAAGTTTCTATCAGCTTGAGCTGTAGCTTTTGAAGGTTTAACTTGGGCTAACAAGATTGCTCAAGGCTGGCAATCTAATGCTGGCCATTGGCAGGAGGCCTCTACTCCTCTCCATGTGAGCCTCTTCAACTGCTGCTTCAGTGACCTCACATCATGTGACAGACTGCCCTTAGAATGAGTAATCCAAAAGGAAAATTCAGAAGCTGCAATATATCATTATGACCTGGCCTTAGGATCTTCACATTGTCATACCATGTCCCAAAGGGACAGAGAAGGAGCACAGAGCCACATCCATTCAAGGCTGACTTGAACAGTAAGCATTCAGATGTTAATTTACCAGCCTGGACAGAGGAGGCACGCAATAGAGAAGGACATACACTGAAGTGACATATTCATTTGGATGAGCCTATGTGGAAGGAGAGGCTCCAGTCCAAGAGAAGCCTTCAGATCCCACAGCCCAGCTGACTCCTGATGGAAGTTCATGACAGAGTCTAAACCAAAACCACACAGATAAGCTACTACTCAACTCCTGATACAAAGAAACCACAAGAAAAAAATCATTATTATTATCTGAACCCTCAAAGTTTTAGAATGGTTCATTATATAACCTTTGGTAACTAAAAGAGGCATCACTGTACTACCTAATGAAACGCAAAGCAACCTGCTAGGAGGCCTAACATACAGAGAAGAAAACAGAAAACGTCTAACAGTCTATTATTCAAAGTAGCAAATAGCAAGGACAGAGAGTTGAAGCAAGTCTGCTCACCAATTTCAAAATCTCCACAAGTTTGTGAACATGAAGCTGGATTTTTTAAGGAAAAATATGGTTTAATAAAGTATCAAGTACAATCAATAAAGAATCTCTTCTCTTAATGATATACTGTATTAAATTCTAAGCAACCAAAAGTTAATTACTGAACCAATGATTGTAGAGAATCTTTATTTAGCTAAGTCAAAGCCCTAGGCCTGCACTCTAGGATCAATTAAACATTTTTCAAATGTTTATTGTCTTTAGGCAAGTCACAGCAGAGGATCACAAGAGCCCAATAGCTATACCTTTATGAACACATAAGATGATGCTAAGTGAAATGAACTCCAAGTTATGGAAACAATTGTTATATCACTGTTGTAACTACTTTCACCGTGCTATGTGTAACTGTAGCTTCTATCATTGATGATCTTCTTGTATCCCCTTCCTGTGGTGTACCTGTACTATCTCTGTATCTCATCTGAGTACATTGGAAAAGCTAGGAAACTGAAAGGGAATACCAAAATCGAGAGACACAGGGTAAAAAAAAATAAAGACAAACGACTACAAAAGCAATACTTGAAAAACTGTTTGGTATAAATGAACTGAACAACTCATGGGGGGAAAGGGAAAGGGGGAATGGGAGGGAGGAATGAGGGAGGAGGTAACAAACAGTGTAAGAAATGTATCCAATGCCTAACGTATGAAACTGTAACCCCTCTGTACATCAGTTTGATAATAAAAATTTTAAAAAAATTTTATTGTCTATCAACTATATGTAAAACTGTGCAAGGGATAGAGAAACTAAAATATAAGGTTAGAGCTCAAAAAAATTGATAGTTCAGCAAGAACACAAAGAAGCAGAAAGAAAGAAGGGCTCTGTGTCCAGGGTGGTATAGTCAGAGCCCAGGAAAGACACCAGAGGATCAATGGACAAGAACTACTGCAGTAAAATTTTATACTCCATCTTAAAAGGAATGGCTGACAGAAGGCTTGGCAGAAGCACATTTTAGAAGCATGCGACAAATGGGCCTTCTGGAGAACAGCTCTCCTTATCATGCACTATCTTACAAGTCAAGAAAGCTTCTCACCAGAGCAAAAGCATCTCCCAGTGAGTCTCCAGCCATAGTATTAGCTGCCAGCAAATGCTCGCTCATACAGTGCAATTCTGCACAAAGCCTTTATTAAAAAGCATTCTAGGCTGCTCCTAAAAGGAAGTGTTTGTGTGTGCATGCACGCAAATGTATGCATGTGTTTGTATACTAGTGCAAGGGTTATTTTTCCTAAAGAATGTACAAGGCCTGTCGGTATATGAGAATAGATAGAAACTAGAAGAGTAAATAAGCAATGGATGGTGAAAGATCACATGTATTAAACTAAGGACTTATATCCTAAAGATCATAGATGAACCATAAGATTGTGAAGTTCAAATACTTCCTAGAGTATAGACTTATACTACAGAAAGATACCAAGGTAAAGAATAAAAGATGGGGAGAAACTGGTAGACATGGTAATAATTCAACCACAAACATTTGTAAAAGCTTGGATACATTTAGTGACAATGAAGATGGCAAGCGATGGACTCCAAGGTAGAATTCCTGGAACAAAGAACTACTTTGATAACAAGGTGAAGAAAAGGAAATCACAGCAGCAGCATAGGTGAATCATGAAGAATGATGTGAAAGAAAAAAAAGGTCATTTATAAGTGTGTTGTATTTTCAATACATCTAAATAAAGGTCAGTGTGTTATAAAAACATGAAAAGATGAAAAAATAAACAGTAGATAAGGAGAGAAAAAAGCCAGGGGCCAGATAGCTTAAAGCCTTGTAAGTAAGAATGGAGGTGTCCTACTGTGCCCCAGTTTTTGTGGGACTGACCATTTTCGCAGACACAAGGTTTTCAATGCTAAAACTAGAAAAGCCACGGGAAAAGCAGGATAGGTGTGTCACTCTAGTCATAGTAAGGATTTAAGTTTCATTCTGAGTCTATGATTTTGAGAACAAGTGATATATTATTATTCCAGGCTACACTGAGAAGGTAGTAAGAACGGAAGCGAGAAGATGACACAGAAAATGAAGACAAAAAAAGACGGCCTAGAGTACAATATATAAAACTACCAGCATTAAAGAAGTAAGATCCTAAAAGATACTAAACATAAAAAGGTCTAAAATAGACCTCTCAGTGGATCACAATAGCTCAAAAGCTATATATGTGTGATCATATAAGACAAGGATAAGAAAACTCTATTGTTGATGTTATATTTCAAGTTCTAGGTGAATTTCCTTTGGCATATGCCACGTGGCTACTGTATATGTTTTTGGTACACTAGGTATTGTATATATGCCTACCTGAGCTAGGGAAGGGAAAGAAAAATGAGGGTGTAAGATATCACAAGAAATGCACACACTGCCCTATTATGTAACTGTACCCCTTTTGCACAATACCTTGTCAAAAAATTTAATTAATAAATTTTTAAAAAGTGCAATGAGTTCTAACACAAAGAAAAGGAAAGAAAGGGAGGGAGGGAGGGACGGAGTTTCAAATCCAGAGTTTCCTCTGGATTTGTCAGTATCCTCTAACTGCAAATCCCAAGCTTCATTCTCTCTGGAAAAAAAAAAAAGTAAGATCCTTTAAAAGAGATGAAGAAAAAGTAATGGTCATGGATATAGAAGGAAAAAGATGTCATGAAATCCAATGCATTATAGATGTGATAAGGGAGAGGTTATCATTAAGATTCCCAGAAGTCAAGTAACACAAGAACTAAAATGTCCAGGAGATTTGGTAATTAAGATAGCACTGGTCTCTAAGGCCACTGAACTGTTTGGTGGCAAATCTTGAAGACTGCAAAGTTTTGCAGTAAATGTATAAAGGGAAAACAGAAATACCAAGTTTGGAGTTAAAGGAAAAGGAAGGGGACAGCAACAGACATAGGGTAAAGCATTAATAAGATAGTCTTGTACAACTGCAATCCTGAAGATTTTAGGCTAAAAGGAACCACATGTAAAGAAAAGGGGAAAAAGTAACAAATCATGGAAAAAGAGTTATTAAAGTGGGAGAAAAGTTAAAGCAAGTTCTAATCAGTTGACTTTCATTTTCTCTGTGGGAAGTGAGGAGGCCTTATTGAAGGAAGAAGGATTAAGGGTGCTAGCAGTATTCAAAAGTTGAACAGACACACTTGGAGCAGCAACCACAGGGAATGGAAAAGAGAGATAGCCAGGGCTACAAAGTATATAAGCAACTCTAAAGAAATCATTCCTACTGCTGGAGACTACAAATGAGAAGTGCTATCAAGTCCAAAGTTCCTACTATATTGTTTCCTCGGATTACTTTTTCAAAGCTAATATAATAGTAGAAATCATGACAAACTGATCTGAGATTGACCATAGGACATGATTTTGAATATTTAATAGTCAAGGAAATAAATAAAGGAAAAGAAAAAAGAATTAAGTGAATATACTAACTCAATTGGCAGACCTAGCGGGATGAAAGGAGTAAAACTGCTGTTAAAGTAGGAAGTTGTCAGTAAAATTAAGATTGTAGAGATAAAAAAATTCCAGGTGACTATATGGTCCAGGTAGAGTTGTGGCTATGAATGGCTGGGGAAGAAAAAGTAAGGGTAATTATCAACAAATCAAGGGAAAAAGTAGTATTTCACTAAGTCTACTCATTAAGTCAAAGATGGCATTGTGAAAAACCAGTACAAATCCAACCAGGTTCTCATTCTTATGAGAGCCATAAGAATGATCATTATCTCTTCCCTCTTCAACAACATCAAAGATCCCAACACTCATGTGGTTAAGGACTCAGATCTAGTCTGCCTGAGTCCTCTTCCCAAAATGCCTGGACAGCTAAATGTGAGGGCTGTTCCACACCATGATATAATTTTCTCCCATTGATGCCAGAAAAGATAGATGTATATTTTTATGCATGAACCAAAAAGTTTATATGTCCTTAAAATAACCACATTGAAGAAAACTCTGTTATAGGTAGTGGACTAATACTATCTACCAAATTTCCATCACTGAATGGCTCTTGGGATCAGTGATACCATTACGGATAGCCAGGAACAATAGTGCCTCCACTCATGTTAACATAGGCAAATCCCCGTAGCAACAAGTGCCCAGCAATGTATTACAGTAGACAAAATAAACAACTTCCAGATTTAAGATTTATCATACATACAAATAGAAAATCCACAAATAGCCACGCACTGGTGCCTCACACCTGTGATACTAACTACTCCAAAGGCTGATATCTGAGGACCACAGTTTGAAGCCAGCCAGGACAGGAAAGTCCATGAGACGTTTTTCTCCAACTAACTACAAAACAAAAAGGTGGAAGTAGAGCTATCCTCAGGTGGTAGAGCATTAGCCTGAGTTCAGTCCGAGTTCTAGCCCCAGAAGTGCACACACACGCACACATGCACACACGCACACACACACACACACACACACACACACACACACACACATCTATAAATAAAACACAAAATAAGAACATGCTTCTTACCGATCTGGATCCGTATTTACTCCTATAACTGGTTTAAGTCTGTCCAAGACTTTACTTGCTGCCAGAAGCATTGTACCATCACCTACAGGACATAAGACAGAGAACAATACATAATCAGACTTCCACTACAAAATCAAATTAAACATCATTTGAAAACTTGTCCTTTTGTTTCAATAATAACACTACTTCCTACTGACTGCAACAGCCCGTGCCCATCATCTTTTCTATTAACATCATACCTCTGATGATGTAATCAGACAATGTCAAGATTGAGTAAATATCTCTGTTATGGGGCTGTTCTAAGGATCTCTGGCCTTTACCTGTTAAATGTTAGTAATGCCACCTAATTTAGGTCTGACTTTGTAAAGGTGGGAACCAATACATTAATCCCAAAACCTCTCTTTTCTTTTTCAATAACATCAGCCCAAATTTATAAGCTATTTTTAGTAAGAACATACCCAACCATGTCCAGCTTTACATTATTCTCTCCAAAAACTATTGTCAAATTAAAGCTTCACAAAGATGGGTAACAATAATATAATTCAAAAAAGATATTGGGGATGGATTATGGATTCATCTAATCTCACTAAACTATCATTTTCAGTTTGTTTTTAATTTTTATGCAATTACAACTAATCTTTTGAATTATATTTGAATTTAAAAGTAAGGCTTAAATATATATACAAACATATACACATGGAACCTTACCATTTCATTCATTATCAACAAAATAAATCTGTCTGAAAACTAATCCTATTTGAAAGCTTCAAAGTAGCTAGACACCAGCATATTTGGAAATACCATGTACTGAACCACATTTCAATATCCCAACATCTTTATCTCTATAAAACAATTACCTCCTGCAGCTATGACAGCATCTGCCCATCGAACAGTCTCTTCATCATAGTCTCTCCTTTTTACTAGACGAACCTCAATTCCTTCATTACTAAAATAAAAGTTTATATGAAATTTCCACTGAAAGCACACAGAATAAGATTATGTTTACTGAAAGACAGATTATTAAAACAGATATAAAACAAATTTATGTGACATTAATTTAGGTATAGCTTTGTAAAGTTAGCTTCATTTTCATTTAATTGCAACAGCCAATTAACTGGAGGCATATGAATAAACCAAAAGTTAGTAAATACCCAAATTTCCATGTGATTTAAACAGTTTTATAACCACAAACAAATAGCAATATTGACTGACTAGAATTTCATTTTATTTTTTCCTATGCCTTTCAATCCTAAAATGTATTAACACAAAATGGTTCAGAAGATTAGCATTATATAATGTATATTATAAAATCAAATAGCAATTTCTAACTCAACAAATATTGAGTGGCAGACAATGAAACAGTGAGTACAATACTTTGTAATTTGTATGTTCTTTTATTTGTCTTGAATATACACGTACTTATTTGATGACTGCACTTAGTCACAAATTAACTGAAGTTTCTATAATGCCAATTTTTATACAAAGAATATTATAATGGAACTCAATATGATTTTTCTATCTTGTTTTAAAAAGTAAACAATACAAAAAGTAAAAAATAAGCATAAAACATACAGTTGGAGCCTGTTGTGTATTCAATTAACTGTTTGCAGAAAAAGCACTTCAAAACTGAAAATAGGGGGCTCAAAATGTGGCCTAGTGGTAGAGTACTTGCTTAGCATATATGAAGCCCTGGGTTCGATTCCTCATCAACACATATACAGAAAAAGCCCAAAGTGGCACTGTGGCTCAATGTGTAGAATGCTAGTCTTGAGCAAAAAGAAGCCACCGACAGTGCTCAGGCCCTGAGTTGAAGCCACAGGCCTGGAAAAATAAATAAATAACAATAGCTGGGTGCCGGTGGCTCATGCCTGTAATCCTGGCTACTCGGGAGGCTGAGTTCTGAGGATCACAGCCAGCCCAGGCAGGAAAGTCCTTGAGACTCTTATACCCAATAAGCCACTCAGAAAACCAGAAGTGGCACTGTGGCTCAATTGGTAGAGTGCTAGCTTTGAGCTGAAGAGCTCAGAGATAGCAAGTACCCAGGCCCAGAGTTCAAGCAGAAAATTTTGTGAAATTTTCAGAGTACAGTAGAAATTTCCTTAGAAAGCTATAAAACTATTCAATGCTGATATAATATTCTGAAACTGTTTTAATAATGACAATCTTTAAACATTAGCTACTGAAACTAAATAAAATGGAAAGTCTTGAATATAAAAGCCCACCCAAGACAGTATCCCACTATCCCCCAGACTTACCGCAAACTATCGATAATATGTTCCACATTTTTGGTGTGAATATGATGTCGTTCCAGTAGTCCACTGTAGCTAGAACCTTTCAATGCAAGCTAAGTCAAAAAACAAAAATAAATAAAAATAAACATTTACTATGTGAAATATAGTCCGTTATATAAAAGCTTTGTGTATAATAGAATTTTAAAAGTAAATTTTAGTGACTACTGGTGAAGGCCTGCATTTCATATTGAATTATAAAATCTGACTTTTGAAAATCCTAATTTAGTTATAACATCAAATACAGCATTATATCTGAGTCATGTAGTCAGAGGATATGACTGTTTAAAGCTTAATGTTTTAAAACTTAAAGGTTTGAACCTTTTTCTATTTTTAATGAGCTTTCCTCACATGGCTACTTCAAAGCCAAAGATAAACTCACATCTGATATTATTAGAGGCAGTTAGATAAGCTTTGTTCCACTTGGGTCTGCTGCTCTCTCGTGTGTAGATCTATGAACTCTGTTCGGAATTTATCTACACAACCTAAACAAAGTATTGGTAAGCTCTGAAAGGATAACTTTAGATATATAGATTTCTTTCAAGAGTTATTTTACCTGATTAGAGTTACATTTGTAACTATCTTACCATGAATACTCTCCTTTTATAAACTATATGTCTTCTAAATTATCCATAAAGTAAAATGCTGAGAGTGAAACTGTGACAGTATCAGTGAACACTGAATCAAGGAGAATCATCCACTAGAAGACATGTTAGTAGAATTCAAAACAAGTTATTTCTTTACTTTTCCAAATTCTTTTACACCTTCCCACTTTATGATGAGAATCAATTTTTCAATCACTTGTCCAATATAAAATATTAAATGCATTTTTATTTTTAAACATTATTTATTGAAGTAAAATTCACTTCTAATTGAAATTTTTATTATGTATTTGACTCCTTACAGGTTAAAAAGATAACAAGATAAAAATTTAAAGAAAATTAAAATAAAACATAATCAATCTGAAAGTCTTAACCGTTAAAACCTACCTTTCTAACCTTTTTTCTATGATTAATGGTATGAAGAATAGCTTTAAACTCACCCCAGTCTAGAGAAATGTATATTCGTCAAAAGAGCTGAGAAAACATTAAACTGCTATAAAAAATTAATAGAGGTGTAAAAGCAGATCAGATGGTCCATATAATTTCTTCCTTAGGCCTCATTATATTTAAGGCAAATATCAAGAATTTTTTTAAAGGAAAGCAGTGACCACTGGATAATCCTTTATGTCCTTTAATCAACACAACTCAACTTTGAAAAATTATTCTTATAGCAGAATTCTGACTACAGATATGCCACTAAAGTTCAGGTTATTATTACTACTGCTCAGGCACAGTTTAACTGAGATGGCACTAATCACCTCTCAAAGAACACGGACCACAGGACTTCTCTACTCTTCCCTCCTACAATATCTAGCTTCCAAAATTGAAAAGAACTCTATGTGCAAATGCTAGTAACTATCCAACTGCATCCCAGCCCCCAGGGCTCAGAACAAATTTACCCAATGACCTATTAGTATCTTTTGTTGTCCAGCAAGCATCTCAAATTAATATCTTAAATACCAAGCCCTTAATTTGCTACCCTAGGACTTCCCACCATCAGTGGCTTAAGCCAAGTCTTCTGGACTTAACATCTACTTTCCCTTATTTCTGCACCCAGCCACTGAATCCTGGATCAGATCCATTAATGTAACCTCAATTTGGACTATTGCACAAGGTTCTAATCAGGAGCCCCCATTTCTGCTTTTACCCTACAGTGTAACCTCCACACCGGATCCAGAGTCCATTCCTCTCACTTTGACATAGTAGAGATGAAGTATGACCTCCCTACCAACCCTCCAGAGACCTGACTTCAGCTCCCTCCTTTTGTCTCAGTCCTTACTCGTTAGTTTAAAAGTCCTATTCTCATCAAGCTTCTTCCTGTACCCTGCTGGAATGCATCCACTGTCTGCACAATCCTGGCTCTTCTCAGCCTTGGGGAGGATGACCTCACCACGGGAACAGCACCGGTGATGGACAGTGATCTCACTTTGTTCACCAAGTACCCTCAAGGCCTAGGTACTAGATAAGAATTTGGTCAATTAATTCTGATCACAGTTGTTTTTGTTAAGGGTGTGGTTGTGCTAGGGATGTATGTTTCAAAAAAGCAGTAACAGTGCATAAGCAGATGCCAGAGAAGATAACCCAGGTAAGTGACAATGGCATGCAAAGTAAGCCATCTCTGCCTGAATCAAAACTGGACAAAGGTAGACTAAGTATAATGTTTTGTTCCAGTAACTACATTTCATGACCTCACTTTAGGAATGCATACTTTACAAAGCTAGAAATTAAGACTTGAAAATAAAAGTTTAAATGTCAAATTCTGAGAACTTCAAATATTTAAAATATTAGAATGCCTTACAACTGTATTCATATAAATATGAACTGTGTTCAAACAAATGAATTAAATGGGCACTAAAAAGTGCCAAAGACAATGAGAACAAATTCAAAAGTACAATAAAGCTATTACTACACTTTCATGATCAAATGTACTGGTTCTAACTCTCTATTTTTAAAAAAGACTTTTTAAAGAGTAGCTGGCCCTCAGATCTCAATATCATGTTCAAAATTCTGGTCTTATGCTCATAATTTTTTATTTGGACTATATAGGGATAAAGGACATAAACCTAACTAGATAAGGCTTAAATCTCATATTTGGTAATTAAAAAGCAATCAATACTTGGTTCTCAACATGCTCTAGGAAATTATGATACTTAGCAGCTAATATTATATTTAGTTCTCTAATATGGTAAAGGGGGTTGAATTTGTGGGGGAATAGATTTAAATTAAAAATGTCATTTCCCTTCATTTCCCGGTCAGAGAACCAAAAAAATAAAAAACATTTTCCATGATTGCTAGCAACACTGAAATTCCTAAAATTCCCAATCTAAACATAAAGTTCACATAGTATCTGAAAATACTTAGCACAGGAAAAGAAAGGTCACTTCATAAATTCTTATTCCCACTCAAACTTCTGATAACTTACAGCCAACATTCATTTACAGAATAAAGATTTTATGTTATTTTCTCTGAAGTCTAGCTTATTGGATGATTGGACTTCATTAATAAAGACTTGCTAAACTAGGCAGATAAGAGATGACATACGGGACTGAAAATATGGCCTAGTGGTAGAGTGCTCACCTCATATACATGAAGCCCTGGATTTGATTCCTCAGCACCACATATATAGAAAAAGCCAGAGGTGGCTCTGTGGCTCACGTGGTAGAGTACTAGCCTTAAGCAAAAAGAAGCCAGGGCCAGTGCTCAGGCCCGGAGGCCTGGGAAAAAGAAAAAAGAAAAAAAAAAGACATGCCATATATATGAAAATCACTTAAATGGCATCAATTAGAAAATCTTATATCATTATTTAACCTGTCCTCATGTTTGCATAGCTCATAAAAGCCAGTAAAAATATGTAGTAATGTCCCTGAAAATAATGACATTAAAAATCTAAAGACATACCTTAATTAAAAAATAACACTTTATGTAGATATGTATGTCTATATGTGTATATACATATTATGCATATATTATGCATGCAGGTATGTTTAATATATATGTGTACACACATACTTTTTTGGTGAAGTACTAGGGTCTGAATTATAGAATCCATCACTCCTACAGCCTACACACATGAATTTTTTTTATTTATTTATTTTTATTATTATTTTTTTTTGCCAGTCCTGGGCCTTGGACTCAGGGGCTGAACACTGTCTCTGGCTTCTTTTTGTTCAAGGCTAGCACTCTACCACTTGAGCCACAGCGCCACTTCTGGCCATTTTCTACATATGTGGTGCTGGGGAACTGAACTTGGGACTTCATATATATGAGGCAAGCACTCTTGCCACTAGGCCATATTCCCAGCCCCCACACATGAATTCTTACAAAATGTTTTACAATTAAAAAGTTAGAGAAATTTAGAATGCATTTTCAATTTAGTGTTCTACAGTAGATATTAATCTTTTGTTGAAAAATGTGTTAATTCTATACACTACAAAATAAAAAGATTATTCAATAGAATTAGGAGGGGAAACAGGTGAATCTAAAAAAAATCACCAACCATATAACCAAAAGTTTCATTACAAATATTGCCAACATCTCTTCTTACAATTCAGCCCTGAAGTGAAAACACAACCCAGTATGAAAGGAAGAAGTGCTCTATAAGGTGACAGACTCACATTTTAAGACCAGGTAATAGTCTATTTTCTAAATGGTCTACAACATGTATTACATTATCACTGAAAGTATTACTCGGCCCACATTGAATTTATTATAATTACAAATCTTTAAAACTTGTTTTACCAGTCATTGTGTTACAATTTCACACTTTACATAATTTCCATAAAACATTAATAAAAGAAGCTTTCTTATAAAAATTCAACACATAAGAAATGCACAAACATTTGAGATTATGGCAGTCTGTTATGTAAACTTACTAGGCATAATTTAAGATTGTTTAACTAAATGAATTATTTGCCAAAATTGCCTTAGAAGGGTTAGTGTGCTGAAGTAACAGCTAGAAAGTCAACTACTCACCAGTCCTCTACGCACTTCTCATGACCAGACCCAGAGCACTGACTCCTGGAGATTGCTTCAGATAGAGTTGATATTTGCCTTGGAGCATTTCTTGTCTACCTACCTCTTTCTTGAAGGCCTTGCTTTCCCTTTCTACATCTGTCTGTTTCTTTCTGTATTTTTTGTTGTTGTTGTTTACTTCCTGCCTTGCACACTAGCATTGGTTAAAGTTCCACAAAGGCCTCTCTTACCTACCAAGTATAAGCAAGTAACTCTGAAACCTATGTTAGCCCTCAAGCCTCTCGAGTTCAGGTCAAAAATTCAAGTGCCTTCCTTTAAATTATCCACAGGTCAGCCTGGTGCCTCTCACCAAAGAGATCTGAATTTTGACTATACTTTACTCCTTCAAATGTGCTCACCTGATATGTGTGTATTTATGTATATAACATATACATATGTATTTTTTGCCAGTTAATACTAGCACCATTGCCTCATTCAACAGAATAAACCTAGTTGTCATCTTTCTTTGTTTTGTTTTGTGGGGCTTGAACTTGGGTTCTGCCTAGGTGCTGTCCTTGAGCTTTTGCATTCAAGAACAGCACTCTACCACTTTGAGCCACAGCACCACTTCCAGTTTTGGGTGGTTAATTGGAGATAGTCTCAGGACTGTCCTGACTGGGTTGGCTTCAAACTGTGATCCTCAGATCTCAGCCTCCTGAGTAATTAGGATTACAGGTTTTAGCGACTAACATCTCAGCCTGCTTTAATTCTTCCCACACATTCTATCTCCACAGAGTCAAACTATGTCCTGAACAATCATGTTGCCACTGTGTAAGTTCTTGACCATAATAACTCATCTGGACTAATGAAAAGACGACTTGCCTCCAGATTTTTTAAGCTAATTCCTTTAAGACTGACTAATTCCTATTTCTATCACTAGAAGCTTTCTTCATGCTCTTCCCAAAATACTGATGTTTCAGAAAAAAAGGCACTTATCACCCTACTCCAGTGAGGAAAGATATGATAGCTGATATCTTGTATCATTCCCAGCCCACCTATATAAGCTTCAAAATACTTACTCATGAGTAATGATTTTCAAACTGCCCTTACAATGCCTTGTAAGTTGGTTAATTACAGCCAGCACTTCTATTAAATGAGAAACACGCTATACATATTAAGACTAAAATGTTTCCTATTATCCTTTATTTCAAATGTTAAATACCAAGTCTCCATGTAAAGTATTTCTGATTGTAGACCACAGGGAGAAGTTTCACTTTTTGTCACTGTAAGATAACCTACACTTGTCTTTCTAGTATTGTTTCAGATCTCAAGCTTCTGAGTAGCTAGGATTACAGGCATGAGATATCGACACCAGGCAAAATTCTTCTGCATTCTTAAACACTTCAAATATCCTAAAAATAAAGACCAAATTTCCCTTCTATTATATTGGCAAAAATGGTAAAGTTTACCAACTGCCGACAAGAATATGAAGGTTCAAGCATTTACTCAGTGCTTGTAGAAAATATTTGTGTAACTACTTTTTCTTAAAACTAGGAAAAACTACAAACTAACTGTACAAACAGTGGAATACTACAAACCAGTAAAGTATTAATATATGTGAACAGGATACATTTCAAAATCAATAATAGTAAAGCAAAAATTTAAATAAACCAAAAGGATATTTCAGCACTGGAGTGCCCTCAAAGCAATTCATTTTTTTTAATTACACAAGCAGGGTTAAATACACTCAATATGTATTGTATTTAACCTTAGTAAAGCAATCTTCTTTTGCATAATCAATGAAACTATTTTACAAAGGCTCATCTAATTTCCCACATGACACATATCTAGTGGCTTATTTTTTGTACTGGTTTATTATAAAGAAAAAAAGGTATAAAATAACTGGCACATTTGAAAATCTTTTGAAACCACACATTTCTAATACATATTACAAAGTTCACCTATAGTAAAATAAAGCAAACATACACCACTAGCTAACATATCAACTACTTTACATCAATAAACTCTTGCAGGGGCTGGGGATATAGCCTAGTGGCAAGAGTGCCTGCCTCGGATACACGAGGCCCTAGGTTCGATTCCCCAGCACCACATATACAGAAAACGGCCAGAAGCGGCGCTGTGGCTCAAGTGGCAGAGTGCTAGCCTTGAGCGGGAAGAAGCCAGGGACAGTGCTCAGGCCCAGGACTGGCCAAAAAAAATAAAAAATAAAAAATAAATAAACTCTTGCAATTATATCATATGCTTAAAAATACAAAAATAATTACAATGAAAATTATTCTATTTATAATTTCATGGTTGGCCACATGTTTAGTTTTTTACACCCTCCCCCAGATAAAGCTACACATCACAGAGGGTGAAAGAAAAAAAAAAAAGAGTTCTTGCCTAACAGTCAATGGTTCTCCAATGGTGGTATTTTAGCTGCCATGACAATCTTTGCTTTGTAAATCTATTTGGAGGCCTTTGTGGAAGGGAATATACCATAAGCCTCTATTTTCCAAGTTGTATTCTATAGAATTTAAAATGCTTTTTCTCCCCCTTCCAATCCACTGAAAGTAAAAGGCGTGGTCAAATAATAATCATCTTTTGCTTGCATTCATGTTCCTCAGGGTTATTTAAATGGAAACTCCTATATTAAGAAACCAGTTGGTAACCTGAGTTGCCAAAGCCTTCAGCTTTGCACAGCTAGTAATAAAGTCTTCACCTAGAAGAAAGCTAGTCTCTAGGCCAGGAGAGAAAAAGAACTAAATACCATCTTAAACAACACAGAAAATTGCGCCACCTTGTTAAGTAAGGCGATAAGTGTGGGAGAATGACAAGTACTATTTGCCTCCAAATCTTTAGTTTACAGTCCACAGAAGAAATCATCATAGATAAGTACTATGCAATGTATGGAGACGGTAGCACAACCTTGACTGGCAGAGGAAGTCAGGGCCACAATAAGGTAATCAAGCAGTCCTGACAGAACAGCTGAACATGATCTCTAAGGAGAAACAAGAACAAGATGGAGGACTGCACTCAAAGCAAGAGGACTGCAACTATCAAGAGCCTATGAGATGTAAATTAAATTACCTTGAAATATTATTTCAAATTACCAAGTTGTCAGACACTTAAAATTTTGAAATATTTTATAAAACTAGGTACTCTCATATAAGACGGTAAAAGCAAACAATCTCTAAGAGACAATTTGGCAATATCTATTCAAATTATGTGTGTCTTTTAGGTCATTTGTCTTATAGAGTAATTTGCACACATATGAACAATTTAAGTGTTAAGACATATGCACACATGTAACTATAGACATATATAATATTTTTAAAAAATGACAATCTCCACCAACACTGTTAAGCAGAAAGTAAAAAAGGAGAGAACAGTATGTTATAAATGAACAAAAAAAGGATGTGATAGACAAGATACTTTGCTGTTTTGATTCTTACAAATGGATTATTTAAGAAACACAAGAACCTGATAATGTTAGTATTTGTAGGAACCAAAAATAAATGACAAATGACAAGAAAATAATGTTTTTATTGAATAAATTTCTGTATCATTTATATTTTTAAACTATTTAAATGTACTACTGATGGAAGATTATGAGGAATATCTAGGAAGTTCTAAGCAGAGGAATCAAGAGCCAGATGTTTGCTTTTAGATAGATCACGCTGAAGCCTGCATCTGGAAGATCTGAGAGGAGCAAAGTTCAGTTAGAAGGGCCCAGCAGGACTCCAGATCATTCTTTAATTTGATAAATAACCACATCACACTTACTGCTCAAATCAGGTGGCAAAAAATATTACCTGCTCGAGAGCAACTTACAATATAAGCAGCACCATCTTCTTTAGGAAACAGAAGAAAAACAAAACCAAGGTACACCTCCTAAATTATTTAAGATGGAAATAAATAGGAATAATGTAAGCCAGTAATAGAGGTGTTCTTATATAAAATTATTTTATATCACTATGATTTTTTAACCCTAAGACATAAAAAGGGAACCATTCCTTACAGAGGGTAGCTTCTGAGGTTACTTAGATGGAGTAGAGGTGGGTGGAAACTGCATGTTTTGTATCTGATATTAAAAGACTTAAAACCCCTTCTGTGAAAAGTAATGCACTTCTCTGGTATCAAAATCCTTTTCAAATCAAGTTTTATTTCACATAAAGCCCTAATTTGTGACTGCCATGGATCATGATTAAATTTCCACCTCTGCCAATATCTATATCTCTTATGATAAACTGTAATAATAGCTTTATTAATCTTTCCAAGGTTATGAAACTTGAAGGTAAAATCCTTAGCTAAAAATCCACTATTCAAAAGAAGAATCAGGGGCTAGGAATATGGCTTAGTGGTAGAGTGCTTGCCTCACATGCATGAAGCCCTGGGTTCAATTCCTCAGCACTGCATAAACAGAAAAGCCAGAAGTGTGCTGTGGCTCAAATGGCAGAGCACTAGCCCTGAGCAAAAAGAAGCCAGGGACAGTGCTCAGGCCCTGAGTCCAAGCCCCAGGACTGGCGAAAAAAAAAAAATCATTGGGGAAGGGGGGAGAAGGCAAGGCTTAAAAATAAAGCAGTGTAACTAGTTGAAAGAGTTAATGAAAGTCAAAACTTTGAAGGCTGTAATTCTATTCTGCACATGCTTTGTCAACTAAAAGGATATTTAGTAGAGACTCCTTACACTTCTAAGTTGGAAAACCATAAAGCTTCAGAACATAAAATTATACTGGCACTCTGACCTTTATCTGTTATTGGTGCCTTAAGAAGTATCTTAAAGAAATGTATTTTGAATCAAAAAGCAACACCAACAACAAAATAGAATGCTTTGATACAAAACCAAGTTATAGCTATGGTGTCAGAAGGCTCAATCAACAGTTGGCCCTTTACTTGTGTGTGTGTGTGTGTGTGAGAGAGAGAGAGAAAGAGAGACAGTGGCAGAAACAGAGACAAGAGAGACAGAAAGAGAATGAGAAGGCTTTAACTTACGGGCTGGGTGCTCAAGACTAGCACTCAAGCATTTGAGCCACAGCTCCATTTTGGATGTGATGGTTTATTGGAGATAGGAATCTCCTAGACTCTCGTGGCTTCAAATAGAGATCCTCAGATCTCAGCATCCTGAATAGCTAGGATTCCTGGCAAAAGCCACTGGCTCCCGGTATTAACCATTTACTTTCAGCACACATAACTCACACATTTTAGTACATTCTACCCTAACAATATAATAAACAACATCAATGTTCATACCATTAGTATCTATATCAGAATTCTTTGGTGGGTACCTGATCACTAGTCTGGGCGTCTGGGCTGTATCTAATACTACATACTCCATTGCAAGCACTGGCTTAACATAAGCATAAAATAAAGGACACCGTGGTTCACACCTGTATTAACCGCAACTCAAGAAAAGGCAGAGATCAGAAGACATAACACTACTTAACCAGCCCAGCTAGTGAAACTCCCTCCCAATCAACAGCTAGAGGAACAGGAAAAATACTATGAAAGGCCAGCCCTTAGGCAAAAAGTAAAAAACCCTATTTGTAAAGTAACTAAAGCAAGAGAGGGCTACAAAATGATTAAAAACAAAACAAAACAAAAAAACTGGGAGGAGGAGGGTGGGAGAAAAAATGAGGGAGGAGTTAACAAGTTTGACAAGGAATGTACTCACTACCTGATGTATGTATGTAACTGTAACCCCTCTGTACATCACCTAGACCAAAAGAAACCAAAAAAAAAAAAACCTCGCCTAGCAAATGCCAATACTGCCTCATGATAATGATAATAATAATAATAATAATAATAATAATAATCCTATCAACAGAGAACTAATTCGGTAAAACTGTAATGTTATCACTAACAAAACTGTTCCAGTGCCAGGCAATTGCAAAACTACCTTCACAGTGTTGTAGTTACACTTCAAAGCTTTCTTACTCTAACATTAGGGACAAATATTTACCTATTAAGAGATTTCTCCACTCAGGGTACATTAGGTAGTTTGGTTTGTAAAGAATTATTGACTTTACCTACATTTTAAAAGTTTTTATTAGTTGCAGTCTAGTTCAGAGGTCCATGAAATTTCAAAAAAAATTCAAAACGCCAGCACTGAAAAGTACTTTGGAGACAACCTAACCCATTCCTAACATTCACATAGTGAACTGAAAAGGTGACAGTATTATACAAAAAGTACTGTCCTCACTGGCAATGTCACCCAGAGAAGTTGAAAATCACATAAGAAATTAACAACACAGAGCCACAGCCTAGAGCTCTCCTGACCTCTGACCCCCACTCTGAACATGCCAAACTGAGTGTACTGTTTCTTTTTTTTTTTTTTCTCTTTTCTGCTTGTACTACTTGGAATTGCGGGGAAGCTTCAGTGAAACTATATGAAGAACATTCTCTTGAAATGGCATTTGGCAATTTCTACAAGTTGGATCTTGAAAAATTAGAGGAGTATAAACCAAAGGACACACCCCTTTCCCAAAATAGAAACAAGTACTTTCATCTGACCTTAACATTCCCTCACTCCCAATTTCAGTCTAACACAAATTCAACTACCCTAATTTCCTGTTCAAACTGTTGATTTTTTTTTTCTAAATGCCACAAACGTTTTTCAAACACTCAGGAAAAGAAAAAGAAAACTGACACCTAGACTTCTACTTGGGCCTTCTCCAAGTCGACTTAAAATTTCATTTAGACATGCCTACCAAAACGACTGTGCTGAAGATTACACAGACTTAAAAGGTAATAGTTACACGCAACTAACTCCAAACACTTTGAGGACAGTGACAACAAGTACCCAATGCTGGATTTTTTTTTCTCGGTAAGACTGTCCTTGGCAGCATCTCCATTTCTTAATGATGGTGAGTAGTGAGATGAAATAAAAAATGTAAACAAAGAGGAAGAGGGATGATCAAATTTGGGGTTCCCCCTTCCCTTGGATTTATGTGCTTCTCCACAATTCTATTAAAGACCCCTTGTCCACAAGTGGAGCCGCTGCTCACTACAAGGTGTGTTTCACACATTCTCCCACATTACTTGCCCATTTGGGGGCCTTTCTACCTAACACTGATGCAAATCAAATTCCGTGATTTTTAGACCAACTGCAGGACCCTCGTCTGGCGCCCACATTCCAGCAAGGCAAAGGCCCCCCCTCCGCCCCCAAGGGCTTCTCGGGGCGGCCCAGGCCTCGGAGTCCTGCAGAGCACAAGGGGGGTGTGTCCCAGGCACCGACGCCCAGTTTTCTGCAGCGGGGCACAGTTCCCAGAGCCTGCGGACCTCCCACCACCGGCTGGCCTTCCTCCTGAGGGCTGGAGGTGCCGTTCACGACCAGGGGGCGAGGGCCCCCGGAGAGCCCCCCCACCAAGCGCCCCTTACTCAGTGAGGCCACCGGGCCGCTCTTCTCCCCACCGAAGGCAGATTCAGGGCGCCCCTTCCTGAAGGGAGATCTGACCTAACGCCCCAGGACCCCCAAAACGCGTGAGAGGGAGGTTCTGCAGGGGAGAGACCAGCAGTGAGGTCAGCAAGTGGGACCCAGGGGTGCCCTGGGAACTGGGGTCGCCCCCAGAGGTCTTGCTTTAGGGGGCGCATGGACCACCTCCCCCCTCATCACCGCCAAGCCCCAGCCGGGACCAGGAGCCAACGGGGGCCCGAGCCCGGACCCCCGGGCGCCCCCCGCCGGGACCCACCAGCTGCTTGAGGTCCTCCTCCGAGAGCTCCGCGTAGCGGTAGCGCTGCTGCTCGAACTCGTAGCGGGTGGTCTTGGCCACCACCACCACCCGCGAGGGGCGGAAGCCGCCGTCCGCGCGGCTGCCACAGCCCGCCAGCTCGCGCGGCTGCCCGTGCCCCAGGTGCCGCCGGCCGCCGTCTCCGCCCAGCCGCGGCCGCGCGCCGGGGCCTCCCGCGCCCGAGCCCCGCAGCGCCGCCCGGCCGCCCGCCACTCGCCGACAGCTGCCCAGGAGGAAGCCCCGGTAGCAAGTCATGCTCGGCCGGGCAGCGGCCGCAGGCTGCAGCGCCGACCTCGGCTCCGCGCCGCCGGGAGTGGGCGCCGCCCGCACTGCCCGGGCCGCCCCGGCCTTTAACTTGGCGCCAGGCGCAGGGAGGTGAGGTGCGGGGACGTGCGTGGCCCGGGCCGCGAAGGGGACGTGCCCAGACGTGGACGCGGCCGGGGAAAGCGGGGTGCTGGGGAGGTGGGGAGCCCCACGCGAGGGGCAGGTGGGCGGAGTAGAGCGGGAGGCCTCGGGGTGGTGGGGTTGGTTTGTTTGTTTATGCGTTTCCATTGGAGCTTGCGCAGTGGCCGCTTCGCTGGGGCCCAATCACTCCCTCCACCAGCCGCTCCGCGAGCGCTCTTCGCCCGCCCCCTCTCCCCGCCCAATTCCGTCAACCAATCAGAGGCCGTTGCGGTTTCGGAGCCCCAGGAGCTACGAGGATTGGCTGTCGCCAGGGCGAGAGCTGGAATGCTATTTGGCATTCAAGCTGCCTCCAGAAAACCAGCTGGAACCGGTCTGAGTTGGCCCAGGGACTGTGGGCGGGGTTTTGAGCGCCTGGCGGGAAAGCAAGTGTCCACTGCTTCTTGTTCTGTGGGTTTCTTTCACTATTTCCCTGGGAACGGTCGCGTGCATTTTGTTCATGCATTTTGTTTTGTTTTTTTTGTTTTTTTTTTTTTTTTTTTTTTGGCCAGTCCTGGGCCTTGGACTCAGGGCCTGAGCACTGTCCCTGGCTTCTTCCCGCTCAAGGCTAGCACTCTGCCACTTGAGCCACGGCGCCGCTTCTGGCCGTTTTCTGTATATGTGGTGCTGGGGAATCGAACCTAGGGCCTCGTGTATCCGAGGCAGGCACTCTTGCCACTAGGCTATATCCCCAGCCCTTGTTCATGCATTTTAACCAGTGCTTACAGGAAGGGGCTGGAGCTGAGGAGACTGACTCAGGACCAACTTGTGTAGTTTTCTGGGCCTACTACAAAATGAAGATGCCACGTCTACATCAAGGAAGACATTAGGAATATCAAGATAACAGATTAAACCAAGATCAGTTTGGGACCCTTCACCTGCCTGTCTAAACTCCAAGGAGCCATCATACCAGAAGAAGACAGCTGCAGCGTCTAAAGACCTTGAAAGATAATGATTGTCTAAGTGGGAAGATAAGCTTGGCAAACTAGATAGGACAGTAAACGGTTAAAAAAGTCAGCGTTTTGGACTTTATCCTATAGGCAGTGGGGAAGGCTGTGTATGGAAGGCAGTGTTTGGCGACTATTGATCTGTCTTTGGAATGTTGGTAGACTGGGAAGGAAGAGGGGAAAGGGAGATAGTCTGAGGCTGCTGAGTAATTACAGTGATAAGGACCTGAGCCAGGAAAAGAATAACGCGATTAGAAGGAAAAGAAAATAGGAGAAAATCAAATGGCAAGGCACATCCTAGTGTTTAATCCCTCCTGTTCCTAGATCCTAGCTTTGGCACCTCTTTTTTTTTCCCCCTTTCCACTCCTGGCATTACTAGTAACCAGCTTTTGGACTTCGGGCAGATTACTTCATCCTGCTCAGATGCCTCCTCTGCAAAACAAGGTTGAACTACATTGGGAACAAGGTTCTACTGAACAGTTTATTCAGTAAGCTTTGTGGTTTCTATCTAGCAATTGTCACCATCATATATTCACTAATTTGAGTGTCTACTGTGTGACATGTGGTGCATTAGATTTATCGGGTACATATTTTTGTTTCTGACTAGGACTTGACCACTCCCTACTGTGGGAGGTAGCTCAGACATTCCCAAGGGTCAGTCCCATTTTTTTTTATATAATCATAACCTCTCACACTCCGTGATTCATTACATATTAGGGAGACATTAGAAATGACACAGATTTGAAGCTACCATAAGTGAGAGAATGTTGACCCATTTGACAGAAAAATAAATGAATAGAGAAAACTTGATTGAAATCTAAACTCTTATCTTGGTATGTATATCTTAGGCCTCTTCCTAGTTCACAGATAATAACTCAGATTTCTTGGCTCTCTGCAATTTCTAGCCAGAAACACAAGACAATGTATATTACAATATGTATCTCCCTATCTAGAAGGGATACCCCTTTGCCAACCCTTACATTGGATCCCTCTTCCACCTACATGCAAACATTGCTCCTTAAGTTATCCTCTCAGGTGTATCTTGAATTCTATTTCCAAGGTTACCAGATGATCTGATTGCAACTTCAAAGACATTTCTCACTCCTTCAGTGATTTGATCTGTCTTTAGCACTTGAAATTGCTATCACTGCTTTCTGAAATTTTTACTGTTTGCCAGCATACCAATTCCTAATAGTGTTGTTTATAGCTCTTCATCCTCATTTTGAGTTCTTTCTAAGCCTATCTGCAGGATCTAACTCCTGTCTTTTCTTTCTCTCCCTTGCTACAGCCTTCCCTTTACTCACTCTTCTGCATAATCTCATCCACTGTGTTGTAACTTGGGCTTTGAAGTTGACAAAGATCTTGATTCAAATCCCAGCTTTAGAATTGATTTGCTTTGTGGACCTTGAGCATTTGCTTAACTGTTCTGCACCTACTTCATCTATAAAATGTACTTGCTGCCTAAAATGTTAGCCCTTTCTCTTTTCATGACTTCAGCATCCAACAGCTGGAGCCCTTATATTTCTCCTGAACTTAGAATTCTTATTTCTAGCTTTCTATCAAATAATGTCTCTTGATTTTTGTACATACAACACATCAGTGAATATCAAGTTGTATTTGGGCCAGGCACCCTGCCAGGTGCTAGAGATTAAGTGATTGATAGTCTTTTTATTAGTTCTCTAGCCCTTGAGAAACCCAATCAATGTCTATAGGGTTTTATAGGACTTTGAAGAGCAGGTCTTAATTCAGCCTCAGAAGAGTTAAGGAACTTTCTACAAATGTCCTAAGCTAAGAGTTGGCTTTGTAATTAGTATCAGCAAAACTGAGAAAGGAATTATGCAGTAAAAAAAAATATATAAGCAAAAGCATAATGGCAACAAAATAACAATTCTGAATTCCTAGAAAAGTTAGAGAAAAATAGGCAATGAAAGATAAGAAAAGTAATGAAAGGTTAGACAGGAAGGATGGGGGAGAAAAAGAAAGATAGGCATGGAAAATCCCATGGAAATTGTTTTGCCCATATTTAGAAACTTGCCTTTTGGGCTGGGGTTATGGCCTAGGGGTAGAGCGCTCGCCTCGTATACATGAAGCCCTGGTGGGTTCGATTCCCCAGCACCACATAGATAGAAAATGGCCAGAAGTGGCGCTGTGGCTCAAGTGGTAGAGTGCTAGCCTTGAGCAAAAAGAAGCCAGGGACAGTGCTCAGACCCTGAGTTCAAGCCCAGGACTGGCAAAAAAAAAAAAAAAAGAAAAAAGAAACTTGCCTTTTATCCTTTATATGCTAGGAATCAATAAAAGGAGAAGATGCTGCAATTATCTTTGCAAGAATCATGAAGAACTTCTTAAAAGAAGCAAAATGGTAAATAAATATCTGAAAAGGTACTCAATCTTCTTGAACATCAGAAAAACACAAATTAAGGTCATAATAAAATAATATTTTATGTCCACTAGGTAGGTAGAAATTTAAAAATTTTAGTAATGTACTTGTTAGAAAATTATATCAAGTCTACTAGTTTAAACATTCAACAGTCAGTTCATTAATTCCTCCCATGCCACAGTTTACACATATCATCCTAGAAATTTAAGACATGTTCATGTGTTTCAGTGTTCCAGGTCTGATGTCAAAAGTTAACCTGTGTGGTAGGGTGGTAGGTCGAACTTGACTATTGCGGAAGAGGGAGCAGGAAAGCAAGCAAAGGAAGGAAGGAAGGGAGGGAGGGAGGGAGGGAGGGAGGGAGGGAGGGAGGGAGGGACGGAGGGAGGGAGGGAGGGAGGAAGGAATCCCTGACTTTCATGTACTTAAACTTTAAACTAAAAGCAAAAAATAATGTTGGTGAATTTCAAACTTTAACCCATCTATGGTGAAGCTAGTATATTTGCTAGTGAATTACTCATTGTGATCGCTACATCTAAAGCACACTTAATTGTTTTCAACAGTTTATTGGAAATAGTATATAACACTATAATATGCACAATTGAAGATTTACAGAGGCCTTAAAATGCATTCTTCAAAATTTCTAAACCCATGCCCTCCTCCTTTTTTTATGACATTCACATATTCTAAGGTTTGTATATGATATTTTCCTCTTGGAACAAAAGAATCCTTCTGCTTTACTTGTAATGGATATGGAAAGAAACATTTTTTAGAGAAAATATTTTAATAATCCATAATTCAGCTAAATAAGTCTAAAATTCTGTTGAAACAGAAGAGCTATAGATTATCTTAGTATGATGTAATTAGGTGTACTATAGGTATGCATCTAATATATTTGGGGAAATATTAAGTAAACAATGATTTTTTTAAAATTCTATGAAAATTTAAAATATAAGGTTTGACAGCCATAAGTCAGTAACTTATAAGAATGAATGTAATTGTACAAGTGATCTCTTCTCATGAAAGAGAACATATGAAATATAAATATGAAATATGTTCACATGAAAGAGAAGGAAATGAGACAAAGGACCTAAAAAAGTCAAAAGGAAGGCTAGATGAAGACATACAAGGAAAAACCATAAAACATTCAATTATCAAAATGATTAAAAGAATATTGAGCTAAATATCATGTGTCTGTTCTTTGTATATTTTTCCAAATCCAGAAATTTTTACTGCTTTCCTGATATTCTAACCCTATTTCAAATCTGTTCTCATAGGCATTTCTACATAGATCATGAATTAAACTATATTTTATCCTTTGATACATAAAAATAAGGCAAAAGACGGTCTTACAATTAATTCAACTTGGATTTTTAAAAATTGCTTATTTCCACTCTAGTGGACAAGAATGAAGACAAAAACGGACATGTCAGGAAGATAAAGATCCTCGGGGTCACATTAACAATTACGGTACATTTACAAGGTTCCCACACTGCTAAAATCTCATAAGAAAACCAGTACCATCATATCTTCTTCAAATGTCTCCCTGTCTGTGTTATGTTTGCAGTGAAATTTTTCCACTGGGATTGATTTCATCAGGGTCACTCTTCTGGACCAGAGACATGAGTTGAGAAGGGAGAGAAAAAGAGAAAGGAGACTTTCAGTTTAGGGTAAAATTATTTGTATCTTTTCCCCTCGTGCTCAAGCTTTTTTTTTCCTTTTCTCTCTGCTATTTTTTTTCTTCCTCTCTCACATTAACTTTCCTTCTATCCTCATTTTCTGAGCTAGAGTTTAATGTATAGGTAAAAGATTTTTATGATCTACATGATTTTTGTGGAAGAATGATTAGAACTTCCTAAGTAACAACCTTATAGTAAATTTTAACAGTTCAGTTATATGGAAGAGCAAAACTTTCAACAATAGTCATATTAATTAAATCATAATTAATTAAATCATTAATTAAATCATGTAAAAGAATTAATTTGATTTTAACTACTTAGTTATAAGAAGAGCAATTCTTTTACCAATACACATTAATTAAATCATAGCTTAAAAGAATTAATTTAATTCCATATGCTAAATAAGCTTTTCAGATATTAGGTGATGGTTAACTTAATAAATGAATGCATGTATAATTGCTCTTATTACTAGTAAACATAATAAAAGAGTATATCTTTTAAAAATATATTCACATGTAAGCTTAAAATATATATTCATGTGTAAGCTTTCAAATGACTATTTTCTTTTCTTTTTTTTCTTTTTTTTTTTTTTTTTTTTTTGTCAGTTCTGGGTCTTGGACTCAGGGCCTGAGCACTGTCCCTGGATTCCTTTTGCTCAAAGCTAGCTAGCACTCTGCCACTTGAGCTACAGCGCCACTTGCAGCTTTTTCTATATATATGTGGTTCTGAGGAATCGAAGCCAGGGCTTCATGTATGGGGGGAGGCAAGCACTCTACCATTAGGCCATATTCCCAGCCCCTCAAGTTACTATTTTCTTCAAAGTACCACTTTGTTTCTTCAAAGTGCCACTAAGTTGCCATTGCTCAAGACATTTTCAGAAATCATTTTGGAACCTTGAATCTCTGTCTCCTAATTTGGGAATTCTTTAGGGAAGCAACAAAAGGCATTTTGGCCAGGTGATGGTGGCTCATACCTATAATCACTGATAATTAGAAGACTGAGATCTGAGGATCAAGGTTCAAAACCAGCCTTGGAATGTGCTCTTATCTCCAGTTAACTACCCAAAGAAGAGAAGTAGCACTGTGTCTTAAATGATAAAGCTTTAACTTTGAACACAAAAGCTCAGTGAAGCTGTCTAGGTTCTGAGTTCAAATCTCAGGACTAGCACAGGAAAAAAAGTCATTTTGAAGCAATGATGAGATTGAAAGTGAAATTTGTTCATAAGTAGAGGGGCTAAATTTTAACATCATTCATGAAGTACCTCTAAAGCAGATCTCAAAAGAAGAGTATCAAAATTTTGTTCCAAAATTCTGTTGTTAAAATTTACTGTGTGTATCACAGTTATGAAAGTTAAAAAGACTCTTTTTACAATATGTGATAAACTTGTTTTCAAAAGGTTCTTACATAACCACACCTACTATAATATTAATGACAAATTAATCACATAAAGCAAAGGAAAAGTTAACATATTTGGCCTTTTATACTTAATTTTTGAATACATAGATAATGTCATATTTTGTTTATTATTCAACAATTATGCATTAGCCAACAATGCAATGGATACAGCCCAAGAACAGATACTTTTGTAAAGGCATTCACAGTTGAATATGTAAGTACATGTTATAGTACTTGGAAATCAAAAAGCTAAATGAATATATATAAATTTCTCAGACAATGAACATGTTTTAATGAAATCATGCGATTAAAGTATAAACAAATTTCTTAATATTAACTAAATTACTAGTTTTGACCAATGTATGACTGGAAATAATTTTATCTAGATATTTATCAAATCCAAAATTTCTAATATTAAGTATTACATCCATCAATGTAATGAAGTCCAAATTAGTTATCAAATCCTAGCCTAAGGTGTTTGTGTTTTCAGGAAAACGATGCATTTTGAACCTCTAAGGCCTATTTCTTAAATTCTGTAATTTTTTTCACCATAATCAAGATGTAGCACATCAGAGGAAAATTTTTATTGCAACAAATTATATTCCTTCAGTTTTACTCTAAAAACTCTCCAAGGAATGAATAGGATCTTCTCAGTTAGTTAGCATGGGTTGGCATTTCCGTAGATTAACCAATCTTTATGCAGATGTTGTCATGTTTATAGTAGGTAGTGCTCATGAACAGGCAACTGACTGTCTGTGGGTCCACCTAGAAGGATCTGAGACATAAATTTAAAATATTTCATTACACAATACTATATTTAGAGTAGATTTAATATAAAAAACAATTGAACATGATTGACTTACTGGCTAGGAAATGAAAGATATAGAATGTGCACGCAAATACTGCTAATTGTTTTAAACATAGTATTTTCAGATAATTAAAATGCTTCTTAATTTGTGGACAACAAAGTTCAAACAATTAGACTTTTTATAGCTCCCATAACATGATGGCATTTGCTTGCAAATGGAAAAAGATATCTTGGAATAGGGGGAAATGGCAGGGAAAGAAGTCATATGATTGGACTTTGCTTTGTATCACCTCCATTGCTTCACATTAAGATCGTTGCATATCAACCCAGGTCCATTTCCAACAACAGAAGAGAAGAGAATATAAGTTCCAAAAGCACGTCTCATTGGTCACTAAGAGTATTTTTACATTTAATTCCTATACTAGCCTGATATTTTTAATGAGTACCCACTCATTTTCTGACACTCTATTTTATTGTTGACGATATAAACATAGTAACATAAAAGACAATTTTATTTTTTCATTTCATATTTTTCAGAGAATAAACCATTTTCTGACTAGATTTGTTAGAGGTAGCAAAACAATCATACTTCCTTAGGTCGGTAGCTCACTGAATCAACCATACTAATGATTGTAATTTTCATATACTGTAGAATATATTCGCATATATTGCAGAACAGGCACTATTTCGTGCAGTTCTTTTTTCTGTGGGTGTTGAGATTTGGACTTACCTGATCAGATTCTCTGCCACTTGAGCCACAGCACCAGGCATTTCATCCAGTTTTATACATATTCTTTGATAAATTCTTAAATTATATATAATTAAGAGTTTAAAATAATAGCTGGACATCTGTACATTACACATCTGTAATCCTAGTTACACAGAAGGCTGAGACTTGGAGGATTATGGTTCAAAGCCAGCCTGGGTAGAAATATCAAGACCCTGATCTCAAATTAAACAGTTAAAAGCTGGATTAGAGGGGCTGGGGATATAGCCTAGTGGCAAGAGTGCCTGCCTCGGATACACGAGGCCCTAGGTTCGATTCCCGAGCACCACATATACAGAAAACGGCCAGAAGGGGTGCTGTGGCTCAAGTGGCAGAGTGCTAGCCTTGAGCAAAAAGGAAGCCAGGGACAGTGCTCAGACCCTGAGTCCAAGGCCCAGGACTGGCCAAAAAATAAAAAAGCTGGATTAGAGGGGTAACTCAAGTGGTAAGATACTAACCAAAAGGAAAAAAAGCCAAATGAGAGCTCAAGTTCCTGAGTTTAAGCCATGAATCCAACACACGCTCGTGAGTGCACGCACACACACACACACACACACACACACACACACACACAAATTACGAAGGATTAAAAATTGAAAACCACATATCACTATACCACATTTTTATATTACTGAGCCCTCTGTAGAACATAATTCAGGACTATGAGAAATTATTGCTGAAAATACTTGGATAATTATATTAGAATAGCATCTGTAGAATAACATCTGTATAACAAAGTTGAGCTTACTAGCTCTTTGACAATGTTTCTTTGTTTTCCAAAATTAAGGATGAATATCACTTTCAAATCTATATATCAGGACAAGCACTGAAGCCTTAAAAAAAATCCATTCAATCTATTTACTACTGGTTCTATTTTAAACTTAGTTGATTGATAAATTCTGACACAAAAAAATAAAAAATATGAAAATGCTGTGTAATAACCAGCAGTGGGTTTTTTTTTTTTGCCCTGAAAGGCAGAACATATGCAATCTAGTTATCACTATAAGCAGCCAAATTCCAAAAGGGAAATAATCAAAATTGTCAGAATTTCAAGCCAAATTTATCTGGAGGTCCATATATCTATTTCCAATTCTTCTTGTTATAGCCAATAAAAGAATGGGAGCACATGAAGAGAAATATAAGTGTTTAGTTTTAGGGTAGCAACATAATACTTTACATTGTCACTGTAGTCTTTGTAATGTATAGGCAACTGTCATGTAGGCAGCAACACAATGAGGTTGAGCTGGTAAAATACTAATGAAGACCAGTGATTCCAACCTACTCTTCAGAGCCAAACTTCCAGGGTTCTAAACCACAACACACTTTGAAGAGATTAGTTTCAATTTTTAAATTCATTTTAATATATTAAAATGGTGCTCAAGATTTATTTTTTAAACTTCTGAGCTAACCAAAAAAAAATATTTACCTGATTCTTTTTCAGTGACTTGAATGAAATCCTCCTCTTCCTCATCACAGCTCTCGCAGTTGAACTGTTGGAGAGCTGTTTCTGGCAGGCTCTCAGCTTGACTGACATCCTTGTGCTTATGAAAGCTTCGAAGGGCAACCAGGCGATGATGGATTGCTGCGTATAGACATCCTGTGTCTTTGGCACTGGCCTTTACGAGGCAAATTAGATTATTAAGAATATACATCACTTATTTACATTAGCCACATTTTACAGATTTGGGGGAGGACTGGGGATCAAACCCAGAAAGTTATACTTTCTAGGCAAGCACTTTGCCACTGAGCTACATCCAACCACACATTTTACAGATTTTTTTTTTTTTTTTTTTTTTTTTGCCTGGGCCTTGGACTCAGGGCCTGAGCACTGTCCCTGGCTTCTTTTTGCTCAAGGCTAGCACTCTGCCACTTGAGCCACAGCACCACTTCTGGCCATTTTCTATATATGTGTTGCTGGGGAATTGAACCCAGGGCTCTTGCCACTAGGCCATATTCCCAGCCCATATTTTTAATCTACCACTATTAATAAGGAAGGAGTTATATGACATAGTACACAATTGTATATAATTATACAATACAACATAATTATGAGTGCTAACAGACTTACCAATTAATTTTTGGAATAAATTCCACCCTACAGCAAATAAATTATGAGGCCTCAAGTTCAGAAAGTAAAATTTTTAATTAAGGTACTTACTTGACCTTAAATAATTTAAGTATTAAGACCTTCTTCTCCCACTATTTGACACTATAGACATTTGAAAGATTGGAGGAAAAACATCTTTAATTCCCTTCCCATCACTTTGCTTACACATTCCTCCAAGACGCATAGCAGACTTCATTAAAGCAATCTAGGAGACTGGCCACTAATACATTAGATGTGCTTTCTGTGCTGTTTTTGTGATTGCTATTAATATAAAAATGATGGTAACAATAACCAAAATTGGTATGACATTAACTGTTATGTTCTTTTTTTATTCTATCATTACAACAATGATGTGATATATTTATCTCATTTTTATTCTCAAAAGCAGATAACACAAGCATTCAATATATTCATTTTTTCTTCCCTTTATAAGTGATAAAATTATGGCAAAAAAATGGAAAAGAAAGCCCAATGCATTGGCACAGATCTGTAATCCCAGCTACTTACAAAGGAGTGATGAGGAGCAGTTTGAAGTCAGCCTAAGCAAAAACTTAGCAAGACTTCATCTCAATAAACTGGATGTGAAGACTCATGCCTGTAATCTCAACTATTCAAAGGGCACAAATGTGGGATCTCAATTTGAAGCTGGACTTGGGCTAAAAACATAAACCCTATCCAAAAAATAAAGCAAAAAAAAAGTTGCATGTATTGCTTAAGTAGTAGAGTACCTGCCTACTAAGAGTGAAACCTTGAGTTCAAACTCTAATACAGAATAGAGGAAAGAAGGAAAGGAAGAAGGAAGCAAGAAAGAGGAAGACAAAGACAAAGAGGGAAGAAGGAAGGAAGGAAGGAAAGAAGGAAGAAAGGAAGGAAGGAAGGAAGGAAGGAAGGAAGGAAGGAAGAAAGGAAGGAAGGAAGGAAAGAAGGAAAGAAAGGCAAAGAAAGAAAGAAAATAATAAGAATAATTTGTCTATGAGTTACAGGTGCTCAGCAAATTGTTGGTACTTGAGTCCAGAATTTTGCCTTGTAGTCACTAGGTTAAATTATAATACATAATAAAATAGAACTCTTTCATCTATTAAAAGAATTTTTTAAGGAATAAACAATTGATGGCAAGAAAATACTCGTTCACATTTAGTGTTTTACAATCGTAGCCACTTAATCTTAAAGCTTGAAGCCTGTTTTACCATAACCTTCCTTTCTGCACATGTGTAAACCAGTTAAAGAAAGGCCAAGTAACTTGCCTGAAGCTCATAAATGCAGTATGCCACAAATGTACAAAAATACATTTACATTTTGTCCAATATTTGCATATACAAAATGAAGCATCTTTGGGGGATGGAATCTGTGCCTACACATAAAATTCATTTATGTTTCACATATGCCTTCCATATGTAGACTGGAAATAACGTTATATTTTTGCCCTTTTTTCTGCCACTTTTAGATTTATGACTATTTTGTCTGTAATTTGTCACATATGATCAACTGTTAATGTTCCATTATGGCGACCTGTTGAGGCTCACAAAGTTTTGGAGTTTGGAGCATTCTGCTTTTCAAATTTTTAAATCAAGGATGTTCAATTTACATAGTATAAGAGCAATATGGCAAAAGAACCCATATTTTAGGGTGGACTTTTGAGTGATATACAGTGTTACACTTGGCAGTGTACTTTCTTTTATATAATAAAACATTTGTTTTTGTTTTTAATCACTGGGCACACACCCAACAGCTTTCTCCATTACTCTGTGAAGGCCTATTGACTTGTGTTGCCACTTTCTGCCTGAATCATTTGGGTACTGGGTCTCCTCCAGTCTTCTGGGTCTCAGCCCACGGGGAAAACCCAGCTTTTACAGGGAGAGGAGCTCTGTTGTTGGTAGCTCTCTTGTGTTGAGATCGTATATTTGAGGTCAGGCATTCCTGCTGCTGGGAACGGCTACATTGTGCTCCCATCCTGTTACCTTGGAGATTTACCCATGTTCAGAATTGGAATTTGCTGTTGGACCGGTTGTTAGAACTTGCTAGCTCTGGGTTTTTCCATTCCTCGCTGATTCCTTTCCAGGGTACGGAAAGCTTTCTGTCTCTCAGTCTGCAGTGTTAGCATCAAGCTTCAGGTTCTGCTGACTTCCTCCTAGGAGTTATTCCTGATGATATGGTCACTCGGGTGACTTAGTAAGGTGGTTGACAGAATTTCAATAGTAAAGAAAAGGGTAGATGGCATATGTCACACACATGTCCTGGAATGGGTAAGAATTGACTACTTTAGACTTAGGTGTTGATTTTCTAATTCCATACATATTGAGGTCTTAGAGGATAAGCAACCACAGTGATTGACCAGTACAGATTATAATAAGAAAATAAGAACAAAAGTCAAATGAGGAATTGCAGAGCTCTGTTAGTGCATTTGTAAGATAATTTGGCATCATTGCAATATTTCACTTACTTGAATTAAAAATACTTTGATCTTATAGTCTTCTAAATCCGTAGCTGTTATTTGCAAATTTCTGTGGTTTGCTCTTTGAATCTTCATTTGAGCCCAGAGTTTGCTATTGAGGATCAGCCGTAGACTACCTTGATTACGCATAACTATAGCAGAAAAGCAAATGTGTTAGTTAGATCATAGCTCCTGATTCCCTAGCCTGCCAAAAATTTTTAAAAATTACTATTTTTAAAAGCAAAGTAAATCTTGTTGCTTCGTCTATACTGGGTTTTCATTATTAACTGTATTTTGACTAAATTATAATTTGTTCTTCAAATTGTATTTGGGCTTTGTGAAGCAGAGTATTTTCAGCTTACATACAAGAATTTGATTTTTCTAGTATGTCTCAATACTTTCAAACTCCTTTTAAGCTCTAGTGGCTTAAAAATATCTATCCAAGAATTGTTTACATTGGAGAAAACAGAAGTAAAACCCTAAGTGTCAAAAACTGGAATGAATAAAGTACAGATTTAAAGAGATTATTATGAACCTATTAAGAATACTGAAGAAGGCCATGCATAATAGCTTGCACATCTAATCCTAGCTACTCACGAGCTAGCGATGAAGAGAATCAGCTTGAAGCCAGTCTGAGAAAAAAAAAAATGTTTGTGAGAACCCCATCTCAACAGAAAAAGAAGAAAGAAAGCTAAGCATGGCAGTACATGCTCCTCATCTCAGCTACAGCGGAAAGCATAAAATAAAAGAATCACGGTCCAGGCTTGCAAAAAATAAGACCTTATCTCATAAATACCCAGAGCAAATAGAGCTAGAGGCACCATGCAAGCCATGAGAACTTTCTTAGCAAGTGCAAACCCCAATGGACACCAATAAATAAATAAAGAAAGTTACATTGGTGTGGAGATGTGATCATGGTATACAAAGTAAATGAAAATGTCATATCGTAATGCAGTGGAACACCATGAATCACAAATGTGTGGTTCATGTATACACATACATGTGGGGAGAGCAGAATCATAATTAACAGACACTATCACAGGATGATAGGCTTTTCAGTACTTTTCCTTTTCTTTTCCAACCACCTTTATTTTCTGATTTCTGCAGTGAAAATATATTGTCTACATAACAAGAAAAACTGTTGTGGAGTTTTATTTTGCTTTATTTTTTGTTTTGTTTTGTTTTAGATTTTGGCAGGCAGTAGAGTTCAACCCACAGTAGAGAATGACTTGTACTGCCTTGGTAATACTTAAGAAACCTGATTGTCAGTTATACAATGGAAAACACTGTTCCTGTTCTTTTGGTCTGCATATATTCCATTCCCGTTTCTTGAGCTTACTCTCAATAAATACTCATGCACTTGGATGTCACTTCTACTTGTACTCTACTCTAAAGAAAACCCAAGAAGGACTGGCAAAAACCAGTCCGACACCCACCTCTCTACCCAGGCTCAGTCTCAGTTTGGGCTCCCGAACAAAGCCCAGCATCTTTTTGGATGACAAACTGTGGAATTTTCCAGTGAGACTAACTCCAGCTTCTGATGGTCCTGTTTGCAGGATTCAATAATCCCACACCAGTTTCCTTAGAAACTGGCCCTCCATCTCAACCCCCACACCATGTTTGGAAAACAAAGGATAAATTATAGGACAGCTATTTTGTTTTCCAAGGACTTTACATTTTACAAAATGATTTGCTTCACTAATAATGAGATGACTATATAGTTATGTGCTGGGCTCTGGAATCTTATTGAGTTCTCATAATCACTCAAAAAGCTATAAACAGAAAGTTTCCTCCCTTAAAACTGATGTCATTAGTGCAGAGAGAGGAAAGTCACCTATCCCAGGTTACCAGTCAGTGATTGAGTCATTACTAGAGCCCATGAAGTCTGACGTGTGGACTACTATGATATGGGACGCTTCCGAGAGTATGTTAGGAAAAACACTGTTTCAGCAATCATTTATTGGTATGCTTTATAACCCGACTTCAAGAAGTGTATAAGTGTACACACCGCTTCACCTTTTACCCTGGCAAATCCTTTACAAAAGGGGTCCTTACTCAGTCTTGACTGAAATGTTCCGCAATCACTGCTTGCTGTGTCATTCAGTCTCAGAGTTCCTCTGCCCCTTTCTGTCCATGATTGTGTTGTTTTGTTGAATATAAAAATCTTGCAGTTGATCTAAATGATAATTTTTAAATGTCAAACATACATAATCCTCTTTAGAATAAACTATTCCTTGTGTTCTAATATCTGATCTAGTGTCTGAGCATTTATCAGAATGATCTATAAACCAGCTTTTGAATACTTTTTTTTTTTTGCCAGTTCTGGGGCTTGAACTCAGGGCCTGAGCACTGTCCCTGGCTTCTTTTTTTGCTCAAGGCTAGCACTCTGTGAACTTGAGCCACAGTGCCACTTCTGGCCATTTTCTATATATGTGGTGCTGAGGAATTGAACCCAGAGCTTCATGTATACGAGGCAAGCGCTCCTGCCATTAGGCCCTATTCCCAGCCCCCAGCTTTTGAAATTTAACTTTTAAAAATAGACCATGTTTGAGTAGCTCAAATATACACACATACACACACACACACACACACACACACACACACACACACACACACACATTAGGTTCCTCGGGCCTTTTTCCCATCTGTCACTTTCTACCTGTAATAACAGATAACCACCATTGTTATATCTTCATTATTCTTCCAGAGACATTTGTTTGTAGGCTTATGCATACCAGTACCAGTATGTACTCCATTTTTTTCTAAAATGGTGCAATACCATGCACAAGTACTGGGTTGGGTTTTTTTTTCAATTACTATATCTCTACATACACCAACTTTTGCATTCAACTTCATACTATTTGATAGGTATAATGGAATTCAAAAGTAAAGGAATCAGGAAGTATTTGCTTACTTTAAAATTTGCAATGACAGGGGCTGGGGATATGGCCTAGTGGCAAGAGTGCTTACCTCGCATACATGAGGCCCTGGGTTCAATTCCCCAGCACCACATATACAGAAAATGGCCAGAAGTGGCACTGTGGCTCAAGTGGCAGAGTGCTAGCCTTGAGCAAAAACAAGCCAGGGACAGTGCTCAGGCCCTGAGTCCAAGGCCCAGGACTGGCCAAAAAAAAAAAAAAAATTGCAATGACAACATAAAAACTTGGAGAACTGTGACATGAAGCCCGGGGGACCCCTCCTGCGTCTAGCAATGATCAGAGGCTCCCAAACACAGAAGAATTACTAGTGGGTCTGAAGTTAATCTAATCCATTCTTATTTAGAATAAAAGCATCCTTAGATCTTAGAGGAAATGAGGAGAAATGGAGAGCATTTGGGAGGAATGCAGATGGAGAAAAGGGTAAGTGCAATTCCCACCTTACTGAAACATAACAAGTGTATAAGATCTGATCCTGAGCCCACTCATGACTCAGCTGTGTTAGTATGGAGTAGGTCCAAAAAGTTCTTGATTTATGCATTTAAAATTTTTTAAATATTATTAAAAGGAAATGAATATTAAACTTTACATTTTAAATTCTTGTCTTACACAGACATTAAGACATGAACATTTAAAAACCTTCAGTATGAAAAGAATAGCACTGCCAGGAATTGGTGGTCTTGCCTGTAATCCTAGCTACTTAGGAGGCCAAGATCGGAGAATCGAGGTTCAAAGCTAGCCCAGGCAGGAAAGTCTGTGAGACTCGTATCTCCAATTAACCATCAGAAAACAGGAAGTGTCGATGTGGCTCTAGTGGTAGAGTGCTAGTCTTGAGCTGAAGAGCCCAGGGACAGCACCCAGGCCCAGAGTTCAAGCCCCATGATCGATAAAAAAGAAAAAAGAAAAAGAAAAGAATAGAACTGCTTATTAAAGCAGGTATGAAAAAGATAAAATGTACGTCTGAAGATGTGATCCTAGCAATGTCAGTACTTGGAAGACTGAGACAGGGGGATTAAGAGTTTGAGGGCAGCCTCATAGTTGAGACCCTGCCTTATAAAAAGAGAAGAAAATAGAAAGGAAAGAAGAAAGGGAGGGAGGGAGGGAGGGAGGGAGGGAGGGAGGGAGGGAGGGAGGGAGGGAGGGAAGGAGGGAGGGAGGGAGGGAGGGGAAAAATAAAAGAAAAATATGGAAAATAAAACAAAAAAGAAAAAGAATAAAACAGTGTGTATCCAGCAGCCTGAGTGTATACACACACACACACACACACACACACACACATACACATACACATACACACTCAGGAAAATAACAAAATGTTGGTTTGAGCTTTGGGTTGCCAACATGTTTATTGAAGCAACACAGTCTTCATGAAAAGGATAATATTTTTATGATGTCCCTGCTGATGTTAATTTTATTCCTTGTATATATTACCAGAAAAGCCATAGATGATGTACAAACCTTTAACACATTATGTTCTGCTTCCTCTCCCGTTATAACATTAACTTTCTCCAGTAAGTATTTTTGTGATAGTTGGGAAGAGAAAACAGCAGCGGACTCAATTAGGGATGCATTTTTCATAGAATCTGTTCCTAAGAGAAAATAGAGGTAAATAAAAGGCCCTACTTTCTCTAATGTGGAAAGTTATTTTTGCCCTTATTAACATATGCATTCTTATCTATTAACAATAAAACAACTTGAGTTTGGGTCAGATTTCCTTATCAACTTCCCACAGCATTAAGAAGTCAAAAGTCTAAAGAGTAGTATGTCTTATAATATAATGAAAGTCTTATAATATCAAGTATGTTTAATTATTTACCAAAAAAAGAAAGCCCATGGGGTTTTAGAGGTTTTTTTTTTTTTTAATTTTACAAGTATCAAATAAGTGGTACGATAAACAGGAGTAACAAGTAAACCACATTAGATGTACAAATGAAATAATTCTTACTTGAATTGGGGGAGTTGACAGGAAATTTCAGAATGGATTTGAATGTTTTTCCCTTGTTATCTGAATCACTTTCAAGTTGAGGCTGGGTGAGTTTTTGAGTCCCCTAGGTGAGGAAAAACATATTATTTAATGTCATCCCAACATGTTTAAGTGAGCCATAAGATACTTCTGTTCTTTTACAGCACAGTGCACAAATCCAAATGCTGTGTTCTTGTTTTGGGTGGCCTTGTATTACACAGGATTGCTAAAGGGCATTGATTCTCATCTCAAAAACATAATTTTACTGCCAGCTTACATCAGAGAGGGTCTAGTCCCAGGAACAGTGTGAAAAATTCTAGTAGCACAGAAGATAGAGAGATTTCATGTTCCCACTAGACTAGACTGTTGTCTACAAAGTGAAACTATCTTCTCAACTTGGAGATGTTTCACTATTCCCAGGAATTCACTCTTGCTATACTTTGAAGGAGGGGAGAAATTATCCAGACATGCTCCCCTCCGCCACTAGATACCTTCAAGAACATATTTATGGAAAGAATCTTAGTTTTTCCCAAGGGAAATATTGCCAGTAATTGCTATATATCTGGTATCATCAAAGCCCTATGAAAAAAGACAAATTATCACCCCATTTACCACTACATATATCTTCCCGCAGAACTGAACGGATTTGAGCAATGACACTTAGGATTCGTGTTCCTATCATTCCTTTTTTTTTTTTTTTTGCCGGCCCTGGGGCTTGAGCTCAGGGTCTGGGCTCTGTCCCTGAGCTTCTTTTGCTCAAGGTTAGCACTCTACCACTGAGCCATGGTGCCACTTCTGGTTTTTTCTTTTTATGTGGTGTTGAGGAATCAAACACAGGGCTTCATGTATGCAAGGCAAGCACTCTACCACTACGCCACATTCCCAGCCCCCTATCAATCCTTCTTTAAATTCAAAATTCTTTCACATGATTTAGACATTAACATGTTTCCTGAAAACTTGTAGGGATTTGTATGGTTATTTTCACGTTAAAAAAATGAAACAACTCAGGTTCAGAAAGTTCATGGTCAGCCACTAAGCCAGGAACGCACACTGGCTCTCAAATTACAAGGCCACAAGATTGCAAGATTAGAGGAAAAATACAGATTATGTCTATTATCTCTACCATCCATAGAGATAGCTAACTGAAAGAGATGGGAGGCTCATGTCTTTTTATAAGCCAAACTTTAAATGCCCTTTGGTAATATGTACAAGTGTTAGCCATCTCAGACCAAACCTCTGTGACTTGGACTGCAGCTTATTTGAATAATTCATTGAACACTTCATTACCAGTCTCTCCATATATATATATATATATATATATATATATATATATATATTTTTTTTTTTTTTTTTTGCCAGTCCTGGGGCTTGAACTCAGGGTCTGGGCACTGTCCTTAAGCTCATTTTGCCCAAGGCTAGCACTCTATCTCTTGAGCCACAGCACTACTTTCGGCTTTTTCTGTGTATGTGGTACTGAGGAATTGAACCCAAGGCTTCCTGCATGCTAGGCAAGCACTCTACCACTAAGCCAAACTCTGATCCCTCTTCTTATAAATTAGAAGCCCCTCTAATGTACTATGTCTTTAAGTGAACATTGAGTAACTTTCAAACCTGGGTTTAGAACCACTTAACACTTTGGCCGTACCCATAGAGATTCTGACAGCAGTTGAGCATAAGTAAGACAGATCATTTTGCCTTTCCTTAGGTACCTTTGGTTTAACGCAAATCAAAGAACTAGTTATTATTTTATTTCAGTAATGATGTTATAATTATGCAGTTTCCTCTCTCCGTGGGTTCCCATCTATTTGTCCAACAACTAAGATTAGTTTCCGACAAGAATTTTTCCAGTTAAAGAAAGAAAATGTGCCCTTGAAACCAGGAAATAAAAAGTATGTTCCAATTTAATATAGCTTTTTAAAAAATTAATTTGCTTCCAGAAATTTAAAGTGACTGTCCTCTCTATAATAGAAACTATTACAAAATCTTACCAAAACCCTTTCTACCATATTTTCTCCAAAAACGAAGTCAGAACTGCATCTCTTAAAAGAAGATTTATCTTCATTCAGTTGACATCTAAGAAAAAGAATGATGCATTTGCTATTTTGAATATATAGAGTCATTTTAAATCGCAGTAGGTAAAACACATGTTCCAATAGCTTATGTAAAACATAAACATCTGCTAGCACTTATTTATCTGAAGTTAATGAGAGATGAAGGAAACCTAAGATGATATCCAAAGTATTTTCCAGCTATTACAAAATTAGCAGTAGGGGCTGGGGATATGGCCTAGTGGCAAGAGTGCTTGCCTCGTATACGTGAGGCCCTGGGTTCAGTTCCCCAGCACCACATATGCAGAAAATGGCCAGAAGTGGCGCTGTGGCTCAAGTGGCAGAGTACTAGCCTTGAGCAAAAGGAGGCCAGGGACAGTGCTCAGACCCTGAGTCCAAGCCCCAGGACTGGCCACAAAAAAAAAAAAAAAAATTAGCAGTAGGTCATCCCAAAGATCTTGTGCCCATCTCTGTGATCAGCCACAAGGGCTACCCAGGGATTTCCTTTTCCACGATAGCCTTACCCATCTTTATTCATCACTCTTCTCTGCTCCAAGTGACCAATGAGGCTTTAAAAAAAAAAAAAAAAAAAAGCAGAGACCTTTTTCTTGTCAGTTATACTTGAGCGAGCATTGTTGACATTTTTCTCTTTCCAGGATTTTATATGTTAAAGGTGTTTCACACGAAGAAAAACTCAAGAGCCTTTTTGTAGGCCAATGTGCTCCAGGTCCCAGTTGATTCCACACTGTGCAGAATAAGCAACTGCTACTCTATCTGGACAGGCCTACTCAGGTGAGTCAGTATTTGTCCACAGATAGATTTCATTTGTTGCCAGGGCTAAGAAATATCCATTTTTAATTTTGCATATTTATTCTGCTTTCCTAAATAACAGACAATACCAATACTAATTAAAAAGAAGGGGAAATGTCAAAGAACGAAAAAAAAGGACTAGTAACCAGATAATTAATTCTTAGCAAAATAACTATTTAATTAGCCAAGAACCATGGCTTATGCATGTAATCCTAGTTAGCCAAGAAGCAGATTGGGAAGATTATAATTCAATGTCAACCTGAACAAAAATGTTCACAAGTCCCCATCCTGACCAGCAATGTATGGTGGTACACACCTATCTCCTTAGCTACACAAAAAGCTGAAATCTGAAGACTGTGGTCTCAGGCAAGCCCAGAAAAAAAGATCATACGATTCCATCTCAACAGAAAAATCTGTGAGGGGTAGTATGTACCTATTATGTGGGCTACTGTACAAGAGTAATTGAGAGTAGCATAGTCCACACCCAACTGATCCAAAAAGTAAGAGCAGGGTCTCAAAATAGCCATAAGAAAAAGACTGGAGAAATAACTCAAATTGTGGAGCACCTGCTTAGCAAGCATAATGTTCTGAGATAACCCCTCGTATACACACACACACACACACACACACACACACACACACCTAGTTAAACAACAGGGAGCCAGGTGCCATTGGCTCACGCCTGTAATCCTACCTACTCAGGAGGCTGAGATCTGAGGATCATGGTTCGATACCAGCCCAGGCAGGAAAGTCTGTGAAACTATTATCTCCAATAATCACAGAAAAGCCCAAAGTTTCACTGTGGCTCAAGTTGTAGAATGCTAGCCTTGAGCAAAAGGAGCCCAGAGACAGCATGCAGGCCTAGAGTTCAAGCCCTAGTAACAGCTAAATAATTAAATTAAATTAAATTAATAGCGGAGATATTTTGAAAATCACTTTAAGCTTTTGTTCTTATAAAATGTCCTCTGAAATGGGAATCTTGGCAACTGATTCACACAATGTGAATATTATTCTCTCTTAATGGTTGTAATAAAAAGAGAAAGCAAAAATGAAAGGAAAACACTTCTATTATCTCATAACATTAAGTATCACTAATCCCCCAAATCTGAAATCTTCAAATTCTCTAAAATCTGAAGATTTTTGAGCACTGACATAATATTGCACGTAGAAGATTTCTGACTTCATGTGATGGGTCACAGTGAAAAGGAACACAGTTATTTAAAATATGATATTAAATTGCCTTTGGACTATGTGTCTGACATATGTAAAATACATATGAATTTTATGTTTAAGTTTGAGTCTCATCTCCAAGATGTGGCATGTATATTGAAATATTCCAAAATCTGAAAAACACATAATTTAAGCTGTTCCAGCCTCAAAGTTTTCCAATAGCAGATAGTCAATCTATATGAACTTACCTTATTGAGGTTGTCCCTAAAAAATGCTGGCCAGTAGACAACTGGACTGAAATTCTGGCATTTGGTAAATTTTCACTTAATAAATTGGAATTCCCCTCAGAGTTCTGAAAGGAAATTACATGCATCACAAGGTTCATTAGAGTTGTCTTACTATAAGAGTAAGGACAAGGAAATAGTTATAAATACACTGAAAGCTTACTTCGTTAAAGTATTGCCCTGAGCCCTTTAAGTACATTATATAATTTCCTCAAAACAATGCCATGTCCTCTGTATTTCTATGATCTATATTTCATAGATGAATAAACTCAAGTTAAGAACTTAAATTGCTTGTCCAAGTCACATACAAAAGAATGGAGAGGAATTTGAACACAGATCTGCCTGACTGTACACTTCAGTACAATATTCAGAAATCTCTGGGAGAAGATCCTTGCCAGCTATACATCTGATGAAGGCATAATAGCCAATATATAAGAAACTTAAAAAACAAAACTCCTGAAAATCAACCACCTAACTTATAAATAGGCAAAGGAGTGAATAAACAACTCTCAGATCAGAATAAGTAAAAAAGACCAATAAATTCTTAGAAAAGTGTTCCACTTCCCTGGCCTTAGTGGAAATGTAAATCAAAACAGCCTTGAGATTCTAATTCCATCTCATTTCAGTCAGAATAGCCATCATCAATAGTAGTTTTCACTTACGTTGCTTAAAATGGCTTTAGGTATATATTATTGAATTTATGCATAGTAATGAACAGCAATTTTTCTGATTTTCATATCCAAGCTAATAAGAAATTTAAAATTATTCTACAAAGTTTTCCTACAGATAATTTTCATCATATTTCTACATTTTATTCATTTGATCAAAACTTTCACATGATATTTTGTAGATCGTTTGTCTTTAAACATCATAAAACAGAAAATTTAATAATGGCCAGGTATATCTAATTGGGCTTTTAGTAATTAGGGAAAATATCTACTCTTATAAAGTACTTAAGAAAAAATGTTTGGGGGCTGGGGATATGGTCTAGTGGCAAGAGTGCTTGCCTTGTATACATGAAGCCCTGGGTTCAATTACCCAGCACCACATATACAGAAAATACAGAAGTGGTGCTGTGGCTCAAGTGGCAGAGTGCTAGCCTTGAGCAAAAAGAAGCCAGGGACAGTGCTCAGGCCCTGAGTCTAAGCCCCCAGACTGGCCAAAAAAAAAAAAATGTTTGAAGACTAGAGATTGAAATTTTCTTCTTTGCTTTATAATTTATGTAGATAATATGATAATGTTTTTTTAAATACACAAAGGTAGATTTATAAAGATCATGTCAAAAAAAAAGCACATCAAGAGATTATCCTTTGAGTACACGTCATTCCCAAGCCAAATACCATATCATATTTAGAAATCAGCTATTCAGCACTATTCACCATAGCCTGGAATCAGCCCAGGTGCCCCTCAATGGATGAATGGATCAAGAAAATGTGGTGAATATCTACACAATGGAATTCTACTCATCCACTAGAAAGACTGATATTGTATCATTTGCAAAGAAATAAAGGACCTGGAAAAAATTTATGCTAAGTGAAATAAATCAGGCCCAGAGAGACAAAGGTTGCATGTTTTCTCTCATATGTGGAAACTAGAATTGGTCTATAAAGATATAAGTAAATACCTTGAATGGTATGCAAGTAGACATAAAGGTATTAATTGGAATATAGTAGATTCAGAGGAGAACAGAAGCAGTCTAATTCCTTAGAAGGTGAAGTCATAGTTCAACAAAATAAAAGGGGAGTATAGACAAATGAAGAGAAGAAAGGGGGAGAATCAGTACCAAATTCAATGTGTATCCCACAAAATGAAGAAAAGTGAAGGGAGGTGTAGTTTGGGAGGCACAAATGAGAATGATGAAAGGAATAACATTAATTGAGATGCACTGTATTCACAAATTGCTTTGTCGAACGCAACTCCTTCTTGCAACTACTTAAGCATAATAAAAATATTTTTAAAGAAATTAACTATTCATACTTCTTACCTAAGACAAAGTGAATAACATTCATGTCAATACATGAAATAATTCATGTAACATACTGATGATTACTGGACTGTAATTTAATGGCAGCTTTTAAAATTAAATGAAAATTAAAATCACGTTTTACTTTGAACCACATTTTCTCGGTAGCTATGCATAATTGATGGAATTATTTTTAGAATTCCTAATGGCTTCCACAAAATCATATTCTACAAAGAAAAGGACCTGGAAACATTAAAACAAATTTAATTCTCATTTTACTACTAAAGAAAACGTTAGGTGCTTTTAGGATAAATGTAAATAGTAACAGGCTGGATTCATTCCCTTATGATTTTTCTTCCCCACTGAATCAAGCTGGCTGCTATGTTTTTTACTTCCTGTGTTTCTGGACTTCTATTAATGGGCCTACAAAACAGAGCAAATCCAACCTTTAGTTGTTTACTTGGGAACAAATGGCTAATAGTGTCAAATTCCACCTACTTACCTATGTCGCATTCTTCTATGCCTACATCTACCCATTCTATGGCTACATCTCTAGCCATAGCATAACCCCTCAGTCCATATCGGTATACCCTGAGCAAAATGAACACTTCTCCAGCAACGCTTACAGTAGCTGATTCAGACACTTCAATAGTTGGAAGGATATTCTCGTCTGTCTCTAGAGGCTGCTCAGCCCTTCCAATTGCAAGGAGAATTCCTTGCTTCTGCTCTCCAGGAAGATGGGTCTGGAGTGGACCCCTGGTGTGACCTAAACTGGCAAAGCCACGTTATGATGTTAATGAGCTAGGGACGCTGAAATCCTCCTCCGTTTTTCGATTGCTAATCCTGGTCTGCATCTACTTCTTGGCCTCCTTGATACTGTATGGGGCCAGTGTGCTGGAATATGACCTAGGGATTTCCTCTGCTGGAGACAGAGCTTTCCCATCAGGAGCGATCATAAAATGTGTTCTAGGGAATAACTTCCCAATTTAAGTACACGTGTTTTAATAAAATTACCAAGAGCTTTCTTTTACCTACTTTAGACATCCCTCAAGCCTGGTTGCATCTTCAGCAACAAAACAAACTTCAAGTCACCCTTAGTACTTTCCGTGGGCAGCCTCAAATAACCAATTGAAATCCTACCATAGGAAGGCTTCTTACCTTTGTGTTTTGTTTTGTTTTTCCTTTAGTTTCACAAGATTCTGACACATTATACAATAATGTTTGTTTTATTTTCTCACAGCTTTGAGCTTGAGGTGGCTGTAGAATAGCGGGCCTTAGAACGGGTTCAGAATGTTTCACGGGACCTTACAAAATAGAATTAAAAGATGGTTGTATTTTAATGAAACACTCCTTTCAGCCTACTTTTCAAGTGATTTATTTTCTAACTATGTTCTTGCATCATAATTAAATGAAGGGCTAATCAAGGCCAAAATTAGCCAGCAAAAGTGTTTACTACTTACTTCCTGCTTACCTTCTGCCTAAGTATTCTTTTGTCATTAGGACCTGACTTGCCAAATAGTCTTATTCTTCATGCTTTGTCATCCTGTTCTATCTCTACATATACTTCCCCCGTATCATATGTATGCATATTACAAATCTACCTGGTTAAATGTAAAAATTTTCTGCGATTCTTGAAATGCAAGATGCCTACCTTGTTCTCCACTCCTAATACCAACATTCCTTTGTACAAGAGTTGATGTCATGAAGACATTGTTTTTTCTCACTGTAAGAAAAAAATGCATTTTGAAAATGTTAAAGCTTATGTCAATTTCTTCACAACTGGGGTTTTTTAAGTCCTGTTCTGAGTGCACCAGTAGATGTCACTATTGGCACTAATTGTACTATTCCATACTCCTTAGAGGATTGGTGCTGCTCAAAATGGGATTGCCAAGTGGGTTTTGCTGCATCATTCTGTCTACTCTCGGAAAACTAAGCTACTGGCAGAAAAGGCAGTCTTCTTTGCAATCATGAAATAGTTTGATGTAAGACATTCTACAGATCATAAAATCTGCATTGGTAATAAGGCCTGTGTGTGCTCTGATGTATAACTTATGTGAGTTCTAAAACTGTTAATAAAGTCTGTATTCAATCCCCAACTTTCATTAGTGAATCTGACAGAAGTAAATATACCTACTGTGCTAGGGTTCTCTATAAGCGTACTGATAGTGTAAGACTAGCAGCTGCTACAAGTGTAGAATTTCTATACATTTTAAAGGTTGAGAATCACTACATTGATTAATAGAGATGATATAAGAATAAGAATTGCTTCTTCAAAATGTTCTGCAAAGTAGTGTAATCTAAAGAGTTACTTCTCAACTCAAATTTAGTGATTATTTTATGATTTTTATTCTTGAAAAACAACAATAAATGGACCATGTAAATTGTACTTTTTTTTTTTTTGTCATTTCCAGCAATGTTAACATTCTGTGCAACATAAAATGGAATAGAGGGGTTGGGGATATGGCCTAGAGGCAAGCATGCTTGCCTCATATACATGAAGCTCTGGGTTCGATTCCTCAGCTCCACATATACAGAAAACAGCCAGAAGTGGCGCTGTGGCTCAAGTGGCAGAATGCTAAGCCTTGAGCAAAAAGAAACCAGGGACAGTGCTCAGTGCCTGAGTCCAAGCCCCAGGACTGGCAAAAAAAAAAATGGAATGGAGCAGATTGATACCAGTGTGCTTTCTTGGTGTGTGTTTGAATTTTAATGAATTAAAGTGAATTGAAATCATGTTTTATATGTACATATATAACACTAAAAGTTACCATTTGGCTTTATGTACAGTGTAATAAGACAGAGCCCTTTGCCTTTGGCATTAGGCCATCTATTCTCTTAATGTCTGTAAAGTGTTGGTTGGGCTTAAAGGGTCTCTATTGACCTAGGAACTATCTCTTCTGTGGCTGAAAGGTCATCAGTTATGTTAGGATTATTAATAAGAATATTGGTTCATTCATTTGAAAACTCTTTAATTCTTGGATACAAGGAGACCAGTTAAAAAGAAGTAAATGCTTTTTCTTTTACTTTAGAAGCAAACTAAACTTGGAAAAGGGAGTTGGTCTCCACTACACTAAAAATACACAAGAATGGAAACCATCATTTTAATGTAGAGAAGGCACAAATCATTTCAAATTATCTTATGATACAGTAGTTTTACTCAGCAAAGCATTTTAAATTTTCAGTAAAGAGAAGTACTGTTTTAATTATTGAAAATCTCTCACAGAATGACATTCATAACATCAGAATATGAATCTAAATGTTTGAGTACTCTAGGGGTGTGGATAATACTAAATAAAACAAAGGAAGTTGCTTTTATTTTGTAAGGCTGCTTTATATATTGCCGTCATAAACATGAAGCCCTAAAAACTAAGCCATCAAAGTCAAATTTTCTACCAAAAAATAAATACACATATACTGTCTGAATTTATGAAGTTAGTATTCATACAATTCATGCAATATAATTCATGCAATAATTCTTGCATACTTTGCTAAGGTCTGTATTTGGCTTGTTGCTAAAATATTGTCATTTTCAAGTAGCTGAGAAGAAAAGCTGTGTGCTCTTGGTTACCTGGCCCAGTCGGAGGGAAGGTTGGGAGGTCAGTGAAGGATGAAGACCTCAGGCGCTTCTGAGACAAGGTTGACACTAAAAGCAGATTGCAAACTCCAGTCATTAAGGTTTTGTTTTGGTTGTTTTTGAAAAGCTTTTAGATCACCAATTTAGACAACCTTTGTATTTTTATCAAATAATTTTTTTCCAAAGGAATAACTCTAGTGAAGGATTAGAAATGAATTTCCTTTCCATTCAATTAAATAAATATTTTTTGAGTGCAGACCGTGTATAAAACACTCTTTCAGTCTGGAAAATGACGTCGGTGAGCTCATAGTGGAGGGTCAGATACATGTGTAAACTATGGAATTACAGGGCCCCAAAGCAACATGATCTAATAGGAAGGAAATCACTGGAGTGCTTATTGATGTAAGGGGCAGGAAATTAAGTTACTGATGGGCTTAGGATTCAGTGTATGACACAGTTCCTTTTAACATATAGGCACCATTTACTGAATAGATGGTTAATTTTTAAATAGCCCCTTTGAAGGTATCTTAGAAATTTTATATTCAGAGTAATCATAGACTACACTTACCTTCTTGGGATTGAGAATCTGCAGTATTCAAAGTAAAAGATGAAGACCTTACACGCTTTCTTGAGAAACCATTGCATTCTGAAAAAAAAAATGTAGTAGGAAGGAGTATTTTTTTTATTGCTCGCAATAGCAAGTTGTCATCAAGCCATGGTATACAACGATAAACACAGAACATCATTTGATACCATGTTAATTCATGAAGCGCAGTTTTGAACCTATTCACAATTATAAACCTATCAGCATATCCTGTTAGTATGAAACAAGTAGAAACATGCATCCTGAGCTTCCACAGAGAATTTTTGGGAGGGCTAAGGACAGGCAGTGGTGAATCCCAGACTCACAATCACTCGCATCAGTGTTCTCAGGGATCTACATGTCATCCTTCAATACAAATGCCCATTTACGTGTATTTTTTTTTAAAGGGCATCAAGTTTTAGTCTATGCACATGACCAAACGCCTGCACCTTCTTGTGTTCTTTGTGTAAAGATTGGTTTTGCAATACAGATTGTGAATCATTACCACGTTCTGTCATTTCACGCACGGTGTCTTCTGCGGGTCTCTGAAAGGAAACAAGGCTGTTGTAAGAATCTACTTTAAAAAAAATAAATGCTTGGAGGTTGCATTCTTGCTTAGTTTTCTTTGTGGATTATCAGGATTGTCTTATTATACAAGTAAAAGACCTGTATACGAATAAATACCAAAAAAAGAAAAAAAGATATTAAAAAATAACAGAAAAAAAGAATAAATACCAACAGCAAATGCTGGAGGGGATGCGGGGAAAGTGGAACCCTTCTCCACTGTTGGTGGAAGTGCAAATTAGTACAACCACTTTGGAGAACAGTATGGAGGTTTCTCAAAAAGCTCAGCATAGACCTACCCTATGACCCAGCCATACCACTCCTGGGCATCTATCCTGAACAGCAGGTCTCAGGATATCAAAAAGACATCTGCACTTCCATGTTTATCGCTGCACAATTCACAATAGCCAAAATATGGAAACAACCCAGATGCCCCTCTACAGATGAATGGATCCAAAAAATGTGGTATCTGTACACAATGGAATACTACAAAGCGATTAGAAATGATAAAACATTGGTATTCGCAGGGAAATGGTCAGAACTTGAACAAATAATTTTTTTTTTTTTTTTTTTTGGCCAGTCCTGGGCCTTGGACTCAGGGCCTGAGCACTGTCCCTGGCTTCTTCCCGCTCAAGGCTAGCACTCTAACACTTGAGCCACAGCGCCGCTTCTGGCCGTTTTCTGTATATGTGGTGCTGGGGAATCGAACCTAGGGCCTCGTGTATCCGAGGCAGGCACTCTTGCCACTAGGCTATATTCCCCAGCCCTTGAACAAATAATTTTGAGCAAGACAAGCCTAGAACACAGAGAACAAAGGGGCATGGTCTCCTTGATATATGACTGTTGGGGGCGGGGGGACAGTAGAGACCAGGTCTGTGAAACAAAACTTCTTGTCAAATGGTATTTCCACAGGTTTGGGTCAGCGACCTTACATTATGTATCTAAAACCAAACAACTACTAAACATAAAGAGGTCTAAAATAGACCTATCAGTGGATCACAATAGCTCAACAGCTATGTACATATGATCATATAAGACAAGGATAAGCAAACTTTATTGTTGATGTTGTATTTAAAGTTCTAGGTGAATTTCCTTTGGCATACGCCACGTGGCTACTGTATATGATTTTGGTACACTGGGTATTATATATATATATATGCCTACCTGATCTAGGGAAGGGAAAGAAAAACGAGGGTGTAAGATATCACAAGAAATGTACTCACTGCCCTATTATGTAACTGTACCCCTTTTGCACAACACCTTGTCAACAAAATTTAATTAATTAAAAAAAATACCAAGGAATAATAATAATTTAAAGTAACAATACCAGTCATCTTATTGTCTTTTAAAGCAAATGGTCTCGATGTGATGCTCAAAAAATGGAATGTCTATCAGTCCCATCTAAACAAACATTGCAGCCTAGAGTTTATTTTAGATTCATTTCTAGGTCATGTCAGTGGTGGGGAATTCATAAGAAATCAGCTTCCTTAATCTCTCCCAGTCTCTTCCTCTTTTCAGATCACTCCACATAAGCATATTATTTTAGTAAAAATCAGTGTGTTATCTATATGATCCCATTTCAGCCAAATGGCTGTCTACATATCTCACCTACACAAGTTCCTAGCAGCACCACTGTGTTACTTATTACCAAAGGATAAGTGTGTGCAGAAGAAATGTTTTGGAATTGCTAGTTAGCTTCTTGAAATATAATTTTCTTTGTCGGAATGAAGTTAAAGAAAAGGGAATTCATTCTTACCTTAAACGTTGGTTCTCCCTTTTCAAAAACAAATATTGGTTGAGCAATCACAGATTTTTCTGTAAAGAAAATGAGAAAGCAAGAAATTAGAGCATATGTTCAAATTTCTAGCATCACCTCAAAATATTTGAGGGACCTGGGGAAAAGCAAAGGAAGAGGTGACATTGTTTAAAAAAGAAACATTTATTACCTGATTTATGAAGGAGTAACTCCTCTGTATAGCACCTTAATAATAACAATAATAGTTGAGCGAAAAGTATATTTATTTATTCATTTTATTTAGCAGTACTGGGAAGTGAACTCACAACCTTGTATTTGCTAGGCAAACACTCTTACCACTTGAAGCATGCTTTTAGCTCCTACAAGGATATTGCAAGTGACATATTTATAAATAACTTAAGAGCTAATTAGAGAAATAGTACTTAAGGTGGGTGATGGCAATATGTTAGTAAACAGACACTTTAACAATTATTTAATGTACTTGCATTAGAGGGGTAGTAGAGAATTTGCCTGGTATACACACGGCCCTGAGTTTGCTCTTCAGCACCACAACAAAACTTTTAAAAAGACAAGCTTTATGAATTTAACAACACTTAAATCTAATTACCTGTTTTTAGAATCTCTTTACACGAGTTTCAGTAACAAGCCCCATTAAATTTGTTTTAAGCAGAGAAGTGGTTAAAAAAAAGAAAGTAAACTTGTTCAAACTATGCCTCTGGATGATTAATAAATGCTACTAAAAGGGATTAATAGGGTTACAAAAGAATAAAATATTCAGTGGGTAAAAGAAAATCTTCTTCTGACACCCCTTGTTGTACTGCCATTGAATCTTAAGGAATGTGATATAGATAGCTTACAATCGCAGCACTCAGGAGTCTGACACAGAAGGATCACAGAGGCCATCCTGGCATACAGTAACATGACCCTGACTCAGAAAGCAAAAATCAAAGAAAAGTATAAACACACTGCATTTCATCCTTAACATTGTCCAGACAGAGTTCATATTTCCTGGATGAGGGTGCTTATATGCTAACCTCTATTTTCAATATTTAGATTAAGTAAAAGTCCATAGCCTTATTGCTTTTTTATTTTTCTATTTAAATAAGAAAATGGAGAAAAACTCATTGATTCTAGGGTATACCTGAGTTGTAATCACTTCATGTATCAGCATTATAGAATTCTTCAGAAGTATTATATGGGGATTAAAATTCAGGCTCTAAGTTGAATTGGCTAAATACTTGGGAAAACTTAATATGTCTGTACCTTGATTTCCTCATCTGAACAAAAATAAAATTAAAACTCTACTTACAGAGCTTATGTGAAAATTAAATAAGATTTTTAGATAGTTACTTTGGTTTAAATATGACAAAAAAATCACTAAAGAAAAATATTAATATTTGGCATACCACCAATATCCATTCTTAAGCTTACTGCTGACATTGCTAACTGGTGACAGTATGTTTTCTAATGAGTCCAAGTAAGACAATTGTATCCATTGTATGCCCCAAAGGCTTTGATTTTCCTACAGTCTTATGACATAAAAGTGCCATAAACTCTGCTAGACTGCTCTTCATTAATCTTTTTGTGTCAAGTGAACTTAGGTACCTTCTTGGATCCTTGTGAGTAAATAAACTAAATAAACTGCTCAGTTCTTATGCAACTTTCTCTGCCATCTTCCCCGGGAATCTGAGAGGGAGGGGGAGGAGGAAAAGGAGGAAGAGGACGAGGAGGAGGAAAAGGAAGAAGAAGAGGAGGAGGAAGAGGGAGAAGAGGAGGGGCTCTTGAAATTAGTATTTTTAAATGTTTTTATTCCAATAATATTTCAATATTCCAATAATATCATTGACCAATGCATTTGTTCAACAGTTATGTATGTATGTAAGGCATTATGGCTAAACCATAAAAAAAAAAAAGAAATGAAATGAACAAACTGAGAAAGAAAAACAGACAAATGTCTCTGCTGTCACAGAGTTCACACTGAGGAATAGAAGTAAAGTTCTAAGTAATTACATTAGTTACTTAAATGTACTTGAGATAAGAGTTACAAATGAGAGATGCTACATTCTTAGCAAGAGACTAATGAGGATAGTTTGGTTTATGCAGTCATAGTAGAGGTCCCTGGAGAGGTGATATTCTAAACAGAGAGCACAGCAAGGGTAAAGTCTATAGCTTGGACAATTCCAATAATGGTAGGAACCAGTGTGGCAGATGCTAAGAGAAGGGAGGAGGAGGAGTGGATCAAAAGTAGGGCTGGAGGGCTGGAGATATAGCCTAGTGGCAAGAGTGCCTGCCTCGGATACACGAGGCCCTAGGTTCGATTCCCCAGCACCACATATACAGAAAACGGCCAGAAGTGGCGCTGTGGCTCAAGTGGCAGAGTGCTAGCCTTGAGCGGGAAGAAGCCAGGGACAGTGCTCAGGCCCTGAGTCCAAGGCCCACGACTGGCCAAAAAAAAAAAAAAAAAAAAAGTAGGGCTGGAGATGAGACTGGAGTCTTCCAAAGACTTGGTTTCTTCTGAGGAGTTTGTTTTTTACCCAGGAGAAATGGAAGCCATTTGTTTTAGTGTGTGTGTGTGTGTGTGTGTGTGTGTGTGTGTGTGTGTGTGTGTGTGTGTAAACACCACTCTGCCTGCTGCATAGAAAATGGGTCAGAGTAGGAAGAGCTAAGGAATCTAATTAAAAGGCTACCCTAAGTTCAAGAAGAGAACTGATGACGTAAAACTTTATTTAAAATTGAATAGCTAGGAGCTGGTGGCTCATGCCTGTAACTGGCTACTCAGGAGGCTGAAATCTGGAGGACCACGGTTTGAAGCCAGCTGGGGCAGAAAAGTCTGTGAGACTCTTACCTCCAACAAACTACTCAGAAAAAGCTGGAAGTGGCGCAGTGGCTCAAGTGGTAGAGTGCTAGTCTTGAGCAAAAGATGCTCAGGGATAGTTCATAGACCCTGAGGCTCAAGCCCCAGGACGGGGGGGGGGGGGGGGAATCATATCCATGGTTTAAAATTTTTAGTACACTCTTCATTTACAGTAATGAAAATAAAAGGATGGGGAAGAAATATTTGAACACATAAAGATAATTTTGATGTTTTGCCTGTTCATGACACATTTTTAAATGCCTGAATATTTTATTAAGTAAAGCCATTCATTCACTGCACACAAATATTTTACTGAATACAAAGTCTAAGAAAGGGCGCAAATCACTACCTATTTAACTCAGTTTTGGTTCATGTATAATATTGCTCCTTACTGGAGGTGCATTGTCAATTAAGTGATTTTAGTCATCATCTTGTTTAATTATTTTGCATATTAAATATGTTACTTGCTACTGACAGACAAGGAAACAAAGGTGCAATTGAATTTCTTGCTCAAGGCTATAGCTCTAATAAGCAGAAAAGCCTTTAATTCAACCCAATTTTCTCTCCTCCAAAAGCATTAAGCTCTCACATCACACTTTCGTTAATCAGATTTCTGTTACTACTGAAAAAAAGATTTTGTTTTCTTTTCTTTTTTTTTTTTATCTGTTTTTGAAATGGCAAGGGAGAGACACAGAAATAGAGGGACAAAGGATGAACAAATGCAGCAGTGGTACTCACTAGAAACTATGTTGAAAATGAATTATACAACTTGTGGTGGAGACAGAGAAAAAAACTGGGAGAGAGCGAGGCTGGGAGTAACATTGTCTGAAAAAGAATGTACCCTCCACCTCTCTGTACATCACCTTTATAATAATAATAAAATATTTTTAAAGTATATTTAGAAGATTAGTGGAAAGTTTAGGGATCAACTAATAATATCTAATTATAAAAAACTAAGCAAAGAGCAATACAAATATGACATAATTATTAACTTCAGAGAAAATATAATTCTTCACAAGAAGGGAAATAATGTATTGAATGAATTAGTTGCAGTACCATTTACTTAGTCACAATAATGTTAATAAGAAGTACTGATCTTGTCCAGCACTGATCGTTCACACTTGTAATCCTAGCTACTCAGGAGGCTGAGAATTACAGTTCAATGCCAGCTAGGGCAGGAAAGTCCATAAGACTCTTATCTCTAACAAGCCACCAAAAATCTGAAAGTAGGGGCTGGGGATATAGCCTAGTGGCAAGAGTGCCTGCCTCGGATACACGAGGCCCTAGGTTCGATTCCCCAGCACCACATATACAGAAAATGGCCAGAAGCGGCGCTGTGGCTCAAGTGGCAGAGTGCTAGCCTTGAGCGGGAAGAAGCCAGGGACAGTGCTCAGGCCCTGAGTCCAAGGCCCAGGACTGGCCAAAAAAAAACAAAAAAAAACTGAAAGTAGAGCTGTGGCTCAAGTGGTAGAGTTCTAGCTTTGAGAAAAAAAAAAGTTCAAGTTCAGTGTTGAAACCTTGAGTTCAAGCCCCAGGACCAACCAGCCCTTTACCCCCAACCCCCGGGGGTGGGGGGAAGGAAATACTGATCTTATTAAACGTAAAACAATTTGGAGAAGATAGAGAAGTATATATTTGTGTAGTGATCCTGTTCATTGGGTTCAGGGAAATCTGTGAAAGTGAACTGCATTTTTAAATAGCTTATACTATATGCATGATACATGGAGATGTAGAAGTAAACATCAAAAGATATGGTTGTGAGGGTTGATGTGATTGTCTTTAGAGATCAAGAAAAAGTAAGGACAGGGGCTGGGGATATGGCCTAGTGGCAAGAGCACTTGCCTCGTATACATGAAGCCCTGGGTTCAATTCCCCAGCACTACATATATAGAAAATGGCCAGAAGTGGTGCTGTGGCTCAAGTGGTAGAGTGCTAGCCTTGAGCAAAAAGAAGCCAGGGACAGTGGTGCTCAGGCCCTGAGTCAAAGGCCCAGGACTGGCAAAAAGAAAAAGAAAAAAAAAAAAAAGAAAAAGTAAGGACAAAGGAAGAGACCAGGAGCATAGCTGCTGATTTTCCAGGGAGGTCTTAATTTCATTTCTTAAACCACAAGAATATTATATTTTTGAAACAATAAAATAAAATATGAAAAGAATTTCTTTGCTACAGTCATGTCAGATGCCATAATTAAAGGACAAATCTCATATATCTTGCCAAAGATAGATCTCTTATTGAGTTATATTACTTGGCCAGGATGCAATACTTTATTTCTTGGGCTTAACTGTTCTTTACATTAAAATGTGGTAAAAGGATCAAGGCCTGTGGCCAGCCCTAGGCCCCAACATGAGACCCTATTTAGTACTAACTAAAGTAAGAAAGGGTTGGGGTTGTGACTCAAATGCTAGTGCTCCTTCCTAGCAATTGCAAGACCTTGAGTTCAAATACTTCATACCATTGGATGCATAAATGTAAGTATGCATTTATTTATATAATGTGTGACCAGATAGAATCATAGAGTTCAGAACGTAATTGCTGAACCAGCATAATGGCATGTCTGCTCTTTATAATGAAATCTAAACTCTTGAGAGGCATTTTATATTCTTAGGCTTCATCTTTATTCGTTCAACACCAGCGTCCAAGTCACCAAACTAAAATCCAGCTCAGTATTATATAATTACATATGTAATAGCACTGTTCTTTGAGATTTCCCCAAAATGCCACCACAGTCAGTGTTATAACAAATCTGAATGCCCTTTTCCCCTGCTTGACCATGTACAGCATATCCCTACTCACTGTCAATTTTGGGTGAGTTGCAAGGGGTCTTCCCTAACCTTTAGTTCCATGTACTTAATTGACACCCAGTCTCTGAAAAACTTATTTGAGCTAGTCTGTTAACTGAAGGTTGTTGCTAATGAATCATCTGAGAGGAGAGTGTTTGAAAAAAATCTACTTAGCTAAAAGAGAACCCCAAAAGCAGAGGAAGAGACTGAGAGTGGAATGTCTGGGCTCACGATTGCAGTGTGGATGGTGGGGGGAGGGGGTAACTTCTACAGTCTCCATGCTTTTGCTACTTAGTCCCCCACCCCACCCCGAGTGTGACAACTTGGTCGTGCTGCTTTATAGTTCAGGGAAGGTGGAAATTGTTCCCTACACTTGATAGAACCAGGCTGAGTTAGTGATGGCCCAGAAAGGTGGTGGAAAACAGCCATGCAGAGAAGAGTATGGCAATAAACCCTGTTCTGTGGGTAGGGACTGCCAAATAGGTCACTTCTAATTGCTACCAGGCCTGGGATTATCCACTTGGACTGTAGCCCTGGTAGGCTCTGCAAGTTCCTTTCTCTTTCTTCCTAGGCTTTCCACGTGGCTCTGCCACATCTGTAACTTCATCTCCCTGGGTACTGTTCTCTAATACTTTTTAAAATGCCCTATCCCCTTCAACTTCTGTCACTTCTGTCTGATTAACTCACTGATCAAAGCATGGATTTTGGAGCTTTGAGGTCAGATAGTCCTAGAGCTTTAGTATGAAAAATAAAATAAGATTACTTCACTTGTAGTTTTCTCATTTCTTTCTGTGTATGTATATTTCAAGGGATTTTTATGAGGACTGAAGCAATGTTTGAATGTGGAAGAACATTACCTTCAAACCTCTGGGTAAAATACAGATTATTGCTCTATCTTTGTCTGTCTACCTGTCTATCTATCTATCTGTCTGCCTGTCTATCTACCTACCTAACCTACCTATCATGGACAAGACACAGACATTGCCAAACACAGACTTTGCTACTCTTTTAGAAGTAGAACCAAGGCCTTGAAATTTCTGCATTATTGCCTGCGCTCACATCTCAGCCTCAGCTCCAAGCTGTGCTTAGCTTGTTTATAATTCAGTCACGCAGAGAGTAGGCTGTAGCCAGAGATTAAATTTCGTTTGCATTTTAGGACTTAGAGATTTGAAGCAGCAATAATTCAACCAAAGACAAATTGTTTTCATTTCTTAACATTTACTTCACAAATGTCTCTAGAGAGAAGTTGGTAAATCCTTGAAATCAGGGAATTTGAATTAAATCATTTCACATAGCACATCTGGTAACATGTCTCTATAATCAAACAGAGGGATGACTGAAGCAACTGGATTTCTGTTTTCCATGGAGGCCGTAATTGATCCCCCAATACATGGTCATTATGTGCATGGATTCTAGACTGGGAATGGTCAGGGGCCTGGATGGTTTCATGAAGAGCTTTTTATTGTTTTGCTTTCTACAGACCATTTTCTTTTTTTTTTTCCATATTCCCAGCCCTATTTTATTCATTTTTTTCTCTTTTTAACTTATTTTTATTTATTTTTTATATATTTTTTATTATTAATTGAACATAAATTTTTTTACAAGGTGTTGTGCAAAGAGGGTGCAGTTACATAGTAGGGCAGTGTGTACATTTCTTGTGATATCTTACGACCTGTTTTTCTATCCCTTGTCTAGGTCAGGTAGACACATATGCAATATACAATGTATCAAGCACATATACAGTGTTCACAGACTTGGGTCTCTACTGTCTCTCCATCTCCCTTTGTTAACAGTCATATATCAGGGAGATCATGCCCCTTTGTTTTCTGTGTTCTAGGCTTGTCTCACTCAACATTATTTGTTTGAGTTCTGACCATTTCCCTGCGAATAACAATATTTCACCATTCCTAATCGCTATGTAGTATTCCATTGTGTATAAGTACCATATTTTTTGGATCCATTCGTCTGTGGAGGGGCATCTGGGTTGTTTCCATATTTTGGCTATTGTGAGTTGTGCCGCGATAAACATGGAAGTACAAATGTCCTTTTGATATCTTGGGTTTTGCTGTTTAGGATAGATGCCTAGGAGTGGTATGGCTGGGTCATAGGGTAGGTCTATATTGAGCTTTTTGAGAAACCTCCATACTGTTCTCCAAAGTGGTTGTACTAATTTGCACTCCCACCAACAATGGAGAAGGGTTCCTCTTTCCCCACAGCCCCGCCAGCATTTGTTCTTTCCTGAGTTCAGAGTATAGGCCATTCTAACTGGGGTGAGGCGATATCTCAGGGTTGTTTTTATTTGCATTTCCTTTACTACCAGGGATGTTGAGCATTTCCTCATGTGTTTCTTTGCCATTTTTATATCTTCTCTTGTGAAGTCTCTCTTTAGCTCTTTAGCCCATTTCCTAATAGGTTTATTGGGCTTGGAGGGGCTTAGTTTTTTGAGTTCTCTGTAGATGACCAATATCAGGCCTTTGTCTGTTGCTGTGCTGGTAAATATCCTTTCCCATATCGTTGGCTGTCTTTCTATTTTGGTGGCTATGACCTTAGCTGTGCAGAAACTTTTTAATTTGTAGTAGTCCCATTTGTTGAGTCTTTCCGCTATTTGTTGTGCCCCTGGGACTCTATTCAGGAAGTTCCTTCCTGTGCCTATAAGTTCTAGTGTCTTTCCTACTCTGTCCTTCAGTAGTTTCAAGGATTCAGGTCTGATGTTGAGGTCCTTGATCCATTTTGAGTTGATCTTGGTGCATGGTGATAGGCTTGGGTCTACTTTGAGTTTTCTGCATATGGCTGCCCAGTTCTCCCAGCACCAGTAGTTGAAGAGGCTATGTTTATTCCATTGTATGTCTTTAGCTCCTTTGTCAAATATCAGTTGGCTGTAAGAGTGCAGTTTTATTTCTGGGTCTTCAATTCTAATCCACTGGTCTTCCGATCTGTTTTTATACCAATACCATGCTGTTTTTGTTATGATGGCCTTGTAGTATAGCTTGAAGTCTGGTATTGTGATACCTCCTGCACTATTTTTTTTGCCTAGAATTGCTTTGGCTATTCTAGGTTTTTTGCTGTTCCATATGAATTTATGGATTGGTTTCTCTATTTCAGTGAAGAATGTGGCTGGGATTTTGATAGGTATTGCATTGAATTTGTATAACAATTTGGGCAATATGGCCATTTTCACTATATTGATTCTGCCTACCCATGAGCATGGGAGGCTACAGACCATTTTCAATATATATCACAACATGCTTCATTTCAATCTTCTGTTATCTCAGGGTCAAAATGATTTCTATTTGGATAGTTCTGTCTTTTTCTTCTTCAAGGCAGCAGCTACCACATGTGAGTTATGCAAATCATAAGTCTTTAACTTTTTGTCTTCTGGAATATCTAACCTCATATGAACTTAATAAGTCTTTCAAAAAGTTAGACCTGGGGGCTAGGAATATGGCCTAGTGGTAAAGTGCTTGCCTTGTATACATGAAGCCCTGGGTTCGATTCCTCAGCACCACATATATAGAAAAAAAGCCAGAAGTGGAGCTGTGGCTCAAGAGGTAGAGTAGTAGCCTTGAGCAAAAAGGAGCCAGGGACAGTGCTCAGGCCCTGAGTCCATGCCCCAGGACTGGCAACAAAAACAAAACAAAAAGAAAAAGTTAGACCTGGAGGATTTCCCAGGATGCTTCTTTTATATGCTGTTAATATAAAACTTAGATTTTGTTGTACTTTTACTTATTGTAAAATGTACAGATATATTTGGTATATAAATAGGAATATATATACTTTGGAGAAAACAGACCTGGGTTCCAGTTTCCCTTCCTTAACTTCTGAACTTTGTTTTTCACATCTGTGAAATGGGAATCATAGGACCTATCTCATACACTTGTAATGATAAACTGAGTCACGTATATTAAACACTTAGCATAGTGCATGGCTTGTAAGAAATTCACAATAAACTGTTCTTATTACATGATTAAGATCTGCAGGAGGGCTGGGAATATGGCCTAGTGGCAAGAGCGCTTGCCTCCTACACATGAAGCTCTCTGTTCGATTCCCTAGCACCACATATATGGAAAACGGCCAGAAGGGGCGCTGTGGCTCAGGTGGCAGAGTGCTAGCCTTGAGCAGGAAGAAGCCAGGGACAGTGCTCAGGCCCTGAGTCCAAGACCCAGGACTGGCCAAAAAAAAAAAAAGGTCTGCAGGAGATAATTTATTAATTTTACTCACAAGAAAACTAATGGTTTTAAATGTTAAGACATGGCCAAGTTTCACACAGATAGTTCTTAGGGACCTGGGTGGGACTAAAGTACATGAGAGCTGTAAGCTAGACTCTAGCTGGACTTCCACTTACAGGCTCTTTTCTGAAGGGTGCCATGATGCCTCCTGCTTCCACTGTTCTCTGCAGAACGGGTACAGATGTCAGCCTATATTGTTTCTTGTTTTAAATATTGCCATTACTTCTTCACTCTCTGATTCCAAAGACTGTCCACAGGTGAATGACCTACTGATAATAACAATTTTAAGTCACTTGCCAATATTGACTTTTAGCTACTGGCAAAAATGGCAGAAAAATGTATTTATCTATGATGGAGCATATCCATTTCTCTACAATTTTCCAGTGTTTTCTTTTTCTAGGAATAGAGTGTTTGCAATCTGTTTATCAGAGCAAAAGGGGGAAGGGGCTATGCTTCTGGATTGGTAATGCCAGAAGGACCTGCCAGCTCTTTGTCTAAATCATTTCCTCATTGAGCCCAAAGGCTAATAAACATTCAGAATGTGTCCTAGGACATGCTTGGTCAACTGGCACCATGTGGAAATACATATTTCATTTGATAGGACTTGTAAACTGCATATTTTCCCCTCCGAATAACTCACAGTGAGAAAACGCTTCCATTTGTCAGAAATGGGTCTTTGCACTTCATGGAAGGGAGAGGAGGTTAGAAATGCAGTCTAGATTTCAAGAGATGTTGAAGATATATATTGTGCAGACACATACACAGGTGTTTAAGCCTGGGATCATCAATTTAAAGTACATTTTAAGTAACTCTCCAGTAACATTTACTGTAGTTTTGAACACCAAATATATTCCTAAGAAGTGAATGATTATTCAGAAGAACTACTGAAGATTTAAAATATCTTCCTATATTGAATTTAAAACTCTTTACTAAGGAAAAATTAAATTAAAAAAATAATTCCCTTGTGAATTTTCAAAGCTTAGGCAAGATGGGGACTTCTTCCAGTTTTAAAACTCTTAAGTTATTTATCTTTATCTTGAGCCTTTTAGCAAGTCGGGGATGTGGGGAGGGAAATCCTCTTTCCTCATTCTACAGGAATAAATGGATGTTTTCCCAGTGAGAACAAAGTCTTTGTAAGCCTAGCAGCAATACAGAAGCCACGCTGCCAGCCTAGGTCTCACAGACCCCCAGGGCCTGTGTCCCTTCTCCTGCTGGGAACTTCCAGAAGCCTCTGAGCCAGGCTTCTTCTCACCTTCTGCCTCGCTGGTCCAGGGACAAGAACAGAACAGGAATAACCTGATGCCTACCACAAATGGTTTGGCACAGACATCTTGTGTTTACCAGAACTGTGCACTTACTAGAAATAGTCTGCTCATGATGTTAAATAAAAATTACAACTGAAAAATTTTCACTCAGAAACTTTATGTGACTTGAAAAGTCCTCAAGAAAACTCAAAACAATTCTTTCAAAGTATCAGTTCTTTCCAGTTTTCATGATCATTGGAATATGAAGACATCAAGATCAGAGAATTGGAAAAGATACTCTAATTAAATGATTATTTAAAATTTTTAATTGTGATAAAGTGAACATAATAGTACACTTGCCACCTTAAACAACTCCTCCTCCTCCTCCTCCTCCTCCTCCTCCTCCTCCTCCTCCTCCTCCTCCTTCTTTGTCTTCTTCTTCTTCTTTGTTTTGCAACAGGGTCTGTCTCACTATGCATTCCCAGCCCTGAACTTGCAGGCTAATATACAATACTAGCCATCTTGTAGCTGAATTAGTTCACTTAGCATTTTTTTTATGTTTGCAAAGACTTAAAGATTTTTGCAAAATTTGATAGGAACATAGAGTCTCCATTCCTATGTAATACTATTCTTCATCCATGTAGCAGCACACATCAGAATCCCATTACTTTTAGAAGTTGAGTAATATTCGTGTATGTACTTATTTATGACTATATCACATCTTCAATATATGAATATGTATCATATTTTAGTTTGTTTGTTCATTGATGAGTTTTTAAATTAGCATTTCCCCATTCTCCTTCATTTGCTTCCCTTTGGCTCTGTGCTTCTTCACCCAGCTCCCCAGGTCCACCCTCTCCTCACCTCATTTCCCCCAGAGGCTCATCATTTTCTTTTCATGTTTAGTGCTAGAATTATTATAAATCATCGGGGCTGGGAATATGGCCTAGTGGCAAGAGTGCTTGCCTCCTATACATGAAGCCCTGGGTTCGATTCCTCAGCACCACATATACAGAAAATGGCCAGAAGTGGCGCTGTGGCTCAAGTGACAGAGTTCTATCCTTAAGCAAAAAGAAGCCAGGGACAGTGCTCAGGCTCTGAGTCCAAGCCCCAGGGCTGGCAAAAAAAAAAAAAAAAAAAATCATGGAAATACTGTGTTTTTGTAGTTTAGGGGATTGGATCAATGGCCTAACTTATCCTAGGCCAACCTTCGACCACTGGGCCACACCCCAGCCCCTCAATTCTTTTATGAGTTATTTTAGTCCCTTTTTTTTTTTTTTTTTTTTTTTTTTTTTTGCCAGTCCTGGACCTTGGATTCAGGGCCTGAGCACTGTCCCTGGCTTCTTTTTGCTCAAGGCTAGCACTCTGCCACTTGAGCCACAGCGCCACTTCTGGCCATTTTCTATATATGTGGTGCTGGGGAATCGAACCCAGGGCTTCATGTATACGAGACAAGCACTCTTGTCACTAGGCCATATTCCCAGCCCCATGAGTTATTTTAAATGGCATAAAACTCAAGCTCTCTCTTCTTAATTTTCCATCTATTTTAGCTACTTTTTTGTTACAATAGCTCTTATATTATGTGTAATTCTGGTATGTAAATAGAAGTATGGACTCAACTCTTGTAGTAGCTAGTTAACTCTGAGTACTACTTCTTCATCTCGTTTCAGATCGGTGATACATGAAGGTAATTGGACTTAGGTGATCTTTGAAGCCCTTTCAATGATTGATGAATATCAATCACTTGGATGAACTATTTGGTATAAATAATAATTGCCTGTATAGAACAAGGACTAAAAGAAGATTATAAACTTACATCTGAAGTACCAACATGTGGGCTCAAGGGTGCAAAGCTGAGTACAGGCCACACAAGTAGGGAGAAGTTGGACACATTTATTATAATGCTTTAAACTTGTTTAATGATTCTTCTCATCTTTGTGGCCGAAATTATTTTCTAAAAATCCCCTCATATTTATTTTCCTTCATCCCACTGTCAAAACAATCCATTTCATTAATAAATTTGCACCTATCCTGTTTTTAAAAAGAAATATGGTTTTAAAAAAAGACCTAAACTTTAATCCATGAAACTCTTTATAGTTGATCTTGTTAAATAAACAGAACCTGTAGCACTGTACTTGTGTCCAGCCTTAGTTTATTTTTTTTAAATGCACATGTGCATTTACAAATCTTTATCTGCCACTCCAATGCTCTATAGATGAGAAAAAGTTAACACAACCCAAGACCAAAACATGCTACTTCTAACATTCTCAGGGTTTTACCTTATTGTACACTTACTTTCTCTCTAAATGGCATTGTCTCCTGTCTTACAATTGTATCAAAACAAACAAAAAGATTTGGTGTCCATTACTCTGGTAGGTCACTGTACAGATACACTTAGCCTGCCATCCTGTGTTAAAAACCTAGATCCCCTTCCTTTGACCTTTTGCTTATTCATTGCCATCCTTGGTGGATGGAGAATCTCAGCATTGCTTAGAAGAAGAAAAAAAGCGCTTTATGGGGCTAGGAATATGGCCTAGTGGCAAGAGTGCTTGCCTCATATACAAGAAGCCCTGGGTTCGATTCCTCAGCACCGCATATATAGAAAAGGCCAAAAGTGGCGCTGTGGCTCAAGTGGAATAGCCTTGAGCAAAATGAAGCCAGGGACAGTGCTCGGGCTTTGAGTCCAAGCCCCAGGACTGGCCAAAAAACAAACAAACAACAAAAAAAGAAATGCGCTTTATAACTGCATACAGGTATTGACTGCATTTGACATCCTAACTTTTGAATGTTTTGCGAGCTTTGCCAGCAGACTTCATTAAAAAGCAACTCAGGTGTAAAACTTTCTTTGCTAAAATGTTGATTAAAATTTCAAGTCAAGTTAATGATTAAATCTAATAGTTGAGCTAATATTTCAGACAGAGTCCACAGTTTAATTTTCACAAGTATATCAGGGACTGGGGATTCAGCTCAGGGATCGAAACCTTGCCAAGCATGCGTGAGGGCCTTGGTCTCAAAGCTCAGAAATGTATCCCCAAATGTGAATTATAATAATGATTGTTATGTAGCCATATTTAATTTAAAGTCTGGGATATTACTCAAAAGTTTTAAAACTTGGGATATTGATCAAAAACCCAATCCATCTCTCCAAGGCCCAAATGTTAAAATTGTACACTGCTATCTTTTGTGCTTCATGCAAAAGGAGCAAAATGCAGCTTCTCAGCATTAAGCAAACTCTTGTTGGCATACTCAGCAAGCCACTTGCTCTTGGCTGACAGGTTTATGTAAGTGCATCTGCTTCTTCTCAGTTGCTTCTTTATAAGCTGAAATACTTCTGAGAGTCAGCTGGATGCAATTTATAACTCATACAGACTGTAACTGGTGAGTTACTAATAACCTGTTTCAAATGGCCAAACGAAACCACAAACTGAGTTCAAGAGCCAAGTACCACTCTCTTCACAGGTACTTAGTTGAGTATTCGGTGGCAGCCTAAGAGATAGTGAACAGGGATAAAGTACTGGCTCCTGAATAAGTGTTCTCCAATTAGTAGCTGGTCTAAGATCCCAGGCCTAAGATACTAATAGCACCCACCTCCCAGGACTTTCATCAAGGAAGAAGTTTGCTAAGAAATAAAACAAAATGCTTTAAACCGTGTGTGGCATATAACAAACACCCCATAAGTGTGTGGGTTTTAAATGGCATGTCAACTCTGGTACAGCTTAAGTTTAAACCCCATTTTGCTTTGTGAAAATATTTGTACAACATAACTTATTTCATTCATGTTGGTGTTGTCTTACTTTTGAAAGGCAGTTTATATGCTTCCTATTGGAAATGATCCTCTCAGGTGCTTTCCAAAACAGAATAGCAACATGGGGGGCGGGGGGGCTGGGAATATGGCCTAGTGGTAGAGTGCTCGCCTGGAAGAATGGCAATAGGGTTAAAATTCTGCTGTTGCCAGCACTTACTAGCTCTCATGGGATCCCACACTGGCATAAAGGCTGTCCATTTGCCAAGATCTTCACCTTTCATCCCATTAGGTCAGCCTCCTGACTTCATTTCACAGGGCTGTGCACATTTCCATCTTTTTTTACATGTACCTTACTGGGGAAAATGTGAAGAAGCACTGCTTCTTGTTATGACCATTATAATTTACTTTAGAAGATATCGGCAAGGATAATATGATTTGCATATGAAGGACACCACCTATGAAATCACACCACCTTTGCTTATGTCTGTTTCTCTACAGTCCCAGAGTTGGTTAGCAAAGTTAAAAAAAAATCCACTTCCAAGAGACTAATTAATAGCTTGCCAGTTTTCTATCTCATTTGGGTCCAGAGGCTGTGAGAATTAGCACAGTGAGTATCAGAAAGAAATTTTCTTTGGTGAAATTGTTGGCATTCAAAACTCTCAATTGTCTGAAATCCTTTAGCAATTCTTCCTAGTCTTGCAGGAACTGGAAAGAAGAATTTGGCAAGCTTCATAGATGGTATGTTTAAGTATGGCACCCAGAGGTTTATACTGAAAAGACCAATGTCTATTAATGAGCAAGAGACTTCCTGGTTACTGACTAGCTACACTGATTATTGCCTTTACAGTGTTATTTTGTCTGAGCAAGTCTTCCAGGTAAGATGTAATCAGACTAAAGAACAGAAAATATGTTAACATTAAATTGTTTCTTTGTTCACAAATGTTTGCTTTATAAGTATCTGTTTCTTCCAAAAAGGTAACCTAAGATTTGCTTTGTTTTAAGAAGAGAATGGGGTTGTGGAGGAACAGCAGCTGTAACCCATCTTTATCTTCACCAAAGAATCTAGAAGTTGAAGATGACCAAACTAGTCCTGAACGGAGTATAATAATAAGAATTCTTGTCTCTTACTTGGTCTAAGCCAAAGAGTTTACTATAACTGCTAAGGCATTCTGTGAGTGCCCACTTTCTCCATCCTCCCTGTTAGTGCTCAACTGTGTCCCAAACACTCTCTTAAGCTAACTCAACCATACTGGCTCCTTTGGCCCCAACACAGCAATTCCTACAATGTGATTTCTACTGAGGCAACAGCATTAGCAACCAAGAACTGGGTTAGATGTGAAAATGTTCAGCTCCTTCCCTCCTCTCCTCTCAGAACTTCTAGATAGAAAAGTCAGGTACAACCCACCCATTCCTTAGTACACAAGAGGATTGGTTCCAGGAACCCCCTCCTCACTCCCCACCAGATGCCAAAATCCAAGGATTCTCAATTCCATTGTATAAAATGACACTGCATTTGCATGTTACTTACATTCACCCCCCCCCCCTGGATATTTAGGATAACCTCCTACTTCTTTTTATGATCTTTATCTATATTAATTGTAATACCCAAAATAGTAAAATGCTATGTGAACAGATGTTACATACACAGCCTTGTTTAAATGATGATGGCAAGGGGATGAGTTGGTATGTATTTAATAAAGTGCCATCCATATTCTCCCCAATTTTTTTTGAACAGGGTTTGTTGAATTTGTGGATGTGCATCTCCTAAATATTCCGGTGACTGTATAAGAAAAGACAGTACATGCACAGTTCTATGCAAATGTAGTTTCAGCCATACACTGAGGTTTTGGAATCTATCCTTGTGGGCAAAGCAAAGAGTAGTAGTAATAACTGCATTAATCTAAGTGAATTAAGAACAACAGCAAAACAGACTTGATGCTAACTCTGAATTGTGAAGCTTAGAGGTTACATACTTCTCTCAGACTGGACTGGGACTGCCCTTCCCCAGGCTGCACAATGTCCTCCCTCACTTCCTTCAGATCTTTTCTCAAATGTATTTTGTTTAATGATTTTTTCCCCCAAAACCTTGCTGAAATTGAAGCTCTTCTATGATAGTCTCTCTTATTCTTCTTATTTTTTCTCCATCTTCATCATCTCCATTATTGCCACGAGCACTTATGTTTATTTATCTTTCTATCACTGAGTTAACACCTACCAGCTCTAGCAAAATTCAGTAGTTCTTTTTTTATCAGACTCCTGTGTTAATCTCATCAATTTGGTGATTTTAGGATCCCATATTCTTTAATAGAGAAGTTCTAAGCTTTGAGGATAAATGGAAAGCTAAAACATTGCTACGCATTAAGATTGTATGAGCTTCATCTTGAAATCTCGACTGTTGTTTTTTTTTTTTAGTTGAGCTGGACCTATTCACAAATAGCATACTGTCACATTCTTGATTCTTGGAAAACTGTTCAAACTTATTGAACCATTCCAGCATTTAAACTTACTTAAATGAAATCAATTTCTTTTTAATTTCATTTTACAGTATTTAAATGCACACAATTTGGTTACCCATTTTCCTGCTTATGAACATTTAGCATTCATATATTAAGACTCATATAAATAAATAAAATCTTGAATCTTGAACTCATGTTCAAGGTCTTTATTAGTGTATTTTCATTTCTCTGAGGAAAATATGTCCAAATGGAACTGATGTTTCATAATGTCAATATAGTTTCACTGTATAAGAAATTGCCAGCCCTGCTGGGTGCTGGTAGCTCATGCCTGCAATCTTAGCTACTCAGGAGGCTGAGATCTGAGGATCTCAGTTCAAAGCCAATCTGGGCAGGAAAGTCTCTATGACACGCTTATCTCTAATTAACCACTCAAAAGCTGGAAGTGGTGCTGTGACTCAAGTGGTAGAGTGCTAGCCTTGAACACAAAGAGGTTCACGGACAGCACCCAGACCCTAAGTTCAAACCCCCAAACCAACAAAAAATAAAAAATAAAAAATAAAATGAAATAAAATAAAAACTAAAAAAATTACCAACCCATTTTCCAAAGTGTTGATGCCACATCATAGCAATAAATGAGAGCTACAGCTACTCCACATCTTCTCCAAACATCATATTTTCAAAAATTTAAAATTCAGCCACTCTATCTATATTAGTCAGCTTTGCATTACTATAATAAAATACCTCAAGTAATAATCTTACGAAGAGGAAAGGTTGCCGGATATCAGTGAATCATGCTTGTAATTCTAGCTACTCAGGAGGCTAAGATTTAGAGGATCAAATTCAAAGCCAACCAGGGGGAAAAGTCCATGAGAATTCACCCCCAGCAAAAAGTTGGGCTACAGACATGAAAAAATTGGTAGAATATCAGCTAAGTAGTTCAAGGCCTTGAGGCTCTGAGTTGAGACTTGGGACCCACAAAAAAAAAAATAACAGAGGGGGTTTTATTCTGATAATTTTAGATAGTTGTTTGCTTACTACATGTAATGTGTCATGAGCCTTATTGTGGCCTTATAGGCATATACACTAGCATTTCCAAATATGGTCATAAGGTGACTATTATAGATGAATGAATCAAAAATATCATAGAAGAAGCTACAAGGCAGCAGCAAGCAGGGAGAAGATATTCCTGGACTATCTTCTAAACAAATAACAGCATCTGTGGCCAAAGAATGAAAACTCCATGTAGATAGGAAATCATGACTAAATTGGCTCAGTTCAATTGATATTCCCACAATACTTTGTACCTAGTTGTTGCTCAAATAATTGCCAAGTGGCAAATGCCTTATCTTTGTGATCAACCCAAACTACATTTTTTGAGTACCTAGGTAGAAAGAGTCAGAGTTCATTTAGAATAAGGAATTAGAAAACATGCCTGTATGTTGAAGCTAGTCATATTCTCAGAAGAGGTTAATACAAAGTAATTAGCCCATGTGGTAAATAAGAGAGCTCGAAGACTTGTGAGGCCAAAACCATGAACTCAGAATGCTTCAGTAAACAGATTCACGGCCAGATTGATGGCTTTGCCTCTTCTTTCCTGAACCATACCAGCAAGGAACAAATACAGCTTTGAGACAAATCAGAACCACTACATTGAATGAGTACTTTTACAGCCCAGGACTGGAGCAAGTGTAAACTTTCAGATTCCAGTAACTGGCATGCAATTAAATAGTCTACTAAACACTACCCACTGTCATTTGTCAACTGGGACCTCTAGATGACATTTCTTGTGGTAACCAATGGCCAATATGGACAGCATTCGAAGGCTTCCCAGCTCTGTGGTCTGTGGTTTATGAGACTCAGCCATGAAAGAATCTGGTTGCTTTCAAAATATAGTAGGCAAAAGGCTAAAGTCTGAGTAAGAGACCAGACTTCTAGTCTTGTTGGTATTTTCAGAAATATGTCATCATAATGATATTCCCAGACGTCTCTGGATATGGCCTAGTAAGAAGAGACCATTAAGACAGCTTGCCATAAATTAAAACAACAGTGGCACGTCATTGTTAACATATAATTAGAAAAGAATTTTTAAGTAATATCCCAGTATTGCTGAGAATATATCCCTTGGCTGTTTGAGGGCCAATTGAGAAGAAAAAGAAGTTGCTTTAAGACACATCAGAATTATATATGTTCAACTTGTTCCATCCTTCATAGTCAAACCGTTTCTAAACAGCATAGACTTTAATCTGCAAATGCCCTGAATGGTACTGAAGTGACTAAATAGTAGGTGTATTTTCTTTTCTATTTGCCCAGGTTCCCATTAAACTACCCATGAAATCATTGTGCCTGGGATTCATATATCTATAATTTTCAAAAATGTATATTTCTGTCCCATGTTTCTAATAATTAAACTTATTTAAACATTGCTTTAATTAAGAGGACTGTGAACTATCTTCTGTCTTCAAGAAATCTGTGATTTTAATGATTAGTAGGGATGTGGGACCAAGATTCCGTGGTGATATTTAGTTTATGTTTCTGAAAATAAAAGTATGAAATTACTAGATGCAATTGTGATTACCTTATAACAAAGCTCACATTACCATCGCCCTTATTTGTAAAGAATGTTAAAGCCACATGCTTCAGATATATATATATGTAAATATATAAAAGAATACCAATGTCCTTTGAAAAAAAGTTGCTTTAAAAATACTCATTTAAACATAAACATCTCAAATAAGACAAGAAATGGACTCACTACCTTATTATGTAACTGTACCCCCTCTGTATATTACCTTGTCAATAAAATTTAATTTAAAAATAAATAAATAAATATACACAAAAGAAAAAAACACAAAAATCTACCTCTAAGAATTTTTCTAAGGAAATAATCCTATGTGTGTGCTTAAGTCTATCTATTAGTTTAGGTTTAACACAGCATGAATGAAAATGATGAAAAATTAGAAAAAAAATCAAATATTTAACAGTAGGGCAAGACCTGGGGAAATTTTGCTTTAGTCACATGAAAGAAAGACATGAAACCACTAAAAATAGTCATAAAAGAAAACATATAATGACATGGGAATTTGGTCATCATGTCATATGTTATTAAATTAGAAAACAGTTTAAAAACATTATGCACATAATCAGTACTTTTATTTTTAAAATCAAGAGGAAAAGCCATAGATTAATATGCAAGGAAAGGCTAGACTCTCTAGTAAGGAGATTAACTATGTTTGGGTGGTGAATACTGATTTTTTCACATGTATTGTTTCCTTCACTACATTTTTTATAAGAAATACTACATCAGAAATTGGACAGAGAGTATTGTTAAACATTTTGAACAGAAAAAAAAATCACATAAACTGCATAGTCAAATTAAGAAGTAGAAGCATTTGGCCACACTACACCTGCCTCTGTTGTGTCCCAGGGCTGCTCATTTAAGGCTGTTGTTTCAAAATGATCTATTTTAGCCCTGGTGGTCTAGCATTGTCTAAGAAGTTTGCAATGCTTTCATTGCACACGAAATATTTTCTGCCCACACCATGCTAAGCTTGTGCAGACCGAAGTCACCCCAGACTCACAGGGATGTGGCTTCACACATTCATGGAAACATTAGCGTACCTTTGCTGCCTTCAAAATGGGAAACTTTAGCCTATTTGCCACAACTCTCCTGCCACTGAGGTCTGAAACTGAGTTTACAGAAAATTAATGAAGACCTCATATTCTCAGATATGTATTGAAACTGACCCATTCCAGGTTCCAGAAGATAAGTTAGAAATGTCTGGCAGATCCCTAACCTCTGAGAGGTGATGATATCATTCATGAGAACACCTGGCCTTTCCCACAGTATCTTTTGCTGTTCCTGACAGAGTGGATTGGAGGAATCATCTATTCCTGTCAACCATCTGCCACTACTTAATACAGCGGACTGGGAAATGGCTGTGATATGGTGTGGTTTTGTTCTGAAACCATCATCAAGTGAAATGGTCATCTAGAAAAATATAACATTTTTCAAGTATCAGGAGCACGCGCGCGCACACACACACACATTTCCTATAAATAAATGTGCCAGAGATCTGGAGAAAACAAAGCCCCAAAGTGTCCCACCTATGCTAGGTTATGAGACAGAGTCTCAGACTAACAGAAGCTACTCCCAGCTGAATTCCTCCAGTAGCTGAGTCAGCCTTGCTTCAGTGGGTGTTTTGAATTACACAACATCTGCTGTCCTCTAAGCAACTGACACTGGCTAGAAGTTTAAGCACCAACATTTCCAAGGAATCTGCATTCTTGATAGACTTCTATTTCTTGACAATCCTTTAAAAATAAGCAGCCACTGCAAGTTAACCCACCCTCAAATGACTATTCTTTGAGTTTAAAAATAGGAGATTACAAAGGATTTCACAATCAGTACTTCACCAGCCTGTGGTGCTTGCAGAAATCCCAATAGACAGAAAATCACAGAATGTAGCTGTCATTAGCCCACTGGACTCACCTGGCTGTTGCTGGTCTTCCTGCAGCTTCCTGCAGCTTCCTGGCTGACACATGCTCAAACAGGTGAACAGGTGGCTGTTGTCTTTCTCTGAGGTGGCAGACATGGTATTCAGTCTAGTGGTGACTGGAAAGCCACTAAGGCATTTTATTCCCTTGATCAGTCACCCAAAAGGCAGCCAGAAAGAACCAGGTAAGTACACTCTGGTCCTGACTTGCATGGAAAACACTGACTTTACTCATAAAATACCTAATTTCTCATGGTTATGATTCCTGAAAAAAAATTTTTTTTTTTAACCAATATGACTTCTCATGCACAGCAAGAGGCCAATCTATTTGGCTAAAATCAAGATGATTCTCATTTCCTTTCAAACGACACGAAAACTTTCTCCTTTCATATAAAAACTTAAAAAGTAACTTTTTCTAACAGATTTAAGTTTTTAGCACTGTTTTTTGGGGGGCGTGGTGGTGGTGGTGGTGTCCTTTTGCTGATGAAATCCAATCGCTCTGGTATTTAGTGAGGACTGCTATAGTAAAACATACACAAAGAAAAAAGAAAGTGCGGCTGCCCGGGCATTAAGTGGAAAGATTTCTCTTGCCTGGTGTGAGTCAAGCTCAGTGACAGCGGCTTGTGTACAGTTCATAAGGGAGGCTGGGAGGGGGAGGAGCCAGTGGGTGACCTGATTAGCATAAAGAGGCAGGCTAGAAATGAAATGGCACTGGGGTTGCTTTAAACAATAGTAATCAAAGCAGTGATTCTGAGGAGACCCAGCTGTTACAGGCATCAACTATCTGACTTCCTCACCATTGTTTGTAATTAAAACACAAGCTGAAAGCCTAAAGGTTATCCTGCCTGCTTTTGGGAAATGTGAAATCGAAAAGGTACGAAGGGAGCTAGTAACAAGCTAGTGGAAATGTACTGCTGGAACTTTTCATTTTTGTAAACACTTTCAAGCCTTCAGGAGAAAGCAGCTAGGGGCAGCCTCCTTGCCAAGGCAACTATTTGGAGTTCTGGAAGAAAAATAATGCATAAAACACTATCTTCTCCAGAAACTTAGCTCTGTTTCCTCAGATTCTCTATTGCTACTTCTACATCCTAGGACAAGGCAATTTTTCTAGTGCTTTCTTGGGCTTGTCGTTTCATTATTGTGTTTATTTTTTTTTTAACCAACAACAGAGGCATCCAATTCCTTTAATTTAATTGGAGTCATAACGCAGGCTGGTGGAAACTGGCCTTTACAGTTCTCTATGGTGCAGGCAAGACAGGAATAAGGAAGAGTTGTTTAACCTCAAAGTCTGGACTTTGGAAACTGACTTGACAACCTAATGGAGGTTCTCGCCTAGTCTTATCTGAGTGGGTGCCCTGATTTTATTTTGAGACAATTACTAATTCCCTAGGCATGCTCTGATTTCTGGAAATGTATGAAATGTGTGATTGCTCTTCACTAATGCCCTTGTTAAAAACTTACTATTGCTTTCTAATAGTCTATTTCTGTTTTGGGTCATTGTAGTATAACGGGTTATAGAAATGTTTTGCTACTTTCAACGAGTTCGGTTATTAGAGAAGCATCATTTTGTTTTACATGACTGGTATTCATCTCATTTTCTACCAAAACCATAGCTGGAATAATACAAAACTGTGAATATGCCAATAAGTTGTGGAATTCAGCATTAAGCATATATTATAGTAATGAATCCAATAGCCCACAAAACTCTACACCAGCTTTGAAATAAGTGGATCTTTAAAACAATGTGTTTTATAATGGAGCAAATTTAAACATACAAAGAAGTGGAGTTAGTAGTATAGAAAGCCCAGTGCAACCATCAATCTGATTCAGTAATTACCAGTTACTCCCAGACCCCTCATATTTGTGCCTCAACCCAGGTACTCTCCCTGGACCACAGATGGAAGTATCCCCAATATCCATCTGCTTGAATTTCTCAAATGAAGGCACTTAATGATCATAATAATATCACCACACTCATAATAGTTAAATGTGATTCCTTCAAGTAATTAAATATTCAAGCAATGTTTTTGATTTCCTGATTTATGACTGTCTCATAAACTTCTTATTTCTACAGTTGGGACCCAAATACCCAGCAAATACATCTGACTGATAGATTTCTTGAGGCCTTTTCTTGCTCGCTCGCTCTCTCTTTCTTCCTTCTTTCTTTCTAAAACAGACAAAGCAAGTTTATTTGAAAATGGAAGAAAAACCACAAAAGGAAAGTGGTAAGGCTGAGTTTAGACAGGGGCCCTAAAGAGGAGTCCTGGCTTGTTTTTAGTTTAGGTTCTAAGCTGGCCTGGTGGCTCATACCTATAATCCTGAGTACAGGAGGCTGAGGATTCAGCAAGGAGGATCCTGGTTTAAAGCCAGCCCATGCAGGAAAGTCCCTGAGTCTCTTATCTCCAATTAATCATCAGAAAACTGGAAGTGGGACTGTGGCTCAAAGTGGTGGAGCATTAGCCTTGAACATAAGAGCTCAGGGACAATGCCCAGGACCTGAGTTCAAGCCCCATGATCAACAGAAAAAAAGGAAGAAAGGAAGGAAGGGAAGAAGGAAAGAAGGAAGGGGAGAGAGAGAAAAGAGAGAGAGCGAAGGAAGGAAGGAAAGAGAGAGAGAAAGGAAGGAAAGAAGGAAGGAAGGAAAGAAAGAATGAAAGAGAAAGAAAGAAAGAATGAAAGAAAGATGTTTGTGGAGACTATAACCTACATATCATAATTTGCATCTGTTTTTTCAAGGAAGTTCCTAGATGCCTGCAGTTTTCTCAATGGTGAATGAATATAAAGCTGAAGGGGGAAAGCGAGGAAAAGGCAAAGGAGCGTTCGGCTCCATTGCCTGTCTCTCTTTCCATAAGCACACTATGCAAGCTTGAGTCAGACACTTAACATCTTGAGTTTGTGTCTTCATCTGTGAAAAAAAGCAATGAAAGAAATTAGTCCACCTTCATTTTATAAATAGAAAGGCCCAAGAAAGGAAAGACAGGAAAGACCTGTTCTTTGTCTAGGGCCTGAGAATTAAAAATAGAACAAAATGTAAAATCTAGTTAGGATTTGGGCTTGTGCTTTAACAAAGAAGTCCCTCAACCCTCAAGCTTAATTACCCCCCAAATTATTGTAAAGATACAAATTACTGAGTCCCAACTGTAGAGTGTGAGGTCTAAGGTAGAGCCTAGAATCTATGTGTATTTCAAACCCTGTGCTCCAGGTAAGGAAATACAATCTGCTTGCACGGAGCTGCTTTGCTCTACTCGCTCATTCATACAGTTTGCCTTCAGGCAAAGCATGTATTCCTCAAATAGAATGATTTCCAGGACCATAGTGTAAAAGGAGAGTACTTTTTGGCCTTTTTAGTACATCATTGGGCAGGTTTGGGCAGTGGCTTGATCACCTGAGTCCAGGTGACTCGTAGGTTCTTGAGTTACATTTCTGTTCTGGAAGAATTTGGGTTAATTGCAGATTGCAGTGGAATGAATCCAGTATAACTGAATTCTGTGTTACAGTCATAGGTAAAACAACAGCAACATGTCTGCACAGGAGATGGGTGGCTACTCTGAAGCTCCCTTTCCTCTACTTGCTCTACAGAATCACTACCAAGTTCAATTCCAATAAGCAGGCCAAACTGGACTTTTTGTTTGTTAAAAAAACAAAAAGTAAGGAGTTGGAGTCAGACATGGTGGCTTGTGCTGAAAATAGGAAGACAGCGGTTCTAGGCCATCCCAGACAGAAAAGCTCATGACACCCTTCACAGTGGAAAGTTGTATGCAGTGGCATAGAACTGCATTTAAAAGTCTGACATAGGCAGTTCACACCTAAGGCTGAGACTAGGCAGGAAGCAAAGCAAGATTTCATTTTTTAAATGACCAGCAATAACAGCACTCATTGGCAAGAGCACCTGCCTAGCAAGTGCAAGATCCAGAACTCGAGATCTCAATACTGCCCAAATAAGGAAAACGAAAGAGAGGAAGGAAGGATGGAAGAAAGAGAGGGAGAGAGAGAGAAGAAGGGGAGGAGGGAGGGAGGGAAGGAAAGGAAAGGAAAAAAGAGAAGGAGGACAGAAAATAAAGGAAAAGAAGAGAAAAGAAAAGAAATGAAAAAAAAAGAGAAAGAAATGAACTCTAGTTAGGCCAAGAAACAGGTGAGGGCCAGGCATGGTGCCCATGCTTGTAATCCCAGCTACTCTGGAGATGGAGGTAGGAGGATTGTGGCCAGAAGTAAGCCTTAGCAAACCTGTGAGACCCTACCTAAAAAATAAACAAAATGCAAATAGGTCTGTGGGCGTGGCTCAAGTACTTAGCACGACAAGGCCCTGAGTTCAAAAATCAGTAACACAGGGAGGGGAGGGAGAGAAAGAAAGCAAGAGTGAGAGAGAGAGAGAGAGAGAGAGAGTTTTACTTGGGATGTCTTTTAAAATGGCTCAGAATCCTTTAAGGTCAAGCTTCTTTCCCAGCAGCTCTCTCTGTGACACACCACATCACAGGAATACCACTGGTTTCCTTTTCCTGGGGTCTTCCCTCTTTGTCATATCCTCTCTGCCTAACCTGTCTATGTCTTCCCACTCTCAGAAGAGTAGAGTAGGCTGGCATGGCACAGATAAACAATTAACCCTATTAACTATTATGTATAAGATAGATATTCAAAATTTCATTATGTTATTAGAATTTATAACTCAGAAAGCATGGCATATGATTGAATAACCTAAACAGTATTGAGTTCATTCAGGGTTTCTATTTTCAGTTGAACCTACTTACCATAGTCATTTGACTCTAGTCTACAAGTGAGATGCTTGTTCAAGATTTTGTTTCTATCATATTTTGTACCTATATCATATTTTTATATCTATCATATCTAGGCTGATAATATATACTCTGAAGATCTTTGGATTTCCTTGAATGTAAGTTATTACATGAATAAAAAGAAGTATCATTGAATTGATCACTTTTATCTGAAAAGAGTAGGATATAAACACCTTTAACAGAGCATGAACTTGAAAGCAAGCACTTGGAGTAGCCTCAACATGATCCCAAATCACTGTAATAGTTATTACATGATTATTGTAGTTGAAAGTTTACAAATTCGTTTTAAGAATAGATTTTATGTTGATTTTAAGTAATAGATCCCTTGCTCCTTTATATTAACAAGTAATAATTCTTTTTCCATATAACTCTTCTTTATTTTATTAACCAAAGATATTGCTGATGAGAATATTGAGTTTCTGGATCTTACAATGACATCTGTAACATAAAGGTGGTTTTGTGTTACTCTTAAGTTACTGTATGTTTTTAATTCACAGAGGATCCCAGGTAACACTATTTCCATTGTTTCCACCTGTAAAAAGATGGGAGACACAAGGTATTATTAAGTATTGTGTAGCTTGAGTATTTGATCTCTTCCATGTATGTAGGATGCTACACTGGTGTAGCATCAAACATTTTACTCATCAAAAGTGCTCACTACTCTGAAATTGTTAGTATTCATCGTTAAACCACTGAACATCAATATTTGGGTCATAGTTTTCAAAATTACTGCCTCACTCTAGAAACACTATGTTGGCAGTTCAAACTGATTTTGATCTTTTTTCTGATGAGCACTAGATTTTACAAGGCTCCCTCTGGAGGGCAACAGGGTCCTAAGTCAGTTGGCAACATTGCCTTAGCCCCACCCATCCATGGCCACAAACATGGAGTCCCATATTTATAAGCCTAGGAAAGGTTCATAGACTGTAACTAACTACCTTCCTATGGTTGGAATTTGATCATTTGAGTGTGGGAGGAGTAGGATTGAGTAGAATTAAATCTTCTATAGCTCTATACTTTGTCTAGCTTTAGTAAAGTCTTTCAACCAAAATGGAAATAAAACCAAACCAAACCTATTTTGAATAGCTTAGATGAAATCTTACTTTAAAATGTAGGAAAATAATTGCATTTTGCAGGTTTACACTTACTGTCTTAAAATGGATCCCAATTTTATATTGGTGCAATGAATTTAATTCTTAATCCATTCTGTTACATGAATATAAGCTATTTGTCAACATCTGGATTATGTTAACATGGAGACTTTTCTTGTAATGACTTCCAAAAAGCAAATACATGCCGATTTCTATATTATTATCCACCTAAACATTAGCAAACCATTAAGAGAATGCCTAAGCACATTCAATACAAACTACACACTTTTGTTAGTACTTGGCTTTATATATTTTTCTCCATGTGTTTTTCTGAAGGTAAATCTGTCAAGTTAAATTTGATTAAGACTTAAGGTATGTGGCTTCTATATGCAAATGCCTTAAAAAGTTTGGATGAGCATGGAGAAATCCCTCTAGCATGAGCCTAGAGTACACCTCCACCCTGGGGATGAATGAAGCAGAAGTGAACCTTAGAATACCAGGAGCGCTGAGAACTATTGAACCAGCAAGGAGCCATCTACTGACCACACTGAGTTTGGTGACACTGGCTGCAAAAGTCAGGGACAAAATTCCTTTCCTGGGGCTGGGAATATGGCCTAGTGGCAAGAGTGCTTGCCTCATATACATGATACCCTGGGTTCGATTCCCCAGTACCACATATATAGAAAACGGCCAGAAGTGGCGCTGTGGCTCAAGTGGCAGAGTGCTAGCCTTGAGCAAAAAGAAGCCAGGGACAGTGCTCAGGCCCTGAGTTGAAGGCCCAGGACTGGCAAAAAAAATAAATAAATAAATAAAAAATAAACCCAAAAACAAATTCCTTTCCTACACACTCAGAGTTGAGAGAGACAAAGCTTTGAACTGGATAGTGACTGAAATGATACTTGAATCTGACTTTAGATATGTTAAATTACTTCAATGCCTACCAGATTTCACTTTTGCATTTGTTAATTAGGGAACAGGAACAGGGCTTATAATGGGTGCTGATGCCAAAATAAAGATATATGTCAATATCTGAGTTGAGGTTTTTCAAATTTACACTTCTTATTCATAGTACCTGACTGGACACAGGACACATTTTGAATCAGAAAGATCAGCCAAAGAGAAAGTCAGATTATTAATTTGTGGATTTCATACAGTGGTGTGTAATTTCTGCTCAATAGAATTACCTAAGATCTTTTGAAATAGTGGTTTCCTTGCCCCATGTTAACGAATTGAGTCTTGAGTCTGAAGCTCTCTAGATAGGACTTAGCATCCACATGTTTTAAAAACAAACAGTACAAGAAATGTATCCAATGCCCAACGTATGATACTGTAACCTCTCTGTACGTCAGTTTGATAATAAAAATTTGAGAAAAAAAAAAAGCATCTCAGGTGAGTCTAATGAGCAGCTTGGATGTAGCGCATAGGACAGGTATCTGCTGGATCAAGTCTTTGGTGCTATAAATAGGAACAATGTCCCCTTGAAATGTACCCTGGAACTATTATGAAACAGAGCTCAAGTTGGCCATGCCGAATAGCAAAGAGAGAGCTAAGGAATCCTGTCCAGCCATGTCAAATGAGCTGCCAGATGAATCCAGACCCAGAACTGGGCGAGGGAGACTAGTAGAAGAAGCACTTGGTCAATCACACAATCACGAGAAGTAACAGGTTGCTTTTGTTTGAATAAATTTTCAAGTTTTGTTGTTATGCAGAAAATACAACTGGTACTGAAAATAATGACTGGAAGCACAGTGATGCCATTACAAAACCTAAGAATGTGGCCTTGGTGGTGGGTAGTGAGCAGAGCCAGAAGGATGGCAAGGAGGTGCAGAAGCAGTGAAGGACTTGCTATTAGAAGCTGGGGAAACCCGAACCCCTGTGAGGTAGCAGAAAGCTTCTGCACAAAGGAGTTTTGGTATATTTTAATTCATGTATATAGTGTACTTTGATCAAATTTGACTCCTCTTCTCTTCTCAATTTTAAAATACTTTTTAGTGGGTTGCATCATGCTAGTCTCATATTAGCATGTATGTTTATATATTTATGTGCACATGCATGTGTGAAACAAACTCTCCCAAACAGTTCCCCTTACATAAGAATGTAACGTTATCATTGCTATTTCATTTTTTAGGACTAGATTCTGCATATGAGCAAAATCCTATTTTTTCCCCACTAAAATATAAAGTACACTGGCACCAATGGTTCACACAGGTAATCCTAGTTACCCTGGAGACTGAGATCTGAATATCATGGTGCAAAGCCAACCCAGACAGGAAAGTTTCTGAACCTCCTATCTCTGATTAACTACCAAAAAAGAAAAAAAAAGGCCAGCAGTAAAGTTGTGGCTCAAGTGGTAGAGTGCTAGCCTTCAGCAAAAAAGCTAGGGGTAGTGCCCAGGCCTCAAGTTCAACCATGGAATCTGCATCACAAAACAAAGAAACAAAAACCAAAAACACTAAGGCTGATAAAATCAACTTAGACTGATAGTGAGAACTTTTTTGTTGTTGTTGTTATTATTTTTTTTTCAAATTTTTATTATCAAACTGATGTACAGAGAGGTTACAGTTTCATACATTAGGCATTGGATACATTACTTCTACTGTTTGTTACCTCATTCCTTGTACTCCCCCACCCTCCTCCCTCTTTCCCTTCCCCCCCATGAGGTGTTCAGTTCACTTACACCAAACAGTTTTGCAAGTATTGCTTTTGTAGTTGTTTTTCTTTTTTTACCCTGTGTCTCTCAATTTTTGGTATTCCCTTTCAATTTCCTAGTTCAAATACCAGTATACATGGTTTCCAAAAGACCTACAAAGTGAGAACTTTTTTTGTCCAGTAGAATATGGTAGTTCAGGCTAAATGGGTAGCATCTAATTGGCATCTATCTTGCTGGAAGGAGCATGCAGCCCAGCTGCCCCCTCCTCCCCCCCAGCGGCAGACATGATGACGTCATCTTGGAGCATTGCCTTGAGATGTTCCTGCTATATGGAGACTCTGGTCACACTGAGCAGCCAGCAGAGAGTGCAGACTATGGCTGTCGACTGGCTACCAAGTGAATGCAACTATGGGACTTGTCCCAGAAAAAAAATGAAGATTTATTTATTTAACCCACAAAGTTATGGAAAATTATTATTGTTGTTTTAAAATCATTAAGGTTTGAGGAAGTTTGTTTTTATAGAAATGGGTAAGAGGCATTTCAGATTTATAGAAGAATCCCCAACCAGAATCTTAACTGAGAGGCCATTTAATCTAGTTTCCTTATACTCACAAGTTTTGTCCTTTTTTGTCCTCTCTGCATCTTAAGATAACATTAACAAAAAGAATCCCAGGATTTTTGACAATAAACAAATGAGAGAAGCCAGGTGTGGCAGTGCACACCTATAATCCCTGTCACTTGTGAGCTAGAGGCAGGAGAATTGTAAGACCAGCCAGCCAAAATTAGCAAGACATTATCTTATAATCAAAAACAAACAACAACAACAACAACAAAAACACAGAAGGCTGAGGGCATAGCTTGAGCCACAAAGTGTGTGCTAGTAAGCATGAGGCTTTAGGTTCAATTCCTAGTACTGAAAAATCCCTGAAATTGGAGAGCAGTGCAGTCTAGAGAGAAGATATTGGTTCTGCTTATTTTGTAATTATGGCCAGATAAGAAATATGCAGAAGAAATTCACTCAGTAGGTATTTACAAGGTGCCTAAGGTGTCTGACAGGATGATCCAAGGGTGGAAGAATTTTACCAATTTCTGAGAAAAAAAAATAGATTTTGATCCCCTGTATAATTTCAATAATAACCAATTTCAATATCTAACTCTAAACCTCAAGGAAGTGTCCTTTCTCTTTTGTTTTCTGGAAGAGATTGCATAACAATGCTATTTTTTTAAACATCTGGTGGAATTCTTCACTGAAACCATCTGGATATGGAAATTTCTTTCTCATGAATTTTTAAATTATGAATTCAACTTCCTTAATAGTTATACAACTATTCAGATTATTTAATTCATGTTAAATAGTTTTTGTCATTTTTGCTATTCATGGAATTGGCTCATTTCATCTAAGTTATCAAAATTTTTTGAGTGGAATTGTTAATAGTAGTACCAAATCTTACTTTTAATGTCTACAGGGTCTGTAGCAAAGATACCCCCCCCCCCTTTCCCTTCTCCATTTCTTATATTAGTATATACTAATAGTACATCTTATATTATATTGCTATCTGGTCTTTTTGTAAATCCTGTTATGTTTGTCACTTTTACTGGTCATTTCAGAACCTCAACTATTTTATTCCAATATTATTTATTGTTTATCTGCTTTCAATCTGATTTCTCTCTTTTTTTTTTTTTTTTTTTTGCCAGTCCTGGGCCTTGGACTCAGGGCCTGAGCACTGTCCCTGGCTTCTTCCCGCTCAAGGCTAGCACTCTGCCACTTGAGCCACAGCGCCGCTTCTGGCCGTTTTCTGTATATGTGGTACTGGGGAATCGAACCTAGGGCCTCGTGTATCCGAGACAGGCACTCTTGCCACTAGGCTATATCCCCAGCCCTGATTTCTCTTCTTTGCTTATTTTCTTCCTTCTGCTTGTTTTAGAAATAATTTTACCATTTCTTGAATTTATTGTTAGGTAAATTTTATTTTAGTTGATTATGTTTGTGTTTCAGTAATATTGCACTTATTAGATATGATCTGATATTTAATAACTAATTATCTAATAACTGTACTTTCACATAACATATAATATTGTCATGGGAAACCATGTGAGTACATTTGAAAATGATAATAGAACTTACAAAATGTGTGTGCATTAAAAAAAAATCAAGCCATCATACTAGCTGATATATGCGCAGTGTGCTAGGATGTCCCAATGAACCTGATTTACACAAGAAAATCATCTATCTTTTTTTCCTGCTGCTCTAAAATTTTCCCCTAAGCAGTAACGAAGCAGTGGAAAATTCCTAGCATGAAGATTCACTGAGGAAGTTTGGTAAACATGTGCTGATCACCAGATTTACTCCTCCATCATGTCTTTATAGTAATAAATGGCTCTCAGGACTGTGAAGAAACTGAGTGTGAAAAGATACAAGTTAGCAGCCCAGCTCTATAAAGAATGAAGTATGCTTCAAAAGAAATAATTGGTATTTTCTTCTTCTTTTTGCTAGTCCTGAGGCTTGGACTCAAGGCCTGAGCACTGTCTCTGAATTCCTTTTGCTCAAGGCTAGCACTCTACCTCTTGAACCATGGTGTTACTTCTGGCTTTTTCTGTATATGTTGTGCTGGGGAATCGAACCCAGGGATTCACACATGCTAAGCAAGCACTCTACCACTAAGCCACATTCCCAGCACTGGTGTTGTTGTTGTTTTCTTATACTGGTGTTTATATAAAATTACTTGGCATATTTTTTACTGTTGTTTTAAAGATGATATACAGAGGGGTTACAATTACATAAGTCAGATAATGAGTTAATTTCTTTTTGAACAATAGTACCCCTTCCCTCACTCTCTCCAGTGTTTCTGTCCCACCCCCACCCATAAGTTGTATAGTTCATTTTCAATATATTGTTCATTAAGTTCCATTGCTACATTTGTTCACCCATTCTCTTTCCATTTCTGTGCCCTCCTTACCCTCTCAAAGACAGTTAAATAAACAAATAAGACAAAATGAAAAGAAAAGAAAAACAGCAGCAGCAACAACAACAAAACCCTCCTACTTCTATTTCCTGGGGTTCTTTTTGATAATATTATTTTATATGATCAAATGCACATAGTTATTGTGCCTTCATGATTCTCTCCTAAGAATATTCTTGGCACCCTTTAAAGAGACAAATGACAAGCCACTCAGCTGGATTTAAAAATCACACAACTGTTTTTCTTTTTAGGCATTAGAGACTCTGAGAGGAACATGAAAACTCAAAGTACTGAAGTGATTGGCCCAAAGTTACTCGCTTGGGTCTCTGCAGACTCTGAGCTCAGACTTTCCAACCCTGTTCCATCAGTCTGTCAATAAATACTTCTTGATCCTACAATATGTCAGAAAGTAGTCTGGAACCTAAGCTGTATAAGGAAAATTTCCCCCATGGAACCATTGACCCCGTAGAGCTAACAGAGGAAGAGAGTTCATAAACAATGAATAAATGAAAATTATTTTTCACAGTACTGGAAGTGGTGCTAATGTGAAAATGGGAGATTAAAGTAGAGGAATTGGGACTCTGGCAGGGGTGACAAAAGCTGAATTTTAAATAGGGTGGTCAGGTAATTCTCTTTGGTTTTTTTTTCAAATTTTTATTATCAAACTGATGTACAGAAAGGTTGCAGTTTCATACGTTAGGCACTGGATACATTTCTTGTACAGTTTGTTACCTTGTCCTCATACAGGTAATTCTCTTTGAAAAGAGGTGAAGTTGGTTGGAGAAGTTTGACGCAGGGTTGGAGAGTGCTTTGGAGCTGTGGGGGAATTGGAGCTGTGGGGGAGTTGGAGCAGGGCAGAGCCTTCAGTGTAAAGGCCTGCAGGTAGAAGTGATCCCAGAACAGTTTCTGAGATGCTCCTGGCACAGTGGAAGACCAGAACCCACCCTTCATGCTTTCGGCAACAGGACCATGGAGTCTTAGAGCTGGGAGAGCCTGAAAGTACGTGCGGTTCAATTGCTCAGCCGCGCGAGTGCTCAGCACAGGGATTTCTGAGGCCATGTTGCAGAAAGCATGTGGACTGTATGAAGTAGAAAGTTGCCAGTCATATGCAATCCTCTGAATCTAAATCTATTTTAATCTAGCCTCCATATCTATCCAGAATAAGGAAACTGAATTCTGGGTAATTTAGAAAGCACACATCAACACTAATATTTTAGAGCCTTTTAACTGAAACAATAAATCTCCAGCAGATAGTAAGTGTAGTTATTACTAGATTGTTACCATTACCAGTTTTCATACAGTTCAGTACTCCTTCCAGGCTTCTGCTCACCTCCTCTTGTCTGATCCTTAAGTACCTAGGTACTCTCACTTGGATCTTTGGAGGCAGTTCAGAGTAAGGAAGCAAAAGGAGAGCCCCAGTCTGAATGGGGATGAATGGTGATAGTGGTGGTTGTTTGTTCGTTTGTTTCCTGCTTTCTGACTCTAGTGAGACATGATTTAATGCCATTGGTTGTTCCTTTGGGTATACCTGCCTCCTCTCCCACAATGACTGTTTTTTCCAGTGGAGTTTGGGGAAAGGAGAGCATGCCTTGAATCCTCATCTAAGTAACACTGTCTTTTCTGTTGAGCTCAAGATCCTACCCACAATCCCCAGGGTCTTCTTGAACTGCTGTTCCTTTCACTATGGTTACTGCAGTGCTAAATGGCTTCACCAGAAGGATGAGGTTGGAGAGAATACAATTCCACTTTTGTTATGCAATGAAATTTTAATGCATATTTACGGACTAAAATAAATTAAAAAGAAATTGCAGTGCAGTACAAAACAAGAAATAAGTTGAAATTTACCATGTTGTTAGAAAGTCTTATGGTTTATTCTAAACCAGCAACTTCCTTATTACTGGGCATTTCTCAGTTCAGGCTTGCTGCTGTGTTCATGGAAGCTACCTCTTCTCTAGTTATTGTTTGTTTGTTTTTTTCCCATGGCAAAGGCTGGTATAAACAAAGAAAAGTGGAACAGACTTAAAGAGAATCTATCTACAATAATTTATGAGAGCATATTGTCCATCGTGTGGTGATCCCTACCCCACATTGTAGAAATGTGGTTGTGTCAGACATTGACTTTGATGTCAGCCCAAGTCCAATTCACTAAGAGTTTATCTGCCAAATTCCTAAGAAACATGTACTGAAAGTAAACATCCCTCCAGAATTGATATGCTGAAACCTAATCTCTATTGAATGACATTTGAAGGAGGAGACATTGGGACACAAAGGTGGATCCCTCATTAATAAAACTAGGGCTTATAAGAAAAGACTTTACAAAGATCTCTCTCTCTCTCTCTCTCTCTCTCTCTCTCTCTCTCTCCTCTCTCTCTCTCTCTCTCTCTCTCTCTCTCTCTGGTCTGTGAAGATTCAAGAAGACAGCTATGTGCAAATCAAAGGAGTAGCCTTACAAAACAGATCTGCTAGCACATTGATATCAGACTTCCCAGTCTCCAGAACTGTAAGAAATAAGTGTTGTTTCATGAATCCTCTCTATGGTATATTTGTTACAGCAACTAATCCTGACTAACACACCTCATAAGACAGAATGGAATCCACACAAACCACTAATTCATTATTTGTACTTTTACCTCATACTCATCATCTTTAGTAGCCTCCAGAATAAGGTTGTTCTACTCACTTGATAGATCCTCAATTTTCCTAATTACTCAAAAATGTATTTCATGGTATTTGGAATAGAAAATTATATAAACAAACACCAATTCAAATAACTCAGCATCTCCTCTCGGGGTGGGGAGGAAGATGTTGTTCTAAGCGACAGGTGGCAAGTTCTGAGAGACAGCTGGAAAAATATTTAAAAGACCACAGTCTTCTAGTAAGCATTATTTTCTCATTTCTGGAATATATATCGCTACATCTGATAAAAACTTATTTCTTATAACTATAGTTAAGTTATATGAACACATAGGTGTTTAAAGAAAAAAAGTTATTGGGACATATGGCAAGGGAAATGAAACTAACGAATAGCTTAATTAGAATGTCATCATGACCTTAACTCTGAACAAGGTGAACATGAAAGTAACTATGGCTTTTGAAAAGTGAACTTCATAAAACACACACCAAAAAGCAATGATTCATCCAAACATTTTATCCTTAGAAATTATTTATAATTGAGTAATGTTTTTTTTAACCTCTCTAGAATATTTTGGACTTCTTTAAGAAGATGTATGAGAACTCTCTTCATGCAAACTGAGAATTTCTTCTATTAAAATATTTTTAAAGGGCTGGGAATATGGCCTAGAGGAAAGAGTGTTTGCTTCGTATACAGGAAGCCCTAAGTTCGATTCCTCAGCACCACATATATAGAAAGGGCTGGAAGTGGCGCTGTGGCTCAAGTGGTAGAGTGCTAGCTTTGAGCAAAAAGAAGCCAGGGACAGTGCTCAGGCTCTGAGTTTATGCCTCATGAATGGCAAAAAATAAGATAAATAAATAAATAAATAAAGTATTATAAAAAAATATTTTTTAAATGTGAAGATGCTCATTGGTGTGGCCTTTCCCTTAACCACTGAAAAATAAATCATTTTCACTTTATTTTTGTATATTTCTGTATTTCCTGGTTGTGATCACTAGCCAAAGAAAGATAGAGAAATGTTCTGTCTCCAACTGAATCAGAGAACAGTGAATATCTGAAGCTGAAACTTTTGTGCTCTGCCTTGTAGTCTTATTTTTTTTAATTTAGAATCTAGTTCATTGCACTCCCCCTTCCCCCCAGTAAATAAGAACTCTGGCATTTTATATAGGCTTGCAGCACATAAAATGAGACTAAGGACAATAAGGTACTTATTTTTCCAGGAAAAGAAAGTATCTAGTGAGAGTATATTCAAAGACGTTAAAAGATGTAATAAGAGCTGGGAATATGGCCTAGTGGCAAGAGTGCTTGCCTCATATACACGAAGCCCTAGATTCAATTCCTCAGCACCACATATATGGAAAAGGCCAGAAGTGTGCTGCGGCTCAAGTGGCAGAGTGCTAACCTTGAGCAAAAAAAAAAAAAAAAAAAAAAAAAAAAGATGAAATAAAATATTAAATAAAAACATTTGATAACAAAATCTCTCAGGTAACAGTACAATGTGAACATATACTAATGGTAGTGTTTTTTCCTAGAGGAAAGGTTAAAGGATATAACTATTTTTCAAAGTATTCTTTACAGTAGAACCAACAACATAGTACCCTACTTTCATAAACTTATTATTTTTTCATACAAAATTGCTATCTAAAAGTTATCATAGATGTTGCTTCTGGGCCATTGAAAATTTCCATTTCTTGTTGAAGAATTTATTGGCTGGGATTAGTTGATTATATATATATGTATTTAAAGTTAACTAAGTCATTTTATTTGCTTCTTTGGATAATCAGAGATGCTATTCATTCCACTGCCATAAAACCAAATGTATCTTCAACTTTGCTCTTAGAAAAAAGAAGGATAAGGCACATATAAAAGCCATCTACAAGTAAACTCACTAGATGGTACAAAAAATACACTAAGACATGATAAATTACATAGATCTCTATGCATTCACACACAGTGAGACCAAAGGAGGATATTTTTAGGAGAGGAATACAAAAGTGCAACTGATCATACAAAATAATATTTAACAAGATAAATTCCAGGAGTTCATAGTTTTTAAAATCTAAATCCAAGAGAAAGTAAGACCCAAATAGTTCCCGATGAGATCCATAAGCACAATGCATGTAAATCCCCAGAAGCTTTGTCAATTAAATGTAAGGTATAAAACATTTTTAAGAGTGTTGCATCACTGAGGGGCATAGAAGGAACAGGATCAAGATGATACTGTACCCATTGACAATTACTACTCAGTATAAATACTTTATGTGACAGGAGAAAGAAAAGACCTAACCTCTTTCTTCCATAATAGTTTTCCATTCTTCTGTCTTGATCATGACCATGTAACATATAACTACAAGGCTATGGGTGACTAAGAAAAACATATTCTCAGAAAAGATTCTCTTTGGAGCTGTTGGTCACATTTTGGTATCTTGAGAATTAATTATGTGCCTTACATGGCATTATGCAAGTAATAACTATATCCTCTCTGTGTCTGTAGGCATCCATAGTTGACTGAGCAGTTTCAAACTTTGGACAGACCTAGGACTCTTGGCTTTGTAGATAGAACAAATAATGATGAATATATTTTTCTTGGCATTTTTATGGCTGATCTGCACAAACAACTTTAAGTTTGTGATTGTTTAATAAGAGGCAAGATCTTTCTTCCAGCTTCTCCAGGGTGTTTTCTGTTTGTGCAAAGTCATCTGACCACATTGCAGATTCGAAACTTGTTGATTATCTTCTCTATTTACACAAGAGGCAATGGTGCTGGTGTTTGGCACATCCAAAGGCCCCCTGCCTTTATGATGGATACTTTGCAAGGCTCAATATTTAGCCCCCAAAGCTAGTTTTCAAGGGAAGAGATGCCAAGTAATTTTCTTTGAACTATGTGGAGCTAATTCTTATGAGAAGCACTCTTACAGAAAATATTTTCCAAAAACTTTATTTCTCTGAGGACTGTACAATGCTTTTAGTAACCAAAGAAGACTCAGATTTAGGATGCTTTCTAATTTGGGGTATATCCTCAGATCAAAAAAATATCAGGTTTGATTAGTTCCCATCCTTCCTATCCTAGTCCAGGTAGTTCAGTTCTGAAAATAAACTGTAACTTAGCAAGCTGGGTTCTTCAAGAATAAAGCTTTGCACCTTCTACAAAGATCTTCATTTTAGATGCCCTACAATTGTGGGTCCCACTTACATTTCCACACCTCTGTGAACCCCCTTGGTCTTTGAAAATCTGCATTCTACTCACACCATTTCACTCAAATGTTGCTAAACCAATGAAGAATTAAAGGCTCTTCTACAAACTCTATACTTCCTTACTTCCTTTTCAAGTCTAACAATATACTCCACTAGTTCTTGGAGCATTTTTTTCTGTCCTGCCTTAAATTTGGGGGTATGCAAGTGCTCATACTTCTCTCAACCCTTCTCATGTTATCACTTTCCCATGGATTTCTGTCCCAATCTCTTAACAATTAACAACTATTATAGTTTCTAAATCTCTTTCCGAGCCAAAGGGTGCTCTGTATTTGAGTTCAATGTTATAGCCTTTTGTACTCAACACATATATTTTATAATACAGCCACTGAGCCAAGATGGATGGATCTGAAGGAACTTGGAACAAAATCCACATGTTGTATGAATCCCTCCCCCCCCCCCGCCCCACTGCTCCTTACACTGATTTTTTAACCATCCTTTGACATATCTCTGTTCCTCAAATAGTTTCATTTCAGGAGAATGGAGGTCTTCCTGTGCCCTCTCTGCCCTCCCTACCTTGATCAGACATCACATTATCTCAGCACATTGCTTGCAAACTTTCACTGTAAAAAAAAGATTTACAGTATGATTTACTAGTCTGTACTTTTTAGAAACTAGACACACTTTTCAGGGCATCATTCTGAGTGTTTTGCTTAGCACTAGTAACCAAATTTTTACTTCTCACTTTATGTATAAGAATATACATAAGAAGACACCATCTAGCTTTGCTTTTTCTTTGGTTTCCTTAGTTCCCCCCCTCCCCCATTCTCCATGTTGTTTCTAGTAACATTAGTCTTACTCATTTAAGGGAACTTGACCTTATAAACTTTGATCAACAGATCTTCCCTATGCCATGTTAACCTAGGATGCTTGGAGAAAGGGCCCAAATCATGTTGCATGTCTTGACAGTTTATTTACTTGGTGTGGTTTGCACAGGATTTGTCACCAGGGTTCATGTGCTAGAATTTTAGTCTCCAGTGTGGTGATATACAAATGATGGACATTTTTTTTTTTTTTTTGGCCAGTCCTGGGCCTTGGACTCAGGGCCTGAGCACTGTCCCTGGCTTCCTTTTGCTCAAGGCTAGCACTCTGCCACTTGAGCCACAGCGTCACTTCTGGCCATTTTCTGTATATGTGGTGCTGGGGAATTGAACCCAGGGCCTCATGTACACGAGGCAAGCTCTCTTGCCACTAGGCCATATCCCCAGCCCAAATGATGGACATTTTAAGCCGTGGATTTTTTTTAATTTTTTATTTTTTGGCCAGTCCTGAGCTTGGACTCAGGGCCAGAGCACTGTCCCTGGCTTCTTTTTGCTCAAGGCTAGCCCTCTGCCACTTGAGCCACAGTGCCACTTCTGGCCGTTTTCTGTATATGTGGTGCTGGGGAATTGAACCCAGGGCCTCATGTATAGGAGGCAAGCACTCTTGCCACTAGGCCATATCCCCAGCCCGGATTTTTTTTTTAGCTAGGAGAAGAAGTGAGGAAAGCCTGGGCTTTGAATCCAAAACTGTGCTCTTGCTAGGCAGATGTTCTACCACTGGAGCCACACTCAAATATCTTTATGCTTTAGTTGATTTCCAGTTCATTTCCTCTCGGTTGGTCTCAAACTGTGATCTTCTTACCTACCACTTCCGCTACACCCAGGATAGAAACCACTATGCCCGATAACTAACATTTTCTTGGGCTGGCCTTGAACCATGATCCTGCGTAGCTGAGGTTTTATAGGTATGTCCATCTTTGCCCCACTGAAATAAAATCTTAAGAGTAATTATAAATGGCCCAGCTCTCCTCTGAATTTCTTTGCTTTCTTGCTTACACATTGCCCTTCCTCATGCAGTCAGTTCCTTTTGTGCTTTCTCACCATAGAGTGATGTAGTCAGGGTGGGTCTTCACCAGGGCACAGGGCCATGAGGTTCAGCCCCCAGTAAACCAAATAAACTTCTTTACCATATAAAAAACAATAACTAAGACAGCACTGCTCACACCATGATTAATGTCCCGTACAGGATAGCTGTTTCAGATGAATGTGTTTCTTTATGTTTGTACACTCCTATGGCATTGAAAGTTTGTTTTGTTTTGGCAGTATCACAGTTTGAACTCAGTGCCTTGCGCGTGCTAGGCAAGTTTTCTACCATTTGAGCCTCCACTCCAAGGGCTTCTCTTGAGAGGCTCAAGGAGGAGGAGGAGGGGGAAGGGGAGGAGGAGGAGGGGGAGGGGGAGGAGGGGGGAGGGGAGGGGGGAGGGGGAGGAGGGGGGAGGGGAGGGGGGGAGGGGGAAGGGGAGGAGGAGGGGGGAGGAAGAGGAGGGGGAAGGGGAGGAGGATGGGGAGGGGGAGGGGGAAGGGGGGGGGGAGGAGGCCAGTCATTAAAAAATCTTTGCTGCTTTAGACATTTAACAAGGAATTTATCTTTACTGCATGTTGGAGATATTCCTGGATTTCTGTCTATAAAAAAAGACCTTCAAGTGACAGTTCTTGTACCCCATACATGATTGGTACTCCCTCAATATCTGTTTTAAAGTAAATCCACAAACGTCTTATCTTTTTACTTCTCACCTACCAACATATGTTTTCTTTGTTCATGATGTCTGTAGAATAGGCCAACAGGAATGTGGTTTGAGGATTCATCTTGAGTCCAGGCAAATTCTAACAATTATAGAACATGGGCAGCTGACCATTTCTTGCTCCATTTTGTGTCAAAGTTCACTTAGTCTCTAGCTCTCTCAAGCAACAGTGTAGCTCAAGTGTTGAGCATGAACTACTACTGGTTGAGTACCATATTTGCTTAAGCATTAAGTTATCCTACAATGGGAATGAGGGAAATAGAGAATCTGATTTCAGGTATGCTAAGGAAATCTCCTATAGGAACATGAATCTTAAGTGTGACTCCCAAATACTAACCATCATGGCAGGCATCTTTCCCAGTCCTTCTCAGAATGGCTTGTAAAAGATCTTCATTGTCCAAGCTTAGTTACAGGCCTACCTAGCTATAAAAATTTCAGGACACATTCCTCCTATAGTTCTGCCTTCCAAAGGCCCTGATGGGTGTAGCAAGGTCTTCCCACAGTGAAGAATCAATACCACTGCATTCAGATCCCAAGGAACCCAAACACTTGCTCTTTTCAAATTGTTACTGGCAACACCTATAAGTTGCTCCTTTTATATTCAAATGTTTCAAGACTATATATTCTAAAACAGCATTTTCCAATGGACTTTTTAAAGAATAGCTAATAGAAATGTTCTAGTCTATGCTCTCCAAAATGTCAGCCATTGTCCAGAGTTATAGATCAGTCAATGGTAGAGGACTTGCCTAGCATACACAAGACCCTGGGTTCAAGCCCCAGCACTAGAAAAAATAAAAAGCCTACATGGTAGCCACAAGCTACCTATGTTTACTGAATACTTAAAACAGGACCCATGTACTGGAAGTATCACTAGTGTGACTGAGGCATAGAATTTTGTGGCTGTGTGTATATACCAGTACAAGGTACTGGGTGCTGTTCTTTAGCTTTTTCTGCTCAACAACGGTGTTCTACTATTTGAGCCACAGATCTACTTGCAGCTGTTTGGTAGTTAATTAGAGATAAAATCTCTCAAGTACTTTCTTGTCTGGGCTTGCAGGATATAGAATTTTTTTTTTTAACCCTTAAGTAGTCTGTGAGACTCTTAACTCAAACAAACTACTTACAAAGAGCTGGAAGTGGTGCTGTGGCTCAAATGGTAGAGTGCTAGAATTGAGCTAACAAAGCTCACGAACAGCATCCAGTCCCAGCGTTCAAGCCCCAGGACTGGGAAAAAAAATCTTTAAGTAGTTGTACAAAATAGGTGTAGTATAATGAAAAATTATGGGAATACAATGCATCTTGATCTGTGTCACCCCCTTCAGTAATCCTATCCCCCTTTGACCCACCCCTTCCATTTCTCAATTTTGTGTTATTTTCCAAGGTCAGATCTTGAAGCACAATGAATGAAGAAAAGGTGACTTGATCTGAATTTTTTTCTTGACAAGTAGAAGGCAGATCATGTAGGCCTTCTGTTCATAAAAGGACTTCTTGTGAATTCTGAAGAAAATGGAAAGATGTAAAAGGGTTGTATTCTGAAAGAAGTCAGGATTGATCTTTAGTACTGATTGTGGTTGAAGCACCATTCTAGTTGCTGAGAATACAGTGTTGAACAACATCTACAAACACCCTCAATTTTAAGGAGCTTATGTTCTAATGAGAATAAAAATAAAAAGCAGGGGCTGGGGATATGGCCTAGTGGCAAGAGCGCTTGCCTCGTATACATGAGGCCCTGGGTTCAATTCCCCAGCACCACATATACAGAAAACGGCCAGAGGTGGCGCTGTGGCTCAAGTGGCAGAGTGCTAGCCTTGAGCAAAAAGAAGCCAGGGGCAGTGCTTAGGCCCTGAGTCCAAGCCCCAGGACTGGCCAAAATAAATAAATAAATAAATAAATAATAAAAAGCAAGTTTTCAGAGGAATTGCTGAGGATTAAGTGGTGTCCTTGAGGTGGCTGAAGATGTTCTTCAGGCAGAAGGAGTCAGTATTGTTCTACCTGCAAACCCTGGTTTCTATCTATCCTCCTAGAAAGAGGCTCCACCTAGCTCCACTTTGTCCAAATATTTCTGTGTGTGCTATTTACTCGTTTCCTGATGAGCATGGTGTTCCTTCCAGGTAAATCAATTACCTTGCTGTCTAACGATATCTCAGGGCATGCTCCTAAGCACTGTCACTCATTTACATCCCAGTCCAGATTAGCTCAGGCTGAGAATTTCAAACCAACAATGTATTATATGTTTAGTGTCAGGTTGAATCATGGGTATGCCCAGAAGAAATGTCACCTGCTTAAGGTGCCAGAGTAACACAGCCAAAATTTAACCAGTCTGAAATTTGCTTTCAATGGATTTCTTGTAGACAAGCTTCAGCAATTCACTGGATGTGATCCCAGCCTAGCCATAGACTAGCAACTCACTCTCATTCTTGGGCCAGGTGTTACCACACCTGAAAACACAGGCCTTAACATGACCTTCCATGAAAAAGGACAAGGTACTTTGTTTATTTCCCTTGTTAGGTGAAATTCCTAGGTAGGCGAATGGAGAGAGTGTCTTATCTTCAACTTCCTTTATCATGTGGACATGGTCTAGCGTATAAAAGAAAAGTGTGCAAAAGACATCCTCAGGAATCAAGATACATACTATCATAAAATGCAGGCTCACACCTGCAATCTGAGCTACTCAGGAGGCTGAGGTCTGAGAATCATGGATCAAAGCCAGTCTAGGCAGCAAAGTCGGTGAGACTCTTACCTCCAATTAACCACTAGAAAAGTGCAAGTGGAACTGTGGTTCAAAGTCATAGAGCCTTAAGCAAAAGAGCTCAGGAAGAACACCCGGGCTCCAAGTGCAAGCCTCACAACTGACAAAACAAACAAACAACAAAAAAAAAATCCTTATGACCATGATGGGCACAATATTACCATTTTAACGAAAGATAATATCCGCCCAAATGAACAGCCTCATTTGGGCTTCTGTAGAGCCAGGGACCTTCTCTAGATGTGCCACATAAATTAGATTTATTCTGTCCTGTTTGTCAATTGGTTGAGAAACATAACTTGAAATACAGAGAGGGACTTATTCTCTCAAGGAGCTATTAATTAAATCAGATGTTGTTGAGACATTTAGAAGCACACATGCTGGACATTGATATTTTAAAAAGTTTTGTTCAGTAATTCTCATGTGTGACTTGGTTAAGAAGAACAATGCCAGGAGAGAATGACTTGTGTCTAGATAAAGTGCAATGGCTAAATTCAATGGCATTTAGAATAAAATGTAGGGGCTGGGAATATGGCCTAGTGGCAAGAGTGCTTGCCTTGTATACATGAGGCCCTGGGTTCGATTCCCCAGCACCACATATACAGAAAACGGCCAGAAGTGGCGCTGTGGCTCAAGTGGCAGAGTGCTGGCCTTGAGCAAAAAGAAGCCAGGAACAGTGCTCAGGCCCTGAGTTCAAGGCCCAGGACTGGCCAAAAAAAAAAAAAAAGAATAAAATGTAGTGGCTCAGCATGTTTCCAGCAGGTGGAAAGAGTTATTGTTTCGGTTAAGGGCAATACAATATTAGAGTAGGGTTATAGGCAAGGATAAAACTGTGTTTATTGAAGCCCTATTTCCTCCCTGTGGCCACAAGAGGGGTGTTTCATTGGATTAATTCCCATCTTCTTTAGATGAGGTCAGTATAGTTGCACCTACTGAAGAGAGGAAGGTTCTGTTAGACAGAGAGGCCTCCATACAAATGAAGCATTGACTTACACTTTATTTTCTCTATACTTAGCACGTTTTGAACTTTAACTCTATGGCAAGCACTGAATGTCCTTTGCATACATAATTTGAATGTTTCTATTCCTATGTGGTAAGTATTTATTACATTCACTTTATTGATAAGCCCAGGTCTCAGTGGTGCCAGGTAATTACTGACTTCTCATGAGCTGGTAAGTAGAAGAGTTAGGATTCAAAAATCAGATGTTCTGGGCTGGGGATATAGCCTAGTGGCAAGAGTGCCTGCCTCGGATACACGAGGCCCTAGGTTCGATTCCCCAGCACCACATATACAGAAAACGGCCAGAAGCGGCGCTGTGGCTCAAGTGGCAGAGTGCTAGCCTTGAGCGGGAAGAAGCCAGGGACAGTGCTCAGGCCCTGAGTCCAAGGCCCAGGACTGGCCAAAAAAAAAAAAAAAAAAAATCAGATGTTCTGACTCCAGTGCCTGAACTCTAAAGCATGAGCTACAGTACACATCCTAAAACCATTCCATCCAGAGCAACTATTTGAAAACTGGTGGCCTGAACAACCTTGGGAGCCAGAAAGTGGGACCAGGAATACCAACTCTGGTTGGTAAATAACATAAAATTTCCACCATCTGAGTACTTTTCCACTTAAGGAGACTGCAGATTTTACCTAGGTCAAATGTTGCTTATAGCCTAGGGAAATGCTAGAAATGAACTCTCTATAGTTTATCTGACCTCAGCCCATAATTATGGAAGCTTATTTCTAAGCACACCAGTAACTTTCCACTGTAGTCTGGATTGGAAATATCCTCCCACCTCCCCAAAATAGGTGCATATTATTTTTTTCAGCATCAGTCAGAGGATGTAAAATGATAGCAATGCAGCACTTAGAGTTTTGCCACTCCCCTCATATTAACCCCAAACGCACCCTTTATTTTTGACCCTCGTTTCCCAAATAATTTGGGACACAGAGAAGATGCTCCAGTGTAAGAAATGCAATCTTTATTTATCTAGCACCTAATACAGTGACTGACAAACTAGAGGCATCCAGAAAATACTGGTGATTCCTCCTCATTTCTGAGTGACCCAGTCCATAGCCCCAGACATCTGGGTTGCTTCCCCTCTCCTCAAGACTCTTTCACATACCTGTTTCTGTTCAACCAGAGCCATGCCCTGAACTTCCTCTCTTGCCATTATCTCTCTTGCAGGTTCCTCTCTTGCCATTATCCTCAGTCTCTCTTGCCATTCTCATGTTTTCTTATCTATGGATTAGAATCTGCTAGTCGGTGAGCCTCTAGGCCTCTGGCTTTCGCCAGTGGGTGACATTTTCACCCAGAGCTCTCTCCCGCCCAAGCTGGATTTGCTTGAATCTGAGACTGTCCATGTCATATCTAAACTTGTCCAGGGGATGAGCCAGACCCTGTTACTGAAATCGGGTTACTTTCAGTGCCAGGCAGAAGAAAAAGAGACAGAGATTTCCTGCACTCACCAAATTCCAGTGAGCTTGGCATTTGGCCCATTTCCAAGCTGGATTGTGACAGTCCTCAAGTTGAAAGGAAGCAGCTTGCGTTTTCCTCTCTCACATCAGCTGGCCATCCAGGGCCATCCACTGTGTGTGGCACAGGGCTGATGGCTGGAGAGAGCATCATAGGAAGTAAGGTTTGGGGGAGCCAAAGACATGTTACTATCATCTACACTGGCTGATGTGTTTCACTTATGAGAAACTGAAATCCAAAGAGAGGGACACAACTTTTCTAAAGTGGGTGGAACTTCACCCCTACATCTCGAATCCAAGCCTGGCGTCCAATAAGGAAATGTTGGAGAGAGCTGGCTGCCTGAGAGCAGATGGTGGAATCGTTCCTGGAGTGCTTCCCCAACGTCCCTCGTTAATACTCAAGGCATCTGGTGACTGAGAAGGCCGAGGATTGTGGGGGACGTCAGTGAGCATTGTCTTATTCGAGTCCGAGGAATGTTTTGGTGAGAACTGAGAACACATAGCTTCAGGTGAGCCAAGTACAAGTGACTGAGGGGAAAGAAAGTTAGACATTACTAATTTCAGGGCACATGCAGGAAGTCCAGAGCAATGATGGAAACTACTTAAAGCTGTTCAAGATTGGATAATATGCAACCCAGCAATGGCAGCTAATGTCCATTGAGCATGTACCGTGGTCCAGTCTTAGACATTTAACTCATCCAGTTTACTTAATCCTCACAGTCCTGAGAGTTTAGTTTCAAAAAAACCCCAAATGTGTTTCTAATACTCAATTTTTCATGTTCTAGCTGTGGTGCATATTTCATGTGCTGTACAATTCTTGGAAGGTAGAAAGCAACACCCAGAAATGAAAATATTGATTCTTCAGCAATCAGTAGCCAAGACAGAGACCATCAATATTTCTAGTTTGATGTTGGGAGAAGTGATGTTTGGACACTCCACTTATGAAAAGTTTTGGTTGCTGAGTTTTCAGGATTTCAGAGCTTTAAAAATATTATCTTTAAGTAATTGCACAAAGGAGGTGCCATATAATAAAGTAGCATATGAATACAATGCATCTTGATTAGTGTTACCCCACCAACATTCTCACCTCCCATTGTCCATCTCCTTCCCTTACTTTTCTTAATTTTGTGGTATATACAATGAATTCTTGACTGCATTCTCCCCCATTTCCTTCAGTCATTCGCCTACCTCTCTCCCCTTGACCCCACCCCCCCCTCCTTAGATGTACCCATTTGTTGGGTTTTCTAAAAGATTATACTACTTGAGCTCCCCATAGAGTCTATTATACTTCAGATAATCCACTTGCTTAAGGCTTCTCCCAACATGTTTACTTCTAGATTTTTAGGTATATTCTATCTCCCACAAATGAAGGAAACCATGCAACCTTTGTTTCTCTGGGTCTGGCTTCCTTCACTCAGTATAATGTTTTGCAAGTCTTTCCATATCCTTACAAATGGCAAAATATCATTCTTTCTAATAGATTAGTAAAATTCTATTGTGTAGATATACCATATTTTCTTGATCCATTCATCCATTGAGGGACATCTGAGCTGATTCCATATTTTGACAGTGGAAAATAGTGCTACAATCAACACAATCACCCTGGTGGCTTCAACATAACCTTGTTTGTGTTCTGTTGGATACACATCAAGAAATGCTTAACATCTCTGGAATAAAGGAAATGCAAATCAAAACAAGATTGAGATCTTACCTCACCCCAGTTAGAATGCCCATCATCAAGAAAACAAGCAACAAATGCTGGCGAGGATAGAGCCAAAAGGCAACTCTGTTATACTGGTAGTAGGAACGGAAGCTTGTTCAGCCTAAAAAGTCTTCACTGCTTGAGGTGGTGACATTAGAACTTACCTTGATTCTCTGAGAAAGGGCCTGAAGAGATCAGAAGACAAGAATATCAAATGGAAATTAATGTGCTTTCAGGAGACATTGAATAAACCAAGGCTAGGGGTAAAAATGCTTGGTATGTGATTATGGAAAATGAGTTTGAAAATTCAAACCAGATGAAGTAAGACACTGATTGCACAGAAGAACAGTAGTTTGATTTCATAGGAAATAAAGTTCAGTTAAATGCGAATAGAAAGAAATATTTCACATCCTCAACTGAGGCTCATTTCTACATTTCCCCCTCATTATTCCCAAGTGTAAAAATCAAGTCACTTATTTTATTGAAGTACATCCTCCTGCAAGTTAGGAAGTCTGAGTCATTTATTAAAATTCACTATTTCCCACACAATATTTTCATTCCTGGATTAATAATGAGATTGCTAAGGATCTGAGTCAAAGCTCATATTTGATTCTTTGATCCTCAACTCATGCGACTTTGATCATTTCAAATTTTCTAGGAGTTACTTCCTTCCTCCCTCTTAGACCAGGAACTTGTTTGTAGGAAATGTGTTGGGGGAGGGGGCGGGGGAGAACGTAAGCCTTCCCATTGCCATCAGCCAATAACATAGCACAGGCTTTTTTACTCAATAACTACTCATAGCACACAGGATTTTCTTGCCCTATTGCCCAAAGAATTGACTATTTTCTAGTTATACAATTCTGAGAACAGTACAATTGATCTACCCATGGTAAAGCTCCCTTTTTGTACATTGCCTTTCCTGGGGCCCCTTCCCTACCCAGGCCCTTTCATCTTGCTTTAAACCCAATCTGAAAGGCATCTGGTCAACTTTCACTTACAGACAGCTGTGTGGGTGTGGAGGAAAAGCCTGGAAAACTGACAGGCAAAAGATTTCAGTGCAACCTTTCCTTCTCTCTTCAATACACACCTTCAAAAACTCAAGAGACGGCAGGGAATGTGGCTTAGTGGTACATTGCTTGCCTAGCATGCATGAAGCCCTGGGTTCTTCCTCAGTACCATGTAAACAGAATAAGCCTGAAGTGGCCTTGTGGCTTAAGTAGTAGAGCTCTAGCCTTGTGCACAGATAGGCTCACCCCAGGAGAACCAACAACAACAAAAATAGCAAAAACAAGAAAACAAACAAGCATCAATCTCAGGAGTTGGGCTGGATTGAGGTAGAGAAATGCTTTGTTACTTACTTCTGCTTTTGGTGGAATGTTTCCTTGTGGTCTTTTCATGTTTTCTAGGTTGTAATGGTCACCAAAAGGGATCCTTCCTAAAAATACAGGAAGGAAACCCTTTTTAAAATAAATTAAGGTCAAATTATAGGGACTTAGGCAGCAACCACTGGGAGGAAGCACCATCTTCAAGTACAGGAATTTTTAGTATGATTTTTTTTTAAAGAAAGATTGCTAGGGGTCTGAGCACTCATGATGCCTTTGCTCCCAACCTTTACTTCAGTCGTCAGACGGTTTATTATAACTTACGGTGATTGTTGGTATTGAATTCACTCATATATGGGCAGATAATAGGTGTATAGAGCAAAGAATTAAAATATTCCACCGAGTATTAAATAAGAAATACATGCCCTCCCTTTCCCTACTCCCTGGCCATCTGTTTCTCTCTGGAGGTGACTTCTATGACCCCTTAATTGTCCTCCTTTCAGAGATATCACATTCATGCGAATAAGTAATAAAGATTACAAAATTTTTATTAGCATCAATTAGTTGCACAAGGGGGATTTACTTTAACTCTATAAGTCTATGCATATAATGCATGTTGATCATATTCACTCCCTATCAGTCTCTCTCTTCAATCTTCCCTTCCCAAACAAGACTTGACATACCTCATTGTTCCACTTTCATGCATGTTCATACAGTATTTTGACTATATTGCCTCCCATTTCACCTTCCCCCTCCACTGGAAAGTTAATCAGGATATAATAACGTTATAAATTTCAAATATAGACAGTGATATGTCACATTCTCACTTCTATTCCTTGCTTTCTCTCCAGCTTTCATTCTCCCCCCTAGAATCTACCTCCTCCATCCCACCAGAGTCATTTTATTATGTTTTTGTGAATTATTTTTAAGGACACATATAATTAAATATAATTCCTATTATCTCTTCCAATACAGTTCTTTTTTTCTTTATTGTCAAAGTGAAGTACAGAGGGGTTACAGTTTCATATGTAAGCCAGTGAGTACATTTCTTATCCATCTTGTTACCTTCTCCCTCATTTTTCCCCACCTCCTTCCCTTTCCTCCCCCCGCCCCATGAGCTGTACAGTTGGTTTACACCAAATGGTTTTGTAAGTATTGCTTTGGGAATGGTTTGTCTTTTTATCCTTTGTCTCTCGATTCTGGCATTCCCTCTCCCTTCCCTAGTTCCAATACACGTATATACAGTATCCGGGGTACTAAGATCAGGAAGACAGAATTTCTGCCCTGAGCCCTACCATTTCTTAAGCTACTTTTATTTCAGGAAATTCCCTGGTACTTCCTAATCTCCAGCAGCCTGGATTTAATGTAATTATTGCATTTTCTCCACTGAATGGGTATGCCATCCTCTAACAGGGGCTTTCTTACCGCCTGGCTTCCCTAGTTAGGAAGGCCATTGTGGAGGTCAGTGATCCCACTGCAGTATCTCCAGTTGTGTCCCAGGTGCACTTGTTCTTCTTACTTTTCCTTCTCCATTCGCTGTCCTCTCCATGCAATCTGAAATTTCAAAACCTTAGCCATTACTTAAAACCCAGATGAAATACTCCCAGAAAACAGATTGTATCTCCAATTTTAATGTATTTCCTCCCTCTGGAACCACTTATTGCTATTCCATGATACCATCACATTCAATTTACAGTCCTGTTCTGTCTATGACAATAAATATGCTTTTTCCCACCTAAGATAATAATTTGTGACCTTGGCTACTTCTCTCTGTACTTCCAAGGCATAGCATATAGTAGGATCTCAATAAATATAGAGAGAATTGATTATTTGGCTTCATCCTCACCATTAGCCCAGTTGAGTGATATGGGTGTAGGAGAAGAGGAAAAGTCGTTTTTTAAAATCTCTTATTTGCTAAGTCCCTCCTCCCATAGGAACGCTGGAGCTAGTTAAGGCCTGGCATGATCACATCTATTTTCTATACACTTATATTAGTTTGATTTTCGGCAGCCTACATGACCTCACCTAACTCCAGTTATCCTAAATGCAAAATAAATTATAAAAAAATAAAGTAAGTTTATAGCACCTACCTTAAAAAGAACTTAACAGAGTGGCTGACAGTAAAATGCAATCATTTTGTTTTATATAATAATTGTCATTACCATCCATGTGGTCAGAAAGCTGAAACTAGAAGCTCTGTGACTCAGAGTTTAGACCACTTCCACTCCGAAGTTGCTATCTACTTGAAAGGAAGGGAATAAAAATAAACATGAATGAAACCTCAGTGAGCCTTCATTTCTCACTGGGAAAGCATTCTGAATAATTGTCAGGGTTTTGTTCAAGTCATATTGGTTAGACCATAAACTACTTTGTTTGCAAAATCAGCACTGTTGCTGAAAGACATAGGACACTGTGTTTGTTTTGTTATTGTCACACAACCAATAATAAATACAAACTGACAATACATTAATGTTCTTCCAATGCAATTTTTAAAAATCTCTCTGATTAGGGCTTAGAATGTGGCTTAGTGGTAGAGTGCTTGCCTAGCATGCATGAAGCCCTGGGTTCAATTCCTCTGCACCACATAAGCAGAAAAAGCAGGAAGTGGCGCTGTGGCTCAAGAGGTGGAGAGTTAGCCTTGAGGGGGAAAAAAAAAAAAAGCCAGGGACAGTGCTCAGGCCCTGAGTTCAAGCCCCAGGACTGGCAAAAAAAAAATCTATCTAATTATCTAAGTATAGTTTCAATAAGGAGACTGAGCTTAAATATTAGGAAGGGAAATTTCCAATATGAAGCAAGTAGAAAGTAATACTCCAAGAACAGAAGGACATGGGAAAAAAATACAATTTCTAAAAGCAAAGTGTGTAAGTAGGCTGCCAATGCCATCAAGCCTTGCCAGAGTTCAGAAAGCAGAGGGTTAACAACTGTAAATGGCTTGTCAGCAGTGCTGGAAATTTCCACTGCTTGCTCTGCTGTGGAAGGGGCGATACAGTGTGGAAGTGCTGGCTTCACATGCGTGTATGTGCGCATGTGCATACCCTGCCTCCTCAACCCCCTCTGCAGTGCTGGGTCTTGTTCGGCTTTCCTCCCAGCTCTAGCTTCCAGCATTCTCTAGAATCACCAGGGGGCCCTCTTCTGGCTATGGATGGTATAATCAGTGTCCAGCTTGTACAGAGCTCTATTCCCATTATCTTACCTATGGCAAAAGCATTTAGTGATACTTGCTAAGGAAACTGCTGTTTAGAAAAGACCAATAAAACACACATTGACTTATGTAAACAAAAGAAATATTAATCTACATAATTTGACATATTATGAAGAAAGATGAAAGTTCAAACCCTGAGGGACTCAAGGGAGAAGTTGAGCCAACCTCTCTTTTTGTCATTATAAATGATGAAATTGAGGCAAAAGAAGACTCTACACTCCCAAAGTCACAAAGCTTATTAGAAAGTTGGGTTTTCAGACTGAAAATGTGTGGTAAGCCACAAAATGAATAGAAACAGTGGTTACTCACTGTTGTCATGGCTGGTGAAATTAGTTGTCATGGCCTATAAAATTAGAAGTAATGGGCTTTTTTTCCTGACTCATGTTTTAAAAACAAAAAGAACAATATGGTATGCTTAAATTCTATTTGTAAACAGCATCCCTGAAACAAACCTGTTACAGTTAAATATTATCGTACATGTGGATTAAAGAAGTGAACGCAATTCCCTATGCTGCTCTCTTTTCCTTAGATACTCACAGCCCATGGAGAGTCTGTAGTGTGGTTGAGAATGGATCCCAGCCACCTGGGATAGTGCGGGACTATCCAAGACCAATGCCAGGAACAGTGTGAGGCAGAACCGTGAGAGGGGAATGTTTAGTTAACAGGAAAGAAGGATACAAGAAAAAGAGACACAATGATAAACACCAGCTTGTTTCAATTTGGTCTCTGGAGAATATCTTGAAATGTCAGGCAAGTTTCTAATTTGCTCTCTATGCAGTTATATGAACCCTTTTCTGGAGCTTTCTATGTTACTCTGGTATCAGGGCTCCCTGTAGTTGGAAACAAAGCCAGAAATTTTCAGAGGGGAAGCATGGGAGGAGTCATTTCAGGATGAGTGGCATTCAGCCAGTGATGAGCTACTGTAGCAATAGCCCCAAGTGAGTAGTCCTGATCATATTCGGTCTGCAATGATCAGTTCTCATGCTCCCCTTCACATCAAGTCCGGATTCTTCACCTGCAGAGGAGGGGGAACCTCCCAAGCGACTGAACCGGGGATTCAAATGACATTCTCCAATTTGTCCATCTCTCTTCTTTGTTCCTGTCTTAATTTACCTTATTCTGTCCTGCTAAATATGGGCCTCTTCTACTGGTGGGAGAGGAGGCAATATCCACGACCACTGCAAACTTGTCTCTCTCCAATTAGTGACCCTGAAGGAAAAAGAGAGTTGTCATTTTCTTTTTTTTTTTTTTGGCCAGTCCTGGGCCTTGGACTCAGGGCCTGAGCACTGTCCCTGGCTTCTTCCCGCTCAAGGCTAGCACTTCGCCACTTGAGCCACAGCGCCGCTTCTGGCCGTTTTCTGTATATGTGGTGCTGGGGAATCGAACCTAGGGCCTCGTGTATCTGAGGCAGGCACTCTTGCCACTAGGCTATATCCCCAGCCCGAGAGTTGTCATTTTCAACTGTCTTTCTCAAAGCCACAGGGAAGGTTTCCTCAAAAGCACATTGATCTGGTGAGTTCAGTTCCCTAACCTAAGAACAAGCTACTATAGCCAACTTCATGAAATACACCCCTTGGCCTAACCAGCGTCCAGACTCATCTGTGCACATGTGCATAGGTTTTTGTGTCAGCAAAATTCCCAGTGATAAGTAGATGGCATACTCAGACTAGGGGAACTTTAAGATCATGTGCTAATGAGACCAACCGCTCACTAAAGTCTGGCAAAGGCACTATACCAGGGGTAGTGGTTTTTGCTAAAGCTAACAGTAGTGGGGAGTTCTTGCCATCTGAAGCTCCAAGGGCAAGGCGAAAAGAGGCTCCTGGAAAGAAGAGGAAGTAGTCACATTACAAAGTCTTCCTCACTGAGGTTTGTGTGCTTCAGTGCAAAAGCACAACTATCTCCAAGCTGGCAGAGAAGTTGTCAGGGAAAAAAACAGCCTTGCCTCACTCTCCTTCTTTCAACTAACCTCTGGCTTCTAAATGGTCAAACCCAGCTAAAAGCCACACAGAATGCACCCCATCGATTCATCCACGCCAGCCACGTAGATGGAGAGATCCAGAAGGCTCTGATTGATCTCCCCAATGTGATAAGTATAATCAGTAAGAGGACAGGGAAGAACAAGTTGCTACTGTTGGGGACTCAGTTTTGGCCTTGGTGGAGGAAGGGCAGCGTCTCGCTCTTGGCGCTGCCCTTCCCCCAGCCCTGGGACAGTGTGGAAGGGAGCCCCTCCCACCTTCCGGCCTCAAATGGAAAAGAAGCCCCCCGCCCCTGGGGGGCGAACACGTGCGTGCCACCATGATAGGGTTGTCCAGCCCACAAAGGAAGTTTCATGACATCACCTGATGGGCAGCCCGGCTTAGCCAATGGCCCAAGTCCTTCCCTTTCCCGCCATTAACGCTATATAAGCCCCCCTCCCAATTAAAGCCTTTGAGACTCATTCAACCATCCAGCTGTCTCTCCATTATCTTTGTCCTGCGGTTCCTGACACATTATGGGGGGCTGAGGAAGGGATTTCGGCATCCCACTTCAACCTAGAGCAGTCCAGAAAGGACACGCCTTACTCCTTCTGCCGGTATGAGGGGTAGGGCGGAGTTTCTTCCACAGAATTGAGGTTCAGGCATTTCCCCCCGGGAGATGGGGGGGGGGAAGGGGTCCTTGAGACCCTGACATTGGATCATCTCCTCCAGGGAAGGGAGGAGAAGGGGTCCTCAGAGATCCTGACATGCTACTGCAACAAAAATGGAGAGAAATGATAGTGTGTAGTTCAACCTAATACCTGTCTCTTATAAACACCCAAAGTGTACCTAAGAGCACGTGCTCAAGGGCTCTGATGTCCAAAGCCATAACCAGGTGGAAGTTCCTGGACTGCAATACCCGACTCAGTCACCAATCCCCCCCCCACCCAATTCTCTCTCTCTCTCTGTGCCAGTCCTGGTGCTTAAACTCAGGATCTGAGCACTGTCCCTGGCTTCTTTTTGCTCATTGGTACCACTCTACCACTTGAGCCACAGCTCCACATCTGTTTGTTTACATATATGTGGTGCTGAGGAATCGAACCCGGGGCTTCATGTATACAAGGCAAGCACTCTACCACTAAGCCATATTCCCAGCCCCAATGGTCTCTCTCTTTTTCACATCTCACTCACTTGTGATTCCTCTCTGGATATTGTCCTTTGCTCCATCATTTATCTTGTCTTCCCTTTTTGCATATATCTTAATTCTTCTGGTTTAAAATGGCAGCTAGTCTAGAAATTTATATTAAAATCAATGACTAATAAAAATCTGGTGGTAAAACACTGCTAACTCTAGATGAGTTTTCCAGGCATTAAAGCTTCACATATCTTTTTATCATATTCTTGTTAAATGGCTGTGGAAGTTAAACAATGAAGTAATCTTTGTGGAGTGCAGGTGGAATGGTACAGTTAAATTAATAGTAATAATGACCTGGCCTGGGCATCATCTCGATCCTCAATAATCTAAGTTAGCACTAAGAGCTGGCACTCAATTTCTCAAGGTCTTGATTATCTTCCCTATTAATTGAAGATTCTACATGGCTTACTAGCCTAGGTGTCATTGATATTTGGGGCAGCATGTTCTTTGTTATGGATAAGAGGGCTGATCTGATTCATTGTTAGATGTTCAGTAGCATTCCTAACCACAAAAAAATGCCCAGTGGCATTTTCTACCCACTCTCCTCCAAAGGTGACAAGTAGAATTATCTTTAACCATTACCATATATTCCCTGGGAGACAAAAAAAATTACTCCTTCTATATTTGTTGAGGCGCAGTAGAACATATGGTTTCTAGGCTTGGCTCCATGTTTCAAAGACTAAAAAGAACAGGACTCGGTGAGAAGATAGACATGCATTTTTCTCTTAGATCAAAGTCAAGACTGGTAAGGTGGTTATTCTCTGTCAAGTTGTCAAGGTCTAAGACTGCTTTTATCTTGCTTTGTCAACCATAGAGTATTTCCTTTGTTGTTCTGCCATCATATCCACAATCTAATCAGCAAAACAGAAGAAAGGAGAGTGATGAGGAGGCTATGTTACTTCCTTTTAAGAATATTGCCTGTAGCTTACATTTGTACTACTCTTATCTCTGTGGACAGAGTTATGTCACCTGAACATACAACTTTTCCTATGGATTGCCATGGATGCAACAGAATTGATTTAAAATTGTATGTCTGGTTGTTGCCTTCCAATTTTCCAATTTTTGGTTGGTAGAAAAAGAGCTTGGGAAATGTGTATTTGGCTGATTTGGGTTGGGGGGAGAAAAATCCAGTTTCCTCTCTTTCCTTGCCTCTCACCATCAGAGCCCTCAAGGCAGCTGTCTGTTACAGAATTCCACAACTTTGCAGACTTCAAAAAAAATTTCAGAGATAAGGTTGAGTTTATATTGAGAAAGCACTCTATGAGTCAGCTATCGCTTATCACTTTCTAAGGACTTACAGAAAAACATCTCACTGCTGAGGGCTAAACCTGAAGTTGTACTTAAAAGAGCTTGTGTGAAAAGAGCTTGAAGATGAAAGGAAGCCCTGAGGGTCAGATTTGACTGCAAACTAAGACAACTTCTGAGAGCAGTGGAAGGAAAAGCCAAAAGCAAGAGGACAGTACAAAACGTGGTTGTGTAGTTTATTGTGGCATCATTGGCTTTCCACCTGGAATTGTTCACTGGTTAATCTATTATTTACTAATTTTATTAGCAAATTAGTTTGATTGCTTTTCTCTTCAAGATTGGAGAGCTGCATTGGTAGACTGCTGTCTCTCTTTGAGTGAGGACAGCTTAATAATCCCACACTCCACTTCAGAGTACTTATGGAGCTGCAACAATTTATACAATTGCCGACCATGTAATGCACAATTACCCGGTGTAATGTGTAATTACCTATTTATATAATTACCAAGATGTCATTTTCCAGGTAAGTTGTATATGTAATAAAACAGGAGGAAACAAGAGCTGGATTGAATTGGGCTTGGCTTCTATTTCAAAAATATCTGAAGAAAGATAAGGTAGCATTTCTCTGCTAAATAACAGGGATCTTCTAAATGAAATTTGTTAATTCTGAAGCTGTTAATTTTGTATGAGTAGACTGTAGCTACAGGGAACATTAGTTCTGAAAAACCTTTTTTTATTTGAAAATATCATATACATATAGAGAGGCATATAAATATGTAAATTAAAAACATGAATAGATTATTATAAAGTGAATAACCACCTGTCTCTCTGGGAAAGGAAATAGACAGACACCAGCATTATTCAATATCCTCTGCTGTTTCTATTGTTCATCACAAAAGTGTCTTTCAAAAGAGAAAATAATGGGCTGGCCAGACAGTATAGATTTATCTATTATCAAATTTTATATAAGTAGATGCATACTTATTAATAAGGTGACTGATTAGAAGCAATAATTAGGTAGTTGTATATACCACTCATAGTAGAGAAAAAATGAACTCAAAATCCAATCTTAAAGAACAATCCTGGGGGCTGGGGATATGGCCTAGTGGCAAGAGAGCTTGCCTCGTATACATGAGGCCCTGGGTTCAATTCCCCAGCACCACATATACAGAAAACGGCCAGAAGTGGCGCTGTGGCTCAAGTGGCAGAGTGCTAGCTTTGAGCAAAAGGAAGCCAGGGACAGTGCTCAGGCCCTGAGTTCAAGGCCCAGGACTGGCCAAAAAAAAAAAGAACAATCCTGATCAAAAACATGCCTTAAGAAAACATTTAAAGTATTTTTAAATATATGTTACTTTTACTCATTTATATATAAGCAATCAGAGGGTTGGTATTCAATGAACTATTGGCATTCCATACAAATGTTTTATGCAATAAATTTTAAGCAATACAATTCCACTGTAACTTTATATTCTAGAAGTCAGACTCTACATATGTATGATTCATATATCCTTCCTGTAAAACCTGTGAATTTGTATTTCTGTGACCTGTATTGCTAAAGCACCTGTATCCAAAAGATAAATATTCTTTGATGTAAGTTAAATAAATGTTTTGGGAACGGAGGCTCATGCCTGTAATCCTAGCCACTGAGGAGGAAAAGATCAGGAAAATACAGTTCAAGATGAGCCCAAGTAAAAAACAAGCCATCAAACAAAAAAAGTAGTAAAACCTCTCCATCATCTCAATAAAAAAAGCAAAGGATGGTGGTGCACTGTGTAATTACAAGTAAGTAGGAAACAGGAGAGAGGCTTTATCACACACACACACACACACACACACACACACACCACCACCACCACCACCACCACCACCACCACCAAAAGAACATATGGGATGTGGCTCGTTTGATCACTTACCTAGCAAATGTAAGGTCCTGAGTTCATTCTCAAGAAAAATCATTCATAGTATTTATTTTTATAAAACATATCATTCATACAACAAAGGAAAGAGAAAAGGAAAACAGCAGAACCACTCAGTGGTTAGTAAACTTTCTGCTTATACCTGTTACATGTCACGTTAGGCTTACATTTTATAAGCAATATCAGTGTCTTAATAAAGCCTGATTTTAGTTCTTCCTGAGGAGGGCAAAAATGAGGAACAATAATGAAACTATCACAGGGATCATTTTCAAATGAAGGTCAGTTGAAATTATAATATGAATATCATGAGTAAAGAGAAGTATTTCTTTAAAATGCATTACACACCACAAGAACCTATTTTACTTGTAAATTGATCAATCATAAAAGAAAATCCAACTGAGAATCAAACATATATGACTTAAATATGTTAGATATGCAATCCACATAAGAACAATGACTTCTATAGGAAACATCTTTTATTCAATGAATAAAAATTCCAATATGTTCTTTCTTTTACCAAGAGAGTTTGAGAAATTCTAAGGGTACAACTGAGATGAAAGGAAGAGCCATGGTTTAATCCCTGCTTTGCACAAGGAACCTCTACTTATAGCCTGGATTTTTCCCCTATCGCCTGTGTTCTCTAATCCCCTTTATGTGAGGATATAAATTATCCGCCTCCCACTGCACATAAATCATCTGCGATGCAATTTCTGAAATTCCGTGGTGTCTGATCCTTATTGACAACATAAATCTGCTTTCAACCCCAAAAGACAGAATAACAATTCCATTTCTCCATGTACTTCTTTTTTTTTTTTGCCAGTCCTGGGCCTTGGACTCAGGGCCTGAGCACTGTCCCTGGCTTCTTCCCGCTCAAGGCTAGCACTCTGCCACTTGAGCCACAGCGCCGCTTCTGGCCGTTTTCTGTATATGTGGTGCTGGGGAATCGAACCTAGGGCCTCGTGTATCCGAGGCAGGCACTCTTGCCACTAGGCCATATCCCCAGCCCTCCATGTACTTCTTGGACATAACATTTCTTCATTTATTCATGCAGCACTTTCTGGGTCCTTGTATAAATGGCTTCATTTGAGTGCTTTGTTTCTCTTTGTAAGAGAAATTTTACAACTGTTATATCACTGTTGTAATTACTTTCAACATGCCAGGTGAAACCATAGCTTCTTTTCTTGATGATCCTCTTGTATCTTCTTCTTGTGGTTGTCCCCGTGCTATCACTCTATCTCATCTGAGTACCCTGGATACTGTATATACTGGTATTAGAACTAGGGAAGTGAAAGGGAATATCAAAATCAAGAGACAAAGGATAAAAAGATAAAGGACTCCAAAAGCAATACTTGCAAAACTGTTTGGTGTAAACCAACTGAACAACTCCTAGGGGGAAAGGGAAAGGGGAAGGGGGGGAGGGGGAAATGGGTGAGGAGGTAACAAACAGTACAAGAAATGTATCCAATGCCTAATGTACGAAACTGTAACCTCTCTGACATCACTTTGACAATAAATAAGTAATTTTTTTTTTAAAGAGAGAGAAATTTCAAAGGCTCAGCTTCTTGAAGACTTGGGTCAGCAAACCCATTGCAAATGGATTTGAATCTTTAAGAAATGCAAGGCTGACACCTCCTGGAAATCCTGTAACCACTACACTCACTAAGATAGTTTCCTGATACTAAGTAAGTCAAGGGCTAGATGCCTGTTAGAGACATGGGAGCAGGTCGGGCCGTGGAAGGTGGAAGGGGGTCTTAAGAACCTCATTCCAGAAGAAAGTTCTTGGGTAGAATTCAGAAGTCATTGTTAGTGAGGTAATTTCTATCACTGTCTTTTCTTCTTAACCTTTGTGGTTTTTACTGATCTACAGTCTATACAAGTCACTGGACAGTCCACTTAGAAAGTGAAAAATCATCAATAGAACAATTTGTGTATTCGATTCAGATGATAAGCAAATATTTTATTCCTCAGTTGATTGAATAAAACTAGAAAACCCTTACCTAGTGACATGCAAGGAGAAAGAGAAGATGGAATATGAATTTGGTCAATAGATATTTGTGACAGTCTCGTTTACAAAAGGGATAAAAGAGCCTGGACTCACCTGACACTGTGGCTCATGCCTATAATCCTAGCTCCTCCATTCGCTGAGATCTGAGGATTGCCATTAGAAATCAATCCAGGCAGAAAATCCAATTAAACACCAGGAAGCCACAAGTGGAGTTTGGGCTAAATTGGTAGATTGCTGGCCTTGAGCACAAAAGCTCAGGGACAGAGCCCAGGAACTAAGTTCAGTTCCCAGGACTGGTATACACACGCACACACACACACACACACACACACACACACACACACACACAGTATTTTTCTGTGAATATCATTGGCACCTTGCAGAAAGATATTAAAGGGTACAAGACAAGAAAAATAATTGAATGGTAGATTCAACTTATCCAACTTTGATTTCTCTTCTTCTTTTCTTTTCTTTTTTTTTTTTTCCAGTATGGGCTTGAACTCAGGGCATGCGAGCCCTCTCTGAGTCTCTTTGCACTCATAGCACTCTATCACTTGAGCCACAGTGCCACTTCCAGCTTTTTCTGCACAGTTTACTAAAGATAAGGACTTTCCTGCCCTGGCTGGCTTTGAACTAAGATCCTCAGAGTTCAGCCTCCTGAGTAGCTAAGATTATAGGCTTGAGCCACCAGTACTGAGCTCCACCTTTCATTTCTTACAGAGCCATTGGTATGAGAGGCTGGATGAAGTCTCAGCAGGACAATCCCAGGACACAGGAAGAGCCAGTCTCTTGCATACAGTTCCCCAGCATCACAGTCTAGAAACACAGATGATGTCTCAACGTAAGGCAGTTTCTTGGTTGTCACAACTCTAGGTGGACTCTGCATTCGACATTCAGATTTATAAAATGCCATTTAAAAAAATTAAAAGTCCTTCACTTTAGAGGAAGAATTATAGAGCATCACTACAGGATTATTTGTGAATCCACTGAAAAATATAATTCCAGGTGGAAGACTTTGATTTACCCATTACTTTTCCAGAACACAGCTCTTGCATTAAATAAACATTGTGCAAAAAAAAAAAAAAAAAAGTCCACGAGGCCTAAGCAGTTGCAGCAGCTGAGCAGCCCATCTGGGAAACAGCTCCGGAACCTCTTCAGACACACTCACCATGGCAGGCTGAGCCGGCAGCCCCTGAGCCTTTGCCAGCTCATTTGCGGCCAGTATTTTTCACAGATACTCCCCAGTGAGTAGCAATTTCCGGATATTTTTCAAATGGTTTTCATCCTGCCAGCTGGGCACAGTGCAGGAACTGCAGTTGAGAGAACTCAGCCGGATGGACCTATCAAAGACAGCTTGCTGGCCTGGTTTGGATTACACTGGGTTGTTAGAGCTTTGTTCTACGGTTGGCACTCTCACCCTTTTCTTTCCTGTTCTGTGGATTTCTATCCTCCTTCCTTCCACTTCCCTAATCCTCTTTACTCCTGTGGTGAAATCAATGTCCTCTCTTCTTATCCTTTCCCAACGTCTCCACCTCAGGGCTATTAATATGAAGGTTATATGATGGGAAATGTAATTCTTCATCTAGTTACGAGCTCCATGGCATTAGTCAAACTTAACTTTTTGGACCCGCTCTGTTTTGTAAAATGGTGGTCTCTTCTTCAATGTGAGGGAAGGCCTTTACCAAGTCATCCAATTAAGGTCTCATCTGATGCCAGCCACCCCTACCTCACCTCTAAGTTTGCCTGCAGATGTATTTCAGAACCTTAGAAGGAAGACTGAATTAGTTACACAAGTCTGCTTTAGTTACAGGCAGGGGCTGAAATAAATTTTAGAAGAAAACATGAATTCTATTACTAGTAATGCTACATTGGGGGAAGGAAGTGGCTGGAAGAAATACAGTATAATCTCTGTAATCCCAGACCTTACGAGGCCAAGGCAGAAACATCATGAGTCTGAAACAAGCCTGGACTATAGTATAAGACTTTGTTTCAAAAAAACAAAACTAAAAAAAAATTCCAGAAAATTTAACTTCATTTCTATTGGTCTAAGTTAAAAGTAATCTTCTCTCAGGTTTTAAAAGTTACACAGAGGGCTGGGGATATGGCCTAGTGGCAAGAGTGCCTGCCTCGGATACACGAGGCCCTAGGTTCGATTCCCCAGCACCACATATACAGAAAACGGCCAGAAGCGGCGCTGTGGCTCAAGTGGTAGAGTGCTAGCCTTGAGCGGGAAGAAGCCAGGGACAGTGCTCAGGCCCTGAGTCCAAAGGCCCAGGACTGGCAAAAAAAAAAAAAAAGTTACACAGAGGGCTGGGAATATGGCCTAGTGGCAAGAGTGCTTGTCTCGTACACATGAAGCTCTAGGTTCGATTCCCCAGCACCACATATACAGAAAATGACCAGAGGTGGCGCTGTGGCTCAAGTGGCAGAGTGCTAGCCTTGAGCAAGAAGAAGCCAGGGACAGCGCTCAGGCCCTGAGTCCAAGCCTCAGGACTGGCAAAAAAAAAAAAAAAAAGTTACACAGAAATTTGGAGACTATTAAAAGATACAAATTGTAAAATAAAATCATCTATATTAGAGATAATGGCTGTCAGTGTTTTTGGCAACTTTCCCTCTACCTTGTTTTATCTAGACACTATAAAAATGTATCTTCAACAGTGTTGGAGTGTCTGTCAGTTTTCTGCTGACTTCCACATGCAAGCTTCCAATCACCACACAGATGGAGTATGCTCAACTAAAACCCAGCAAGACCCAGTTATTCATATTTGGCATAGCTGGCATTTTTAATGGATTCAGTAACCAATTCTGTTTTCACAATGATAGGAAAGGGTTCGTATTCTCTATAATAGTCCCTTGCCTTCAGTGAAAAATGAATGAAACAATGACAGCTAGTCACTAAATAGGACTTAGGGTCTACATGCATCCTATATCCTACCAACACTGTAGCAGCTCCCTATGCCAGCTAGGCCAGTTCCCTTACAAAGAAAAGGGGAGAAGACATCTCAGTATCCGTAGGTGGAGATTTAAAGCATTCTATTATATTCTGAAAATTGTAAGTACTTATAATGAGAAACATAAAGTACACCATGAACTAATGTTTCCATCTGTTGTATAAAAATACTCTCCCTTATCACTATAGCAAATAAAGCCATGAACAACCAACCACACCACAAGGAGAAATGAGTTCTTCCATCTATGCCCTATGATCCTTATTCATTCTCTGATTATTCCCAGTTTTAAGACGTTGCTCATTCTGACTGTGCCTGGAAGAAATCTTTTCCTTTTTTTACCTGCAAATCCAACTTCTAAAAGGTTCAAGTTCCTCACAGCTTTCTTTCTAATACCTCCGCCAACACCTCCAACCCATAATCCTAGGAGGCCACTTTTTTTGTTAGGCCTCCTTTCACTTACAGCCATCAGCTGCTCATTTTAATGAGTAATCATTTGCTTTTCATTGTCTCTAATGTCTATTTTATTTTTTGCCAGTCCTGGTGCTTAGACTCAGGGCCTGAGCACTGTCCCTGGCTTCCTTTTTGCTCAAAGCTAGCACTCTACCTCTTGAACCACAGTGCTACTTCTGGCTTTTTCTGTTTATGTGCTGCTGAGGAATCAAACCCAGGGCTTCATGCATGCAAGGTGAGCACTCTACCACTAAGCAATATTCTCAGCCCTCTATTGTCTTTTATGTCTATTTCTAATGTCTCTCTTCACTTGTTAGTGGACCTTCAAGTCCTCAAAAGAAGGAAACTGTGTGTTTGTGTGTGTGTGTGTGTGTGTGTGTGTGTATGTGTGTGTGTTGCATAAAGAATGAAACAATTATATCTTTTGCAGGGAAATGGATGGCTCTGAAGATCATCATATTAAGCCAAATAAACCAGGTTCAGAAGGACCAAAGTCTAAATACTACATTTAAAAATGAACATATACATAAAGATACCCAGGATCAGATATCTATATCTATATCTCTCTATTTCTATCTCTGTATCCATAATCACAGGAATGTTTGAGGACAGGGAGAAAGAGGGTAATTTACGGGGTAAACAATGCTGAGATACACCACATCTCTGACAGTTGTTGAATAATAGGGGAAAGGAGGAAGTAGAAAAATAAGCGCGGAGGATAGGGTCAGTCTGAGTAAAGGATGGTATATGTATTTGCAAAATACTACGTGAAACACCTTTGAACAATTAGCATGCTTTTTAACAAAAATGGATGTTAGGAAGGTGACACGTGTCCTTGTTTGGGGTGTGGGTACTGCAGGAGTGGTGAACAACAGTGAATATGGATGAAACACTTCCCGTACCTGTGTTAAAATGAGGGAGGGGTAACAAGTTTGACAAGCAATGTACTCAATATCTTATGTATGTAATTTTAACCCCTCTTTCCATCACCTTAACAATGAAATTAAATTAAAAAAAATGAAACAATGACATTTGTTGAGCTAGGGTTGGGAAGAAGAAGTGGGAATTAGGAACAAAGCTGAAGGGAGTGCATCTGTTTAAGGTACATTGTGTACACATATGGACATGTCAAAATGTAACCCCCTTGTCCGACAAATTGATACTAATAAAAAGAGTCCTGAAGCTACTACCATAGGTAGTGATGAAAACTAGACGTTTTCTTAATAAGAACATCCTTATCTTCATAAGGATATTCCGTCAACAGTCTTTTCAACAACATGCTACATACACTACCTAATTCAGTAAAACCAGAAAAGAAAATAAAGATACACCTACTGGAGAAACAAACTACCTTTTTTCACAAACAGCCTGTCTATATAGAAAACCTTAAAGAACTAGTGAAATTTGTAACAAGTGATTATAGCTATGCTGCAAAGTGTAAAGTTAAGGCATTACGATCCGTTTTTATATACTAGTAATTAACAAATAGAATTTAAATTCAAAACATAATTATACTTGCATTATCCCTAAAATAGTTAGGCATCACTTTAGTAAAGTATCTTGACTATATGAGGAAAACTATAAAACTTTAATGAAAAGTTTATTAAGAACTAAATAAGTAAAAAGATATTCTATGGTCAAGAATAGGAACACAATACTACCATTGATCTACAGATTCAAAGCAATTGTTATCAGTATGATATAAGGTTGCTTTCTGGAAAATTAAAATGAATTTTTAAATTTATTCAAAAGACTTACAAAAGCTAACATTAGAGGAGAACAAAGTCAAAAAACTAACACTATCCAGATTGGATGATGCTAAATAATGTCTATTTAGTTTATTTAGTAACGTAAATTGAGTGATAATAGACTAAATGCCTATTTCTTAAAAATTTAGAATAAGATTTTTAAAATTACATGTTCTTATGTTTAAGTGATTGTAGAAAGGAATTACCACTTCACAAATCATTTTTGGAAGAACAAAGCACTTTTGTCAATGTCACCTTTCATCATTCTTCCTCATCACTTCCAATCCAACATTCACCTAAATTTTCTTAATTTCATAGGATGTGCATTGAATATTATAACTACATTCTCCTCCCCCTTCCCCTCTTCATTGTCTACACCCAGCTTGATCCCCAACATCTTTCAAGTACCAGTTTCCTGGTATCTATTTTGTTGGACTATGAGTTAATTTTTCTAAGGAATTACACCATTCACATTCTCCACTGCAAATATCAGGACAATTGGATCAAGAAAATGTGGTATGTATAAAAAATGGAATTTTACTCATCCGTTAGGAAAAATGGTATTACATTATTTGCAGAAAATGAATGGACCTGGAAAAGATTATGTTAAGGAAGTCAGGCCCAGAGGGCCAAAGGACCCATGTTTCCTCTCCTAGAGGAAGTTAGAACTAATTTATAAATGCACTGGTCTTGAAAGTTATGAAAAGAAACCATTTAACATGCTCTAGTAGGAATGTTATATTTCCATCCTGAAGGTGGCGTTTGTGTACTATAGCCTGGGAATACTTCCCTTATTTGCTAAAAAAAGGAAACGTAAGCATAAGGGGGGAACAACTGAGTGGGAAAGAGAGAAATCTTTACCAGACAGTAAAATAACTCATAAAACTGTCACGAGTAATTCCAGAAGCCAGGCTGACATGGAAGGCTGCTCCAATCACCTGTGTTTTTCCATGGCTAGGGTGAGCTTGTAAAGATGAAAATTATAGACTTACTTATGAACACTGGGATCCATAACTCAATTAGAGCATAGAAAATTAGAGCTAGAAAATGTTTGCAAAGCTGACTCTCTGAAATTTTTTAGTTATCAGGAACTTCATAGACTAAGAAAGGCCACAGAACTGGATGAGATGGTGGGACAGAAATGAGATTTCTCCATCTGTGCACAACCTGTCACTAACTAACTCTGAGTCACACATTGTTCCATTGGAATATGAGAGAAAAATCCAGTTACACTCAATTTCACATAAGAATACTCTCTAAACATACTAAACTCACAGATCTAGAAATTCTAATAGCAAGAGCATACACAGAACTATCCTATGACTCAGCAATATGATTCTTAGGTATTTATCCAAAAACTTACAAGACATGATGCAGTAAAGAAACTTAAACAACAAAATTCATTGCTGCACTATTCACCATAGCCCTTCGATGGACAAATGGATTGAGAAAATGTGAATATCTCTCTCTGTCTCTGTATATATATACATATATGTGTATATATATACATATATATATATATATATTTACTCATCCAAAGAAATGTGATTTATAGGGAAATGAATAAGCCTGAAAAATTATGCTAACTGAAATAGATTTGGCTCAGAGAGGTAAAGGGTGTTTTCTCTCACATGTGGAAGTTAGATCTAAATTATATTTGTGAACATACACAAGGTCATACACAAGCCCATTAACTAAAGTATCTATAGAATATTCAAGAGAGGATTCCAAAGGTGTACCTCCCTTGAACATTAAATTACAGTATAACCAAATGAATACCAGGAAACTGAACCATGTGTTCGCGGGAGTGGTGGGGGTTGAGGTTAAGTGGAGGTGCCTAACCAGTGGAAAAGAAAGACTAGTGAATGCAATCATAAGATGCAATGTACATGTGTAAAAATGAAACCTGGTAACTTGAGGAGATGAATGTGGTTGGGAAAAGTGGGGAAGAAGATAAAAGAAGTGATATTGATCAAGGTGCATGCTGAATTGAAAGCCCTTGGCACAACTACTTAAGGATAATTTTTTTTAAAAGAGCATCAATGGAGTTTCTACATTAAAAATCTTCATAGAATATACTATTACTCGGTATAAATAGAGGAAACCACTGATAGAAGCAATAGCATGGACAAATCTTAAGAAGCTTGTTCTGAGAAAAAGAAGCCAGACACATGTGTAAACATGGTATGTATGCATGTGTATATGTGTGGATATATATATATCATCTATATTAACACACATACACACACACACATATATATATATATGAATGAACACATCTGGTAATAGAAATTAGGTTAGCAGATTTCTAAGGCAAGGTTAGGATGGACTACAAAGAGAGCATGAGAGAACTTTCCATTGTAATGATAATGGTATATATTTTGCTTTAGAGGTAGTCACATGGGTATGCATATTCACCAAAACTCATCCAACTGTACACTTAAAATGTGTACATTTAACTGCATAAAATTTAACACTTCAGTCAAGTCAACTTAATAAGAGACACTTCCAAAACTTTTCAAATGTACATCTAGGTTTGGAGACAACTGATCCATTATTCCTAGGGAAGGATGAGATCTTAAGTAGACTTGGCCACCTGGCTTCTTTTTGGTCATTTACATCCTCATTAAAAGATTTTTGAATTTGAGAGTACCTTCAAAAATAAAGGTTTCTGACTTCTAGATTTTCTAAGGAGAAAGCTAAAGTTGAAAGTTAAATGGCTGAATGGCGTTTCCAGAGTCACAGTGTAAAGTAGCAGCAGATGTCAAATAAGAATACCTAACATCTTTTGCTTTTTCTCCCAAGTATCATGCCACATCCAAAGAATAAAAACCAAGAGGTAGATAGTGGATATTCTTTGTTCTTTAATTCTACTCTGCCACCCACAAGAGATAGATACTTGGCTCCTTGAGCCAAAGAATCAGATTAGAATCAAATTTGATACGAATTGATTGCTGCAAATATTGCTGCAATGAAATGATTGTGCTGGAGGCTTTATTGTAATCTTGACTGTATTCTATTGGATAAATGCCCAGGACTGAGATTGTTGGATCATAGTTCATTGTAGCACCATTTACCATAGCAAAGATATGGATTCAGCCCAGATGTTGCTCATTGGATGGAATTCTGCTCTTCCATCAGAATGAGTGATATTGTACCATGTGTTAGGAAATGGAAAGACTTGGAAATAATTATATTAAGCAAAATAAACCAGACTCAGAGAAACATGGTTTTCTTTATTTGAGGTAGCTATAAGGTACCTATAAATCTATATGTAAACATGTTGGGTAGCATGTGAATGATTACAAATGAATAAAAGTGAAGTATAATAGACTCTATGGAGAGTTTAAATAGTATTATCTTTTTAGAAAAACTAGGTCAAACCCCAACAAAATCAACACCAGGAAATGGGTACATCCAAGAGGAAGTGTGGGGCTAAGGGTAGAGGGCTAGATGAAATGAAGGGGAGAAAGGAGGGAGAATACGGTCAAAAAATCATTGTATATACCACAAAATTAAGAAAAGTAAGGGAAGGGGTGGATTGAACTGAAGTGAGAATGTTGAAGGGAGTGACATTAGTCAAGATGCATTATATTCATAAACTGCTTGGTTATATGACACCTAGTTTATACAACTACAGCATGACAACAAAACCAGCTGTGATCAGATATTTATACCATAGAACACAAACAAGGTTACACTAACACCATCAACACAGCCATGTTCATTTCAGCACTCTATGAAATCAGTCCAGATGCCCCTCAATGGATGAATGGATCGAGAAAATGTGATATATATACACAATGGAATTCTACTCATCTATTGGGAAGAATGACCTTCTGCCATTCATAAGGAAATGGAAATACTTGGAAATCATTATATTAAGTGAAATAAGTCAGACCCAGAGAAACAAAGATTGCACAGTTTCCTTCATTTGTGGTAGATAGAATGTACCTATAAATCTATAAATAAACACATTGAATAGCATTCAATGTGTTTACAAATGAATTAACTGAAGTATAATAGACTCTGTGGAGAGCTCAAATACTATAGTCTTTCAGAAAGACTAGGCCAAAGCCCAACAAACTCAACACCAGGAAAAAGATACATCCAAGATGGGCGTAGGGTCAAGGGGAGAGTAGATGAATGGAGGGGGAAGGAGAATGTCAAATGCCATCAAGAATTCATAAGAAAAGAATTTATTAAGAATTATAAGAATTTATATACGTCACCTTGGCAATAATTTTTTAAAAGAAAGAAAAGAATTCATTAAGACAAGGGAGGGGTTTAAGGGATGAGAACATTGAAGTGAGTGATCAAGATGCATTGTATTCATAAACTGCTTTGTATAAGGCATCTCCTTGTACAGCGACTTGATGATAATAACAGTAAAGAAAAGAACTGATTGAAGGATGTACATATGTGGAAATGGAACTAGGTAAATTGGGAGGATAAGGGGCATTGGGAGGAATGGGGGGAGAATGATGAAAAGAGTGACACTGATCAAGATGCCTTATACTCAAAACTGACGTGTTGAATTGAAACCCCTTGTGCAACCACTTAAGGAGAATAAAAAAATAAATAAACCATTGGAAGACTCTTTTCACATTAGTTCACTTACTCATACAACTAATAATTAACCACTCTTAGACTATTTGTCCGGAATTTTAGAGCCAAAGAGTTATAAAGAAGCTGTAACTTCCCTCAAAGAACTTTACATTCTGGTCACTAATCAGGAAATGAGAAAGAGAATCACAAAACAATTTTAGAGTGTGAAAAGGGCTTGCAGGGAACTGATAGAGGGTGAGTGACAGCATAACTAATGCAGCAGTCTTATTCAGTGGGATTCATCAGGCTGGGACACTATGCTACTGAGTAGCATGAAAGGCTAGAGTAGTGAGACTGAGGAAAGAGCTCAACGTTTTCAGAGTTGCCCTGCTGCAAAGGGAGTCCATTCATACCATCTCTGCTCCAAAGGTAAATTGACCAGTAGGAGCAGAAGAGACAGAGGCTAAATTAAGATCACTTTATGGAGGAACTTCCCACCTGGTAGAAAGGAAATATGCAGAGGGTATAATGTGTTCTAGATTCCTTATTTGTAATGTTTTATTTACTTCATACAAACATTCTGGAAAATGGATAGAACAATGGCCATAGGAAAGAGTGATTTCTCCCTCCTATCAAAACTCAATCCGAATAGTCATATATTAAAGACTCCCAGGAAGGGATCTCATTGAACATTAGAGAATTTCTCTTCAAAGCTACTTCATGTCTAAGATGAATAATTCATATTTAACCAATAAACATATCATAGGCTTTAAAAATGTTTTATCTTTAAGTAGTTGTACAAAGGAGTGCCATTCAACAAAGTAGTTTATGAAAACAGTGCATCTTAATCAATGTCACCCCTTTCAACAGTCTCACCCACACTTCTCAACTCACCCCTTCCCTCACTTTTTGTAATTTTTAGGTTATATATTGAAATTTTTGCCACTTAACAAATCGATTTAGGTATACAATGCATCTTGAACTGTGTCACCCCTTCAATATCTTCACCCCCCCTTTGGCCTACCCTTTCCCTTATTTTTCTCAGTTCTGTAGTACATACAATGAATTCTTGCTGGTATTCTCCCCCACTTACCTCTTCATTCTCTACTTCTGTTCTTTCCCCATCCTCCCCTCTTGCAAGTACCCATTTCCTGCTACTTACTTTGTTAGGTTTTGGCCTTTATACTGTTTGAGCTCTCCATAGAGTCTATTTTCTTCAGTTAATTCATTTGTAGCCATTTGCATGCCACCCAGTGAGTTTACTTACAGATTTATAGGTACATTCTATCTACCATAAATGAGAGAAACAATGCAACCTGTGTTTTTCTGGGTCTGGCTTACTTCACTTAATATAATCCTTTCTAACTCTTTCCATTTCCTTACAAATGGCACAACATCATTCTTTTCTAATGGATGAGTAGAATTCCATTGTGTATATATGCCACATTCTCTTGATCCATTGAGAGGCATCTGGGCGGATTCCATATTGTGGTTACAGTAAATAATGCTGCAATGAACATGGTTGTGTTGGTGGCTTGAGTGTAGCCTTGTTTGTGCTCTATTGCATAAATGCCCCAAAAGTGAGATTCTCATCCCTGCTAGGATCACCAATATCAAGGATGTGGCCAAAGGGAGCTTTATTACACTGCTGGTGGGAATCTAAGTTTGTTCAACCACTCTGGCAAACAGTATGGAGGGTCCTCAAAAAAGTAAACATAGAACTACCCTATGACCCAGCATCTATAGCTTATTTTTTTTTTTGTTTTGTTTTTTTGGCCAGTCCTGGGGCTTGGACTCAGGGCCTGAGCACTGTCCCTGGCTTCTTTTTTTTTGCTCAAGGCTAGCACTCTGCCACTTGAGCCACACCGCCACTTCTGGCCATTTTCTGTATATGTGGTGCTGGGGAATCAAACCCAGGGCCTCATGTATATGAGGCAGGCACTCTTGCCACTAGGCCATATCCCCAGCCCTATAGCTTATTTTTTAAAGGTTAGCTATGCTAACTTTAGAATCTTTCAGATTCATATCCTGTCTCAGTGCTGAATACTAATACGGGCCATATTCATGTTTCAGGTAAGGACCCTCTTAGCCTTGAGGTCCCCGTTCCTGCAGGGTGCCTCTATAAGATCACATAAACATTGAGAAAGCAAATGAGACATACTTTAAATTCCACCTAAGAAGGAAAAAAGTGTTCCTAAACTTCTTGAATAACAATATGAATGTTTCTAGTTTAAATAGTAACCATAAAATCTCAGGAAAGCCTTTCGTTGAATATTCTTCTAGAGGAATTCAGCAGAATGACATTTTAATAAATCAGTGAGGATCCTGAACATAGCCAGGACCTGCCTTCTAAGATGGATGGCGGCATGAATAGGAAAAGCAGTGAGCTTCCCCCAGTCTAGACTCTGCATGGCTCACTTCCCTTCCTTAAGGGAATATTATCTTGATTTCCTGGAGGAAAATAAAGTTATATGCGAGAAAACAGTGACTTTGAAGAAGACTTTTAACCAAGTGGCTCTACAAAAAGATCAGCAAGCCTTTACCTTGGGAGGAAAGGGGAAGACATGGATATCTTTTGAACTATTTTGGTCCATGGCCTTCTCAAAGACTAGTTCAAGGAAACCAAGTGGGTAAGCTGAAGATTCTTTCTTTTCTGTGAATCAAGGCTTTGTGAAAATTACCCAATTATTTATTCTACTTGGCTCCACATGGAAGATAAAGTTCAAGCTACAGTATAAGTAACAATAAGATCCATACACATGGTAAAGCACAAAATTCTACAGAACAGACAGGTGCCTGTCACCGGTGGCTGGTTGCCACACTATGTTTTCTGTCATTCATCCTGTCTTACATTAATGCTCTAATAGACACTAGACAAATCGAGGGCCCAGTCTTCCTTGTCTTTCTCCCACAATGTCTCACAGAACAAGAAGGGAACTCACGAATGAATGTGGAACCAGTGAATAACACTTGATCACCTTCATTTTCAGTGCCCAATAATAGCTAATAAACCTGGATACCTCTATATGCCAGGTACTGCAATTAAATACTTCACAGATATTACTTCACTTGACCCTTAGAACAACTTTCTGAAGTAGGAACTATGGCTATAATTATTGTCTTAATAATCACTGTTTTCATATTATAAAAAGAAAAGCCTTTACTAGAGATGACTTATTGGTTTGGCCTTTGTATGTTGCCAGTTTCTTAGCAATTTGAATAGAGGGGGGAAAAAGCCCATGTGCAGGACTCACTTGTCTGTCTCTTGTTTTCCCTTGTCATTCTCTCCTATTTTCCAAGACTAACATGAGCCATCGAGACCAAAGCCTCCAGATACAGGGCAGTTGTAATGATCGCTATCTGGAGAGTAGGGGGTGACTCCCTAAGTTTTCAGCCTGACCTCAAAAGATGTTTTACTTCTGGGCTGGGGATATAGCCTAGTGGCAAGAGTGCCTGCCTCCAATACACGAGGCCCTAGGTTCGATTCCCCAGCACCACATATACAGAAAACGGCCAGAAGCGGCGCTGTGGCTCAAGTGGCGGAGTGCTAGCCTTGAGCGGGAAGAAGCCAGGGACAGTGCTCAGGCCCGGAGTCCAAGGCCCAGGACTGGCCAAAAAAAAAAAAAAAAGATATTTTACTTCTAATATATTAAGATGTGAAAACCTTTAGAAGGCCTATATCTCACTATATTCTTTATTTTTTAATTAATTAATTAATTAATTAATTTCCAGTACAGGGTCTGAAACCCAAGGGCTTAAATTCTTCTAGTTTTTTCGTAATGCTATTCTCCTTGGAAACATATACACACAGATACGCAGGCTCCATGGCACTGATTGTGCGGATATGATCAGGTCACAGCAAAGTGTTGCACTTAACAGAAGAGAGGAACACATTTTTTAAAAGCTTTGGGGGGCTGGGCATGTGGCTTAGTGGTAGAGTGCTTGCCTAGCATGCATGAAGCACTGGGTTCGATTCCTCAGTACCACATAAACAGAAAAGTCCAGAAGTAGCACTGTGGCTCAAGTGGTGGAGTGCTAGCCTTGAGCAAAAGAAGCTCAGGGTCAGTGCCCGTGAAAAGAATAGTTTTCGTGACAAAGCTACATATCTGTTTTGATTAACTCCAATGTACCGTGCTGGAAACAGGACTTCAGAGTCCTGTGCAGTCATGTGAATGTTTTCTAACTGGCCTTGAAAGGTAGCAAAGACTCCATCTCTAGTAGTTTGTAAGCCAAAAGAGTGCTCACTTATTTCATTGAACAAAAAAATAGATCTGGGAAGCCAGGTCTGGCATCCCTGCCTATAAGCTGAGCACTCCAGAGGCTGAGGCTGAAAGGTCTTCAGGTCAAGGCCAATCTGAGCTCCAGCGACTACCAGTTCAGCCTGGACTACAGAGCAAGACTCTCTAAACACAAAACTGTTGATTTCAGATTTATCTTATAGATCACCTTTGTTCAAATTAGAAGATGCCCCCCTGGGAGCCGATAGCTTTCTAGGAGCATGTGGCTCAGGGCCCAAGCCCATGTCTCAGAAAGCAGTGGATAAGGCACTATGCACTGCTCCTCTGGGCCCCTCCCTTTGGGCAGACAGCCTGAGAACACCTCCCAACTCCAGAGCACAGGGCCACCCTCAGAACGTCCCAAAAGGACTCCAGTCACAGGTGGCTTTTGTTGTCCTAATTATGTTGAAAACAATTTGTTTTACTCACTGGACTTTAAAGTTAGTAAGTTTCAAACAAAAGTCCACATTTCAGGATTTTTTTTTAAACAACAGCATCAACTAGACGTGTACATGGACTCCACATTTCTGCACTGAGAATGGGGTTGGAGCTCAGAAGTGCGGTCTACTTTATGTGCTTATTTTGTTTCCTTTTATCTGATAGTTTGGTTTTCATTCCACATTGGCACACAAAGAGCTACTGTTTTCCTTTGTTTTGAAATTCCTGTTTCAGTAAGTTCTAAACACCCATTCACCCACTGTTTTCTCCCATAGGTGATCGCTGCTACCAGGCCTTGTGTATATTCAGACACACACAAGCAAATGCACACACAGGACTTCTAAGACATGATGCATTGTAAAAATGTACCATTATTTTGTGTTGACTGAACAATGAAAAATAAATTCCCCCCAAATCATGTCACCATAGCTTAATGCCATCTGATGATCTAGTGGGCTCTTCATTCTTTCAAATTTGTTTCAGATGTTTCAAGAGCTTGGATAGGGTTTTCTGCCTTATGTTTTATTCCTTAGAGTATTTAATCCTTTATACATATCTCAGTAAGAAAATAGAAAATGGCTCCATCTACTTTGCATATCTTCATTTCTTTTTAAAAATTATTTATTTATTGTCAAAGTGATGTACAGAGGGGTTACAGTTTCATATGTAAGGCAGTGGATATATTTCTTGAATAATTTGTGACCTCCGACCTCATACCCCTCCCCCCGTCTTCCCTCCCTTTCTCTCTCCCCGCCACGAGTTGTTCAGTTGGTTTACACCAAATGGTTTTGCAAGTATTGCTTTTGGAGTCATTTATCCTTTGTCTCTCGCTTTTGATATTCCTTTTCCCTTCCCTAGTTATAATACAAGTATATACAATATCCAGGGTACTCAGATGAGAGATACAGTGATAGCGTGGGCACAACCACAGGCTGTTCAGTATAGCTTTGAAAGATACACAATTGGGCAACAGTATTCCTCAAATTTATTTTACTATAAAATCAAGTAAAGTAGGAATATAACTATTTGTTTTCTAGATACTGTCTCCATTTATCCGAAGCCTCCACCACTCCCTATTATCTTACCTTAGACAACTTCACTTACATTATTTGTTTTACCCCTATGGACACTTGACAAATAGTTGAACAATATTATTAGCAATTTCGTCCATTGTAGTACATTTACTATGAGAAGTGAAGTGGTCTCAGCACAATTAGAAAGCCCTCTTAGTAACACTTACACAGCTGTCCACACTGGCTGAATCAGAAAGAGCCTTTGGTGAGCTCACGGTCAGGGCTACTAAGGTTACCTTACCTGTGGGCTTTGCCCTTCTGGTCATTCACCACCTTTTTCATTGTCGTTGTCCGTCGTGAGGCTTGAACTCCAGGCCTGAGCACCTTCCCTGAGCTCTTTTGCTCAAGGCTAGTGCTCTAAAACTTTGAGCCACAGCACCAGTATTGGTTTTTGAGTAGTTAATTGGAGATAAAGGTCTCACAGGGACTTTTCTGTCCAGGCTAGCTTTGAACTGCAACCCTCAGATCTCAACCTCCTGAGAAGCAGGATTACAGGCATGAGCCTCCCACACCTGGCCTTACTATCATTCTTGTAGGTAATATTTCTAGATCAGTGGTATATGGATATAAGGAAGGAAAAGTAATACATCAGTGCAAGACAACCTAATGAAAAGCAAAGGAAGAATTTAAGCCTGGAAAAAAATCTTCTGTAACTTTAATGAACATTGACGTGATTATTTTAAGAAAAAAGCACATACAATCTTTAAATTACACCTTGCATTTGAAAGATGGCTCTTTACATAAAATTTGGTCCTTCCACTAGGGTACCCTATGTATCTTTGAACACACTTCTCTTTGACTCAGTTTATCAGTCTCATCTACCTGGTGAGGGGTATAGAACAGAACTCAGAACTAAGTTCTTAAGCTTTCTGCACATACACATCTTTGTAATACACACAATTTTGGATAAAGCATCAATAAATTTATAGACTCAAAGAAGTCTGCCCAGTGATTTCCACACACCTGCCTTTATACACATCCTAAGTTTCACTGCTTTTGAAGGTGCTCAGTAGCTGTATATTAAATGTGTTTCTCAACTTCCTGGTCCTCTGGAAAGGAATAATAATGCAGCCTTGCAGAGGGTATCCATGGCTCTGGTATATAGTTCCACTGACCTTATGAGACAGGAACCTTCCACTCTCAGAGCACCCATGTCAGGTATTGACTTTTGAAGCATCGATGTGGCTTCAGCTCAGGCCTCCATTTTGCATCTGTCCTTGATTTAGAATTAGAAATCGGTGCTACAAGGAGTGAGACAACTTACTACCTGTTCTGGCAAAAGTGCCAACAGCCCCATTGATTCTGGAGGCAGCTCTGACAGCTATTTGAGTATCAGCAGCCAGTCACCACTGAGATATGGATGGTTCAGTAGACAGTGGCTGGGCCCAATGCTTGAAACAATGATCTCTTCACAGGACCAATTCACTGTGGCATTTTGGGAATCATGCCTCACTGACTGGCTTGATCTAAGACACTGTGAACTGTCAATAGTTCTGAGCAGTAGAGTGACATGAACATTATCCTTCCTAAATGAGCATAATAACTTAGAAATTATTTTCAATAAGATTGTTCTTAGGAAGTCAGCTACCACAGAATGCTGATGCTGTACAATTTTATGTAACTATGGTCATTTACTTCCCTTTAGTGCTATAAGAAACTTGCAAAGTTTCTTAGGGCACTATTAAGTAATGAAAAGCCCCTTGGGCTGTTCCATTGTTGTATCAATTACTTTCAAATGATGCCCTTATTTAAGCTTACTTCATCATTTAGAGTTTTTCCATTAAACAGTGTGTATAAGTCATATATATATATATATATATATATATATATATATGCATTATGGGTCAGGATCACTGCTAGATGCTACAACAGATTCATACAAGAATGAGTAGGTTTTATCTCTAAGTTAAGCAAGGAATTGCTTAACTTAAAAGATAGGCATATGAAGATAGAATTGGCTGAGTTTATTTGGGGGAGTCAGCAAAAAATGGTTATCAGCTGTGTCGAATTACTTTCAATAGACCAAGGTGTTGGAAAAATTTTATAGCTGAATATTTTGTTAGGTTTCTAAGGCAATAAATTATGGAAATATAATTTTAGCTTTGTTATTATTAAGTCATGTTATAGCTGTGCAAAACTTTCTTAGTATTTCTAAAGTTTACTTGTTTCAGAGTGAATAAAGAGATTTTGTTTAGGCTCCTGCAAGTCTATATTCAGTTGTATCTCACTGGTTTTAGCTCTCTGCAAAGAAATGCTAGGTGTTTCTCTTTCTTTGTCTGTCTTCTTTTTCTGTAACAATAGCTAAGAATGGGCAATGTGTAAAGAAAAGATATTCATTTTGGCATCCAGTCTCTTCCTTCTATCATTATGAGACGATTCTGGAAGCTGGAAAACCTTAAAATTGAGCAGATAACAATGAGTGGAAGTCATGAGTTGGTAGAAATTTGAAGAGTAAAGAATATAATGCACAAGAGAAAACAAGAGGGGGTATACCGGCTTTCTAACAGTATACTCTTCTAATCTCACAAGAACGAGAAGTCACTCACAAGAGAAAGGTACTAACCCATTCATGAGAGCCCTTCCCCATGACCTAAATACTTCCCACTAGGCCCCACCTCCTCACACTGTATGTTGAGGAATTCAAATTGGGTCACATGAATTTGGGGTGATGCAACTCAAATATAACACTCACCAATTTAGAAACTGTCAGTACTTTTGTTTTGTGCACCATTGGCTGGAAGACCAGTGTTTGCTTTGCTAAGGTGATAGAATGTACTTGTTAATGGGGCAGAAACTTTCCTACAATAAGAATCTTGCACAACGTACCATTCTGATGGGTTATACAAAGCTGCGTGTGGGGAGAAAAGGCAATTTGCTCACCAACTATTTCAGCACCAAGGCCACCAAAACTAGGAAGCAGACACTTACACTAACAAGGTGCAATGTTTATAGTCTTGTTTCTGACTATAATACTGAGAGCTTTTCCAGCGAAGCAAGCCAAAAACTCTTCTGACCTGTGTGGACATGAACTGCATTTCCCACACTGAGTGTTGTTCCAATTTTCAGGGAAATTGTTTTCCCTCTGTGTATAAAAATAAATGCTCATAAGAAAATAAGAGAGACTCTTGTGAACAAATTTAAAACAAAACAAAACAGAAAATCCTGCTGCTGAAAGAATTGAAAAGAAAATACAACTGTTCCGAAATTTCAACTGAACACTAGTGTTTGGAATGGAAAACACTTTTTTTTCACAGCAGCCTAGTTATAAATGGTGATTGGGTTCCCAGATGAGCCCACAAAGGACTATTTAACTCACAATGTTCCTGGAAAATCAATTGTGGAGTCTTAGCATTGTATAATATTTTCATACCATTTGTTATTTTTTTCTCTGTGTATGTTCACTTTCCACATTCATACTTACTAGGAAAAACTTTAAATTTTAAAAAAATACACTTAAAGCATACCACTTAACGGTAACCACTTGAATGTAGTTTTTCCAGATGTCTAAACTAAGTCTAAATAACATAGGATGAACTGTAATGTTTAAAATGTATAATTTGGTAAGTTTGACATAGTACACAACTGTAAAACTGTTATATTACCACAATCAAGATTATTAGAAGGGGCTGGGAATATGGCCTAGTGGCAAGAGTGCTTGCCCTGAATACATGAAGCCTTGGGTTCGACTCCCCAGCACCACATATATAGAAAATGGCCAGAAGTGGCCCTGTGGCTCAAGTGGCAGAGTGCTAGCCTTGAGCAAAAAAGAAGCCAGGGACAGTGCTCAGGCCCTGAGTTCAAGGCCCAGGACTGGCAAAAAAAAAAAAAGATTATTAGAAAATCTACCTACCAAATATTAAGCCCGATCCTTGGCTTTGGCCTCCATTTTCAAGCAACTGATCTGCCTTCTGCCACTATAGATTAAATTTACATTTTTTTGTAATTTTATTCAAATGGATCTTTATAGTATAATACTCTCTTTTGTCAGGCTTCTTTCTAGATTAATTCTTGTTTTGATTGCTCAGAAATTGTTGAATTTCTTTACAAAAATTTCTCAGATAGACAGATAGATAGTATTTGGTATTCGGATTCAGAGAATAATAGTCAGAAGCTCAAGATCAACCTGAGAAGAAAAGTTCCTCGGTCTTCTCCTGCTCTAGTAGCTCTTAGGCTTCACTCTTCCCCAAGGTAAGCCAAGGAAACTAAAATTCCTCCTCTAACAGTTCATGCTATCATTAAACACAGACATAGAAAAGGAATAGTTCAGTCTAAAGCTCACATGCTTTGGACATATAATAACATTTATATTTTATTTTACCAGTTAAAAAAGGATGATAGCTCACCCTGGATCTGTCTTTTATTTTCTAAAACCCCAACATGATATAAAACTATGAATGAGAAATTTCTTATAGTTGTCTCCAGGAGTATCATCAATGGCCCTTTATGATGGGCAAGAAAGGGATTATCCTATGTTCTCCTCCCACGTTGCTTCTGTGGTATCTTTTTCTAATATCAACAAATAATTCTCTATTTCTCCAACACTCACTGGTGTCCAGTAATTCAACTCAATTCTGATACTAAATACATAAAGTTAGCACAGATCCTGAAGGTTGAAGACTTAGATCCACAAGACTGCCTAGGTCAGGCACCCACTACAAATGAGGTCCTCCTGCAACTTACATTTCTTTAAGAGCTGCTGACCAGACATTCTGGGATTTCAGCAATTTCCTTCGCAAGGCCCCTAGTTCACTTCATAAATTCACAGAATTCAAGAGAGACTTTGGATTGATTACTAGACATCAAGATACCACTCAGTAATGCTAAATAGAAGAAATGTATAGGGAAAGGATAAGAAACATACCCACTTGTGTGTTCACTAACTTGGAAGTTTCCCAAACCCTACTCATATTAGTTAGGTCACTTCTGTCACTAGAATCAAATGCTGAAGATAATTAACTTACAACAGTAGGTTTACTTTGGTTTAGGGATTTCCAGTCCATGATTTGGCAAACCTATTTCTTTCGGTTCCCAGTGGTCTTACCCCATAGCAATGACAGGGAGGGTACAGAGCAAACTTCTCAACTCATGGTCAGGAAATAAAAGAGGAAGATACAAGAATCCCATAATCCCTTTCAAGGACACACCTCTTGTGATGTTAAGACCTCCCACTAGGCCCTATCTCCTAAAGATTTCAACATCTTGCAATAGAATCACCCTGAGGAGCAAGTCAATAACACATAGGCCTTGGAAGAACATTCAATATTGAAACTAGAACACTTCCATTTAAATAGATTTTTTTAAGTGGAGGTTTTGTTTGATTGGTGGTGTCATTGACCACTAGGCACTGAAGTCAACATCCCATCCCTCTCTTGTCCCCATAGGTAAGGTTGGTGGATTGAAAGTCTGACTTCTGTAATCATATGCTGGTCTTTCTAGTGAACAGACCCATCCTGAAGATATCTAGGGAGTTTATCATGAGTCATTTTATTTGCACAAATTCAGATAGAGTCCAAACAGACATTAGAGCAAAATACAAATAACAAAGACACTGTTATCACTCAGAAATTCCAAAGATTTTAGAAGCCCTGTGCCAGAAACCAACCAGGAACTAATACTCTGTGTGTGTGTGTGTGTGTGTGTGTGTGTGTGTGTGTGTGTGTGTGTTATTATACTACTGGGTTATTTCTTATTTGAGATCGTTATAAAAAAAAAACACTATAAACACTCACATACTGGTCTCAATATGGCTATATGCTTTTATTTCCTTTGGGTAAATACCTAAGTGGAATTGCTGGATCATATGGCAAATGTTTGCTTAACTTCTTAAGACATTGGCAGGCTTATTTTCCAAAGTGGTTATCCCATCAAACATTCATATCAAGAGTGTGTGAATTCTAGTTGGTCTAAATAATCACCCAACTTTGCTATGGGCAATGTTTTAAATTCAGATAGCCTATTAAGTACACAGTGTTTCTGGAGTGTGATTTTGATTTGGGGTCCTTTAGTGATTAGGTGAAAAACATCTTTCCATGTGTTCATTTGATGTTTGTAGAGTTTACTCACCAAAATAATGGTTTAAATCTTTTGTACACTTTAGAGTTGGATTATTTGTTTTCAAATGGTTGCATTTGGGGTGCTTTTTATGTATTCTGGATGCAGGTCCTTTACCAGACATGTGATTTGCCAACATTTTATCATATTACAGCTTGACTCTGATTTTAATAATATATTCTGAAGAGTGGGAATTTTTAATTTTGGTAAAGCTCAATTTTTAAAATAGTTTCTTTAATGAAGGATATGTAGCCTACTATGACAAAGAATTTTTTTCTATTCTTTTTTCAAGTAGTGCTCTTGTTCTCGTTTTTCCTGTAAACAGTATAATCCGTTTGCAAATGAGAGTGAGTGTGCTATGGTTTGGATATAGTTAAACAGGGAAAGTTTTGTTTGCTTGTTTGTGTGTTTGCTATCCTGGGATTTGAACTCTGGTCCTCACACTTTAGGCAGACTCTCTCATCAATGGAGCTACATCTCCAGCTGGCTATAGTTCAGTTTATCCCTCAAGGATTCATGAGTTGAAAATCAATATCCATTCTGAAGTATTAGAGAGTCAAAATGGTACCTGACTCTGATGTTTCGAAGTGGAACTCTGGGAAATATTGAAGATTAGATATAGTCATTGGGGTCAATATTCACCAGTAGTCAAAATTTATCAACACCATTTATTTATGTTTTTATTAATTAAATTTTATTGACAAGGTGTTGTGCAAAAGGGGTACAGTTACATAATAGGGCAGTGAGTACATTTCTTGTGATATCTTACATGCTCATTTTTCTTTCCCTTCCCTAGATCAGGTAGGCATATATACAATACCCAGTGTACCAAAAACATATACAGTAGCCACATGGTGCATGCAAAAGAAAATTCACCTAGAACTTTAAATATAACGTCAACAATAGAGTTTGCTTATCCTTGTCTTATATGATCATACATACATAGCTATTGAGCTATTGTGATCAATACCATTTATAAGAAAAAAAATCTACAGAAAGAGAGAGAGAGAGAGAGAAGAGAGTGTGTGGAGGTCACATGATGCCCTGTGCCACCTCAGGACTCTGCCATCTTCAGACAGATAAAGCTCTTTCAACCAGAACTGTAAACCCAAATAAGCCTGTTTTCTTTATATTTAAACAGTTTCTAGTATTATATTTAGCAATGAATGCACTAAAACAGTTACGTTTTCAAAATGGTTATAGCAAGTATCAACATCACAGCCTCCAGACAACAAACAGGTACATTTCTCTCCCATCTTGTTGGGGAGCTGGAGACCAAAACAGGTTTGTTTTCTTCAATTATGGATGTACTCGTGCATGTGCACACGCATACACACTAGAAGAGTGTTTGTCAGGAGAAATGTGAGGAATGGAAAAGAGTAGCAGGAGGAAGGGCGAGACTAGAGCTGAATAAATTGGCATGTCAACAAAGGATGGAGAGGGGAACATTACCAAGAAAAAGGATGGGAGCTGGAGCGTCCCCAAGCACAGAGGCTGGAGGAATGAAGGGACAAATTCAGGAAGGAATGTCATTTAAAATGTCTGCACATCTGAGGAACACAAAGACCAAAGGAGCAGCACAAAAGGCTAAACAAAAGAGGGAAGCCTGGGAGCAGGAGTTGGGGGGGTTAGGGCTCTTGCAGGCCAAGAGTAAAACGGTGTTAGGGTTACAGCAACTCAAATGCCAAGTTCATTTCTCCTTCATGTGAAATCTCTGCCGCTCCAAAATCACACGACCAAACCCCATCATTTCCACTAGTCAGGAAGAAGGCATAGAGAGAACTCAAATCAAGCGATGCTGGAAGCCAGAGATGCACCGACAGACACCCGCATGAACAGCTCCCGATGAGGGGATCGCAGTGTCTGAAAGACCTGTTTACATTCGCCCAGACTTTGAGGAGCCATTTGGCAATGGTTCCTGGGGGCCCAGACCTTACTTTTGGTGTCCCACTGTGTTAAGGCCGCCAGGGCAGAAGGCTCAGTCTGACAGTCTGCTGGCTATCTGGATGGTCTAGAACCTCAAGTTAATCTGAGGTAGCTTTACCTGCTGATGCACACATTTAATTAATCCAGAAAGGAAGAAGAAAAGCAGTCCTTCTGGGTAATAATGCTGTGAAAATAAGGAGGACAAGGAGAATTTATTGGAAGTATTGTTGGAGAAAGCATGGTATTTGTCCTGAAGAAATATTTAAGATTGAAGTCACTTAAGGTAGCTGCTAGCACGTAGCCTCACGCATGAGGACTCGGGTCTTTCTGTGGGAGATGGGGAGACGCTGCCCTCCGTGGAACACAGCCCTCCTCCCATCTCCAGGTTTAGTAAGTGGCTACTGAAACTTACAAACTGTTTGGCAGGATTATATCTTCCCCCGTCTTGTAACCACCCCCTCCCCCCACCTGAAACTGAAGCCAAGGTTGCATCTTGTTCCTGAGATGAAGGGGGAAGGGTAAACAGTCTGCCTGTGGGTACCAGAGTTAAGGACGTCTCCATGGGATCCCGCAGCAAAGTGCTCTCAGACACTGAGTAGGTAGAGTCCTATGAGCCAAATCTATCAACCACCCATTAAAACCAGTCAATAGCTTCTTACGAAGGGCTTTTCTACAGGATAGAGATGAAAGCAGATGCAAACTACGGAAATGCTATGATTCCCCAAGAGTTTCTTATCTAACCTGGCATGTAAGCCAAGAAATGGGATTGATGATGTGTATTGATGACTGTGATAAGTAAAGATTACAGACCAGGGACACCAAGAGAACTGGAAGTAGAGAATTCTATGAAGAAGGGAAGTTTGAAAGAAGGGAGGTGTGATCTACCAGACAGGAAAAGAGAGAAGTTCTAGCACAGAGGCAGAAACTGGAAGTCAGGGAAGGACATGGAGAACATAAAGCAAAGATTTGTTCCTGCTGTCATGAGACTGGGCAATTCCTTGACCTGGATGTTAAAGAAGAGAAAGGAAACTTCAGGACCAACATGGCCTCTGTAGCTGAGCTCTACCATGGATTCTCACTTCCATGGAGATGCTCACAAACACAACGGGGTGAGCCATGAGAGGAAAAGGGCTGAGTCAGGACCTTTTATGAGTTTAGAGACTGTGTAACAGACAATAATCATCCCTAGGTCCCAAATGACACGTCAAAGATCACACATGTATTTAATAATAAAAGTGTTACCTGATCTTAATACAAAATTCAGGAAAAAAATTAATCTGTACCCAAAGGGCAATCTCTCATTGTGACCTGTGGTTTTCCCCACAACTTCTCCCTGAGTGCTCCTAGGCTTGGGGATTTTTGGGGTGCAGTTCCTGCTAGCAGACTCAGCCTGTTGGTATTCAGCCCCTGACTCAAGGAGGAAATTGCCCATTCCAGTCTCACACAAGGAATTAAGGTTGGAACAATACAGTATTTTACAATCCAGTACAAGCTTCATTTATCCAGGGCTTTTCATGCATGGCATCTTAAAGCTCTTTATGACTTTAAAAAAAAGAATTTAAGAGAAAAACCTGCTAAAAACCCAAACCCCCACCAAACTAAATGAGCCATTGCAAGTGAACAGAACTTAACAGGGGCCTTCGGAATGGGAACAGAAGTCCCACTTGGATGGAACAAGAATTGCAGAATCAAAGGAAACCTCAGCTCTGAGAGGGGCCATGAAGGGACTGAAATGTACACTCTGCCCTTGGGGCACCAGTGGGCTCTGCAAGCTGCTACAGGCACGAGTTTTGGAAAAGGGTCAGGAAAGCTGTTTCTGCCTACTGCTGTCTCATGATTCTGCAAATGAAGAAGAGAGGATCAAAAGCTAGCTTTGGGACCCGAGGGCCTCAGCACCAGCCTGAGAATTTGTTCCATCCTCCTTGAACTCCAGTGGCCACCATAGAGAAGGAAGTGGTCCTGCTGCAGCCTTTGGGTTCCAGGTCTTATCCTAGCTCCTTGTCCTAGTCCAAGGGTTCCTATTCCTAACCTCAGCTCCCCTCCCACACTCCTGCCACTCCTCTCACCTTCTAAATAGCCTCTGCACAATCCCCCCTCCTGTCCTTTATACCTTCCTGGCTTATCAACATGGCTGGTTTCTTCTAGAAAGTCGGCGTTCTGATGGACCCAATTCATTCACTTAGAGACATTACAGGATTGTTAAACAACAAAAAAATATATATACCATGTCTTAAAGGGATTTTCAGTGTTGAATCCAGAGGAGGGACTCAGCATTTCCAGGAAGGTGGAAGATGTTCAAATGTCGCCAACTTCAGTGGTCCAGAGTTGCCTTGGTTTACCAGAGGTCAGCGAAGGTCTTTCTTCATGTGGGAGACGGGAGGAACTTGCCTTGGGTTATTGACAGGGGAAAGTTAGGCTTAGGAGTTAGTCTCTAGGCAACTCAGATACTTAAAATGGACAAGTTTAGAAATACTTTTTGTTTTGTCTTCTCCTGCCACTAGATGGGAAGAAAGTTCCAGAACAAGATGAGAGGCATTGTAAAAAGAATCAAATTGCTTTTTAAATAAATGTTATCATTGATAGATTTTGACAGAACTGTAGTATCTTCTTGGCAGGGCTTATGTGAGAAAAATGGCACAAAACATGATGTTTGGTGCTTAGCAGGGGTCCAATAAGTGCACATTTCTATACTTATTTCCTCCCTCCCTTTCATCTTCCCACTTAAAATCCTTTGCTCCCAACCTATTCTCATCCCATGTTCTTTAACAAGCTGTATCGATACCTGTACCTTCTCAGTCACTCTGATGAGCTGGTGGGAATGGGCTGTGTGGGTAACAAAGTGGGAAGAGGCTGCCACACAGGTTGGGAGATCTTCATAACATTTTAACTCCGGATAGAGGTGACCTTGAGCAAGCATTTCACACTTCTGCCCCTGGGCCTCATTTCTGTCAAACAAGTCCATTATATGAAGTGGAATCTCAGGCTTTTTGTGGGTCTACAATGCACGGTTTGGTGAAAAGTCACATACAATACTATCTGATCCTTGTAGATGATTTACACCACTGTTCTTTAAATGTTTTAACACCTTCAGCTTCAAACACAAGCATTGTTTCTTTAATCCTATGAGTACAAAGACATATTTGCTGACGTTTGAATATGGAAGCCAGGAAAACACCCCCCAAAACAAAATGTGATGCAAAAATGCCTGTGTGTGGTCTGCTGCAATGTGAACTCATTGCAACCATGTGGCTAATCCATAGAAACAAGAGAGTAGAGGTTAATCCTCCAAGTACAGTCTGGTAATAGAAGTCTCTGAAACTACTATTATCCCTAAATCTAACATAATCAAGTACTCTCAGTATCCCCCTGGTGGCTAACTGTAAAGAGCGAATGAAGAGAGGAAACTAGAACAGGTGGGATGATGTAGCTTGCTCTGCAAACATCTTTGCTCGTTTGTATACCTCTCAGTCTGACTTCCCACTGACAATGTCTACCTTCGCCTTAAGAGTCCATTGTGAGCTGGGCACTTTGGTTCACGTAATCCTAGCTACTCAGGAGGCTGAGATATGAGGATCACAGTTCAAAGCCAGCCTGGGTAGGAAAGTCCATTAGATTCATCTCCAATTAAACACCAAAAAAGCCAGAAGTAGAGCTCAAATAGCACAGTGCTAGTCTTGACCACAAAAATCTCAGTGACATGACAGTACCCAGGCCTTGAGTTCAAACACACACACACACACACACACACACACACACACACACACACACACACACACGTCCATTCTGCCTGTCCATACATCACACTGGATTGCAAATGCCCCTACTAATTGTCCACCGAGCCTAAAGCAAACGAATGGACAAACACTACATGCTCCAGTCCTCCACCATTCATTCAGATGGGGTAACTCAGGGTTCTTCATGGCTCCAAGAACTTTCTAGCAAGCTTATACCTGGACTGCCCCCAGTGGATATTTCTTGCACAGGCATTCTGTATTGGCCACAGTCGTTCATTCTCTTATTTGTATTTCCTGGGATCCCTTCCCAAATATACTCATTTCAAAAAGAAACTAGGGACAGTGCTCAGGCCCTGAGTTCAATCCCCAGGACTGGCAACAAAAACAAAACAAAAACAAAAACCAATAAGGAAGGGCTGGGAATATGGGAATATGGGAATAGTGCTCACCTCATATACATGAAACCCTGAGTTCGATTCCCCAGCAACACATAAATAGAAAATGGCCAGAAGTGGCGCTGTGGCTCAAGGGCAGAGTGCTAGCCTTGAGTAAAAAGAAGCCAGGGACAGTGCTCAGGCCCTGAGTCCAAGGCCCAGGACCGGCAACAAAAACAAAACAAAAACCAAATATACTCTTTTCAAGATTGTTTCTGGTGGATATGTAAACTAAAATAAATGATTCCACTTCTAATTATTACAACTTTGTTCTAGAGTTGACTTAAGGGTTCATTCAGTAGCTCAGTCATGCATTCAACAAATACATGTTGTGCTCCTACAAGAAGAGACAATGAGCTAAGCTCTAAAGAGCTACATACACACACATGAGAATTTTCTATGGCAAGCAGTTAGTTGTAACAAGTGAAAAGCATTATGGGACCTCTGTGGTGCCAACCTTTGGTGGACATAGGTAGCCCAGCCCATTTGTACTCGTTGGCTGAGTATCTACAGATGAAAGGCTGAGCTCTGAGAAGCCTCTCATCTGACACCCACTGACTTCCTCAACCCCCAGCAATACAAAAGCCTCTTTATGGTGTGAGGCATGAGACATTGGTCCTGGCAAATTCTTCTGAGGAAAATGAGAAGCCAGAAAATAAAAGGCCACGCTGCCTTCTTTGTGTTTGTCCAGGTGTCTGTTCACATCGGAGACGTTTCCGGGGTCTGACCTGCTACAGGGGCTCATTTAGGCCTTTGAAGCCTGTGGCCCTTGAGGCCATTAATCCTGTCCAGCCCCCTGGGAAGTGGATGTTGCTCAAGGTTGGGGCCTTGCGGGTTACAGGCAGCACTGTATTCCTAAAGGACAAAGAGAAGCATGTGGTACTCACTGTGTCATTTGGGGTCCTAAGGAGAACCCTCAAGCTTGCCAAAGAAGCATCACATTAAAAAGAGACAGGGCTTCAGGACTGAGGGGGAAAAACAAGGTTAGAGTGGCTGAGTCAATGAAGTCCCACAGGCCCCAGTACCATTCTGTGTACACCGCACAGGAGAAGCACCCTTCCTTTTCCTCCATGCCATTGGTGCTTCCTAAGCTCCTGCTTGTACTTTTTGTGGGGGAGCTTGTCCCAACTCACTTCTGGAATGCCTTCTTTGTGTTGACACAATCTGTTGTGTATTTACACAACACTCCCAAACCTCAGTTTGAATAGGTATCTGTTACCAGGATCATGATTTATTGTAAAAGCTCATGAAATCTAGTATTTGGATTAACAGAAATACCCATTTGAGTACATTTAAAAAAAAATTCTCTAACGGGATATTATTGTAAAAATAATTATTACGATAAAATAATTATAAAGCCATCTATCTTGTTTATAAAGCTTGGCGTTATTTGGTTTCTCTCTTTTCAAACCAAAATGAAAAACTTGGCCAATAACTTTATTTTACCATAATCAAACCTGAATGTAGTCATCTTGATATTCAAGATACATGTGTGAGGATGGAACCAGGTAAACTGAAGGGATGGGTGAATTTGGGAGCTAGCTGTAGGTGACATTGAACAAGATGCATCATTATACTCATAAACTGATAGGTTGAATTGAAATCCCTCTGAATAACTACTTAATGATCATTTTTTTAAAGCCCCATGTAGTATTCCAAGACCTGATTTTTTTGGTTTTTTGTTTGTTTGTTTGTTTTGCCAGTAATGGGCCTTGGACTCAGGGCCTGGGCACTGTCCCTGGCTTCTTTTTGCTCAAGGCTAGCACTCTGCCACTTGAGCCACAGCGCCACTTCTAGCCATTTTCTATATATGTGGTGCTGAGGAATCGAACTCAGGGCTTCATGTTTACGAGGCAAACACTCTTGCCACTAGGCCATATTCCCAGCCCTTGAAGATTTTTTTTAATATAATATATGCACAGCTAGGGGAAGTCATCACATTCTCATCACTGTGCTAGGTTTCTTGGGGTCTTGCAGGTAGTATGGCAAATGGTCACATGACCACTTTGCAACACTGGTAGGGGGATGAGGAAATGGAGACAAACTTCCCAGCGCTAAAAGTACCCATTTTTCTTCATCAAAATAAGTACACAATCTCCTTTTAAAATGCCAACATGATGTGGACTGATGTTAAGAAGGTCATTCCCTCTTCTAGCTGGACAGTTAACTATCTTAAAGGAGAGAAACAAAAGGAAAAGTTAAGGCACATTTAAATTTCAGTCTCTGGAAACACGAGGGCAAGGCATAGCATGACAGGTTGGTATCAAATTTGACTTTAATAACTTTTATCCTACATTCCAATCTTATTGCAGGCAGCTGCAGAAGAACCCACAATCCCAGATGCACCTAAAAGAGCCAGAAAGGATTAAATAATGCATAAAAGATTTCCTGACAAGTCTGTCAGATTTAAGTTTTGGAACTTACAGAACATGGCTCAGAGTCTCAGCAGCATGAAGACCAAATGAGTGATACCACAGGTTTTCTGGATGTAATTTTTAAACAAATTTTATTGTAAAGATGTTGTAGTGATACCTTACGTATGTAACTGTAACCCCTCTGTACATCACCTTGACAATAAAATTAAATTTTAAAAAATATACAGAATTCCACTGTGTATATGTACAACATTTTCTTGATCCACTCATCTATGCCTCTATCAAGAAGACTGACACTGCCCATTTGTATAGAAATGGAAGTACTTGGAAAAAATCATAATAAGTGAAGTGATCCAGACCCAAATAAACATGGACTCTGTGGTTTACTTCATAAGGAACAATTAGTGCATGTCTCCTAGACATGTACTAGAAGAAAAGCATAATAGCTCAAGAGCTATGCCTGTATGAATACATAAGATGATGCTAAGAGATATGAACTTCAAGTTATGGAAACAAGGGATATATCACTGTTGTAGTTATTTTCAACATGCCATGTGAAACTATGCCCTTCTATTTTTTTTTTGTATTCCCTTCCCATGGTTTAACCCTGATGTCACTGTAATTAATTTTAGTACCCTGGATATTGTATATATGTGTATTTGAACTAGGAAAGGTAAAGGGAATAGCAAAATTGAGAGACAAAGGCTAAAAAAACAAACCATTCAAAAAGCAATACTTACAAAACCATTTGGTGTAAACCAACTGTACAACTCATAGGGGGTGGGTGGGGAGGGGGAGAGGGAATTGAGGCAGAAGGAGGGGGAGAACTGAGGAAGGAGGTAACAAGTGGAATAAGAAATGTAGTTACTGCCTGTAATCCCTCTGTACTTCACTTTGACAATAAAGAAAAAAAGTGTACAGAGGGGTTACAGTTACATAAATCAGGTAATGAGTACATTTCTTTTTGAACAGTGTCACCCCTTCCCTCATTTTCTCCCATTTTTTCCCTCTGCCAATCCCCCTCCCCCTCCAGGTTGTACAGTTCATTTCCAACATAGTGTATAGTGAGTATCACTGCTGAATTGGTTCACCTTTTGTTCCACCATTTCTGTATGGATGTAATGTTTTAAGGAAAATCTACTTCAAGTTTAAAAACTTTTAGTTTCTGGTAGAATAGTGAAGAGAGGAAGTGGTGAAGAATGCAATTAAAATACTCCATGCATACGGTATGAAACTAGGAAAATTGTGGGGACAGATTTGGTTGGGAGGGATGGGGAGAATGATGAAAGGGGGGATGTTGATCAAGATCCTTTGTCCTTATAAACTGATTTATTGAATGGTAACCCATTTGTACAACTACTTAAAGATAATAAAAATATAATTCTAAAAACCGTTTACTTTCATTTCACTATCTTCTACAGAATGGAGCTGCACCATTGAGCACTTGAGATGGAGCTAGTCTGAATTGAGCTGCGCTGGGTATATAAAAGATGCCTCTAATTTTGATGATTTCACACAAGAAAATGTGTATAGATAGCTCATTGCTTTTTACTTAGGTTATCTATTGAGATGGTGATGTTTTGCCTATACTGGGCCAAGGAAAATATACTATCAAGCTAAATCTCATGTGTTTCTTTCAATTTCTCGACATAGCGACATCTATAATGCTTAAAATTCCAAATAGGGTTTAAATGATCAGTTTGTCTTGTGTTTCAAATCTCTTCAGGAGTTTGAGCATTTACCCCACTTGCAAGCTAAGAAGTCGCTTGCCTGAGTATCACATGGGCACCGGGGGAGGAGGCAAGAGTGCTGGGTAAAACATGGAGAGGTGACTGACGACGGTGGGCAACAGCAGTAGCTGAGTATCATCATATTTGCACCAGTTACCAGCCTCAGTCACTAGAGGCCTGATGACACATGCACATGCCATGCATTGTAACAGGTGGGGAACTCTGAACTTACAGAAGCCTTTTATGAAGCAGGAACGCTTGCCGGCCTTGTCCTGAAGGAAGACACTCATCTCCCAGGACTGTTAATTATATAAACGTACTTGAAAAGCTTATCTAGGAAGGACAGCCCATACACGTGAGAAGTGAGAGAGTGTGAAAGAGGCATGTTGGATCGTTTGTCAACACTCATTTCCACAAGTCTTCTTTGATTAGATAGATTAGGCTATTTTTCTTTTTTCAAGGTATTATATTTCTTTTTTTTTTTTTTTTGGCCAGTCTTGGGCTTTGGACTCATGGCCTGAACACACTGTCCCTGGCTTCTTCCCGCTCAAGGCTAGCACTCTGCCACTTGAGCCACAGCGCCACTTCTGGCCATTTTCTGTATATGTGGTGCTGGGGAATTGAACCTAGCACCTCCTGTATACGAGGCGAGCACTCTTGCCACTAGGCCATATCCCCAGCCCAAGGCGTTATATTTCTCTACATGAGTTGAGGGAAAATTTTATTCAAAAGTCAACATTAGGGGCTGGGGATATAGCCTAGTGGCAAGAGTGCCTGCCTCGGATACACGAGGCCCTAGGTTCGATTCCCCAGCACCACATATACAGAAAACGGCCAGAAGCGGCGCTGTGGCTCAAGTGGCAGAGTGCTAGCCTTGAGCGGGAAGAAGCCAGGGACGGTGCTCGGGCCCTGAGTCCAAGGCCCAGGACTGGCCAAAAAAAAAAAAAAAAAGTCAACATTAGTCCCTAATTCACTATGTCTGGGGAGCTTATAATTTCCTAATTGAATTATATACCATGATATATCTTAAGCCTTGCTCCCTTTCTCTGAAAAGAATTCACCTTCTGAAAATCATAACATTTCAATTTTACTGACTGTACCTTTGGCACCAATGAAGAAGGTGAGATAGGAATGATAAAAATACAAATAATTTTAGGATTTCTACACATGTGCATTCCAGCCATTTTTGGAAGCCCTGGCACTTTAAAAATGTTTGCTTCACTAAATAGTGATTGGAAGCTTCCTTAAGCCTAGATTCCACAGAGTCTCAACTCTTATGATAGAACACGGGTCTGAACAGGCTGTTTGTTGCATCCTGGAACCTTACACCTTCAAAGCATTTCATCAAGATGAAGTAATTGATTTTCACAATGCAATGGTGAGCTTAATCATTAAGTACTATTATCCAGGTTTGACAGGCTTAATTCACTTGCCTGGGGGCCCAGCAATCAAACTTAAAAGCAGGAGATCGATTCGGTATATCTGGCTTCCATCCTGTATTAACATCCTAGGACCAAGTCTGGTTTGTCTGTATAAAACCACTGCTCACTTTCCTCTTAAATACCTACAGTAAGAACTAATTCTCTATTTTTCTAAGCTCTTGCTTACGTATGACTAATTTGCTTCCGCCATTCAAAAATTATCTCAACGAGTTTCCTCTATGAAAGAGACTGTCTAAGAATGTTGAAGTCTTTCATTTAAAATGGCACAGTATTTGCATATAATTTGTACACATCTCCTGTATACTTCTGGTTTATTTCTAGATCACTTATAATAACTAATATCATGTAAATGTTTTGTAAGTAGTTGTTATACTGTGTTATTTAGGGAATAATGACAAAAAGTATCTGTATATGTTCAGTATAGACACAATTTTCCCCTGGAATATTTTTTGTTCTAAAGCTGCTTACTCTGCAGGTGCAGAATCTGCTGATATGGAAGAATGATAATATTTCTATTTTTAGTTATTTTTATTCATTTACAGTAGATAACTGATGCACATATGAAAAAGAAGAAAAGGCAATATAGATGTAGCGAAAATGATTCTACATTCCTCTTCAGTAACTCAGCTGCACAGTTTTTCTCCCTATGGACAGCTTTGCTTATTAATTTCTGGTGACTATTTCCACAAACAGTGCATATATTAGTATGGCCTTTAAACTACATAATCAAAATGCAAGCTTACATGCATCTACTTTTCTCAATTATTAATCCTAGAGACTCTTGTATAGGACCCACAGTTCTTCATTTTTTTTAATGTACTTTTTTTTTTTTTTTTTTTTTTGGCCAGGCTTGGGCTTGAACTCAGGGCCTGGGCAATGTCCTTGAGACTCTTTGTGCTCAAGACTAGTGCCCTACCATTTGGGCCACAGTGCCACTTCCAGCTTTTTCTGAGTAGTTTATTGGAGATAAGAGTCTCACAGACTTTTCTGCCCTGGCTGGCTTTGAACTGCAATCCTCAGATCTCAGCCTCTTGTGTAGCTAGTAGTATAGGTATGATCCACTCGTGCCTGGCTTAAATGTATCCATTTCCTTACTACAGTCATGTAGACTGTTCTCTACATTGTTATTAGAAGAAAGATCTAGTTAGCCAACATTTGACAGGTGCTCATTTAGGCCACCTCTGCAGGAAATATCCTTGTACTTTGCCATTTTGTGGCGATATACAGGGAGGCACGGCAGTTCTACTGTGTCTCTGCTGTCCCCGAGTAAGCTGTGTCTAACACAGGGTTTGTCTTGGTCATAGCCGCAATTTGTCTTTCATCATGAGTGAACTCAAGCAACTTCTCAATTGCTATTTCTATCCTATTTGCTTTGCTATCAGGCGGATATCTTTTTACTTCATGATCTGTCAGGCCTTTTAAATACTGTGTATGGTCCTCTATAACACAATGTGAAAATATTGTCCTATTTTCATACTTATTCATTTTATTTTGTCCATAATAGTCTCACTTGGTAGATATTTTTCTCTCATGTAATCAAGCTTATCCACCTCTTTTATATGACTTCTGAACTCTGCTTCCTACTTGGAAAGGTTAGCCCTACTGTGAAATATTAATCTTACTTCTTTTGCTCGTAGTTTTATTATTATTATCTTTAAGTAGTTAGACACAGGAGTTGCCATTTAAAAAAGCAGTTTGTGAATACAATATATTTTGATCAATGTCATTCTTTTCAACATTCTCACTCATTTCTTCCCTTACCTCTTCTTAATTTTGTGGGATATACATTGAATCCTTGTCTTCATTTCCCCCCTCTTCATCCATCTACCACTTTCCTTTTGAGCCCACTCCACCCCTTTTGAGTACCCACTTCCTGATGTTTTATCTGGCTGAATTTTTATTTCCTTTGAATCCACCATATTTCAGTGAATACATTTGTATGCACTTGCATACTGCCCAATGTATTTACTTAATATTTTATATGCTAAATCTAATTGCTGATATTTTATACTTCGTATTCTTCACAGTTAAGTCACTGATTCCAATGACCTTATTTGCAGCAAGAAGTCCACTTTATTTTTGCACATGCCCTTCAGTTATTCTAATAGTATGACAACAATTAAGAAAAATAGCTTAATATCAGTTTCAGTTTAGTAATAGTACATTTGTTTTACCCAATGCATGGTCTATATGGAGTGTATGTGTCCAAATTGTTATTACTAATAAGTGTTTGTCCTTGGAGATCAGAGCAAAACGCACCTGTCTACTTATTGATCGATACACACTAGCATTCAGCTACAACCAGAAGCTCCTAAGAGAGCCAGGGCCAGAAAACTCAGCTCTTCCTGGGTTCCTGACTCATGGAAACTATGAGATAATGCTCAGTGCTATTTTAAGCCACTGAGTGTGAAATAATTTGTTACAGAGGAGTAGAAAATCCAATAGGTATTGCTAAATGTGGGAAAGTCACTGCAGGACTAGGAGCCAATGGAGCTCTTTTCTAGTTGCTTCTGCTTGTCAGTGAAGGAGGAAACAAGATTATTAGACAAGCATGATAGCTCATAGCAATATATACCAAGAGATAATAGAGATATGAGAAAAGATAAAAAGGTATGAAATAGAAACAAGGGAGAATTAGTGGAGCAGTACAGTCTGAGAAGTATCCTAGGATGTTCCTTAAAATGAGTGATCCTAAGTGCAGTGTGGCATGCTCTCATGGATGGATATGTGTGCAAGCAATGAACTTCAGAGACTGACTGTCACCACAACTAGGGTTTTCTCAGGTGAGCCCAAATAATGAAGAAGAGACAAAAGACTAACGGTGTATGCAAAGGAGTAAGTATGACATGTCGTCAAATATAGTGTGGAAAGGAAATTGGAGAAAGTGAAATTAATGTAATAGGTCCTAGTAGTTGAATTTAGTGACAATGGCCTGGAATAAAGGAAAGGGATGGAAATTACTCTGTAAAGCATTCTAATATCATCACATAAGGCTGTACCTGCTTATGCCACTTGACACATCAATTGTTCTCACAACAAAAGTCATATATATATATATATATATATCAGAAGACAAATATAGATAATTTATAGTAGAAGAACTCATTACATGAAAATTATGAAACAACATAGAATGAATGGATTGGTTTTGGTAAATTCACACCAGAGAATGTTCCACAAAAGTAAACACAAGCTCTACCGATGCACAGCAGAATGGAGACATTTTATTGGTAGAGCAGAATGAGTAAAGTACAAGTTGCAATAGATGATATACAGTGTATCATTATTGCAATGTTGAAAAAAATAACTGAATGATTCAAAAATTCCATCACATGTGATATATTCATTTGTGTTGTCAAGAGAATTTAAGAGCAAAAAACTAGGGTTCTTGGTTATTCTCAGAAGAATGTAATGAAATGGCTTGGCAAAGGAAGGCATGCATGAAAAAGGGAACTAGAATGAAGTTATAAAATGAAAAGAGGTGGAGCTAGTGGGATACTTGAATTGGAGATTATTTTTTCAGTGAGTGGACACGGTATAAGGGAGGAGTTGAAGTGCTGAAAGCCCAGTGTATTGCAAGTTTCACCCATGTGGACACTGAAATCACAAGAAAATGATGGCCATAGTGTTGGAGAAAGTGGCAGTGATCTAGGAGTAAGGGGAAGTAACCTTGGAGTCAGTGATGATTATCCAAACAAAGATAGCCTGATGTCTCAAATCTGTGTGTTTTCAGGGAGATGAATGACACAATGGTTTGAGGAAGCAGCAATAAGATGCAAGTAAGACACTGATTCCATCCTAAGTCCCATAGTGAAGGGATGTGGATCAGAAGCCCCTTGTAGAAGGCTGTGGAAGGAGTAATACCTTCCAGGAAGTTACTTCTTTTCAATAAGGAGGTGAAAGAAAAATGATTTCTGGTCTGTGCATTGAATTCTAGAGGCACAAGGGAAGAATTCTGAGAACTGAGGGCAGCGGGGGAGGGGGCACCAAAGGGGGAGAGGGGTGAAATATGGAGTCAGTAAAGCAGATACAAAGATCTTTTTAAAAATGAGGATGAAGAATGACCCATGAGTCCTGGATTTCCACTGGTGAGTTCTAATTGTCACACTCAGCTAAAGGACAGTGAGATTATTCTCAGGAGTCTTACAGAAACCCATAATGTTGAGTCTATAGATGTTCATGGGTGGGGAAAAAATAGAGGTCCAATCAGAAATATGTCAGGAAATTGAGTTTTTTGAGTGCCGTGACACAAACAGGGAGTCTGGATCCCTATGCCACCCTATGCCCATCTCCCATACAATACTGATAGCCAGTGCATGTCAGGGTGGTGCCATTTAAACTTCATGTGGGTTAAATATATCCCCCCTTCATTCTTTTTCAAGAACCACACAGAAGGCTATTTAAAATGTAATAACATTATATTCATCATTTGTTTGTCATTACCCATAAAGCCCCAGTGAAATTATAACCATTGGCCTATATTCAAATCAAAGAACTCAAGAGTGAAATAAATGAAAGACCATTGATCAGAGAATTGCTCCTAAGGGTGGAAAACACATCCTGTGGGCTGGCAACAAGAATTATTCCACTCAGGCACGAATTCAGACTCAGGGTTCAAAGTTAAGATAACTACAATATCAGCCAGATCCTTTTGGCTGTCCCTCACATTCCTCATGAGATGTTTGTATAAAGGTTCTGACTTTGGCAAGCAAATCAACCCTAGAGGGCTCAGGGCAATGAGATTATCCAGTAGATAATCTCACCATAGGCCACAATCCTACTGTATTGCTGACATTTTTTTTAAGTGACAATAATAATAAGTGAACAAAAGTTAGAAATTCATCATAGATAACTCTAATTGCTGTCATTAAAAAAATAGCCGCTAAGGGGATGGAGGTGTCAGTGGTAGAAAGTATGGTTAGCATGCATCCTGATTCAATCCCCAGCATTACATTTTTTAAAAATCACTACTTAATTTCTTGCCAAAATAATAAAATAATGTGCCTATATAGTGGCATAAACTTGAAATCTGGCCATTGTAATTCTATTTGGTAAACTCAACAAATGTCTCCCTGGTGCCTTTTGTATGTAAGAGCCTGCACTAGGCATCAGGAGAAAATTTTTAAATAATGTCAGTGTTTTCCCTGTCATCAAGAATCTTACGGGAGGGGCTGGGGATATGGCCTAGTGGCAAGAGAGCTTGCCTCGTATACATGAGGCCCTGGGTTCGATTCCCCAGCACCACATATACAGAAAACGGCCAGAAGTGGCGCTGTGGCTCAAGTGGCAGAGTGCTAGCCTTGAGCAAAAGGAAGCCAGGGACAGTGCTCAGGCCCTGAGTCCAAGCCCCAGGACTGGCCAAAAAAAAAAAAAAAAAAAAAAAGAATCTTACGGGACCATTAATGGTTCAACTGAGGATGGGGGTTGAGGAGGAAGGAAAGGTGGGAGAGAAATGAGGGAGGAGGTAACAAGTTTGACAAGAAATGTACTCACTACATATGTAACTATAACCCCTCTGTACCTCACCTTGACAATAAAATCAATTTTTTTTAAAAGGAGTAGAGAAAAATGAGGCAATAGTTCTGAAAGAAACGCAAACTCTGGAGCTGCTTAGTAACCTACTCAATGTCATGTGAATTTAATGATAAGACACACTGGGTTTACCTAGCCCATTGGCATGAGAGTTAGAAAGTTAGAAGGTTTGGAAATCACCTCTGAATGTGTAAAGGGGAAAAATTGTACCTGTAGGTTTGCTTAGATGTTTAACTAGATTGTAACAAATTTTACTTTTCAATGATTTATTTTGGTAACAAATTAATATCAATAATTAATCATTAATAAAAATAATTAAAGTTGTTTAAGTAGAATTGAAGATTCAGAGCTACTTTGTAAGTTGCAAGTCAAATGGCAATAGAGAAAATATTGTTTTAAGTTTTTACTTTAAAAAAATACAAAACAGGGGGCTGGGGATATGGCCTAGTGGCAAGAGTGCCTGCCTCGGATACACGAGGCCCTAGGTTCGATTCCCCAGCACCACATATACAGAAAACGGCCAGAAGCGGCGCTGTGGCTCAAGTGGCAGAGTGCTAGCCTTGAGCGGGAAGAAGCCAGGGACAGTGCTCAGGCCCTGAGTCCAAGGCCCAGGACTGGCCAAAAAAAAAAAAAAAAAAAAAAAAAATACAAAACAGTATAATAATATGGCTGAGTAGAATAAAAAAAAACTCTTACAGAAGAGATAGATACATAATTGATTGTCTACAATAAGGAAGAGTGGGGCTGGGAGGGTGACTTAGTGGTACAGTGCTGCCTAGTATGCATGAAGCCCTAGGTTTGATTCCTCAGTACCACATACACAGAAAAAGCTGGAAGTGGCGCTGTGGCTCAAGTGGTAGAGTGCTAGCCTTGAGCAAAAGAAGCCCAAGGACAGTGTCCAGGCCCTGAGTTCAAGCCTCAGGACTGGCAAAAGAAAAGGAAGAGTGCTTTTTCTGTGTTCTCTCAGAAGTTAATTCTGCAACAAAGGACAATAATTGAACATGAACTAGACACTGGTAGGGGAATGACACAAGGGAAGGAAGACAGCCCCACTAAGAGCATTCAAGCCAGTTGTTCACTGAGAGAACTGAGTTGATTTCCACTTTGGGGGAGGGGAGCTGCTGGAAGCTACTGTTAAAGAGACACCTCAGGGTTATCTTATCTGTGAGGCCAAGAAACTGAGGGATTTATACATCTGTTGGTCATTAGCAGAGGCTGTTCCTGTCCTGAATAACTGCACCAGACACTAAGCCTTCTGGACCAATGAAGGAAGCGAAGCTAAATGGTTAGTAAAGCCTGTGGCTGGGGAGTGGGGGTGACGGTGAGTGCTACCATGGCAACTGGAAGTAGTTCCCAATGGATGGAAACTAGGATGAGGACATAGGGAGGGCGGGATGTGATTCACACCTGACAGAATTAAAATAACCCCGAAGAATGCTAAAGAATGCCAAAGAAAAATAACAAAGAGAACTCAGTTCTTGGTGTAGTTTTTAAAGATGGTCTCACAGATCAGGTCTCTTGATCTGGATCCTGATGTAATGAATATTAAACTTTTTTTTTTTTATCAGATTGCACCAAGGCTATCTGAATACTCTTCCTGTTTTCAGAGTCTTCCATTGTTTCGCCTTAACAGTACTGAGGTTTGAACTCTGTGCATACCTTGTTTGCTTGATTGGCTGTCTTGTTTGGCCAAGCTGGCTTGCTTGTTGTTATTCCGCTTGAGCCAGCATCCACCCTTGCATTTAGCTGATTATTTTGGAGCCTGAGTCTCATGGACTTTTCTGCTTCAGCTGGCTTCAAACCACGACCCTTTAGATTTCAGCCCTTGAGAAAATACAGTCTCGGGTATGCACCACTAGTGCCAGACTAAAGACTTCTCGTTTTATTTTCAAGTCTGTGCCTTCTTAAGACAGAAACTAGAACCTACTTTTCCCAGCTTCCCTTGCAGCTACACACCCTGGGCTCTACCATGCTGATGTATCTATGTAAGCTTTCACCTGGAGGCTGTGATGCAACCAGTCAGTCAAGCAAGTACAAGTCTAGAGAGGTTGCTGGAGATGAGTACCCACCAACAGCCAGAAGAATGGGGTCTAGTGCCCCCTAGTGTCAGAAGTGGCAAGCTGTCTGTACCAGGAAGCAGCCCTATTGCAGTGTAAGCCTTCAAGTCAGAAAAAAATAACTTTCTGGAAATACCTACTGTCTGTCTTTTTTACTTGTCTGCAAGAATAAACTAGCATAGTTTCTGTTGTTTGCAACACACACACACACACACACACACACACACACATTTTTTTTTTTTTTTGCCAGTCCTGGGGCTTGAACTCAGGGCCTGAGCACTGTCCCTGGCTTGTTTTTGCTTAAGGCTAGCACTCTACCACTTGAGCCACAGCACCACTTCTGGCCATTTTCTATATATGTGGTGCTGGGGAATCGAACCCAGGGCTTCATGTATACGAGGCAAGCACTCTTGCCACTAGGCCATATTCCCAGCCCCAGCAACAAATATTTTTTAATGTGATAGAAAGAAGATAGGAACAAGAGAGCAAGAAGAGATTTATATAGGAAGAGAATTGTGGGCAAAGGATCCTCAAGGTCATATCTATGAAACAGTACAAACATTGACATGAACAAAGAGAAGATCCCGAGTGTGCTGTTAAAAATAGTTACCGGCTGCTATGGCCGAGGAAGAAAAGAACTCAGGACTTGGAGCTGGATGATACACTAGGGCTTGTGGCTTAGAGGAACAGTATTCAACTGAAAGCATACTTTGAAGAACAGAGGCTTATATCAGAATTGGATGCATCTGTGTTTAGGAAGAACAGAGTAGGAGTGGCATTTATAGCTTCACAGTGGGTAGGATTCCTAAGCAAAGATGTTGCAACAAAGAGCCCAATGAGACAGAAGACAAAAGGCCGGAGTGGCATCTTGAAAGAGGATGGGGCCTCATGACATTTTCAATCTCAGTTTGAATTCTGGGGCCACATATTATGCATGACTCCTTGTGTGCTTCATTTAACTTCTTGAGCCTCCATTTTCTAACCTTTAAAACCAGGAACACTAATCACTTTAAGACATCGGAGGACAACCTACAGTCTACAGAGCAAATGTGCTGTTCCACCTCAAAGACCACACACACCAGAGAACCCAGGAGCACCTCATCTAACAAAGGAAAAATGAATTTTTAAAGGGTTTAGAAGAATGGTGGAGTTAAAATTAAATAGCAATCATTTTTTGATAAACCCAAGAAGTCAACATTGAGCCTCCACTGTAAGGGGAATCAGTTTCCTGTTTCCTTAAGAATGATAAAGTTAAAATGGATATGTAGTATCAAACCCACACCCCTTACCTGAACTACTGCACCTAAACTGAAAATAAAGGCTACTTTCAAAGTGACTCATATCCTAAGAGTTAAGGCAAGAGTATGATGTGTTGTACCTAAACAGTAAGGTTTCTCAGTGAACATGAAAACAGTAAACACAGGACAAGTGGAAATAAAAATTGGCAATACTTTGGAGCTGAAATATCTCCTTAGGAGAAATACTTTTGGTAAACTCTCCAACTAGCTTTGTCTGCATCTCTCAACTCAGCCAAATGAAAGACATAAAGACATAACAGACTTTTTCCATCCTAGCTATTTGGCGGGGGGGGGGGGGGGGTGGCGGGGGTAGTAGTCAGTCATGGGGCTTGAACTCAGGGACACTATCCCTGAGTTTTTGTGCTCAAGGTAATCATTCTACCATTCAGGCCATAGCACCATTTCCAGTTTTCTGGTATTTAATTGAAGGTAAGAGTTGCATTGATTTTCCTGCCCTCGCTGGCTTTGAACCATGTTTGTCAGAGAACCACATTCATCAGAGAACCACATTCGTCAGATCTCAACCTCCTGAATAGCTAGGATTACAGGTATGAGCCACTGGTGCTTGGCCCTGGCCTATTTTTCTTTGGTTAATTCCAGCTATTGTCCAAGGATTGCTAAGATCAGCTTGTGGGTTACCACTGGTGAGTTTCCAGTCTTCACCACTGTTTGGGTTCCATGAACTAGTGGCAATTTGGAGAGGTGATTAAAGACACTAAGACAAGATAGAGCACATTCTTTGGACAATGTAACACAGATGGCAAAAGAAACATTTACTCAGAATCCATAGAAGTCTTGACTTGGAGATCAAGCCTGACATCACATATGATCAACAGAAAATATGAGTCCAAAAAGCAAGGGGTTCATGAGAAATTTTGATAATAGCGAAATATTTCCTTTCAACTTTGGTTACATATTCTAGGTGTCACTTGGAGTAAAAGTTCCTTGTACACCATATTTTGAAATTCAAGTTGCCCGCTGAGCTCTAAAGAATAAAATGCAACAACAGTCAATGTAATTGCATGAATATATGTATTTGCCAGTCCATACACTGTAGATAAGTTCACTTTGTTTATTATGCCCCCAAAGAAAAGATTTTTAAAAAAGAAAGAGAAATAAAGAGCTGTCAGTGAGGTCTTGTAGCAATCTTGGGCATATATCTGAAGGGAAGAAAATCACCACACAAGAAAGATGCCTTCATATCCATGTTTCCCATAGCTCTATCCACAGTAGCCATACTGTGATGTTCAATGAATAAGGAATCATTGATCAGGATAAGCCAACTCCAAAAGACAAACTTAATGTATTCAGTCATTCCTGGAGCATAAACTTAACATAACCATATGATGATGATGATGATGATGATGATGACGATGATGATATGGTGATGATAGTAATGGTAATGGATCTAGAATGAAAAGAGGAACTGACTGGGAGAGATTCAGTAGGAGGGTAAAAGGGAAATGAAGGGCTACTGAGGGATGAAAAAGATCAAAGTTACAGATGTAATATAGCTATAACATATATGTATACGATGTGTATGTATATATGTAGTTGTATATGAAACATACCAAATGCTGTTTGAAAAGGAGGGGAGGTGAGAGGGGTAAACGTGTTCAAAGCTCACTGTGTGCATGGGTGGAAATATCACAATGAAACTCCCTCATATTACAAATGTATGTTAACTCAAAAATTAAGGATACATTTCTTGCCTGAGATTAGGTTGCTTTTCAGTACAATAAAATGAGGAAAGAATACTATATGAACAATTATGGAAATATTAGGTGTTCTTTACTGTTTCTATGTGAAAGCAATGATATGAGCATTTGGCGACTTCCAAAGCTAAACATGGAAAGGACCAAATTTGCGTTACATTCAGATCTTAAGAGAATGTGGCTGATCTTAAGTCACTGAGTTATACTTTCAAATTCAGGTTCTCTAACTCCACCACAGGTGAATACAAAATAGGTCATGGATGGCCTAGTTGACTGTAAATATTCTACATAAAGTAATCTTTTGGAAAAGCTGACAGTGTAATTGGCATAAGACTAATAGTTCACATGCATTAAGAAACATAATGAGATTGTGCATTCGATGAAGAAAACCTAAAAAGGGAGCTTGAGGGGCTGGGGATATGGCCTAGTGGCAAGAGTGCCTGCCTCATATACATGAGGCCCTGGGTTCGATTCCCCAGCACCACATATACAGAAAATGGCCAGAAGTGGCGCTGTGGCTCAAGTGGCGGAGTGCTAGCCTTGAGCAAAAAGAAGCCAGGGACAGTGCTCAGGCCCTGAGTCCAAGCCCCAGGACTGGCCAAAAAAAAAAAAGGGGGGGAGCTTGACATTTCTCAAAGCTTTTATGGCCCTCAAAGGAAGAGGTAACAAAGAAAAGAGTGCTCTTAAATATCTGAAATTTTCTCAAAGGCCAAATCAAGAAATAAAGTACCCAGCCTGCAGCTGGTAGACCACTACTGCTCCTGTGGGGACTCATTCTCATGAACAGGAACAGGTAGCATTTTGAGTGAGTGTGTGTGTGTTTGTGTGTGTGTGTCTCTGTGTGTGTGTGTGTGTGTGTCTGTGTGCTGAATCTGCAACTGAAAGAAGAGTAGACTTGCCCCTCCCAGTTTTCTTTGTAATCTTTTTGATTCTTTGTAAGCTGTTCAATATCAATCAGATATCTTTTGACTTTCATTCCTTCCTCTGATGAGACAGGCTGCCAATGTTAGTCAGAGACCAGCTGTCTGCTCTGCCACAACCAGAATCCATGGATCCCGAAGCCAAACTCATCACTGACTGGATGCTCTCCCCAGGGACTTACCGCTAATGGAAAGAACCCGAGCGGGAGTCCAGGTGTCCCATCCCTTGAGGACTTCACACTCCCAGCCTCTTCTTAGCATCCCTCCCTATCCCATCAAACAGCCCATGAAGCCAAGCTCCATCTTTACAGAGAAAGCCACCAAAATTTAGAACCCATGTCCTAGACCAGAGGCTTCAATATTCTCAAGGTAGCATATTGTCCTCCTGATGTGGAGAAGGCAGTGCAGAGAAGCCACTATGGAAGTTTTCATTTAAAGGAGGTGGAGGGGCTCAGATTGTGAACAGTTGGCCCAGCTGGGAGCACAGGGAAGGAGTATGGACACAGACACAAGATGAAGAGTCAGCCTCTTTCAAGCAGGTTGTTGGTAGAGAATTAACTTTCTGAACTTAATTATTTTGAGCAGTAATTCAGGGTTTGCTACATATCAAAATGACTAAATTGAAAAAAATCATTAGTATATGCCCACACAAAGGCACAAATAAGGGGATTTGCAGTAGCGTTTCATAAGCAATTCCAATAGGAAACAATCCAAATGTCCATTCATTGGACATACACTTATCTATACAATTTGTATTGACAAATAGTAGTTTCTTTGTAGAATGAACTAATACCCAGCAAGGAAAGGGAATGATCAATGGATTCTTGAAACAATGGGTGTTACCTTTAAGGGATTATGCTGAGTGTAAGCAAGATGTCAGACATGAAAGACTATCTCCTAGATGAGTTCCATTTACATGACATCAGAAGAAAGTTTTCTGGGACTTTAAAGGGTATAAGAAAACTTTCTAGGTTGATGAGAATATTGCATATCTTGATAATGGTTGTGGTTATATAATGGTATACAATTTTTTTCAAAACATGTTAAAATGAAAGCCTAAAAAGTCCTTTTATAATATACAAATTACAACTCAAAAATAACTTCTAAAATCTCCTTTTGTAATATACAAATTCCATCTCAAGAATGACTGTAAGGGGCTGGGGATATGGCCTAGTGGTGAGAGAGCTTGCCTCGTATACATGAGGCCCTGGGTTCGATTCCCCAGCACCACATATACAGAAAACTGCCAGAAGTGGCGCTGTGGCTCAAGTGGCAGAGTGCTAGCCTTGACCAAGAAGAAGCCAGGGACAGTGCTCAGTCCCTGAGTCCAAGGCCCAGGACTGGCCAAAAAAAAAAAGAATGACTGTAAGGGGCTTGGAATGTGGCTTAGTGGTAGAGTGCTTGCCTAACATGCATGAAGCACTGGGTTCAATTTCTCAGTGCTACATAAACAGAAAATGCTGGTAGTGTGCTGTGTTTGTTTCACATGGTAGAGTGCTAGCCTTGAGCAAAAGAAGCTCAGGGACAGTGCCCAGGCCCTGAGTTCAAGCCCTAGGAGTAGCAAAATAAGCAAACAAAAAAAGAATGACTTTAAAAAGAATGACTATTATAACATTTTCAAGGCTTATGGGAGTCAGAGGAAGCAGAAGACTAATCACTTCATCTTCTAATAGTGTCTTTAAATTTTTTCAACAGGTTTTTCATTTTTGTGGTGTTTCCTCTTTTCAATTTCAATTAAAAGTGCAAGTTGTACTCATTCTCAAAATTCTAAAAGATTAAACAGTAAAAAAAAAAGTAACATCCCAAGTTTACAGACTTAAATACAATTTCATCCAAATCTTGTGAATTAAAACAAGTACAAAAATTGGAAGAATTGAAAAGACTTTGCTGTTTTGAAAAAAAAAAAGTTACTTTTCTTTTAAAGAGTCCAAAGTTACCTGTTAAGAGATAAAGTGCAAATGCATGCTCCCTGAATGGAAGTATTTGGAATGCTGATTCTTTCATTTGATATAGGAAATGAAAAGTTGTCTGTGGAAGCCGTGATGGTACGACAAGGAATGAAGATTTGTTTTAGAGATTTCCAGGGTGAAATAATTCGAAGCTGAATTAAGGCTGTGGAAAGTACAATTTAAAAGGAATAACATAAAACATTTCCCTTCTCTGGAAGGACACTTGAATGGGCTAGTGAACCTGTGAAACCAATTAAGGCATTTAATGGGAGATTAAAGGAACATGGGAAGCAAACACATGGAATTGAACATCTTTGCTAGACTGTTCAGTGTGGAACAAGCTGATATGCCTGCATAACCTATAACATAAAATCATTCAGCTGCAAAGCCATGATAAGCTGAAAGCTAGGTACACCAACCTTCTGCTGCTTGAGTTGTATAAACAATTACATAAGCAGTGATGAATCTCTCACCTTGACGAAGCAAGTATTGAAATATGTATCTTCGTTTAGAGCATAAATATAGATATCTGCCTTTAGAGAATGAACACAAATATGTTTTGAGAGTATAATGTTTTTAAAGCATAAATTATAGAATACATTTCTTATTCTCTGGAAGTGGAATCAAGTTTTCATAGATACATGATAAGAATGTCTTCTCCATTCTCATAAGTGGGGTCAATAATTAGATGCTATCCATCCTTGTTCATTTCTAATCTCTGTGACTCTGTAGAGCCTTCAACATGCTAATATGCATCATGAGTCAGAACCACAAAACCCTGTTTTCCTGAAACTAGATTAGGATTTCCTGGAATGAGGGTTCCCTGGCCCACAGCTTTGGGGTCATATATCATTGTGCATTTTCAGAAATTGCAAGACCAAATTCCATGGTGCTGAAGAAAGTACTGCAAACCTGGACACAGCATCCATATCATGTAAGAGCTCTGTGTGCTGGGCCAGCATTGTCTGTGGGCCCAGCTTCCCTCCCTTTCTCCAGGGCCCATCTCTACCAAACTATGACTTCTCTACACAAGTCTTTGAGATAGAAGCCATGGATTATTAACATGAACACTGGGGTCTTAAAATGAACAAAGTGATGATATGTATACCTTCTAGATGATCAAGATCCTGAGAAATCATAGTAAATCAAAATTAGATTCTCCAATAGGGCTACGAAGTAGTCAGAAATTGTAAGCTCCCATCTTTTCTCTAATCCCATGAGTTTGAATCACACATTTATCGACTCATTTCAAAAATACTTACTGAGGCTTTGAGATATATTACAGTCAACATACAGAGTCTCTGCTCTCCTGGAACTTCAAACTAGTGAAGAAAAGCAAAGAGTAAGTCACTCATCTATATTAGGAAGTACTGAGTGCTATATAAAAACAGCAGAAAAGAAAAGGTGAGGGAGTTTTAGAGGTATGGTTTTTAACATGATGGACAGAGAAGATTTCACTGAAAAGCACTTGCTGGAAGGATATATATATATATGTGTATATACACATATATATATACATAAATACACATACATATACATATACATGTATATACATATATATACATGCATATATACATGTATATACATATATATATATAGAGAGAGAGAGAGAGAGAGAGGTGGGGGAGCCACAGGGATGACTGAAGAAAAGCATTTGTGGCAGAGTGAACTGCAAATCTCCAAGGTGATAAAAAGTCTAATGTATGGAAGAGATGAACAGAAACAACAGAATAGGAATAGAAGACAGTAGAAGAAGAAGGGTGGGTGGGGGTGTCTGAAGCCAGGGAGAGACATGATTTGTCATGATGTTCTATCAGCTGTGTTGAAATAGACTAAGTATAGACAACTTAAAACAGGAACTCAGAGTTCAAACAACAATATGCTAATAAACCAGAAGAAAACAATACAAATATGTTAAGGTTGTAATTATGAAATTTCCATATGTTCTATAGTTAATAAAGCGCTTTTTAGATCCACTATCTTACTTGATTCTCATGAGTGAGTACATGCTTTTTGACAACCTTTATAACACTTGTTTCATAGCTGAGAAAATGTAGCATCAAAAGGCCAAGGTTCTGAACTGTTTCACAGGCCAGTCTCATGTGAATGAACTAGTTTGGCGTCAAAGACTTGACCACGATGTCAATCCCAGTGCTGTTTTCAGCATATCACAGTTTGCCAGTTTCTAAGATGAAAGCAAATCCCCTAAGTGGTAAGTGTTTGGGATGACACTAACAATAAATAGTGGTGGATATGTTAGATTTATCCTAGTAAAAGTGCGATTTTAAAAGTGTTTCTTCCCCCTCTCTCTTCTCTTTCCCCTCTTCTTCCTCCTCTCTTCTCCTCTTCCTTCTCCTTCTCCCCCTTTCTTTTTTTTTATTGAAATATAATACGTATCCGAAAACAGTATTCAAGTCCCAAGGAGAGATTTTAAAGAAAAAATGTGAAGTTTCCAATCTGACCACTAACTTGAATGACTTTGCCAAAATGAGGGTCATAAATTCTTGGAAAGATGTTCTTTTGAGTACACATGAAACCCCTCATTAATTCTGCTCCTGGGCTTCCAGAGTTAGAGATTCAGACAGTGTTCCACACACCACACACACAAAAAATGATTGCTTGGAGACATTCTTTGCAGTTCAACAATTCTCCCCAGCTCTTGTAACTAGGACCAGATAGCAAGCTGATCAGAACATTTGGGTTGCATTTAAAAGAAATCTTCAGAGTTAGTTTTTGGAAAAGCAACTTTTTTTAGAGATATTCACTCTGTAATTTTTGAATACTGAATTTCCTCAGAGATACCCACTGTGAGCAGGAATCAATTAGCATCAATTTGTGAAATAAAAAAAGCATTATCAGAATGGTTTACACAGTCAAATAATTAAATCAGTCAAAATAATAATAAATAGATGCTAAAATTCCAAAGAAACTCATTAAATTTGAAATATAATAAATAAATTTTAGGGGCTGGGAATATGGCCTAGTAGCAAGAGTGCTTGCCTTGTATACATGAAGCCCTGGGTTTGATTCCCCAGCACCACATATATAGAAAACGGCCAGAAGTAGCACTGTGGCGCAAGTGGCAGAGTGCTAGCCTTGAGCAAAAAGAAGCCAGGGACAGTGCTCAGGCCCTGAGTTCAAGGCCCAGGAATGGCAAAATAAATAAATAAATAAATAAATAAATAAATAATTTTAAAACACGATATTGATTTTCTGTAGGAATGAAATAAATCACAAAATAAGAAGACTGGCAAATGAATCTTAAACTTCAGCCAGTAAGTTGAATATTAGTCAAAATGCTATTGTTATTTGAAATTATTTTGTACAGAATAAAGAAAACAAGTGAATACAATGGAACTGGAAACCAGTATATTCTAGCAAAAAAAAAATATACAACTAGGGCTGGGGATATGGCCTAGTGGCAAGAGTGCTTGCCTGGTATACATGAAGCCCTGGGTTCAATTCCCCAGCACCACATATACAGAAAATGTCCAGAAGTGGCGCTGTGGCTCAAGCGGCAGAGGGCTGGCCTTGAGCAAAAAGAATCCAGGGACAGTGCTCAGCCCCTGAGTCCAAGCCCCAGGACTGGCCAAAAAAAAAAAAAAAAAAAAATATATATATATATATATATATATATATACAACTATAAAAAGAAAGCTAAGTAAAACAAGTAATACTGAATTTGAATTGGAAATAACACAAAGCAATATTTTGTTTCTGGTTCTGTATACTGAGGAACATAAAAACAATAAGAACATCCTATATTCCAACCTAGACATCATTCCTCATGAAAAAACCCAGAATCCTTTAAAAAAAAAAAAAGATAATTTCTGAAACAAGTTGATCTTCACTGTTTTGTTAGGCTTGGAAATATGACTGCTCTCAGGGGTCAATGAGAATGTGTTCAAATACAGAGATGCAGGATTCCCATTGACCAAATTTGATAAATAAAAAGAAAAACTGGTTGATAGTAAGCCCATAGTCACGTTCATAGAGGGAATGACCACCTTTAGGAGTGACAATGGCATTGATATGCTACTCTAAGAGCTAGCCATGAGGAGGAAATAATGAAGCATCTTACTTTACTTTTTAATGAAGCCACAGTTTACAAGTTTGTCCACCATCAATGAAACAAAGCTTTAGTAAAGCAAATGCAAACAAATGTAGCTAATAAGAGCAGTGGGCTGATAGACTATCACAACTTTACAAATGTCAGTAAAATTATTGACTCATGAAAAAATCATTGGCAATGTTAAAGTTGGTAAAGAAAAGTGGTAAAGAAGAGGATGTTCATATATACCAACATATACTCCCACAGACTTATTGCTAATTTACAAAGGAAAAAAATGTATACTTTTACAATACAAAGATCTAGAGTGTGTCACTAACTGTGTGCTCCAGGTTAACATCAAAAATAGACTATTTTGAAGTTAGGAGCCTCCTGATGGTGTGTAACTACTAAGCATGCAAAAATCACCTATGAAATAATCTTGCCAAAACTTTATCCCAAATTTAACAAGTCATTAGAGCTAATTTCGAACTTGAAGAAAATATAAAACATAAAGGAACAAATTAAATGTCATAAGAAAGGAATCCAACAAGTCCTGGCCGGAGAACATTCTGTACAACAATTTGATGAGTCTCTTCAAAATGCCTGAGATAAATGAAAGAAAGTTCACCATCATAGTCAGCAGGAAAATTTATTTCCATAACATAATTGCATAGCACCTCACCAGTAATGATGATTATTTAAAAAGACAAAAGATTGCAAGTGCTGGCAAGGATATGGAGAAAAGGGCACCCTACACATTTCTGCTGGGGATGTAGACTAGCATAACCATCATACACAGCAGTATGGACTCTCCTCAAAAAATGGACTCTCTCTCAAAAAACTAAAATAAAATGAGCACATGGTCCAGCAATCTCACTATTGGCTATTTATCCAAATGAAATGAAATCAGTAAATCTTATTTCATGCTTTTACCTCAATTCCTGTGGATGCTTGATTCATTTTTTCTATAATGCTGCCCAATTTCCGATAAAGGCATGCTGTCTTTCCATGAATCTGAAACTTTATCATTTAAACACACCAGCTTTTACCTTGCTTTTGGAGCACCCTTTGCTTTTTGAGAAGCATACTTTCAGAAAAATTAAGGGCAAGGCACTCCTCCGATCTCACAAGGATTGCAACAGTGTTGATGCTAACACAAAATCGAGTTTCTCCCCATCAACTGACTTACATATTTTCGTTTGGGATTTTTAAAATGTATGTAAAAGTTGTTTGGTTTTGACCATGTTTGGTCAAGACTATTTGTGACAGATCTGTGAATAAGGCAGGCTTACTCTGTAGCTCAAACAATCCTCCTCCTCCTCCTCCTCCTCCTCCTCCTCCTCCTCCTCCTCCTCCTCCTCCTCCTCCTCCTCCTCCTCCTCCTCCTCCTCCTCCTCCTCCTCCTCCTCCTCCTCCTCCTCCTCCTCCTCCTCCTCCTCCTCCTCCTCCTCCTCCTCCTCCTCCTCCTCCTCCTCCTCCTCCTCCTCCTCCTCCTCCTCCTCCTCCTCCTCCTCCTCCTCCTCCTCCTCCTCCTCCTCCTCCTCCTCCTCCTCCTCCTCCTCCATCTTCTTCCTTTTAAATCGAGTACCACAGAAGAAGAAGAGTACGAGCTTTAATCAGCTTACCTTACTAGAATTTAGTGAGGAGGTAAAGACACACCACAGTTAGAGGAGCCACACATGGACGACAGCAATAAAATGGAATGAGCTGAAGATTATAGTTGACTCAACACTCTGCCTTTTAAAAAAGAAGAAAGTGAAAACATGTTTCAAGTCCACTGAAGGAGACTCTTCCCTTGCTTGTGGTAGAGGACAGAGCTGCAGGAGGCTAGCGCTAGCACCCCAACACCCGAACATGCTGCTGCAGGCTGGCTCCCCAACTCCCCTCACTGTACAAGCCACGTCTGGATATTTTCAAATCCACCTGGTGAGGGGAGCTGTCTCCATTATGTAATGAGGGCCTTATGTTGTTTGATTTGCAACTTCTTTCAAGGTAAGAGATTTGCTCAACAATCCCTGGCTTAGAGCTAAACCCCAAGGACATATTCTCCACTTCTTACAGTCACGGCCCCTATTCAAACAACTCTATCGCCCCCTGAGTAGGTAACTATGATTTTTTGTATTTGCTTTAAGGTGTCCTATCAACTTGCAAACATTCCCAAAGTCCTCAGGGAGGCCTCCTTGTAAATCAGGCAATGAAGGTTGTAGCCATCCAGCAAGCCTGGTCCATGGTAGGGAAAGTAAGGGACTATGGTGCATTTTACCTGGTTCTTGGAGAAACTATGTGGTAACACACAGCATCATTCCTTAGTGGACCCTTGGTAGGCATCACTTCTCTGGAGAAGAGGTACTGTGAGGAAGTGCACCCCAGTGGAAGCTTCCGTGGGCAGCAAATGCACCTTATCACTACCACAGCTCTGAGAACACAGTCAGTATGTATTGGTATGTATGTCACCTGAATGAATAGCTGAATGGATGGTCACATAATGCACACATGGTTCAGACTGGGCAGGAAGAACCAATAGGTAAGAGAAGCAAGAATTTACCAGAAAACCTGCATGATGAAATGATTGAGGTTGCAAACAAGAAAAAAATTGAAAACAGACAGATATTTGTATCCATCCATTTCTTTTGTTGGGTTGAAACACTTCTTAAGTAAACATAATAAATAAGAAGAATGTTGTCCACATAAGTGAGTTGCCAAAACATGACTAGAAAGGAATTGTTCATTTGTGCTAAGAACCAGTGTTACATTACCAGTATCTAAGGCTGAGGACTCTTAAAATTCTGGTAGGCCACTTTTCTGGTAGTTCTAGTCCAAGAGTAGCAATCCTTAGTCCTGAATTTGTCAACCACAAGAGTTTCTATTTCACCCTCCTAAACATCTCCAAATTCTTCCCTAACTTCTCAAAACAATGATAATTTACCACATTACTATAAAAACAAGATAGTAATGGAGCAGGAAGAACTGTGGAATCAAAGAAGGAATAAAATAAATAAATAAATAAAAACTATTCTTTACCCTGAACAAGAAACATTAGAGGAAAAAAAAAACCTTCAATATTTTTGTCCCATTTTTGTGCCTTTTGAGTATTTCCTTCTCCAAAGCAAAATAAGTAGGCTACTAGATGAGGAAAGCCAAGCTCGCATGAGCTGGCACAGAGCAAACATTTTTGCTTTGCTTGAATTATTTTAAATAACGAAAACATCTCTGATTGCCAGCACCACAAGGCACTGTACCATGAACACAGGAAAACTCAAGGGTTGTGACCTGTCCTTCAGATCTGGCCTGAGCAGCTGATCTGGAGAGAAAGAAGTTACTAGAGTTTAAAAGTGGGAGATGAAGCCTGGTGCCAATGGAAGTGGTATGGTGCCTCAAGTGGTAGAGGGCTAGCCTTGAGCAAAAAGAGTTCGGAGATAGCACCTGGACCCAGAGCTCTCGACCCATGCCCCATGTTTGTTTGTTTGTTTTTTAAGGAAGAAAGAGAAGTGGGAGATTGGTGTTCCTAAACCTTCTCTCATCCCACTTATAACCCCCTCCTGCTTTCTATGCCATTAATTGTCTACCTCCCATGAGGCTCTTTCTCCAGGGTTCCCTCACAGAATCTACTGGTCTTGAATCTGACTCTGCTCATTGGAAATCCCAGTTTCTTTCTAAGATCCACGTAAACAGAATTCCCTTTTGTGGCCTCTAATTATGATGGTGCTAGTGTGGTTCACATTTCAATCCAACACCCAGGGCTGGGATGGGATCCAACTCTAAGTCAGGTATAGCACTGGAAAGTGTCTGCTTTCTTGTCAGTGTTGAACATCCTTGGACATTTGTTCAATGTTATGATCCTAAGCTTCAAGCTGAAGGAAAATATGCTTCATAATTTTCCCCTTTTTTGGAAGTGTATTTTATCTTACTCTGAACATTAGTTTCTTCCAGATTTTCAAGTGAAAGCCAACAAGGCCCCAGTAAGTGCTTGGTAGTTATTGGAAAATAAAACAGCCCCAAACCCATCCTAATTCATAGCATCATTCCCTAATGTTTTAAATCCTAATTCCCACATTCAAATTCTGTTGTCAGCAGGACAGTGGGCATCACTGATTGGGCAAAGGCTGAGTCATAAACAAGTAGTTTTCATGTTGAAGAGTTAGTTGTGCCCAATCCTGAGTCTTACCCAGTGAGTAACAAAGAAACCTTCCTGCCCAACCTACATGTCAGAGTATCCCTGTGTAGCTTTCCCATCACTATGTACATCTAACATTGCTTCTTAGGTTCATGGCACAGCAAAGAACTAGAATAAATTCACCTCCCTCACAGGATTCAGAAATCAGCCCAAGGCTCATCCTCCAGGGCCAGAAGACAGAGATCAAAATCACCAACTGAACTGCTCTGGCTGAACCAGATGGAGCCTCTCCATTGGTCTCTCCAGCACCTTCCCCCTTGGCACAGCTCCAGTTTGATGGGGTGAAGCCTAGCATGAGCAAATGGCTCTGTCAAACCCACCCCTTCAAAGTGCTTTTATTGTGCTGAGTTACACAAGAGTGTCCTTTCCTTTTGTTTGATGTGGGATAATAACCTCCTCTTCTACCCTCGGCAATCAACTACACTATACAAGCAAATAGAAAGGTATGGACTAACTGATTGTCTAATGTCTTATGGCAAATCAGGAAAGACAAGAAATGTCAGGGAACAAATTCACATGAACACCCTCTTAAGAATCTATCAGGAAGTTCTTGCAAAAGTAATTACAGATCAGACCTTAAAGATACAATGCCCATCAGTTTTGGAAGACTGTAAGATTTGAGATGAACTGAATGTATGATACAGTGTTTTATGAGCAATCTACAGCAGAACAAAGATGCCTTTGTTCATGTGATAGCAAATAAATGTGATAATGACACACATGTGATCAAATCAAAATTTGTGATTACCAATCATATATATTTGAAATTCTGAGTCCATAATAATAAAATTCTTTAATGATTGTGATGAAAATTTTTTTCTATGCTACATTTCTGGATGATAGTAACTTGATGAAGGAAGTTGTCATTCCTACTGGAAGGTAATACAGGACCTAGAAACTTCCATCTAACTTGCATCACAGGGAGAGCCAGTATACTGAGCAAGGGACAGGAGTCGCTCAGACTCCACCAGGGGTAAGGGAATACTGCACTCTGTTCAGACATTAGAGTAGGCATTAGATTGGACTCTTCATAGGCCCAATCAATCATGGAGTTATTTATTATTAATGGAGTTACTTCATAAATTTCAGTTTTTAAAACCATTTCCATGTGGCGGGCATGTAAATGTGTTGCCAGAAAGATAATTTTGCTGGTAATTACAAAAGCTAGTGTGATTTTGATTCTGCAAGGATAGGTCAAAAGAACTCGTATGAGTTACAGGATGCTCCAGAGTCCAGAAAGTGTCTGATAAAACAACACTCACTAAATATTAGTGATGATGGTGGTAGTTAAGTCACTATATGCTCTCTGACTTGGTACCTTTGCTTTTCTGACTTTTCCATTTTGATGGGCAAAGGTAGAGCTACCATGGTAGTGTGCTATGATGTTTGTGACTGTCTCCATTGTGGATATTTCAAGCAGTGACATGACCCTGATCATTTTCCATTTTCATCCCAATGGAATACAGGATGGACTTTAGGATGCTGGGTCAGAGCATCCCAGTATCTGGCAATAAGACTTGACAGATAATTATGCATAACAGTTGGAAAAATTATGTGGTCTCCTGCCCCTGGTTCAGCTGAATTCTCTTCAGGATTTCTGAGATGACCTGGACTTATTTCATCTCCTCTCCTCTCATCTCTCTTTTGCTCCTCTCCTCTCCTTTCCTTTCTTCTCCCTCTCCCCTTCCTCTCTCCCATACCCCAAGTCTCTCTGTCTCTCCTTTCCCACATAAGACACTTTTCTCTCCTTTCTCACACCAAACTCTTACCCTCCTATACTGACACATACAGTAGACTTCAGCAAGTGTGGAGAAGTAGCCCTGTAGTTGTGGCTCCCACAAATTTCAGTGTGTCCTATGACAACCCATATATTAAGATCTTTTAGCTTTTCATTGCCTCTGTTCATCTCTTCCATGTAGGACAATCTCATCTTCCTCCTACCACACCAGACATTATAGTCCCCAGAGGACGTTATGAAGGACCCCAGGTCTTTATATTCTGTGAAGAATATTCCCGCTGTGGAACTTGGCTTCTTTGGACATTTTCTGTCCTTAGCTGTGCAATGTCTTTTTTTTCATGGGATTGTTTAAAAGCATTTCCACTGTTATCTCTCTGTGATAGGAAGAAGTAATGATCTGTCTCCACTCCCTACATCCTAAAAGAAATGCCCATTTTGAATACAGAAGCAGAAGAGAAAACCAACAATCTAATGTCAACTGAATGAAATAAAAGCTTCACAGGCACAGGTGAAGCTGAGTGTAACCAGAGGAGTGAGACAGATGCAGAATGCACAACCTGTAAGAGACCAGCATCATGGTCAAAAAAAGGAAACATGTGAGCGAGACAAGCCTAGAACACAGAGAACAAAGGGGCATGGTATCCTTGATATATGACTGCTAGGGTAGGGGTAGGGGACAGTAGAGACCAGGTCTGTGAAACAAAAACTTCTTGTCAAATGGTATTTCCACAGGTTTGGGTCAGCGACCTTACATTATGTATCTAAAAACCAAACAACTACTAAACATAAAAAGGTCTAAAATAGACCTCTCAGTGGATCACAATAGCTCAACAGCTATGTACATATGATCATATAAGACAAGGATAAGCAAACTCTACTGTTGACGTTACATTTAAAGTTCTAGGTGAATTTCCTTTGGCCTACGCCATGTGGCTACTGTATATGATTTGGGTACACTGGGTATTGTATATATGCCTACCTGATCTAGGGAAGGGAAAGAAAAATGAGGGTATAAGATATCACAAGAAATGTACTCACTGCCCTATTATGTAACTGTACCCCTTTTGCACAACACCTTGTCAACAAAATTTAATTAACTAAAAAAAGAAAAGGAAACATGAACCAGGTGCCAGTGTCTCACGTCTGTAATACTAGCTCCTCAGGAGGATGAGATTTGAGGATCACGGTCAAAGCCAACCTGGGCAGGAAAGTCCACAAGACTCTTATCTCCAATTAACTAGCAAAAAAGCTGGAATAGACCTGTGGCTCAAGTGGTAGAGCACTAGCCTTGAGCAAAAAAGCTCAGGGACAGAGCCCAACCCTTGAGATGAAGCCCTAGGATCAGAACACACACACACACACACACACACACACACACACACACACACACACACACACACACACACCATATAAAGGAAACATGAAACAGTTGTACCTCAGTTTCCTCAGAGGATTTATATCATGTTTGCCTATACGAAAATCTCTGGTTGCTTGAATCCTTTACATAAAATGCCATAGTATTTATATACAACCTTCCCACATTTTCCCAGATACATTAAATTCTCTTTTGGGAACTTATACCCAATATAATGTGAATGTTAGGAAGTATTTCTTCAATACAGTCAAAAGTTGAAAATCATTTTCTTGTGATAAAGTCATAGACATGGCAAGCTGACTGTACTCATCTTCCTTTCTGTCTGTTGCAGCAGAGTTCATCTGTTGGACTGCAGTTGAGCTGTTTAGCTTTCTTCTAGAAGTCCCAGGCACTGAGAGCTGATCAGGGTGTTGGAGGTGCTATACAGCCGTAGGCTGTCCACAAATGGACCTCTAGGTGTTTACTGCATGGGAGGCTAAGTAATTCAAACCACCATTGGTTTATGCTAGCCCTGTATCCTGATCTGCATTACCCAAGAAGGGAGTCACCTAAATCACTTAAAATTAGATGATATTTCAAATACCGATTTGATATTCGTATCTTAAATGCATGCAAATTATTTGGAGCGATTCTGAGTAGACATAACCAACCTCCTAGACTCCCAGTATCTAACCTCATTGCCTTTAATGATAATTTTTCCATATACTTCCATATTTCCTTTCTTGATATAAGGATTTCCTATCTGGGAGAACATAATCACATGTATTTCAAATGGCATCAGAGCTAGATACAGGCAATCCTAGCTACTCAGAAAGCTGAGATCTGCAGGATCAAGAGTTGAGTCCAGGGCTGGGAATATGGCCTAGTAGTAAAGTGCTCGCCTCATATACATGAAGCCCTGGGTTTGATTCCTCAGCACCACATACAGAAAACGGCCAGAAGTAGTGCTGTGGCTCAAGTGCCAGAGTACCAGCCTTGAGCAAAAAAATAGAAGCCAGGGACAGTGCTCAGGCCCTAAGTCCATGCCCCAGGACTGGCAACAAAAACAAAACAAAACAAAAAAGAGTTGAGTCCAGCCCTAGCAGAAAATTTACTACACACCATCTCCAAAGTAACCATCAAAAAGCAGGACTGAGGCTTGGTTCAAGTGGTAGAAAGTCAGCCTAACAAGCATGAAGTCCTGAGTTCTAAACCCAGTGTGGGAAAACAAATTTAAACAAAAAAAGGCATTGGGGGAGTCTCGAATAAGAGTCTATGACTTATTAGTTTCTTAAAACGGGGGCCTAGCATTCACAGTCCCTCTTTTGAGTCTACTTCTTTGGAACTGCCAGAGTCTGGGGGCCATAGGTGTCCTGGTAGCTCAGGGCCTGCTCTGGGGCACCTCTTCCCCACTGCTCACAGGAGCCCAGGCACATTCCACAATCATGTCCTGCTGAACATTACAAATCACCTCTGTCTTAAAAAAAAAAAAGAAAGAAAAAGAAAAAAGAGGGAAAAAAAACAACCTGGCTTTCTGGAATTGCTCCAATTCACTTTGTTTGGAATTCACTACTTCTTTTGATGTTTATCAATATATCACTCCTCAGTGCTTGTGCCAAGATCATGTCTAGGTTGTGGCAATAGATCATCTCCCCACTGCATATTCCAAGTTACTTCCCACCCCTGTGGGGAGATGGGCGGGGGGCTGAAGGATCTATGAGCAGCATAAAGTGGCAAGATTCCAGGGAACAAGGCCCAGCTCTCCTCTGGACATCTTACTCACCAACACAGCACTGCCTTTGAGAGGTTGTGTGTATTAGGGAAAGATTCCAAGAAGGTGTGTGACTCGGAATCATTGCAGAGGCCGCCTAAGCAAGTTTGGAAAGCCTAGAAATCATAATTATGGCCAACTCGAGACAAGGTGACCAAATTGCAAAGTTTTCTTGTTGGCTGCCATACAGACTCCCTTGAGAATCTTTCTCTCGTTTGTCTCCCTGTCTCTCTCCAGGACTCTCTATCTTGGCTTCTCCCCCCTCAGGGAATCTCCTTTTGAGCTCTTTTACTCCCATGGAAACGTAACTCCATTCCCATTAGGTTTTGCTGGTTGAGACCAGCAACTGAATGGGGAGAAAAAAAAAAACTAATTTACTTAAAGTCTCTAAAGTCCTTCCATCTAGTCTGAAGAGGGACTTCCAGGTTGTGAGGATGCTAAGATGCTATGGATGTACATGCCTAGGTTTTAGGGAAAGAGTCTGCAATTCTGTTAGAATCTTGAAATACACCCACCACCCTGCAAAAGGTTGAAGCCACTGCTGACCACAGTAAGACTGATTCCAAGCAGGGGTCTTCTTCTAGGTTGGTTCTGTGTTAGCCACAGTATGGTGGTGAAAGGACTATCTGTCGAATATCCACCTCAGGAAATAATAATGGCAGGAATAATAGTCGAGGAGTATATGAAAGAATCTGTGGGACAGCAGACAGGAGGCAGGATCTTTACTCTCATAGCCAACCATCTCCACTCAGCAGCAAGGGCAGCTGCATTTCTTCTCAGGGACTAGAGGTTTTCTTAGAACACAACACCTTTCCACTTACACCAAACAGAAGACTTGTTCAAGAACTTCTAAGGAATCAGGCTTCAGATGCCACTCATCTTCATTGCAGTGAAGCCTGTGATGAAATGAATAGCAGTCACTTGTAGCAAGGAATCGAGAGACCTGAGTTTAGTCCCAGCTCTACCAAAGATTTGCTGAACAACATTTTGAGAATAGCGCAGCCTGTCTGGGTCTCGGTGTATTCATCTAGAAATGAGTCTGGGCAATCTTCGCCAGTCCTGTGATTCTGAGGGAGCTGCCAAAAGTCTACTTTAAATAAAATATCTTCACAGCCCCGTGATTGATATGGAGAGGCTGTTTTCATATTTGAAGAGGAAAAATATCCAACCAAACACTGGGTTGTTTTCTTCCTTTTTAATAGGTTAGCATCTTGTCCGAAGGAGCAAAACCTGCTCCTGAAAGCATCAGAACAGTCTGTGGTGGATTGCAATTCTTGTCTCAGAAAGATTAATTGGAAACAAAATCTAAGGAAGAAAATTCAAAGCCCATTTCTACGCTTCCTGCCTTTTAGATCTTCTAACATGTAAATCGACCGTTACAAAGAGGATTAGTTATTCGAATGGCCAGCGTGAAGACCCGCATTCAGCTCCCAGTCTAGTCCTTGCCAGAGAGTCCCCACTGACCAGCATCTTAATGACATCCTTTTCAGCTTGAAGAAGAATGAACCGCATACTAACTGCCGGCACTGTGTTTCCCAACCTTAGCTTACCCACAGCCTTAACAAGCTGGCCACTTCCCCCACCCCCAAACTGTGCTTGAAGTTCAAACACAACCTTATTTCTGACAGTCATTACTGACACCCATACTAGAAAATGGGAATTGTTTTTTTTTGAAAATTAAGAAAATGATGTCTTCCCACATTTATTTCTACTATAGTTCTTGTCAATTTCATCCTTTTATGCTTAAGGTTGAGGGAGCTGATTTTTTCCCCTTGCAAAATTCCCTTCCAGGCTTCATGTTTTCTGATTGCTTAATTCTCTTCATCACAGCCTGAGTCTCTGTTCTGCTTCGTCTAATACAGAGACACTTCCTTGTCTAGCAATTACAGCTATTCTAACATTGAGAAATAAGAAACAAAGGAAGTGGGGGAATGATAGAAGAAGTGATTTGAGAATCACTGTTTACATTAAATGTACATGCTAACTTAAACTCCCTTGTACAACTCCTTGACAGTAATAAAAAAAAATCTAAAATGAAACAAATAAGAAGCATGACTGAGTAACCAACATGGATTTTTCATCGAAGTTGTGATAAATCAGCTGACACTCAAAGTAGTTTGAGAAGGCTAATTTAAATGTTACATGCAATTTTGCATTGCATATAATTCCATCTAGAAAAAAATTACAAAGATGAAATATATAAGCAAAAGTTTGTGGAGAAGGAGAAGGGCCAACAAGTTTGGAAGAAGATAAAGCTCCAAGGACTAGTCCATCAGTCAAGTCAGGCTGACAATGAGATGGGAAATCGAAAGCATGGAAAATAGGATCCAAGGAATCGATCTCTGCAGTCTGAGGTTTCTAGTAGTGAGATAAACAGACCCACACATTCTAGAAATGACCAATCTATACCATAACGTATCTAGGATAGGCCTAGAATTAGAGGGCGGATTTATGTTGGAAATAGGACAACAGCAATAAACTGAGTTAGAAGAGGCATTTCACCTGAGCTCTCAATTGCCCTTCTTCCTTTTCTATATTAGTGGTAACTGAGCACATGGCTCTAGATGCCAGCTGCCTTTGCCATTGGGATGGCCAATGAAATGTGAGTAGAGGCAATATAGATGACTTCTGGCTCAACTCACTGTCCCCAGCTGTGGGTGTGGATGTGGAACAATGGAGCAAGAAGGACGCATGGAGTACTGAGGATGATGGAGCCAACAAGGAAGACTCTGGGTTTCAGATGCTTCAGGACCACTGTGTCATCTAATACTGGTTGACATGAACTTGCCTTTGTAAGCCACTGACACTTTGGTTTTTAGCAAGAGAACCTATGCCCTAATCAACTAGTGAAAATTTATTACCTCTGAGAGAGAGAGAATATGGAGGGTTCCAGTGACTGTGCCCCAAATTCTACTTTCTCTTTCTCCTTTGGCAGTGGCTCCTTGGTGGAACAGAAAAAAAGAAAATGGGATTGGAGTCAAATCTTGGCTTCAATGTCTAATAAGTTTTCTCTCTTTATGAAATGTAAATCATAAGTAAATATTTTAAGTGCTTAGTTTGCTCAGGTGCATTATCTCATTTAATATGTAGCATATGTTATTATTACTTCATCTTGTAGGTAAGAGCCAAGTATTTGTTGCTCCAGTGAGAGACAAAGCTGTGATCAGAACCAAGATAGTTGGACTTGAGAGTTGATAGCTTTTAACCATATCTCTTTATGTCTCATTTTCTGTGTTGGTGGGAGGTTGAGATTAAATGCAACCCGAAGAACCCAGACACAAACCAAAGACACAACTAGATGACTGTTCTGATATTCCATGGCTCTGAGCTAAGGCACTGTTTTACTTGCTGACCACCTCATCTCCAATGAAAGATTCTTCCCTTAGGTGTGGGAAGTGGTCTTTAAACCCCTCTGGTTAACTAAGGAACTTTGCTTTATCCTCCTCTCATAACTTGAGTTTTTAGTCAAAAATCTCAAAGTCTGAGATCTCTCTAGGTCACAGTCCATAATGATAATTCTGAGTCATGAAGGTTACAGTCTGTTCAAAATTATGTCTTGGAGGTAAACCCGCATACTGACACGGAGACTCCTCTGCAAGACTCCTCTGCAGCTGGGTGGCATGACAGACTCCTGACCTGACCTTCCCCCACAAGAAAGAGAGATAAAGAGGAGGCTCTGGAGCTTCAGCCCAGCTCCAGCTCTCAGAAGGGAAGAAATGCATGTGTGAGGAGAAAAAGGAACAGGAAGGAATGAACAATATATATACTTTATATAATATATATAATAACAATTATCCTCAAAACGTGGACATGTGGAAATTTGAATTTCTGTATTGAGAAAGCAAAGATGAGCCACATGTGGGCAAATAAAGTGTTAAAACATTACAGGGGTCTGGGAATATGGCTTAGCCTGGGAATGAGTGCTTGCATAGCATGCACGAAGTCCACATAGACAAAGCCAGAAGTAGCATGGTGGCTCAATGGGTAGAGGGTAGAATGCTAGCTTTGAGCAAAAAGAAGCCAGGGACAATGTAGTGCTCAGGCCATGTGTCCAAGCCCCAGGACTGGCAAAAAACAAAACAAAACAAAAAATGTTACAGGTACACCAACAGGACTGGCTGAGTACAACAGTAATAAAGGTTCTGAACTGTTGTGAAGACTTGTTATGTGCTAGACTCAATGGTGAGAGACTTGCTTGTAATATTAGGAAGGGGTGGACATTCTACACCCTCAAGGATGAGATTAGCTTAGCAAATTGAACACACACACAGTTGAATTTTAAATTTCAGCTAAAAATTGCCTTTTAGTCTAAATACATCCCATGCAATATTTGAGACATATTTATACTAAAACAATATTCACAGTTTACCTGAAATGCAAATTTAATTGAGAATTCTGCATTTTACCTGACAATTCATCCAAGGACAATGCAGGAGAATCTGGAAAGTGGATTACTTTGTTTCCAATTTGGAGTAATAGGAAGAGAAGGACGGTCTGTGAGAATTTAAACTTATAGGAGTTATGGCCATGAGAAAGTATAAACTTTATTTTAAAAAACAATAGAATTGCTTTTATAGAGCTATGTTAAATCACCTGTCAGTTATTCCACTTTTGGAAATAAGTACACTTTATTTTACCACTTCTTAACTATAAAGTCTCCTTTTGAGATAGAGATAGATATATGTTAGCACAAAGCTAGTTGCCAAGCAACCATTTAAGATACAAGCTCCTTCTCTCCTCATGTAAGAAGCACTCCTTACTCCCTCAAAGAAATGGCAAGAATGAAAAAGGAGAGGTGGTGTCATGGAAATGTCATTTGCTGCATGTTCCCATGATTGGTCAGGTGGTCGGGCTAAGCTATTTCCCCTCTACTGAATCCAGCTTCCTTATGAATAAAGTCACCAGGTCTCTCTAACAGCCATCCAAGGCTGAAGAGTACACATACGTCCAGTTTTAATAGTGAGGCTGAGTTATGTCAGCTATCAGATCAGCAGGAAGAAGGCAGCTGGAGTCTGTAGCTTTCATGACAATTCTGTAAGTTACCAATATTCTTCCAGAAAATAAGAATAGTAATTTGCCTTTGTTGGTGTTCTTTTTTTTTTTTTTTTTTGCTAAAATTGGTTTCTGATGCTTTCAAGAAAAGAATGAAAGAACTCCAGATTGCTGAGCAGTGAGGTGGGGGTATCTAGTAACACAGTTCAATTACATCTAGGAAACTTGGATGAAACAAAGCTAACGCGGACTGTCTACTGTGGGACTTCTCAGAACCTTTCACGCAAACGCATCGAGCTGAAATGAAAATGCACTGCTTGGGGATTCTCAAACCATCATTTTTGTTCCTGTTGTTTTCCTAAAGCAAACTGGAGGACCTTGAGCCTGGCTTCTTGATTCCTGAAATTTTTCACTTACAGCTTTAGGTGTTATATTGCATAAACTCTGACCAATTTTAGGATCAAGGGTGAAGAAATACCAACTTCTGCTTCTCCCTCATCCTCACACAATGCTAGGCATGTAAACCAGAATGGTACTTTGTAACTCAGAGCCAACCAGCCATCTTCTAACCACAGTGTGGTTTAATGTGATTAAAGCTGCAATGGATTGCAGAACGTTCTTCATGAGGCCAAGAGAGCTGACCCACCTCATCTTGCCAGAAAGCAATTTTCATGATTACTTTCAGCCAGCTCAAGATTCCTGTGGTCCCAGTGGTAAGGTGATCCTTCACTTCCTGACATTGTTGCTCTCTCCCAGCTATTGCCTGCACTGTATGGTGGGACTCCTGGAGAGTCTGGCTGCCTGGGGATGTAGCTCCAGGCCTGGCCAAAGGTTGATTATGCACATGAGGCCCAGAAAATCCATCAGCAGACTATGGCTAGCAATGACGTGAATGCTACCACTAAGGACACTGGGCAGTCAGTGTTTTACTTAACTCAAGAGTTTTGTCAGATACATACCGAATTTATAATGTGCCAAATTTTGTCAGATCATCTCATGTTTTCTGTTTCCTATTCTATATAATCATGTGTTAACTGTTTACAAACTGCTGGGACATACAGTTTCCTCCAGTATATTGTCTCAAACACTGATCTGAAATAATCCATTCCTACTAACCATGTGTCCACTGTGTATACCCAGTAATCACACATTGGCATTGTGTGTTTGACTTAGAAAAAGAAAGGATGCACAGAAAGAGGTAAGGCTAATTATTCTAATTCTTATGAAAGATAACCAACATATAAACTGAAGTTTGGAAATCAAAGTTATGTATTCCTCTGAACACTCTTTAAGAAAGAAAATTCACGTAATACAAAATAACTGTTGACCAGGAAGAGTAGAGTGTGCTTTACGCTTTAGTAAATGAATGATGGAATATCTTCCGATGATTCTACACATGGAGGACATGGATATGCGTATACTACATTCACAATGTGAAATGTGAAATGGACAGTATATGAGGTTATTTTATTAATAGGTTCTCCTCCAGAGAAGGAAATTAAGACAAAAGATTAGAAATCCTGGGCTGGGAATATGGCCTAGTGGCAAAAGTGCTTGCCTCATATACATGAAGCCCAGGGTTCGATTCCCCAGCACCACATATATAGAAAACGGCCAGAAGTGGATCTGTGGCTCAAGTGGCAGAGTGCTAGCCTTGAGCAAAAAGAAGCCACAGACAGTGCTCAGGCCCTGAGTTCAAGGCCCAGGACTGGCAAAAAAGAAAAGAAAAGATTAGAAATCTTGCTTAAATTAATTTTTTCACTGGTTAAAAAAAGAAAAGAACAAAGCTAGGGGGGCTGGGAATATGGCCTAGTGTCAAGAGTAATTGCCTCGTATACATGAAGCCCTGGGTTCGATTCCTCAACACCACATATATAGAAAATGGCCAGAAGTGGTGCTGTAGCTCAAGTGGCAGAGCGCTAGCCTTGAGAGAGAAAGAAAAAAAAAAAAAGCCAGGGACAGTGCTCAGACCCTGAGTTCAAGGCCCAGGACTGGCCAAAAAATAACAAAGCTAGGTTTTAAAGAAGAAAATGTCTGGGTCCAATGCTTATTATGCGTCAAGCTACTATGTTTGATTTCTAATAGGTTTGTTGGGAACCTGAACCCACCCAATTTCTGGGCCCCTGTCCAGGTTGCCTCTGGCCATGAGCAGGCATATCTGCTCAACTCCCCAAAACCACAACCCTATGCTGTGCAAACTGCTATCATTTTCCAAATGGGCCATGACATGGAAAAATAATGGAAACGTTCATTTTGCCATCTAAGTAATTACTTTCTGCTTAAAAAATGTTTTGTGCGGGGCTGGGGATATGGCCTAGTGGCGAGAGAGCTTGCCTCGTATACATGAGGCCCTGGGTCAAGAGGCGGAGTGCTAGCCTTGAGCAAAAAGGAAGCCTGGGACAGTGCTCAGGCCCTGAGTCCAAGGCCCAGGACTAGCAAAAAAAAAAAAAAAAGAAAAAGAAAAAATGTTTTGTGTAAGTGGAAACTCCATGAATGACCATGAGACCAATCTTGTTTAAACAAGGACTAGGCTAGAGGATCCAAATGTAGATTGTGAGAAAGGAAGTACAGCTAGCTTTCATTCTTGCATGAACTTTTCTTTATTATTACACTGCTGGTGTTTGAAATCAGGGGTTCTACCAGTTGTGCCACACTTCTAGCCCTGATTAATGCTTTTTTTTTTTTTATATCTCCAGGGCTGTGTATGTAAGTATGGTGTGTGTGTGTGTGTGTGTGTGTGTGTGTGTGTGTGTGTGTGTGTGTGTGTGTGTGTTACCAATTCTGGAGCTGGAATTCCAGGTCTGGACACTGTTCCTTAGCTTTTTCACTCAAGGCTGGAAGCACTCTACCACTTGAACCACTTGGCCTGTAACTGCAGCTTCACTTCCAGCTTTTGGGTGGTTAATTGGAGGTGAATCTCACATACTTTCCTGTCCAAGATGGCTTCAAATGGCAGTTCTCAGATCTCAGCTTGCTGAATAGTTAGAATGATAGGTAGGACCCAATAGTGACTGGAAACCCATGTCCCTTAAAAAAATTTCCTTTATCTTTTTTTGTATAATTCATAAGCTAAGGATGCGTGCTATATTTATAAAGGATTATTTAGAAAAGGGAAGAAACAGACAGAAAGACTCTTCATGACCCTGAAAGCCTAAAGTACTTGTTATCTCCCCTTCTCCAGCTAAATGATTCAGAACTAATATAAGATCCTCACAAGAAAGTGCTGGTGCAACAGATGTGAAGTCAGCATTAAAGAAGACAATGCAGTAATGTATCCAATGCCTAATGTATGAAACTGTAACCTCTCTGTACATCAGTTTGATAATAAAAATTTGATTAAAAAAAAGACAATGTGGGGCTGGGGATATAGCCTAGTGGCAAGAGTGCCTGCCTCGGATACACGAGGCCCTAGGTTCGATTCCCCAGCACCACATATACAGAAAACGGCCAGAAGCGGCGCTGTGGCTCAAGTGGCAGAGTGCTAGCCTTGAGCGGGAAGAAGCCAGGGACAGTGCTCAGGCCCTGAGTTCAAGGCCCAGGACTGGCCAAAAAAAAAAAAAAAAAAAAAAAAGACAATGCAAGATAGAAATTGCTTCACTTACAATTTTATGGGATTTGGGAAATTCTTTAAGACAGATTTGGCTTTTGGGAATGAAGATTTGGTATTAAGTTTGAAAGAAGATAAATGGAGAATCATCTCCTGTGTCCAAACTTTTTTTTTTATTGATTGGACATAAATTTTTTTACAAGGTGTTGTGCAAAGAGGGTGCAGTTACCTAGTAGGGCCGTGTGTACATTTCTTGTGATATCTTATGACCTGTTTTTCTATCCCTTGTCTAGGTCAGGTTGACATATATGCAATATACAATGTATCAACATATACAGTATTCACAGACTTGGTCTCTACTGTCTCTCCGTCTCCCTTTGTTAACAGTCATATATCAGGGAGATCATGCCCCTTTGTTTTCTGTGTTCTAGGCTTGTCTCACTCAACATTATTTGTTCAAGTTCTGACCATTTTCCTGCGAATAACAGTATTTCACCATTCCTAATCGCTATGTAGTATTCCATTGTGTATAAGTACCATATTTTTTGGATCCATTCGTCTGTGGAGGGGCATCTGGGTTGTTTCCATATTTTGGCTATTGTGAATTGTGCTGCGATAAACATGGAAGTACAAATGCCTTTTTGATATCTTGGATTTTGCTGTTTAGGATAGATGCCTAGGAGTGGTATGGCTGGGTCATAGGGTAGGTCTATATTGAGCTTTTTGAGAAACCTCCATACTGTTCTCCAAAGTGGTTGTACTAATTTGCATTCCCATCAACACTGGAGAAGGGTTCCTCTTTCCCCACAGCCCCTCCAGCATTTGTTGTTGCCTGAGTTCAGAGTATAGGCCATTCTAACTGGGGTGAGGTGGTATCTCAGGGTTGTTTTTATTTGCATTTCCTTTACTAGCAGGGATGTTGAGCATTTCCTCATATGTTTCTTTGCCATTTTTATATCTTCTCTTGTGAAGTCTCTCTTTAGCTCTTTTGCCCATTTCCTAATAGGTTTATTGGGCTTGGAGGGGCTTAGTTTTTTGAGTTCTCTGTAGATGTGTGTCCAAACTTTTAATGTGAGACATATCCAGGTGTTTTGTAAGCTTTTTCCAAGCTTCAAAGAAATGTTTCCTGTGTTTTCAACCAGAAAGAAAAAAAGAAAACAATTAGTAAATGCCTACTGCAAACCAAAAACTTTCACACCTGTTTTGTCAATAGTCCTATGTGCTCTGTCTCCATCTTACACTGTTCTCTAAAGGGCTAAATAACCTACCCAACATCTAACCACAAGTGACCAACCTGGGATTCAAATTTGTCTCCTGATTCTAAAAATACTCCTTTTTCTACATCGGACTCAAGATAGTAAGTTTGAAAGCATTCTAGTTAGAGAATCCAAAATCCAAAGTCCTGGTCAGGCTCTAAATCCTCATCTGATCAATGAAGACATCATACTAGAAGATCGAAAGACCCTGCTGGGCTCTCACCATCTGTGACAGTTTTGGGGAGAAATAATATAAAGAAGGAAAGTCATTAATATAAGCTTCATGCCCTGGCTTGCCCAACTTCCCTGCGAGATGAGGTGATGTGGATAAGGAGCTGTTGGCCAAATTCACAGAGGTAGACACATAGCTTTGTGCAATAACCAAAGCTTGATTGTAGGTGCTAAGGACAGGGCACATTCACTCAACCAAGGCTCCTTTCTACTACAACTGTGTGTAAGTGCTGGATAAATATTTTACAACTTTAAAATACATACCCTAAAAAGGAAACTGTGATCTTTTCCAGGAGCCAGAAATGAAAGAAAGAAAGAACGAAGGAAGGAAGGAAGGAAGGAAGGAAGGAAGGAAGGAAGGAAGGAAGGAAGGAAGGAAGGAAAGAAGGAAGGAAAGAAGGAAGGAAAGAAGGAAAGAAAGAAAGAAAGAAAGAAAGAAAGAAAGAAAGAAAGAAAGAAAGAAAGAAAGAAAGGAAGGAAGAAAGAAAGGAGGAAAGAAAGAAAGAAAGAAAGAGAGAGAGAGAGAGAGAGAGAGAGAGAGAGAGAGAGAGAGAGAGAGAGAAAGAAAGAAATTTAAAACCAGAGCGGCAAGCTCCAGCTGACACATGAGAGACCAGGAAAGAAAAAGGCCTGGTCATGGGCCCATGGTAAATTTGGCCTGAGGGTATTTAGGTGGGAACTGAGACTTCTGTTTACAACTTGGACTCTCAAATTCCTTGTAAGAATTGAAAGAAGAACTAGGAGAACATTGTCTATTTTTCCTAGAGAAGAAACTAGAAGCCAGTTGGTATTTGTGTGTGTCTCTCTGTATATGTATGCATATACATATATGTGTATGTGTGTATACATGTATACATATATATACATATTTTTTTTCTAGGAAAAGCCTCAAACTCAACCTCAGTGTGGAGTATAAATTTAAGCTATCTATGAACTGTAATAATCTGAAGCAATCTGAGCACCTGTGACTCATGCCTGTAATTCTAGCTACTCAGGAGACTGAGATCTGAGGATAGTTGTTCAAAGCCATCTCAGGCAGAAAAGTCCATGAGACTCTTATCTCCAATTAACCACCAGAAAGTTGGAAGTGCTGCTGTGGCTTAAAGTGGTAGAGCACTAGCCTGAAAAACAAGCTCAGGGACGGTGTCTAATGCCTGAGTTCAAGAATGTGAAGCAAAAAAATTAACATACTTATTGGTCTCTGACCAATGGAAGCCAGAACCTAGAGAGAAATAGACACATAGTTATAGAAGAAATTCTCCACAATGCAGGCTACATAAGACAGAAGGGAAAATAACGTTTATTGCAAACAATTACTAACCACATAATTTCTAAAAGAGTATCAAGAGGGAGCATCACAATATATGGAAGAATAATTGGCTTAACAACTAAAAATAATAATAAAACAACTTGAAAAATGGTATACAATCAGTGTACACTAAGACAGGAATGTAATCAAAACATCAAAATGGTAAGACTTTACAAGGTAAAAGGATTTGAAGAATAATCAAACCGAAAAAAGTGATCATTAAAGTTTGAATTCCTTATAGTCCCAGGGGCACAACAAATAGGGGAAAGACTCAACAAATGGGACTACTACAAATTAAAAAGTTTCTGCACAGCTAAGGACATAGCCACCAAAATAGAAAGACAGCCAACCATATGGGAGAGGATATTTACCAGCACAGCAACAGACAAAGGCCTGATATCTGTCATCTACAGAGAACTCAAAAAACTAAGCCCCTCCAAGCCCAATAAACCTATTAGGAAATGAGCAAAGGAGCTAAAGAGAGACTTCACAAGAGAAGATATAAAAATGGCAAAGAAACACATGAGGAAATGCTCAACATCCCTGGTAGTAAAGGAAATGCAAATAAAAACAACCCTGAGATACCACCTCACCCCAGTTAGAATGGCCTATACTCTGAACTCAGGCAACAACAAATGCTGGAGGGGGTGCGGGGAAAGAGGAACCCTTCTCCATTGTTGGTGGGAGTGCAAATTAGTACAACCACTTTGGAGAACAGTATGGAGGTTTCTCAAAAAGCTCAATATAGACCTACCCTATGACCCAGCCATACCACTCCTAGGCATCTATCCTAAACAGCAAACCCCAAGATATCAAAAAGACATTTGTACTTCCATGTTTATCGCGGCACAATTCACAATAGCCAAAATATGGAAACAACCCAGATGCCCCTCCACAGACGAATGGATCAAAAAAATATGGTACCTATACACAATGGAATACTACATAGCGATTAGGAATGATGAAATATTGTTATTCGCAGGGAAATGGTCAGAACTCGAACAAATAATGTTGAGTGAGACAAGCCTAGAACACAAAAAACAAAGGGGCATGATCTCCCTGATATATGACTGTTAACAAAGGGAGACGGAGAGACAGTAGAGACCAAGTCTGTGAAACCAAAAACTGCTTGTCAAATAGTATTCCCCACAGGATTGGGGCAGCGACCCAACAGTATGTAACTAAAACCAAACAATTACTCAACATATAAAGGTCAAAAATTGACCTCTCAGGGGAATACAATAGCTCAAAAGCTAGGTATGTACATTCATATAAGACTACTGTCGACATATCGTCTAATATTGACATTACATTTAAAGCCCTAGGTGAACTTTCTTGGGCATGGCCACGTGGCTACTGTATATGTTCTTGATACATTGTATATTGTATATATGTCTACCTGACCTAGAGAAGAGATAGAAAAACAGGACGTAAGATATCACAAGAAATGTACACACTGCCCTACTATGTAACTGTACCCTTTTTGCACAACACCTTGTCAAAAAATTTGTGTTCAATTAATAAACAAATAAATAAAAATTAAAAAATTAAAAAAGTTTGAATTCTTGTTAAATATCAATTATTACATACACTTACTTTGACAGTTAATTAACTAATTTTTTTAAAAACACATAACCACTAGGCTGTCCATTGATTGTCATTAGTAGTAGCAGTTTCTTCCATACCCAACTAAACTCTTGATCTAGAATGAGAGGAAAATATATTTAAAAGGAATTTTTAACTTATCACTGATACCCAACTTGAAAAAACTTCTAATTTAATATACTAAAGAAAAAATAGGTAGTTTAACTGAAATCAGGAGAAACAATAAGTAGAGAAATCACTGTATTGACTTAAAGTAACAAAAGGAAGAGCTAGCTTGAAAGAGCCAAAAGCTACTGGTATTAGAACTAGGGAAGTGAAAAGGAATATCAAAATCAAGAGACATCGAGAGACAAAGGATAAAAAGACAAACGACTCCAAAAGCAATACTTGCAAAATCATTTGGTGTAAACCAACTGCACAACTCATGGGGGTAGAGGGGAAGGGGGTGGGGGAGGGAGGAATGAGGGAGGAGGTAACAAATAGTACAAGAAATGTACCAATGGCCTTATGTATGAAACTGTAACCCCTCTATACATCACTTTGACAATAAATAATTATTTTTTTAAAAAGAGCCAAAAGCAAAGTAAAATACTAAGGAACATGAACATAAAAGGCAGCAAGAACTGTTTTTAATCCTTTTACTTGTGTGTTTTTTCTGAGGGAAGAGAAGAAAAATATTAAATAGTGAATTATGTGTGCTATAATTTTATGGTGATACAATTTTATGATTATTTAATGATTGAAATAGGAGGAATATCTTCAATATATGAATCATCTAATAAGAACAAATAATACAGTAGAAGAAAGGAAGAAGAGAAAGAAGGAAGGAAGGAAGAAAGGAAGTTAATGGTTTACAATAGTGTGATTCATATTCCAAAATAACTACAAAAGGTTTTCAAGTTATGATTCAAAGAAATTATGTCTGTTTAAATGTGGATCAGGTAATGGCTTAAAATTTGGTCAGCACACGGTCTACAGATGTGTTTTAAACTCTGATAACATCCCAGAAATGTATCCAGTTATCTGTAAACCATTTAAAAAAAAAAAAAAAAAACTATCCTATCCCTGTTGAGGTTGGGCGCCACCTGGTGGTGACCATCTGCTCTGACCTGAATATTGACTGAGAGGTCTAAGAACTCCCGCATGGCTTGGTTGGCCACCATTTCACCTCTGCTTACATCTAGTCTGCCCACGTCTATCCCACCTGCACAAAAGATGAGAGCTTTCATCCACCTTGTGGTTAAGAGCAAGCCCTGCCCAACAATGAGAGCCCATCATCAACTACATTAGAACAAAATTCATTTGGGGGTCAGAATTCATTGCATTCCCAAAGAATAAACCCTAGTACACAAGGAGTCTTAAAAAAAAAAAAAAGAATGGACAGGCTAAGCCAAAGAAAGTAGAATGAAGAAAATGACAGCTAATTAAGGATTTGAAGAATTAGAAAATGAACAATAAAAGAAATCAACAAAATCTAAGGGTTTTTTTTTTTTTTCGAAGTGAATAATATAAACACCTAGCTTAGAAAAGCATACCTTAGGGGCTGGGGATATGGCCTAGTGGCAAGAGTGCTTACCTCATATACATGAGGCCCTGGGTTCAATTCCCCAGCACCACATATACAGAAAATGGTCAGAAGTGAAAATGGCCAGAAGTGGTGCTGTGGCTCAAGTGGCAGAGTGCTAGCCTTGAGCAAAAAAAGAAGCCAGGGACGGTGCTCAGGCCCTGAGTCCAAGCCCCAGGACTGGCCAAAAAAAGAAAAAGAAAAAGAAAGAAAAGCATACCTTAGAAGTTTTTTAGTGGGCTATAACTATCAAACAATTTTTGACATATAAGTAATATTGCACCATTTCATTTTCAGACATTAAATGGAGACTTTATAACCTTTCATACTTACTTCATTTGTTCATATACCAAAACATATACTGCAAGTAAATGCTTTTGGGCTGGGAATATGGCCTAGTGGCAAGAGTGCTTGCCTCGTATACATGAGGCCCTGGGTTCAATTCCCCAGCACCACATATACAGAAAATGGCCAGAAGTGGCACTGTGGCTCAAGTGGCAGAGTGCTAGCCTTGAGCAAAAAAAAAAAAAAAAGAAGCCAGGGACAGTGCTCAGGCCCTGAGTCCAAGCCCAGGACTGGCCAAAAAAAAAAAAAAAAAAAAAAGTAAATGCTTTCTTCTTTCTTTTCTATGTCTCCGTTTTCCCATCTCCCCACATGCACACATACCCCCAAAGATATCTTATGGTTATCATAGGATGCAGATCAATGGTGAGTAAAACAAGATGGCGGTGTCCTATTGCTAGCACTTTTTTTTTAAACCCTTCTTTCGTGTTCCCATGTAGCTGCTGCAACTTTACTCATTGTCCCCATCCCTGTCAGGAAGCAGGAGGAAAGAAGACAGGAAAAATAGTAAAATTCTACTCATCTATCATAAGCCAGGATGTCTGTAACACACAGACATTCTTGGCTGAAAAGTGGCTAAGACAAAAAAGGATCAGAAAAAGTGTTGGATCAATAAATCAGTATTATCTGGCACAACATTTTCACAAGTTAATGTGTGTTATTTTTCCATTGCCATAATAAATAACTGCCTAGGATGATCATAAGTATTTTGCTTACAGTTTTATAGATTCCAGTCTGTGATCAGTTGGCCCCATTGATGTTGGACCTTTGGTGAGGCAATACATCATGACAGGAGGGCTATGGTCAAGCAAAACCTTTCTTCCTGTGGACCTGGAAGCAAAATGGAAAGAGGCTGAGATCCCATAATCACCTCTGACAATACACTCCCAGCGACAGAAAGACCTCCCATTAAGCCTTTCCACCACTTCTCAGTAGCACAGAGCTAGAGACCAAGCCTTCAAAGCATGGGGGTGCAGGAGCATTCCAGAGTCAAACTGCACAGAATAGACATATAAATGCGCGTGTACACATGTAAACCTCTTGGTTTCCTCATGTGAAAGCAGTCCTGCTCCCTCATCATGATGGAAGGCCATGTGGAAGCAATGCCAATGCACATAGCAGAATCCCAACTCCAAAGGGTACAACTGGACAACGGTGCCAGCGGATGACTCAGAAATCTAAGGCTGTGCTTTCTACAGGATGCTCTTGGCTGGTGGTGATAGAAATACAATTATGGGACTTCTTTTGGAGACATGAAGCTACTCTGATGTATCGACTTTGGGCCAAGGACCTCCCACAGATCTTCCTTAAAGTATTTCATGCTCTAGGCCTCTTCCACTACCCCTCCTCTTCTCTTCACTCACTCAGGATCACACCTGCTGACTGGTCTTCCTGCCTGAGCCTTTTCCCACCCATTTTCTTTCATAGAGTTTTGTTTTGTTTTTTCCAGTCGTGGGGCTTAAACTCAGGGCTAGGCACTTTTGCTCAAGGCTAGCACTCTACCACATGAGCCACAGTGCCACTTCCAGCTCTTTCTCTGTATGTGGTACTGAAGAATTGAACCCAGAGATTTATGTATGCTAGGCAAGCACTCTAACACTAAGCCACATCCGCAGTCCCTTTCATAGATTTTGATCCAATAAAAATCCATACATATTTCAGCTCACTTATGTGTCTGCTTCTCAGAAGATGTGGATGTGCATTATCTCTGTGCCTGCTGTCAAGAGTGCTCTCCCTTTGGGGGCCAGGATCTCCAAGCCTGGGATAGTAGAGCTGAAGACACTGAAAAAACAAAACCCATCAGAAGGGACCACTCCTGTTTCTTCCTCCTTGGCTCCTAAACACATTTGTGCTTTCTAATGGGCATGTCAATCATGTTAAATCATACTTGACTTAGTACTTATGTGTCATGCTGAAGAATGACACCCCATCATCACAGAGTATTAACTCTGAGCTAGAGCATCAGCTACAACTTAGGAATGTTGTTCATGTTTGTGAGACCCCAGCTGTTTGGAGGACATTGCTGTGTAGATACTACCTGAGTCCTAGAATCACAGCCTTCTCCCATACCTTCTTGTCTATGAAGCGGGTTCCATGTCAGATGCTAAGTTGTGGGAAATTTCATGGCTGTAGATCAGGTAGTTTGTAAGCTCCAAAAATGGAGCCTAAATGAAGACTCTGCAGGTAACAAAAATAAACATACCTGTAATAGTGAGACTGTAACACGTTCCTCAGCGATTCTCTGTTCTACAAGGAGCATTGAAAAGAGCTGAGTAGAAACAAGGCTTGGTGGATTCTGAGGTTGTATCATAAACAACACTAGGGCTTCTACCTCACTGTCTCTTGAATCCCTTAGCGAAGCCAGCTACCAAGGGCTTCATGGCCTTCTGCCAATAGCCAATGCACAATGTTACAGAATTATGCCTGAGTCAAAGACACATTCAGAGTGGACAAAAGACCAATCTTTTTTTTTTATGTATTGTCAAAATGATGTACAGAGAGGATACAGTTTCATGCATTAGGCCTTGGGTACATTTCTTGTACTATTTGTTACCTCCTCCCTCATTCCCTTCTCCCCGCTCCCCTTCCCCTGTTGTTCAGTTGGTTTACACCAAATGGTTTTGCAAGTATTGCTTTTGGAGTCTTTTGTCTTTTTATCTATTGTCTCTCGATTTTGATATTCCCTTTCACTTTCCTAGTTCTAATACCAAGACCAATCATTTTTTGATGGAACAAACTATCAAAAGTTTATGGACTGGCTGGGAATATGGCCTAGTGGCAAGAGTGCTTGCCTCGTATATATGAGGCCCTGGGTTCGATTCCCCAGCACCACATATATGGAAAACGGCCAGAAGCGGCGCTGTGGCTCAAGTGGCAGAGTGCTAGCCTTGAGCGGGAAGAAGCCAGGGACAGTGCTCAGGCCCTGAGTCCAAGGCCCAGGACTGGCCAAAAAACAAAACAAAACAAAACAAAAGTTTATGGACATGATTTCAGGTTTGATATTTTAAATTCATCTTTAATGAGTGCCTAATTTTCTAGTTTCACGTACATCAAAGGAGAATATCCATAGTCATCTAAGCCACTATAAAAAGAAATCTCCTCTTTTTCATATCCACACCTACACGAAACCAGGTTTTCATCATACAGTTCAACGAGTACAACAGATGGCCGCAGATGGAATACTGAGCTGCGGTTCTAGCTGCTTTCTGTGGGGACAAACAAAATATCTGAAAACATACAAAATAGTGTTCCACTGCTCATTAATTATTTTTTGTTTGGGGAAACGGTGATTTTCCCACTGGAATGGTTTTTATACTAATGTGTGATGATGTATTACTATATTCAAATAAATTAATATTTTGATGTTGTGACTTCACTTCTAATATGATAAATATTGATAGACTGAACCCACAGAAACAAATATTCTTCTGGAGGCATTCTCATCTAATTTTTTTGAATGGATGACCCAAGAATGTGAACACTTGTACACCTAACAAAATTGCCATGTTTGTTGCTATTCCCATGGCACAGATGAAGAAACTGAGGTCATAAGCAGCTAAGTAATTTGCCCAACACTATGCAGAATATGAAAAGTAGCAGGAGCAAAATTAAGGTTCCTAACACCTCATCCCAGATGCTTAAATACAATATTATTTATACCGCAGCCAGTTGCCACACCAATAACTGGCTCCATCATCTCTCAGTCTTCCAAGTCTCATTTTTCATACGATCCTATCCTTAATCATGACTAGAAAAGACATTTATTCCCACACGAGTGGAAGCAGGTTGCTGAGTGCCCGGGTCAGAACTATGGCAGGTAGAGGACAGACGGAGCCCTGGACACTTCTCCTATACACCCCAAGCTTCTCTGGGTCTATGGCGGGAGTCTCCCGACTCTCAAGATTCTGTGCTTTCCAGCAGGGTGAAAGTGATTGGAAGGGGACTGATGTGTCAGCAGGCGCGGAGCTGACCGACCTCTCCACCCGCCACCCCTGTCGGATCCACTAGGCACTGCTCTATGCAGTCTTTGCAGTTTTAATGTAAATTACTTAAAGTGAAATAAAAGGAGATTTGCAGTTCCTTGGCATCACTACTATAGTTCAGGTGCTCAAGACCCACGTGCAGTGAGCCCTGTGATGGGCCCAGCGAGGGGCCTGCTGGTTCTGCTGCAGCGTCTTCAGCCTGGCACCCGTCATTGCTGTTCCGCTGCTGATGGCGACGGTGGTGTGGAGAGTAATGTGGTAGTAACGAGGGTCATGTGCTGCTCTTTGGATGGATGAAAATCGCATCACACATGGGTAAGTGTGATGGTTCACGCTACCTGTGAGGGTAGGAGGGTCGTGGTGTGAGACCAGCCCAGGCAAAAGCTAGCGGAAGCCTCTCTCAAACACAAACTGGGTTTAGTGGCACATACTTGTAATCTCAGGTGCTTGGAAGGCAAGTGTAGGAAGACTGCGATCCAATCTCAGCCTAGACAAAGGAGTTAAGAGCCTACCTGAAAAGCCAGCTAAAAGAGAAAAGGCGGCGGGGGGGGGGGGGGGGGGGGGGGGGGGGCACTTCTCACAGGTGCACTTCTTACAGCATAGTTGTTGGCCCCGCCCAGCAGATTCCTAGGTGTGCTCTTCTCCCATCAGCCCTACTCTGTCAAACTCTGTTGGACTAAGGATCGGGAAGTAGCCTTTTTGCTTTTTGCCAACCTCCTCGGGAAATTCTTAAGTATCCCCAAACCTATAAGAACTGTGATAGGTGAGAGCCATGGTTTCATACCAAACACATACAAGAGGGCTTGGAGTGTGCCTCAACAGTAGAGAAGTTGCCTAGCGCGCACACACACAGTAAAAACCTGTGACTCTCCAACTATGAATGACTCTATGTCCTTTTTTTTTGTTGTCGGTAATGGGATTTGAACTCGGGGCCTGCGTACTGTTCCTGAGCTTGTTCACTCAAGTCTAACACTTTACTACTTTGAACCACAGCGCTCTTTCTGGTTTTCTGATGGGTCATTGTATAAGAGTCTCACAGACTTTCCTGCCCAGGCTGGCTTTGAATCGCGATCCTCAGATCTCAACCTCCTGAGTAGCTAGGATTTCAGGTGTGAGCCACCAGCACCTGCCTTGTGTGTTTTTATTGATCCAGTTGGCTGCAGAGACCCTAGTCTCCTGGGAGTGACTTCCAGCCACTCCAATGCAGCAGGAGGGCTAGAGGCGGCGCACATTCAGTCTCTCTGTGCCCCCTACACAGATACCAAACCAGGTCCACCCGGCACCTGAACCAGTGGTCAACTGTGGAGGCTGAGACTGTAACAATTCCAAGAGCAATTCTCTACCAGCAGTCTCCTTTCTCTTTTTAGTGAGGTTTCTTTAGGACTTCTTTGGGATGGAACCCCACGTAGGTGTGATGGCAAGTTAGGAATACATTCTCTCTCTCTGATCTCAGGCAGAGTTTGAAGGTGAGGCTAGGGCAAGGAAACTCATTAATCAATGTGAGCGGGGCTGGTGGACAGCAGCCACACAACTGTCAGTAGATGGGCCACTTGGAAAATGCAGAGTCTTCTGACATCCTCTTCAAAGCATGCTGTTGGGTTTTTCTTGTTACACGGGATCGCTGCTAGAACATGACTTGCCTTGGCTCAGGGCGCAGGCTACAGAGGCCTTTGATTCCCACCCCTCCCCACCCCCGCCCCCGCCAAGGGTGTAAGATTAGCAGAAGTACCCAAAGTTCTGTATGAGAACACAGTGCCGCTGAGAGCACAGATCTGGAAGAAGAGACCCCCAAGGCCAATCACAAGTCAGGATTCCCAAACCCAGCAGGCCGGACCAGGGAAGTCCACAAAGAGAGAAGCTGACCCTCTGGGGACTAGGTATTATAATGCAGTCTGAACATTCTAGAACTCAAGATGAGGCTTATTGCTGCTGGGCCCACAGCCAAATCCAGCCATACTAGCACTGCCCGGGAAAGGCACAGAATCCTTCCATGAAGACACAGCCAGTAAGACATTTCTGAAACACTTAAGTGTATGCACAGGAACGTGTGTAATAATGCTTTAGGGTCAGGAGTTGGAATTAAATGAATAGTGTCTGTGCCATAGAGAGGTTATGTTCAACCAAGGTCAATGGCTATGAGGGAAAATAAAACAAATATGAAATTTCTTATGCTTGTACAAACACATAAACGAGGTTTAAGGAAATGGACTCAAAAAGGCCAAAGATAATGATAGTTAAACTTGAAAACAGAATGAATGAGATAAGTGAAATCCGAAAATTATTTTTGGTTAACTTGTAGGGTAAGAGATAAAAAAAAGTGTGTGTGTGTGTGTGTGTGTGTGTGTGAAGGAATGTGCACATTCATGCACCTTTGTCCACATACCCCTAAAAAGCATGAAAATTGTAATCGCATCCGTCTGTCTCTTTCTCCTCAGGGTTTACTTTCTTACCATGGGTTATTTTTTCCCCTTCCACTTCCTCTTTCTCCCTTCTACTTTCATTCCTCCCTTTTCTGTGTCCACTCAAGGGTGTGTGATGTCACTGGCAGGAGATATTGGAACACATGAGCTCTGTCCCCCTACTTCCTGGTTGCCCTGCACCTTCTCCTTCACCTCTTACCTCCTCAACCCTCCGCTGCATATCTTGCTGGAAGGCGTGGGCTCACTTCCCAGAGAGCGGCAAGGAGAAGTCTGATGTCAGCACTCCCATGCCATTGCTGAATCTGAGTAGGTTGACAGCTAAAGAAATGCATGTAAGTACCATCAAGCCTCTCAGGGAGCCAACCAGTATTGAAATACTGAGTCACACTTAACATTTTATTCTACTTTATTCCCTGTTTTCTTCTTTCTGATAATCACAAGCAAATTCAACACAGATTCCTAGCACTGGCCCACCAAAGGAGAGTGAGGTTGTCCTCTTCAAACCTATCGCTTCTCCCCAGGATCCTCGTGGCTGGGATGGTTGTGACTGTCCTCATGTGACTAGGCGTGCAAGGTAGGGCCTTAAACGATGCAGTCTTCACCATAGTCATCAGGATGAATAGGTCTACTTGTCACCTCGTGTATGTCAGTTAGGCCTTAGCACTGGGCTTGGGTTGGGGGTCCCTGCTCAATGAATAGTTTGTGTTTTTGTTTTGCTTTTTAATCAGTTGTTTGATGAAATCTCCAAGAATGAGCTAGGAGGAGCAGGAGTCTTCTGCTAAAGTTTGCCATCTTCCTGAGCATCTCGACAAGTTGCAAAATGCCAGAGGTTATTCTGTGTCTATTGCTATGGTCTGGGCAGATAGGTCCCCTTGCCTGCACTTGCTGCTGCTAATGATGTCAAAGATCAGCCCCCCCCCCCAAAGGAAACTGTGCTGTGTGGCCCAGGCTCCATCTAGGCCGTGGTTATGAACCATGGAGGGTGGCCTTGCTCTGGCCCTGCCAAAAGTGCAAGCCAGCTTAGGTCATGCTTATCTGGGAAGCAAGAAGGTGAGAAACTTCAAAGGAAGCATCCCATCCAGGGCTAACTGTAGTAGCAAGAAAAAAAATAAAGGAAGTACATCAGTTCCACAATGGTTCTCTTCTTTCTGAAGGGGCTAGCTTCCTTTTCACTCAAATGAAACCTCCATCGCAGCTACTCAAACGCCTTTCAGCAGATGTTTATTAACTGTCTTGTATACTTTTGCTTGCATCGACGTAGACCATTGTGACTCTTTATGTACAGTCATTTTTTGTTTAATGAAAGAATGAAGGGAGGAAGAAGGGATTATGTGAATGAAAATATTGAGGGCCAACTTCTCATCTTTTCACTTTTCCTCAGATCTGGCCTCTGTGTGTGTCCAACATATGCTGTCCGTTCAAGAACTCAAGCAAACACAGCCCCGGTCTGAGGGAATTGCATGATGAGGAGAGTTTTGTGCTATGACATCTTACTCAGGAGATTTGTTTCTGTTTAAACCATCTGAACACAGCCATCCGGGCCCTTGCAGTCTTCCTTCTCTCTGTCAGACTTGGGCCCCTACAGGAGGCCCTGACCCTACTGTCCTTCTGGCCAGAAGAGATGATCTTCACATGCCCAGTGATGGCCAAAGTCCTCCCTTTAGCTCTGCTTTGGTGCTGGAGAAGGCCCTTTCTTTTTCATTCATGTATACTAATTGTGCAAAGGAGTTTTATTATGGTATTCCTTTTCGCACATGCATATAATAATAGAGAAATCCGAATCCAACCCCTCTATTACTCTTCCTTATTCCCCCTTTTGTGATCGATTTCTGATGGGTTTCAGTATTTTACTCTGTACATGTATATAAAGTACTTTGATCTTATTCATATACACCCCCATCACCACTTCACCCTTTCCTTTTTTTCTGAAAAAAAAGGTTGTTTTCTGAGTCATTTCTGTTCCTTCTTATCAAAGATCTTGCTTAGAATCCAATCAATCTCATTGTGATCAGAAGAATCATTTGATAGATGGGCTGTTCCTTTCTTTACATTTTCTCCTCTGCAAAATGGCTTCTTCCTGGCTCTGCCTAGCATGTTGAGTCCTGTTTGGGCCTTTCTGCTTTCTCCATCTCAAATCTCTTGATTAACAATATGAAGGCAATAACTTGACTCAGGAAAGCCCAGTGGACTAAAATCTCAGTATCCTATCTCCTTTGCATTTTAGTGCATAAGCCTCTGATTGCTTACTTCGAGTCAGTCAATATCCCAGGGAGGAGGGAGTTCCTTTTCTTTTTTAGTTAATTTACTTTATTGCTATTATAGAGGTGCTGTACAGAGGGATTACAATTACAAGAGTGAGGTAATGAGTACATTTCCTTTCATACAGGGTCTTCTGTTCCCTCATTCTCTCCCACTGCCTCCTTCCCATCTCCACCCATGAGTTACATAGTTCGCTTTCATCAATGTCCAGTGAGCTCCACTGCTGTGCTTTTTCATACTTTTCCACTCTCCCTACCTGAAGATATATACGTGAATACACCATACATAAGGTAAAGAAGACAGAATCATTAAAACTAAAGACCAAAAAAAGAAAGTTTTGGGGCTGGGGATATGGCCTAGTGGCAAGAGAGCTTGCCTTGTATACATGAGGCCCTGGGTTCGATTCTCCAGCACCACATATACAGAAAACCGCCAGAAGTGGCGCTGTGGCTCAAGTGGCAGAGTGCTAGCCTTGAGCAAAAGGAAGCCAGGGACAGTGCTCAGGCCCTGAGTCCAAGGCCCAGGACTGGCCAAAAAAAAAAAAAAAAAAGAAAGTTTTGTTTCCATATCTTGAAATTTATTTTAGCATGTATATTATTTTATATAAATACAAAGAGGCACTGAGGCATTGTACCTTGTGCTTCTCTCCTAAGAGTATCCTTTTTGGTCTTTCATGAGTATCTAGAATCCTGTAAAATTTGTCATATCCCGGTGCATTTTAGGGAGGAGCGAGCTCTTAAGAGATACTAGAAGTGCAGGCACATAAAACCGAAAACTGGCAGTCAATTTGCTGATGGGGACTCAAGTGTCTCTCAGAATTTTGTCCTGAGAATTCCTGTTTTGGTCTTGTATCTGGGACTGTAGTCTTCACTGTGTGGCTTCCCCTGCAGATCATGAGTGTCAAAGGTCACTCATCCACATCTATTTTCCATGTCTCAGCCCGGGCATGGCATGTGGAAATAGTTCTCGGTGGCAGTGTGACCATTTGTTAATCATCGTCCTATCCCCTGAGGCCTGGCACAGAGCTTGGCATGTCATAGGTGTGGAGTGACACTTTGTGGCATGCATAGCATTCAGAGGAGAGAGAATGGCAGACACTTCTAGCAAGGTCACCAAAGCAACATGAAATGACCCTGGTTAGAGATGGCAGAGGTTCCACCTCTAGCCTCATCAGCCATGACTCCCAGGGCATTTCCTTGTGTGAACTTCTTTCTCTTCTTCATGGTGAAATAACAAAATGTCTGCAGTGAGGAGGGTGAAGGGCAGTCCTTCAAAAGAGAAGTTCAGTAAGTAGATGCGGTTGATTCCAACCAGCCAGGCAGCCAGTTTCATTGTTGTGTTCAGGGACCTTGGCAGGATAGCATTTTCATGACTCCTTCCCAGCAAGTGGCCCCCATTTCCCCTAAACTTCCCCTTATTACTGTCATTCCACCCAGGAGTCTGTGGATTACAGTGTTTGTTTATAAATACTATGGCAACCCCAGGAGCTCTGGCACCATTAAAAGACATTGCCAGCAAAGAAAGCACAAGGGTGGAGACGTCTCATTGATGAATTGTCAAAGACTCTGTTTTCTGCTCCTGAACAAGTGTTTCATCATGACTTTTGGAGCATTTTCTCTCTCAAAGCTTTCCTGTCACTGTCCTAAGAAACATTTAAAAGCCATTCTTCTTACGAGGAACCCCATTATAAGTTTAGCTCCAGAGCCTTATAGAAGGGATTTTCAACTTTCTTTTTGATGGCTACTGTTAACAGGACAGTACATCAAATCTGATTTTCACCGTATATCCATCTTCTCCTCCCTTCACCAGTTTAGTTTAGTGTCAGACCCTGACTTAAAGATCCAGGCACTAGAAGTGGTTGGGGGGTGGGGTGCAGAAGATTAAAAGAAACACTGGAAGAGAGAAAGGGTTTGAGGCAAGAGAAAGACACAGAGACATAATGCACCAATCCAGCCAATCTTTGCTGAGAATCACTGGAGCTAAGCCCACTTGGGAACCAAGAAGGCAGAGAGAACAGGCTCATTTGACAAAGTTATCAACCCCAAGGGGCAGAAGAGTTGAAGGGTTTGCACACTGCTTTCCTTGATCAGTAGTTGAGAATGTTTGATAGTGGAACAAATTCTCAGATACCTCTCACCCATCAAAACCAAGCTCTAGAGTGCTAAACATCAGACAAGGCCAGAAGTTATAGACTTGCCAATGGCAGCCCCTGGTACCTTCATCAATTTGAATCTGTGTATTTGCTCTTTCTTGTCTCAAACACAATGGTTGTTGGTGATACATGCATAGGTCTTTAACAGCTGTTTCTTTCCCACTAACCATGGGTCACATCTGGTTGTATGGGCAGCATCTTATGAGCCTCAAATGAGAGTTTCTTCTTAATAGCCATCCACACTATACACCTCTACCCTCCATTTCAAAAGCTCTTTAGATAGTTTAGTATTATGCTCTTGGTCTACTGAGTCTTCACTTCTCCATGCCTAATATCCCTAGATATCTTACGAAGTATAGTATAGTGGAGCTACCTGGTTTGTGTACAACATAATAAGATGGTTTGCTTCTTTATGCATCATGACAGACCACAGTTGTCACTCACTCTGAGTCTTCTCATATCTTCTTTTCATGAGGCTATGCACTGGCTTTCACAACAAAAGAAACCATGAACCATACCCTAGAAACCAGAAAAGGCGAAGGAATTCATCTTCCTCTAAAGTTTCCAGAAAGAACCAATCCACATAATGTTTATTTTTAAAATTTAGTTAAGGAGACTGATATGTGAATTCTGATCTCCAGAATTATAAAATAAACTGCGTTATTTTAAGCCACACAATTTATGACAGTTTGTGACAATACCCATAGGAAACTTACATAGATGGGGAAAGATAGATTAACTTAAAGCCAGTGTGCTACCTTCCTAATAAATTGACATGTTGAATTGAAACCTCTTTGTACAACTACCTAAAGATAAGTTTTAATGTTAAGAAAAGAGAGAGACGAAATTTGTAAAGATACCACAAAAGAACAAAGCAGAATAGAGCTAGGGAAATAAAAGACCCTTACACGATAATAAAGTGGTTAATTCTTCTAGAGGACATGATTATTCTGAAAATGTATCCAACCAATAACAGAGAAGACAAAAATATGTAAAACTGACAGAACTTCAAGAAGAAATTTTCCAAATCTGTGATTAAAATTTTAGACTTCAATATTCATTTCTCATGATACATATTTGGGGAGAGGAGTGTTACCCACAGTTTTTGGCTTATAACTCTCTCCCAAAGTTGTGCCATAAAAACAATGTTGTCTTCTCCAAGGCAGGTCTAATCTTCCTCCTCTTTTCTATCTTGGAATTGGCCATAAAGAAATTCTTTGACCTATAGATCATTCCAGAGAACTTCTGCCCCATAATCTGAACCAAAGAATGTTGCACAGGGATGCAAAGGAGAACACTGGAGCAGGACTGTTGGTTTCCCTGCCCAGTTTATTTAACATTAGCTAGTGAAGTCTCTGTAAAACTCTCAAAGTCTAGAGTGCAGATGATTTCTGGATACTTGAACAAGTGGGGGTTCTTGGAGGGTGGAGTCCGAGGAAGCATGGGAACTTTGTGATCCTCCCTCCACTGCTTCTCCCATGCCACACCCCTACTTCTCCTCATTTGTATCCTTTCTAGGATTCATTATAATCAATGATAATTGTGTCTCCTGGGGTCTGTAACCTGCTCACGCAAGTTAATGCAACCCATAAAAGAAAAGTAGGGGCCTTCATTTGTAGGGTGGTAGGTCAAAACTACAGGTAAGACAATCTGGGACTGCAGTCTAAAGTTGGACAGTCATAAAACTGAGATCTCAACTTGTGAGATGTGACTAGACAGGAAGATGGGTCCAGAACTAAATTACATCAGAGGACAGCAAGCTGGAGGCTGCTATAGATCTCGTGCTTTGCTTGCTGATGCGGAAAAACTGTCTTGCCTACAGGGTCACAGAAGACTTCCGTAATCACCGTGGGTGAGAGGACGGGTAAGACAATATTCTTCCTGATACACAGCAATCACTTCCTTTATTGGAAGGAAGAAACTTCTCAAATGAATGACTTCAGCTTTTTTATTTATTTTTTGCATTTCAGTTGCCTTAAATTTATTTTTCTTCATATTAACACTTACATTTCAATCAATATATCTGCTTAATTATCAAAATGTATGCAAAATTGTAAATGATTAGCAAATACAAAATGATTAAAGCTACTGCTATTAAGTAAAGTTAAGTTTTTTACATTGAATCTCATAATTTACATCACAGCATTACTTTTCACGACACAAATCACAAAACACTTTAGTTTTGTTCCACACAACGTATCTTTACATACAATTTCTTGAATATGTCAAGGACTCTTACCTTAGTTTTAAAGGTGCTTTTTTAAAAAGAGCAATTAAGCTAAAGAAGTAAAGCAACACAGAAGAAAGTAATAAATATCAGACCAAAAATATCAGCAAATAGAAAACAAAAAATAGAGGAAATCAATGAAACTAAAGCCTATTTACTTGGGAAGACCAATAAATTGATGCATATATAATAATATTGATGAATTTCTATCTAGAATGGATATCCTATGAAATTAAGAAAATTGAGGGGATGGGTAAGGTTGGGAGGAGGTGGGGAGAATGTTGAAATGGATGGCATTGACCAAGATGCATTGTACTTATAAACTGATCTGTTGAATTTAACTCCTTTGTACCACTACTTAGAGATAATAAAAATATGTTTTAAAAAAAGATCAGGGGGAGGGTGCTTGCCTCATATACATGAAGCCCTGAGTTCAATTCCTCAGCACCACATACACAGAAAAAAAGCCAGACATGGTGCTGTGTCTCAAGTGGCAGAGTGCTAGCCTTGAGCAAAAAGAAGCCAGGGACAGTGCTCAGGCCCTGAGTTCAAGCCCCAGGACTGGCAAAAAAAAAAAAAATCAGAGGAATTAATAGAGGAAAAAAACCATTACTCATGTTAGCGATATAACAGATGATTAGACCTCAAGATCTCATTAAATCAGTAATAAGGAAATATGAGTGGCTTCATGCCAATAAGTTCAGCACCTTAATAGACTAATTCTTTGAAAGATACAAACTAATAAAAGTTACTCAATATAGACTAATCTCAAAGTAATTATGCGGAATAAAAAAAGCCAGAGGAGTGGGGGGGGGGTGTGGATAAATACTATGTAATTCTATTTCTATAAACTTCTAGAAAAAGAAAATGAATGTACTATGAAAGGAATGAAGCCAGTGGCTGCCTGAGGATTTCCAGGGCAGGGCAGCAATAGGGAAGAGGCACAAGAAAAAATTGGAGGATAATGAATGTATTCATTATCCTGATTGTAGGGATAATTTCACCACAATCAAGTGTTGAGTACATATACCAAAACATAGAAAATTGTACAATTTAAGTATGTGCAGCTGATTTTATGCCAATTATCCACAAACAGAAGTGTGGGATTTTCTCTTTTCTAATGTAGTTTGGAAAGTTCTTCTATAAACTCTGACTCTATTTGGGGGAGGAGGGGTAGGCTGTGGCTCAAGTGGTAGAGCAGTAGTCTTTTTTTTTTATTATTAAATTTTATTGACAAGGTGTTGGGCAAACGGGGTACAGTTACATAATAAGGCAGAGAGTGCATTTCTTGTGATATCTTCCTCCCTTGTTTTTCTTTCCCTTCTCTAGATCAGGTAGGCATATATACAATATCCAGTGTACCAAATCATATACAGTAACCACGTAGGGTACGCCACAGGAAATTCACCTAGGACTTTACATGCAACGGCAACAATAGAATCCTCCTGTCTGACTGTATTTTTTTAATAAATATAAATTAGTCATACCAAGGAGTTTCTTTGTGATCATTACAATATATGTCCAATATATTTGATCAAACTCACCCCTTCTAATAACGCTTTCTTGGCCTCCTCCTTCTCTTTTTCTAAAAGTTTGGGTATAGAGAACCACCCTGTTTTATTACGAATGATGCCCATCTGAAAGGAGCCTTAGGTTCTGCCATATGCAGAACCTGCCCAGTTCTATGCTGAAGAGGAAACAAGAGGGTTGGAGGTGGGGCCGAGGTGGGAGGAGGCTTGAGCAGTTTACATGAAGCTACCAAAAGTGCCACCAATGCAACACCACTTCACCTGCTCAGCCACTCCGCAGGCAACACCTGGGCTGCAAAGTATCACCCATTTTCTTTCCTCCTGGCCTGACGTAAATCCTGACGCAGGAGATCTGACTCCAACCAGCCTGCCAGATCCCTCATCCTGGCCAAGCCACACGCCCAGCAAGCTCTATTCCAACTTACTGTATCCTGGTTAAGCCTCCAAAGGCTTGGGCCTTTGTTATAAGCTGGCAGAAGATTTGCATTTCTTAACTTGGAGGACTCCAGTGAGCGTGAGCGAATCACTGTAGGCGCCTAGAACTCACAGTGAACTATTGTTTGATCCAGGAAGGAAATTGAGATGTTGTAACTCATTTCCAATGGATTGGGTTTTACTCTACAACTATTTCCCTCCAGCCTGCACTTGGCTCTGGTGTCCTAAAAATCAAGACTGTAAGTGGCTAAAAAGCAAGTGGGTCTGTTATGTAGCTTAGAAGTGAACCCCAGTTCTCTCTGCATAGAAATATTTTAATTCTTTTTAAGATTTGCACCTCCCACCATCCGCTGGTCAGTGGTTAGTGTTTCCTGCCACTGCTGGGAACTGCTCCTGCTCTCTCAGAAATGCCACTTCGGTTGCCCTTGGCAATCTTTTCTTGTGCCATGTCCTTTCTCAGGAAGATGAATACAAGCTGTACATAACCCAATGTCAATCAAACACTCAGCCACCACCGGTCTCATTAAGCGGAAACTGAAAGGACCCTGCAGAGAAATAAATTTGACTGAATCTCAAGTTTGGGGAGGGGAGAGGTGATCCAAGAAAGGGGAAGAAACTTCCTGGCATAAGGGGGCCACTTCCTAAGCAACAACTTCCAAAGCCCAGTATGTACATTCCTTGAGTTCAAAGACCATTTAAAACTCCATCTCTTTCTCGGTTTGTTTCATCAGTAAAAGAGCCAAGAGCAGAAAGAATTGATAAAAAGAAAAAATCCTAGTAGGGCAGGGCCACACTAAATTCTCTTAGAATGCGTGTTTCCAGGGAATGAAAGATGCACTCGGCTTTTTCTCATCTTAGGATCTGTCTCTAATTAGTAGTGAAAGCTCATGTAAGCCACTCCTATGGCCTCTTATTTCTCTATCTGCAAGAAGATTGGACTCCGGGCTTCAAGCTCTAAAGTTCAAACATAAAAGATTTAATAAAGTCCTTCTCTGTTTGCTGTCTAGAATTCTGAGCTCTCAGGAAATCAGTCAGAATCCACAACGTTATCCACAAAGGATAGCCATTCTTCAATTTATTTTTGTTGCATTTTACCTTCCCTGAAATATAGTTGGTAGATGCGGACAAAAGAAACAATCGATCTGTGTGCTGTGGGCAACCACAAGTGTATGGACAGAAGTAATGAAAAAGAGGGAAAACTTGGCTATGTGCCAAGAAAACTTTCTGCTTACAGTGATCAGGCTGCCTTTGAAGTTTCAGATTCAGTAGAAAGAAAATTCCAGTCTTGAACATTTCATCTAGCATGTGATATTTGCCCTACACAGATTATCTTAACATTTATTAATTGCTAGGATTTATCTGGTATTCATTCCTTGTTATAACTAAGACAAATAGGGGCTGGAAATATGGCCTAGTGGCAAGAGTGCTTGCCTCGTATACATGAGGCCCTGGGCTCGATTCCTCAGCACCACATATACAGAAAATGGCCAGAGTGGCGCTGTGGCTCAAGTGGCAGAGTGCTAGCCTTGAGCAAAAAGAAGCCAGGGACAGTGCTCAGGCCCTGAGTTCACGGCCTAGGACTGGCAAAAAAAAATATATATATATATGTATGTATATATATATAAAAATAAGACAAATATCATAATATGAAAACATCACTATCCAGTGTCAAGAATATTGTGTAAGCTAATGTTCTTATAAATGGCATAGAACCCAGAACCAAGAACAAACCTCAGCTAGTCTGAGGTGAAGAAGAACATCTTTTTCTGAAGTTATCCTGGTGGGCCAGGAATGTTTCAACTGTGACCTTATGATTGAGGATATTAGCCAAATGAGACCACCAGACTTCCCTTCTCCTTGTTGATGCTGCTACCTGGATAAGGTAAAGCTGGTGACTGGCCCCAGCACTTAACTGAGTGATTCTGCCTTGGAGAGTGACTATTGTGATCGCCTGGGTCCATGCAAGGGAGGGGAAGGAGACATCTGAGAGACAGCTGGCATGCCAGCATTGTTCCCCTCAATCCTCTTCCCCCTCCGCCCCTCTCCCTCCCTGCCCTGGACCATTGTGGGGGAGCAGCCTCACCTGTTCCCACAGGGCCCTACACCAAGCATGCTGCTGGGTCTTTCTGAATCTTCCCACGGCTTTTGGAAGGTAAGTGAATACAATCTGAAGTTTATTCCCCCAGGGGCAACCCTCATACAACTGGACATCAGGGTTAGATAGACAGAACACTCTGTATCTTTGGACATTCACATGTGTCTTGGGAATTCTCTGTGTGTCTCAGGAGATGCCAGCAGAATCCAGCAGTTTGTCTTCTTTCTGGTCTCTCTGTCCCCAGTCCATCACCACCTTCTTCATCTTTTGTTGAGCCCAATTAGAAACCCATACTAAGATGACTGCCTCATGAGCTGAGTCTGTTCATAGGAGTTCTGTTTCAGGCTTTGCCCACATCAAATGCCTGACAGAGTGACCAGGAAAATAAAAGAGAGGAAAAATTGGCTATTGGAACTGCACTGAGAAATGAGAGCCAAAATTCAACATTGGGAGATGGCAGGGTACCAGGAGACAGTAAAGCAGGAACAATCCCAAGTGCTCATGTAGCCAGACTGCCCATGAGCTTGGACACTATGGACTGCATATGGCTATGACCTTGGATGTTATCATTACTAGGTGCTGCGCAGCTCTGACGGTGACGTCAAACACTTAACTGAGCAAGCAGTGAAGAAATCTTCCCTAAGCCAACACAGCCTCAATTCTCAGCAACCTTCCTGGCCAGCCAGGCAGCTATCAAAAGGCAAGTGACATGGATCATAGAGTAGATAATCATGGGAAAGATGGGCAACAGAGCTGTGCTAGACATAAATGGCTGGGGTAAAGAATAGCCAAGAGCGAAGGAAGACAGAACAAACGCACAAAGATGGTCAAAAGATGGCAGCAGGGCAAGACAGCACAGATGCTAGAAAATCCGCATTAACATCACTTTTTATTCATTTCAACTACCACTTAAAATGTACCTAGCCTATCATTGTGAATTGCTTCTTTTTATTAAATAGGCTTTCTCCATGAGTGTCAGGTTTCATTCCCCCAAAGACAAATCCAGTCCATACTTTTTATATCAGAGAGGAAGAGCTATCTACCAGCCTAACTTGAGTATGTTATCTTCCAATGATAATATTTCCTTATTCCCAACTTGATCAATAATAATAATAATATAAAACTATAGGGAGTTAGAAGGGGCCTAAACAAGTGAAGATGCTGAACCTCAATCTTATTAAGGCTATGAAAATTCTATCTCTGAGCAAGCAGAAAACATGGGAAAGTTTCTAATACCATACACACACACACACACACACACACACACACACACACACACACACACACACATAGTGATACCATCAATAAGCCTTTGGGCCCTATAGCTAACGTCTATATCACCCATACCCCCTGTGCTGCCGACTGCTTCCTCCTAGTTTAATCTGCAGGTATTTCTCCACCTTCTTACTGGTTCTCTGGCCACCAGTTCTGTTCTCCAAATTTTCCATATTATTTTTTTAAGTAGGTGTGATATCAGTCACTTACCCCTCCATCATTCCCCCATAGTGCTTAAAATAAGATCCAAATTCATTATTCTATCCAATCAGACCCTACATGACTCATCCTTGATTATTTCTCCAAACCATTTGTACAACCCTTTCCACTTAAAAAAAAAAATTCTCTCCTTTAGTTCTTTTTCTGTTCCATCTTTTTGAAATGCTCTGACTTGTGGCTGGGACCTTCTTGTCACCCAGGTGTCAACTACTCCTAAATTCTTTTGCCATTGTCACTGTGAAAAATTGCCCTAACTTTCATGGTTTAAACAATACAAACATGTTGCACTTGCATTACAGTTCTGCATGTCAAATGTCTGAGATGGGTCTCACTAGGCGTAAGGTGCTGACAAGGCTGTGTTCCTTTTGGAAGCCCCAGGGAGAATCCCTTTCCTTGACTTCTATGGCTTCTAGAAGCCTCTGGCATTTCTTGACTCAGTGCCTCCTTCCCTGGCCCTGAAAACTGGTTTCCTTTTCATATGACATCACCTGACCTTTTCTGCCACCCTCTTCCTCCGCTAGGCATTCTGACAATCACATAAGATGCCCCAGACCAGCCAAGCTGATGTCCTTATGTTGATGGCATCTGCCTCTGAATCCCTCCAACCAGTAAGGAAGCTGGCCACAGGTTCTGCATACTGAGATAGAAATATCCTAAGTGAATCCTTATTCTTCTTACTCCATATGCTTGGGCTCCCAAACGAAATCATTTATTGTGACCAGTCATCCTCACTACCATGGGGAACACTCTCAATTACATCTTCATCATTTTCTGAAATAATTCTATCCATTCTTTGTCCACCTCTCCTTCTGCTTCATGAGACTTCATAGGAGACTGTTCTCGTGCATCACTTTATGTGCAATAATGCTTTGCCTGGCACATAATCGGAAAGAACTGAAAACTAGGATGTTCATCTTCCATTTTGGCAAAAATCAGGAGCCAGTTAGCATTTCGTGTAGATATTATAATGTAAAATTTGTGACCATTGAATAGCTTAGGTTTCAGAATGAACTGAATTGGAATTCAGGTGCCTTTGAATAAAAATGTAGTGTAATCTTAACAAGTGACTTACCTCATTCAACCTTAGTTCCCTCATCAACTCAATGAGTGCAATCATGCTAATGCTATAATATTCACACTTTCCTGAGAATTTTTATGAGGATTAAATATGATGTTTCTAGCAGATGCTTGGCTGGTTATCTTATATAGCATTTACACAGGTAGCTGTTTTTATTACCCATTCCTTTTTGCAGAAGGAACTGAGATTCAGCTGTTAAGTGGTCCAGTTGGGAGGCTCATTCTGACCTGTTCAATGACAAAGCTGGAAATCATCGTAGCTGTTATTTATCCATACTGCCCTGTTTAATAATGGTCCAGAGTCCAACCCATAGAATTGGGAAGTTTTTCCATGACTATCAGGATTGGGCCACATATATCTAAAACTGTATTTAAAACAGTTTGTGGAAAATATCAAATGTGTAGGGAGTTGCTATATCTCCTCAAAATATGTATTTAGTTCCCAGAGTTACAGTATTTAAAAGTGAGACCTAACTCAACTCTCTTCTTCCTTCTTCGCCTTCTCTTTTTCCTTCTTCCTTCTCCTCCTCATTCTTCTTCCTCTCCACTGCCTTTCTTTTTTTCCTCTCTTTCCATGAATAAACACAAAGGAGACAATGCACAAAACAAGATGGGAGCTGTCAGAAAGAAGGCCCTTGTCAAGAAGGAACTCTTCTGGCGCCTTGATCTGATAGTTCCCAACTACCAGAACTGTAGAAAATAAACGCATGTTATTTAAAGCCACAAAGCAATACTAATGTGAAATACCAGCCTAAGTGAAGACAGAGAAATGAAGGTCATTAACTGAACTCCAACCATCTCAAAAAACTTTAGAAGACAAATCAGACAAATGCACAGAGAATCCTGGACACATCAATGTGCAGGAGGAAGGCCTTTCTAGGAAGACTTTGTCTTTGCCTCTAAGTGGTAGGAATGGGGAAAGGCATTTTTTTCTGTACAAGAATCTTGTCCATAGTTGACAATCACAGTTACTCCTCTACTAGGACCTTCAACTTTTGGCTCATGGTAAGTGCTGTATAATCCTATAAACAGAACCAGGAATGGTGACACACTCCTACAGTCCCAGTGCTTGGAAGTTAGAAGCAGGATGCCTTCGAGGCCAGTGTGGGCTATGAGGCTCTGTCACAGAAACAGGATTCCAATACAGACTATTTTGCCATTTGTTAGAAGCCACATGTCTCCTTTCCTTCTTTGTTTCCTTCTTCTTTGACAGTATTTTCTCTAGGGAAAAAAAAGTCTGTAATGATTTAGTAAATAGTCCCGTTTTAAGCCATAATGTCTATTCTGGATATCAGTTTAAATCTGAAGTCTAAGGGTTAGTCCTGTCTTACCAACCATATAAAATGCATAGGCATTGTGACAGGAAGTGTTATACCACAGCGTATTTTTCGTTCTTTGAAGAGATGAACAAACATTTATGGGTTTCTACTATGGGCCAGGAAATGTGCTTGGGGTTAAGTACCTGAAACTGGTGTTAAGTACCTGATAATACATGTTCTCTGCCCTCAAAGACCTGCAGACTCCTGTTAAACTGAGTTCATAAATGAGTTCTACACAGAGTCACAGCTGCTGGAAATCTCATCACTGAGAGAACAGTAATAGAAATAAATAGTGTGACTCCAAATCTCATGAACATAGATCGAATACATATTATTGAGAAATTCCTTTTCATCTTAAATTTTACCATTCAGGCACTGGGGAAGAGAAGGGGTCAAATAACCAATCAAGTAAAGAAAGTATATGAAAAAGAGTCCAAAGACCAAACCAGAGCCATCAACCTATGGCAGGAGCCAATGAGGAGAGGGAGGAAGTCACGTGACTAAGGCTCCCTTTCTACCTAGCAGAAGTCTTGTTTCCCTAACATTTTGAAGCCATCTTGGGAAGGAAATCATTGAAAATGTAAATATTCAAGACAGAGAATTATCCTGAGGCAACTATATCACAAAAGAAAGGAAGCTGCCACGGATAAAATGTCTATCATTTCCTGGGACATGTCAGGAGAAATCATACAGGTTATATCTGTAACAGAATGATAGAAAAACTACTTTCTTTGCACCACTGACTAATAGTGAATTCTTAGTTGCATTGCATGATGCAAGCATTTTCAACACCCTGCTGAATTTCTCTTGATCAATTTTGCTTATTTTTGTACTATCTTGAAGGCATTGTAATCAACAACCATAATCTTAAAACTAATTACATTATACATCATGATTTATCAGTTTCATTACATACATTTCACCATAGAAGAAGTGGTTTTATGGGTGGAGAGAGGGAAACCATGAATACAAAATATAGTACCTTTACTCTTCACTTTGACAAATAAATGTAGTTTAGAAAATGCTTTTGAGAACCTTCCAGCTAATCAGCTTATATATAGAAAAAGTATTTTCCAGGGTAGTGGAAAATGTTGAAATAAAGGACATAACCAACCATATAAAACAACCAAGTTAATAGATTCAATTTCACTATTAGAGCTCAAAAATTTTAGAATAAATGCTTATAAATTCTTTTTAAAATAAATTCCATAAAAATATAATAAATATTTCCATAAGGGGGCTGGGGATATGGCCTAGTGGCAAGAGCACTTGCCTCGTATACATGAGGCCCTGGGTTCGATTCCCCAGCACCACATATACAGAAAACGGCCAGAAGTGGCGCTGTGGCTCAAGTGGCAGAGTGCTAGCCTTGAGCAAAAAGAAGCCAGGGACAGTGCTCAGGCCCTAAGTCCAAGGCCCAGGACTGGCAAAAAAAAAAAATATTTCCATAAAAAACTGTCTGAAACTAAGTGGCAGAAAAACTTTGGGAGTAATGGAACAAGTAAAGACACAGTGACTAAATGTAAAAAAAAAAAAGTTACTAAATGTTCTCATGGTATAGTAGACTTCACCTACCCCCTCAAAAACAAATGGGAAAATAATTTTACAAAAATTTAATTATGTGTATTTTAGAATACATAATAAACCAGGAAAAGGAACAAATAAACACCTGCTTGCAAGTAAGTTAGCTTGTTAGAATATAAGTAAATAAGTTAGAATAAAGATGGGGCTAAAAATATAGCAAGACTGAGTATTTCAGTAACAAATGTAGCTAAATTTTATTTTCTGTTGGAAATGCATCCGTCACTCTTTTCAGATCCTGTGAGACATTTATAAAGATTGATGACATACATTATACCACAAAAATAGTTCATCAATTTCAAGCAGAGGCGATTATCTCTGCTACTAAACACAACTTAAAAAATAAATACAGCTATTTTACCAATTTATTTTATTAAAGTAGCACAATTTGGTAGTAGTTTTTGACAAATGTGTCACACACTTAAAATATAGATGAAAAATTCTAAATACAATATCCAAAAAATTGAATTCAAGAGTATTCTGGAAGAAGTAATAAACTGCAATATATTGCTTTATCCAAGCAATATAAAGCAAACTTTTACTGTGCACTGATTGCTCACACCTATAATCCCAGCTATTAAGGAGGCTGAGATTTGAGGATCATAGTTCAAAGCCAAGCCAGGCAAGAAACAATATGAGACTCTTATTTTCAATCCACCAAAAAAGCCAGAAGGGGAGCTAGGTTCAAGTGGTAGAGCACTATCCTGGAGTACAAAAGCTCAGGGACAGTGACCAGGCTCTGAGTTCAAGCTCCAGAATCAGTGCCAAAGGAAACAAAAACAAAATAAAGCTAAACAAAAAATAAGGAAATTTATAATTAATCTAACTATCTGCAAGTCAAAATTACAAAAACAAACCCCAAAAACTTCTTATGATAATGCTAATAGATACCAAAGATGCTTTTGAAAATATTCTGTATCAATTTCTGATAGTAACTTTGATATACCAGAAGAGGAGAAAATCTAATTTTAGGTAGATAATAACCTAGTTGTAAATAATGGTATCCCTGTAGTGTAAGGAGAAACTTGTGTCACAGGTTTTCTCATATACTCTCATGAAAAAAATCTTATCACTTGGACTATTATTGTTTCTGATGTACGAAGGAGGTATGAACAGTGCTTGCCCTTGGAAAGCAGCTGAGAAGCAAAACTCAAGTTTAAAATTCTAAGAAAAATTGTTTCCACATGTTATTTCCTACATAATTTTAAAGATAAATTGATTTTAAAAAACCATGATGCTGGCTGGGGATATAGCCTAGTGGCAAGAGTGCCTGCCTTGGATACATGAGGCCCTAGGTTCGATTCCCCAGCACCACATATACAGAAAACGGCCAGAAGCGGCGCTGTGGCTCAAGTGGCAGAGTGCTAGCCTTGAGCGGGAAGAAGCCAGGGACAGTGCTCAGGCCCTGAGTCCAAGGCCCAGGACTGGCCAAAAAAAAAAAAAAAAACAAAAAAAAACATGATGCTGGGTACACAAAGTATAAAGATATGATTTCTGGCAAAAACAACATCGAAAAGGGATGTATAAGAGAAACACATAGATGTTATTGAAGTTCAATATATAAGTTAATATATACCAATCAATTCATGCTTAATAGGCACAAATTTAAAAGGCACTCACTATATTAATCATAAAGAAATTATCTTTAAAAGATGTACTAAAAAAATGAGAAAACAATCAAAGCCATTACGGTAAGGGGGTGGGAGGGGGAACCTATACAAAAGAATACGGACAGTAATGGATTAAATAAAGGAATGAAAAGGTATAAGACATACACAAAACAGCAAAATGGCAGAAGCAAGTCCTTTCTTATCAGTTATTACATGAAATATAATTGGAAATGGAGTAGACTCTAATCAAGCAGCAAAGATTAGAAGAATAAGCAAAAATAACTTGGTTTTTATTTTTTTGTTTTTTGCCAGTCCTGGGGCTTGAACTCAGGGCCTGAGCACTGTCCCTGGCTTCTTTTTGCTCAAGGCTAGCAGTCTACGACTTGAACCACAGTGCCACTTCTGGCTTTCTCTATATATGTGATGCTGAGGAATTGAACTCAGGGCTTCATGTATACGAGGCGAGCACTTTACCACTAGGCCATATTCCCAGCCCTGAGCAAAAATAATTTGATACAACTCTTTCTTGTCTATAAGAGGCACACTTCAGATCCAAAGACACAAAGTAATATAAGTGGAAATAATGGTAACAGATATTTCATTCAAACAATGCCCAAAAGGAAGCAGAGGTTGTTACATTAAAATCTGATAGAGTGGATTTAAAGTTAATCAATTACAAAAGACAGACATTACATACTGAAAAAAAAATACACCATCAATCCATTGAGACAATATAATACTTATAAACATATCCACCCAAGGACAGAGTTCCCAAATATATGACTGGCAAGCACTGACAGAAGACAAAATAGACTACTCTCCAATTCAGATGATAGATTCCAATACCTCACTTTCAATAATGGATTAAAAACTTAGTCACGGCTGGGGATATGGCCTAGTGGCAAGAGTGCCTGCCTCATATACATGAGGCCCTGGGTTCGATTCCCCAGCACCACATATACAGAAAATGGCCAGAAGTGGCGCTGTGGCTCAAGTGGCAGAGTGCTAGCCTTGAGTAAAAAGAAGCCAGGGACAGTGCTCAGGCCCAGAGTCAAAGCCCCAGGACTGGCAAAAAAAAAAACAAAAAAAAAAACTTAGTCACAACATCACTGATTAAATGAAGGCTTTGCAAAATATTATAAACCAACTATATGTAGCAAACAGCTGAAGAACTTTTCTTTTTCAGTGCTGAGTATTAAGCCTTATAAGTTCCAGGAAAGCACCAGACATTTACAGGAAACTCCATCCATCATCACAATGTACAAACTTCTTTTTTTTTTTTTTTAATTTTTATTGTCAAACTGATATACAGAGTGGTTACAGTTTCATACGTTAGGCATTGGATACATTTCTTGTACTGTTTGTTACCTCCTCTCTCATTCCCCCTCCCCCTCCCCTTTTTCCTTTCCCCCCCATGAATTGTTCAGTTCATTTATACCAAATAGTTTTGCACGTATTGCTTTTGTAGTCATTTGTCTATTTTACCCTATGTCTCTCGATTTTGGTATTCCCTTTCAGTTTCCTAGTTCTAATACCAGTATACACGGTTTCCAATGTACTCAGATAAGATACAGAGATAGTGCAGATATACCACAGGAAGGGGATACAAGAAGATCATCAATAATAGAAGCTATGGTTACACATAGCACGTTGAAAGTAGTTACAACAGTGATATAACAATCGTTTCCATAACATGGAGTTCATTTCACTTAGCATCACCTTTTGTGTTCATAGGGGCATAGCTATTGGGCTCTTGTGATCCTCTGCTGTGACTTGCCTAAACCTGTGCTAATTTTTCCCCATGAGGGAGACCATAGAGTCCATGTTTCTTTGGGTCTGGCTCACTTCACTTAGTATAATTATTTCCAAGTCCTTCCATTTCCTTACGAATGGGGCAATGTCATTCTTTCTGATAGAGGCATAAAATTCCATTGTGTACCACATTTTCCTGATCCATTCGTCTACTGAGGGGCATCTGGGTTGGTTCCATATTCTTGCTATGACAAATTGTGTTGCGATGAACATTGTTGTGCTGGTGGCTTTAGTGTGTTCTTGTTTGTGGTCTTTTGGGTAGATGCCCAAAAGTGGGGCTGCTGGGTTCATAGGGGAGCTCTATGTTTAGCCTTCTGAGGAATCTCCATACCGCTTGCCAGAGTGGCTGAACCAGTTTACATTCCCACCAACAATGAAGTAGGGTTCCCTTTTGGCCACATCCCCTCCAACATTTGTTATTGTTAGTTTTCTTGATATAGGACATTCTTACTGGGCTGAGATGGAATCTCAATGTTGTTTTGATTTGCATTTCTTTTATGGCCAGTGATGTAGAGCACTTTTTCATATGTCTCTTGGCCATTCTCATTTCCTCATCAGAGAAGTCTCTTTGTAAGTCTTTAGCCTACTTGATGAGGGGGCTATTGGTTCTTTGCGGTTTGTTTTGGAGGAATGTAATTTTTTTAGTTCTGCATATATTTTAGATATGAGGCCTTTGTCTGTTGTATGGCAGTAAAGATCGTTTCCCAATCTGTGGGCTTTCTGTTTATCTTGCAAGCTATGTCCTTTGCCCTGCAGAAGCTCTGCAGTTTGATGCAGTCCCATTTGTCCAGCCTTTCTTTGATTTGTAGCATTTCTGGGTCATTGTTAAGGAAGTTCTGTCCTGTGCCAAGGAGCCCAAGTGCTTCTCCTACTCCTTCCTTTAGTGTTTTCAGGTTATCTGTTTTAATTTCGAGGTCTTTGATCCATTTGGAATTGATTTTGGTGCAGGGTGATATAATTTTAGTTTTAGTTTGTTGAATGTGTTGAACCAGTTTTGCCAGCAGCATTTGTTAAAGAGGCTATCTTTCTTCCATCCTTTTTTTTTTTTTAGCTCCTTTATCAAAGATTAAATAGGCATAGTTCTGCAGGTTCATTTCTGGGTCTTCAATTCTGTTCCATTGGTCTTCAGACCTGTTCCGGTGCCAATACCAAGCTGTTTTTATTACTATAGCTTTATAATACAGCTTGAATTGGGTATTGTAATTCCTCCAGCACTGTTCTTTCTGCTTATGATTGTTTTTGCTATTCTGGGTCTTAATGTATAGCCTTCTTAAGTGACCAGGGGATGCTCTCCAAGATAGGATATACGTTAGGTCACACAGAAGATATTGTACTGTTGAAGGTTGAAATTATGCAGTCTATCACCTATTACCACAATGAAATGAAGTAAAAATTAGTACTAGAGAATGATAGAGATTTTACAAGTAATGCAAGAAATCAAACTTACTCTTAAGTAACTAAAGGGTCATACAAAAAGTCACAATAAAAGTCACAAAATACTAGAGATAAATGAACATTAAAAACCAGCATTCCAAATTTAATGGAAGCTAAAAAAGCAGTGGTCAGAAGAAAATTTATAGTTATTCATGCTTATATTAAAACTAAGGTTTCGGGGCTGGGGATATGGCCTAGTGGCAAGAGTGCTTGCCTCGTATACCTGAGGCCCTGGGTTCGATTCCCCAGCACCACATATACAGAAAACGGCCAGAAGTGGCGCTGTAGCTCAAGTGGCAGAGTGCTAGCCTTGAGCAAAAAGAAGCCAGGGACAGTGCTCAGGCCCTGAGTCCAAGCCCCAGGACTGGCCAAAAAAAAAAACTAAGGTTTCAAGTCAATAATCTAATTTCACACTTGGAGCAGTAAAGAGTATACAAGCTAAATCAAAGGAAGGAAATAATTTCTGAAGTGAAGTAGGAATGAAGAAAAAAGGTGGATAGAAAAATAACAGAAAAAAGAACAATGAAAACAAAACTGGTTCTTTGAAAATATAAACAAAATTGATAGTCAAAATGACCAATAAAAATGAGAGAAGATAGCTTTCCTTTCAGAGACCACAGAAACATATAACAAAAGTAAACAAAAGGATCAAAGTATAACTTGAAGAAAAACTGCAAACATGTCTTAGACAAGCAGTGTCTTAATTTGGGTTTTTCCAAAAAGCAGACCTTAAGCCCAATAGTTGTGATGATGTGTATATGGAAAATGCCTCCTATGTGGCATAGCAAAACAAAAAGAACTGAGAAATAGAAAAAAAAAGAAAAAAGTAAAGAAAATCAATTCCTGCTATGGGGAAACTGATAACTCTGTTTTCTAGGACCTTCAAAAACAGCTTGTGAAATTCACATCACAATTATCCCACCAGAAAACAGGAATATTAGAGCCCGGAGAATATCAGTGCCCCCACACTGTGGCAGGTGAATTTCGGGGTAAAATGGAGAATTCTATCAGCAGCAGCCCCTATATTTCCTCCTAGTTGTTTTCAGATCTACCCAGGCCCCACTCTGATTCCATTCTTTTTATCTTGATTGAGGGTAAAAGCTCGAGTCCCTGCTGCTCCTCACTAGATCCAAAGTAATTAAGTTTAGTATCTCCTTCCTCCCTCATATGCCACTTCATTTTCACATTCAGCCAGAGTTTTTGTTATATAGGTTGCTTCCCAAATGGAGGGACACAGGCCTTCATCTCTGAGGTGCATGAATGTCCTGGTTTCCTTGTCTTGTCAATCCTTACTTGATAAAATTGCCATTCTACTAAGTACAGAATTATAAGTTTTCCAGCAGAGTCACTAGATTTCTGATTCTGTCCACTATTATTATCACACAAAAAATAAAGTAGTCTGATGAATATTGTAGTAGATTACTCCCCTTTTCTTTGACTGAGCCAACTGGACTTAGAAGTTTATGTTCTTTGGAACAATACCTATGTTTTCTAGTAGAAATGTCATTCACCCCTGGGGACTAAGACTTTTACTTTTAATGACCCTAAGCTTGTAATCCTAGGAAATACTTTTTAATTAACATAAAGGTAAGGGTAAAAAAAGTCAACTCTACTTCCTCCCCGCCCCCTTCAATGGTTCTATCACTGTTTAACTACCAAGGACCAAGCACAATTTATTAGCCTATAATACATTCTAAGTGTTATTCCACTAACCACAACTTCATCTGTCTAAGAAGACATTCTAACTTTCTAACTTTTATGTCAGCAACTTTTACATACTATAATGCATAGTAGTACCAATTAATCCTATAGTCATAACCCATATCACCCCTTCTTACAATAAAGTAAAATCCCTAGATTCCTTGATCCAAGGCATTATTAAGTAAGATCCTATAACAACAAACCAGAAATTCTGCCTTAAATTAGTGGCCAATACACTATGGACAGAAGTAGAAAATCAATACTTTGAATCCTTATCAGTCTCAGGTAGGAAGAGTTAGTTTTCCTCTAATACATGAGTCCCATGTAATCAATAGGCCAAATACCTTGTTAGTTTCCTGAGGAGTAGTACCATATTTAGTGCTCAAGGCTGCTCTCTTTATTAACGTGTCAGACATTAAACAATACTAATTACTAAATCAGTCTTGGTGAGAGAGAGGAGACCATGTTGCTAGGCCCATATCTGGTCTCTGTGCTTAGAAGCACTGTGGAGATTAAGACAAGGCTGGATTATCTCTAATGGTCCCATTGCCTTGCCCACTTGTTTACCTTCTCTAGCAAACATTTCTTCACTAACTCCAATCCCCGTTTTGCTAAGGGTTAACTCTATGAGCAAAATTCCACCTCACTTGTAGAAAATGCTTGTTCATAATCAAGAAAATTCCCATGATGCCAAAGATGGCCTTTGGGGAGTGCAAAAGAGAAATGCAGGTGCATGAAGGAGGGACGCTGTCAGCAAGCCAGGCACTGCCTGTAGCTGCAGGTATGTGCAGGTGAGGAAACATGATAGACTGCAAGATATTGGAAGTCTCTGTTGACTACCCTGAGATCCGTGCTATATTAGGGAAAACACAGGTTTAAACAAACCTTCTCAACTAGAAGCAGGACTGAAATAAATAGAACCTTAAGACATGCACAAGAATAGAGTATGCAAAAGACTGAAAGTAGAATAAAGAAATACAGGCAAATTGTCTTAGGAAGTATGTTTTAGGAGAACTGTTGCTTTAATAAAGTAAGAGTGCAAAAGCAAGTTGACATAACAACATGGAAAAGGAAATAATATGTAGAATAAAAAAGCTTTTTAAGAATACCCTCCCCCCCCCAACACATACCAGAGTTACCATTATCTATCAGACAATTAACCTAGAAACTGCAAGAAGGAAAATGCATATGGATAAATGTTAAAATAATATGGAGAAACATGCTGAGCTTTAGTTAAGAAAAGGAATACATAAGCAAAAGAAAATAAATTAACTGAATAAGTATAGATGATTGCATCATCAAGCAGTTAATTCATGCAAATATTATTTGACCTTTTGTGACATTCATGATAGTTGACCCCCTTTTAAATTTTATAAATCTTTTGTGTGTTTTTTTGCTAGTCCTGGGATTTGAACTCAGGGCCTGAGCACTGTCCCTGGCTTCTTTTTGCTTAAGGCCAGCACTTTACCTCTTGAACCACAGCACCATTCCCAGCCTTTTCTGCTTATGGAGTGCTAAGGAACCAAACCCAGGGCTTCATATATGCTAGACAAGCACTCTACTGACTGCTAAGCCACATTACCAACCCTAAATTTTTATTTTATTTTATTTTATTTTTGCCAGTCCTGGGGCTTGGACTCAGGGCCTGAGCACTGTCCCTGGCTTCTTTTTGCTCAAGGCTAGCACTCTGTCACTTGAGCCACAGTGCCACTTCTGGCTTTTTCTATATATGTGGTGCTGGGGAATTGAACCCAGGGCTTCATGTATACGAGACAAGCGCTCTTGCCACTAGGCCATATTCCAAGCCCCAACCCTAAATTTTATAAATCTTAATTTTACTTTCTTATTTCTCATTCTACATGAATATTCATTCTGTATCTTAAAAAGATGTGGGATTTTAAAAATAATATAACCTTCAAATCTCCCTACAAAGAAGACACTGATAGTTTCATTGGCAAAATTTATCAAACACTGGTGAGAAAATCGTCAATTCTACACAATCTCTTTAACATAAAGAGGAGAAAGTATTTGTCACATATTTCTTGAAATCAAGATTTCCCTAACATCAATACTAGGCAAAGACATTACAAGAAAGAAAGAAAACAAGCCTTACATGCCAATCTCCCACGTGAATATGACTCAAAAATTCAACAAAATGCTGGGTACGGTCTCAAGATTATAATCCTAATCATTTTGGAGGCAGAGATAGGGGAATCAGAATCTGAGACCATGTCAGGCACGGAAGTTTGGAAAAGTCCATTTTAACCAATGTCAGGGTTCTATTATCCCAGCCACAAGGGAGAAATCATGGCTGGATGCAACGCTTCATGCCTGGCATCCCCAAATGACACCAGGAAACACGGGAGGAAGATCACAGCCCAGGCTGGACTAGAGTTAGACACAACCTTGAAAACAGACAATACAGAAAGGAGCTGGCACTGCAATCATAAAGCCTTGAGTTCAGTCCCTAGTACTGAAAAACAATTCATTAACAATATGTTTTTTAATATAGTTAATAACAGTATATGTAAAAGAAAATTTGCCATAGTGAAGAGTTTTGATCCAGAAAGGCAAAGTAACATTTGGGGGGGGGGGGAAATCAGTCAATGTAGTAGTATAAATGTAATAGGACATAGAATAAAGGGAACTTACTGAAAAATGTAACAGATATAGAGAACACATCTGATAAAAATCCAACATATTTATAATATTTAAAACAAACTCTCAGGAATATGGGGGACATAGAAATGTTTTGGTGAAGAGTATCATTTGAAAACCTACATCATCTTCCCAAAATGTCAATCCTCCCAAAATCGGGAGCAAGGCAGCATACCCACTTAAATCATGTCCAAGCAATGTTATTCTGGACTTCCTTCAGTCAAGAAAAGGGTATATAATGCATATAACCTAGAAATAAAGAGATTAAAATAGTCTTCTTTTATAAACAATATGATTTTATACATATATATATATATGTTCCCAAGGGGAGAAATGAAATGTTGAACAAGCTAATACATGATGGGATTTTGAGTCAACCTATTAAAAAAAATTGGTTGTATTTTTATATGCTGATAATAAAACATTAGAAATTGAAGTTACAAACACTTCAAATTTATCACAAGATAAATTTAGCAAAAATACACAAGAGTTGCATGTTGAAAACTAAATAGCAATGACTCTGAAATGTAAAGACCCCCAAAAAAGAGATAAACCATGTTTGTTCATTAGAGGATTCAATATTGCTAAGATGCAAAGTCTTTTTAAATTAATTGGCAGATCCAGTATAATGTTCAAAATCCAAGCACTGATTTTTGTAGGAAATGACAACATGATTCTAACACAAGAGCAAAAATTACAAAGGACTAGATTCAAGTCTTGAGGCATCCTCTTCTAAGATGCAGTTTGAGCTCATTTCAGGGCAGACTCTGCAGAGAATATTATCATTGTGGTTGTACCAGTTTGCTTGTGAGTGTTCCTTTTCCACATTCCACAGCATTTACTTGATTATTTGTTTTCTTGATGATTACCATTCTAGCTGAGGTGAAGTGGAGTCTCGGTGTGGTTTTTGAATTTCATTTCCTTTATGGCTAAGGACAATGAGCATTTCTTCATGATTCTATTAGCCATTTGTGTTTCTTCTGAAAACTGTCTGTTCCGTTCACTTGGCCCAATTGTTAATTGGATTCTTTGTTCTTTAGCTGATGTTGAGCTCTTTGTATACTCTAGATACTAATCTTGCTGGGCACCAGTGGCTCACATCTATAATCCTAGCTACTCAGGAGGCTGACATCTGAGGATCATGGTTCAAAGCCAGCCTAGGCAGGAAAGTCCATGAGACTCTTCTCTCCAATTAAACACCAGAAAACCAGAAGTGGCACTGTGGTTCAAATGGTAGAGCACTAGCCTCGAGCTGAAGAGCTTAAGGACAATGCCCAGGCCCAGAGTTCAAGCCCCATGAATGACAAAAAAAGAAAAACCTTGCAGGTAGGAGTTGAGTGTGCTCTCTAAGTTATGAAAACAAGTGGTTTATCAATTTATCATTGTTGTTGTTATTTTCAACATACCATGTGAAATTCTGCCTTTTTCTTTTGTCTTTCTTCCCCATGGTTCTACCCCTGATGTCACTGTAACTGATGTTGGTACTCTGGGTATTGTATATACATTTATCAGAACCATGGAATAGAAGGGGAACATTAAAATGGAGAGGCAAAGGATAAAAGACGAACCAATGCAACAGCAATACTTACAAAACTGTATGCTGTAAACCAACTGTACAACTCATGGGGAGGGGGGAGGGAAAGGGGAAGGGAGCAGGAGGAGGAAAATGAGGGAGGAGGTAACAAGTTGGATACGAAATGTACTCACTGTCTTTCGTATGAAACTGTAATCCTTTTGCACATCACTTCGACAATAAAAAAATTTGAAGAAGAAGAAGAAGAAGAAGAAGAAGAAGAAGAAGAAGAAGAAGAAGAAGAAGAAGAAGAAGAAGAGAGAAGAAGAAGAAGAAGAAGAAGAAGAAGAAGAAGAAGAAGAAGAAGAAGAAGAAGAAGAAGAAGAGAAGAAGAAGAAGAAGAGAAAGAAAGGAAGAAAGAAGGGGGCTGGGGATATAGCCTAGTGGCAAAGAGTGCCTGCCTCGGATACACGAGGCCCTAGGTTCGATTCCCCAGCACCACATATACAGAAAACGGCCAGAAGCGGCGCTGTGGCTCAAGTGGCAGAGTGCTAGCCTTGAGCGGGAAGAAGCCAGGGACAGTGCTCAGGCCCTGAGTCCAAGGCCCAGGACTGGCCAAAAAAAAAAAAAAAAAAAAAAGAAAGAAGGAAAGAAAGAAAGAAAGAAAGAAAAAGAAAGAAAGAAAGGAAGGAAGGAAGGAAGATCTTTTCCCCATTAACGAGCTACTGAAAATTTCCTCCCATTCTGTGGATTATCTTTTATTTCTGGTAATTGCTTCTTTTGATGTGCAGAAATATTTTAATTTGGTGCAATCTCATTTATTAAGTCTTGCTCATTTTCTGGGCAGTTAGAGTTTTATTCCACAAAAATAATTATATATGCCTCTATCTTTAAGTTTTCACCATGTTTTCCTGTGATAGTTGTAGGGTTTCCTGTCTTATTTTAAGATCTTTGATCCATTTAGAGTCCATTTTTGTAAAAGATGAGAGAGAGAGTTCTAGTTTTGTTTTTTGTTTTCTTTTGCCAGTCCTGGGCCTTGGACTCAGGGCCTGAGCACTGTCCCTGGCTTCTTTTTGCTCAAGGCTAGCACTCTGCCACTTGAGTCACAGCGCCACTCCTGGCCATTTTCTGTATATGTGGTGCTGGGGAATCGAACCCAGGGCTTCAAGTATACAAGGCAAGCGCTCTTGCCACTAGGCCATATCCCCAGCCCCGAGTTCTAGTTTTAGTATTGTGCTCGTAGGTAACAAGTTTTGCTCAGCACCATTTGTTGAAAGAGCTGCCTTTTTCTCCAGTGAATGTTCTTGTCAAAAATCAGATGGCTCAGGGACAGTGCTCAGGCCCTGAGTCCAAGGCCCAGGACTGGCAAAAAAAAAAAAAAAAAAAAAAAAAAAATCAGATGGCTATAGATATGTGGCTTTATTTCTGAATCTTCTATCCTGCTCCATGGGTCCTTGGATCTGTTGTTATGCCACTATCATGCTTTTGTTTCCTCTTACTATGATTTTAACCTTGGCTAGTAAGTAACTTGAGGGCAAGATGAAAGGACTAATCAGCAGGAAAGACACAAAAGCCTGTGAGTACATAACTTACAGGGAACACATGAATGACACAGTGAGTTCTAAGCTTTGGCCACTTATAGGATCTGTGTATATCAAGTTTTCAAAAATAATTCAAGGCTAGCTCACCTTCATGGAGCCTTCATGGTGTTGCTGAAGAATATAGAATTGATTCCATAAATTGTGCTTCACAAACTTAACTGTGCAGATCAACTGTGAAAATGCACCTCGGGACCCAGCAGATAGGAAATGAGGTTCTCAGTTCACACTAGCTCCCATGAAAGACCAATGTGTGCTCCACTATCATAGCAAGATGATATCAAATCTTTTACAGAATTTCCAGGAAGATTAGAAATGGAAACAAAAAGACAATAGTAGGTATGACATTCATACATCATTGCATCTTTAACTAATTTCCTTAAATTGATGAGTCACTGAGTATATTTCAATTTAGGACTTTTGAAATATATATTAACTTTCTTTACAGGAAGAATTTTTTACACTCCCATACATTGTATACAAGAGTGTATATTTTCCCATATCCACATCATTGAGGTATTTACTATTTTTAATTTTTATAAGATAAATCTATCCGGTATTACACATTGGCTTCATTTATTTGAGTTGCAGTATTCATAATTTGAATGTCATTTATAGAAATTCTATGAATTTCCTCCCCAGGGTTTTTGTCCACTTTTGTGGAAGATGCATATAAAGTCTTTTTGTTAAAAACAACGCATTCTGTCATCCTGCCCTTCTAGTTTCCTGAATTCTAATTCCTTTACCTTATGTTTTTCTCCCAAACAGGCAATTTTAACTACCAGCCTTTCTTCTATGATTTAGGCTCCATGATATTTAATCCCATGATTAAATTTTTGCCTGTAATTCTTTCTGTATTTAATTAATGCTTCCGTTTACACGTATGCCTTTAATCCTATAGGAATAAGGCTAATCCTATAGGAATTTAAGATATGCTGTTATGGCCTAACTGTAATTTTTCAAATAGCTAACCAGTTCCTACTAGCATACCTTAAGTTCAAGTCTATGTACTTGACTCGGCTTCAACTATGTCTTCATTTATCGGTTTATGTGCTTCAGCTCCAGTTCCATATGATAGAATTGACTGTGGCATTATAAGTTTAATTTCTGATACATTAGCTTTTTCTTTCCCTTTTTTTCAGTGCTCTCCTTTGGTTTTACCTGTAGGAATTCTCCATGAGAACTTTAAGAGAACATTGTTAAACTCTGTTGACATTTTTGACTGACAGTGTTAGAGTTACAGGGCTTTAGGGAAGATTGACCTCTTATCTATATTAAGCCTTCTATCCAGGAAGATGGCCTGTCTCTGTATTTAATCATCTTTTTGTTCTTCCAGGAAAGTTGTATGTTTTCTTCAGATAGGACTTATACGTTTTAAATTTATTCCTGAGTATTTTTGTTGCTTTTGAAATGGATATGAATGAGTGGGGCTGAGATAATGGGGATGAGAATGGTCAAGAAGTAACATCCACTGAGATGCATTGGACTCATTAATTGACAAGTTGAATTAAATCCTTTTTGATTAACTACTTAAGACAATTCAAAAATAAAATTAAAAAGAGCCAGGTAATCAGTGGCTCAGGAGTATAATCCTAGCTACTCTGGGGACTGAGATCTAAGGATCGCAGTTCAAAGGCAGCCCACATAGGAAAGTGCATGAGAATCCATCAAAAAACTTGGTCTAGAGGCATAGCTCAGGTGGTAGAGCACCCACTGTAAGCAAGAAAACTGGAGAGGGTGAGATATGAACTAGCACCACAGTATCAGAACACATGTTCATTGTCTCTTGTTTTATTTGTTTGTATTTTGGTTTGCCTTGGGTGTTTGGTTAATTTGTTTCTTTGTTTTATGAAACATGATCTCACTGTATGGCCCATGCTGGCTTTAACTCTCCAGTCTTCTGATTCAGCCTCCCAGGTGCTGAGATTATAGGCATGTACCACCACACTTAGTTGGCTTTTAATACAACCTTGTTTTCACTATCTTACATAAGTTAGACCTTTAAACCATCTTTACTCTTCCTTTTCTTTCTTTTCCATTAAGTCTTTCCTTTCTCAATAATAATTTGAATGTAATTGCTGCTTAGTATTCCATCATGGAGTCAGGACCTGGCATGTAATTTCCGATCAGGTTGTAATGAAGTAACATGTGTAAGCCAGACAGCCCAGTGCCTGCTTAAACTAGGCATAAAATAAGAGAAAGCCATGTATCCCCTAACATATTAAATTCTGAAAACAAGAACTTAATGGCTTAAGTCACGTCATGTTTTTCTCCTTACCTAGACATATGAAAGAAATATTGTTCAATGTACATTGTTCATGAACATAAAAATAGATTTTGGAAGAATCATGATCTTGCTAGCAAATACTTGCCACTTATTGCCTAAACTAAGACTTCATCCACTTCCAGATTGCAATCCATTGTCTGCCTTGTGAATTTGAAAGAATGCTGATTCCTTATTAATTGTGACAAAATGTGACAAGTTGTCATCCTCAGGATTTTTTTTTTTTTTTGGCCAGTCCTGGGGCTTGGGACTCAGGGCCTGAGCACTGTCCTTGGCTTCTTTTTGCTCAAGGCTAGCACTCTTGAGACACAGCATCATTTCTGGTTTGTTCTACTTATGTGGTGCTGAGGAATTGAACCTAGGGCTTCATGCATGATAGGCAAGCACTCTACCGCTAAGCCACATTCCCAGCCCCATCCTCTGGCTTTTTTTTTTTCTTTTAAAAAAAAATCCTAGGGCTTGAACTCAGAGCCTAGGCACTGTCCCTGATCTCCTTTTTCTCAAGGTTGGCACTCTAGCATTTGAGCTATAATGCCACTTCCAGATTTTTCTGTTTATGTGGTACTGAGGAACTGAACCCATGGCTTATTGGATGCTACACAGGCACTCTACTGCTAAGCCACATTCCCAGCCCACCTCTCCCTCTCTCACTCTCTCTCTCTCTCTTCCTCTCTCTCTCTCTCTCTCTCTCTCTCTCTCTCTCTCTCTCTCTCATGATAGTCCTGGGGCTTGAACTCAGGGCCTGAGCACTGTCCCTGAGCCTCTCTGTGTTCAGGGTAGCACTCTTATCACTTGAGCCACAGCACCACTTCCAGATTTTTCTGTGTATGTGGTACTGAAAAATCAAACCCAGGGCTTCTTGCATGCTAGGCAAGCACTCTGCCACTAAGCCAGGCTTGTTTCTTTTCATTCTCTTCTCTCCATTATCCATTTTCTTTTCCAGTTGGAGGTCATTTTTTATCAGAACTGTGTAGAAAGAGCATTATATTCCAAGTAGTGTTTGGAAAGTATCCTCCTCAAAAGGACTGCCATGCCTTTGCCAGGGAGGCGCCTCTTGATGCAGGTTCTGTGAAGTGGGAGCAGAACGAAACAGGACAGTCATCACCTATAGCAAAGAGAGTGGGGAACTAGAGACATGACTCACATAGTAGTGAAAAAGCAAGAGACCCTGAGTTCAAGTCCTGGTGCAAGAAAGGAAAGGAAAGGAACTAGGAAGAGAGAATGGAAGGGAGGGAGGGAAGGAGGGAGGGAGGGAGGAAGGAAGAAGCAGGGGAGGGGGAGAGGGAAGGAGAAAGGGAGGATTCAATATTCCCACATGGCACTGAGAAAGCCAGGTCTAGATTATTGCTTTTGTTCTATTAGAGTTGCCTCTCTCTAGCAGTACCAAGCCTCCTTCTCTCTGATTTATTTCCACCCCACCCCACTATGGCACAGAAACCCAACGACTACACTAGATGAACTGTGTCCCAAACACAGATCTAAATACTCTGGTTTTCCTTCAGATCATATAAATCTTTCACCTTTTACCAAATACAAATCTAAGAAGATTCTGGAAGATGTTCCTTAGTTGTTCCTTGCTGTGGCTTTGAGAGGTCTAATGGCTCCTAAGATCGCTTTCCCTTGGTGGCACTTACAGAAATAGTGTACCATTCATCCTGATGTTTAGTGGTTTGTTTGTTCAATGAGCAACATTTTTTTCAAACAGTAGAGCAATGTTCAATTCACCATGGCAGACATTGGACACACTGAAGTGAGCAGAACAGACATGCAGTCTTTGAAAAGACAGAGTTTAAAACCTAGTCCAGCCTATCTATCTTTCACAAATTGAGCTATATAACATGCCACCGGGGCATGAAATGAGAACTTTCCACACCGGATCTTTCTGAACAAGGTGTGATAAAAATTGCCTTCCATCTCTAAAAAAAAAATATGGTAGAGAGACAAGAGCAATGATGACAGGAAGTAAGGCTGACAATGATACTATGAAGGAGGGTTCTTATAGTGTCACAAGTACAGAAGGAATAGAAACTCTTGATGAGTCTACAAGATAGACAGATCCAGCTGCTTTGCATCCTAGAGGAGGATGGGGAAGTCTTACCCAGGAAACAAAGAAGTGGTAAATATTTGCCAATGCGAGGAAATCTCTATAGATGACCTCAGAATTCAAATCTCAGAAAGAAAACAAAACCAAAATCCCTGCATTTCAAAAGTACACATTTAAGTGCCAGGAAGCCCCCGGAGTACTGTTAGAGGCATGAGTCAGAGGAGCTTTGGGGAATAAGTTGTTTTGGGCAGAGAGGCTTGTTCTGGAAGCAGGTCCAGTCCATGCACAGCCTCAGTCTCTAAGGCTGCAACGAGACACCTGACTAAGGCCCTTCCTATCCCTCCTCTCAGCTGCTTTTCAGAAGGAATCTGCACAGCTGTTTGGAAGCTGGAAGAAGAAGTGAATATAGCAGTTCAGGCATTTGCATTTGTAGCTATAGCTGAGAGCCAGGCAGGAGAGGGATCCATTGCTTCCTCCTCGCCATTGTAGTAGTCATTCACATGAAATAAAAAGGTCCACTGCAGTCACACTTCCAGCTGCAAGCAGTGGGGCATGCCTGCAGTCCCAGCTCCTTGAAACAGTGAGACAGGGGATCTCCTGAGTTGAGGCCACAGTGGGCACCATTAAGGGACCTAAGAAGACTCAGGAACAGCAGAGAAGGAGAAAAAGGAGAAGGAGGGAAAGAAGGAGGAGGAGAACAAGGAGGAAGAGGAGCAAAAGAAGGAGGAGGAGGAGAAAGACAAGGAGGAGGAATAGGGAAGGGAAACACAAAAGAAGAAAAAGGGAAAATGGGAGGAGACGAAGCCCCATTCTAAAGTTCAAATTTGAAGACAGCTAAGAGAGAAGTGTGAAATTTTTCCATCAGATAAATATTACAGTGACTGGTAGAGACATCCAGTTCAGAAGTTAATTTAGGAAAATCTTCTTTCCTTCCAGTTCCAACTTGTACTCCAGCAAAGCGAACCACCCCCCCCCCCCCCGTCCCTCCCTCCAGGCCCTCCCCAGCTCCCACACAGTGTTTGTTTGTGAAAAGCTCACGAGCACTTGGCTGCCTCTGGTGAGCGCTTGACAATAACCAGGGCAAGAGGCTAAATTATTTTAAAATGAAAATGTATCTGGAAAAACATTTAACAAGCAAATGAAAGGTTTCTGGCATATTCCAAAGCATTCCAAACCAGAGCCTCTCTGCTTCCCAGGCTAGAGGAGCTGAAGCTGTCAGACCCCAAACCAGGGCCCCTAAAGCAGAAAGATTAGGTCACAGCTGACCATGTGAGTGGACATTATCCAAGAAAAGTCTTTGAAGGTATCCCTTCTGGTGACTGAACAGATTGTCCCCTGCGGTGGAAGCAAACACAGATTTTAAAAAGAAGAACACTCAGGAAAAGTCTACACACCCAGTCCATTTTTCCTTAACTCATTCCTCTGTACCCTAAGTTCTAGAACCTTCTTTGAAAACATTAGGCTCATGGGTATCCAATGAGTTGACTTATCATGAAAATTACATGAAAGCTTCCCTCTATAAGAAAATGAACATGAAAATGAAACTCCAAGTTCTTCCCTCACCCAGAATAATCTTTCTAAATAATTCCTTTCATTTGCCCACTGCACTGAAACTAGCATCGTCCTCCACACTAGAAATAATTGTTTTAGATATAAATCCCTGGCTGATTGGCCTTATACTAGGCCTGAGTGCTTTGTTCACCTGGGCATGTTTCTACTCTCTACCTGTGCCTGATCATAGATGTCTCTCCCTGCTATGGTGGACCTACTTGGTATCTTCTTACACCAAGGTGAGATTGGCCTTGGTGTAAGTAGAGCTGATATAAAATGAACTATGTTTTTCTTTTTGTTTTTAATGTTTGTGAGAGAATAACCAGTACTTGAACTCAGGCCTTTGTAGTCCTGCTAGGCATTCTTCACTTAAGGCTGGTGCTCTACCATTTTAGTCACACTTCCAGCTTTTTGTTTGTAAGTCAAAGATAAGAATCTCTCTGATCCTCTTTTCTCAGCCTCCTAGGTAGCTAGCATTACAGACATAAGCTGTATTTTTCAAGCAACCCTTTCTCCCACAATGACATTCTATCTCAACCTAATTCTTCCTGGATGTCTTTACTAGAGTTTGCTGGGAACTTCAGAGACCTAAGTAACACTAAATGCCACTAGTTTACGGCCTAAAAATAGGCAGAAAATTGGTGACCCAAACCTTGTGCAGACTGCAGATGTATGTCCAATCTCTTATCCACTCCTGAATCTGTTGGGCATTAAGGACATTGGAAACACTAGGGCTAACACAAGTGTCAACAGTAACCCAGAAAGCAGTGCTCTTCTTGGGGTCTCCCCTCTCCTGGGTTACTTTAGAATACTGTCCATTGAGCTGGTAAGAAAATGTCCACTTTTCTCTCTCTGTCTTTCCATGGGCTCATCTATCCTTGTATAATATTTTATCCCTTAACAACCACCCCTGAATCTTCCTCTACAAGCTTGAACAATTCCCAGGTTCTGCTACAAATTTATTCTTCACAGTCCTTGCTCTCCATTCCTACAGAGTAAATGTCCCCCCACCTGTTTCAAGGCTCAGCTCAAATGCAACTCCTTTCTTCACCACACTTTTTTTGAGATAAATAATAATTTTTTATTCTATTTTAGAACTTAACAATGTATGTAGAGTTAATTATGATACATACATCCCTTCCAATAAGATAAGAAGAATTACCTCACTTAATCTATACATCCCAAGTCCTTAGGCTTACCTCAAGCACACAATAGATATAAATCATGTGCCTCTGCTTCAGCTCAAGCTGGGTCCCAAACCCCTCATCCCACAGCTTCCAAGGTCTCTGAGTGCCTGGGCAGTGAAACCTAGTCAACCCCTTCCCTAAGGAGCCCTGTGGGCCCAAAGGGCCCTGAAGTTCTCTTCTCAAAGCAGGCTTTCAAGTAAGTTAAAACCTTTATACCCTTGATCCTGCCATGAGTGTGGTCCAGCTAATTCCTGAGATGCCCTCAAGATATATTTTGTTCCATTTGTCCTGGCGCAAAGTACTTGGTTTTTTTTTTTTTTTAATATTACTAATCGCTTCATCAACCATGCTTCCCTTCTCTTTGTCCTTAACTTTATCTATGCTCTTTTCTGGAAAAATTGTAGATTGTTCAAGTATTTCTGCTCGGGTTTTTGTTCCTAATTCTCACTGTAAACCTGGCTTAAAGGAGCCAGCAATAACCACACCACAGCCCAAATGCTATACTGTCTTGAAATTTTCTCACCTACAATTCCAAATTTCCTCCAAAACCATTGCTTTGAAATTCAGCCTCACTCAAAGTTTCAGAACAGGTAGACAAATTCTATGCTAGAAAGTAACATGAATGGTTCCTGCTCCAATTCCCAATAGAATCCTGAAAACTTAAGAGCACAGTCTTTCTGTCAGCATTCTAGTCTTCTGATCTTCCATCAGAACAACCCACTGAGCTCTGTTCTCAGCTTTCTGGGCTTTCTCTAGCCTGCTTCTCCAAATGCTTCACAATTATTTTCCTACAAGCCAGTTCAAAAAGATTAGCTTCCCACATTGTCAGGGGCAGTCTCATCACTACAGAACATCACTTTTTCCTCACTGTGACATAGATACACAGAGATTAAAGGAGCTATGGCTTCAAATAGTCAAGCCATGGTCACCTACTCCCAGGTACATGGACAGAAAAATCACAACAACGAGCATATGAGGTAGAGAAGGTTTTCACCTTATGATACACAGGGGACAGAAAGCAGGGAAAGGACAAGGATGAGGGGTAACCTTTAAAGGGTCCCACCACAATGATCTACTTTTTCCAACCATGTTTCACCTCTAAATGTTTTCAGAGCCTCCCAAAATAATGCAGCCAATGGAGAATCAAGTGTACAACACAAGAGCCTGTAGAGGACATTTCATATACAAACCATTAAAAAAAATACCCTATAAATTCATAAATGAATGACTCTAGGTCAGAGCCCTCGTGAGCCAATCACTTCCCAAAAGGTCCCACATAGCTGCTTTGTAAATAAAGCCCCAACACAACACCCAAGTCTTTGGAAGTCATTTAAGATCCAAACCATAACACACACTCCCTAACAAATCTACCTCCATTCCTAGACCATCCTGTATCTCTTCTCTTAGCCAATGACAACAATGTCTCTTGAATCTGGTAGGCCTAACCCACCTCCTTTCCCTTCCTGGATTGCCTGTCCATTCCTCCAGACAATTAGTCATCAAGTCTAAATCCAAAAAAACAGTCTTGATTCTATTTCTTTTACACAAATTCATTGCCCCTACTTTCCAGCCCTCACAGTTGCTCATCAGCTCTGCTTCTGTCGTGTTCTGTCAAATCTGTCAAATCTACAATTCATCCTCCAGAATGTCACAGACAGTTTTCAAAGATAGAAACTTCTAAAATATAGCACTTTAAAATAGTTCAGATTCAACATTGAATTCTTTACCATGTCCTTCAAATTCTTTTAGGATTTAGCTCTTGTTTACCTTTCAAGTTGGACTTCTGAGATTCTTAAAGTATCTTCTAATGTAACAAAACAAAAAGACCCATACCTTCCCTGCCACTATTTTTTCTTATTTCAATTACAGCACCTGTCTCATTGTCCTCTATAAACAGAAATCTTTCCTACCAACTTGTACACTTTACCTATTCAACTGAACTTTTTACATGAAGATATCAGCTGAAAATTATTCTATTGTCTCCTCCCCAAGGAAGATAGGATGAGAGTGAAGTATGGGGACTGGGACTATGCCCTAGTGGTAGAGTGCTTGCCTCATAGACACAAAGCCCTGGATTCAATTCCTCAGCACCACATCTACAGAAAAGGCCAGAAATGGCACTGTGGCTCAAGAGGTAGAGTGCTAGCCTTGAGCAAAAAAAAGTCAGGGACAGTGTTCAGGCCCTGCCCCCCCCCCCCCCACACACACACGCAAAAAAAAAAAAAAAAGAGTGAAGTACGAAGTAGAAGAAAACAATGATGGGATTAGTGAACTGAATGAAAGTTTATCAGAGCATTAGAGAAAGAAAAGGACAGTATTTTGTTGCCATTGGTGGACGGTGAAGATAAGAAAAACACCATACCCAGCTTATGGCCACATGATCCCCTGAAAGACCAAGCAACTTAACTCTTGAGAGGAGTCACCTTAAAACAATGGAGAAAGTAAGTCTCCCTGCCAGGATCTCTGAAATACACAGCCAAGACAGGTTTTGCCTGGTGGATGTGAACTAATCCCAAAGAACAAATGTTTCATTGTGAATTATGCCAACAAGTGATTGCAGTTAAAGAACTGAAGTATTCTGCAAGAGAAAGGAAAAGAGGAAGGGAGGAGAGAGTAGAGAGAGGGGAAATGGGAGAGAGAAGAAAAGGAAAAGGGGAGAAGGAAGAGTTTCTAAAATGTGCTCATCACTGAAATCTCCAAGGACAAATAAACATTTCAACAACAACACATTGGCCCAAACAGACTAAGAACAATCACAAAAACAATAACCACTAGAAAATTCAATCAGTTAAATGTAACCTGTTAAATCTAGTTCTCTGTATACTTTCCTTGACACATTGGTCTGAACATGTAAGCAAGCTCAAATTTATAGAATAAAAAATTGAATAAAAGTCTACTTTCTTAGGAATCAGTCTAAAAGAAATGAAAACAGATTTATCCACTAGGAGAATGCAGTATTCTCAACCAAACTTTCTAAGCTATAAGAATTAATATTAATTAAAGCACTAATGTCTGTAAGGAACATAAAGTAATTTCATTGTTGTCTCAGATACCTGCAGTTTTAGATATATCATTTAGCTATTTTATAATTTACTTGTTCCTCTTTACCTACATGGGGCAAAAATACACACATACAAACACACACACACACACACACACACACGTACAAAGTTTGAACTCAGAACATTGCACTTGCTCAGCTAACTTGTTCAACTGGCACTTCTACCACTAGAGCCATGCCTACAGGACAGCTTTTGCTGGTTATTTTGAAGATGGAGTCTCAAGGACTTTTCTGTCTGGGCTGGCTTCAAACCAAGATTCTTCATATCTCAATCTCCTAAGTAGTTAAGATTACAGGTGTGAGCCACTGGTGCCTGACTAAGTCTATCTTTTAAATATTCAGGTTACATAGCTGCATGTTCTACTTCTCTATTATAAGTATATATTGTGTCTCTCTTCGAAGTGCCTCCCTCCTCCTTACATTGTTATTACTGTTGTAAGAGAAGATAAGAAGACCAAGGAGTTCATGTACTGAAGGATTCAGGTGTGGTACAGTGCCAGCTGCCCATGTGTTTGGAAAAGAGAGGTGGTTTAAGAGTGAGACTCAGTGCTATCATTGCTACAGGAGTAGTACTGGCCACACAATCATGGCTCACACCTGTAATCTTAGCTACTCAGGAGGCTTAGGCCTGAGGATCTCAGTTCTAAGCTAGCCCAGGCAGGAAAGTCTGTGAGACTCTTATCTCCAATTAACCACCTGAAAACCAGAAGTGGCACTGTGGCTTAAGGGGTAGAGCACTAGCTTTGAGCTGAAGAGCTCAGAGACAGCACTCAGGCCCACAATTCAAGCCCCACGACTGACACCCACCCACCCCCCCCCCCCGAAATAAAAGAGTAGGACTGATGCATGTCTCCTGTACTGGTTACCCATCCACTGAAGAAAGGATTTGAATACTTATAGACACCAGTGCGGCCAAAGTCTCTCAAAATAGAATATGAAAAAGTAGATGTGTTATGTCAGCAAGAGGCACTACACAAAAAGGAGAAATTTTCTAACCTGGCTCCCTTAAATATCACACACAGTTGGTTTTCCAGAACTGTATCCACAGTGCCAAGAAGGCAGCACAAGGAGGAACCACAAGTCACGTGCTGTGATCCAAGCTTTGTGCTTGACCATCTGGTCTTAGATCTTCTCTCTCAGAGTGAATTTGCCTGTCTGTTAGCTGACCCTTGGTCTGTCCTAATAGTCCAAGACATCCTCAATAGGCTAAGTACAAAGAAAACCGCACTCAAGTATGTCATAACCAAGCAACTGAGAAACAAAAATAAAAAGGAAATAATGAAAACAGCAGGGGAAAAAAGATCACATTGTTAACAGGAGGACTATGAGATGAGATGAATGATAATGAAATATTCATTAGAACCACTAGAAGTAATAGCATCAACCTTACACAAACTAGCAAAAATGTAACCACTGCAATAAGGCAAGTAAAAGAAATAAAAGACAAAATGACTTTTAAAAAGAAAACTAAGATGGGTAACTGGTGACTCACACCTGTAATCCTAGCTACTCAGGAAACTGAAGTCTAAGGATTATGGTTCAAAGCCATCCAAGGCAGAAAAGTCTGTGAGACTTATCCAGCAAAAAGCCAGGAGTAGAGACAGGGCACCAGCCCTGAATTCAAATCCTAGTGTGGCACAAAAAAAAAAAAAAAAAAAACAAAGAAAAGAAGGAAGGAAGGAAGGAAGGGAGGGAAGAAGGAAGGAAGGAGAAGGGAAAGGAAAGGAAGGGAAGGGAAGGGAAAGGAGAGAAGGAGAAGGGAGAAAGAAAGAAAAGGATGAGAGACCAAGAAAGAAAAAAGAAAGACAATATAAAACTGCTGCCTCTAATAACAGACATCATAAGAATTAAGGAGGAAATCCTTAATACTTAATCCTTAATGTCTAATCCTTAATCTAAAAAATCACTAGTTAAACTGCTACACAGATTTATCAAAGTCACAGGATTAGAAGGCAATGTGAAAAGCCTAATACTTTGCATTTCCACATATCAGCAATAAACAACTGAAAATTCAAATCTGGGGCTGACGGTATTGCTCAAGTAATAGAGCGCTTGCCTAGCATTCATAAGGCCTTGGCTTCAATCCCCAGAAACCTAAAAAATAAAATAATTAAAAGTATAAGTAATTTTATTTACAATTGCCTCCAAAATACACAAAATATTAGAAATACATTTAACAAAATGTCCAAAACCTCTACACTCAAAATCTATGAAGTACTACTGAGATAAAAATTTTAAATCTACATGTATGTTATATCCATGTATTAAGAACACAGTGAAACATCAATTACCCTGAAATTGATCTATAAATATGTAGTCACTCCAGCTATAAAATTTTAGATTTTATGGATCTCATCAGGAGAACCAATGAACAGTGACAAATAAGTAGAATAAGGATGCTTAGTGTCAAGATCTAAGATAATAAGTCTAAACTCATTGCTAAAACTCCAAGGCTCAGTGGAGGCAAGACTGAATCTAGGATTGGAATAAAAGGAATACATAATGATCCTATGGTGCCTCATGCTGAAAGACAGTGCTTAGAATATAAGAAAAACTATCAAAAGGACCAAGGACTTAGGACTTCCCACGGGTCGAATCTAGGACAATTGATCAAAGTGATTTTAAAATGTAGTAGATAAAATGTAAATTACATGATCTCCATGTAGTCTTCAAAATGGGGCAGATCTGACAGATACCATCTTATCCAAAGGATCTTAGCCAACAGCCTAACACTGGGCCACAGTGACACTGTATGCCATCAGATGGGATGCAGTGAAAGGCTATATCACTTAAGCATAGCCTGAAACCAATCCTACCCAAACGGAGGGACATTATATGAAACAATGCGCTGGTTCTCTCATAAAATGTCAAGGATATGTAGACAAAGAAGAGCTAAGGAGCTGTTTCTAATTAAAGCTATCCAAAGAGACTTGAAGATTATTGCTATATGTGACATAGGATTGGATCTTGAACTGGGGAAAGGGGGAAAAAAAGCTATAAAGAACATTATTAGGACCAAAGATGGACTTTAAGTAGGGGTAATGTATTAAATGACAGCACTATAATAGTGTTAACATTCCTAAATCTAAAATCCCTGTTTTCATATGTATAACCCAAATGAGTGAGTAGAAAGTGTACTACGGGCTGGAGAAAGGAGCCCTTCACGTGGTTGTTCAGGCAGAAGAGAATTTACTAGCAGAATCACATCACAAGCTGTAGGGGGAGGTGGCGTATGGCACCAAGGGAGAAAATGCAGCGGGAGGGCAGGGAGGAGGTGTGGCCATAACGGATGTGGAAGTGACCTCAGAGCCTGGGGTACCTCCCACTGCCCTCAGGTGTGCCTGTTACCTGGGTTGCAGGTGCTGGGCAGTGACTTCGAGGGAAGAAAACATGTGTGCACTGAAGAAGAACACAGGGGAGGGGCCATTTTTCTCCTCGGCAGACCTAACAGAAAGAATCTTAGAGAAGATTCATTTAAAAAAAATAAAAGATTGCATTATACATAGACATATAGACATGTTAATATGAAACAGAGAAATGGGGAGAAAGTGAAACAGATAGAGAGAGAAAAAAAAGAAATTACTAAAGTAAATGGTGAAAGAAAAATAGAACTAGGCATGGCAAACTGGGCCCCTTCTAGTATTTTTGAAAGTTTTCTGTAAATTTTTCAAGTACATAAAAATTAAAATAGAAAAAAATAATTTAAATCATGTAAAATTACCCCATTTATTCAGTAGCCAAACGTTGGTTTTCTTTTATAGGAGAACTTGTAAATCACTTGATTAAAAAGTATTTTTTTTAATACAGTTGTGGCCAGGCACAGTTGGCTCATGTGTGTAGTCCTAGCTACTCAGGAGGCTAAAATCTGAGGATCATTATTCAAAGCCAGCCAGGACAGAAAACTTTCCAAAATTCCTATGTTCAATTAATCAGCAAAAAGGCAAAAGTGGAAGCATGGCTCAGATGGGAGAGGATAAGCCTACCTAGAGCAAAAATCTAACAAAGAACACCCTGACCCTGAGTTCAAACACCCAGTACTGCTGCCTACTTAATACTGTTCTGGAACCCAGGCTGGTTTAGCTTTCCTTTGCCCTAGATTTCCGCCCCCCCCCCCTACTTTTTCAAGCTCTTTCACCACAGCATTTCCCCTTGGAATAGAGCGAGGAGGGAAAAGGCGACTGAGTGATGTCAACACTGCCACATTTCCCACAGTGCTGTGTGTCAGGTACACCACGAGCAGCTACCCCATCTCTATCAGGTGAGTGCTCTAGGGCTGTTTACTGAGTTTACACATGACAGGAGACACCTCACCCCAGACCTTGGAGCTAACCCAGTCTCCTCCAACTCCAAAGCCAGCACTCTATCATAGGAGGAAGAACATTAGCCCCTAGATCTCTTGGGGAATTCATGGCTTCCTCCTCCCTCAACCTCAACTATTTCCTAGCTGTCTTTCTTCATCACTATCCCAGAGTGGAAGGACAGAATCCTGTTCATATTTATAGTCAAGTCCTTCTCTCCCACTCGAGATGTTCAACAAACCTTTGCTTTATAGGGATATTTTCAGATAGTCTCCTTGAGAAAGTGCTTTTATTTAGGGTCAAGCTTGGCACTATTACCCCCATAACAGGTATTTCCTTCCCATTTCCTTTCATGAGGTTTAGTAATACCTTCTCTTAGTGTGCCAATATATTTTTTCTTTATTTTTAGACTAGGAGTTAATCAAGGGCAACATGCTACGTAATTCATCTCTGTGGCAAATGAATTCCTGATGTTTCCTGAATGGATTAAGATCGCCTGAATGGGTTGGTCACTTGAAAGAGTGAGGCAAGTTGGAGTCGCCTTCAAGGTTGTTAGAGTAGAACTGTAGTGTTTGAAAGACACTTGAAAAGTGAAGCTTCCTTCGCTTATTTGTATGAGGAGGAAGCCCCAGGAAATTGGGCAATTTGCTCAAAGGTCACAGCTAACTACTGAGTTGCTTTGAGAATTCAGGACAAAAAGGAAAACTTGGAAATCTCCCAAAGGCTCCCCCTCTCTCCACCAATTCAGGCTCCTCCAGAAACCAGCTCAAAACTTCTCTCCTCTCTTATGGCCTCATATCTGAGGTGACTGTGGATGTTCTAAAGAATGAGACAAGAAAAGCTCAAACTATACCAGTTTGTTCTCCTACCCCTCAACAGTTACTTCCACCTGGAAGATTTTCCTTCATCTGAAAGGAAGAATGATTTTCTTCTCCAAGACTTGCATTGACAAATTACTTAAAGAAAAATTTTCTCCACAATACAAATGTCAAACCACAGGTAAATATTTAAATAAATCATGGTACAGATAGATAGTACATCAAATACTAAGAAGAACATAGATGTTAGTTATGGAAAGACTGTATAATGGTGTGAATTGCTGGACAATGACAGCTATTTAATACCCATTGAAAATCACATTCTGATAATATAATTATTATAACATGATATTAGAAGTATTAATATTAGCTAACATGTAATGAGTGTTTTCTATACACCATGCACTATGACAGAGATTCTACCATTACCCCCATCTTACACATGGAGATTCTGTGTTTTATACAGACTCAGTAACTCACCCAAAATAAAACTAGTAAAGGAGGAATTAGGAACTTGGGGAAAATGATTTTTTTTACTATGATGTTAGGTATTAAAATTTGACATCTTTACATTTTATATGATTCTAACTAACTGCTTTGTTCAAAGAAAATACCACTTAAGAAACTTAGTCATGGCTAGTTAAAATATGCATAGCTTTTTCAGGATGCTCAAGATTTTTCAAATGTTCTGTGGTGAATAAATGTTTTGCTTATTTTCATTTGTTTATTTAAAGACAAGAAAAAGACTTTTTTGAAAGTATTGCTTCCATGTTGCCAGAATTTGAAAAGGAAGAAAAAAAAGGGGCATAGTAGTTCATTTTCTTCCACAACTGAATACTAATGCCTGGGTAGCCTATAAAGAATAGAGGTTTGTTCAGCTGTGATTCTGGGGCTGGAAAGCCCTAGAGCATGGCACCTTTATCTTCTCAACAACTGGTGATGCCATTTTTGCTGAATCTGACATGGTGAAGAGAGTATCACATGCTGAGATGCTAACATTGTCCTTTCCCTTTCTCCTAAAGACAGTTACCATCACAAAGACTATCCACAGACCTCATCTAATCCTTATTACCTCCCCAAAGCCTCACCTCCAAATCCATTAGCAGGAAACTGGGGATTACGCTTCCAACATGACTTTTGGAGGGGACATTCAAACCATAGCAATGAGGCTAGTTTAGTAAACGTTCATGGGAAAGTAAGAGAAGCTTAGCTGTCCTGCTTCCTGCACCCGACTTTCACCTCTCCCAAACCTCCTCCCCCAAAATCCAGTGCAGGTTTTGCCTTCACCAGTGAAGGAAGTAAGGAAACAGTCACTCTACATCTTGTAAAGCCAACTAGATATTAATGCTGACTGTGGCCATCTCCTAAGACGTTGCCCCAGAAGGTCTCAAGTAGGAAATTCTGAACCCCCAGCTGTGAGCTATGCTTTTCACTAGAGATTAAAGAATTTGCACTTACCTGAGACCTGCTAGCTTTATGCTGAGTATTTCATATAATTGCACAAGGGGTACTGCAAAGAAAGTCAGAAAGACCAGAAATGGGCAGAAGAATCCCTTACCTATTTTCCTTTCTTTTCCTGGCCAGCTCTTCCTGAGGTTTCCCCAGAATCACCTGGACACAGGGAAATGACTAGGAAATCTAGACTTTGAAATGTATCTGGCTCTTGCTCCATTCCGCAGGAAGCTTGGACAACCACTTTGTTCACCTGAGACCATGCTGCTGACAACGTAATACAAGAGCAAAAACAAATGAAACACAGAACTAAAAATTACCCCCACACCCACACACAAATCACTAAAATGAATGGTTTCAAACAGACGTTTGAAAGAACAAAGGAAAGGAAGTGGGGAAAGAGTACATAGTGACTATTAATTTTTTGGCTTTATCTTTATATCTCATTCTTTAAACCTTAAATTTTCTTATTATCCATTTCACATTTTTTCCTCACCCTCTGATTCTTTCATCATATACTACAAAGCCCAATATTTATATTTATCACTACTTCCAGTACTTCAACTCTACAATCCATATTCTTTGCCTTCCAACTCATCAGATCCTTGACGTAAATTTATTCAGCTAAAAGTTGGGCAGGATTCATTTCAAAATCTCCACTTTGTAATACAGGTCCCCTTCTCTTTTGTCTGCATTGCTGCTCTTCCCATGATCCTTTGTTTCTAAATCCTCTGCTTGCCTTGTCAACACCAAACACTTCCATTAAATTTCTCCAATTTATTTTTGTTCACTACTAGAGCTAATTATGTAAGAAATTAAGAATCAACAAATAGAGGGCTGGGAATATGGCCTAGTGGCAAGAGTGCTTGCCTCATATACATGAAGCCCTGGGTTCGATTCCCAGCACCACATATACAGAAAACGGCCAGAAGTGGCGCTGTGGCTCAAGTGGCAGAGTGCTAGCCTTGAGCAAAAAAAAGAAGCCAGGGACAGTGCTCAGGCCCTGAGTTCAAGCCCCAGGACTGGCCAAAAAAAAAAAAAAAAAAAAAAGAATAAATTGGGAGCCCTACTATTTTCTTTTTTTTTTTTTTTTTTTTTTGGCCAGTCCTGGGCCTTGGACTCAGGGCCTGAGCACTGTCCCTGGCTTCTTCCCACTCAAGGCACTCTGCCACCCGAGCCACAGCGCCCCTTCTGGCTGTTTTCCATATATGTGGTGCTGGGGAATCGAACCAAGAGCTTTATGTGTAGGAGGCAAACACTCTTGCCACTAGGCCATATTCCCAGCCCCAAGGGAGCCCTACTATTTTCTACTTCTAAATTCAGCCAGACTTTTAACAGTTCTACATTCCTTCCATGTACTTCCTTATATAGATCCTTCCATTCTTTTATATACTTCCTCAGTGGATTTCGTAGCTCATTTCAGATATTTGTCTTTTCTTCTGTCTTCACCTGTGCTCTTCATTTCTGTTTGTTTTTAATTTTCCAACATTGGCAGAACCCATATGCCTTCCTATGTTTGGACGGTTTCCCATTGTGATAGGTAGCCTTCGAAAAGTGCTCCCAAATTCCTAGTTCTTAGTTCACACTTTCTTTAGTAATTCAGAAACTAATTCTGTGAACTACCAGTTATCTAAACACTAATTTTAGATGCATTAAAATTTCTAAGTCAATTGACCTTAAAGTAGACCAATTACCCAGTTTGGCCTAAACTGACCATGGGAACCCTTTAAATCTGAGTCTAGAAGTCAAAGACAGAAAACCAGAGGGATTTCCATGAAAGAGACAGTTTCTGTGTGATTCATCTTGAAGATAGGCAAGAAAACCGTCACCAAGTCTTCATTCCCAGCAGTCAGCCAGGAACTAGAGCGCTCAATGTCATAATCACTGAATTTTTGCCACGATCATAAGAGTTTGGAAGAGAATTTCAAGCTATAGATGAGCTTGAAGGTTGGCTAACACCTTGGTCTCCTATAAAATTTTGAAAATAGATCCCAAGACTTCTTTCCTATAGAGCTAATAAATAATTGTTGTTTTAAACCATTCAGTTTGCAATACTTTGCTATATAGCAGACACAAAGTTCTGCTACATCCATATTATGAATTTAGATAAAAGCAGCAATCATGTCCTGTCAGGTTAAAGACTGTGGTTCAGGTTTTACCTTTCAGATCCACTGTCCCAGATTCAAGAGCCACTGGGCTAATAAAAAGAGATTGTGACTGTCTCATTTGCAATGCTGTTACAGAAAATTGCTTAAAATCAAGTTTCCCAAGCTGGGCACTGGTGGCTTACTTCTATAATCCTGGTACCCAGGAGGCTGAGATCTAAGGATCATGGTTCAAAGCCAGTCCTGGGCAGAAAAGTCCATGAGACTCTTATCTCCAATGAACTATTCAGAAAATGCCAGAAGTAGTCCTGTAGTTCAGGTGGTATAGTGCTAGCCTTAAATACAAAGAGGCTCAAGAACAGCGCCCAGGTCAGAAAAAAAAGAAAGAAAGAAAGAAATCAAATTTCCTACATAGAAGTGATGTCCACACTAGTAAAAGCTAGCTACTAAAAGCCAACATGCTTGAATATTCAGATTTAAGCATCTCTCTGTGCTACTAGAACCCAGTGACTATTCTCCTCAGTCTTCTGTTCAATAAGCTTTCACTGGCTAAACAGTATATGACTTTTTCCTAAAGCACTGAGAAATAAACAGACAGGTCTCTGTCCTCATACAGGACAGTCCTTTAATATGCGCCTACAAATTCTCGAACCTTCCTCTCATCAAGGTCTAAGATATAAGCTGGTCTTTACAACTTGCTTCTAATTAGTAGGATGCAATTGAAATGATCATATGGGAGCTGGGAATGTGGCTTAGTGGTAGAGTGCTTGCCTAGCATGCACAAAGCCATGGGTTCGTTTCCTCAACACCACACAAACAGAAAAAGCCAGAAGTGGCACTGTGGCTCAAGTGGTAGAGCACTAGCCTTGAGAAAAAAGAAGCAAGGGACAGCACTTAGGCCCTGAGTCCAAGTCCCAGGACTAACAAAAACAAAAACAAAAAATAAACGAATAAAAGAGGGCTGGGAATATGGCCTAATGGTAAAGTGCTTGCCAGGTATACATGAAGCACTTGGTTCGATTCCTCAGCACCACATACATAGAAAAAGCCACACGTGGCGCTGTGGCTCCAATAGTAGAGTACTAGCCTGGAGCAAAAAGAAGCCGGGGACAGTGCTCAGACCCTGAGTTCAAGCCCTAGGACTGGCAAAAAACAAAAAAAGAAATAAAAGAAAAGAAATGATCATATGGGGGCTGGGAATATTGCCTAGTGGCAAGAGAGTTTGCCTCGTATACATGAGGCCCTGGGTTCAATTCCCCAGCACCACATATACAGAAAACGGCCAGAAGTGGCGCTGTGGCTCAAGTGGCAGAGTGCTAGCCTTGAGCAAAAGGAAGCCAGGGACAGTGCTCAGGCCCTGAGTTCAAGGCCCAGGACTGGCCAAAAAACAAAACAAAACAAAAAAAAAACCCAAAATGATCATATGGAAATAAAGCTTCTTGGTTTTCTCTAGAATAACTCTTCCTGAAACACAACTACCATGCTGAGAAGCAGCCCAGGCCACATGAAGAGACTACATGGTCAGTGTAGCCATCAACTAGCAACATCGGAGCAAGGAGGTTTTGAGAGTATTCGACTCCAGCCCTCAACTAGCTGTAATGGAATAAGAACTCTGAGTGAGCTATACCAGCCTAACCCAAGTCAATCCTCAGATCTATGAGAGGAAATAACTAATACGTGACTTTGGGTTTTAGACCACAAAGTTTGACATGATTTGTTATCCAGCAGCTGAGTTTACTGTCTTGCAGAGTAAACCAAACACTAATTAATTATTTGGAAAAAAGAGTTTCTATTATAAGGGTACCATGATCAAAAAGACCTCACCCTAGCCTAGTGCCCCCCCTCCCCAGCTTTCCTGTGCTTCTGAATGATGTCCTTGTTCTGACAGCCAAGGCTGAAACATTTAAGTAATTGGAGTATTTGGTTTATTTTCTTCATTCCTATAATTAATTGGTTATCACAGCCTGTTGACTCAATTCCCAAAGTACCTCGTATCTTGGCAATTTCCTTTCTAATTCACTGCACCTTTACCCAGATTCCAAGAATCTCATTTCTGGTTTTTTTGGAATGTATTTCCCAACCACTTTCCCCGCCTCCATTTACCTCCTTACCAGGCCATTCTATCCCCTGATATCAGACATATGCTCTTAAACTATATCTCCAATCTTTTCTTCTCCTGCTCTCACAACTTTATTCCTTTGCTTCTGAAAGTATGCACTACACATTTCTTAGACCCTTCATGATGAATTGCATGCATCTCTTCTGGATTATTTTTTCCTCATAAAATTCCACTATTAGAGGTCACATTCATCACCACTTCTCAATGGTCACTCGAACCCACCTTCTCAATTCCTCTGAGACTGTCCCTCCATCTAAATGTGTTTTCTCTCTTCATGTATCCAGGAGCCTCCCTGCAATCACCTTCCAAGATGCCTATAGAAGTGATTCTCATCAACCTTGGCTAATAATGAAGTCTCTGGCTCACCATCCCACACAGCTTAAATTAGGCATTTTAATTAAACACATAGCCATTTAGAGACTAAATGTCCCATCTTTTTAATATAAACATGTGACTACATCTTAGCAAATGGCCTGTGACTAGAAATTGTATGTGCCATTCGTGGGACATGCTATTGAAAATAATTAAGCATGCCCCTATCCCTGTGACCTTTGCTCTTTCTTGCTAGCTGGCATGTAGTCCAGTACAGAGCAACCATCTTGGTTCTAGAGATGGAAGCTACATGCTAAAAATGGTTGAAAAGCCCTGCAGCCCCTCCTACCTCTGACAAAGAGCACACCAAAATCTCTGTCATGCTGTACTACCAGCCTTCTAGCTCTCTTTGCTGTTGTGATTTAGTTTTCTCCCTCAATATAATATTAATTTTGTCAGGTGCCAGGGGCTCATAACTGTAATCCTAGATATTCAAGGGCTGAGATTTGAGGATTATGATTTGAAACCAGGCCCAGGAGGAAAATAATCAGTGAAACTCTTACGCACATTTAATCTCCAAAAGTAGAAGTGAAGCTGTGGCTCAAGTGGTTGAGCATTAGCCTTGAGTAAAAACTCTGAGGGTCAACAGCACAAATTCATATATACATTTTAAAACTTTTTTATGCTGAAAGCTTGTTATGTGGTAGACACTGTAATCCTATCATTTAATCCCCGTAATGACAATATGGACAAGATAACGCTAGAATGGGAACGTTGAAACACTGAAAGGCAGAAAGCTGGTTGCTTTAGAGAACTAAAACCCAGGCCAACTGATTTCAGAAACTAAACTAGCCTCATTCGGGCTTGCCAACTGTTCCCACGAGCATTTAAAAATATAAAAGACTGTCTTGTGTATAGTTGTTGGTCAATACTCATATTGCTGAATGAAAGTTTGATTGGTTTTAGGAAAACAGTGTTTTTGGAAAGTTTCTGACTACAATAATGTGATCCGGTTGTTGCTAGCTATCCACTAGCTCTGTATTCCCCTATTTTTACAGAACAGTCTCAGTGTTTTAACACCTGACAAATTTCTTCCCAGAGAATACCACCTATCAGAGCACCATGGTTCATGCCTTTATCCATCATACACAACAAATAGTCTACATAAGGCAATCGGGGGAAGTGGTTAGCCTGGTACTGTCCTCTATTTATTTACACAGCTGTTCTTCCCCCTTGTTAAGCAGAAGACTGTGGCCCAGAAACCAGAGACGGAAATAAAATTAGGGGGCTTTTTGAAGACTGCTGTGCAGGATCCTGCGTCCTGGGCTCTCAGCAGGGATGGTGGGGTCCCGGGACTTTCAAAGTCTTCTTTGTGCTGTGTTCAGAGTACGCGTACAAAATGAGTAGTGCTGAGAGCTTGGGGCTGTGGGAGAGGTTACTATAAAGTACCAGCGTCCTGCTGTGAAGACTGTGTTCCCTTTTTCCGAGCTCTTATCTGGAGTCCCGAGATAGAAGGGGAATAAAAGGGAATGCCTGAACTGTCCTGGGGTTGCCTTTAGCCCTCCCCTGGGAAAAGTTTAGCAATAAACACAAATCAATAGTAAGCTGAAGAATGATTTTTTTAAAAAAGGTCTTCAAACAGCTAGACTTTATTTTTTCAAGTGGGTGGGGGCTACAAAACATGAAATTGGAGCCAACTTTCTTTCTAATTAAGCTCCATGGACCTCCCAAAATACAACACAGATGCCGAGATGAGCATTAATGAGCTCTGCACCATCTCGGTGCCACTGAAAGGGATTGTTTGTGAAACTAAAAAAATCTAAAACAAAAGCAGAACACATACACAGAGAAAGACCATAAAAGCTTGGTGTAAACAGGACTCACGTGAATTCTTCGCAACATTATGCAATAAAGCCAAAGTCTTTTTTTCATTCTACTCCTTGACTTTCATACTAATATGCAATCAAGATTATTCCTTCTTTTCTTATGTGCAGCTATCACATTGATATTAACACAGCCACTTAGAAGTAAGGATGGTTTTGTTTCAGAACCTAGATTGAGAGATCAGATCATACCCATGTTCTGGAATTACATGGAGTCCTATGTAACAAAGCAAAATGAACTGACCACCTGGAGAAGCAGATAGATTTGGGGGAGACCCTTACCTGATCCACTTCTGGTTAGTTTGGGTGCAGCCTAATCCCACAGCAAAAAGGTATGATGAGTGGATAATTCCAACATCAAGTTCATCAAATCTGAGAGGCTGTTTATTTTCCATTCTAGGCATAGGGCCGCTGCCAATAATCCCATGGCTAACATCAGAACATGATGGGGTTACCAGGTCAAGGACTTTAATCAAGTTACGATAAAGTCAAGGTAAGGTGAAAGGCTTAAACAGAGTCAGCCCAAGAAGGAAAGATGCTAACAAAGCTGGATAATGCTATTTTGAAACAAAGACCATTGGAATAGTTGCAGACAATGTCTAAATTGCAACTGGAAATGACTGAATTTTGGATTATAGTTGGCCTGTGATATTTTTTGATCATTACTTTCAATCATTCCAAGGAATAAAAACATATATAAGCTGGGGATTGCTTATATACTAAGCTCCCTAAGAAAGTTATGCTGGAGCTGGGAATGTGGCTTAGTGGTAGAGTGCTTGCCTAGGATGCATGGAGCCCTGGGTTCAAGTCCTCAGTACCACATAAACAGGAAAAGCCAGAAATGGGGCTGTGGCTCAAGTGGTAGAGTGCTAGCCTCGAGCAAAAAGAAGCTCAAGGACAGTGCCCAGGCCCTGAGTTCAAGCCCCAGGATCTACAAAAAAAATTTTAATGTATAGTATGCTGTTGTATATGTATATACAGAACACATATGAATTAATTGCTTCAGGAGAAATGAGCTGCTGGGTTTAAGGTTACGCATCTGTAAAAAAGAAAGTGTTTACCATACAACATGATATGTCTTTGAATCTTGATACATTAAGAATTCGAAATATTTATATAAATATTCAAAAGATAAATAAGATGAAATTTATTTACAAATAAACACAGTTCTGTGGTGATGATTTCTGAGACATATATGTATGTTGTACACTTGAAATATGGTATTTAATCAGTTATATCTCAGTAAAACTGTTAAAAGTATAATAGACAAGGAAAAATTGGCTATTGAGTAAATAATGTTAGAACATTTGGTTACCATCTTAGGAAAACAAATAGAAAAGTTAGATCCTTACATCACAACAGATTCCAATTAGATTAAAATGCTAGCTGAAAAACAAAACAAAGCAAAAGCCCTATAAAAATGTTGGAAGGAAATATTGCAGCATTCAGTATACTTTTAAACTTTTGAATGGGAAGACCTTTCCAAGAAATACTAAAAATTTAGAAGCTGCAAAGAGAAACAAGTAAGAACAGGTGATTTGCCACCTAAAAACCTCTGACAAGAGGAAAATACTATAAACAAAGTCATTGTCCTTCACCAAAGTATCAAGATAACTAACCCCAAAGCTGGACAGGGTGGTGCAGTCCTCTAATCCCAGCAACTGACAAGTTAGAGATGGGAAGATCATAGTTCAAGATAGGTCCTGGGACCTACCCTATGACCCAGCCATACCACTCCTAGGCATCTATCCTAAACAGCAAAATCCAAGATATCAAAAAGACATTTGTACTTCCATGTTTATCGCGGCACAATTCACAATAGCTAAAATATGGAAACAACCCAGATGCCCCTCCACAGACGAATGGATCCAAAAAATATGGTACTTATACACAATGGAATACTACATAGCGATTAGGAATGGTGAAATACTGTTATTCGCACGGAAATGGTCAGAACTCGAACAAATAATGTTGAGTGAGACAAGCCTAGAACACAGAAAACAAAGGGGCATGATCTCCCTGATATATGACTGTTAACAAAGGGAGACGGAGAGACAGTAGAGACCAAGTCTGTGAATACTGTATATGTTCTTGATACATTGTATATTGCATATATGTCAACCTGACCTAGACAAGGGATAGAAAAACAGGTCGTAAGATATCATAAGAAATGTACACACTGCCCTACTATGTAACTGCACCCTCTTTGCACAACACCTTGTAAAAAAATTTATGTCCAATTAATAAAAAAAAATAAAAAAATAAATAAAAAAGATAGGTCCTGGACCTGAATCCTTGAAACTACTGAAGGACAGAGTAGGAAAGACAGTAGAACTTATAGGCACAGGAAGGAACTTCCTGAATATAGTCCCAGGGGCACAACAAATAGGGGAAAGACTCAACAAATGGGACTACTACAAATTAAAAAGTTTCTGCACAGCTAAGGACATAGCCACCAAAATAGAAAGACAGCCAACGAACGATATGGGAAAGGATATTTACCAGCACAGCAACAGACAAAGGCCTGATATCTGTCATCTACAGAGAACTCAAAAAACTAAGCCCCTCCAAGCCCAATAAACCTATTACGAAATGGGCAAAGGAGCTAGAGAGACTTCACAAGAGAAGATATAAAAATGGCAAAGAAACACATGAGGAAATGCTCAACATCCCTGGTAGTAAAGGAAATGCAAATAAAAACAACCCTGAGATACCACCTCACCCCAGTTAGAATGGCCTATACTCTGAACTCAGGCAACAACAAATGCTGGAGGGGGTGCGGGGAAAGAGGAACCCTTCTCCATTGTTGGTGGGAGTGCAAATTAGTACAACCACTTTGGAGAACAGTATGGAGGTTTCTCAAAAAGCTCAATATAGACCTACCCTATGACCCAGCCATACCACTCCTAGGCATCTATTCTGAACAGCAGGTCCCAAGATATCAAAAAGACATTTGTACTTCCATGTTTATTGCGGCACAATTCACAATAGCCAAAATATGGAAACAACCCAGATGCCCCTCCACAGACGAATGGATCCAAAAAACATGGTACTTATACACAATGGAATACTACCTAGCGATTAGGAATGGTGAAATATTGTTATCCGCAGGGAAATGGTCAGAACTCGAACAAATAATGTTGAGCGAGACAAGCCTAGAACACAGAAAACAATGGGGCATGATCTCCCTGATATATGACTGTTAACAAAGGGAGACGGAGAGACAGTAGAGACCAAGTCTGTGAAACCAAAAACTGCTTGTCAAATAGTATTCCCCACAGGATTGAGGCAGCGACCCAACAGTATGTAACTAAAACCAAACAATTACTCAACATATAAAGGTCAAAAATTGACCTCTCAGGGGAATACAATAGCTCAAAAGCTAGGTATGTACGTTCATATAAGACTACTGTCGACATATGGTCTAATATTGACATTACATTTAAAGCCCTAGGTGAACTTTCTTGGGTGTGGCCACATGGCTACTGTATATGTTCTTGATACATTGTATATTGTATATATGTCTACCTGACACATCTAAAATAAGTTGCTTACATGTACTATTGAATCTATTGCTGAATTTCAATTAAATGTAAATAGACTCAGTATCTTTCCCATCCAAGTTCATGAATCTCTGGATTCTATCCATACCAGTGTGCCAAAGAAAGATCTTGTCACAATCTAAGAGGACAAAGAATGGCAAAGCACAGAATCTAAAGTCCAGTCAAGTGGAATAGCCTCACACAGAGGTTGCTTAAAGTTACCAAAAAACAAAACCATTGAGAGCTGACTTGCGTGACCACCCAGCCTTTATCTTTCACACTCATGACTAAGATACCTCAGCCTGGAGCTGCGAAGCAAGGGCCTCTCATCCAACTCCTCATATCACATGGACTGAAATCTCCAGGCAACAGGCAGTACTGCACCAGCTGAAAACATAACCCCAGAACATTCCCTTGGGAAAGCCATCTGTTTGAAACAAACTTTGAATTACGTCATTGTTTTCTTATCAGGTATGAATCTGAAATCCTGGAGAGATTTCTAATTAAGTACAGAGATGAGGGAACTTAACCTCATGGTACTATACTACACTATGCTATGTTTGGAAAGACCTGAGGCTCTCTGACATTTTTAAGCTCTTATATTTACAATGATTGGCATATTTAGATATCAATTCTGCTCTTTCCTGATTATGTAAGGACCTTCCTCTCATTGCCTGTAGCTCTCCTATCTGTAGATTTTGCAGAATCCTGACACCTCATCCCTGATTATTTATCCTCTAACTATACTCACACCCAGAGCAAACATTATCAATATGCTGATAAACCCAAATCTAATCTCAAACCACACTCTTCCCCTGAATTCTTTCCTTTGTATCTAAAAGTTTATTCAATATCTCCATTGGATTGTCTCATAGAAGTTTGATCTCCACCCAACATACCCCATACAATCTGATCTTCCCCAAATCAGCAAATCACAAATACATTCTTCCAGTTTCTCCAGCCAAAAACCTTGATGTCATTCTTGTAGAGCCAAAAAAATGCCTATGAAAATTTGGCTAATCATATGACACAAAATAATGGAGATGCAATTAAATATCATTCCAGTTTTTGCATGTGAAATGTTAAACAAATGGGCTGTATTTCATTTTAGTTGCTCCATTGCTTCAGTTATGAATCTTCTCAACTTCAGGGAGTCACAATGCCTTGGCATATTGGTGCAAAGTTTTCAGTTCTGTGTGTGTAGACAAGTCCTGAGCGGGGAGCTTCTGCCTCAGCTCTCCCTAGAATGCCAAGGCTGCTCGCACATCTGCATTTGGAGATTTGAGAGATCACATAAGGGAGTTCTTCATGGCCCAGCCCCTAACTTGAATCTCCAGCTCTCCATCCATTTCAGTTAACTCAAATCTTAGCCTTATCTTTTATGATTATTCCCTTTCTTTTCCACTCTCTGCCCAATTTTTCATCAGATCTTGCCAGTTCTTATTTCAAAGTATATTCCCAATTGTACCAACTTTTTTTTTATCACCTTAGTAGTCCAAATCAGCAACTTTTCCAGAAGTTTCCTCACCAGCTCTGGCTCCTCTAACCATTATCCACCAAGCCACCGGTTTCTATCTTGAGCTTTGCAATGGCTTCCAGGCTCACTCAGAGTGAAATCTGAAGTCATTTGTTGAAACAAGGTGCATTTATTTGTTTAGGGCCTGCCTCTCCCTGGAAAAAGTCTGGAGAATTAAGCCCCTTCTCTTTTGTCTGACACTTTATCCATAGCATGTTAGACAGTACCGGACACAGAGTGCACAAAGAGAGGATAAAAAGCGGCAAGGAGAATGAAACTGGATCATGAAGTCATATAAGAACACTAACATTGTGTTCTGCATTTTTGCTCCTCTTACAAAAAGAAGACATTTTTAAGAACTAAGTTTTCAAATTTATTCCAAGGGAAAATTTTTAGATAAGCTTATTGACAAGTCTAAGCAAAATCTTTAGAACCAAGCTAGGTAAAGCTGGCAAATTTGAATAGTTAAATCAACTTCAAGAGAAACATCAGATGTCAGCATCTAGTGTGCAGTGATTTTATAAAGTGAATCCAAGTTCCATCTGTGGCTGGAGCCTGTTTCTGTTCTTTTGAAGAACATTTGTGCCCAGCCAACACATCTTATATTTGTTCTATTTCCTGTTTTCACCCAATAGCACCATTAAAAAATTAGGCTGGGCTGGGGATATGGCCTAGTGGCAAAGAGTACTTGCCTCGTATACCTGAAGCCCTGGGTTCAATTCCCCAGCACCACATATACAGAAAATGGCCAGAAGTGGCGCTGTGGCTCAAGTGGCAGAGTGCTAGCCTTGAGCAAAAAGAAGCCAGGGACAGTACTCAGGCCCGAGTCCAAGCCCCAGGACTGAAAAAAAAATTAGGCTGGATGGGAATGTGGCTTAGTGGTAGAGTGCTTGCCTAGCATGCAGGAAGCCCTGGGTTCGATTCCTCAGTACCACATACACAGAAAAAGCCAGAAGTAGTGCTGTGGCTCAAGTGGTAGAGTGCTAGCCTTGAGCACAGAGAGGATCAAAGACAGAGCCCAGGCCCTGAGTTCAAGCCTCAGGACTGGAAAAAATTTCATCCTTAAGTAGTTGTACAAAGGAGGTGTCATAAACATATGAATATAGTGCATCTTGCTCAGTGTCACCCCTTCAACATTCTCATTCCCCTTCAACCCACTCCTTCCTTTACTTTTCTTAATTTTGTAGTATATACAATAAATTCTTTTTTCGTCTTCTTTTTCTTAACCAGTCCTTGGGCTTGAACTCAGAGTCTGGTCATTATCCCTGGCTTTTTTTTGCTCAGGCTAGCATTCTACCTCTTGAGCCACAGCACCCTTTCTGGCTTTTTCAACTGATGGTGCTGAGGAATCAAACCCAGGGCTCCATGCATGCTAAGCAAGCACTTTACCACTAAGCCACATTCCCATTGCCAGCCTTACAATGAATCCTTTCTTTTTATTCTCTCTCCTCTCTCTCTTTCTCTCTCTCTCTCTCTTTCTCTCTCTCTCTCTCTCTCTCTCTCTCTCTCTCTCTCTCTCTCTCTCTCTCTCTCTCTCTCTCTCTTTTTCCTCCCCTCCAACCCCCAGTCCTGGCACTTGGACTCAGGGCCTAAGCACTGTCCCTGGCTTCTTTTTGCCACTTGAGCCACAGCGCCACTTCTAGCGGTTTTCTATATATGTGGTGCTGAGGAATGGAACCCAGGGCTTCATGCATATGAGGCAAGCACTCTTGCCACTAGACCATATTCCCAGCCCAATTACAATGAAGTCTTAACTGCATTATTTTCTCCTTCCCCCTTTCATTCATCTACCCCTCTCCCCTAGGTACTACTTTGATTCGTAGTGTTGCTACATTTTTAAATCTGCAGGCAATGCTTAGTGAAGAAGGACGTGCATGAGGGAAGATCCCTCTTCTATAAAACCTCAGCATCTCAAAATAAAGATGAGAACCGTATTCAGAAAAACCCAAGAGACAGTTCTAAAGCTTCAGCAGAGAAGCCATGCATTCTGCCTGGCTGGAGCTTTAGACCCCGAGAATTTGTGGATTTGTGGTGATTTTTTTTTTCTGATTAGAAGTTGGTAGGCCAACATTCTTAGTGGGCCAATGGCAGCTCCAGGATTGACAGTAAACACCTTCTTGATAGGACCAGTTCTCCCAAGAGTAGAATTTATTGGGTGTCAGGCCAGGGTGATGTGTTTATAGTTATAAAAAAAAAAAAAAAAAAAACTTAGGCAAAGTAAGTTTCCTTTAGTGGGGGGCTGGGAATATATGGCCTAGTGGTAGAATGCTTGCCTTGTGTACATGAAGTCCTGGGTTCAATTCCTTAGCACCACATATATAGAAAAGGCCAGAAGTGGCCCTGTAGCTCAAGTGACAGAGTGCTAGCCTTGAGCAAAAAGAAGCCAGAGACAGTGCTCAGGCCCTGAGTTCAAGCCCCAGGACTAATGAAAAATGAAACACGCAAAAAAAAAAAAAGAAAGAAAGAAAGAAAGTTTCCCTTACTGGGCCTTTCTTTCTTAATGCATTCCAAGCTCTTTAACCAAGACAGAAACTCGTGCTAGGATTTGATCAGAACTACATTTGGAGAGCCCTGAGAGCTAAACCCTAGTTATCTAATCTCTAGCTACAAGCAACTTCTCCCTTAGGCCTTATCTGATAAGAGGTTGGAGAAAAGGCTCCAAACCCTATTCGATTTGGTAGCCGGAAGAGGGCAAGGACAAGCAGCCCGCTAGAGAAAGGAGACTCAGGCTGCTGTGTCCCAGGGCTGGAGAGGTCAATTCTGTTTTAAATCGAGTATTACAGCCGAAACACTTAGCAGACACATTTCAAGAGGGATCCTGACAGATTGTATAATAAAAGTAGTCATTCTGTGTACATAAATTGTACAAAACTGTTTCACCACAGTAATTCACATGTTTGGGAAAGAAAGACAGGCTCTGTGGCGGGGGTGTCATCCAGGGGAGAGAACAGAGACAGTGACAAAGAGTAAACATGGTCAAAATGTTTTAGACACAGGTATGAAACTAGAGCATGAAAATCAACCTGTTGGAATTTTTTGTGAGAAGAGGAGGGTGGGGAGAGACATGGAGGATGCCATAAACACATCTGCAAATGTCACACAGGAACTCCCCTTGTACAATTAGTACATGCTCATTTGAAATCTTAAATAAGTATTTGCTCTGTTCCACATCTTAGGAAAAGTGCTTTCTCTAGCCTTTTCTGTCTGAATGATAAATGTTAGCATCACTATCCCTTGGGTCTTCCTCTGACTGATAAAAGAAATATCAGTATTTTGGTCTAAGTGTGGATGGGAAGTAGTGCTCAGAGTGTCCTGATTCTGCTGCTCGGAGTCCTGGAATGTGGAAGGGTATTTGCCACCCAAGAACCCTGCCTTAGTGTCTGTCATATCTGGGTGTATTTCTTTTGTTCCATGAAGCTGAATAGTTTTTTAAGCTCTTGGGCTGATTCTGTTATTGCTTGTGTAGTATTGCTTGTAATGCCTAAGGGGAATTCTAAGGGGAAAAAAGACTAGAATTCTAACAAGTGCATTTAAAGCCCTTGATTTTGTAAGTTGTAAAGACCTTTTTTCTTAACCCAAGAAGAGTAATTATTGCTTTATTGAGAAAGTAAGCAAGATATTCACACTTTCTATTTCTATATTTATACAAATTATTCTGTTCCCCTCCCTCTCCCTTCTTCCTCTCCCTTCTTCCTCTCCCTTCCCTTTCCCTCTCCTCCCCCACTCTCCCACCTCTTCCCATCAGTTTTTACCCTACCATTTTCCCCACATGGAATGCCTTCCCTAGCTATTCCCAACTCTGGAAATAAATTTCATGTTTCAAGTTCTTTCTGAAATGCTACTTTCTTCTGCAAAGTTTTCTCCAGAATGGTACTAATTTCTCAGCTGTCTGCTTAGGGAACTTTATTTACTTATTTTTCTAACTTTTACATAAAAATTGTCCATGTATGGACTACCATGTGCTGTTTTGGTACATGGATAGTGTTTAAATTAGATCAAGCATGTTTACTCCGCACGCAGTTATCATTTCTTTATGTTGAGAACTGGTAAAAGTCCTCGCTTTCAGCTTTTGAAATGCATAATATATTTCTGTTCTCTACAATCAGCCTGCTGTACAATAGCATGCCAGGGAACTTCATTGGTTAATTGATCTCATCAAGTCTTATTCTGTCATACATTTTCATTGTGGTTGGTTTCTCTGATGGTACTGGAAGGTCCTTGAGGGCTGCAACCATTTTGCCCTTCTCTGAGCATCCCACCTTCCCTCCCCAGCTTAGCTCTCAAGTGTTGCTGGAATCTGAAGAATTCAGAGGGCAATGTTTTCATTGGGAGTGTTAGTCCTGGCAAATCACTATTGTGTGGCCATGAAGCACTGACCTTTGACTGCTAGAGGCCTGGGTGGATCCCAGGGCCACTCTTAACCAGCTTCTGACCTTGGTGGTTATTACTTCTCTCTGAATCCCATTTTCTTCTTTGGTAAAATGGGAGTAATAAAAGTGACAGTAGGATTGCTGTGACAAGTAGATAAGGCAAATGCAAAGGACTTGGTCCAGTGCCTGATACACATGTAGCATATTTACTATTATTTGATTTATTTATTTGTTTGTTTGCAGTATTGGTGATTGAACTCAGGGCCTGACACTTGCAAGACAGAGGCTCTACCACTTGGACCCTATCTCTACACCCTTTTTATGTTGGCTATTTTCCAGGTAGTCTCATTTTATGCCTGGGTCTGCTGGGCTGTGATACCCCACCAATACTTCCCCATGTGGAATGGCACCACTGCATCCTGTCACGGCACTCCCTCCCCTCACCCCCATAGCTGGGATGACAGAAGTAAACCACTAGGCCTAACCATTTGCCATAGAGTCATTCAAACTACTGTGCCCAGGCTGATCTCCATCTGTATTCCCCAGTCTCCTGAGTATCTAGGATTACAGTCTTGAACCTCCATACCCGGCCTGTACATACAACTTGAATTATTCTAACAGGAGCACTAGCAGGAGCAGAAAGAAACAGGTGAAACTAAGTTCAGTATGGTTTTTAACTCGATATATTCAGAATAAATATCATTACACCATTCAATCAGTATAAATAATTATTAATTAATGAGTACATTTGGGGGAAGATTAAGTTTTCAAAATCCAATGTGTACTCTGCACATAAAGCAGCACATGACAATTGTTACTAATATTCAACCTTGCACATAAATCAGCACATGACAATTGTTACTAATATTCAACTGTCTGATCAATAGGTACAAGTAGCTAGTAGCTGTTAGGTCCTCTCCCTGAGGGCTCCACATGGATGCCCCCACCTCATTAAGTCTCCACCCAGTTACCTGGGTAACCTGCAGACCTGGAGGCAGTTACCTCCCCTTTCCCTGAGGTCACATCCTAATCCACCTGGCCACACCCCTTGCCCCTGCCCTAGATATAAGGCAGGGCTGGGTGGGGGTCTCTTTCTCTCTCCCTTCTCTCTGGCCATGGATCATCTTGGCTACAGGCCAGCAGTTCGGTAATAAACTTTCTCTCCTGCCTGAATACCACATGGCGTTCTCCTTTACCGGCTACCTACTTTAAAAACCTAACAGTAGATACTTTACAGGGCAGCACAACTTCATAGCACTGAATTTGAAAATATCTTCCTCACAAAGAAAGTCTCCTACCAGCCTCCTGAATGTGGTTAATATTATAGGACAATATTAGGTCCTGGCCTTGACTCTGCTATTTACTTGGTTTACTTTGGGCAACCCATTTTCATTTTATTCTTTCGTTCTCTGCCATTGTCCTGGGGTTTAGCTGAGGGACTTGGCACAACATAGCTTGGTCACAAAGCACTACAGCATGACCGGCCTCTCCGTACAGTCTTACTCCCCTAGACCTAAGCCTGAGTTTTGAACACAAACCCATATACATCTATTTTTTATTTTTGTTTTTGCTTTTTGCCAGTCCTGGGTGGAGCTTGAACTCAGGACCTGGGCACTGTCCCTGAGCTTCTTTTGCTCAAGACTAGCACTCTTATCACTTGAGCTACAGTGCCACTTCGGGGTTTTTCTGTTTGTGTGGCACTGAGGAATTGAATTCTGGTGCTTCATGCATCCTAGGCAAGCACTCTACCCCTGAGCCACATTCCCAGTCCCCCATATACATCTAATTACAGATGGATTTGTTTAAAACAAGCCATATGGCTGCAAGATGTATTGTTATCTCTTAATTGCGATACACTAAGACAGTAAGGGTCTTAAAGTTTACTGTATACCTTTTGTGCTTTCTTTAGAAGTTATTTCAGTTTGTAGAATTATGATTATTATTGACAGTGTAATGGGGCCTCCCCAAGGGAGGGGACCACAATGTAATGGGGTCCGAGGGGGTGGGGAGTCCCCCATCCCTCCAAGATTCCACCACTCAGAGACAGTCTCAAGTAAAAAGATGGATTTATTGGGGAAGTAAAAAGTATACTGACCGGCCAGGGCCACAGTCCAGACTTGGGAGCTGGGACTGCAGGCCTTGAGCCCCTCTAGGGGTTGGGTTATAAAGGCAAACACCACATGGTCAAGCCTGCCACACGCAGGTGGCCAATGAGGTTACAACACTTACAGAGCATGCCAGGTCACACGCAGGTGGCCAATGCAGTTACAATCTGCCTCATAGCAACTGTTTGAACCAACCTATCATGTTAGACATGGCACAGGAATTGGCGGGGCTCACATGATGCAGGTGGATACACCTACTCATGGGAGGGCACAGGTTTAACCTTGAACTTCCATTGCTTGGTTGGTCAAGCAGTTTACACAATCTTATCACAGAGAAGGGGAACTTCCCTGGATAGGGTGGGGGAAATCTTAGTGAAGATGGAGTTGGCTTCTGCTCTCTTTAATTAATCTGAGATGGAGTCAATCTGACAGCCCTCAACAGCCAATGATGGCACTGGCCAGATCTGACCTCCATATTACAGACAGTACTAGGGGTTGAATTCAGAACCCCTTGTTGTCACTCTGCTTGCTTGCTCAGCTGTTGCTCTGTGTTTTGAGCCAGATTTCTAGCCCTGCTTTTCAGCTAGTTACTTTGGAGATAGAATCTAGTAGACTTTTCTGCCCAGGCTGGCCTCAAACTACCCTCTTCCAGACCTCAGCCTCCTGAGTAGCTAGAATTACAGGTGTGAGCCCCCAGTACCCAACATGGGAATTTCACTGTTAGAATTTAAGTTCTTTGAGTTCCTAAGCGGGTCATTCCCGTATCTTGCCCTGGCTCTTGGACTATTCACCGGATCCAGATGCTGACAGTGGAGAAGAGGAAAGAGACAGAGACAGGAAGCCAGAGGAAGGAATAATCGAGTGACTCTGAAATTCCCAGTCTCACTTTAGGCTTAAAATTGACATAGAATATTATTTGTTTCCTCATGAGACTTTAGTTGAATGAAGGGTTAAAAAATATGAAACCCATTCCCCTCCCCAAATCAGACAGACTTATATACAAGACAAATGGTACAGAAACCAAATACAGTGACAGAAGGGAATAAACCAAAGAAAAATGGAAAATGAGAAAGAAAAGAACTGCAAACCGAAAAAAAAAATGGTGGGACAAAGGGTGAACCAATTCAGCGGTGCTATTCACTAGACACGATGCTGGAAATGAACTGTATAACTTGGGAGGGAGGGGAAAAACAAAAGTACTGATTACTTAGCTTCTGTAACTGTAACCCCTCTGTATATCACCTTTACAGTCAATTTTTTTAAAAAAAAATTGAAACCCAGGTCTCACTTTATCCTTTCCTTTGAAGAGGAAGACCTCCTATAATATTTGCCCAAGCTTACACAACCCAGGTGTCCAGACTCGTCTTGATGTATTATTCTCTAATGCAGCCTTAGCCTTTTTAAAATTTCATCTATTTTGACTTTCATCTATTTGGACTTAAGCAGCTCTCAGAGAAATTAAAAAAGAAAAAAAACTCTTACAATGAGGACTTGTTTATGTTGCCTGCATTAGCTTTATTAATATAAAGCTAAGTGTGGTCCTTCCTTAGTGCAGGTGTTCCTTTACTCTTCTATGACCTGGAAATGAACTTCCTCAGGAAGTTTTAACAATTCCTCTACCAAGTTAGGGGGCAAGGGATTATTAAGCATCCTAAGGAGGTTTTTTTTGTTGTTGTTTTTCCCCCATAGTCTTTAGCTTAGCCACAAATATGATAGAAGGACTTTGAAGAATACAGTATAAAATGTATATTTTAATGCATGAATTAACTTTATTCTGACCTGACACCCAGATTATTATAACAGCATCCAATGACCAAGAAATTATGTTGGCTGCTATGGTTGATTTGCAGCTGAAGCCCAGGCAATTTCCACCATCCCCTGTTTTCTCAGCTCAAAGCTGCATTTTCTGTTGCTTCAAAAATTTGCATATTTTCTCAGTGCCTGTTTCTGATTCACAATAAACAATGCCCAGACCTCCAGCCAAAAAAATGTCCAAATGCGAAATAGTTGCTATAATAGTCGTTTTTGTGATGGCAACTTTGAGCTGTGTGCTTTTAAATTATAATTACTTTTTCACCCACAAAAGATGTGTATCAGTCTTGATTGCTCTAATTATGATTCTATACCAGCAAACAGTTATAAAAGACTCATCATCATTGCTGTGTTTCATAAAATTCATGCCTCTCAATAAGCTTCCTTTGGTGATTGTATTATGTTTGTGTTTAATTTGAGGCAGGGAAACGTAATGAGAAGCTGTTAATCATTGAGTATACATAAAAATGTGTACCCCTAACTAGGTAGACCAAAAAGGAGATATCAAGCCCATTATTGGCGTGGCAGGGTTTAAAATTGGGAAAAAGAATTGAGAAAAATAATCTAGTCAACCTAATTTTATGGATGACATTCATAATTGGAAAAGGGAGCATGCAGTCCAGTGACTACAAACATATCGGGCCCAGGAATCAAGGAACCTGAGTCCCAAACATGAACTTGACACTAAGGAATTATGATAAAGCTGATTTGATCTCTATATTCATCCTTGTCTTCCAGCTGTGATGTGTAGAAATCCATGGATTTCAGGACATGCTCCAAAGATCTACTCAGGGGTTAAAGAAAAAGAGGGCTACGGAGGGAGGCCTTTGTTAGGTCCTCTCCCTGAGGGCTCCATGTAGATGCCCCCACCTCATTAAGTCTCCACCCAGTTAACTGGGTAACCTGCAGACCTGGAGGCAGTTAGCTCCCCTTTCCCTGAGGTCACATCCTAATCCACCTGGCCACACCCCTTGCCCCTGCCCTAGATATAAGGCAAAGCTGGGTGGGGGGGCTCTCTCTCTCTCTCTCTCTCCCTTCTCTCCCTTCTCTCCCTTCTCTCCCTTCTCTCCCGCCATGGATCATCTTGGCCACAGGCCAGCAGTTCGGTAAGAAACGTTCTCTCCTGTCTGAATACCGCATGGCATTCTCCTTTACCCGCTACCTACTTTAAAAACCTAACAGCCTTGACTGCCACCCACTGCCAAATTAGTTAGAGCAACGATTTTATATTGTAACCATCAGAGGGGATCCCTTTGTTGTTGTTTTTAACCTTTTCAAAGTAGGCAAGGGTTCTACTAGTAAGCTACAACCCCCTCCTTTTGTTTTTCTTCTTCTTCTTTTTAAGTGATATTTATTACTGTCCTTTCCTCAAGTCATACAGTCACAGGTAGATTAAGAAGGGGAACTGCATCTTAGTTCTTCTGTAGCTTGGCTTATGTTGGGCAACTGGGAAAATGCCTCTTACAATATAAACAATAATTATTGATGACAATGGTGGAGTCTTCATTAAAATGCAGACTTTCAGCCAAGCATTCAGCTATTCAGGAGGCTGAGATTTGAGAATCAGGGTTTAAAGCAATTAATTAACCACACACACAAAAAAAGCTGGAAGGTGAACAGGGCTCAAGTGATAGAGAGCTAGCCTTGAGCAGAAGGGACAGCACTCACGCCTTGAGTTCAAGCCGTAGGACTAGCATTAAAAAACAACAACAAAAGCAGATTCTTGAGCTTTAATATCAAGGAAATCTATTATGTTTTATTTAAGCCACTATATGTCTCAGCTAAAACATGGTTAGTGTAACATCTCACCAGGTGGGAATCTCTTCTTATCTTCTCCATTATACAGAGATTCCCTAGGCCTCTGCTTTTGCTCTGATCTCTTCATAAACCCAATCAGAGGTTAGAGAGATTGAGCAGAGCTAGAGGTCCATACTGGTAAGTAACCAAAAAGAATGTACAGGACAAATGGCTTGATGGGAGAAAACACCTTTAAAAGGTGGTCTTGACTCTCAAAGATAGTGAATCACTTGAAAGGCCTCAGTGTTGTCAGATGATCCTTGTTCATCAGCGCAATCCGGGTTTCACTGTGGATATGAATGCTCCCAGTTTGTCATTGTTAACCTTCCCTTTCCCATGGCTTCCCAACTCATGCTTTATTCCTCATGTTTTATTCACTAAAGGGCTTTGCAATAACTCCTGTACTGAAATCCTGTGGCTCCCCACCACCTAGAAGTAGAGATCAAGGTATTTAATGTGCTGTCTTCTGCCCTCTTTGCTCCATTATAAGTCTCTATTATGCTAGCCTGTGCCTGCTACTACAGGCCCCATGCCAGACACTACATGCAGTGGGGAGCTGGGCATGACTCCTGTCTTCCTGCTCGCTCTCAGTTTTATTGACAGGCTAATAGGTAAATAGACCTCATCACACAGTTCCCAGAGCTCTCTGTGGGTGCTGCCTAATAATTGCGGATGTGTGTTTATGAAAGAAACTAGTATTGGAGCAGCATTGTTGGTTGATGCTTGTTGAATGAATAAATAGACAAAGGGATAAAGACTCTAGTTAATTTCAATAGTTGCTTTTTTTTTTTTTTGCCAGTCCTGGGCCTTGGACTCAGGGCCTGAGCACTGTCCCTGGCTTCTCTTTGCTCAAGGCTAGCACTTTGCCACTTGAGCCACAACGCCACTTCTGGCTGTTTTCTATATATGTGGTGCTGGGGAATTGAACCCAGAGCTTCATGTAGAGGAGGCAAGCACTCTTGCCACTAGGCCATATTCCCAGCCCAACATTTTTCTTTCTTTTTTTTTTTTGTTTATTAATTGAACACAAATTTTTTGACAAGGTGTTGTGCAAAAAGGGTACAGTTACATAGTAGGGCAGTGTGTACATTTCTTGTGATATCTTACCTCCTGTTTTTCTATCTCTTCTCTAGGTCTGGTAGACATATATACAATATACAATGTATCAAGAACATATACAGTAGCCTCGTGGCCACACCCAAGAAAGTTCACCTAGGGCTTTAAATGTACTGTTGATATTAGACCCTATGTCGACAGTAGTCTTATATGAACGTACATACCTAGCTTTTGAGCTATTGTATTCCCCTGAGAGGTCAATTTTTGACCTTTATATGTTGAGTAATTGTTTGGTTTTAGTTACATACTGTTGGGTCGCTGCCTCAATCCTGTGGGGAATACTATTTGACAAGCAGTTTTTGGTTTCACAGACTTGGTCTTTACTGTCTCTCCATCTCCCTTTGTTAACAGTCATATATCAGGGAGATCAAGCCCCTTTGTTTTCTGTGTTCTAGGCTTGTCTCGCTTAACATTATTTGTTCGAGTTCTGACCATTTCCCTGCGAATAACAATATTTCACCATTCCTAATCGCTATGTAGTATTCCACTGTGTATAAGTACCATATTTTTTGGATCCATTCGTCTGTGGAGGGGCATCTGGGTTGTTTCCATATTTTGGCTATCCGACATTTTTCTATCTTCATATGACTTTAAAATAAAACCTAGTCAGTTCAAAATTCACCTAGCTAGAACTTGCTGTGTGTGTGTGTCTGTGTGTGTGTGTGTGTGTTATGTTCATATTTAAGAAGGAAAAAATCAACCAACTTCTATCTACTCTTTCTGAGGACCTCTTACTGGTCCACTGCTATACCCTGTCAGGGCTTGTTCATTGTCTGAACATTCTATGATTTTCAAATTGTAGAAGACAAATTGATGTGCACTATGATAACCCTAAAATGCAAGATGGTTGAAAAAGAAATGACAAAAATATCTCCTGAAAGTAAAAGTGGAAAAGATTCAACAAAGGTGTAAAGATTTATTAATCCATTTTCTTGCTCAAAAAAAAAGCCAATTTATTAGAATTCCTTTTCTTTCTTTCTTTTCTTTTTTTTTTTGCCAGTCCTTGGGCCTGAACTTAAGGCCTAGTCACTGTTCCTGAGCTTCTGTTGCTCAAGGCTAGCACTCTACCACTTGAGCCACAGCACCACTTCCGGCTTTTTTCTGCTTATGTGTTACTGAGGAACCAAACCCAGGGCTTCATGCACACTAGGCAAGCACTCTACCACTAGGCCACATTCCCAGACCTAGAATTAGAGTTTACCTGCTGAAATTTGACTGTCCCATGCCTTGTTAAAATTAGCACTTAATTATTGTCTTGGGTGCTTTTACTTGCTTGCATTAAGGATGGATTGGATTTGGTTGTTTTGTTGTTGTTATACATTTCCCCCCCAAAGAATTAACCTACAACAAAAAATCTTCAAAGAAAAATCCTAGCAAATGTTTTCAAAAGGAGCAGCATCTTCCATGTGTGTATCTGTGGAATTCATCTTGTTTCCTTTACATTCTAGAACCCCAACACTTAGTGCTTCCTTGGTTCTGGATCTCTTACCCTGAGAAGTTTTCAGGGAAATACAGTATATAAGAGCTTGCTCCTAATTTCTTTTTTTTAAATATAATTTTATGGTTATTATGAAGGGTTTGAATAGAGAGGTTATCGTTTCATAAGTCAGGTGATGAGTATATTTCTTTTTTTGGACAATGTAACTCCTTCCTTCACTTCCCCCATTTCTCCCTCCCATCCTTGTTACGTAGTTACGTAGTCACATAGGTCATTTTCCACATAGTATATACCGAATACCATGATCACATTTGTTCTTGATTTTTCATTTATTTGGTGTTTCTAAGAAGGAAAATGTTTTAAAGCTCTAGGGTCCTATCTACAGTAGGGGGAGGGGCAGGCAAGATTAGGAAGCAGTTGGGTAAAATTCAGACTGCCTTTAGGACATTATTTCCAACAATGGCAAAAGTGCTTAGACAAAGTAATTCTCAATATTATACCAGGCCAAAACCTGGCAACTCATATGAACTCTGAACTGAGACCCTTTGCATCTCATTAGGTTTTATTACAGTCAACAAAACTTTCAGTGGTGATTACTTCCCTTCTCCACAGAGCACCAGACTTTCTGACTGTCTGCACAAGCTGAAATCATGGAATGGTTTTTCCACCTAACTTTAGGGATTAGGGGAGTTAAAAAAAAAAAGAGGAAGAAAGAAGGGAAACCTGAGTCTTGTCGACTCAAAGCTTACCAAAGTATGGTTTTCCAACCCTTTCAGTTGCCTTAGAAAAAACAGAAATGTCACTGGGTTTGAGGCTCCCACTTAAAGTTATGAGCTTTCATTCAAGTTGCCTTGAAAGACAAGTCAGGTCCACAAGAAATGTAAACAAATTAGTTCTAAATTCGTGGCACAGGTAAGAGGCTGGTATGTCAATAAAAGCTTTTTTCTTTAAGTGGTCACTCTTTTTTTTTTCTTTAAGTGGTCCACTTAAAAAGTGGAGAAATGAGATCTTCTCTCTGCATCTAAGGCAGAGAGGGGGTATGACATAAAAAACAAGCAGTAAATGTTTTGACACAGAATCCTGAAAAATATTTTGTTTCACACCCTTATATCATGCCAGCTACAAAAAGAATTTCTTAAGTTTGCTATTTATCAGGCATAAGATATTCTTACCCCTAAGAAGTTATAATGTAGTTGAGAAGTGAAAATGTCACATGATTATGAAAGTAAGGATGCAGTAGAAGACATGATTAAGTGTTAAGCAATATGGTACAGATGCTAGGAGAGCCGAGATAAGAAAGATGGCTGAGGGCTGAGATTGTCAAGAGAATGTACTTTCAGTAAATTCTTAAAAGGATGCCAAATTAGGAAGTAGTTCCAATTGGCACTAATTTATAATTTTAAGTCATTGACATGATTTGCCATTGCTTTCCAGCGAGAGGCTGTTCAAAAGCACATACATGAACAATTGAAGTTGGCAGGGAACATTTCTTTCTAACTCCCTGGGTTTGTTAATGAGGAACAAAATCACATATTTTCGTGTTGGATGGCAGACACAAAAATCTGAGCGGATTTTGCACAAGGAATTTGGTGAACGAGCATGGAACTCTGGCTGTGATTTCTGGTATGTGTTTTTGGTTTCTAATGGACGATTTTCGTTGCAAGTTTTTAGTTTGAGGGGTAGGCAGGCTCTAAATGTATTTGTTAATTTGGGGAGAACCATTTTCACAATCTATTTTCCTTCTGAGAAAATTGGATTTGAAATGTGAGTTCTATTCTCACAGCAATGGGATTTTTCTAACTCCAGAAAAATAGTGGGGCTGGGGGTGGAGTTGGGCGGGTGACTACAGCATCTTTTCACATGAAAGCACCTGAATTGCACCCTATCTTTTGAAATCAAGGGACTCCGTGTGCATTTGCACTCTTAAAATCTTCTGCTCTTTCCAGTTTGGCCAAGATCCTAGTCCTTTCGTGAGTCTTACCTTCTCCATGCTTTCATGAGTTCAATTCTGTTATGACAGGAGTTTTTAAACTGCTACAACAGGCATGTTTCAGCTTGTGTTTTGAGTAACTTCAGACAAGTTTCAAGAATTGCAGTGTGCCTTTTTCCCCCTCTCTATACGTGATTGTATTTAGGATCATCTCCAGAAATACCAACTATACTTCCGATTCTTAAAAAAAAAAAAAAAAAAAAAAGAGGGAGGGGACACTTTTACATAACAGTTGTACAAGCAGGCAAAAGATCATTCTCTAGTGTTCCCTTAGGGGAGGAACCCTACCATATGGGAGGTGATTAAATTTTAGATCTTAGCAAAGTCTTAGGAACGTTCGAATAATCAAGACTTCCAGCTCTCCAGGGTATATGAGTGGGGCTTTATTATCCCCCCCCCCCAGTATCATTTATTTTCCTGGTCTCGATTTTTTGCATTTCTAATGAAAGGAGACTGGCAAAGGCGTGAAAGTGGTCCGAGGAGAAAACAAAACAAAACAAAACAACAACAACAAAAAACAAAGCCAGCAAAGCACGCTTGTGGTGGGCCAAAATTAATCAATATTCCAGTAACCGCGGGGCTCCCTCTCCTCGCCCGTGCGGTTTTCAGTCCCCCCCTCCTCCCTCCCTCGGCCAGGCTCCGCCCCCTTTCTTAAGTTGCTGTGATTGTAACTTGCAGTTTCCGAGCACATGCATTCGGTCAGGGCCAGCCTGCCCCGCCGGCTCCCTCCGTCCGGTTACTCCGTGGTACCTGCTGGGGAATTCACCTTGTCATTGCCTGGGTTCTCTTCCACCCGTTTTTGTTTTTTTTTTAAAGTGGTTGGGTTTTTTTTTTTTTTTTTTTTTTTTTTTTTTCAGAAAAGGTAAGTGTAACGTCCTCTGCTCCTAACTGGGTTTGATTTCTCTCGTTCCACCTCCTCTCAGTGTAATCTGTTCTCCCAGAGCAGAAGAGAGTAGCGAGAGTAAAAGCTGGCCATGTTGGTAGATCAAGTCCCGGTTAATAACTGAGCGTCGTGAGTGTATTTATGCCGGATCCTCTTTTAATTCGGTGTTGGGTCATGAGTTGTGGTTAGAGAGAACTTAGACAAGAATCAAGACTGAGCTTATCTGCTTAAAAGTGTGACTTGACTGGTAAAGGGAATCTGCTATTAGTTTAAAAAAAAAAATCTGGACCCTCCCCGCTCTCCTTCACATTTCTTTAAGCTTTTAATCTGGTGTAAAGTTTGAAACAAGTTGCAGGTCTTATTATCAATGACCTGCGGTTCTATTTAAAATCAAGTCTTTTTTTTTCTCTTTTGCCTCCCTTGGATCTGCCAAAAGCTGGCGAGGAGACCCGGGGTTTGCAGCTACCTCCCCCACAGAAGCACACGCTGGCTGCTTGCATTGCCAGATGCACAAATCCACCGGCAGGCTGATTTTCCCTGCGATTGATCATTGCAGACCAAGGATTAGAACCCTTGTTAACAGGAGAAAGCCTTTGCCCCCCACCTCCAAAGTTAATTTCCAGCAAGGAAAGGGTTTGCTTAATTATATTTGAATAACCTAAAAGCACTTTTAAGAAGAAGAAGGGGAAAAAATATCAGGACCCATACATTGTAATGTTTGTAATGCAATCGGATTCATCTCCTCATCTGTTCTAGAAAGTCCAAGTTTTAAAATACTTAGAACTCAGTGGGTCTGTGGATCCTTTCCACTGGAGCCTAGTTTATTGGCCACAAACATAAATGCTACTCTGAACTTGTAACATAATGCATTATGAGCGCATTGCTTATTTCATGGAAATAAGTTATTTCAAAAGTTATTCTGCAAAACAGTCAAATGTATTTCTTATATCCCCTGGCCACTTGTGTGTTGTTGTTGTTGTTTTAATGACCATATTAACTAGTTGATAGTTTCATATTCTTTCTTACTGAAGAAAACAGCCAGTTACTTCACTACACATAATAGAGAAGATTCCAATTAAGATCCATATTGTAATCATTTTCACTGGCCTTGTAACTAAGTCTAGTGTAAGTCCTGTGTACTTCAGTTCATTTGGAGATTTATTGAATGCATACATTGTGTAAGGTACTTGGCTAAATTCTGAGGAGCAAAGTGGGAATAAGAGGGTGATGAGTCAAAAAAACTTTAAAAAATCTGATTACAGGGGTAAAGACAAGCTTAATAAGTAGATTGCAAGTTCCTGCATATTCTGAATTTATTCTGAATATATACCCATTTCTCACATGCAGTCTAGTAAAATACACTTGGAAGTCTGATACTGCAGCTCTCCAATCTCTGACTTCTACTGAGATTGGGCAAGTTGCCCAAATATGGGAAGTACTGTTTCCTCATGCCTGAAGCTATAATCCTGGTTTCTCTCCCTCTCATTCTAGTTGTGTTCTCTTAACATCAAAGAGGAGGTTTGACTTTCTGGGACAAATTCTGAGATCCTGAAGTGCCAAGAAGTAATACCTCTAGAAAAGTAAAAACATGACAAAAAACAATGGAGAAGAGCCCAGAACAGGGGGAAGAATGGAGAGATTCCAGCAAGGAGTCCGTAAACGTACGCTTTTGGCCAAGAAGAAGGTGCAAAACATCACAAAGGACGACATTAAAAGTTACCTGTTTCGGAATGCTTTTGTGCTGCTCACAGTCACTGCTGTCGTTGTAGGTGAGTCACTTGATAAACACAAAAACAGAAAACCTTGTATCTTAATTCTTCTGGCTGTTGGAGAACATTATCAGATAAACTGATTGTGGGCAATCAAAATGGTAGCCTAGCCAGATATGGTGGTTTAAGCCTGTAATCTCCATACTGGGTGGTGTAGGCAAGAGGATCTGAGTTCAAGGGCAGCCTACACTATCTAAAGATCTTGTGTAGAAAATAAAACGAATGGTTAAGATACTCCCGGGTTCCTTACTGCATTTGAACATTTTCTTTTTCTTTTTCCTAGAGGAGTTAGTTTGCTGGCATGCTTATAGTGAGATATCTGGGAATCTAAGAGACTTCATAGAGCATTATGAAAATCAATTAGATGTATGAGAAGGAGAAATAAACCAAACGTTTTCCTAATCCATGCAGGGATAAAGAAGTGCTAATTTAATCATTAGGCATGAACAGTTAAATAATAACAAAAACAAAGGAACACGCTTGACTTGGCCAAAATGCAGTCATTATTCAAGGTCACTTTTACTTAAAACTACTTTACACAATTAGTACACCCAAAATGAAATATGGGTCCCTAAAAGTAATTACATTCTAACTGTTGCTGACTCCAAGCCTTGAACATAGTGGCCAAATCTTTCTTGTTTGCACTTTCTCACTCAGGAGCTGGGAAAGGTAAACGGGGAAAATGTTAATACAGATCTTTCATTCATTGCCACACAGGGCTGCCATAGTATTTTTAGTCTCTTACTAATTTAGCATGGTTGACAGCAATCAATAATAATAATACATATTTTGTTTGGTTTATTGGTATCTGAATGTTTAGTTAAGTATTTTTGAGTGGCATTGATCATACCTTTAAATATAACTGAGAAAAAAACTACTTATTTGGAATTTTTGACAGAGCCAATACAGAAATCCTTAGGTTGGAAATGTATAAGCTAATACTATGTTGTAAAGCAAACCAAAGTGTTCTAACTTGTAAAAAAAAATTTTTTTTAAAGCTTTAACTGACAATTCTACCAATTTACCAACCAAACAAAAACACATTCGTGTGATTCTCATCTCTGTCTTGTAATTAGCAAAGTTAACTATAAAAAGATACAGCTTAAGTAAGAATTAAGAAAATTCTAGTATTTAATATTTTTGTTTTCCATAATTGTTGATTAGTAAGCATTTGATTCATTGTACAGATGCTCAAAAAAAAATGTGTCCTAATTCACCTAGAAAAATCCTGGCTTACTTTTGCAGCTTCCCAGGTGTGAAGTATTTTATTTTATTCCTAGAGGAAGTATTTTAACACTGTATCATTACTCTGGGATACAATATAAACTGCACCATCCTTATCTTGCTATTTTTGCTCTGAATCATAGTTATCAAGCCAAGTAATAGTTGTATAATATTCCTAGGAATAGTTATATAATAAAAATTCTGGCTATTTTCTGGGTGTTTTGTGTTAGATTAGCTTACTTAATCTTCAAACAAGCCTATGAAGTGAGTGGGTATGATTACTATGAACTGGCTCATAATTTCATAGCTGAAACTGTTCACAGAGAGATAAGCCCACCAAAGGTCATGAAATGAGTAAAGCTAGACAAAGAAATCAAGCTCGCACTTGACTGTCTTGCTTGCCTCTTTTCTCTGCTGCCTGGTTGACATCTTGTGAAAGATGCTTGGAAGAGAAATGCTTTCATCTTACTATTTGTTTTACCCAGTGTCACTCAGAAGAAAACTTACCATTCATGTACAATTAAGACATATTCTTCTTGTTCATTTAACAAACACCCATTTGTTTTGCAATCCTATATGCATAATAATACAGCTCACTAAAACTAGAATATGCTTGGAAGCAATGAAGAAATATTTATTCTGAATGGTGTTCCAAACACCAGAAGAGTTCAATCTCTAAGAAAGTAATATTTCTGTTCTTAGGAGAATGGAAAGTAAGAAAATCTGAACATGGAAGGTAGATTGATGGAGAAGAAGGTTCCTAAATAGAAAGGAGTAACATTTCTAATAAAAGCCAAAATGCCCATTTCCTCTAGAAGCTCTGGAATTATTTCCTAGCCCAGGGAGGCCTTTCCTCAGATTTGCCAGAAGTGCAACGAGAGGTGACTGAGCTAGGGTAGATAAATTGGCTGAGTGCCTTCATGGTTGGCTTTGCTCATGGAGACTGAGGAGTTAGAAGCTAGGAGAAGAAGGCACTAACAAAGAAACACATAAAAAGAGCTCATTGATAGTCAGAGAGACCACCAAGTCTACACCAAAGACTTGGAATAACAAATAGACAACTTAGTAGCAAACAGATTTGAGAGAGGGAAGAACCCTTCAGTTATCTGTTGGTGTGTCTCCCATTGAGGGCCCCGTGGAAACAAAGACTCTATTCCGGTTGTCACTGGGTTCCAGGTCTATATCAGCTCTAAACAAAAGGAAAAGAATGTGTCTGCAGATCAACTCTTTAATTTATCTGCATCATGGAGAGGATCAGGAAAATCCTAGCAAGGAAGAAGAAAATAACTGTTTGGTTTTTTTTCCCCCTAAAATATTGTATGAGAAGAGCTATAGTCATTACTTAGCTTTCAGATTCTAGTCTCCGATAACTTTCGATAAAAAGTACTAGAAAAACCTGTGAAATAGGATGAATTTTGTTTTCAGTCTGTTTTTCTTTAAAATAAAATGGATGTGCAATTAATGTATTAAAATAGAAACTCATATATACACACTCATATACATATACACACACTCATATATATACATATATATATATATATATAAAATGGAGGGGAGACGTGGAGAACTGTATGTATTTCAGTGTCAGTTCCTCAATACATTAAGACCACACATGCAATTTCATGTCATTTATAATGTCATTCCTAAGCAATGTCAAAGTCTAATATGCAACACTAGAGCCCATCTTCATGTGACAAGAGCAGGTCACCAACCTGCTAGACAGTGAAATCTGCAAGTCCTTTCAAGAGACCTTGTGAGGAAAGTTGTAGATACTATGCCTGTTAGGCTATTGCAAGCATCTGTCTGATAAACACAAGTTGAGAAGAAAAGTCACTATTTGTTTCCTTCTTCAGAATGCACTTTCCCATTCCACCTGTGGCAAGGTGTATTAGAGAGATCTTAAACACCTTACAGAAACAAATGGAAAGTTATTTGTCATGGTCAAGTCACAGGACTTGACTCTTTTCAAGATAGATTGGCTGAGTGCCTTCATGGTTGTCTTTGCTCATGGATACTGAGGAGTTAGAAGCAAGGAGAAGAAGACACTAGCAAAGAAACACATAGAAAGATAAAATCTCAAGCAAAGAACTGGTTCTTAAGCTCAGCTGAAGGGATGAGAATCTGTAGATAGACATTTGTGAAGAGATGGTGGCTTTTCCTAATGAATTAATAGGACTCTAATTGGTATCTTTCTCCTCTCTCTCTCTTTCTCCCCCCCTCTCTCTCTCTCACACACACACACACACACACACACACACACACACACACACACCAGGACTTTGCACTTAAGATGTAAAGCATTTACTCATTCTGTAATTCCTTTTGTCAGTAAACTACCAAAATTCAGTGTCATTTCAAAGTCACTCAAGAAACTGGTCCCACAGATGCTTACTAGAATAGGGGATGGATAGACTATCACTTTCTTCTGAATAAGTTTTTATATCATTTGATAGTTTTGGTAGTACTTGATTTTATTTCAGGACCTTCTACTTGCTAGTCAGGTGTTGAACCACTTGAGCCATGTTTCCATCCCTTTTTCGTTTTGTTTTAGTTATTTTGCAGGTAGGATCTCATGGGCTGTTCCGGGCCTGGCTTCAGACCATATCCTCCTACTTACAGCCTCCTGTGTAGTTGGGATTACAGGTACTATTAGCTATTCTCTGCTGAATACATAATATAAGTAATTTATTTTAAAAGCTTGTTTAGCATGCAGATGCCTGGTCCTGAAAAAAAATTAAACTTCAATACTGTCCACCAATTTAAGTAATATGAATGTTGTATCTGGCCATCTGGCTGTGAGGTGGATATTCCTGCTCCCAGGTAGTTTACTGGAAGAGATGAATGAAAAAAAAAATAATAAGATGAGCTGGGCATCTGTGGCTCATGCCTGTAATCCTAGTTATTCAGGAGGCTAAGATCTGAGGGTCACAGTACAAAGCCAGCCCGGGTAGGGAAATCTGTGAGACTCTTATCTCCAATTAACAACCAGAAAACCAGAAGTGGTGTTGTGGCTCAAAATGGTAGAGCACTAACCTTGAGCTGAAGAGCTCAGGGTAGTGCCCAGGTCCAGAGTTCACAGCCCACAACCACCACCACCAACAAAAACCAGTAAGATGAGAAAGAGGAATATGTAAGTAAGGGTCAGAGGTAATAAGAGTTTTATAAATATGAAATAATGACAGTATGGAATGATGCATGGCATCTTTCTGCAATGGTACTTTTGAAGTTTGTTCCATTTGCTCATAAACACCTACACTGATCTCTCTCGATGTGCCATACTTTGGTAAAGTGTGAACTTGGATTCCTGTAATAGTTGCATTATTTACTACCTGTGTGGTTCTAAAGAAGGCATTTGACCTCTCTGAGCTTCAGTTTCCTCATGTGTCATCGCAGATATAATACCTACCACTGACAAAAATAGCATTCACACTTCATGTGAACCTTTATTGTGTTTTGATGTCCTTTAAAACTCTAAATGACCCAGGAAGGGAACCATTTTTTATTATTATGATTTTTCAGGAAAGGCCATTAAGTCACTTGTGTTCATGATATCCCACAAATGGGATCCAAATCCAGCACCTTGTGTCCTCCTCACACCCACCCCCTGCCGCTTTGGGTACAGATTTCTGCTTTGAGAGAGTACTGTTCTCATTTTCTTATAGCTATTAGTGGAAAGTCTGCACTGAATGCTTGCTGGGAGAGTGGGAAGGAGAAACTGGAGAATCATTATTAGAAGGATCATCTGTGAGACTCCCTGACAGAATGAGTTTCATGCATGACCAAATAGTTGATGGTGCCACCTTTAAAGGTAGAACACAGCAGTAAGGTGAGGGAGAGGGAATACATTGAATCATGAGTTTTATTTGTGTCCTTTTGAGTCTGAGAGGCAGATGTTGCTGAGTGGATGTTCAGCGAACAACGCTGGCTTCTCATTGACACCCAGAAGGTGTCCCCACCATGGCCAGAATGAAGATCAGTAGTGTCTGAATCAATCAATGTTAAGTGAATAGAGATTGGTGCAGAAGCGCCTCTGTCCTTCATACCTGATAGCAACAATTTTGCAGAAATACCACTCTGTATTCCATGCTCCAGATACTTCTGCACTGTACAGCTGGGTCAGTTAACTTTAGCCAAACAGTTTAATCCATATGGTTTGCTAGCAGCTGTTGGGCTAAACTAATTGTGAATGCTACCATAATGGCCTCCTGCTGCATCATGGAGTAGCCACAGCTTTTCATCCATGCCATATCACTCCACCTCCTGTCCCTGGAAGATACTGGACTACAGGAACCCAATGAATAGCTGACAGATCTCCAGCATCTTAGGAATGAGCAGGCAAAGAGGCACTTGAGGAAACTGAGGCAAGCCCCCTCTTCCTCCTTCCATGATCAGTGCTCTCGGTCCTGTTCAGAGGGTCCTAGGGCCAAGGACAGGGAAGGAAGGAAGCTGCCCTTGCTTTGGCCAGTTGACACAGGGAGAAGGAACAAGGACTAGTGTCTGCTTTCTTTCTGCTTCAACTCCTTTCCCCAGGAAGCAGAAATGCAGACAAATGGTCAGGGCTGACGATGACAAATACCTAACATATGCTCACTGCGCATACAGACCCTTTCCTCCAGCTCAGAAAGTACTCTATGGAGCTTCCTCCCATTGCATAGTGTAGTCCACAGAGGGGCAATGGAGACCACAGCTCTGTTTTCTGGAGTCAGATGACCGAGCTTAACGTGTCATTTTGAAATTGAGCCTCTACTTCTTCAAAGGCTTCGTGAACATATAAGAGAATAATTTTGAAAATTCATAGCCAAAATTTATATCTAGCTTTTGCTTTGTACAGGCCATGTTACCTTAAATGATTTCCTTAATGCTTGACACGTAAGGTGTGTATAGAAAATGCAACCCTGTGTCCTTTGCTTCTGTCTGGGTGGCACCCGAAGGCCCATCAGAAGGCTCCACACTTAATGGTTTCATCTTTTCTGCCATATTTTTTGTGTCTACTGCTCTGATTTGGTAAGATTGGTCTGTGGGAGAATTACCAGACAGATTTGAGGAGAATGAGAGAAGGGATATGAAAAGATATTGATCTGGGGTGGGCTTTAGATAAATGGCTTGTATTTCCTTGGGGCTATAAAAGAGGAGAGAGTTGAGGGTAGACACTTTATCATGATAAGAAGACTAAATCATGATAATCATGATTTCTGCCTTCAAGAGGCAGAAATAAAAGCTTCCAAGTAAATGGTACTGTCATTATTTGTCCCTTTTCTCATTGGCCTCTTCCACAGAATCAGAAAATAATCCCCAGGCAGTTCTAACCAATGGAGTGTCAAGAAAACCAGTGTTTCTAATAAGTGTAATATACTCAAGAGTTCATATGTTGTGCACCCTTCCCTGGTCACCTCTTTTCTCTAGTGTTTTTGTGTCCCTAGCTCATCAGAGCTGGGGGCTGATGAACAGAGCGGTGCTAGAACTTTGAAGCAAATAAGTTGCTGGTTTCCAAGAGGAAAGGATTCTTTAAGGCTATTGTGAAGCAGAGGACAGAAGCTTGATGTGGTTTCAGAGCATCTCTGGTTCTTAGTTTATTTTTCTTCTTACTAATCCAAACAGTGAGAAAACCAACATGCAATTTCACATGTATTTTTCAAGTTAGTAATCTAATTGTTCAGAACAATTGCCTACAATAATACCTTCCATTTTTGTGGGATTACAGCTTGTGAAGCATTTTCCCACCACACTTTCTGTAGCAACATAAGCCATGGCCGGCCCACCCAGTTTCTGGTTCCTATCTACAAATGTCTGGAATGCAGCTGGGAAGGACGGAGAGTCTTAAGGTCCCGATTACAGGCCCACTGTACCATCAACTGACTCATTTCCGGATTTAAGACAAGTCTTTGGGCCTCATCAATGAAATAAACTTGGACTAATAGCTAGTTCTAATCCTCCAATATGCTGCGTGCATGAAGTGTTTAACTTCTTCTAAGTATAAAAATACATGGGACAAGATATGGTGTGTGTGTGTGTGTGTGTGTGTGTGTGTGTGTGTGTGTGTGTGTGTGTGTGTGTGTCCTAGTCACAGCACTGTACCATTCATTGCAAGACCTTTTTTTGGGGCTCAGTGATCTCCCAACTCCTTTGATCTCACCAATGAAACAATGTCTTCTCCCCCTGTTGATTTGTTGAGGGCTATCCCATCTCTGTGCTTTGAGGCAGTGTCTGAGGACACAGAGGAGCACATTCCTGAAATGACTATGCCCATCTTTCATGAATCAGAGGCAGAACATTGTGAGACTTGGTTTTGATGCTCATATAAACAAGATTGCAAAGAGTTTATGCCATGTGGAGAGGTAACTAAAGTTTAAGCACCATCTTTTCCAAGTGGTGCATTCCAGGTGGTAGAGTACTCCATATTTATGGAGCACTATGATGCTGTCATAGGTCAAGTATTTGGTCTGGCAGCTAAGTGAGCTGTATCATTGCCACGAGATGAAGAAACACACCAAGCACTCAGGCCACTAAGTTTAGCCATTGTACTCACTGAGTATAAGAATTATGAGTTTTATAACTACTTCAGTGATATTAAAATTACCAAGAGCCTCATTTCCTAGACCAAGAGTGTTTGCGTCACTTTGTCTAATCAGATAGCTCAGATCAGGGAAGAGTACAAAATCATCTAAAATATTTATTTATATAGCATAAAGACACCTTCATTCTATATTTGTAAGCCATTCCACACTAGCAAACCAACAACACAAAAAAGAGAGGAAACTGCATTCATGAAAAATATAATTTTGAATTTTCACAGTTCTGAAAAGGTTGAAGTAAAGTATAAAGCATAAAGAATCATTTGTCCATTATAAGAGAGGATAGGAGAGAAAGAGTGAGACAGAGGTGTTTTCCAGGAAGAATAACCACCCCACCATGGGGAGCTAAAGAAAGATACACTCTGACTGGCTTAAGTCAGAGAGCCAGAGAAGGGACTCTCTCCCCGCCCCACCCCCTTGTCTATCATACCAAAGATTGAAAGATTTCAGAGTAAATTTAGGAGCAGCAAATTGAAAAGCACAATCAAGTTTTAAATTTCAAGGCTGAGAGAGTAGCTCCATTCTTCTTGTCCCAAAGAGATTTCTTCAGTTCTCCAACAATACTTTCAGGCCACCAACTGTTTCTGCCTGGGAGGGGAAAGAAAATACAGTGGGCTGTTATTGAGAGAACCTTGTAAGATGAGGCTCAATTATGCTTAATGAGAGTGGAAATAGACATTTCTCTTTTCACCTTGAAAAGAAGATGGCCCCTTCTTTTAGATACATCAGATCTCTTAAAATTTTAAAGCAAGTAAGACAAAACCTCAGGGATAGTTGTATTTGGCAAGAGGCTGGCTGGTGTCCTGGGCTTATTGATCCATGGGAAGGAAAAGACACCAAGAAGGAAATTGTGACTCTAAGAGATTACCTGTGACAAAGTTGTTTCTGTTTCTGACTTATCTTTGTTTTTCGTAGACTTGCTTATTAAGGAAAATTGAAGAAATTGTGTTCACACAAAAAGTTGAGATTTACAAAGATGCATATTTTCCCTTTTGTGTGGAAACTAGATTTAGCTTATAAAGTTATAAGTGACTATGTTGGGTGGTATGCAAGTATATACAAATGTATTAACTGAAATATGATAGATTCAAGGAAGATCTCAAACAGTGTAATTCCTTAGAAAGCCTAAAGTTCAGCAAAATAAAACACCAGGAAACTGGTACTCAAAGAGGGTGGGTTAGGGTCTAAGAGAAAAGGGCGGACAACGGAAGAGGAAAAGAGGTGGAGAAATGCAGATAAGTCTACTATGTAGGGACGGGAAATGTGGCTTAGTGTTAGAGTGCTTGCCTAGCATGCATGAAGCCCTGGAACAGAAAAGGCAGGAAGTGACACTGTGGCTCAAGTGATAGGGCACTAGCCTTGAGCACAGAGAGGCTCAGGTACAGTGCCCAGGTCCTGAGTTCAAGCCCCAGGACCAGCCAAAAAAAAAAAAAAAAAAAAAAGACTCTAATGTATATCCTACAAACTTAAGAAGAGTGAGAGAAGGGGTGAAGGAGTAGGGATGGGTGAGAGTGTTGAAAGGGGTGATGTGGATCAAGATATATAGTATTCATAAACTGCTTTGTGAAACAGCAACTAATTTATGCAACTACTTAAAGAAAAAATTTAAATAAACAAAAAAGTTGGGAGTCAGTAAAATTCCCAGGGCTTTGCAAATTCTGGCACTACAATGCTTTATGCAAGATGATGTCTCCTTTTGCAGGGTGTTTTATAGTGTGAGGTCTCAGTGGAGGTGCCCAGCACTGGTCATTCCAAGGGCTAATTGGTTGTCTAGAGCAACACTTGAACTAGTAATGACAACTGAGTCCAGCATGTTTCAGATTCAATTCCTTGCCCCAGAAAAAGAGAGCTGTTGGTCAGAGAATGATTTACTCTTGAGCACAATTGAAAACTTCTTTCTCCATGACTTCAAGTTATCATTGGATCAAATTAAAGTGAGATTGAGGAGTAAACAACCTGGACCAAAAGTGACTTCTTAGACGATTCTAGGCATTTTACAGAAATAATGGAGAAAAGAATTCAGTAAGAGTGTAAAAAGAAATGAGAACCTTTTTTTTTCTTGGAATTTTTTCCTTATTTCATTTTGCTATTGTTCTTGGGCAGTAAATAAATTCACATTGTCCCAAATAATAAATACAATAGACTATAAAAAGCAAGTATTCCACTTGTAGTATTCCCTTTCTTAGGGGATCCCTAAGAGATTGCTCTCAGGGATCTGGTTTACCTTGGTAACCATTAAAGTATAAATGGTAAGCCATTTATACTCATTAAACTATTGGAGAGTCTACCAGTAATTAATGAGTATAAAAAATAAATGTATATATTTATGTTTCTATCTTTTGAATACAAATGGCTGCATAGTATATAAAGCTTTCTTTCTACCTTCCTTTTTCTCCTGTACAATACACCTTGGAATTTTTTCCTTAATTGCACATAGAGTTCCCTCATTCTTGGGACAACATTTTATGAATGTACCAAGAAACTCCCAATTGATAGATACTCATGCTGTTTCCAACCTTTACCATAAAATAATGTAGTAAGTAATCATGCACCAGAGTTATTTCACACAGGCAAATTGTGAAATATTTGTGGAGGCAAAGTGTATTTGTGGTAGAAATGAAATTGCTGGGTCTGACGATATGTACATTTATAATTTTGAGAATTAATTCGAATTTGTTTGCCATATGGGTTCTAGTAATTTTGTTTTCCTAAGTTATGGGAGAGAGAGAGAGAGAGAGAGAGAGAGAGAGAGAGAGAGAGAGAGAGAGAGAGAGAGAGTGTGTGTGTGCGCGCGCGCATGCGCGCGCGCGCGCGCGCCCACACGAGCCAGCCCCGGGGCTCAAACTCAGGGCCTGGGCACTATCCCTGTGAGAGCATCTTTTGCTCAAAGCTAGCATGCTACCACTTGAGCCACAGTGCCACTTCCAGCTTTTTCTGAATAGTTATTGGAGATAAGAGCCTCAAAAACTTTTCTGGCTTTGGACCCCAGTCCTCAGATCTCAGCCTCCTCAGTAGATAGGATTACAGGCATGAGCCACTAGTGCCCAGCCAATTGTGAGATTTTTTTTTTTAAGGCCCTTGTTCCTGCCACAGTCAGAGCTAAGGATGAATGAACATCTAGTTTTGTGTAGAGTAGCCAGACGGAGAACAAAACAAAGGAAATCTGTGCCACAGAATTTTCATTTCAGGATAGAATTAAGCAGATGCAGGTATTCTGTGTCCTTCCGAATCCTTTATGTAATTCAGAGGAAATACTAAAACTTTTATTTGTATGATACATTCAACTTTTGAAGCGTTTTCACATCCTTTACCATGTACAACCAACCTGAGAGATGGAACAAGTTTCCTTTCTTATCTCTCCCTCCCAAACCTCCCCCTCACTTTAACAGAAGTGTAGACACTGAAACATTAAGCAACTTTTCAAGAGCACTTCGAAATATGAGCTAGCTGGGAATCAGACTCCAGAAGCCAGGACCACTGTGTTCCAGGCCAAGCCTGGCTCTTTCAGGTGGTCTTGGCCAGGTCATCTGGCCCATAAATAATTCCTCAGAATCCTTGTAATGATAACCTGATGATCTGAGCACAAAAGGGTCTCCCCTGGATGCCAGGGCAGAGGATAAAATCAGGAAATAGGAGTAAGCCGACTGTTAGTGCCCCAGAGATGTAAACAAGCAGAATGGAGGCTCTGAAAGAAAAGAGGGTGAGTGGTAATGGGCTCGCTTGCTATCACAGGCAGATGACATGGGAGCCAAAGGCACAGAGGAGAGCTTGGAAATGTGTAATATATTTCATCTCCTTTTCTAGAAAGGCAGTTCTGAAGATTTAGTTGCTATTTCTAGAATAAAAGGTGAAGTTTTATTAGTTTCTTTTTTGTTTGTTTTTGTTTTCCAGTCTTGGGGCTTGAACTCAGGGCCTCTGGGCACTGTCCCTGAGCTGCTTTGTGCTCAAGGCTAGTGCTGCCTTTACCACTTGAGCCACAGCACCACTTCGGGCTTCTTTGAGTAGTTTTTGGTGATAAGAGACTCATGGGGACTTTTCTGCCTGGGCTGGCTTCAAACTCAGATATCAGCCTCCTGAGTAGCTAGGATTACTGGCGTGAGCCACCAGCACCCAGCGCTATTTTTAATGTTTTTTTTAAATGACAGTGGATTGGACACATATGTAAAAGACCTTTGGGATTATTTCCAGATTAAATTACGATATCATATTGCTTTTTCCAGGGCTGGGAGAGTCTGAGCATTGAACCTAGTACCTCCCTCTATATTATGCATCTGTTTGGCTTTATCACTTAGCCGTGCCCCCCAACCTCAAATAGAACTCATTAGTGCAGTTCAGGAAAGAGAGCACCAAGGCTTTCTCAGAAGTCCAAGGTTCTCCTGGTAGAATCGTCTCCTAGAGTGGCACATGGAAACGTGTGTCTGCATCCTGCTGATTCCTCAGTCATCCAGGGCCAGGTCCTTTTGGGCATTCCTGGTGGAACAAGCCTGGAGCAGGTATTTCCCACCTCCAGCAACAGGAAATACCAAAGGACAAAGGAGTGAACCAGGCCAGGGAGCAAATCTGTAAAGCTGTGGGAATACAAAGGTGGGAGGGGATGGAGAATTGCCTACAATTCGGAGGCTTCTCACCAGGAAATGCCTGGATGAAACAAACAACTAGGTAGGGAACAGCCAAATTCTCGGCCAGGTAAATCCACCATATCACTTTGTCCTATTACTAAAAATAAGATAATGGAACTTTATGCCCAATAAGTTCATCAGACTGACATGAGACTTCAAACTTAACAAAATTGGGACACGTCTGCCTGGGCAGGCCTCAAAGTAAGATTATAGATGGCAGCCTCCAGCACTCAATTCCCAAATAATTATTAATTGAATGCTGACCATAACAACCACTGACAAGTTGTTAGGGTACTCTTGATATGCATTAGCAAGAAGAACTTAGAATTCACTAGAAGAAAGAAGATGGGTTCACATAGAACAACTAAGATTTATAATACTTTTGGTTCACAGAGTTCTTTTAAATTCAGAACATTTAGCAAAGAATGTTAAAAACTTAAGACAATCACATACCTCCTATTCTAATCTATCCATGCCATTTTGCAGGTTAGAATTTTTTTTCAAAGGATAGAATGTAAAAAAGGACCCCAAAAGAACCTATGACTGAAGATAAGGAAACAGGCAGAACTAAGTGCAAAGCTCATTCTACTGCATCATTTACCACGGCTTCTTTCTAAGCTTCATCACATCATCAATAAAATAGTAATATTACATCCTATAGATTTGATGTGAAGATTCAATAATTTTCCAGGGACTGGTGGCTCACACCTATACTCTTAGCTACTTAAGTAGTTGAGATCTGAAGACTGTGGTCCAAAGCCAGCAGGAAAGTCTGAGACTTATATCTCCAGTTAACCACTAGAAAACCAGAAATGGCACTGTGGCTCAAAGTGGTAGAGCACTAGCCTAGAGCAAAAAACCTTAGGAACAGTGCCCTTGCACTCAGGCTTTGAGTTCAACCCCCACCAACAACAAAAATACTAAATAATTTGCATAAAGTAACTAATAATCTCACTTACTGGCAAAATCTGGCTTGGGATTTTTACCTTTGATTCTCAGTGTACAATATCTCTATAGAAAAATCTGTATCATTGCACTTGCTCTTCTCCACATTAGGAACCAAGAACTGTCACTCTTCATTTGTGAATCTTGAAAGCTAAGCATAAAAGATCTAGGTACACAGATTTTTTTTTTCCCTCTGGTTGTGTGGTTTGAACTCCGGCCTGGGCACTGTCCCTGAGCTCTTCAGCTCAAGGCTAGTGCTCTGCCACTTAAGCCACTGCACCACCTCCGATTTTCTGGTAGTTAATTGGAGATAAGTGTCTCACAGACTTTTGGGCTGGCTTTGAACCTCAATCTTCAAATCTCTGCCTCCTGAGTAGCTAGGATTACAGGCATGAGCCACTGGTGCCCAGCTTAGGTACACAGATTTTTAACAATGAAGTCACATAGTTCCAAACAGAGGCTGTTCTTGGGACTCAGGAAGTACAGTGGGAAATAATGTTTTCTGGGACACAGAAAGCAGAGATATCCTGCCTTCAGTAAGTGTGCTTCACACCAACTAGAGGCTGGATACTGGTGGACACTGGTCAACTAAAAGATAGAATCAATGGTGCTGCTCATTCATTCAGCAATGCATTAAACACCTACTCTGTGCCAAAAAATATTTTAGGGACTTGATATATGTCAGTAAACAAAACTTCCCAAAAGATTCATCTCAAGGAGCTTACATTTTAGCAGGCAAAAGTAATAATAAACAACAAGTATAATAAACTAGGAGATTGTGTTGTATTTTGGACGGTGATAAGAATTTCTGACGCTAATTAGCTAAAGGAGACATAGATCTGAGGTAGACCTCAGGAAGAAGGTGACCCATGAAGTAAGTCTTACACATGCAAATACTTGGGAAGGATGTTGTAGGCAGAGGAGGAAGCAGTACAAGGAGCAAACCCTGGGACTGTATCTGAAGTGAAGGAGGAATGAGGAGGTGGCAGAGGTAGAAACAGTGTATGAGATAGAAGACAGATTCCTTAAGGAGGTGGAGTCCAGGAGCAGCCAGCGTGGGCCCTTCAGGCTTTGATGCCTCTGGACATGCAAAGCCAGTGAAGGGAGCAGAGTGAAATCCTCACTTCACCTTGTGTCCCTCTGGGCATTATGTTGGGCAGAGGCAGAAGAAGAATTAGGAAAACCAGTTAGAATGTTACTGTAGTGGTCCAGGCAAGAAAGGAGATGTTCTTGATATCTTTGAGCTTTTGTTTATAAACTAAAAAACTAAAAATTAAAAAAAAGCGTAAGAGACAAAGGACTTATCTAAGGTCAGGAGACTTTTGAGTCAGTGTTAGATCTGGAATCCCAACCTCATTCCTTGGCCATCTGTAGAGTACCCTCTTGAAGAGGAGGCCAAGAATCCTTTGCAGGCTTCAGAGCACTAACAGCCACATGTAATTCATTTGTGTGGACAGGACTTGAGACTCCCTTCCAAACAATACAATATGGCAAAGTAGATTTCCTTTTGCTATCTGAACTACGCCTCATTTGTTGTGTTTGTTGTTTCCTTTCCCTTTCTCTTCTTGTTTTCTTTTATAAAGCTCTTTGCATTGTGAGTACATCTCTTCGGGACAGAGCTTATGGGTTGAAGAAGAATTTTAGTGAAGTTTTTCTGTTTCCCCACACTTGCCAAAAGTTAAATTGGTTGATTTGATCCAAATTTTGCTTCAAGCTCCATCTTATCCTTTTACTCTAAACTATTTTCTGGCCTCTTGATGTTCTTAATAATTTTATCAGGTGAAATATGAACCAATTCTTAAAATAGGTCTTTAACATTTAACTTGTTGTGCATGTTTGGCCTTAAAAAATAAAAGCAAAGCCTGAAATGTATTCATTCGTCCTGAGGTTTCAGTGAGCACAGGGTGTCTTCGTTTAGAAAAAGAGATGATATTTAATCTTCCAAAGAAGTATTTGTTATGTGGACTCCCTAGGGAAGCCTGAGCCCCTCACAGAATCCCTTCCTGAGTTTTAATAGGGAAGAGAAAGTTAAACAAAAATGCATCCTTTCACAGAGAAGCCAGACAGGACAGTTAATTTTGATAACCTGAAATTTCCAAATCAAGATATTTCCTAGCCAGGTGCCAGTGGCTCATGCTCACAATCCTAGCTACTCAGGAGGCTGACATCTCAGGTTCCCAGTTCAAAGCCAGGCGGAGCAGGAAGATCCATGAGACTCTTATCTCCAGTATACTACTCAGAAAAAGCCAGAAGTGGCTGTGTGACTCAAGTGGTAGAGCACTAGCCTTGAGCGAAAGAAGCTCAGGGATAGAGAGAGTCCAGGCATGGGCACCGCGTTCAAGCCCCAGCACCAGAAAAAGAAAAACAAAAACAGATACTGTGAACCAAAAGTTAGCTGTCTGGGTATCACTCGGGGTTGACACCCATGTAACTATCTTCTAATGTCACCAAAATGCAAATTTGGCTAATTTATTTCAGCTCTAACAAATCCTTCCAGGCAGTTACTCTGATTCTTTATTATTTTTGCAGTCAGTACTAACAATCTGTTCTTTTGCACTAAGATTCTGGTGGCCATAAAGCTATTCATTAGTTCTGGGACTCCCCACCAATGTGCTCATTGGTAGAGCTGAGTGAGAAAGGCTGAATGTAGAGGGCTCTCTGAAGTCTGCATCAGACTGTGTTTCAGGGAAGGCTCTTCTTCATTCCAGGGATAAACATAATCAGAAGCCTAAATGGATTACCAAGCTTAAAAACAAACAACAGCAACAAAAAAAAAACAGCTTGTCTTTGCATTCGGAGCATTTCCTTTGGGTTCAATGCTGATAGCTGGCATTTTTCAGAAAGCTGGAGAAAAAAGGCTTTTGCTTATTCATTCAACAAGTGGATTGGAAAAGTAAAATCAGCAACACCGTTTTCCAACCTAGGTTTTAGATTTAGTTAATCTAAGTAAAACTAGAACAACCAAGTAGGCAAAAGTGGGGCACGATAAATGTGCATCCATGTTCATTGCTGTACTAGTCACAATAGCCAAGTTATGGAGACAGCCCAGATGGCCTGCAGCAGACGAGTGAGTCAATAAAATGTGATGCACACACACATGGAATTTGATTCATCCATTAGAAAGAATAAGATTATGTCATTTGCAGGGAGATGGATGGGTCATGTTAAGTAAGGTAAACAAGCTCGGAGGGACAGCGTGTGCGTTTTCTCTTATATGTGGAAGCTAGATCTGAAATGTAACTGGACATGATAATACGTAGAGCACAGGGGCATTCACACACAGACTAAAGGAGAGTACCCTTAGGGGAGTAGCATCGATGTGTAACTTCTCTGAGCACTTAAAATATTGTTTTGTTTTGTTTTTTGCCAGTGCTGGGGCTTAGGACTCTGGGCCTGAGCACTATCCCTGGCTTCTTTTTGCTCAACGCTAGCACTCTACCCCTTGAGCCACAGCGACGCTTCTGGCTTTTCCTATATATGTGGTGCTGAGGAATGGAACCCAGGTCTTCATGTATACAAGGCAAGCACTCTACCACTAGGCCATATTCCCAGCCCTAAACACTTAAAATATTAATCTAAAGAAATTCCAGGATGTGGAAACACAGGCTTTTTGTTGGTGTTGTAGTTGTTGGTGGTGGTGGTGGTAGTGGTGTTTGGTTTTGCTTTGGGATTATTTTTTTTCGGCGGGGGGATGCAAGAGGAGGCACAGAAAGGGAGGGAGGGAGGAAAGGTGAATAAATGCAAGCATGCTATTCAGTATACACTATGTGGGAAAATGACCTCTGTAACTTAAATTATCTAAAAAAAAAAAAGGAAGAAATATACTCATTACCTGACTTACGAAATATGAACCCTTCTACACAATACCTTAATTATCACAATAAAATTACATGTTAAAAAAAATTGTAGCATGATTCTCAACGACAGTGAGTACAGTGCAGTGAGAAGTTCGAGTCTGGCCCTGGATGGCCAGGCTGTCAAGTCCACTGAAGCAGTGGTTTGGGCTATTTACCTACCTTCTTAGTGATGCTGGTTCTTTGTGTATGAGCTGTGGGTAGTAATAGTCTTGGCCTTGATGCTATTTGCGCTGCAATGTGCTAGTTGGGGCCTTGGCACCTGCTGTGTGTGCCTCGTGATGATTAGCTGTTGTGAAGAATGTGAGCCCTGAAGTACGTTTTCATTTAATAACCCAAGCTCGGAGGGACAGCGAGTATTTCCAACGCTTAAAAAGTTCACCATGGGGGCTGGGGATATAGCCTAGTGGCAAGAGTGCCTGCCTCGGATACACGAGGCCCTAGGTTCGATTCCCCAGCACCACATATACAGAAAACGGCCAGAAGCGGCGCTGTGGCTCAAGTGGCAGAGTGCTAGCCTTGAGCGGGAAGAAGCCAGGGACAGTGCTCAGGCCCTGAGTCCAAGGCCCAGGACTGGCCAAAAAAAAAAAAGTTCACCATGGGGGGCTGGGGATATGGGCGAGAGAGCTTGCCTCGTATACTTGAGGCCCTGGGTTCAATTCCCCAGCACCACATTTACAGAAAATGGCCAGAAGTGGCGCTGTGGCTCAGGTGGCAGAGTGCTAGAGCAAAAAGGAAGCCAGGGACAGTGCTCAGGCCCTGAGTCCAAGGCCCAGGACTGGCCAAAAAAAAAAAAAAAAAAAAAGTTCACAATGGCAAGAAAAGACAGGCAATTTCGGTTAATATATAAACTTAGTTAAATCATTCTATTAAAAAAAAAGATTTGGTGTCACCATTTTCAATAGTGACATGTTACTAATGATATATTTTTGAAGTTCTCAAAATATAGCGTTCCTCAAGATATTCCTCAAGGTGCTGGGTGCCTCTGGGACATTTCTAAGAGACACATAGGTGTTCACCATGCTCGAGACCCAGAGAGCAGCCCCACTGAAAACTATCCTTGGGCTGCAGCTAAGAGGATGTGTTGTTTCTATTTGTGTTTGCTGGTGTTTGTGTTTGTTTTTGTGTTTATATTTGAGAAACCTTATAAAAATGCAGTAGCTAGAGCTCTGGGTTTTGTTTAGAGTCCCTCAGGTCAGACACATCCCAGCTCTCTAAGCATGAGCAAATTAACTAATCTCTGAGAATCTTTAAAAGAGACATGACAATGTCTTCCTCATAAGGTTGTAATGAGGGTGAAATACTGTCATTAGCACATACTAAGGGTTTAATCACTACTCCCTTTTCCCAACATAATCTTCTCTTTCCCAAGAGTGTAAATGACTCATGAGACAAATCTGAAAATAGTAAGCTGGCCAAAACATAGTCAGACACAAACTGATTCAAAGTGTGTATGCAATCTGCTGTCATTGTAAACAATTTCATTTTTCAAAATATTTGACATAAGATGAAATCTTATAACTGCATGACTTTCTTCTCTGCTGTTTGCACTATAATGAAGAATGTTAGGAAGATATGTATTCTAAGAAACTAAGGTCTGCCCTGCAGTACCAAATACCAAGACTGCTGCTCTTCTAAGCAAGGCCATCCTGTTGAAGATAGGGAGACACAAAATCCATGGGCACCTCTTGAGACCTTGCCTCCCTGACTTTCGAGCCTTTGCTCTGTTAGACATCTATTCAGGAAGTTGAAGAATCATTTACTGAGCTGGCTTACTGTCCCTGCTACCACAGAGGAGAAACATTGTTTGCATTAAGTCAATACAGGTTTGAACTGGGTAAGAAGAGAGAAAGCAATAGAATACCCAGTAGGAGGAAGAGGATGGATACTTCTAATTTAGTATATGTAGAGGGAGGGAGTGGAATCGGTGTTGATAAGGGTTAGACTTTGGGAATGAGATCAGGTGCATCCAGTATTTAGAGGAATAACTGCTTCTTTCAACACTGATTTGTCTTTTGTTCCTAGTATGTACATCATTTAAAAAGCAGGAGTTGTATCTCTTATTTATAACTTGGAAATTACATAAGTTTACTAGACTAAGGTACTATCTGCCCCTAGAAATATTATCATATATGGATAGATACATTTTAATGATAGCTAGCTTAGATAAGAAGTGGAAAAAGAAAGGAAGAAAAGAAAGTTTTCCTTAAATTGGCATTTGAGAGAAATCTAAAATCCTAACAGCTTGATATGTTCAAATTCCAGATGACCAGAATGAATTCTTGTGTTTATTTTGCAACATTTTTTGTTTTCATTGACTGGCAAATGTTTGAATACATTTAAATAAACATTAGAATAATCCATAATAAATTTTAGATATTTGATAGAAAGTAAAGCTATTTATTTATTTGTATTGATGAGGCATTATCTCTATGTCACTTGGTTTCTCACACCAACAAGTAGGAAAGAAACAGGTATAAACCAAAGGCTCTTATTAACACTTATAAGTTAGAAATACCATTATGTTGAATAATGTCCACTGAAAATCAGAATTAAATGCCTTATCTTGAACAGAGTTCCAGGAAGATTAAAAAGTAAATATTTTGAAGCAAAACAAAGAAAGAAAGAAAAATGGATCAAGAACTTATCAAACTAAAAAGAGGGAAAGAAATGAAAGCTTGTAACTTGAAAAAATCACCTAATAAAACAGGCATCCACATATTATTTTATCAAAATGCAAAATAATAGCATATCTTAAAGTATGAATCTAAGGCAAGCAAATTAGAAAAAAATAGTTTGAGGAAATATTCTCTACAAAGCAAAAGGTAATTATTACAGGAAGTACCAATACTGAAAAGGTACATGCACATAATTGAACTAGATTCTATGAGCTGCTTGGAGAAAATACAATCAGGACACATAATCAACATCATTAGATATTAGGTAAATACAAAAGAAAATAAGCATGTGTACTAGTTGCTCAACACATAAGCACATTTAGCTTTTGCTTCTGGTGGTACTGGGGTTCAAACTCTGAACTTCACACTTTCTAAGAAGATATTCTGCCCCTGGAGCCCTTTTAAGCTCTGGTTATTTTTATTTATTTTTTTGCCAGTCCTGGGCCTTGGACTCAGGGCCTGAGCACTGTCCCTGGCCTCTTTGCTCAAAGCTACCACTCCACCACTTGAACCACAGCATCACTTCTGGCCTTTTCTATATATGTGGGCTTAGGAATCAACCCAGGGCTTCATGTATATGAGGCAAGCACTCTTGCCACTAGGCCATATTCCCAGCCCCTCTGGTTATTATTTTTTGAAATGGAGTCTTACTTTTCCCCCAAACTGGACTGTGAGTCTTCTATTTATGATTCCTCCCTTAGTATGGATGACAAATGCACAACCCCCACCCCCACCCCCATGCCTAGCTCTTTCTGGTGACTTTTTATTTATTTATTTATTTTTTTTTTACCACAGTGGTGATTCTGTAATCTCGGCCTCCCACATGGCTGAGATCACAGGCCTAATCCAACAGCAAAGAGCAAATTTTGCTCATTTTAACAACCTGCCTATGATAGTATTCTGCTCCAGGGGCTATAGGAAATAAAACCTCACTGATTGGTGAAACATTATACTGCTGAGAAGGCTATTTGATCATGCGAATTGAGACAGTCATAACCTTTAATGAACTGGTTAGGTTCCTTAAGGTGACCATATGTATAGAAACACATTCAGTGTAATTTTTCCAAATATGTATTTATGTCTCAGAACATTCTAGAAAGAAACTCACTAAAGCGCTAAAAGAGATGATCTTTGTTCCATGGGAAAAGCATAAAATATTCAAGGTGGAGAAGAGGGTGGGAGCTGACACTTGAGAATTTGCCTCTGGGCAAGTTTTATATTCACTGTGGTCAGGTTCTCCCACCAGTAAGTTGGTGGGCGAAAAATACCTATATCCAGTGTTGTTATGAGGATTAAATTCCTAATGGGAAAAATCACTGACAACAAGGCCAAGAATGCATAGTAAGAGCCCAGCAAATATTAGCCACTTCCTTTTTATTTGAGTGGTAGAACCAATAGGGGCAAACATTTTCCTCCTATTTCCCTGCATTTTCCAAATCACCATTTCTCTCTTGAAAAAAGAAAAAGAGAAACTCTTCAGTTTCATGTAATATCTTCAAGGTATCTGGTCTTCCATTTGAGGTCTTTGGTCCATTTGGAATTGATTATGGTGCATATAAGGATCTAGCTTCAGGGGCTGGGGATATGGCCTAGTGGCAAGAGTGCCTGCCTCATATACATGAGGCCCTGGGTTCGATTCCCCAGCACCACATATACAGAAAATGGCCAGAAGTGGCGCTGTGGCTCAAGTGGCAGAGTGCTAGCCTTGAGCAAAAAGAAGCCAGGGACAGTGCTCAGGCCCTGAGTCCAAGCCCCAGGACTGGCCAAAAAAAAAAAAAACACAAAAAACAAAACAAGGATCTAGCTTCAATTTTCTGCATGTGTATAACCAATTCTGCCAGCACCATTTGTGGAAGAGGCTGTCTTTCTCCCATCCAGTGTTTTTGGCACCCGTGTCAAATATTAGATGGCTACATGTCTGTGAATTCATTTCTGGGTCTACTATGCTATTCTATTGGTCCTTGGGCCTATCCTTGTGCCCATACCAAGCTGATTTGGTTGCTACAGCTTTGTAACAGAGTTTCAAGTTTGGTTATTGATATTCCTCCAGCACTGCTCTTCCTGCTAAGGATTGTTTTTGCTATTTGGTGTCTTTAATTATTCCATATGAGTTTTTGGATTGATTCTTCTGTATCATTGAAGGTTGTTGTTGGGATTTTGATGGGCATTGCATTGGATTTGTAGATAGCAAGGTTTTTCCATTTCCTTAAATATGCTTTTTCGGGTTTAGCTATGTGCATATGATTATATAAAATGATGCTTATAGAAATGAACTCCAGGGCTGAGGATATGACCTAGTGGCAAGAGTGCTTGCCTCATATACATGAGGCCCTGGCTTCAATTCCCCAGCACCACATATACAGAAAATGGCCAGAAGTGGTGCTGTGGCTCAAGTGGCAGAGTGCTAGCCTTGAGCAAAAAAGAAGCCAGGGACAGTGCTCAGGCCGAGTCCAAGGCCCAGGACTGCCCCCCCCCCAAAAAAAAATGAACTCCAAGAAATGGAAATGAGGGTTTGCTTTTGTTTTTGTACTGTTTGCTGTTCTTTTTCTTTTGTTCTTCTGGTTTCCCCGCTTTTGTCTCTGTGTTTCATTTCTGTACTCTTTGTCTTGCATGTAAATTTATCTGATTTGGGGAGGGACAGTGGCAGCACAGAAACAGGGAAAGGGTGAACTAATTCAGCAGTGACACTCACTAGACACTATGAACTGTACAACTTGGAGGGGGAGGGGGGCTGGCAGGGGAAAAACTGGGAGAAAATGAGGGAAGGGGTGACACTGTTCAGAAAAAAAATGTACTCATTACCTGACTTATGTAACAGTAACCCCTCTGGACATCACCTTTACAAGTAAAAAAAAAATTTTCCTGAGGGCTCTGAGAACTTTGTCAGCTAGATTTTTCTGGTCACGTACATTCATCCACTTGCTGGGACATTGCTCTATACTAGGATAAAAGGATATTTCACAGTTGCTGAAACTCAGAAATGAAACTGGAATTGTAGTGATCATTGAAATGAACTTTGTGTCCCATTTCATAAGAGAGAAAAAAAGCCCATTTCATAAGAAGTTAGGAAAGTTCAGTTTTGGTAAAGGACTAGTTGCATCCTTCAGGAAAGTTTGAGTCACCACAGCGTTTCCCTTCCTTCCCCACTCTACCCTTAACCTCCGGATTCTCCTGTACTCGGTACTACATACTAGCATCTCTCTTTCTCTCTCTCTGTCTCTCCCTAGTTTACATGGGCTTTCAAAAACTGAAATCAGGGCTGGGAATACGGCCTAGTGGTAGAGTGCTCGCCTCGTATATATGAAGCCCTGAGTTCGATTCCTCAATACCACATATATAGAAAAAGCCGGAAGTAGTGCTGTGGCTCAAGTGGCAGAGTGCTAGCTAGCCTTGAGCAAAAAGAAGCCAGGGACAGTGCTCAGGCCCTGAGGCCAAGCCCCAGCACTGGAAAAAAAAACAAACCTGAAATCCATATTTTAGTAGCAGGACAATTTAGAAAAATATTTACAATATTGGAATAAGCGGATTTTCTTGGGCAAAAAAAGTAAATTAGGGAAAGGAAGGAGGAGAGGAAGTGTACTTTTACTCAATTCTGAACATGTCAACAGGTGTCAGCAATCATTTGATTTACACATAAAGTTATCATTATGCAAATATGTTTGAAATTTAGAAAGAAAAATTTAAAAAGCTAAGAAGGAACTTGCTTTTGCTTCCCCCCCCCCAAGTTTTCAACTGGTGTGAGGGGGCGCAGTTCCTCTCTTTTGAGGTCGCCTCTTGCCAACAGCCAACAAGTTTGGACAATAACAGTTGCCAAGGCAATGTCAAGACCATGTAGACAGAGGGAGAAAATGTGGTGTGCAGACAGGGAGATGGTGAAAACACATTAAAAATGAGCACAAAGAGGTTTTAATTGGGAAAAACATGAACTCACGCCATCCATTATTATTGGTTATGCTATCCTTTCTAGAATCTGCTATTGTAAAGGAACATTGTATCATAAGGGTTTATCTTCTTATATCACCTTTTTTTTTCTTTTAGTGATCGCATCATTTATTTCCTAATTGAGCCCAAGTCTTTGTACTTCTGCACTAAGGCATGTCAAAATGGGTTCTACTGCACTCCAGTGAAACAAAGACATTTTTCATGTGCTCAACCAGAAATGCTTTTTCTGTGAGTTCTATTGGAAGCCTTGGATTCAGCCAAGCCCTTCTAGATAATGAGTGTAAAGATACATGCACCCCTGTTCCCAAAGCTGTACAAATATTACTGCTTCAATAAATTTACTCTTGTCAGACACAAGTAATACTTGCTCATTTTTCTAAGACTCTTTAGTTTGAAAAACAAAACACTCAATTTTCCTTCCTCTTTTTTTTTTCCCCTTCCAGGTACAATCCTTGGATTTACCCTCCGGCCTTATAAAATGAGTTACCGAGAAGTCAAATACTTCTCTTTTCCTGGGGAGCTTCTGATGCGGATGCTACAGATGCTTGTCCTACCACTTATCATCTCCAGTCTTGTCACAGGTATCCAATGCAGATTTTTGGCGTTGTTGGTTGTTGTTGTGTTAAGTGTGCTATTGCAAAAGATTGCTTAGAAAAGCAAGCGCTTCAGGTTTCTGCTGGATGCATGCTCTGTTCTAGAAAATAAAATAAAAGTCCCTTCAAACTGATGGAAAGGAGGCTTTAGTAATGCATGAATGATTATAACTCTCATATTTTACCAATCACAAGAGGAAATGGGTAAACAGCCACGTAATCTGTTCTGCCTCACTGTGAAAGAGGTGCCCTGCTAAACACCACACCACCAGCCTTCTCTGACCACAGTGATGTAGTTGACAACAGCGTACAACAGGTCTGTTTTCTCACCCTCTTATCCCACCCAGAGAACATCTGGTTGGACAGCCTATTAGCTATTGATGCAAGAATGCTTGTTCTCAGAGCCACCAGGACTTGAGCGGGAGCCTTCTTGGAAGCCTCATCAAGAGGTAATACCCACAACACAATCACCAACTCTGCTGCCACCAACACTGTATCTTTTCCTGGTATATTCGCATGATTTTGTTTCCTTCTCCAGTTGCCCCTCCCCAACCCCAGGACCTTTTAGGCTGGTGGGAAACGGGGAGGGGGTGGGAGATTTCCCCTCTTGGTTATGCCGTCCATTGACACTGGGATTTTTAGCCAGCGGAAGCTTTGCAGGCTAGGATTTTATTTGCTATTGACAGTGAGAGCAGTTTACTCCCCCACCATGGAAAAGGTTAAGTCATTGCATAGGTAGATTACAAATACTGATAAAACCAAGCAGTAGAAGAAATACAGTGACTATACATTCCTTCCTGCCCACTCTTCTTTTTCCCTACAGCACATCTCTGACTGGGAGAAGGAATGCTCATAGACATTGCTAGACCACCAGATAGTGCCTGGGTTTGTAGTTAAAGCAAAGAACCCAGGTATTACTCATCCTGTTCTCTTTTCCACCCCTGGTGACTATCCTCCTCTGATGGACCACCTCACCTGTGAGCTGAGATTAAGCATCATTCCCCCTCTTCCAGGGAGTTCACAGAGATATCTGCAACCCTCCTTCTGTATAGTGAGAATCTCACAATTCAACTCAAAGATCATGGAGAAGCCTTCTGCCTGGTACATACCATGGTGAATTGGTCATTACTTGGACAGGAACTGTGTCAGATTTTTCCCCAATGCTTTGCACTGGCTTCCACTGTCCAGAGCCTTAAGCAAGTCATTGCATGTGTACAAGCTCGCATCGAAGGATGAATGCTCATGAAACAATCCTGGAGAACTTTAGGGTACTTGTTTTGTCAAACTGAATTGGTCTATCGCCCAGCTACAATTCTTAATTCAGAAGCTGTAGTAAACGTTGACATGAGAGCATATTTTTACTTTGTGGAAGTAAATTCTTTGCAGAAAACATTTACAGGTCAAAACCTGTATCTGATGTCTTATTTACAAGACCAATGCAGCCCTCTGCACCATCCCTCATGGCAAGTGGTGTAAACTGAGAATGTGTTGTTCTTCAGAACCCACACTGAGGCGTCCCAAATTCCTTCAACTGTCTCTGCTGGGGTAGGGCCTGTGTGAAAGGATGTCTGCTTTCTTGTGAGAAAACCCAATCTTTAGAAGAGGAAAGCCTGTATATGATGCAGTTAGATACTGCATTACTTCCTCATAGAATAATCTCAATTGACATTTATCCTGATGTGGAATTCCCTGGTGCTTTTAATACTTAATAATCAACTTTATTGAAGGAACAAGAGCTTGGGTTGAGTAATTTTGCTGGGAAAGAAAATACTCTAATGCAATCTCTGATGCAAAGAAACTTTTGGTCAAATGATGGAGAAAGTGTCAACCTTCATATTGTTTTGTTTTGTTGTTTGCCAGTCCTGGGGCTTGGACTCAGGCCTGAGCACTGTCCCTGGCTTCTTTTGCTCAAGGCTAGCACTCTACCACTTGAGCCACAGCTCCACTTATGGCCTTTTCTGTTTATGTGGTGCTGAGGAATCGAACCCAGGGCTTCATGCATGGAAGGCGAGCACTCTACCACTAAGCCATATTCCCAGCCCTCATATTGTTTTTAAAGACAAAGAAATTATAAGTTTCCAACAACCAAGATAAAAATGAACTTTTATAATATAACCTAGTTGCAAAATGGGAGTTTTTACCACATTGGATAGAAAGAGTCTTAGCTCTTATCCAAGAAACCTGAGGGATATAATTTAGCTTTGCCAAAGTTCTTTTAAGGTGTTGGTCTGAAAGGAATAATTTCCAAGCTACATAGTAATTTAGATACTTTTACAGTAAATTAGAATGAGTGATTGACTCAGTGAGAATTTCCCTCATGGTTTCAAATGAAAAGATTGTAAACCAAAGGTGGAGGATAGAAAGGAGAACTTTCACAAATTATGAAGACCCCTAGAGGGTCCTCCTATACGTAGGAAGATGTTGAATGTGTTGGGGGGTAAGATTTCATTATTCTAGAAAGGAAAAGTGATCACAAATGCTCCCAGTTGTTCTTCAGGTGACATATATGTGTCACGTATATATATGAAGCTGCCTTTCCAGGATACTCTTCAACAAAAGAAGGGTAGGGGGCAAGTGTGGTGACAAGTAAGGAGTGGTCACGCTGCAGAAACATGTAGACAAGGGGAACAAAAAGACTTGGCACCTGAAAAATAGGACTAATAAGTTTCATCCAGCTTTGCCATGTGTCCTCAAAAGGCCAGATTTTCCCTTTCTTCAAGATAAATTCATTATCCAAACTAAGATCCTTCAGACTTCTCCATGTTGCTGCAATTCACATAACTACTGCAGGCCAAGCAAAGACTAGCCCAGTTCAACCTAGAGACCATCACTGTCTGAAATCACATGTGGATGTCAGTGCTACTGATACTGAGAATGTGCTGGTTTTGAGCATGTATGCACTCAACAGGTTGTCCACTGCTTTTCATATGCTGCCTAATTCAACTCAACCTTTGATATCCCTGTACCAAAGCTTAATTCATCATATGGCATTAACTACAGAAGAGCATGTGTATTGGTGGTTAAACAAATGGCTGTTGGAAAGGCTCTCCTTTCCCTCTCTGGATCTTGGGTGGTAGCTGTTCTGGTTTTTGCTGCAGTAGCCAAAAACCTCATAGTAAGATAGAGGTCATGGTACCATAGAAAGTATTTCTCATTGAGAAAATGTTCCACCCTAGGTTTGGTGTTCCTAAGGTCCAAAGCCACAGGGTCTGTGCTGACAGAATGAAATCAGTTGAAAGCAATACTGAGTTTCTTGGATTAAATATATTTTTGATAGAAATAAGGAAGCTGCTATACATTTAGTCATACTGAACTCACATGGTGTTTTGTTCTGTGTTCCATAGTACAGTGCTTGGAATCAAATCGAAGGCCAGGGCCTTTGCACCTGAGACAGGATTGTACCAGTAAGCTACATTCCCAGCCCTCAAAGCCACAGTTAAAATGAGAAATCTAAGTTAGACTTTTGTACTTGAACTGGGTTTGTGAGTTGTGGTGCCAATGCTCCTGTAAGGCACATTCTCTCTGTGTCCTAAATTGAAATTCCAATCTTACTAAACATCCCTGGTGTGTATTAGCATTCCAGAAGCTTCCAAGGATATCCTGGGAGAAAGCCTAATGGCACCGTTTGTACTCAAGTACCTATTTTTTTTATAACAAGAATAACTTATCTGTGCCAACACACTACATAATAAAACAGAAGTTTGGCATCAGTTTTTGTTGATTTAGTCAGGATAGGCAGCTAAACTAGATATTTCATGCCAGAAATATGAGTTTCTTTGAATGGCTTAGACTAAATTCACTGGATAATAATTAGGTACCATATCTGGTTGTTCTGCATGGTCATATCTAGGTTATTTCTGAAGCTTTTTAGAAGACATGACAGATAGCCTTTTTTTCCCATTCTCTTTCAAAGGTGTTCATTTCCCCTCAATAACTTAGTGCAATAAACTTTGGTGTTATCCCAATAGTCTGGAAAAGGAAGCTTTTGGCAGTTTCTTGGAGTGTGTCATAGTGTAAGGGAGAAGAGTATTAACAATAGTAGAAAGAAAGAAAAAAGCGGGCTGGGGATATGGCCTAGTGGCAAGAGTGCCTGCCTCATATACATGAGGCCCTGGGTTCGATTCCCCAGCACCACATATACAGAAAATGGCCAGAAGTGGCGCTGTGGCTCAAGTGGCAGAGTGCTAGCCTTGAGTAAAAAGAAGCCAGGGACAGTGCTCAGGCCCTGAGTCCAAGCCCCAGGACTGGCAAAAAAAAAGAAAGAAAGAAAGAAAAAAGGAAAGAAAGGAGGGAAGGGAGGGAGGGAAAACAAGGGAAGGTAAAGGAGGGGAGAGAGGGCAGGAGTGAAAGAAGAAAGACAGACCAAGCAATAACCAAAGTATCAGCAATACTAAGGGCAATGGAGAAGCACACTGGAGGTAGGATCCTGAAATGAATGAAGTATATCTTGTTACAATCATTCATTCATTCACAGCTATTTGGTAGGTCAGCCACTGAGCTAGGCACTGGATACTGGAAAACAAAAATAGTCCTCAAGTAGTATATTGGATATAAAGGAGACTTCCCAAATCCCAACATTCCAACATATGTAAGCAAACACATGTAAGCATTCCCATTCAACTGGCTCTCTGCATTCCAACAAGAAATAGACAACTTGATTGGTTTTTAAAAACATGATCCCAAATCAAATCCTCATAAATTTGTGACATCTTTAAAGGGGGATGAATAGCAAATATTTACAAGTCATTAATTATATATTAGCACCAAAATAAGACTTGGTCTTTTCAATAGAAAGAATTGAAAGACAATTGGGAAAAATATACTTGCTGCATGCTTTAAGATAAATTAAGAAATAGTTTCCATGCCACTAGACCCACTGTATTGCTGCTTTGCTACTGATGTGGTAAAACCACCCCAGAAATTTCTCCTCCAAATGATGGTCTGGTTTCTACAAGGAGCAAGAGAAGGAACAGGAGGAGGAGGAGAAGAAGGAAAAGGAGGAGAAGGAGAAGAGGGAAGAGGAGAAAAGGGAGGAACAAGGAGGAGGAAAAGAAGAAGAGGGGGAAGAAGAGGAAGAGAAGGAAAAGAAGGAGGAGGAAAGGGAGGAAGGGGAAGAGGAGGTAGAAGGTGAAAAGAAGAGCTCTTGCGAACTCATTTTTTTAACTAACAGTTCTTTTTGTATCCAAAATAAAACTTTTGTTTTCTTGCCAGTCCTGGTGCTTGAACTTAGGGCCTGAGCATTGTGCCTGGCTTTTTTCTGCTCAAGGCTAGCACTCTACCACTTGAACCACAGAGCCACTTCTGGCTTTTCCTGTTTATGTGGTGCTAAGGAATCGAACCCAGAGCTTCATGCATGCTAGGCAAGCACTCTACCACTAAGCCACATTCCCAGCCCATAAAACATTTTTTTTTAAACAAAAACAAAATACATGCTTGTCTGGCCTCCATGTGACAAGCTCTATGATGTGTAACGTATTGTTTAGGCAACTTCCTTTCAAATCTATTATGCAATGAATGCTATAGAATATGGGACTTGGCCATAGTGAAGCCAACAAGCCAGACTTGCCAGCTAATGACTGACTCTCTTACCTAAGAAATAATGAGAGTAAAAGCAACAATTGTCATAGCTCAAAGTACAGTTTGTTGGCTTCAGAGAATGACAGTTATCTCAGGAGCAAACTAGAATTTTGCCATTTTGTTTAACAGAAGACCTCTTTTTTTTCCCTTACTTGTGCAGGTCCTGGGCTCAAACTCTGTGTCTGCTGTCCCTAAGCTTTCTTTTTTTTTGGCCAGTCCTGGGCCTTGGACTCAGGGCCTGAGCACTGTCCCTGGCTTCTTCCCGCTCAAGGCTAGCACTCTGCCACTTGAGCCACAGCACCGCTTCTGGCCGTTTTCTGTATATGTGGTGCTGGGGAATCGAACCTAGGGCCTCGTGTATATGAGGCAGGCACTCTTGCCACTAGGCTATATCCCCAGCCCCCTAAGCTTTCTTGTTCAAGGCTAGTACTCTACCACTTGAACCACAGCTCCACTTCAAGTTTTTAGGTGCTTAACTGGAGATAAGTCTCAAAGACTTTCCTTCCTGGGCTGGCTTTGATCTGCAATCCTCATATCTTGGTCTCCTGAGCAGATAGGATTATAGATGTGAGCCACCAGCACAGGGCTAACATAAGAGGTTTTCTTTTCTTTCTTTTTTTAAAAAAATAATCTATACAAGTCTTATTCTTGGGCTTGGGAAAAATTTAAGTGATTGCAAAAAGAGTCAAAAATCACTCCAGAGAAATGTGATGTTTTAAACTATTCACCCAAGGATCTAGTATGGTAGCTAAGGCCAACTTGAATGCTCTGGATAATTACATACTGACTATAATAAAGGAGGGCTTTAGAGCTTTCCATATATACACTTGCATTGGAATAAAAAGCATCTGTCTTGAGAGGAGAGGTCTGTTTTGACCTCATTTCCAGTCTCTGAGCAGTGGAGACAATGGTGGGATCTGTGTGCTGGGGTTGGTGTGAGAATTTAGTGCCTGACCTATGTAAGGGCTTTATTAGTGCTAGTTATTGGCAGTTATAGCAACAACAGCTGTGCTCTGGCCATTCTCATTGTACAAATGAAACTTCAAGAGCAAGAAGAAAGAACTCAAGTTTAGTGAGGGTAGAACAGGGCATGTAATGAAGGCTCCAGCTTCCCCAAGTCTCATTTGTCTGTGATCCTTGCAGCTATCATTTTCCTATTAAGGTTAATTAAAGAAACCATAAAGTTAATCCAGTAACAACATGGCAGCCAGACAGAATTCTTTCCTCACCTCTGGAAGAGATTGATTTCTGCCCTGCAGCATAGGATTCCATTTCTTTTATCACAGCTGCATCATTCTAAATATTATCATTGGTTACACACCTACCCCTTCTTCTCTAAAAACTTCAGCCCCCCACCTGGGGCACCCTGAATTACACATACCAAACATGGAGGCATTCCAACTAACCAAAACCTGTGGCAAATTGAGTCAGTATCTCAACTCTCAACCCTGTGGCAACCTGGAGACAAGCCAGATATGAAAGGCTTCGTTTGAAGTATCTTTGTTGTCTCTCTAGGGCTATTTGCAAAGGAGGGATGGGAGGCTGGGTGATGCCTACTTAGAGGTGACATCATGGGATATAGCACAAAGAACTCCTATAAGGGATAAAGGGACAATTTGCATCATGTAAAGAAGGAAATCTGGATGATTAAATATTGTTTCTCTGTGGATTTGGCATCTGGTAAGGTATAGACAAAGTCATTTAATGTTGGGTCCTAATGTCTATTCTCCATTCAGTAAGCATTTCTGGATGTGTTATTTGTGCCAGGTACCTGAAGAAGCACAGCTAAACAAAGACATGGTTTCTGTTCCTCTAGGAATTCATAGTCTGGGTCATGAAGATGGCCTGGTGATTGCAACATTCAGGATAGCAATAGTGGGTAGTGCAAACCTGGGGAGCAACAAGGGGAGAGAACAATGCAACCATCTGCCTTCCTCTACCTCTCCAGTGTTTGAGTTTCTGCCAAGAAATAATATTGAGCAAGAAAATGAGGGCTTTTAAATTCATAAGCACCAGAATTAGGGCCCTATGAGTCTTAGAAAGTTAGTAGTTGTGAGTCCTAGCAAAAAGTTACCATGGGGTAACTTCCTCATAGATGGGGAATTGGGAAGAAGAAGTGTTTAGTGGGATTTCAGCCACAGAAACTCTGTTTCAGAAGAGAGCCGGGAGACTCAAGGCTCTGGAACGCGACACCTTGTCGGGGTAATATTGTGTGGACTTGCTCTGGGAGCAAGGACTCCCATCCAGCACCCCTTGACAATAGCCACCCTGCCTATGAGATTGGTTGTTTTTGTTCTTAGATGCTTTGAACTACTGAGCCACAGCCTGTCTTCACGGCGGTCCAGATATGGGTCCATTGTATCATATGAAGTAGTAAAGGAGTAAGGTTTTCATATAATATCAGGAGAGTGCCTGGTGTCTCTTGGGCACCGTGTTCCAGTGCTTTATACATGTCCCTTTTCTAGATCTCCACTATCTAGACTTCCCATAAAGTTGGCCATACTGGCTCTTCCTTTTTAAAAAGCAAGGATCTCCCTGGAGGGTCTAGTTTTGTTATGTATGTCACCAGCATGCTGCAAATGTCTTGTCTTTCAGCTAAATTAAAGGCTTCTCTGATGATCATGTTTTACATGTTTTCATAGAGCATAGTTCCTCTTACTTTACAATATACCCATTTTGGGGGGTGGGGTGGGAGGGACAATATTGTAGATGAACTCAGGGCCACACCCCCTAGACTTGCTTTGTTTTGTTTTGTTTGGCTTGATTTGATTTGGCTGTCTTTGGGGTTTTCTTCTTGTTTTTGTCTTGTTTCCATTTTTTAGAGAGAGTCTTGGACCTTGATCCTCTTACCTCTGTCTCCTCAGTAACTGATGTTAAAGATGTGCCACCATGCCCAGCCCTTTAATGTTTATTTTTCCTACAAAGCTATATACGATTTATTTAAAATGATATATAGATGGATGCATATCAAAGAAAGAGGGACCACTCCTGTGCAGAGTTAGCCACCATTACAGCAGCTAGCTGAGACTGACTGGGACAAAACCTACAATGGCCTTTTCCAGTTTGATGACCTTGGATAAGACTCTGCCTTGGTGTTCTTAACTGCAAAATATAACCATAATAGGGTAATAGTAAGATCTACCTTATTAGATTGTTGTGAAATTAAGATAATATCCAATAAAGCAATTGTCTAATGCAATCGTTACTGGAAAATGTGAACTATTAACTTTTCACATCCTCTTAAAAAGCTTACGTAAAAATGTAACATTTTGTTAACAAAGAGAACATATTCTGCAATATGCTTTGTCTAATCAAAAATATTTCACTGGGCTGGGAATAGTGGCTCATGAAGGTGGAGATAGGAGATCATGATTCAATGCTATGAAGGTTTTTGTTTTTGTTTTTGTTTTTTTTTTGCCAGTCCTGGGCCTTGGACTCAGGGCCTGAGCACTGTCTGTGGCTTCTTTTTGCTCAAGGCTAGCACTCTGCCACTTGAGCCGCAGTGCCACTTCTGGCCATTTTCTATATATGTGGTGCTGGGGAATCGAACCCAGGGCTTCATGTATACGAGTCAGGCACTCTTGCCACTAGGCCATATTCCTAGCCTGACTATGAAGGTTTTCAAGACTCCATGTTATTCAGTGGAGGAAGCACCGTGGCTGAGAACAATAATAGGCACATGTCAGCCCAGTGACAAGGGGAAATGTAAATAGGAGGATTTCAGTGCAGGCCAGCCTGGCCCTAAAGCAAGATCCTACCTTTAAAATAGCCAGTGCAAGTCCAGCAATTTCCACTTCCATTTGAACTTTAACTCAAATTTTGCCTGGCCCTTAGAATTGTAAATGGAGAGAATTTGTTTCTTTTATTCTCTGCATTGTAGATAGATAGCCATCTCTGGAGCAAGATCTAAATTGAAACTACATGGTGGATAAGCAATGCAATAAATGGAATTTCCAAAGTGCCTGATCAATGAATAATCACTTTTTTCAGTGGTCCTTAGTTTCATGCATGGTTCTGGTCTGTGTATGGTCCAGCCCTGTCTTTTGACCTCAGCTGCTGCACAAATGCTAATGACTCATTCGGTCTGTTACTTCAAATTGGTCATTAAATTCCAGGTCTACTAAGATGAGAGGTTTTCTGGGGGGATGAATGGTCATCACTCTTATCAGAGATATATGCTCATTATCAGTGTGTTTTATCATTAAATTTCACCAACCTGGCTTGCCTAGGAACTACTTGGAAAAAAAATAGCCAGTGCAAAGGAACTGATGGAGCTCAAGTGGTAGAGCTTCTGCTTAACGAGCACAAGGCCATGAGTTCAAGTCCCACTACTGTCCAAAAATACATAGGCACATACATACATATGTATGTATGTAGATAGAATATTATTAGATAGACTAGAGATAACATATTCTATTAAACATATACATACACATGCACAGATAGATGATCAAAACATGTACATAGATGATAGATACCACATGTATCCTACTGTATATATAGATACAGACAGATAGATAGATAGATCTTAAAGATAGTCTATCACTACCTGCTGATACGCCTGCTGAAGAGTTAGGGCTCCTTCATATTTTATTCTTTAAAAAAATCTACAAGCTGGATATGAGGTCAACCGAGTCACATAACAAGACCCTGTCTCAAAATAAAAAACAATGTGCAGTAAATTTCATTATGTAGATGTTTGTATTCTATTTCCATATGATTACGGAAAGCAAAATCATTAGCAACCAAATGAGCTCTAAATATATTATTTAATTATATTCCATTTTTCCTAGTTAAGTCGCAGTTTGAATGCATTGATGTCGAATGTCATTATTTTAAATGCCAACTTCCTGAAAGTAAGTGCCAATTAAAAAAAAATCCTTTATACCAGCATTGAGTATTTAAGAAAAAAAAACAAAAAACAGAAGCATTACTAGCACCTATTCCAATACATTACCATTTCTTTTCACTTGAGAATAGAATTTTAGTCTTATCTGGGGTCCCTAGGCTTGACATATCTGAAGCATTCTCTGGGCATGTACCGCCAAAGAGCCAGATATCAATCCAACAGCAATGTAACAGTTCTCAAACAAATTAAAAGTTCATAGCAGTCTTTTTTTTTTTTACCAGTCCTGGGGCTTGGACTCAGGGCCTGAGCACTGTCCCTGGCTTCTTTTTGCTCAAGGCTAGCACCCTGCCACTTGAGCAGCGCTACTTCTGGCCGTTTTCTATATATGTGGTGCTAGGGAATCGAACCCAGGGCTTCATGTATGTGAGGCAAGCACTCTTGCCACTAGGCCATATTCCCAGCCCTTCATAGTAGTCTTATGAAAACAATTAAAATGGTTACATGTTGAACTCCTTATGAAGGAGGCACATTTACTATGGGAACACCACAACCTTATACAATATAAGAACAAAATTGTAAGTATTTCCCATAAACAGCATTAAAAGGAATATAAGAGTGATTGACACTTCTCAAATTTTCTAATATCATCCAGGTATAATTACACCCAGTTGTGGTGGCTCACACTTGTAATCCTAGCTACTCAGGAGGCTTGAGATCTGAGGACCATGGTTCAAAGTCAGCGTAGGCAGGAAAGTCTATGAGACTCTTATCTCCAATTATTCATAGGAAAAGCCAGAGTGGTGCTAAAGCTCAAGTGGTAGAGTGCTAGCCTTGAGCAAAAGGAGTTCTGGGACAGCACCTAAGCCCAGAGTTCAAGGCCCAGCACACACACACACAAAAGTATAAACACTCTTGAGGCTAAAAAATTGGAATAAAGATCAGCCTGGGCTGCAAGGAGAACTAGGAAAAAGAGAAAGAGAGGAAAAGTAGATCTATAGAGGAAAAAAGAATCCCAAAATGGAGACAATTCTGCCTATTAGCTTCAATCTTCTTTTTTTTTTTTCTTTTTTTTTTCCTGAAATGAGCACAAGACATCATTGCAACAGAACTCACTGAAGTGTGGCTTGCAGTACACAGATGTCTCATGGGAATAGAACTTGTGGTCACAATAGAATTCCCCTTTAAATAAACATCCAAACTGCCATCACTCCCCACTGAGGTCAAGTGCCTACGAAGTGTCTACACATAGAGGAAGCCCATGCGCCTGTGTGAAAGATACATGGGTAGCAAGCGTATCACACTCTCAATTGCCAGAAAAATACTTGTTACCAGTTAGTGTGGATGGATAAAAATCCACACTAACTCTCCTTGCTCCTTAAAAAAAAAAAAAAAACAGATTTCTTTTCTACTTGAGAAAGTTTCTTTTATTCCTCTAAAAATCCGCCAAATTCTGTTGTGCTTTCAGTAAACCTAGATTTATCTTGTTTCGAGATTGCACTCTTTTTGAACTAAGGGTTTCACCTGAGAAGTGCTCACACCCCAACCTTTATCTGTTTGTTTATTTTAGATAGAGTCTTGTGCCCAGCTGGTCCCAGACATGATCCTGTTCCCTCTACCTCCTGCTCCGCTCTAATACTACACTTACGTTTAACAGACTTGCTGTAAAGTAATTCATATATATAGAATTTCCCTCTCCCCCCCTTTTTAGAATCTCTAAATGCTTGCAAACATCATAATAATCAATTTCGAAGATTTTCATTATCCCCAGAAGAAACCCCACATTTCTAGGCCATTCATCTATTCTCACAGCACTAGAAATGCATTCATCTACTTTCTTTCCCCATAGATCTACCTATTCTGGACATATCATGTAAATGGCATTATATAATATAGAGTCCTCTGTGGGGTTTTTTGTTTTCTGTTTTTAGGTTTTTGGTCAGTTGTGGGGCTTGAACTCTGGGCCTGGGCACTGTCCCTGAGCTCTTCAGCTCAAGGCTAGCACTCTACCACTTGAGCCACATGCCACTTCAGTTTTCTGGTGGTTAATTGGAAATAAGAGTCTCATGGACTTTTCTGCCTGGGCTGGCTTTGAAGTATGATCCTCAGATCTCAGCCTCCTGAGTAGCTACACGTACAGGCGTGAACCTCCAGCGCCCAGCTTCCTTTGTGATTCTTTTACTTAAGCATAATATTTTCAAAGTTCATCTAGTTGTTGAATGTATCAGGTATTCAGTTATTTTTATGGCTGAATAATATGCCATAGTTTGGGTATGACATGTTTTATTTATCAACTCCTAAGTCGGTGGACATTTGACTTGTCCTTATTTTTGCTTTGCTTTATGTTGTTCCTTGCCATAATAGACAATGCTGCTCTGAACAGTTTTACATAGGAGTCTTCATACTCTATTTAATCTTTTGAAGAATTGCCAGAGTGTTTTCCAAAATAACTGCACTGTTGATCCATCCAGCAGTGAATGAGGACTCTAATTTTGCAATTTCTGGTTAATACATGTTAATTATTATTTTCGTTGTATCTTTTTCTTCAAGAGTGTATATAAAGTGCAATCTCATTTGAATTAATTGGTTTAGTTGTGGCTGATGGTATTGAGTATCTTTCCATGTGTTATTGATCAAATTTGCATCTTCCTTGGAAGAATATCTATTTGGATCTTTTGCCCATTTTTGGTTTGGTTGTCTTTCCCCCCCGCCCCCCTCAAACTGTGCACCTGGGTATTGTCCCTGAGTTCTTCAGCTCAAAGCTAGCTAGCGCTCTACCACTTGAGCCACAGCACCACTTCCAGTTTTCTGGTGGTTAATTGGAGGAAAGCGTTTCAGACTTTCCTGCCAGGCTGGCTTTGAACTGCAATCCTCTGATCTCAGCCTCTTGAGTAGCTAGGATTACAGGTGTGAGCTGCCAGCACCAGTCTTTTTATTACTGGTATGCAACAGTTCTTTGTATAGTAAAGCTGAACTTTGGGGAGTGATGAGTAATATGTATAACTGGGGCTTGAACTCAGGGCCAGGCACTCTCCCTTAGCCTTTTTGCTCAATGTTGGCATTCTACAATTTGAGCCACTTGGAGCCAGACCTCCACTCCTGGCTATTTTCTGATCAGTTGAAGATAAGCCTCTCATGGACTTTTCTTCTCAGGCTATCTTTGAACAACCTATCCTCAGATCTCAGCTTCCCAAGTATCTATACGATTACAGGTGTGAGCACCTGGCTAAAATTGCACTTTTTTATTATTATATGACAGTTACTGTATGGTTTGTCCTAAGATCTAACTTAAGGTCATTCTTCAGAAGGATTATTTACTGAGCAAATACTATAGTAAGCTACTCAAATTACAGTGCAAGTAGCACATAATGCAAAAAGTAAACAAAATAGAATGCAAAACAAAAACACCAGAAAATTACCACTTCTGAATTAATATGCATTTAAAAAAAATACTCTTCCCTCAACAAAAGAGGGAGGGAAATAATCGGATGGAATTATCTAACAAAATGGCACTGCAATGAAAAATACATTCTATTCATTTCAGGATACGAAGGCTTGCTTTAGTCAGTAGACATTTGTGTTTTAGTTAAAATTTAGAGGTTAAAAGACAATACATAGTCTGTGTATTATAACTTTATATTTCAAAACAAGCAAAGTCAAAATGTTAAGTCTTTGGCTACATTAATTGCTGAAATCTTTTAAAATATAGATAATAACCTTATCAATTATAACATTTTGTTCTATCACAAATATAATGTGTTGACTTTGGCTATAGTGAATAAAAATAAAGTTAACTTTCAGGTCTGAGAATGTGGCTTAGTGGTAGAGTGCTTGCCTAGCATTCATGAAGCCCTGGGTTCCATTCCTCAGCACCACATACACAGAAAAAGCTAGAAGTGGAGCTGTGGTTCAAGTGGTAGAATGCTAGTCTTGAGCAAAAAGAAGCCAGGGACAGTGCTAAGGCCCTGAGTCCAAGCCCTAAGATTGGCAAAAAAAAAAAAAAAAAAAAAAGTTAACTTTCAAAGTAAGATAAATTTTAACACACTAAACTATGTACTTAAAAGTGATTAAAGTGGTGAGTTTTATTTTGGGTTTTTGTTACCACAGTTCCAGGTTCAAAGCTAACCTGGGCAGGAAAGTCCATGAGATTCTTATCTCCAATTAGCCATCAAAAAGTCAAAAGTGGAGCTGTGGTGGCTCAAGTGGTAGAGCACTAGCCTTGAGTGAAAAGCATTAGTTCAAGGACAGCACCCAGGTTCTGAATTCAAGCCCCAGGACTAGCACAATAAGTAAATTAATAAATTAATTTTAAAAGGACAGATACAATCTTCTCTCTCTCTCTCTCTCTCTCTCTCTCTCTCTCTCTCTCTCTCTCTCTCTCTCTCTCTCTCTCTCTCTCATGCCAGTCCTGGGGCTTGAACTCAGGGCCTGGACACTGTCCCTGGCTCAAGCCACAGTGCCACTTCTGGCTTTTTCTGTTTATGTGGTGCTGAGGAATCAATCCCAGGGCTTCATGCATGCTAGGCAAGCACTCTACCACTAAGCCACATTCCCAGCCCCTATTCCTTCTCTTAAAGGGAGCATTCTAAATGTTTATTTGCTTATCTATTTAACCTACTCCAGTCAAGAGAATTTTGTAGTTGTTTGGTTTTGACACAATGCTTCCAAAACACTTCATTCCACTGCTTTGAGTTAGTTTTCTCCCCGTCTTGGAGTTGACTCTGAGCAGAATCATTCAGATTTTGGGGTTGTCCCAAATGTTAGCTTTCAGGGGCAGGGATCAGGTATCTCTGTAAGTTGAGACATTCCTCAGCTATCCTAGGCCTCCCTGAGGGGTGGTCGGGTCCAGGATGGGCGTGGGGAAGGACACAGACCGCAGTGAGCAGGCTTCTGGGCTTCTGGATTACACACCAAGTTCCTGCCCAGGAATGTGTATGCCAAAACCCAAGTGCTGATACAAATCTCACTGCTATGAAATGGACTTACTAGGGCCTGCTGTCCTGGTATGGCTTAATTCAAGAACAGCTTTATTGCTAAAAGTTCTGTTTAAGTCTTTTAAAAACAGCATCTAATTGCATAGTCACAATTATGCTACTTATGATGTGTTATCATTCCAAGTCTGTTATTTTCTACTCAGAAAGGACATGCTTGTTCTCTGGAGTCCATTCTTCAGTATATGCAAGAAGCAACCCTAAAGTTATGCTCTTTTAGGGGTTTGCCCTTTTGAAAGCAAAAGCAAGACCTCAAACCAGAGTCTTGAACTTTGTATCTTTTTTTTTTCTTTATTGTCCAAGTGAAGTACAGAGGGGTTACAGTTTCATATGTAAGGCAAGTTCATTTCTTATCCAACTTGTTACCACCTCCCTCATTTTCCCCCTGACTCCTCCCTCCCCATTTCCCTCTCCCCCCCCTTGAGTTGTACAGTTGGTTTACACCACTTGGTTTTGTAAGTATTGCTATTGCAATGGTTTGTCTTTTTATTTGTTTTATCCAGTTCCTGTCTCATATTTTGAATTCCTAGAAGCTTCAGAACACTTAGCTGATGAGCTGGTTTAGTGTGGTCTACATGACTGCAAAATGTTACTCTTCAAAAGAACTACAGACCAAGCAACTGCATGTATTTACCCTCAAATCCTGTTTTAGATATAAAAATTTAGTTATCCCTTAGTATTTGATGTGTCCTTAAAGATCAAAATGTGCATGTGCTTCAATCACTTATATAAAACACTGTTATATTTGCATATTATCTATATACATTCTCCCAGATATTTAAAATCCTCTCTAGTTTACTTGTAATATCTCATATAACATAAGTACCATATGAATTGTGGTTAAATCATATGACTTAGGGAATTTTTAAAAAGTTTTTACCATACTCGGTACAAATGAAATTTTTTCCTAAAATATTTTCTATCCACAACTGGCTGAATCCAAGGAGGCAGACCTTACAAAAACAAATGCTGGATTCTGCATATACTTGTACACAAGTCATTCCTTTACATTCATTAAAGAAAAGTCTCAAATGACACTTTGGTGGAAGCTAAATTTAAGCTACTAAATAATCTTTCAAGAGCCAGGACTATGATGTGAAGGAAAAAGTAAAGATGGTTGAGTCCTAAGTTGAAATCAAGGAAGGCAGCACTGTCATCCTTCAAAACCTCTGCTGGTGCAATCGCTAGAAGCAGGATGGCTATTGGTTAGACCAAAGATGCTCTGGAATGTTAACAAATCAAGTCTGACATGGACTCTCATTGCTAACAAGGATTGGCTGCTTGTCCACTAACAATTGGTTTCTTCTGTTTATTTGACTTTTTCAGATTATCTTTTCAGTGTTGAAATCAACACAAGGGGCATCATAAAATACCAGACCTCAAAAAAATGCAAACAAAACAGTCAGAATGTTTTGGAAATCTCAGTGTTGAATATTGCCTGCCCACCATAGTTGGGACAGACAGGATTCAACACCATACCACGGTATGCGTGTCAGCTTTGTTCTTCCATTCGGTGGCAAATATGTGGTGGCTCAGTGCCAGTGTCATTTCCAAGAATGAGTCACCTGCAGATAGACAGCCCACCTGTGTCTGCTGCCAGCTTTGTACTCAGGCTCTTCAGCTTGAACCACACAGGCCTCTGCTGATGTGAAGGCTGACTTACCTCCTCGTACAAGATGGGATTGTTCCCCAGGAAAACGCTTTGCAATGTCCTATGGCCCCAGAGAAATTCTCCCATATGATCCCTAGTCTTTGAAAGCTTTCTCTTTCCACAGTACCCACAAATGATGCTAAAACGGATATTTCTGAGAAAGAAGTATTATCTGAAATGTTGCAGGTCTAAGTCATTTCTGCCTCCGTGGAGTAGGCTGTGGTGTGAAGAAAATAGAGTTGCTGGCAGGAACTTGAAAGCACACTACGGTCACCCGAGGTTAATTGTGCTACTGGGGCATCAAAGTCTTGGAGAGAAGTGGGTGATTTCATGGGATGTGTTTGATTAAAGCGCTCTCTATTTCAAAACTCTAATGTCATTAGTCAAGTTGTTTCTATTCTAATGAAAAAAAATAGGTCCTGTATGACAATGCATTATATATATTTTCATTTGTTTTTCTCTAATTATTCAATTGGAAATATATAGTTCTCCCTCTCTTCTCTTTCCTTCTTTCTCTCTCATTTCAAATAAGAGTTGAATCAGTTCATTTTCTTCTTAAAATACTCTTTGAGCCCTGTAAGTTCTCAACAAACACTTACTGTTGACCAATTTCTATTTTCAGCCACATGTCATTCGTAAAACAACCTACTAAAAGGAGTTGAATGAAGTAATTTAACTATGTTCAGTGTACAAAAGCAAAATTAGCTACCAGGAATGCCACTGGAGCAAAGTATCCTTGAGCCTTCCAAATAAATGCTTTGACTTTTGACATTCAATCAAGATATGCTCAAATTCAAACATAGTTTTGACTAAAGGAAGCATTCCTTAGGCATTTGAAATAATTCCAAACAGCTCAGAAGGCAGACAAAGGGCTCAGGATCAAATGTATCCTGAGCAAATTTAATCTGTTTTGTTTTTTGTTTTTTTTTGACAAGTTATTTCTGCCATTCTACCCATCAGTGAACTCAGAGGACTTACAAAAACATTAAGATAGAGTTGGTGATTCTTTCAAGAATGGAGAATTATAACAACACTAAAACAGAGAGATAGTAGTCGAATTTTGACTGAAGGAAATTTTTAACCACCAACCATACTTTAGGAATCCATTTTTATTTATTGTTTTACAACTGCAATCAATTTTTTGGGAAAAGGCAGGCAGATACTACAGTTATTACACCTTAGAGAAATTTCTTTATTTATTGCAGTAACCTTATGACTGTTTTTCATTTATCCCAACATTTATTTGGGGAAAACTATTATGAGCTAGAAGTTTGTAGTGAGCATTTTGTACTCCTGATATTTGAAGATTTTGCTTAGGAGTAGTTTTTTATTATTGTTTATCTTTTTACTTTTTTTTTTTTTGACTCCTGTTATTTGAATCATCTATTATTTCCTATAGAACTAGAGTTAGAAATTCCCTGTGATACTTGACATATCTCTACTCATTTAAGGCTTTAATTGACATGAAACTCATTGTTTGATTTGTACTTGTCTCTTTTTGGAGGTTCAAACATACAGATGTGTAAAAAAGTAGTGTTTTGTTCTTCCAAATACTTTTCCATTAAGCTTTTTTAAACATACAACCCAATGTTGAAAGTAAATGAGAAAAAAAAAAAAAGGTTTCCCTGTTAAATTGGTTTTATTTCTTTTTGTTTTCACCTATACACAGGACTATGTGACTTCAAGTTAGGAATTTTTCAAGGAAATTTGAGATTTGTTTCAAAAACACTTTATAAAGCAATGATTAATTTGGAAGATAGTTTATAATTCAAACCCACAAAATCTGCCATGTTGGCCCCATAATCAGTCAGACCTTTGTACAACTTCCAAATGTATCTGAGCCACACTCCAGGCTGAAAATAATTTGAGAACTTGACTTATATGCCCCTGGCTGAAAAGTATTATGGGTTTGATAGGTTTTATTCAGTCCTGTGCTCTTGTTGTACATCTCTGCTGATCTTCTAGAGACACTAAGCTACTGATATCAACTTCCACATGTGCAAATTCACACTCAAAAAGTGCATCCTCGGGGCTGGGGATATGGCCTAGTGGCAAGAGTGCTTGCCTCCTATACATGAGGCCCTGGGTTCGAATCCCCAGCACCACATATACAAAAAATGGCCAGAAGTGGCACTGTGGCTCAAGTGGCAGAGTGCTAGCCTTGAGCAAGAAGAAGCCAGGGACAGTGCTCAGGCCCTGAGTCCAAGCCCCAGGACGGGCCAAAAAAAAAAGTGCATCCTCATTAGTAGTACTTGAATTTTTTTCAGGCATGAGCAGGCTCTTAAGTATAAGCAGCCTTTAGAGATAACCATTCTTGCTATTCTTCCCTCTGACCATACAAAGACTCTGTGGGGTATAGGATTTTGACCCCTCATGACATGGCATTAATAACCTCGATTCAAGAAATCCTAAGATTTCAATAGAAGAATAAAATTATATGAAAACAAAAAATATCCAAGAAAAATTCCACTCTCTATAATGAACATTCCTGACTATACAGTGCCATTATTATATTCTCTGCATATGTTTAATTGTAAAACGTCTCAAGTCCATCTTAGCCTGATTGGCTCATTGGGAAAAGATGCTGTGAAATTTTCATTTGTTAGCATATACCCACATCAGGGGAAAAAAAAGAACAATTGGTGTAAATTCCTACTTTTAGGTTTTCTAAAGAAGAACATCATCCTTTGTTGAGTGGCAAGTTCACGATGGAAAACTGACTTCAAGGGCAAGGCCTTTTTTGTCTGTTAAAAAAAAAAAGAAAGCTATTTCTGTCTATTCAGGAACTTCATTCCAGCAGGTTTATTCTAAAACAATTCCTGACTGTGTTGAAAAGGCAATGTATAGTATACTTTCTAAAGAAAAAAAAAAAAACCTGAAAGAAATACCTAGATTGGTAGTTCTCACATCTTCCAGTATACTTGAAGGATTAAAAGAAATGAACATCCACTCTTCCAAGTAATTAATAGCTATTAATGTAACCTCTTGCTTTGTTTTTATTGTTAGTGTGGAACTGGCAAAAGGACCTTTGTAAACTTCTATGTGTTTTAGAAACGCTCTAAAGCTTATTCTGTTACTCTAATACTTAGCTCTCCCATTCTTTCACCTCTGCATGAGCTATGCCTTCCTAATTGAAACTCTGTGTGTATATTTTCTAAGAATAATGAATTGTAGTGGAGAAGCCTGTGAGGAATGGTGACTAAATGCTGTTTGTACTTGCTCGTGCTCTCTACCTTGATTCTCATTGGGATGAAGCCTTCTCTCTAGAAAACAGAATAAGAATACAGGAAAGGCTGAAGGAGTCTGATTTCCATTGGATTCACTTAGCTGTCTCTAAATGAACCTTCTTATCCTTGAACATAACTATAATGCCCGTTACTACAGTGTAACAATAATCCTTTTTAAAATTATTATCTATCAGTACTAGCTTCCAAAGTATCCATTCCTTCTTTTGTTTTTCTAGTTTGATAGCTTGAATCAAACCATATTCATGAATTAGATTTGTTTGACAAAGTTTATTAACCACTAAGAGCTAGTTGGAGTGTTCTCCCTCCCGTTTGTGTGTGTGTGTCTGTCTGTCTGTCTGTGTGCATGTACACTCATCTTCCCTACTCTTTTGCTTTATAATTTGTTGAAGAAATCAGATTGTTCTTCATATAAGATTGACTTCCTGAAATCTGGATTTGGGTGATTGTTATCTCCATAGTGTTGATTAACATTGTCCCTCTACCATCGTTTTGTAGTTCAGAGGTTCACAGACAGAGAAGCTATAGAATACAGGGGATTTGAAGAACCTCAAGAAGCTTTTCAGAGCTGATAAAGGTGGATGGCCAAAGAGTATTGAGACAGGCAGAGCTAGCCTTTGATAATGTGATAGTTATTCTTCATGCCCACAAAAATAGCAGAGAGCTACAATATACATCACCAGGTATATGTATAACTACAATCCTATGCAAAATAAGCTTATAGACACAGCAGAGTACATGATTCTGTATGGAAGCCACTGGTCCTTCTCAAGTGATTGATATTTTGCAGAACTGGCTTATTGTATGAAGCAAATGATCACAAGCAGAATAAATGTACTCCTCATAAAGGGAGATACACAGGAGAAGAGTTTTGCTACTTTAGGAAGGAAGGAAGGAAGGAAGGAAGGAAGAAGGAAGGAAGGAAAGGTTGAAAGCTTTGTAAAAGAGAGAGAGGGAAGAAAAGAGTGAGAGTCAGTAGCAGTGATGGTGAGAAAGGAAAAGAAATCATTAGAAATACATATACTAAGGGCTAAGCCAGAAATGTGGCCCCTCCTTCAATTCCTTCTCTACCACAGGGTTTGTTGCTTCTATCTCTTTAGCTCCATTGCCTTCTGAGTAAGGCTCCCTCCTCCCCTGTCCAGGCCATACCATATGAACCCTAATCTATAATGACTTTTTTCTGTTCTCCCCGCCTTCTCTCCTCCCCACCCCCTAGAGTCTGGCTCTTTTGTAGCCTACTTTGTATTGCTAAATAAATTCAGTATGAGCTTTCCAAAATTCAGCTCGAGCTTCCTTCACACAGTGCTTTTGGAATCAAGACTTGACTTCTGAGCATGTTTGGCGTGGCTCGTGTTTGTGTCTTTCCATCTTATTGATCATTCCAGCTCCTACCCCTCCTTTATCCTGGCCCAGTGTCTACCTGGAGTCTTTCCCCAGCCTCGTCACCTGAAACCTCTCCTTAGCCCCAGGACTTACTTTGCGAGTCATTCCACTCCCAGCCCCATGCCCACAGAATCTTCTTCTACCCCTGCAGTGTGATGAGGTACTGCCTTACCAGTCCCTACCTCTTCCAGCCAACAATGTCATGGAAGCAAGAACTACTTTGTTCCAAACTCTGTCCCCCAGGGCTGGCAACAACCATTTTCTTTGAGATTCCAGAGAATCTTAAGTTTTTTGATGAAGTGTTATGATTGTCTCCACTTTCCTTTTTAAAAGTACTATATGCTGCATAAAACTTTTTGGAGGGCTTACTAGAAGAGGGAAGGAGGACCAGAGTTCCAAAGTCTGAAGCAATTACACTGCCTCCTTGAAAAGAATTAGTCTCAAAAAAAACAAGATTTGCAACTGTGACTTGCAGAAGTATCATACTTTACTGCCAGTTTTTGTGGTTGGCATGCTTCTAAGCAAAGTGGTGGAGGTTTATTTTTTTAATGCTTTTCCTGGAAAGATTCACTGATTGGGTCTTTCGGTTGACATTTGGTGGAATGCCTGCAAAAGCCATAGCATGCAATTCTGCCCTAGGACTTACAAGTGTATGTGCCTGCCCTAGAAAACAGCATTCCTTTGGGAGTTTGCCCCTTTGCCAGCTACTTCTCTTTCCTAACAGGCATTTCCAAATGTGAGGAAAGATTTATTTAGGCACTCCAGCTCCAGTTGGCATAAGCATACATTCATCTCTCTGTGTGTGTGCGCGCGTGTGTGCGTGTGTGCACGCGCGCACACCGTTCACTCTTGCTCAGTAGTTAAGATGTGTTTTTCAAGGTTTCGAAATTGACTTTACACTGCAGCAGAAGAGCTGGCTCTTCGTAGCTTGCAAGGGGTTAAAAGGGCATCTGTCTTCCCCCTGGAGTTGAGTGCAACAGCTTATAAATAGAACAGTGTGTGTTTGCTCTGTTCTTTTCATCCTCTGCTTCAATAACAGGTATACAGTTACAGACACAAAGAGCTAGATTCGTGTTTTCTGTAGGTGCCTGGGGAATTCTCACAGTTACCCACTGTGCAAGAACTGGGCCTAAAATTTTCAGTACAAAGCAAGTAACTCAATATATCTGTGTCTTACTAACCCTGCTGTGTTACCTGGGTTAGCAGTGACTCTACTATATATGTGCACAGTGAAAGAATATTTTACTAAGAATAAATCTTAGAGGCCTTACATGCACACACACACACATACACACACACACATACACACACACATACACACATTTTCAAGATCACAAAATAAAACTAATATCTATAGGGCTGGGGATATGGCCTTGTGGCAAGAGTGCTTGCCTCGTATACATGAGGCCCTGGGTTCGATTCCCCAGCACCACATATACAGAAAACGGCCAGAAGTGGCACTGTGGCTCAAGTGGCAGAGTGCTAGCCTTGAGCAAAAAGAAGCCAGGGACAGTGCTCAGGCCCTGAGTTCAAGGCCCAGGACTGGCCAAAAAAAAAAACAAAACCCAAAACTAATATCTACAAAAGTGGAATTGGAACTTGACATGGCTCCTGTCAATTCATTTCAGGCTGTGAAATGGTTTGGAGCAAGGGCAGAGAGAGCAGAAATCCTTCTGCTGGGGAGCCCAGGAACAGCTTTGTGAAGCCCATGTGAGAACGCAGATGGACTTGCTTGTTTTCTTTTTATTGCTTGTTGTTGCTGTGTGTGTTCCCATCCTGGAGCTTGAACTCAGAGCCTGTGGAGCTGTCCCTGACCTTTTCCTCTCGACTCTGGTAGCTCTACCATTTGGGCCACAGCTCCATTCCCAGGTTTTTGGTGGTTAACTGGCGATGAGTCTCACAGATTTGCCTGCCAAGGTTGGCTTGAAATCTTCATCCTCAGATCTCAGTCTTCTGAGTAGCTAGGATTACAGGCTTGAGCTACGGGTACCCACTTCAATGTAAATTCTAAGTGGACTCCTTCCATTGTTCCATGAGCTCATGTTTGCTTTGTGATTACATGTCCACTTTGTAGCATGCTGCACTGGTCTTGGTATTACCTAAGGAAACCACTCACACAGCAAACCTGTAGCGTGGAGGCAGCTTCCTCTGCAAAAGCTCTTCTCGGCAGCTGCTTGCAATTCCTTCATGTTCCCTCCCCAAGGAGATGGTTTATAATCAATGTGAACAGATGCTATGTGTTTGGCAGTATCATGAGGAATAGTAGCTTTCAGAAATCAGTTTATTTCATGTCTTGTATTTAGACTTTCAACAGCCTTTTGGCTTTCAATGTGTTCCTATGTTCGTGGAAATACTGAACTTCAGGCTACACCTATGGCTCTCACCACTTCTAACCTATTTATGGGTTCTGATGACATCACAACTGAATTCTTGGCTCTCAGAGTCAAACCCGGTGACTGTGCACCAGCAGAACTTGTTTGGCACCAAAATCCCTCCTGCTCTTTGAATGTGCTTTTTCTGTTGTCCCAGATGCCATTGCTAGCACGCCACTGTATAGGTTATTCATTTTTCAAGTCCCTTTTCTCCTGAACTCCTTACTTCTGCCACATGTAAATCCCTCTCAGCGCCACAGTTTTGTCAGACAGCTCTGGCAAGAATGCTGTGCTCCTCTGAGCTCCTGAGGTTTGAGAACAAACTCTAGGCTCTATTTCTGTCTAGAGCTCCTGTATCTGGCTTACACAAAGTGCTCACTTACAGGTATCTCAAATGAGCCAAGAATAGTTAGCTAAAAATTAGGGAAGATGTTAATGCTTTCTTCTTCATCCACTAAAGAAGATTCCAACTCTGCTGCCCAGGACTGCTCAGGCCTATCAAGGAACTTTTAGGGAGCATACCAGAAATTATTTGGATACCGAGAAAATTCAGTGTACATTGGCTGAGCTGGTTCACATATTCTCATGCTTCAAAACACTCTGAAGGTTCATCTGTGTATCTTGCATACTGATTCCCCATTCAAAGGCATCCCATTCACCTCACTGTTTATTTCCCTAATTGAATTCTTTTACATTTTGATTCATTGGAAAGTTATTCCACTCGCATCCAGGAGGCATTTTACATGTACGGCGGCTCTGCAGAACTTTAATACACTTCCCAGAGGCACAGACTGCACCATTTCCTTTCTCTGCCCTGTCAAACCTTGTATTGCTCTTGTATTGGCTCTGGGCTTACACTGGCTACACTGTAATTGGTCCTGACAGCATCTGCCGTGTGTTCATGCTTCATTCCCATCCTGCTCCTTGCTGCATTTACTCTGAGTCATAGGAAGTAGTAGCATTGTTAGCCAAGGTCATTTATTCATTCATTCGGTCATTGGGCTTCTCCAGTTCCTGGTGCTAGTTGCTGGAGGACGTCACAGCGTTCCTAAACATCAACTCCTAGCCCCAGATGTCCCTCTAGCAGAGAGGCAAGGTGTTTATAGCTGAAAAGTTGAACCCACTGGGGAGGGGTACAAAGTACATTCAGGTTAGCTGTACTTACTTGGACCAATTCCTGTATAATTTTTAAGAACCCAGACTTAGGGGCTGGGGATACGGCCTAGTGGCAAGAGTGCTTGCCTCCTATACATGAGGCCCTGGGTTCAATTTCCCAGCACCACATATACAGAAAATGGCCAGAAGTGGCGCTGTGGCTCAGGTGGCAGAGTGCTAGCCTTGAGCAAAAAGAAGCCAGGGACAGTGCTCAGGCCCTGAGTCCAAGCCCCAGGACTGGCCAAAAAAAAAAAACCCAGACTTAGGTGTTTCCATTCTAGTCACAGCACTTACTAATTGTGGGATAAGCCATGTTAGCATTCAGGCCTCATTTATAAAGAGGAAATATAAGAAACAATAGTAATAAAAAGTACATATGTTTGTGCTGGGCACCGGTGTCTCATTCTTTAATCCCAGCTACTCAGGAGGCTGAGATGCGAGGATCACAGTGATTCCCACTAGTCTGAGATTCTGTCTCAGTACCTTGAACTTCGCTTCAGAGAGTCTCTGGCCTCTCCTCGCCCTGCCCAGAGACTCCAATCCTCTGATGCCTCCTCCTCATTGACAGCTCCTGGTTTTGCCACTCTTTTTTTTTTTTTTTTTGGCCAGTCCTGGGCCTTGGACTCAGGGCCTGAGCACTGTCCCTGGCTTCTTCCCGCTCAAGGCTAGCACTCTGCCACTTGAGCCACAGCGCCGCTTCTGGCCGTTTTCTGTATATGTGGCGCTGGGGAATCGAACCTAGGGCCTCGTGTATCCGAGGCAGGCACTCTTGCCACTAGGCTATAACCCCAGCCCAGTTTTGGCACTCTTTGTTTCTCTCTTTTAGCTGACTTGCAGCTCCGTGAATCCTGTTCATGGCTGCTTGTCAATGTTTCAGTGGGGTGGGATGCTATTTTTTGCACTGTTTTTCGAGACAGGGCCTCACAATGAATGTCACATAGGCTAGGCTCAGCCTCCCAAGTGCTGTGATTATAGGCATGCATTACCACCTGGCTTGTCAACATTTATTTTTAAATGAGAAACTGCTCATTCACTTGTTTACTTGTGACCTCGAGCCAACAAATGAAGTCACTGCATTTTCTACAATCATTTTTTTTCAACTTATCAAGAGAGAACTATGACTTTCCAAGATTGGGGAAAGTTTATTTATTGTAAATATAGCCAGCTACAAGTTAGTCCATCTATCAACTTTAAGCCACTTTGTGTAATCAAAAGTCACGGGTTTTTGTTATGTCCCAGCCTCACCACTAACTGGTAGTGTCGTTTCGTATACCATTGAGCGTTTTGTGTTCTTTGGCTTCACTTGCCAAACTGGGAAAGCCTCAGTCCTGACTTAGCCCCAGTTTTAGGCAGCTAATTTTGGCTTAAAAAAAATTTTTTTTTTGGCATTTTTGATGACAGACTTGGTTTCCAAGGGTGTTTGTGGGCTCCTTATGGGATCACGTTCGTTACAAGCATGTTTCCATGGCATTAAAATGAGTGCAGGGCAGGCATGTAGCTCAGTGTCCCAGAGCTTGCCTAACTTCTGCAAGGCTCTGGGTTTGATCCCCAACACCAAACAAAAAGTACACGAATTAAAGGCAAGTTACAGGCAATGCTACATGGTTTTACTTAGCTTGGGACAGAGCCTGGCATATGGAAAGTCCTCCATAACTAGCAAAATACGGCAAGGCAGAGTTTCCATCAGAAGTTGTAAATGTTTGAGAGTTATTGGTATTACAATTCAGGTCACGTGTATTCCCACCTGAAAGCAATAAAAATAATCATCGCGGCTTCGGGTTCATTCTGATTCCTTGGTAACGTTTTATTTTACCTGCCACAATTGCTTAACAGTTACCAAACACATTCTTCTTATACTACTGATTCCTTTAGAAAAAGAGAGTTACTTCCTATAGTTACAGACTCAATTTAAAAAAAAAGTATTCTGGCAAAACATCTTGTAATAGCTCCATATGCTCTAAGGAGTCACTTTTTCTCTTTTAAAATGCTTCCTATAACAATTTTTTGGCTGTGAGATAATTTGTTTTGGTTCTTCTGAAAAATAAAGAACCTTTCCTAATATCTTTGGCAATAAGACAGGGCCTGATTTAAAAAACAACAACAACAAAAATAACACAGTGACATGAATTGGAACCTGGCTATACATTTAGACCTGCAGAGCTTTTAAGGTTCTGGAAAGATACCTGGTGGACTTTACATAATAACTGTCCTGTTCCATATTTTATCAACTCAAAGACATAGAATACACCTACTAGCATTTTTGTCAGATGACATAAGCCCCCCTAAAAGGATAGCTTTTACTACATCCGCTTGTGACGGCAATCAAAATGACTTCAATAGGCCTCAGTGCTGGATGGAAACCAACCTGATGAGGTTGAGTGGGGAATAAATGTACACTTCTGCTTTTAGATTCAAAAGGCAGTTGTGCAATTACAGGATGGGGAACAACTGAGTTTGGCAGTGGTTCATGAGACTAAAAGCTTAATATGAACCAACAGTAGGAAGTGGTGGCTGAAAAAGAATGAATGTAGCTGTGTGCTTCCTCAGTGGAAATATTAATAGTCTGCTGTACTCTGTGCTGGTCACACTGTGTTGGGAGTAATTTGTTTAGTTCTGAGCACATTCAGGAAAGACTTTGACAAAGCAGAGTAGCTACTAAGAGGGTGCTGAATCTCATCCAAGATACATTTATTGGGCTCCTGTTTGGGAAAGGCAATGTGCTAACCAGTAAAGGCAATAAAGATACAAAGAGACATTGCCAATCTCTAGTCTTGAGGAGATGAACATTTCAATAGCAAGCTCAACAGGTATGAACATGACTATAAAACAAAGCAGAATGAAGCCAAGACACACAAATAATGTGCTGTGGGAATTCAGGGGGCTGAGCTAGCAGCAGAGATTACTTCAGGAAATGAGGGGACGCCTTGAAAGCAAAGATGCAGGGACAGGAAAACTCAGACACAACTAGGGAATACTGAGCAGTCTCAGTTGGCTGGAAGAACAGGATAAACCCAAGGAGGAAAGGGAGCTGAGGATAGGTTTGAGCTAAGCATGAGGGTATTGGCTGGGAGGAAGCGAGTAGCATTCCAGTTGCGGACCATCTAGAAATGCTAAGACATGAGGCCCATTGGAGAGAAGATCTGTATTTCCTCTAGAGAAAAATAAAGACCAAATCACCCTGGTGAATGTGGAAAGGACTTATTCTAGATTCCTCCAGGAACAAAAACCTTGTCTCAGAGGACATGAGTTCTAGGAACAAGATTTCTGTTTTGTTTTGTTTCTGTAAATACTTTTGGGTTTGGGTTTGGGGGGCGGGGGGTTGGTGTTTGTTTGTTTTTGATGAAGAGCTAGCCCAGTAGCTTGTAACCCTCATCCCAGATGCATTTAAAGGACGTTTTATAACCAAGGGACTAAACAGACGGAGGGTAAGGGGATGCTGTAGCTTATTCCGTGGCTGGGAAGTTCTAGGGGGCACCCAATGCACTTGTTTCCAGGGCTGAGTTTCCTTCTTTCCTTGTGGATTTAAGATATCCATTAATATATTACCTTCAAAGTTCAGTTATCATGCTATTATTTTCTAGTTCAGTGAGAAATATGAAAACGGAGTCTGGTTTAGCCCCAGGTTATGACAATAGTCCCCAAATCCTCTTTTACCATGATACATAGTATCCTTTCGAGTATGGATTTTAGAAGTTTGTCTGCTAGATGCTGGTGGCTCATGCCTGTAATCCTAGCTGCTTAGGAAGCTGAGATCTGAGGATCAAAGTTCAAAGCCAGCCCACACAGGAAACTCTTAACTCCAATTAACCACCAAAAAGCCAGAAATGGAGCTTTGGCTCATGTGGTAGCGCACTAACTTTGAGCTAAAAAGCTTAGGGAGAGTGTCCTGGTCCTGAGTTCAAGCCCCAGGACTAGGACTTAAAATGAGTCTTTATTGGTGGATCAAATGCAAACCAATGGCTGATACAACCTAGGGCAAAGAATTTTTCTTGCAAAGAATCACCAAAGCAATAAGTGTGATGATTAAAAACTGGGCTCCAGAGTGGGAAAAACTTGAGTCCAAATGTCCACAATGCAACTTATTGACTGTGTGATTATAAGCAAGTGGCTTAGTCTTAATGTTTCTAAAATGTATTTGGGGATTTGCCTTTGTTAGTCCCATGGTGAAGGGTTATTTGGGAAGATTAAAAAAGATACAGAACATAGCACCTTGGCTGGCAGGATAGACTATCATTCTACTGAGTTCTCACAATTTGTTGTGGTGTTCCAAGGAACTTTCAGAGCTATTATTTAAAATAGTACTAAGTAAAACCATCACTGGCATAATAGACCAGCAATCAATATGGCAATTTATTTGCTTCTCAGAACAAGTCATTGAGAGGTCATATATCTTGTCTTGTCATAGCAAATAAGTTGGGGAGTCTGGATTCAAACCAGCGGGCTCTAGAGCTCACAGTGGTTAGTACAACAATGTGTATCAACAAACTCCCCACTTTTCTTCTATTACAAATCAGTCACATAAACAATGTTGTGCTTGATTTGTCTAGGGCAGTTAAACTTTTGTATTTGCAGATGCAACCAACCACACATCAAAAATAATCGGAAAAAAATAATTTTGTCTGTCCTAAACTGCACAGACTTTTTTTCATTAGTATATGCTAACCACTACAGTAACAACTATTACATAGAATTTGCATTGTTTGGGGAACATTAGATGTAATTTAGAGAAGGTGTGAGTGTGTACGTTACACATATGTGTGACCTCATTTTACATAAAGAATGAGCACATCCACAGATTTGATGTGTGGAATGGTTCTGGAACCATTTTCTGAGGATGCAGAAACAAGTCTAATGACCATGTCTTTGGCCAGAATAACTAAGAAGATGCTTAATAAATGTTGAATGAATACATGGATCCATGAAAACTTTTCAGCTGTGGAAGCAATTAATACTCACTTTTATAAGAAGCAAGTTATCGGGGCTGGGGATATGGCCTAGTGGCAAGAGAGCTTGCCTCGTATACATGAGGCCCTGGGCTCGATTCCCCAGCACCACATATACAGAAAACGGCCAGAAGTGGCGCTGTGGCTCAAGTGGCAGAGTGCTAGCCTTGAGCAAAAAGGAAGCCAGGGACAGTGCTCAGGCCCTGAGTCCAAAAGCCCAGGACTGGCCAAAAAAAAAAAAAAAAAAAAAAAAAAAAAGAAGCAAGTTATCCTAAATAACTTCACCACCTCATCAACTCACTTCATTACTTGCAACAAGGTAGTCATAGCCCCTTCAATCATTCCTTTAAAATTAATGTTTTGCAGTCGATCTCCCTTTACATTGTTTATATGCCTTTAATCCCCTAATGACAATGTCCTCACTCTTAACACACTCTCGAATTTGGGAAGGGCATGGGGAAAGGGGAGTCCTTTTCTGTGAGTAGTTCATGCAAATGCATCCATGCACATGTGCTTTTGCAGACATTGACGACTGTATTCCCATCCACCCTCTTCCTCAACTCCATGCTAAGGAAGCATTCTACCAGTCCCCCGACCCACGTATCCTTGCACCAGCCCCATCAATAGCAAATCAGCCAATTGTACTTTAGCATTCTTTCCTAGCCCTCCTAGATCCCTGAAGCCTATTTGGGATAAGTGAAGTTTGCTGTATGAGATTGGCCATAATTACCTTTTTTAATATTTCTTGGAAGAAGACATTAAACTAGGAAGTTGAGAAGCAAAAAGAAATTCTACACATACTATTACAAAAACAGAGTACGTAACACCTCCACTATCTGTGAAAAAATAAAGAAGGAAGGAAGGGGGAGGGAGGGAGGGAGGAAGGCGGGAAGAAGGAAGGAAGGAAGGAAGGAAGGAAGGAAGGAAGGAAGGAAGGAAGGAAGGAAGGAAGGAAGGAAGGAAGGAAGGAAGAAAGGAAGGAAGGAAGGAAGGAAGGAAGGAAGGAAGGAAGGAAGGAAAGGAAGGAAGGAAAGGAAGGAAGGAAGGAAAGGAAGGAAGGCAAGGAAGGAAACTATGATAAGTATTGGCCATAACTTGTGGACTAAATCAGGAGCAATTCAATTCCCTTTGTTGTTATTGGTTTTGGAGGCAAAATGTCATTTTTTTCCTGTTCCTTATGCTGTGCATAAGGCAGAGATGAGGAAAACTGACCAATTCCATAGCTGAGCACAAATTTTTTCCACTCTCTGAGGTGATATTGCTTTATTGTTTGGCTCATGTAGTTACGAGTATATTATCTCTGAACCCTTGGGTGTGACTATTCCTTTATAGATTAGGTAAGAACAATTGATGAGCTTTTAAATGCTGAGAAAACTAATCAGAACTAAAGGGAGTGATGTTGGCCACAGCCCAGGAAATAGGCTGCGATAAAAGCACCTAGTGAACTTTTGCTCCATCCATTTCTCTCTTTTTCAGCCTTCCATTCTCTCCTCTTTTATGTTTTCCTTTCCTGAATTCTTTCAACTCACTTCACAGCCTTCTCTTTCTCTTGTCCTCAACACTCAATCCCATCTCCATAGCTTTAATTCAGCACACTTTCTTGCAGATTTGAATTTTCTTCGTTATGTATTCTTTTATAGAGTAAACAAAATTCACATCTCTGGATTTTCATTCAGAAAACAGATCATGTGAACCTGCTGATATTTTTATAAGAATAACATCTTTTTGAAGAAAAAAAAAATCTGCATTTCAGTCTCAAGGCACACACTTAACCTCAGTTCAATTCACAGAACTCAAGGTCGATTCTGGTCCCAGAATCAAGGAATTGAGGTCCGGCTAGAGAGGAGTGGACATTGGCTTGCACAGTGTGTGTGGCTTCTTTGGCCCCTGGAGTCAGCTAACTCCCCAGACTCCGTGCTGGGCCTGGAGTTGGGCCCCACTCAGCCTGCTGTTTCAGCTGTTCTCTTGGGAAGCCTGGCCAGGTCCCACTGCTTTTCAACATCCATATGTTGCTTTCCACTTCGATGAGGCTTTCAGTTCAATTCCTTTTCTTTGTGTGTGAGAGACAGGCCTTCCATGGGAAGAAAGGGCACCCCTTGAAGCTTGACAGGCTGAGCAGTCAGCTCGAGGCGCCCTTTGGTTAACCTTGGACAAGAGGAGCCCAGTTGAAGAATGCAGTGATGCCATTGCATATTCTGCCAACTAGGAAACACAGTGTCCCGCTCATCTTCCTCCAGAATGGCGAGTGAGGGCTTTTCCACAGAGGAAACATGATCCACAGGAAAGAGAGCTATTTTGGACTTTACAAACTACTCATCCAGTGGCTGATTGTAACTCACAATTCTTTAGGGAGGAAAGAAAGGGGGTGGGGTAGGCTGGGGCCCTCAAAGAACTTCCTCTCATTAAACCAAAGTAATTCACTGCCTCCACAGCTCTTTCTGTTCGTGGATTCACCTACTTTCCTGCTAATGTTAGGGCTCTTGGTGGGTGATGGTGCATGTGCCCCCCCACACCCACCCCCTTCAAGGGAGTCACATCTCGCCCAGGATAGAGGCTTCTTTCAGAGCTAGCTCTACAGGTATGAGCACAAGTCACTTTGGTCTGCCCGTTGTGTCTACTTCCCAACACACATTTCTCTTTTCGCTGCTATTTTCTGTGGTCCTGGGTTTCTAAATCTTGGCAGAAGGACAGTCATTCCTTTATGCTCAGCAGTTAACAATGAGGTAACCAAAGAAAGGGTCTTGGTCTGAGGCTGTCAGCTGTTACTAATCACTACTCCCCAGCCCAGCCGTGGGTCCGTTCGCCTCTCCCTCTTGCTCTGCTTAGCACACATAAAGAAGATGAATGACTCTCTGGTTCCTCTTCAAAAAAGCATATTGTGTGGCACATTCCAATACTGTGAGCAAAGGATGGGCTAATGTGCAGGGTAAATGGGTATCTAAATCACCTCGCAGTGGGTCTCGTTGCCGACAGCTGTGGGCCTCTGAGAAGAGAAATTCAGAGTTTTCCGGTGACCTTGGTGAGAGAGGAAGTCCCTGCAGTGGGCTTCACACGACTGGGCCAGGATGCATGAGACTCTATTGAGAGCTCAGCGACCAGTGCAGAGAGAAGAAAGGCACAAGCTGGGAATGTGGCTCAGTGGTAGAGTGCTTGCCTAGCATACTTGAAGCCCTGGGTTCAATTCCTCAGCACCACATAAACAGAGAAAGCCAGAAATGGCGCTGTGGCTCAAGTGGTAGAGTGCTAGGCTTGAGCAAAAGGAAGCCAGGGACAGTGCTCAGGCCCTGAGTACAAGCACCAGGACTGGCAGAAAAAAATAAAAAGGCATGACCACTCAGAGGTCCCTACTGGCCATGAGAACTAGCTTGCACCCAAGGGTTAAGCCAAACAACACGAGAATTTCCTTCATACTAGAGATAACACTAGTGTAAAATTTGGATCTCAGTTTGCCCTTACTGTTGCTTTTAGGTACATTGATCCTCAGCTGATAATTGTATCCAGAGAAAAGGATTGTTTGCTTAGTCCTACCCCTCCAAGGATAAAAGTAATTTACTTGATTATTTCTGCCCACTAGTAATATTGTCTGCTCCACTGATTTTTTTCCACTTCATAATCTTTTTTTTTTTTTAAGTTTCTCTTTTGCTTTTCAACATTTCATTTATCCTAGGGAACACTACAGCTCAAAGAAAAAGATTTGTTGACAAGTTTTCAGGGTCAATTTTTTTAAAAAAATCAGTTTGCCTGATAAATTATAGGCCATCACAAGCAGTAAATTTATGAGAACATTTCTCTTGTTTCCATGCAACATAATCTATGGTGCTCTGGCTAATGACATAGCAAGTTTTGTGATATTATAAACAGCCATCATGGGAAGAAAATGTTGGCCCCTGGTTTAAAAAACAAACAACAACAAGTTGTAAGTTAATTGATTATAAAATCTCCCTTAGCTCTTTACAAAGATGCTTTAACTCTCTTCACTAGAAATCAGTAATAAAAGTAGGTTGCCTTCTTAAAGTCCCATGAAGGGAATTGCATATGGTGGGTATAGATAATGGGAAGGTCTCCTTTTTAAGGTCCTTCTATCCGCTGAGTGGGTAAACTTGAATGAACATGAATGAATGGATTTTTACATTGTGCCTGGCACGTACACACTTTCAAACAGAGCTGAAAAGAGGAGTCAATACTCTCTTTTACCACACATGATACACACTAGTACTTTCTATTCTGTTCTCTTTCATTCTTTGATTTAAAAAAACAACACCAGTCATAACCCACTAAATTGGTTTCATTACCTGCATAGGTAGCACTCTCATTTAGACTTCACCTCTCCTTCTACCATTCCTATTTCTACATTTATTTTGTTTATTTGCTCTTTCCTCTACTGATGTATAGACAGATGACACAATAGCATTACTGTAGACTCATCTGAGAGAGTGAAATATATTAGCAAAGGATGGGGGAAACAGCAAAGAGAAGGAAGCACGGGGAGGAAGAGAGCCTGTGGTGGTGGAAAGGTTTGCTAGCATTCTGCTTTGCTGACCTCTTACGATGTCTTTCATGAATGACCACTTAGCTCCAGAAATGAAGTTTCAGTTCTGCCTAGTTGCAGTTTGCACAGAATGTCTAGCTCTCATTTTTTCCACACAGAATGAACCTAACAATTTTGATTAATTGAGGGAAAGCCAACCCACTTGACAAGTTGGCAAGTCCAAACAAAGCAAAGTTAATATTTATAATATATATGCAGTACATACGATATATACAGTAGCCCCATCTAAGTGTTTAAAAAAAAGTCCATGGCCCTCCCCAGCACAGCAACAATAACAATGACCACTGAATCCACAAATAATTATTGAATACCATGTAGAACATCAGGCACTGTTCTAATGGTGCTTTGAGTTTGTTTGTTTTCTTTTGGTTTTTTTTTTTCACTGAAGTTACAGCAATGAATAAAACAGAGTGCCCTGCTCTCTTGGCATTGAAAGTCTAGTAGAGAAAGACAGATTGGGTGTAACCATCATTTATCAACAGCCTACTTTGTATGTTTAAACTTTTTTTTTTTCTAGATGAGCCTTGGAGGCTTGGAGAGATAAAATAATCCTTGGTGAATAGTTTGCTTATCATTTATCTTCTTAATTAGCAATCCTAATGGCTAGCACTTCTTGAGTACTTGCTGTGTGCCAAGTAGCATCTGGGAGTCACTTCAATGCCACTGAAAACCTTAGGAGAGAGCTGTCGCAATCCAGTTTACAGAAGAGGAAACAGGCTTAGAAGGGCCACATGGTAGCATGGTCAGAAGTGGAATCCAGATATTCCAGTGGCACAACCCTCATTCTAAATGACTGTGCCATAAATAATTGTATTTTCTTTTGGCAGTTTTGGGGCTTGAACTCGAGGCCAAGGCACTGTCCCTGAGCTCTTCTGCTTAAGGCTAATACACTACCACTTTGAAGCACAGTGCCACTTCTGGTTTTCTACTTGTTAATTGGAGATAAGAGTTTCATAGCCTTTCCTGCCTGGGCTGGCTTTGAAGCACAATCCTCAGATCTCAGCCTCCTGATTAGCTAGGATTACAGGCTTGAGCCACCAGCGCCCAGCTATAAATAATTTTTTAAGGAACATGCTTCCTACAATGCCTGAGTTTGGCCTTATGCCCTGGAACGTTGTCTTTTATATAAAGCTCCAAGGTTACAATTGCCTTACATGCAATGCTTCCACATTGTGATACAAGCATCCTTTACCAACAATTTGGAACCTACCTTTGAAAAATTAGCCTTCCATTCTAGAACCCATAGAATCATAGACCAGTATGGTGTGTTGCAAGAAGAAAATTCTTTGATGCAGAAAATATTCTGATAGTTTCGACACAAATTTTAAATGATTTATTTGTAATTTGAGTCCTCTGTCTCCCTCCCCTTTCTGGAGTGACCATGTGCATTAAAGCCAACAGCGACCACTGCTTAAGACATCGAGACCTATGCCTCAATATGAAAATATGAAGTATAGGGGATTATTAAAGTTTAGTTTTCTATCTTAAAAACTCCATCATCTTGTATTCCTGTGAATACGGTATACACTAGAGCTCATCCTTGGGTTTGTTGCTGTAAATTTTCCCATCTTGAAATTCTAGCAGGGCTGGGAACAGGCGGCTTTCATTAGATGCATGTCTGAGAAGTGTAGAGAAGAAGCACATCTAAAATGAACTGAAAACCGAAGCAGAACAATCTTCCTGAATCAGCAGCTACCCTGGTCTTTCTCAGTTCTTTCTGGGCCTGGTCCAGAGGTCTTGGAAAAACAAGGAAGCATCGTGAGGATATGTGGAAAGACAATTCAAACCAGAAGCCTGCTTTTATAGATTTCATGTTTCAAAACCTAGAGATAGGAACTGTGGGGGGGCAGGGGATGGTGTGCCGACTTTTTCAGTAGATGAGAAAACAAAATCCATGCAAATGGCAAAGCCTTGGAAAGTTGCATCATTTATGTTATCCTTTAATACTTGGCTGAAAATATCTTCCAGTTATCCAAGAAGCCACAGCAAATATTGTACCAAAAGAACTCTAATTTATAATACAGACTTACAGAGTTCTACATACATATTTATGAAACACTCCCTCCTTGCCTTTCCAAAAAGGAAAAACAAAAGCATGAATTTGGTGCATATTTGTCATGCTAAACTGATTACTGAAAGACTACCTTCTTAATAAAGAAGCAGTTACATGTTTGCTTCAAGAAATTCTCTCCCCTTCCTCTGCTCTCTTCTAAAGGACTACTGACTAAATTACCCAGGTGTTTGAAGCAAAGCTTTCATCTTTAACATTTTAGAAATCATCCCGTTCATTCTCCTTTTGGCACTTAATTCATTGGTGAACATCTGATAGGTTTCCAGACAGGTTGCTTGCTTACTGATTGGTTGCTGGTGACTAGACTTTTTTTCCAGAAAGGAAAATAAGTGTGTTCACAGGCATCAAGATTTCATGGCCCTCCAATCTCCACTAGAATGTACATTCTGAGGCCTGTTATTCTATTCCTTCTTGTAGGTAGTACTAAGTAAGTTAGCCTTCCAGGAGATCTAAAGCATGTAGAGAAATTAGACAGAGGCTTGCCACAGTTACATCTCTTCATAGAATTTCCTTAAGCCAGGTAACTTATGTCAACATTGAACTCAGTGTAAGAAAGCTAGAAAAATCAGCATGAATAACAAGCAAGTGTAACAATGGAAACTCCCAGCTTGCCCATAAGAAAAGGGGTCCAGTTGCGAGGATACTCTTTGGGAAGTGTAGTTTGGACTCTGCCACTGCCATGAATTAGCTGTGCAACAATGGGCAAGTTACTTAACATTTTTTGGCCTCTTGTTTCTTCATTTGTACATAGTTATCAACAATAACCACATTGTATAATTGACATTGAATCAAATGAACATAGCATCAGTCAGAAGCAGAACCTGGTGAATGAATCAGTGAATCCACATGAAAGTGTACTCAACATATACAAAACACACAAACTCTTTGTAGCCAGATGAGTTTGTGTTTCAAGAAGATCTTGATTTTGATGGTGATAGGTTTCCTAATAAAGATCAATGAGGCTGGTTTAGCTAAGCCCAGATCTAATAAAAACAAAGACGGTAAGATCATTTTTTTTTACCTTGACTACTTCATCTGGAATGTGTGCCTCAAACATATAGTAGATGAATGCATGGTTATTGTAATACACTCCCACATGTACCTCCATACCCACGTGATTTCCTGTCTCTCCACCGCCCCAGTGTCCTTTTCTCTCCTATATTTTAAAATGAGTGACAACTTTCCTTTCCTATACATTTAGGGTATTTTTGCTGAAGCTTCCCTTTATACAAAGTGATTTAGTACTTCAGCCTTGCCCCCAGACATTCTGACATATGTGTTTAGTCTCTCATATTTCATGAGGCTGGAGAAAGAGGATGGAGAAAGAGGTGTGGGAGGAGAAGGACGATGCTCTGCTCACTTGTAGTTTTATCTTCCAGAGCTCTTCCTCCATTTTCCTGGTTCCCCCAGTATCAAGGTCATTGTGTGGGTAGCAGATGTGTGCATCTGTCCTGCTGTTGCCCTGGTAACAATGTATGGCCTTGTTGCTGGTGGTTTCTTTAGTTTTACAAGTTGGACTATCCAAGAAACTGAGGTGAGCAAGTGGTCCTGTATGGGACTCCTGTAGGAAAAGGATCTATCTGGAGAACTGGTCTCTACAGAGTTCCTATGGTCCCTTTCCTTGGTGGAAACAATACCAGTTTATGAAACCGCATGTGGCTATTGATTCTCTTGTGCTTTAAGAAAATGTCTTTTGAAGGTTTTCTTCAGCTATTTCAGAATTAGAAGTTGTAGAGAAAATACTTGCAGGTTGATTTTTATGTTTTTTAATATTTTTAAACCTATAAAATTTATTTCCAAGAGTTGCTAGCCCTACAGCTGTGGGTACTGAGATAATTTTTGCCATCTCACTGTCAGGCTGTCTGGACTACCAGTGTTCTCCCTGAATAGCACAGGTTGGCCATTGTGGGCAAGAGTGTCAGATATCCGGCCTATTGTGCTTACATGGGTGGACAGGAAAAGGACCAGAGGAATTGCTGGCTATGGTGCCAAGTTGAGGCAGTCATGGGAAAGAGTGAGCCCTTCCTACAGAAATTTTTGCAAGTGCAGCAAAGCCAAAGTATTTTGACACATGACTCATATCTGAGGAAAAAATAGAGAGAGGTGAGATACCTTGACTGAGATCATTTATGATGTAGCTGAAGTATTGAAATGGTGCCATCTTGGTAAATTGATATTTAGCCATGGGTGTCCAGAAGATAGAGATAAATGAAGTTTGAAGTTCATGCACTGAAGTCCATTTGGGCAGAAAGCTCATGTTGAACGACATAATAGTTAAATTTGAGTTCCTGTCCATTCTACTTGGAGTTAACTAAGGTCTTAAACTTGAGTTACTTTTTAATTTGCCATGCAGGTTCTTGTTAAAATATAATACTATCGGGGCTGGGGATATGGCCTAGTGGCAAGAGTGCCTGCCTCATATACATGAGGCCCTGGGTTCGATTCCCCAGCACCACATATACAGAAAATGGCCAGAAGTGGCGCTGTGGCTCAAGTGGCAGAGTGCTAGCCTTGAGCAAAAAAAAAAAAAACATATATATATATATATAAAATACTATGTCAAAATCTAAGTAAGTTCATACTATGAGCGTTATAAACTATACAATTCAGATATAAGTGAGATAGTAGCAGAAAGTCAATGCTTCAATTCTCACCTCCAGTTACCTTTGTAAACAACAGTTTGGGGTAAATCCAAAATTGTAGCTAATCCAAATTTGAGCAAATCTTAAACTATGTTATCTGACAGACCCTATTTTTTAATACTTAACTTTTTCTAAATATATTTGTGTGAAAATGGTCACTATCTAAATATTAAACCACCATTAAAATAGGTTATCCACCTTGCAATGCAATATAACCTTTTAATACATTTATGGAAGCACAACTTTAACTAGCAAGGAAAATACTCTACCTATAATTGGATTATATTATAATTGGATTTTAGTGCTACAATGGGATTGAGGAGGATAAATGAAAATGAAAAGTGATGAACAACTAATGAAACTGAAACGTCCATATTATTATAGTTTTTTTGAGGTGGATTTTTGTTTGGTTTTTGTTTTTTGTTTGTGGGGGAGGACCTTTGGTGCTGGTCCTGGGGGTTGAACTCAGGGACAAGGTCCTATACCCAAGCTTTTCAATTCAAGGCTAGTGCTCTATCAATTGAGCCACAGCTTCACTTCCAGCTTTTTGTTGGTTAATTGGAGATAAGAGACTCATAGACTTTTCTGCCCAGGCTGGCTTCAACTGGAATTCTCAGATCTCAACCTCCTGAGGAGGTAGGATTACAGACAGAAGCCACTGGGGACTGGCTTAATAATTTTGTTTTTTTCGAGAGTTTTATGTCAGGTCCAGTTGTTTTCCAGCCCAACAGATATGTCTCTTGAATCAACTAACACCATTGGAGAAACCTTTAAAGTTTTGTCTCCATTTTCAACTAAGGTGACAAAACTCTGAAAATCAGGAGAAAAGGTGTTTTAACATGAGAAGGGATTTATGTAATGAAGTATATTCTTATGGGACAAAGAAAAAAACAGAGTACAAGAATAAGAACTCCACCAACATAGTAGTTTTAAGATTAATTAGATGAGGTAAAATGAAACAGAGAACTTGGGCTTCAGAACTTAATGTGTACTTGATCTGCAAATTGAAGATATATCTGCAAGTGATTAGAATAATAATATTTTGCATAAAAGACATCAGAAAAGATTCTGGAAACATAAAATAATAATTTTTGGAAAAATATTTAATGCCAGTTCATCTGTGAGAATCATCACAGTGCTTGAACTTGAATAAACTTAGATTATCCTGCCAGAAAATTTTTGTTCAATTAGCTTATAAGCAAATATTGATTCATCTATTCATTCAGTTGATCAATTCATTGACAAGAGACCTTCTGAAGACATAGGACTCAAATTATGGTACTGAATTGGCACAAAGAGAAGCAGAGATTTTTCTTTATCATACCGTGCCAGAAATTTTTGAAGTATCTGGTTATACACACATACTGCCTTAACACTCATACTTGTAGGTACCTCCAACCAATAGTAATGGAAGAGGCACATTTAAATGCACTTTCAAACCATTAGAGAGCCGATAATATCTGGCCACCCAGAATCAATTCTTAGGGCAGCAAAAAATGGGTTATCACATGTTCACTGACACAACTAGTGTCTAGACATCCCATGGCTTTCCCCCCACCCCTCACCTTTTGTGATCTGATTATATTTGGGGCCATGTTTTCCTAGTACGTATTGCTGGTTGGGGTAAGGGAAAGGGAGTATAGAAGGAAACGCTGTTCCCATTATCTCTCGCTGAAGAATCCCCTTGGACTGACTTCCTGAAAATCTTCTGTTTGCCTTCCCCAGGAATGGCGGCCCTAGATAGTAAGGCATCAGGGAAGATGGGAATGCGAGCTGTAATCTATTACATGACTACCACCATCATTGCTGTGGTGATTGGCATAATCATTGTCATCATCATCCATCCGGGGAAGGGCACAAAGGAAAACATGTACAGAGAAGGCAAAGTTGTACAAGTGACTGCTGCAGATGCCTTCCTGGATTTAATCAGGTACGTCCTTCCAGGCCCATCCCTGGGTATAGTCTCACCTCCTCATCCCTTGTACCATGAGTAGCTTATCAGTCATGAAAAAAGTATGTGAAAGAAGTGGGGAAAGGGCTGGGAATATGGCCTAGTAGCAAGAGTGCTTGCCTCCTACACATGAAGCTCCGGTTCGATTCCCCAGCACCACATATATGGAAAACGGCCAGAAGTGGCGCTGTGGCTCAGGTGGCAGAGTGCTAGCCTTGAGCGAGAAGAAGCCAGGGACAGTGCTCAGGCCCTGAGTCCAAGGCCCAGGACTGGCCAAAAAAAAAAAAAAAAAAAAAAAAAAGTGGGGAAAAATTATCATCTACCAGAAAATAAATCCATGATTGATTTTCCAATCTCATAGAAGGAATGAAGAGAACCGGAAGTGGCCCATTTTGAGAGTCCTGCTTTTAGGATTCAGAATCTCATCACTAAGTTCTCTCCATTATGCAATTTATCTCGGAATGTTACTCATTCTTAACCTACTTTTCACAAGCCTTAATGTTAAAGACTAGTTTTTATCCTAAACACAGGACTGCTAATTCAGAACTTGGGTTTGTATCATTGTTTACTCTATGTAAAAATATGGTTCCAGTGGACATTTGAAGATCTGCTGATCACTCCTGTCTTTGGTTTTTCTTTTTGTACAACTTATGGGGGAAAGAAAGATTTGGCAGAACAGTAATAAAAACCTAAATGATAGTTTCTTCAGCATTATTTTGTGTCACAACCAGGCTCTCACGATAAATGAGTCTTACCTAACTCTTGAAACAGACTTGGGAGAAGTCAGCCTTTCACAGAACTGTGAAGTGAGCTGAGGTTTGTTTCCTGTTTGCTCTCTCTACACTTCTGCCCTGGTATCAGTCAAGTCCTAGAAAGGAGCATGCTGCACCCTCAAAAGGACCAGTGAAGAAGATTTGCAAAAGTGCAGGCAGAATTAAAGGACCCAAGAGATGATGACTTGCCAGAGGATTAACAGTAGTAGGAAGTTATTTTGGTTCTGGAACCAAGAAAGAGCCCATGACTATTCATGGGAGAATGGCCTCAGGGCAGGAGATCTAGCTTTAACTGAGGATGGGTGCTGCCACCTAACCTGTCAAAGAAAGAGTTGGAAGAATGAATACGTGGGAATCACTACTAAGAAATCTGTCAGTGCCTGCCATGAGACAGATCCTGTGGACCCACAGAAGTAAAGGAATACACATACCAGTCGATAGAAGTCAGTTCCCAGGGCTCGGAGAAGAGTGGAGGGTAGACATACGAAAGACAGACAAATGGAAGCTGTCTTGGCACAGGTCTGTAGATCCCCATCCATTTGTGAAGTCCCTCACAAGACTTGCCTTCTCAAGACTGAACCTCTTCCCCACCCCTGGCTTCTTTACAACTTGCCTGCAAATGGACTTGATACCAACTCTAAAAGCTTTCCATAAATCATCTGAATGAAGGTCCTCCAAGACTGAGTTCATACTCTATCTCAGCTGTGGCAGTTAGACCCACTGAAGACATGGGCAGCGGAGTATCAGAGGGTATCCTTAGCAGCACCCCCGAATTCCTACCATGGGTGACTTCACACCATCTATCCATAGGAACCACTCAGCTGCAAGGGGCATGAGCTTGTTTTTCTTTTTAAATTCTGTTGGCAGTTCTGGCATTTGATCTCAGAACTTTCTACTTGTCAGGCAAATACAGCCAGTTCCTTGCTTTTAGTTATTTTTCAGACAAAGCTCAAGGAGTATTTTGTTTTGTTTTGTTTTGCCTTCTTGAAGGTGATACTGACTGAAATAGGCTTATACTACCTTTTACCCAGGCTGGCCTAAAACCACAATCCTATCTTTGCCTCTGTGGTAGCTACTATGCCCAGGCCGCATGGAGCTTTCTCTTACAAAGCCCTTTTTAGGAAGTCAATCACAATGATCTGAAGATCACAAGCCACCCTATAACAATGTTCGATGCCACGTTAGCATCCTATTAATATGTTTTTGTTTTCTTTGTATAGTTAGTTAAGGCTTTTTTTTTTTTTACCATATTTCCAATGAACTCTCCTTCAGGGAGTTTAGATTAAGAGTACTTTATTGTATTGTCTTTCATTATCATTTCTATCCTTGTTTGAAGAATAGGGATCTTGAAAACTGGAATCTCCAGCCTACTTGGTCTATCAGAGGCCTGTGAGTTTCTGTTCCTCTTCACCCCAATGACACGTATATGAACATCCTGTCTCTAGGTTGTCACATGAGCATTGATCTAGAATTTTCTGAATGCATACTTCTATCATGAAAACAGATATATTGGGTATAGATGAGAAGGGAAAAGAAGCAGGGTGATCTAGCCCATAGGAAGAAAAGTATGTTTTATAAGCTTCAGGTCTGACTTTGAGAGTATACATCCAGAATTTTGAGCTCATGACTGCCTTAGTACTGTCTCCTCTCCAGTGTAAATCTTAGCTCCCTAATGGTGATGTTACCCACTCTCCTCTTTAACATAAATAGATGCCACAGCTTGGTCATTGTCATATTCTCTGACCAGATTATTGACTGAACATTATCCTGACACAGTCTTTGAAGACGTGACAAACCTTACCATAAATTTTGATGTTCATCTTTTCCTTTACCACCAAAGAACCTCAGAAGTTTGAAACATTCAATCTCATGCCCATTCCCCCAGAATGTCCTTGGGGAGATTTGTTGGAGAAAAATAATTTGAGAGCTTTTGTTCCTTAAATCCGTGGTGCAATACCAAAAATGACTGTGAATGAACAAAAGCTCAGTCAGCCACATTGCTAACAAAAGGTATTTGGACCTCCCTTTCTTTGATCTTCTCAGGATTAGGGTTTTGATATAATGGCTGAATGAAGAATGTCTTTGTCTGACAAGAGGACAGTTGAATTGAAGACTTCCTTGAAAAATATAGATTGCATAAGCCACACTTTAGGAGCAAACATATGTCCCATTTCAAGTCAGAAAAATGACTTTTCACTTTTCCCATCTGGTACTTGGTTCAATGGCGTCTTTAGACACAATGAAGCAATATTTAAGGAGCAAAGTTACTCTCTGAGGAATTTTTCAAGTGACTGCTATTTTCTTTGCAGGAACATGTTCCCTCCAAATCTGGTAGAAGCCTGCTTTAAACAGGTAAACATTCTGCAACTACTAATTCCCCTTTGAAATTCTGCTTTGGCATTTAAACCAAGTAGAACCCTTTTTTCTCCCCCATTTCTCTGCAATAAAAATCACTTCTCTTGACAACAAGATGGAAAGTATGAGGGTCCTCTGGGAAATTTGGGGGAAGTGGTGTCTCTTCCCTTCCATTGAAGGCTGCATAGCTGCCAGACACAGGGTAACTTGCACACACACACCACACTGAGTCTCTGTTGTTACTAAGAAAACTAATCAGGATACCCTTTCTCTTTCCTTGTCCCCCACACCTGACATGCAAAAGCCCATGAAGTAGGCAAGCTCCATTAACAGTGTGCTATAAAGAAGATTAGAGAGATTATTGCAGTTCCTGCATTGGGTTTACAAACATCATCGGAATGTTTATTAGAAGACTATGAAGGGCCTTAGGGATTCAGAAGGAGACCCATATCAGAGAGGAATGGCACCCTCATTTATGGAATGCCTGCTGTGTGCCAAGCACTAATGTTATATTTAGCCTTCACATCAATGTGATGAGTATCACTGTCTGTTTTACTGATGAGACATGTTTTACATGTTTAAGAACAGAGATTATGTAACCGGCACAAGTTCTCACAAGTAGTAAATGGCAGATGCAGAATTCAGAATTCGGATCCATTGTAATAACTATAAATGCTATTCTCTTCCAACTATTCCATTCTGCTTCCTAGAAATCAACCCAGGGTGATGAGACAGCTACCTGGAAGCTCTGGTAAAGTCCACTTCCCTTCAGCTTCATATTCAAGCAAATCTTAGCTTGCTGCACAGTGAGCAGAAATGCATGCTACCACGAAGAGATTTTAAAAAATCAGTGAAGTTCATTTTAACCTCAATTGGCTATAAAAGCTCTGTTGCCCAAAATATAAAACAGACATTCTGAATCAAAGAATAGTTCCCAAACACTTCTCCAGATGTTGTCAATTCACCCCTGTTGTAATTTCCAAACTTTTCTGCTTGGGATCTGTAAAACCCGATCTTATGGAGAAGCAGGTTTTACACATTCAAGACTTCCTTTTTTTTTTTTTTCCTTTTTAAAAATTTTATTAAGCCAGGCCTGTAATCCTAGCTATTCAGTAGGCTGAGATCTGGGCATCACACTTTGAAGCCAGGCCAGGGCAGCAAAGTCCTTGGACTCTTATCTCCAATTAACCACTAGAAAACTAGAAATGGCAGTGTGGCTTAAAGTAGTAGAGCACTGGCCTTGAGTGAAAAAGCTCAGGAACAGTGCCCAGGACCTGGGTTCAAGCTCTACAACCACCACCACCAATAACAAAATTCCTGTATTAAGACTATTTTGTAAAAGTAATGCATATATGCCTTACAAGAATCCTTTCTTGAAAAAAAAAAAGCTAAGCAGCCAAACTCTAACTCCTTTTATTCATAAACAATGATAATGATAAATAATATACCCCTTTTAACACAGCCAGCCAACCCCAGCACAGCAGTTGGTGACTATTCCAGTTAGTTGGCTGGCATTAAGTGATATCAAGAATGCTGATTTCCAGATCTTTCAGATGGAAAAATTGCTGACTAGTGTAGATTTATTGTACTCAGTTTGAGTTGCATATGCAAGATTTTTCAAGAGTAAGCAAATGTATCTCCCCAGATCTACTTGGCTTAGACCAGAATGCAAATGATGGTACAGTTTCTGAGTAGGCTACAAGCTCTATTTAAGAAGAAAGAAATGAAAGGATAATCAGGATTGAAAAAAAATCTACCCAAGATAATCTATCAAATACATACACACCCAACAAAGCAAGGAGATTAGAAAGTTGACTGGAATAGGATTTTCTTTTTGCTTAAAATGCCCAGCAATACCACCAATTGTTCAAGGATGTGACCACAGCGTAGACAGCTGGCCATGTCCTTGTTTGGGAATAGTAGTTTCCCAATGGACCAGAAAGCATCTCACTTAGTCTTCACAAAGTCATGGCTGAACACTTCATCCCAGTCAAGAGCTGTACATTATGACCTGACTGATACTTTACTACCATCACTGTCAAAGCCAGGAATCCTACAGTTGCTAAAACCACACAGAAATAGGCTTAATTATCTTCTGTGATCACAGCAATGTTCTCAGCAATCCTGTCTGGCTGACTTATGCAGAAGCTATGGGGGAAAGGCCATCTCTTGAGGTAGAGAGAACTACCACTACAGATTTAGAGAAAGTGAATTGCCATCATCAGCTATTAACGAGGAAGACATGTATCCTTAAGAATTGATGATATCAGAAATGACTTGAAGCCTGGTTTTGAGATTTTTGCATGTTTAATAATCCACTGCAATCTTCAACCAGGTCTGATCCCCGAAGGGCCTTTTATTGGACATATTAACCAATGTTAATGTAGTGCTTTCAAGTTTTACATGGTATTCTCACCTACTGTGTTTAATTTGATCATCATGACAATGCTTGGAGGTAGAACCAGCCCAATTATCCTTGTTGCACATGTGTGGAATGTGAGAGAAAGGGTGTTAGGTGATTTGTCCAGGATCTTATAGCATGATCCCCATAGAAAATAAAATAACTCTGAGCATTTGGGTTTATGATTTTTTTTTTTTGGCCAGTCCTGGGCTTGAACTCAGGGCCTGAGCACTGTCCCTGGCTTCCTTTTGCTCAAGGCTAGCACTCTACCCACTGGAACCACAGTGCCACCTCTGGCTTTTTTCTGTATATGTGGTGCTAAGGAATGGAACCCAGGGCTTCATGCATGCTAAGCAAGCACTCTACCACTAGGCCATATCCCTGGCCCCTATGAATTTTTTTAATAATCCCAGTGTAATAATTTTATTAGGGTTTTGGAAGAAAGTAAAAGTACATGAGTATATTATTTAGAACAGTATCTTTAACCAGACTTCTCTTTCTTATGGTGATTTATTACATATTTGAGTGTGTGTATATATGTGCTGTGATTTATATGAGTGTCTTCTTGAAGAATAGAGAATTGCCACAGATTAGGTAGATAAATGACGAATGGATGGATGGATGATAGATGCATGCATACATAGAAACATAGAAACATAGATAGGTAGATAGATAGATAGATAGATAGACAGACAGACAGATAATGTCATACTTCCTACAGGATCCTCTGAATGCAGAATAATGTACATCATTAAAGAAAATTTGGACAGCAGCAAAGTGTAAAGAAAAATTAAAATCATTTCATTCTTGTTGTGCTTCTTATTTTTAAGTTTAAAACCAACTATGAGAAGAGAAGCTTTAAAGTGCCTATCCAGTCCAATGAAACACTCATAGGTGCCGTGGTAAACAATGTGTCAGAGGCCATGGAGACTCTCACTCGGATCCGGGAAGAGCTAGTCCCCATTCCAGGATCTGTGAATGGAGTCAATGCCCTGGGACTGGTTGTCTTTTCCATGTGCTTTGGTTTTGTGATTGGGAACATGAAAGAACAGGGACAAGCCCTAAAAGACTTCTTTGACTCACTTAATGAAGCCATCATGAGACTGGTCGCAGTGATAATGTGGTATGTATTTCCATTTGCTATATAACTGTATACATGATGCTTTTTGCCATCACCATGAGTTCTGTTCTGAGTAAAATGCCTTAGCAGGCCAAATGACTAATTATAAGGGTCTCACCCTGGAACACACAGGCAATCAATGCATGACTGGTCCTTAGAGGTCTTGAACCTCTCTGCAAACCTATTTTAAGTTTACTTCCTTATTTCTAAAAGGTGTCAACCCTTCTACCTCCTAGCCTATGGAATCCCACTTTGCATCCATTTAGTTATTCAGTGCCTCTCATATGATAAGCAAGCTCATAAGTGAAGAGACCCTGCAAGAATGCTGCATCTTACATGCTTTTCAGGAAGACAGACAAAAACAAACAAACAAACACCCAACAACCAAGAAAATAAATTAGCCATGTCATAAATCATAAATGCTGTGAAAAACTAAAATGAAACAAAATTAAATAGCAGGTTACTGGGGAGAAGACATGAAATTTTGCCCTGAATGGTACAGAAAGGCCTATGAGGTGATTTTTTTTTTTGCTAAGAAATGAATGACTAAGCGTCTTACAAAGTGTGAGAGGAAAATCTTTCCCCACTGAAAGAGAAAGCAAGCCCACAGACCCAAGACCATCTGAAAAATGGAAGTGTCTCTCTATTTGAACCCTAGGAAAGAAATATGCATGGCAGTTCTGCTGCAACGCACAGAAGGATTCATAAAGGTTTCGTGGGAAATATTATGGAATGCTAAGCCACAATTTATAATGGAACTTCCTTTAATAATGTTCAGAGCAGGAGACAAAGGAAAAGGCTTACTCTGAGGGAGAATCTTGGCCTTGAAAAGTGGTCTCCCCACTGGGAAAGAACCCTTTGCTTGGTTTATGCCTCATGTGGGGGTTACTTTTCATTTGTCCTTTATTTTTAATATTCAGGATCCACCTTGGCACCTGACGGAGAAAAGCATCAATTACTAACCAAAGCACCCACTCACCAACATGACTAAAAACGTCCTTTGTCTCTAATGCAACTAAAGCCCAGAGAAATCCACTTTTTAGGAGCATGCAAAAGATGAATATGAACTTGGGCACAAAGACGGATCAGAATGGAGTCTCCACAGGCCCTCCACTTAGAAAACTCCTTTGAAATTCTGGCAGGGCTGAGAGTGGACATTTATCTTCATATTATTAAAATCCCTCCACCTTTCACCTCTTTTATGAAAGAAGCCCATTCAAGAGCGCTGAATGAACCTCACATGTAACACTGCTAGCTGTACATTTGCCTACACATCCAACTTTTGAGTTATTACATTTTTGAAAGCAGGTACTTCTATGATTTCCTGGCCCACATTCTATGGACTTTGAAAAGAAGCATTGTAGTTTACATTAAGTCTTCCACTGTTCCCAGCAGACCTTTCTCTTTAAGCGTGATTGGCTCCTCTGTTTTTGGTCATGTGTTTGGTTATAGTTTACAGCACACATCACACAAAGGCAGTTGAAAGCCAGGCCGCAGGGCCTTTGAACAAACAGGACTATTTGGGTACATACACAAGTCATTTTGTGGTCAGTTTCTCTTTCTTACAGTCTGTGATGGAAAGCTCACAGATGGTAGTAACAGTCTGTGAGTAATAGTTCATTAGAACACCTAAGACCTGATTGTAGTCGTACATATTTGCATGTTACTAATTTAAATTGCTTTGAATTTATTTTATGATCCACGGTGAATGGTTCCAGTTCCGTGTGTGCCCAATAGTGTAACATAGTCTCTGAAAGTAAATCGACTTCAGGTGATTTGAAGAAAATATTATATTGTAAGTGATATGTAGCTGTGGGCAGAAGTAATGAAGGTAGCCCTAGAATTAAGAAAGCTGACTGCAAATCGGAAACACTGGCATAGCACTGTATGTTCTTGCTTTCATTGTGGAACAGACTATGTGGTGGAAAGTACTTCCTGAAGTCTGGGTAGTGTTATGAATCGTGACAGCTGCAGTACTTAGCCAAGGGTCAGCAAGCGAGGTAGAGGGGCCATCTGAGGACCAGCAAAGGGACCCTGCTGTGGGGAAAGGAAAACTGTCCAAGAAAACGGTGGGGGGCGGGGGGGGGGTACCAAAACTTCTAACCTTCCCTTTTTGCTTTCACAAGTATAAAAGAAAAGGGGGGGGGGGATGTTCTAGAGCAATCCCAACACAGAAATATCCGGGGGAAAATTATATTTAAAATACAAATATATATATATAGTATATATTGTATATATGTACATATGTATGTATATATGTAAATCTATATATATATAAATTTATATATATATAAATCTTAATAGTATCCTATACTGAAAAGTTTGTAAATCCACTCTTTCCTACCACTTTCCTTGGTTTTTTGTTTTGTGTTGTTGTTTTTTCTTTTTATTGTTGCCATTAATTAGTTGTATGAAAGAGTTTCCATTTAACAAAGCAGTTTATGAATGCAGTATAGCTTGATCAATGTGGCTCCTTTCAACATCCTCATGCAACCCTTCCCCTCCTATTCCTTTCCTCACTCTTCTTAATTTTGTGATATACATGGAATTCTTGACCACATTTCCCCCTTTCTCCTTTGTCTAGCCCTTTCCTCTTCACCCCACCCACCCTTTTCCAGAACCCACTTCCTGGCAATTCCACACCTGAGCATTTACCTAAAAGATTACAAACCAATAACGCCACCAGCACAACTATATTTACTGTAGCACTATTCATCATAGCCAAAGTATGGAATCAGCCTAGATGTCCCTCAGTGGAAAAATGGAGCAAGAAAATAACACATATACACATACATTGACACACACACACATGCATGCACACACACACACACACACACACACCACAAATGGAATTTTACTCATCCAATAGAAAGAATGATATTCTACCATAGTAAAGAAATGAAAAGACCTGGAAAAAATTACATTAAGTGAAGTGAAATCGGGCCCAGAGAGAACAAAGATCCATGTTTTCTCTTTTATGTGGAAGCTAGATTTAACTGATAAACTCACAAGTAAATATGTTGGGTGGTATGCAAGTGTGTACAAATGTATTCATTGAAATACAATAGATTCAAGGGAAATCTCAAATAATGTCATTCCTTAGGAAGGCAAAACCGAAGTTCAGCAAAATAAAACACCTTATTTTGTTGTTTCTTACTACTTGGGACAACTTGCTTCTCCCTAGGTACGCCCCTCTCGGTATCCTCTTCCTGATCGCAGGCAAAATCGTTGAGATGGAGGACATGGGCGTGATTGGGGGGCAGCTTGCCATGTACACGGTTACAGTCATTGTGGGCCTGCTCATTCATGCAGTCATCGTCCTGCCACTCCTCTACTTCCTAGTAACCCGGAAGAACCCTTGGGTTTTCATTGGAGGGTTGCTACAAGCACTTGTCACAGCGCTGGGAACCTCTTCAAGGTGAGTGTATATATAGATGTGGCTCACTCTAAAACTTTTACCTTGAGACCAGAGTTCTTTGGGTTGGAGGCAAGCAAAAGCATTTTGTCCTGGGTTCAGGGAATAATGAATTGGCCTTTTCACCTCTGATGCCCATCATCCTATCAATTTGAGATTCAGAGAAGAGCTCTCAGTGTACCCTTTGGGGGTGGAAGTCAACCACTCCCTCTTTCCTGTCCTTGTCTCTCCCAGTTGACATCTGACTAAGGGAGAAATGGCAGGGTGAGTTGGCCCAGGCTGTCTGCTGTGGGAGTAATCACAACTGGATGCCTTGGGAAGACCCAGAAGCAGAACTGCCAAGTGATCACACTGTTTCTAGTCCTGCTCCCCTAGTTTAGATAAGTGCTCACTCCGTTCCCTATAAGTTAGGACACAGGGGAGAAAAGAAGTGTTCAAAAGCTCACACCCTCACACAGTCAGAACTCGCAGAAGGACACTCCAGTAATGTCTTTTGGTTTCCTGTTCTAAGTTCTGCCACCCTACCCATCACCTTCAAGTGCCTGGAAGAAAATAATGGTGTTGACAAACGCATCACCAGATTTGTGCTCCCCGTGGGTGCCACTATCAACATGGATGGGACAGCCCTCTATGAGGCTTTGGCTGCCATTTTCATCGCTCAAGTTAACAACTTTGAACTGAACTTTGGACAGATCATAACAATCAGGTATAAGGAAAAATTCTTCTCAACATCTTAAGCAATGATTTTAATAGTTGACAGATTAAGGCTGGATGAAGAAGTTGTTGAGGTAGAATACCACACAAACAGAAGGTGGGGTGAGGGGATAATTTTTTACAGATTTATACAATGTATTCGTTTTTTGTATTTTACTTATGCATTGATAACAAAATTCAAATAATATAGAAGTGTACAAAGTGAAAAGCAAGACTAATTTGCCACCATTTCACTCCATACTTATGTCAGTGACCACTGTTCATGTTTGGTTTTCAGGAACCTCTTCTATGGATGGACATACTCACATTTTTTTTTTTATCATTAGCTGTATCACATAGGCTGTGTGCTCACAGTTTTGTTCATTTAGTGATAAATACTGAAAAGCTGAATTAGAAAAAAGAAAGTTCAGCTGAATGTGAAAAATAATAGTGACAATAAGTGACCAAAACAATGCAGAATTCATTTCTCTTTCAGCTTTGCTCTACAAAACCCTCCAGGCTGTGGGCACTTCATAGTTAAAGGAACCAGGGCTGTGGTTTGGGTGTTGCCCATGTGCAGATGATCTAGGACAGCTCAACACCACCTCAAAGTTCAGCCAGCAAGAAGAGGGAGGCAGCATAGGCTGCAAGTTGGTGGATCACTTCCACCTATATCTCATTGGCCATAACTGAGTCTAAGTGCTAAAAGGAAGCTAGGAAGTGCAGTCCTATCTTCCTGGGTGGCCCTAGGCCAGACAGTCACGCCATGACCACTGAAGGGGAACTGTATAGCAACCCATGAGCATTTTCCACAGATGTATTACTTTACTAATACCACTTTAGCTCTAGGTAATGCTCTGCTATTTATAAAACATATCACATTCTCTCATTAGCCCTCTCTAGGATTGAACAAACCAGAGTCACACTCAGTAACAGTGCACAGTGACTCCACACGAAGGAAAGAGAAATGATAATGATGCAGAACTTTGCCCATACCTCATTGTATTTTGATAAATTAAATAAATAATTAATGCACTTAGGTTTTCTGACCACTGTAATCATACAAACTCAGGCTCTTTACAACCCTCCATTTGGATAGAATTATTAGAAACACATTGTTACTAAAACATATGCTTAAAATCCTAGCTAATCAGGAGGCTAAGATTTGAGGATCTACGTTTAAGCCAACCTTGGAGGGAAAAATGAAAGAATTTTATCTCCAATTAACCAGCACAAAGCTGGAAGTGGAGGTATGGTTCAGGTGGTAGGACAACAGCTTTGAGCAACAAAACTAAGGGCCTGAGTTCAAGCCCCAGTACTACCACAAAGAAAAAAATTTAATTTTTAATTTTTGAATTTTAAATGTTCCGTCTACTTGAAAGGCTAAGACGGTAGTTATTGGGTTTTTTTTTGTTTGTTTGTTTACTTTTGTTGTCTTGTTTTTATTTTTGTGCAATGCTGGAGAATGAACCTAGGGCATCACACATGCTAGGCAAGCACTCTACCACTAACTGTCTCCATTCCACTACTGTACTTCAGGGCTTCCCAAACACTTTCCAGGACATGAAAAAGAAGAGAGCCGCCCACCACTTTCTTCACTTACAATGCTATAATAGTCGAACAACTTGGAGAGGGCTGTTGTAAAACATCAAGTGAGATAAGCCATGCTTATCACGTCACATGACACATAATAAACCCGAAAGTAAAAGATTAATATTAGCTCGGTGATTTCTTTATCAAATTCATTTCAGTGTTCTGAAGCTCATCCTCTCCTGATAACGTGACAAACCACCAGCTGACATGTGTGTGCTTTGCAGGATTCTCTCCACTGAGGAGGATTTGTACCAATGTTTTCTGGTTTCCATGCTTTTTCAACAGTATCACGGCCACGGCCGCCAGTATTGGGGCAGCTGGGATCCCTCAGGCCGGCCTGGTCACCATGGTCATCGTGTTGACATCCGTGGGCCTGCCCACTGACGACATCACACTCATCATCGCAGTCGACTGGTTCTTGTGAGTACACACCGTGTCCTGGCCCGTGTCACAGCCCCTCTGTCATCTGAGTGGGCCGGGCAGCCTGGTATCTCCCAAAAGAACTTCGTGCCGAGGGAAACTGGCCTCGGAGTGAAATCACCCCCATTCCCGGAGCCCCAGCCTGGAGCTGGAGACCAGGCCCAAGAAGCCTTGCGCGTGCTCTCTGTTCCCAGCCTGCAGAGCACGTGGGGCTGCTCCCCTCCTCACTCCATAAAGCCATGCAGAGTGGGGAAAGCTGACAGCTGCAAAGACAACATAAATCACGGGGGCCTCCTGAATTGCACAACACATCCCCAAGGCGGCTGGAAAGAGCCGTAAGGCGCATGCACCGGTTCAGGCCCTTCTTCTTAGGACTCCATTCCAATGATGTAACTCAGATGTTTCCATCTGAGCCCCATGGGGTGAGGGATGGCCATGAAGACAGTGCAGACAGAGCATCATTAAGTAGATTGATGCAGGATTCTGGAAAATGTTCCAAGAAACTTACCTTCTGTACCCTTCAGCCTTGTCCTGTAGAGCCATCCCTGCCCCTGAGCCCCTTTTCCTTCCTTCTTCCAATAGACATTCCTTTTGTCTTCCACCCGTTTCCTTTCTTCAAAGACGCCCAAAGCAAGTGCTTAGAAGAGCACGATGGGTACTGGACTCCTAGAACTAATGAGCCCAAGCATGTGCAGGAAACCCAAGAGACGGAGTCTGATGTAGTCCCGAGCATATACTTTGATTGGCTCATCCACCTTGGTTTCCACCTCAGTAAAATGGGGTTGCTTGTGTCCTCTGCCTCCAGTCAGTACAGTGAGGCAATGAACACAGGAGCAATCATTCCCCTCGCTATCTGCTCTTAGCACTCAGTGAATAGGAGTATTTTTCCAAAATGAAAGCATCCGTTCTCACTATTTTTATCTTGACATGTAAAACCATTGAAGTCCAAAAAAAAAAGATTTAAGTCCGAGTGGACTGCTCTACATTTATTGATAGTTCTCACTTTAGAAAAGCTTGCACTTTAATTTCTATGTGGGCTACATACCTATCCATATTGATCATTTTAGAAAAGTTTGCCCATGTTTAGCTCACTCATAAATGAGTTCATTGTGCACTGGTGCAAATATCACAGGGGCAGGGGGAAGGGTTATTTATTTCACAGTCCTGGAAATAAAACCTAGGGCTTTGTGCATGGCAAGCAAGCATGCTACCCCTGAGCTACATAGCCATGTTGGGTTTTTTTGACAGGATCACACTTTGTAGCTGAGGATGGCTGAGAACTCACTCTATAGCCCAGGATGACCTCAAACACTAGATCCTCCTGAGTTTACAAGTGTGTACCCCTCCACCCTGACCCTGGGGAAAATGACCACTTCCAAACCAAAAACATAGTGAAAAGAATGGGCCCACTTTATATCGCAAGTCTCTTTGATGTCTGTCTTAATGTTAGACAGGTAGAGTCAAACTACGTTGCGTAGACGTCTCAAAACTCCCCTACACTTCATTAGAAAAATGAGAGAAGAAGCAGAAAATGACATCCTAATGTTATGACACGAGTTTTGACATCAGAATTCCCCCCAAAAATCTCTGAACTACGCTTTAGCAACTACACTTTAGGAACTTTTTTGGTTGTACTGGAGATTGAACTCAGGGCTCCTGTGAGCTGCACTCCTAGTCCTTTGTCTTTCATTTTTTGTTTTATTTACATAGAATATCACTAACTTTTTGCTTGGGCTGACCTCAAACATCAATTCTACTGTCTCTGCCTTCTGAGAAGCCAGGATTATAGATGTACACCCCCATGCTCCATGAGAAATTTTAAATAAAAGAAGAAAGAGAAGAGTCATTCATCACTAAGGGATTGTAGCTCCTCCACTCAGTCTTATCACTGAAAGTTGACCATCTACCTGTCCTTGTAACGTTTAATAGCGACTCTTATGGGAATTATGTGTACTTTAGTGTGTTACTGGGCAGTTGGTGGCTATTCTTACACTGAGTTTTAAGAGATGCCTCTCAGTCTTCTCTAGCTAGCTCACAGTCGAAGCTAGTATCTCATGATATTCACAGGCTCTTCCTTTTTTCTTCCTCCCTACCCCATCCACAGGGACCGCCTCCGGACCACTACCAACGTGCTGGGCGACTCCCTGGGAGCTGGCATTGTTGAGCACTTGTCAAGACACGAACTGAAGAACCGAGATGTGGAAATGGGTAACTCAGTCATTGAAGAGAATGAGATGAAGAAACCATATCAGCTCATTTCCCAGGACAATGAACCTGAGAAACCTAGTGACAGTGAAACCAAGATGTAAACTAACCCAGAGAAAGGCTTTCTTGAGCACCAGGTGTTGGGAAAAAGTCATTGTGAAAATGTGTCCATCTCGTTCTGCTCGTTTCTCCAGGGAGCCTTGCCTTCCTTCTTCCTCCCTACTCTGCTAGGATTCAGCCAACAAACGAGGGGAGGACTTGACAGCAGCCACACATTGGGGATTTTAAAGATCACTTCATATTAGTCTTGCCTATTAAGGTACTGGGATCAAATACAATCTTGATCAAATCTTACCCAATGGTTGTGGCATTAGATCCTATAAATATGATTGCTTTATAAGTTAAAGAAACAAATACTAGGCCCATTTTAAAATTAACTTTTGAAATTTAAAAAAGAATTCCTTCAGCACACATGATTGGGTCTTAATCTCAAAACGTGATCCATAACCATGAGTTATCAGTTGGCTAAAAGACTCTTTTTCCTTTTTACTTCTGTAATCAGATTCTTGCCTTCTCAGTAGCAGGACAGTCTCCATACGCTCCTTGCACAGCCATGAGGAAGGGCAGGAAGTAACATGAGTCAAATCTCATCTGTCGACCTCAGGGTCTTCACTGAGTGATGCTCTCGATGCCTTTGGGTCCCTCTAGCTCAGACTTCCGGTGACATCAAGAAAGAGGCTGTCCTGGGTTTCTCCCTTGCAATTCCCTGCCAAGTACCATTCCATGGAGCCCAAGGCTCTCCAAGGACACTTCATGTGAGTGGACATTTCTGTCCAGGAGCAAGGTGTGTAGCACACCGGGTCCTCTGTCCCAAATGGTGGTAATGCATGTTTCCAAGCAGGAGGCCACTCCAAGAGCAAAGTTGTTCATGACACCCCTTGCCCAGTTCTTTCACCAGGGGGCATACTTCTCTTCCTGTCTGCTCTTCTTGAACTGAAGGGGCTGCTCTGGGAGGGGTGTCTCTTTCCACTCTGCAACTGACAGTTAGGCCTTTAGGAAGTAAACAGGAGACTAGAAACTCGCAAGTGTGCTCTGGCCTTACTCCAGAACTCTGAGGGGAGGGAGGGGGGTAAAAGAAGAGTATGGTTGACATTATAAAGGGAAGATTTCAAGCACCAGGAGTAGAGGTCTTTATTCTTTATGAAAGAATAAAACATATCTTTTCTTTTTTCCTGGAAACATTTTTTTCTGTTCACTTCCAAATCATTCCTCCAAAGAAGTATACATACAAGATAGAAGTTTACTTCTTACATATTTTGAAGTTAAATTGTATTGAGTTCTCTCTCTCTCTCTCTCTCTCTCTCTCTCTCTCTCTCTCTCTCTCTCTCTCTCTCTCTCTCTCTCTCTCGTGAGTTCATGAACTGAGTGGGTGGTCTCTTATCTGAACTTTTTTCTTTCACTTTAATCAGAAGTTCTTGGAATGAGGGAAACAAGACACTTCTTTGTGTGGAAATTCCACTTACCAAACCATTCAAAACTTGAGGCTAGAGTGGAGTTTGCTTTAGTTTTGTTTGTGTCCCAAAGAAAAATGGGAGAAAACGAACCACTATGAAGAAATTGTCAATGAGGTTACAAGGGAAGAGAACAGAGGCATTTGTTCAGGCAAGGCAGCTCCTAGATTTCAAGGAAATTAATTATACCAACACCGCATCCCAAAATATCCAGTTAAAGGCACTTAACAAGAGCCATCAGAAAATACCAGCTAATGGTTAAGAATTGACTTAATTACGCTAACACACTGAACATCTAGATGTACATCTTCTGCTATAAAATGGAGACTTTTTTATATATAGGTCCTGAGCATTGTGGGTGTGTCAAGGTTAACTTAGGCTGTGGTGGAGTAACCATTTAATGTCTAGGCTCCTTTTGGGAAATACACTACAAAAGTTAATGTACATGCTGTCATCTTATGACACTAAGTAGAGTACAAATTAATCATGTCAAATTAATGCTGTCGCACACTGTGATTTTTTTTATACTAACCATTCTTATGAAAGCAGCTCCTCTAGGTCAATCCTCCTACCAGCCCATCCCGGGCTCCCTTGTTCTTATCCCCAGTGCAGACTGGGCAGCATGACATTGTAGGTGTATTTTCAATAAAGAAAAAAAAATAGTTTTACATGAATGTCTTTGCACGTTGCTGTTATTGTTTTCCCCAAAGAAAAAATAGATTTTCCATTCATGGAAGAATTGCAGGGAGCTCTGGGAAAGGGTGCGATGCAACATAGGACAATATTAGCAGAGCCAGAGTCAGCCCCAAGGAGATAAGTAAGGATGTGTGTTCCTGCTCAGCTCAGACTGGAGGTGGAGACGGGGAGGCCAGGAAATACTTGGTGGTCATAGTTTGCACTTATTTGTCCAGGTCATATTCCAAGTTCTCAGATATATGCCATCATTACTGTTGGGATTCATAAAGTATAATGCCACCAGGGGGCACTTTCAAAACAGGGATTTCCTGTCTAACCCTTTAGATGAATCCAAAGATGCACCTAAAGATATATCTTTACAATTTAGACTATCACTGGCAGAAAGAGCTAAGATCTCAGCATAGTTCAGAAATAGCCATATTTCTAGTGAGTGTTCCACTTATTAAGAACAGTCTTCCAGGGGCTGGGGATATGGCCTAGTGGCAAGAGTGCCTGCCTCGGATACATGAGGCCCTAGGTTCGATTCCCCAGCACCACATATACGGAAAATGGCCAGAAGCGGCTCTGTGGCTCAAGTGGCAGAGTGCTAGCCTTGAGCGGGAAGAAGCCAGGGACAGTGCTCAGGCCCTGAGTCCAAGGCCCAGGACTGGCGCAAAAAAAAAAATTTTTTTTTTTTAAAAAAAGAACAGTCTTCCAAGCAATGGTGGCTGCTACCTGTAATCCTCCTAATTAGGGAGACTGAGATCAGGAAGGTGGCAGTTCAAGGCCAGCCCAGCCAGAAAAGTTTAGGACTTTTTCCTCAGATCATAGCTACGTGCACTGGCATGAACCTGTCACTTTCCTGCCCAGGCCGGCTCCAAACCACAATCCTCAGATCTCAGCCTCCTGAGTAGCTAGGATTACAGACGTGAGCCACCAGCACCCAGCACCATCATGCATTTTAGTAAATAATTAGGGGCAACGTGAACTCTCCAGACTAAAGTTGAGATTACCTACAGGGACAGTCACCTAGAGAAAAGGCCTTTTAAATAGGCCATGGATCTCTAGATCATCCATCTGGACATCTCAATGGTTTCTAGATCTCATGTTCATTTCCCTTTCTCTTAATTCCCATCAACTTCCCAATGGATCTTATGATTTTTAAAAAAATTTGCAAATCGCTCTGATCCTAAGCATATATGACATTCACTTAACCAATATGAGAATACAAAGGGGATTGTTCTCACCCAAGGAGATCAAACATTGTTTCCCTGAAAGAATCAATATATGTATGACTGTGGAACATTCTGGAAACAGGGAAGTGCCACAAAAGATCAGGGCACTTTATGACCAGCTTCCTTCCTTTCTGTAGTCTAAGCTGTTTTGTTGTTGGTGGTTGGTGGTTGGTTGTTGTTTTTTTGTTTTGGTTTGTTTTTTTTGCCAGTACTGGGGCTTGAAATTGGGGCCTGAGCAGTGTCCCTGAGCTTTTTTTTTTTTTTTTTCTTTTCCTCAGTATTTGCACTACTTGAACCACTTGCAGCTTTTTTTGGTACTTAATTGGAGATAAAAATCTCTCACAGACTTTCCTGCCCAGGCTGGCTTTGAACTGTGATCCTCATATGTCAGCCTTCTGAGTAGCAGACCTGATTACAGACCTGAGCCACCGTGGCCAGCCCAAGCTGAGTTTTTCGCAGCAGCTTTGGAAGCTGTTTGGCCTGGGAAGACCATGGAGAGGCCATTGTGGCTAAGAGACAGTCCTAGCCGCAGAATGATTGGGGGTGGGGTGGGGGGATGTGACCACATGGTGGTCACAGCTCCATTCACTAAGAGAACTATGAAAAAGAGATACATATTTTTAATGATTCAAAATAAGTGTCCTTCCCCCTCCAAAATGATCACAACAGGATTCCCCTTTCTTAAGCTAAAAAAAAAAAAAATCTCATTTTACCAGTATCATCGTTTTTGTTTTTTTTTTTCTATGTGTGTATTCATACACATCATGTTCAAAACGGAAATTTCAGTGCCCTTGTTTGCATGAGTCTAAAGGAAGCAGGCTGGGTTCCCGCTGGGGTCCGAAGCGCAGGGCGTCTTTCCGGGCCACCCCACCGGGCACTTGACCCCGAGGCTGCTGTCAGTCATCTGGCCTTCACTCTGGTAAGCACTTCCCCTGCTTGTGCCCACCCGGGTGGTCCTAGGCCTGGAACAACAATGGCTGGCTCTGTGTGGCCTCATCCTGGGGCCAGGGCAGTTGAGAGGTGTCACGTCTAGGGCAGGCTCCGAATGAATAAGCAGATGCAGAGAAAGAAGGAAGGAAGAGGCAAGGAGAGGAATGGGTAATGAATGTCCTGGGACAGATGGTGGAGTTGAGCTATCTCTAGGATGAGAAAGGAGAAGCAATGCTCATAGCAGCCACCAGGGGGGGGCCGGAACTCATGCTGGTGGTAGTCTTGCAGGATTCCCAGGGAGGCCTCTGGAGAATTCTCCTGGATAACACGGAATTCCCAGGTACAAATGGCAGAGAGGGCTTCATCTTTGAAAACCAGCAAGAAACTTAAAGTAACTCAACTCTCTCATTGCATGTCTCCCTCTGTCCACACAGCTTCTGCAGTAATCTCTCCAAAGGAAGCCCCTTTATCTAAGCATTCTCTTTTCTCTCTTTCCTCCTTTCTTCTCTCCCTTCCTCTTTCAACATCCTTTGAATGGATCTCACCTTCCAATTCTGTCACTTAGCGTTTCCCAGGCACAGTAGGAACCCAGAAGGTGTCATAGTATCATTTTCCAGTTGTCAGCCCCACCCCCACCCCTTTGCCCTCAAAACTGCTATTTGTAGTGGGCTGGGAATGTGGCTTAGTGGTAGAACGTTTGCTGAGCATTGCATGAAGCCCTGGGTTCGATTCCTCAGTTCCACATACACAGAAAAATCCAGAAGTGGCACTGTGACTCAAATGGTACAATGCTAGCCTTGAGCAAAAGCAGCTCAAACGGCTATCTCCATCTTCAATTTTGAATTATTTGTATTTTGCTCAATTCTACCCATCAAAGTAGGGTTATCAAATAAAACACAGGATGCTCAATTAGATATGAATTTCAGGTAAGTTATACATAATGCCATAGTAAACAGTTAAGTAACAAAGAGTGTGTTAAGTATGCAAAATATATCATTAAACATCCTGTTGTGTTGTTTTGTTTTTTTTTTGTGAATCCGGGCAAGGCTTCATTGTATTAAAATTGTTCCAAATTTGAATTTCTGTCTGCAAGCAAAAGCACGTTATAAAAAGTCTAGATCTGACATTTTCTACTATTTATTTATTCAGGGGACATTATCACCCATGTGTGCTTGTAAATCTTCTAGCCACAGTTTAAAAGTTTAATTGCCTTTAAGATTTCACAGAACTGTCTTAAATACATTAAACAATATTTCAGTTATCCATGCTTGAAATATTTTAAGGTTCACATCTGTTTTTCTTTTCTTCCATTTCCTATTTCCTCCTTTCCTTCTCCCACTTTTTACTCCCAACCCACCCCTACTAAAACAGAAAATATTTTCTGTAATCCATTACAGTCCTGAAAATTTTGGCACTCACATATTATTTTCTAATGACAGACACATTTACTTCATTTGGGATACTTTTTAGAAAATGGTTCATGGGGTTGTTTTGTTTTTCATATTGTTCTATTTAAAGAGGATGGCTTCCCACTGGTAATAAAGTTATTCTAAGTCTTCGCAGGGACTCCCAACTCTATGGATGTGTCATTCCTACAGAAGCCCCTTCTTCAAGAAAACTAAATAAAAATCATAAACTTTCCCACTGGAATGACGTGTACAGTCGCTTTGAAGATAGCCATGAATTTACTAGGAGATGGTGTCTGGAGGTCAAGGGATCATTAAAAAAAAACAAACCAAAAATCCTGAAAGTAAACAGCCAGGCACTTAGAGACAAAGTTGTCAGAGCAAAAATAAAGACCACTCATGATTCAGCTCGCCGCAGTGCAATGAATTGATCTGGCCTGGGAAGAACTCGGCCCAAAAAGATTCTGCCAGCAACAAAATTGGCACTACAATGCCCACAAACACAGTCTCTCCTTTCAACTTATGAGGCGCAGTTAGCCAAACAAGTAGAAAACAGACTTGGGAAAGACAGCACATATGTTAGAAAACAAGTATTACTAGACAAAAAGGAGGGTGGAGAGCCACCCATGGCTCACCCTGTAATCCCAGCTACCCAGGAGCCTGAGATCTGAGAATCGAGGTTCGAAGTCAGCCTGAGCAGGAAAATCTATGAGACTCTTATCTCTTAATTAACCACCAAAAAACCAGAAGTGGAGCTGTGGCTTAAAGTGGTAGAGCATTAGCCTTGAGCAAAAATGCTCAGAGACAGGGTGCAGGCCCTGAGTTCAAGCCCTACAACAACAACAAAAGGCTCCGTGCTTCCTGAAGCCTTAAGCCTTTGGACTTCACACTGTACTTAAATCCAAAACCCACCTCCACCCCTTGATGGGCTGAACCCCCAGGAATGCCTGCATTCTCAAGCAGTTTGCCAAGGTTCCTGACCGTGGCCTTCTTGGGCTTCAGTGGCCCCCTTTGAACAGGTGGGAGCTGGAGCAAGCCCGTCACCTCCAAACTAGCTTTCACCTCAGGCTCCCCTCTATCCTAGTGGATACAGGGTCCTTACAATAAGGGTCCTTGATTGAAATCACATGGCCAACTAAGCTTGGGGATGATAGGTTGAACTGTAACTTCCTCACCCCAAATGGAAGTGACCATACCTGTTTGGGGAGGTGTAGTGAAAAGCAAACAAATTATATGTCCTATAGGTACAAGCACACACACAAACACACAAGAATCTTCCCGAATGCCAGGAATAACGCTGAAAATTTATATATATATATATTTATGTATGTATATTTGGCATTCAGGAAGATTCTTGATAGGTTTAAAGCAAAACTGGCTCATGACAGAAGAGACCTGGGGTTCAACACTGGAGGACCCTGGCAGCGGTCCTCAATTCCATCTGAGCTGGGAGAACACAGGCCTACATCTTCTGGAAGAGAGGCTGTGGGGAGCCCCATCACCCCTGGAAACCTGCATCCAGAGAGTTTGCCAAGCCACTTCACCAAGGGGCCCAAGCTTCTGTGTCCTGGGTGGACCGGCAGCCCCTGCCAGTCTCCTCCACGGCTTTTGTCAAGCCTGGCTCTTGTGGTAGCCAGGCGCTGCGTGGTGGTTTTGTGAAGGACATAATTGGACACTCTGAAGAGACCACCCAGCTTCCTCTCCGAGGCTCCCACAGAACAAAACTGGCCCCTCTGTGCGCCGGTGACCTCCGGCTCTGCCTCCCCTCCCAGCCAGGGGGAATGCACAGCCAGTCTGGCCTTCACTCTGTGGGAACCCAGAGCATGGGGTGCTAATGAGCTGTCCACAGATCCATCCCCAAAGCTCCTGGCCTGGGAGGGTGCTGCCCCCCTGTGGCAAAGCCTAATGGCCCACGAGCAGCCCAGAACCACATGGAAACCCAGCATTTTATAAAAATGTGTTAAGGATGGGCTCAAGGAGGGTGATAGAACCAGAAACAGCTCAGAAGTTGGAAGGAAGAAGGAAGTTGAAGTGAGCTGTGTCTATGGTGTGGTCCCTAGACCACTATCGGCATTCCCTGAGAACTTACTAGACGTGCAGATTCTCAGACCACACTCCAGACCTACCAAATCAGAAACCGGTCTGCTGAACAAGTCTTGCCCTCCACCATTGTATCACGAAGATGGGATGTTCCTCTCCACAGGAGCGACCCTCAGCCAACAACAGAATCTGTTCGCATCTTCAGCTTGGACATCCCAGACTCCACCCCCGTCACCCTGAAAAAATCACCGTTTCCCTAAGCTACCTATAAACTAGGAGCCCAAAATAAACTAAAACAATCAGATATAACTTGTCTATTACCTTATTCCTTATCACTGGCACTTATCCCATCATCTTTGCCCATGGAAGTCATCTCCTCTGGATAACTCAGCTAGGTTCTGTTTAAGTACTCAGAATCTTGTGGCGCAATCCACTAGCCTTGTTTGGAAAAGGAAGGAAACAGGCAGGACTCCATCTTCCACAGGCGAGGACTGTTTATTGAGATATAGCAGCAAGGGGCACCGCCTTCCTGTGGGCTTGGAGACTGTGCAAAGAGGTGGGACAGGAGTTGGGGTTGTACATAGTCTGAGCAAGGAGGCAGAGGTTAATGACAAAGGCATTAGGTCTAGGGAGGTGGGGGCGGGGGGCATAGGTAGATTGCCCTGCCTGCATCATGCAGTCTTCGCGTATCTTTGGTGGCTTGTCTGACATCTGTATGCACCTGGGTAAACAGGGTGGGGAGCAATCCTTCCAGCCTTACTGTTCCCTCCTCTCTTCTTCACATTCTTCAACTAGTCTTGAATTTGTCCCCACCAAGCCCCAGTCAGAAACCCCATCAGACCCTTATCTCTCAACTCCTGTTGCTCAAAACAGCTTAGATATAGGAGCTACACCCCAAGTTGACTCAGAACTCCCAGCACTAATAGGGAGTAGGATCAGAGCCCTGTGTAGCAGACTTTCCCCAGCTCCTAGGACACTTGCTCTCTTGGGCTATCGCTTCCCACCATGCTTCTTTCTTTTCCCCTTGACTGAAAAGGAGAGGTCTTCTGTTGCCCACTTCTTTTCCTGTATGAATGCCTATAGCCTAACTCACAAAAAAAAATGAGGAAATGATACAAAATGTCCCCCTCCAAAACTTCTGCTCTCAAACCTATTGCCTTGAAAGCAGACCCTGTGAGAATCAGAACCTAAATGCTACCCATTTCTCTCTGCTGTAATTCTCCTTTGGCTGGCTTGGCAGAAAGTATATTCTGACAAGTAAAAGAGAAATCACATCCACACTCCTATCCCAGTTCTCTCTCTCTCTCTCTCTCTCTCTCTCTCTCTCTCTCTCTCTCTCTCTCTCTCTCTCTCTCTCTCTCTCACACACACACACACACACACACACACACACACCAAACAGTATTTCATTATTATAGAAAAATGAAGCCTTGGTAGCAGAGAAATCTTCACTAAGGCCTTTTTCATAAAAACAAGATTTTTCAAATTGATTTCCAACTTCCTATTTCCCCCTTTTCTGTTGGTTCATTAATAAAATTCAAACTGCGTTAGCCTTGCAATTGTGATTTGTCCCGGGTCATGCTGCCAGGGCACCCTGGGCCTCTTGAAAAGCAAGAAGGAAACAAGGCATCCTGGAGGGCAGACATGATGGACCGGTCTGTCTTCCAGCCCCACAGGGCCCATCCTGCATCTAGTTTGCTCATTTCCTCACAAAAGAGCCCTGTTGAAGATGAGTGGAAACTTAATGGTGGCTTCTTAAACTCCTCCTTGAAGAGGGAGGCTTGACATAAGAAAGAGGTCACTGTTTCTCACTCTTTTCCTGCCGTAAAGGGAAGCAAAGACCAGGACTACAATTTATCATCTCCTGTCTCTGGGCAAGAAGGAGTCAAGAATCCATCTAAGCAGGATGGAAAAGACTTCCTTGTTCATCTGTCTCAAACTCTCAGACTCCACACAGACCGCCTCGCTCCTACCTGGTCCTGCCTGTGAGTTCCAAGGCTATAGGTTATCTCAGAAGTTGAACCTGTAACCTGGCCTTGCCAGCAGAGGCTCCTGGTCCAAATCAGACCTCTTCTCTTATATACGTGTATCCAGGAACAATAATTTCACTTCTTCAAACCTGATGTCTCCTGCTGTGGGGCAAAAAGCACTCAAATGAAAGGGAGCACTTACACATGCTTAATAAACCATAGCTATTGCCAGGGCTGAATTTCATCTGGAAATCAATTCACTATCCAGCTACACGGCTTATTTATCTCATGTCACTTCTGATTGGTTATAAAGGTTCTTCCTGTCACTTTGGGCAATTCATTGTTGCTAGTGTCACTCTGAACTTCTGTTTCCCTCTGCCTCCCATGGCTGTAGCTGAAGAGGGCAGACATCTTGCCACAGGATGGCATCAACTCATGTCCGTGGTGCCCCCCAGCTCCCATGTTTCCCAGTCAATTGAAATGATCTATTCAGACGGAATCAAGTCCATCTAAAGAGAACAGTTAATGAAGCCAGGCGAGCCATCCTTACCAGCCACCTCCTACCTAGATAGGAAGCTGCAGGTGGATTTTAACACAGCTGGGGCCCTGTTCCCAAGCCTCAGGGCTATCTCTGCTCATGACATCTCCATCATTCTAATCCCCTCTTCTCTCTTGATTTATGAAGTCCGCTACACACACCTCTCTACCCCCAGCTGCCTAGTCCTCAGAGACCTTATTGGCTCTCCATTGCCATGCCTCCTATACTATCATTTCTCGAATCCATGCATCAAAGCCCCCATGTGCCAAGTCTAGGACCCTAGAACACTCACTTACAACCTAGACCCAGCTCTTAAGGCTCTTATTTGTCTGTAGGGAATTAGACCACAGAGCCCTTCACCTATCAACCAACTGACCATCAACATGCATTTATTGACCGCTGCAAAGTTGCTGAGCACTGAGTCAGTTGCAGTCATGGGACCAAGAAGGGAGGTTTGAGACCTGGGTTAGCTGCTCAGTAACTATGAACCCTTAGGGAAGTGTGATACTCTCTCGAAGCCTCAGACTCCTCATCTGTCAAGTGGGTATAATTACAATATCTACTTTGCCACAACAATTGTGAGGGTAGATGATCATGCCCACATAGGGCAGAGAATCACAAAATTGCAGGCATCAAAATCATATGACAGCTTCTGGGAATTCAGACTCTAGTGAAGAAGATTGTACATAAATACTTCAGGAGAAAACAATGTCGATGCGTGATTATTATGCTAACGATTCAGAGGAGCAAGAAAACTATTCTCTTCCTTAGAAAGGATGAGGCTAACAGACCCAACGGGGGACCCACAAAACCTTACATGACTGGATTACAAAATGAATCCCAGCTCCCTAGGCCTTGGTATTTGTTACCTTGAAATTTAAAGAATGCATCGCACAGCTCATCTCTCCTCTGCCAAGCCTCCCTGGGCATAATTTTCCAGATGGGACATCTAGCCCACTAATCCCTTGCCCAGTCATAATGATGCAGCGACTCATTGATATTCTGGGCACTTGATGTTTACCAGCCAAGCACAGAATCTGTGAAGGAAAACACATAAGTGACAATGTTCACTGATGAATTCAAGGAGACCATCAGACCATGGAGCAGTACTGGGGCTGGCTTCCTCTCTCCTCTAACCCGTGAGAGGCAGTCAGCTCCCTGACACCTCCACGACAGGCAGGAGGCCATGACGCTGAGAGGTTCCAAGCTGTGACTTAGTATTTAGTCCCCTGTCCTGCGAGAGATGCCTTCATGTAATTAAACAATAAAGTTCGCTCGATGCAGATAATACAAAGACAGTCAAGTACAGAAGAGGAAAATACTCATGGAAAGCCTGTAAGACTCCAAGGCACTTCACAGAGTCCTGTGGTTAGGCATTAATGATTCCATTCACTTCACTGTGAGAAAGCTAAGGCTCAAAGCAGAAGTAACTTCCTCAGGGTCAAGATGGACTTTGAGTTCCTGTCTAGATCCAAAGCAAGTATTTCTATGTAATCTACTCTACCCTTGGAAATTAACTTGGGTTGGACTTCACCGTAAGAGAATCTCCAAAGTCAGTCTTTCCCAAACTGTAGCTCATCCTGTTTGTGGGTCTCAATTTATATTTCTAAAAAATGAAATAATCACATGTATTAAGGCATTGGTTTGGGAAATTTTTTATGTAGAGGCTTATTTTTTCTTGAATAGGGCTTACAAGTTCAAAGCTGTTTCAAGTTTTTTGCTGATCAATAACTATAACCAATCAACCATTTTTACCCCGTGAGTTCAAAAGTTTTAGTGTCTCCATTTCCAGAATTGATCACTTTCAGAGTATGTTCATCTTTTAAATACACATTATTCCTTAGAAAATATGTTCTAAACTTTTACAGAGCAAATATTCATACAACACAGAGTTTCCAATCTACAGCTCTGGGTTCTGCCAATATCATCCGCTGATCCAGTCTCCCCAAATCTTCCCACACTTGGTGAATGTGAAGACTGTCACCACAACCAGGCCACACTTCTGGTGAATAGCCATTACTATACTTGGCACACAAAGGCATCAGGGCAGTCCGGCATCATTCCTAGGACCGACCCAGAGAAAGAATTCTGTGTCAGCACTGACACCTGCTGGTCATAGAGAGACCAGTGCACCTTGAGCTGGAGAAAATCAATCTGATTCCCTCTGATTGGATTCATGGTGTCCCCACCCATCCTAGTCCACCTTCATCCTCCAAGCAGCTAGACTCCACAGGAAGAGGGAAACCAAGGAGGATTTAAATCACACGGAGCTGGAGCCCAGTCCCTACCGTGTCGTCATGAGTAACCTTCTGAAACTTGCCTACAAAATCAAAGAAGGCAACAGTCTACGGTGGGAACTGACTTCAGTTTACTTACCCTCACGACAACTCCTGCAGTGTGAAGTGCTAGATATTTATGGATCATTCAAAAAATACTAGTTTCTTTCTGCCTCCTGTCATTTATTGAACACACTCATCCTTCAGTGTCTAGAGTCTTGCTCCTTCCTGGTCACTTCTTACCCAGCTCACTCTACTAAAATAAAAGCCAGTATTGATGGGGAGCTCACTGTGAGTCAGGGATTGTTCTGAGAGATTTTCATAGTCAAAAATGAAATCATGTCAGTCTTCTGAAGTAGTGACGATTGTCTTCCCCAATGTTTTCAATGAGGAAGTAAGACTGGATGAGATTAAATTGGATACCCCAAGCCAAATTCTATCGACTAAATTTCCAAACCCATCAGTGGGGCTCCACAGGGCACTTCGTTAGCCTTTGAGCTAATCTGACTCCTTGGCCACCTGTTATAGTAATTGCTACTGTTTACTGAGTGTTTATTAAGTGTTAGACTCTTCCTATGTCTATTCTTATCTAATCTTTACAAAAGTGCTATGGGATAGTTATTATTATCATCTTCATTCTACAGGTGAGAAAACTTAGGTCAAATAATTTGTTTGAGGTGATGAAGTAAATGAGCATATGGTGAATACAGAGAAAGTCGTTGGTCTTACCAGTATTCTCTTTTTTTCTCATATGATTCTACCTCCCACCTAGCCTATGACTGACTATATGATGGCCAACCTTTTTTTTTTTTCCAGTCCTGGGGCTTGAACTCTGGGCTTGAGCTCTGTCCCTGGCTTCTTTTTGCTCAAGGATAGCACTCTACCACTTGAGACATAGCACCATTTCTGGCTTTTTCTGTTTATGTGGTGCTGAGGAATCAAACCCAGGGCTTCACATATACGAGGTGAGCACTCTACCACTAGACCAGATTCCCAGCCCTCATGATGGCCAATCTTGATTGTCAGTTAGATCGGATTGAAATCTGTAAAGCACACCTCCAGGTGTGTTTGTAACGGCATTTCCAAAGATGATTAGATCATAAGTGCTCTGACTTAATGAATGGCTTAAGCCACTGGTGAATTGAAAAAAAAATGGGGGGGGGGGGGGCTTAAGCTCTGGGCCTAGGCACTGTCCCTGGCTTCTTTTGCTCAAGGCTAGCACTCTACCACTTGAGCCACAGTGCCACTTCCAGCTTTTTTTTTGAGTAGCTTATTGGAAATAAGAGTCTCATGGACTTTCCTGGCTTTGAACCGTGATACTCAGATCTCAGCCTCCTAAGTAGTTAGTATTATAGACGTGAGCCACCAGCACCTGCCATGAATTGAAATGTTGAATAGACTTTTGGGAAGTGGTGGAACTGAGGAAGATGAAACCCAGCTAGAGGAAGTAGGTTACTGGGGGGCATGTTCTCTGGGATTGTATGTTACCCTGGTCCCTTCATGTCACAGTACCACTCGACTTCCTGTGCACCATGAAGTGAAGAACTTCTTCTGTCGCACACTTCCTCCCCCATGATGGACCCAGAATCATGGAGCCAAGTGATAACTATTCATTAGAACTTAGAAGCTTTTTAAACACTAGCATGCAAACGTCCTTCAGGCTAGCCTGGTACTCTCAACCCAGGCTCCATTCGTGCACACTGTACCTGCTGAAACATGAACCAAAGTAAATCCCTCATTCACGTCATTTATCTCAGGTATTTAAGCACAGCAAAGCAAAGTCTAATATACCACCAGCACAACCCCAAATACCCTTACATCTCTCTAAAGGGCCAGGGGAAATGCCTTTCTGAGGTCCTGAGATACTGTGGCCTAAAAGTGGTTCTGATTCTGATGGAATATATTTTCCTTGAATCAAGCTGTCACCGTGCTAGTGGAGTTTTTATACTCCATCTCTACCACAATTGCCTTCGAGTTCTTCTGTCATGTACAAGCTCAAGGAGGCCCTCTTGGGCGGCTGAGAACTTGAGAGGCCAAGCAATTCTCATGATGAGTCTGCCTGTGTGAGGGATGAAGGGGGAGGCGATGAGAAGAATCCAGAGAAACAAAAATGTTAGTCACATTGCCAAAATAAGGATGATGAAGCACTTGTCTTTTTTTTTTCCTTGACAAACTTTGTGCAGATAATAAGCATGTTTTTTTTTAATTTCTAATTATTCCTTGTTAACATCAAATATATAGGCTGTAGACATCCATTCTGGGTTGAGAGTAAATGGCTAGCCTGGAGGATGCTTGTGTGTTAGAATTTAAAAGACTTATAAGTTCTATTGCATAGTCAGCATTACTGATACCCAGTGGTGATGAAAAAGTAGAAAATTCCTAGTTGATTGGTAGTCTCCGTTTCCTGCTATGAAAATGGAGGTTTTATTTGTGTGTGTGTGTGTGTGTGTGTGTGTGTGTGTGTGTGCCCGTGCGTGCACACATGCCTGCCCTGGGACTTGAACCCAGGGCCTACGCGCTGTCCCTGAGTTTCTTGGCTTAATGCTAGTACACTACCACTTGAGCCACAGAACTACTTCAGGCCTTTTCTGAGTAGTTTATTGGAGATAAGAGTCTCAAGGACTTTCCTTCCCGGGTTGCCTTCAAACCATGATCCTTAGATCTCAACCTCCTGAGTAGCTAGGATTACAGGCGTGAGCCACCAGGCCCAGCTGGAGATTTTATTTTTAATACTTGTTTGTTTGTTTTTAATTGAATGAACAAGAAATTTCTTTAATGACTATGCCATTCATCTTTCTATTTGGAAGGACAGTTTTATTTCAGACCTGTGTCATCATGAGCCATAGTAGTATTATGAAAGGATTAAGACTGGGACCATGTAATGGAAAGAGACTTATAAAATGATACATCATTTCTTTCATACTCACAGGCACTGATTGCTTTAATAAAAAATAAAATCCTGCACTTAAAACAATTAGCTTTGACAATATGTGTATAAACACAGAACACTAAATTGTCAATGTGTTCATTTTCTCCTTCCTTACTACACATACTAGATAATAGAGACAAGAAAAGTCTGTGGAAGATAACGCCAAGTAATTTTGGAGCATTATTACAAAGTGAGGCCAGTGAGGATTTTGTCTTCGCAACAAATTGAAGGAAGCCAGCAGAACAAACCCTGTTTCAGGAAAGCGTTTTCACTCAGCTGCCCTCTAAGTGGAGATGCATTACTCCTAGAAAGAAAAATCAAACTTCTTCAACTGCTGAAGATAAAATGACAAATTTGGCTTTCGGCAAACCATCCTCAACTGTTACTAGAGTTGCAAGAAAAGGAAAGAAAGAAAATTAAATTGGATGGAAATGAGGAGGGGAGAAAAATATTTTTTCCCAATGAACATCTCAATGTCTTTGAAGGGATTTTTAGGCCAAGTGAATAAACCATGTAAGTGAGTCCACAGCCTCCTGCAGGTGGGAATGGTATTCTAATGGAGCCACCACCTGTAGACTAAAGGTGGTGCCCACTAATCCACTTGCACTTGGACAACCCAAAGACCAGCCTGAGTCACAACCTGGAAATGAATTGTACAGCTTTCCATCAGACTTCATTTCTGTAAACTCAAGAACACACTTCTGTGGATTTTTTTTTTTAACAAAAGCCTATTCTCCAGTGGAGGCTTCCAGAATGAAGAGTCTGTTTGCCACCATGTTGCAAACAATGGGGACAGCTATTGGATAATTATATTCTCCAGTGTGGTAGTCACAATTTCAGTCTAAATTAGGCTATCTAAATTAATTAATTGCAAGATAATTAATTTGAAGTGAAGTGAAATTGTGACATTTATACATCAGTTGCACTAGCCAAGTTTCACATTGGACACTCATACTGGACATTGTATATGGCACAAAGTTTTGTTCGCTGAGTTATCTTTGAGATCAGGACACAATAAGTAGATAGAGAAGAGCTGGGACTCGAGGCAAGCTGGCACAAAAGGAATATAGCCGGAGAGGAGAAAAGGTGGCGACTTCTATAAGCAGACACGAATGCAAGTGGAGAACTCATTGTTGATCATCTGCTCCTTGAGCACTGAAGAGAATATTGGAGAAACGAAAATGGCATTGTGGCTCTTGGCTCTTGTTCACAGGAAATTTCAAGTGGGATAAAAAAAAGTAGAAATAGAGATGTTTGTCATGAATTCACCTTAACACAAGTTATAATGTCAAAAGAGGCATATCAGGTGAAAGCTATCAAGGGTATATAATGAGATTACTAAATGGCTGAAGGACGGAAGGAAAAGAAGACCAAGGAGAGAACTAATGGAATGGAGGGAGATTTGAGACTGGAAACTGACCAACAAGTTGGATGAGGCACCAGGAATCTTGAGATGTCACCAAACAGCATTTTTATTCATTTCTTGCCTTTATATTTTGACAACATACTATTAGCCAAAATTATAAACTTTGGAGTCAGAAAGACTTGAATCTGAGTCCTACATCTATGGTTACGCACCAGCTGTGGGAATACTAAATGACTTACCCTCCATCCTGGAACCGCCTCTGTTCCCATCCTCATCTACAAGATGAGGTGTGTCTAAGTATTGTCATGAAGATTAAGTGATGTAACATGAATGAAATCACTTCATAAATATTCTGCCTCATAGTGGGTATTCAACTGTTGTTTGTCCCCCTGTCTTTCCCCAGTGCAGTGGTTTGAGCCTGTAGGCTCTGGAAAAAGGTGGCTTGGTTCATCTCCTAACAGCCTCTCTGGGTATGGAGGTCAAGCGCACTGCATTCCCAAGTGACAGGTGAGGGTGGACATGGTGCAGCTCAAGCTCAGCACCCCAGTGTTTGCAGCAGGAATGGTAACGATTCTGCACTGACAAAATCGTTCAGTAGGACTTCCATTCATACTTACGATGTTAAGGATAAATGCTTGCCAGTTAATCTCACAGTAGCCATTTGAAAAGCCTGGGAAGTAATACAGGAGCAACCATGCAGAACACTGAGGCAGAGTGTTAAGTAGGATTTTGTTTCATTTAGTCTTGCAGGGTCAGCTCTGTGGTACGCCACGTGAGTGGGGACACTTCACAGCTCTTCCTGGCTTGACGTGTTAGAACTTAATCACACATCTGCTAGATTGATGCAGTTGTGTCTTCTAAAACCAATCACCTTCTTCCTTTTCCATTGTCTCATCTCTCAAGCCAGCATGTTATTAATGTCTTTACAGCAAGAAGAGCTGAGGAAGTGTTGTAGAGAGGCTACAGGGTATCTAGCACAGTCCTGGGATGTGACTGAAACCAGAAATAAATAGGTACCTCCCATACAATAACCACACTGGGTCAAATCCACATGATCCCCTCTAATGTAACATATGATATCAAATCACGTTTAATATGTCAATCAGTGTCATGTATGGAAGAGTCTCAAAAAATCCAGACTACAGTCTGGAAATATCCTGTAAAATTCTATATCCTTTATTCTTCTCAATGATTTTTAAATTAATATGTTAAATTAATTTTCCCATATTTTCAAATGAGTAAATTTATTTTTGCTGTAAAAAATTTGAGTGATAATGAAATACATGAGAAAAGCATAGAAGTTGCCTTCACTTTATTATCTTCCCAAACCAGACAAGGCTTATAACCTATTCATTGCTTTCTTTGGAGCAATCAGACTGATTACAAGTTATTTAAGTAATTCATTTCCTGTAGTTACTATAACAATTTACCACAAATTTAGTGGTTTAAAAACACAGAAATTTGCTAGGCACTGGTGGCTCACATCTATAATCCTAGCTACTCAAGAGGCTGAGATCTGAGGATCATAGTTCCATGCCAGCCCAGGCAGCTAAGTCTGTGAGATTCTTATCTCCAATTAACTACCCAAAAAAGCCAGAAGTACAACTGTGGCTCAAGTGGTAGAGTGATAGCCTTGAGCAAATCAAGCTCAGGAACAGCTCCCAGGCCCTAAGTTCAAGCCCCAGGTCTGGCACACAAAACAAACAAACAAACAAAAACAACAACAAAAACAGATACTCATTCTCTCACTGTTCTAGTGACCAAGAGTCCAAAATCACTGGACCACAATCATGGTGCCCAAAAGCCATGCTCCTTCCATGAGCTACAAAGAAGAATTCATTCCTTTCTTTACCAGCTTCTAGTGACTACTACTCCCTTGGTTTGTAGCCACTTTATCCTAATCTTTGCCTCTGGTCTCATTACCTTCTCTTCTATGTGTGACAATCTCTGTTTCTTTCTTCTAAGGATTGTATTTAGGATCCACTGGGTAATTCAGGATCACTCTTCATCTCAAGACCCTTAAGTTGATCACATGTGCAAAGATACTTTTCAATGTATGATCATGTTTAGAGGTTTTAGGAACTACAACTCAATAACTCAGCCAACTATAGTAAGTTAAAAAAAAACCCTGAAGCTGTTGTTTACATATTAATGACAACAATGCTACAAAACACGTCTCTAGACTTCGTCCATGTTATTAAAACTAAGAAAGGCTCATATTCCAACAAATCTCTGTTCTCTAACATTCCTCATCTCTTTTCTTTAAGTGACTAAAGTATACTCTCTGTAAGGTCATCTTTAAAGATGTGAAGTATTCTGTACTCATAGGCAGCTGGTAACTTAAACTCAGTGTCTCAAGATACTGCATTTAGCTTTCCCTTTGGTCCTCCTTTGGGTAAGGTAACCTAACTCCCAGGGCTGCCCGCCCCTTCCGGCCTGTTGCATCAGTTTACAATCGGGGCTTCCAGCTCCTTGTCAGAGCAGTGTGATGAAAAGTCTTCCATGTCTGATGCAAGACTGTGCCCCTTGGGGACCCTGTGTCTGAGCAAGCTGGCTCTGTGCCCCTGTGTGACAACTGGGCTGACTGTCTGTGAAACACTTGTCCGTCCCTGGAGCCCAGAGACGGTGACTTTGAAAGCAATTCAGGGCTTTACTTGTGAAGCCAAAGAACTCTGGCAAGCTCTGTACACTGGAGGGTTCACAAGAACAGTGAGCAAGGTAGAGACAGTGTGCAGTCCAGGAGGAAGGAAAAACAATCCCAGCATCTGATGACCTGTCATCCTGTCCTAATTAATGTGTCCCAATTCAAAAAAGGGGCAGGCAGAGACAACCTGGAAGGTCTTGCTTGGAAAATATATAGTGCAGAGGCTTGGCACTGTAGTTTTCTCCTGCAACCAAGCATTGAAAAGGATGACTAGGGACTGCGTGGTTCAAGTGGTAGAGCACCTGCCTAACAAGCTAAATAGCTCCTTGAATTCAGTCACCCTGTACTAAAAGGAGAGGAGGGAGTGGAGGGGGAGAGGATAGGAGGGGAGAGGATAGGAGAAAATAACTCATACTATGTCTACTAAGAAAATTGGGTTCAAACTTAGTGCCTTCAGGCTCACGCTCGTCCTCTTGCTCCAGGATCAGGTTTCTACAACAAAGGAAGCAGTTAAAGTTCAGTGTGAACCAACAACTTCCAGAGTCTCTATTTGTCATCAGTCATTGCTGTTCAGGTGAAGAGATAATGATGACCATCTTCATCATAACGCATAACTACAATTCCCACAGTTTGCCAGCTAGTTCACACACACACACACACACACACACACACACACACACACACACACACAATGGCCAGCAACATATCTACCAATATATTTTAAGACAAGTATGAAAATGTTGCAAATGACCAAAAAACTTTGTTATTTGGAGCATTGACAAAGGACATAATGGAGCAATTAAACACTATGTCTGATGGGGCTTGGTACACAAATATGTCCATCCTCTGGGAGGGTTATTGGGAGGAATGAGTGAGGTAATGCAGCTAAGGTGCCCGCACAGTGTAAAGGCAAGTGGTAAAGGCTTGATAAATAGCAGCAACTGCTATTATTAGCACAGGAGTGGCGCTGCATGGCAACTCCATCCGGTACTGAAGGGAAGGGAGAAGCCGGGAGGAGGCGTGTGCAGTAAGAAATGGAGAAGAGAAAGAGGAGGAAAAAAAGGAAGGCCAACAATCAGACAAAATAATCTTGCCCCCTTAGACACACAATCCAAAGTGACCATTTTTGTCTGATTGTTCGATGCCACACCAAGGTTAAATTGTCATACTTTTCATTTGTGTCAGAAAACACAGCCCAATGTTGAAAATATAGTTACTAATTGCATTTTAAAGACCCAGCTGCTGACTCTTTTTTCTATTGCTCACCCTTAAGGTTTAATCTTAGTGTTATGGTTTCATGAGTCATTTACTTATCAAAAATACCTGCAAAACAGATCTGATTGGGTAAAGCTCCCATCTTCTGGCCAGGCAACCAAACTGCCTTTGATTGTCATAATGACATTAGTGACAGCTGTGCTATTCAATAACTAACACTCACCACCAGTTTTTCACTGGGGGAGCAAAAGATCAGCTGTTAATATTCTATTATTTGAGCCCAGTATTGATCCATGAAGGATTGGAAGAGCTATTCAATAACAACCCATACAATATTATGACACAACCTAAGTTAGAACAAAGAATTAACAGCAACAGGAACAACATGAATAAAAATAGAAAGTGGAGACTGAAGAAAACCCACAACAGGCTAGGTACTATAATTGTGCCTCCATTTAGATAAAGAGAACAGTTTCCAGGCAGCCAGAGAAGCAACTAGGAGTTGGGCCCAGGAGACCAAGCTCAGCCTGGAGAAAAGCAAAAGGCAGGAGCTGCTGGCCTCATCAAGAAGACTGCAGGGAGAAGTCCACACGGGAATGGGGTAGGCAGGCCTGGAGTCCAGAAGGACTCAGCCGATGAGCAAGAGATACCAACTTCATTCCTATTGCTCCAACCTAACCCCACCTCACACCCTCCTTCATTTGGGTCATTTTAGGAACAATTTTCTGTCCAAGGCTTTATGTTTAATGGTGAGAGATCAGGTGAATGAATGGCAAAATTAACATCTACAAGGCTACCTGTGGACAAAAACCAGAGAATTCCTGGAGAAACAGCAGGCTTCTGGCATGCCCATGATTTAAGCTTAGGGTTACAGCATTCAGTACCATGGATCACAACTCTTAGTATTTTTAGCATGGACTATGCCTAAAGCAGATCCTTCAGCAAGGTTTAAAAAAATTCTTAGAACTATCCTCATGAGCAACAGCTTCCCAGTGAACCTGTCTGCATGAATTAGCTACACAGCATGTTCCCAGAAAAACTAGATGAATTTGTCTGCAGCAGCAGGTTTCTAGATAGGAAACAATGCCTTTGTGGAAGACATCCACCCAAAGATTAATTTTTGCTTTAAAATACTTAATAAAATAATGTTAACTAACTATGAATGGCTCTTTAAGAAAAAATAAAAATAAAAGAGCTGAGTGCCAGCGGCTCATGCCTGTAATCCTACCTACTCAGGAAGCTGAGATCTGAGGATCACAGTTTGAAGCCAGCTCCAGTATGAAAGTCCATGAGACTCTCTGCAATTAACCACCAAAAAGCCTGAAGTGGAGCTGTGGCTTAAGTGGTAGAACACTACTAGCTGGGAGTACAAAAGCTCAAGGACAGTGGCCAGGCCCTGAGTTCAAGTCCCACAACCAGCACACATACAACCTCACAAACATACACACATGCACACACATACACAAAAGAAGAAGAGGTAGAGGGAAGAGAAAGAATAGGAGAGGAAGGAAGATGGGAAGGAGGAAGAGGAGGAGGAGGAGGAGGAGGAGGAGGAGGAGGAGGAGGAGGAGGAGGAGGAGGAGGAGGAGGAGGAGGAGGAGGAGGAGGAGGAGGAAAATTTGAAGAACTACCTATCTGGTGGATGCTTCCTGGTCCCTAACAAGAGGTAAACTGAAGGTTTCCATATTTCCATTCTTCTATCATATAAAAAGATTACAAAGAAGTTTCAAATCATAGAAATATAACTTTAAAAAACACATGAAAGTGGTAAGAAAAAGGAACATCAAAATATTCCCTAATTTTATAGTAATCCATTGTGACTAACTCCACTAAACTTCCCATCACACAATTTAACAGCATAATCATTTTGAGAACTGTGAACTCTCCAATTGCCTCTTCTAGTTCAAACAGCACAGAGGAGGAAGCCCTACCATATCTCCTCCCTCATGCCTATGCCTCTTATTTCCTCAGGGTGAGCAAAATAATGACTCCAAAGATCTCCAGAACCAAATCTCTGGACCCTATGAATATGTTAGCTTATAAGGCAAAAGAGGAATTAAGGTTGAAGATGGAATTACATTGTTAATCAACTGACCTTGAAATAGGGAGATTATCTGGGATTATCCCAGTGGGCCCAATGTAATCATGGGCCTTAAATTTGAAAGAGTAAGAACCAGGGACAGCTGTGTGAGAGACATTCAACTAAACATGGTCACTTCCCTGTTCATAAAAGGAACAGTCCATCTAGAGGAAATAACAATCATAACTATATACGCACTGACCATTGGCACAGACAGTTTCATAAAACAAACATTCCTGGATATAAAAGTACAAACAGACACAACACAATAATAGTGGGAAGCTTCAATGTGCCATTCTCATCAATAGATAGGTTATCTAGATAAAAATCAACAAAGATACTTAAGAATTCATCAGTACTACAGACCAAATGACCTTAACAGACATCTACTCTATAAACATGCAAAAATCAGTAGCTTTTCTACATACCAATAATGAGCTGGACAAGGGGGGAAAGAGCCAGTTAAACAATCCCACCTATAACAGCCACAGGAAAAAATACCTCACAGTAAATTTAACCAAATTATTAAATACTTCTCAACGAAAACCATAAAATGTTGAAGAAACTGAAGCTGTTAGAAGGTGGAAAGCCCTCCTATACTCATGAATGAGCACAACTGATGTTGTAAAAGTGGCCATACTACCAAAGCAATCTACAGATTCAAAGCAGTGCCCACAAAACTCCCAATATCACTCTTCACAGAAATAGGAAAATTAATATGGAAGCACAAGAGACCCTAAATACCCAATCATGAGAGGAAAAAGAGAAAAAGAACAATTCTTAGACATATCACCATACTAGGTGTCAAGTCATACCATAGAGTCATACTAACAAAAACAGCATGGTACTAGCACAAAAGCACACATGCACATCAATGAGATAGAAAAACAAGACCCAGAAATAAACCTAAACCTGTGTAGCTACAATCATCTGATTTTTTGCTTTTTTAAATTAAATTTTATTGACAAGGTGATGTGTAGAGGGGGTACAGTTACATAATAAGGTAGTGAGTACATTTCTTGTCATATTTGTTACATCCTCATTTTTCTTTCCCTTCTCTAGTTCAGGTAAGCATATATACAATATCCAGTGTACCAAACCATATACAGTAACCACACAATCATCTGATTTTTGACAAAGGTATCATAGATGTATGTGGAAGAAAAAGTAGCTTCCTCAACAAATGGTTCTTGAAAAACTGAACATCTACATGTAAAGGATGGAAACTAGCCTCTATTTTGCACCCTGTACAAAAATCAGTTCAAAATAGAGCAACCATCATAATCTAAGACCTGAAACTTTGAAAGCACAAGGTGAAAACACTTGAATATCTATGTGTAGACAATGACTTTCTGAATAGAACTCTAATCCCTCAGGAAATAAGAGCAAATGGAATTGCATCAAACTCAAAAGTTCCTCAAGATGCATCCTATTCATAAACTGACATGTTGAATTGAAACCCCTTTGTACAACAACTTAAAAATAATTAAGAATGAATTATAAACTTAAAGAAGAGAAAAATCCAGGCACCAGTGTCTCACGTCTGTAATCCCAGCTATTCAGGAGGCTGGATCTGAGAATCAGAGTTCTAAGACAGCCCAGGCAGGAAAATCTATGAGACACTGATCTCCGATCAACTAGAAAAAAAGCTAGAATTGGAGATGTGGCTCAAGTAGTAGAGCACTACTTTGAGCAAAAAGCTCAGCAACAAAACCCAGGCACTGAATTCAAGCCTGCCAGTACAAAGGGAGAGAGAGAAAGAGAGAAAGAGAGATTTGGCAGATGGAAGAAAAAGTTAAAAAAAATTCTGTACATCAAAGAAAACAGTTATTAAAGTGAAGAGCCAACCTACATTATGAGAAAACTATTTGCAAGCTAGCTATCAGACAAAGGGTTAATACTCAGAATATATAAGCAGTTTTCTGTGCCAATGAGAACAGGATAAAACAGTATTTGCCAGATTTCTAGCTCCATACCAGCTATGTCGATTTGATGAGTAAAACAACATATACAACTAGGATTGATTATGTTTATAATAGTCTATTGTCTACCTCCTAGACCCACAGATATTCTGCAAAGGCCAAAGAGAAGAGTTACATGTAGTTATAAGGGGAATTACCATCTTTGAATTAAAAAAAAAAAACAGAAAGAAAGAAAAGAAAAACCTTCTAGGCTGGTACTAATCTCTATGATTTCCTTTGAGATATAGTAACTTTGTTTGTTTTCCTATTTTGATAGGTAGGAGTTTCCCAGCTCCACTTGCCACTTCATAGTTAATAGCTTTTACTCCGCAAGCCAATGTGGCAATTCTCTAGTTGCTGAAGTGTCTACTCTAAATATGCAGTGGAGAGTTTGGGGAAATAATCACAAGACGCCTTCGCAAGCCGGGGATCTCTGAGAGATAAACTCAGACCTGAATTCCATTAATACCCCTGAAGAACCACAGTAATAACTTGGGCCATGGGAGAATGATATTAATGAAAGTTAAAGTACAGTAAACCCTCCACTGCAGAGTTACAGTTCTCCCTCCCTCCCTTCCTCCCTCCCTCCCTTCTTCCCTCCCTCCCTTTCTCTCTCTCTCTTTCTTTTTCTCTCTCTCTCATCTCCCTGCCCCCCCTCAGTATTGCAAGCATTCTACCACTCGAGCCACTCTCCCAATCTAATAATACCTTCTCTAGGAGTGCTGGATCCTGGCTTTCCCTTCATTCAACAGCTCTTCGTATACAGACTACTTGGAATTGGAGGTTGGTTGGGTGAAGGCCTTTGATTTTTCACCCTTACAGCTCAAGTTGGGCATATGTTTTCTAGAGCTACAGATGTCTTTGTGGTCATTTTATATTGTTTTCTTTGTTTGTTTTTGTTGTTGTTGGGTGTTTTTTTCTTCTGCTACAGGGGTTTTAAATCAAGGCCTCCCATTTCTTAAGTAAGAAGCATACCACTTGAGCCACATTCCAAGACCCCCAGATCTACAGCATTTGCACACTTGAATCTCAGATGTGATTCCGATAGAGTGGCCATTCATCCATTTCTACAGACTACCAACAAAGACCAGATTGCCACTCTGGTCCTGCTGCCAGAGCTACTCCCCCTTGCTTCTGGCAACTAGTTGCTGCTTGCCCTCAGCACCCCAGCATCTCAACAAAGCCATTATTGTTAACAAATGCCAGTTTCACTAGCATCTCCACCTTCACTCCTGGCCTATTAAAGACTCCACGGAAGTACTTCCAAGAATGCACTCACAATGCCTTGCTAATAAAGTATCTTTGGTGGGCTGGGGATGTGGCTTAGTGGTAAAGTGCTTCCCTAGCATACATGAAGTCCTGGATTTGATTCCTCAGTACCATATAAACAGAAAAGGCTGGAAGTGGTGCTGTGGCTCAAGTGGTACAGTGCTAGCCTTGAGCAAAAGAAGCTCAGGGACAGTACTCAAGCCCCAGGACTGGCAAACAAACAAACAAACAAAAAAAAACTTTGATGAGCAACTTTAAATACATTAAAAATATCTGTAGAAATAATTCTTTCTCTGAAGTGTTTAGATGACCCCTACATTGGTAAATTATAGATTTATATATATATGATAGATTTAAATTTCGACATTATTACGTGGATTTCTGGCATCTCAGTTTCCTTTCCACGTATTCTACTATTTGGTTCTATTTCCAGTCAGACTGACAAAGTTGCAACCATTTTCCCAGCTGTACCAACCAGGAAAAATGAATCTGCAATATTTAAGTAATGCCTCCACACCAATGAACCAAGCTGGATTTAGATTTTTGCCTCTTCCTCTGTGGCCTACATTCTTTTAATCCATTTCCACATGTATTCTCTGGGATTTGGCTAATACAAATAAGCAAACTCTTCCAGTTCTTTGGGTGTGCTTTAATCTCTTGGCATTGATCCTTCTGGGGCCTGCTAGAATTTGACTCTAGTTACAGGCCTGGAATGCCAAGAGGTGGGAGATGAGTGGAGGAAAAGAAGAAGAAGAAATCCTGAGATCTCCTTGCAAGGAGATCAGTACAGTCTCTAAGCAACTGATGGGCAAGCTCCATCAGACAGGGAAGAAGTTAATGCTGCTAACAAGAGAGGTGCTTGCTAAATACCAGAGGCTTCCACCCATAATCCTACGTACTTAGGAAGCCGAGATATGAGGATCATGGTTTGACCAGCCTAGGCAGGAAAATACATGTATCTCTTAACTTCAAATAACCACCAAAAACACTGGAAGTGGAGCTATGGCTCAAGTGGTAGGTTGCTAGCCTTGAGCAGAAAAAGCTCAAGGACAGTTCCCAGGCTCTGAGTTCAAGCCCCAGGACAGGCACAGCGAGAGGGAGAGAGGGGGTGCAATGGAATTTTACAGAATTATGTGCTAAAGTTCAGTCAAAATCACCCAAATGGCCTCACTTCAGTTCTCAGGATTTTACTCTTTCCCAATCAACACCCTAACTCCCATGTAGGAGACTTAATGGTGCTGTGATTTGGGATCATCTTTTAATCATCAACCCACAGGATCAAACTGCATCTGATAGCAGAATGCATCAGCTCTGCCCGTACATTAAATGAATGATTCTTCCAGGAAATCAGAGAAGCTCCCTACTCTTCTGATTACGCCCCATTTCAAAACATTTACAATCCTTGTCACATTTTTCTCCCAAGTGGGGAGAAACAGACTTCCAATGCCACCGCCCTCATCTTGTCATTCTCACAAGCGTGGTGAGCAGGCGCATAGATCACCAAAGCTTTTTCTTCACTTATTCCAAGTAACCTATGTACAATGTCTTCAGAAACTATTTTTGTCACTGCCTGCCATATACTATTTCGGACTCTAAGGCTAAGCTAATCAATGTTCTCTTCCAGTCAAGTCATGAAAAAAGTAAATCCAGACTTAATTTCTGTTCAGTCTATTGTCTCAACCAGGGTTAAGGGCTCAGTTGAAGGAAACATAAGTCACTCTAACAAGTCTTAGCATGAAGTAGTTTATTATAGGATGTTAAAAAGTTCACTGAACCCCTGAGAAAGCCAAGGAAATAGACTGACATTGGGATTTCAGAAGTAGCTGAAGCCACATGGTAGAACTGGGCCATCGAAGGAGCTCTTGGCTCACCCAAGATTAGAAAAGTGCTCCCACCTATGACCACAAAGTCAAGAGGCCACCACAGCAAGGAAGTGCTTGTGGACAGAAAGTTCTCTTCATACAGAGCAACATGCTTTAATTCTCACCTGCAGAATGAGATCCTTAGGACCCTCCTCCTGACATACACAGGCTTAGCTAACACTGCAGAAGGAATACCAAAGCCTCCATGACTGATGCAGACAAAGCAAACTAAGCATACAAGCAACAAAAGCATGATCTCTTCCTCATTCTGCCTTCCTCACCTTGCACCAGTAACTAGATTTAAATCACATGCAGAAGCCTGAGGGCAAGGGGTCTGGGAAATGTGGGGTTTCCCTCTGTAGTGGAGAGCGGTGGATTCCACAGTGGGTGGGGTGGATGCTGCGGGCAGGTGTGCTAAACCCACAAAGCAAACCCCACAGGCTGAGTTCTAGTCTTCATCTGACAAAGCACATATCCCGCTGTTTGCAGCCAGTCAGTCCAAGCTTACTTTTTTTTTTTTTTTGGCCAATCCTGGGGCTTGAACTCAGAGCCTAGGCACTGTCCCTGAGCTTTTGCTAAAGGCTAGCACTCTACTACTTGTGCCACAGTGCCACTTTTGCCTTTTTCTGCTTATGTGGTACTAAGGAATCCAATCCAGGGCTTCATGCATGCTAGGCAAGCACTCTATCACTAAGCCACATTCCCAGCCCCTTACACTTCTTCAAACTTCTTATTACTTCCCCTACACCTTGTAAGACATTTTGACTGTTTAGATAAGCTTGTTGATTGATTGGCTTAGATTCCATTGTAACTGGAAATGGCTTTTTTTTCTGACTCTTTGCCTGAAGTCATCAAGAAATGATTCCTCCACATATGCTGCAACTTAAATACTTGCTCTTTATCTTGATGCAATCTTGGGGGAGGGGAACCCTGAATCATCTGAGGAGCAGTAAATGATATGTGATAACATTATATTTTGAAGCATATTCTACAATATAACCATTTCTGGAAACTGGTATTAGAAAACCAAAACACTCTCTTTTTACATTTACCTCCAAAAACAGAGTGTTTACTGTCTTGAGGAAAAGCACTTCGATGGCCTCCTGCCTTGACTGTGTTGTACAGAAGGGTCCCGAGGTGGGGGGAATGACCAGTCTATCTTTTCCAAGATATCCCCTTTCTTTTTTTTGGCCAGTCCTGGGCCGTCAACTCAGGGCCTGAGCACTGTCCCTGGCTTCTTTTTTGCTTAAGGCTAGCACTCTGCCACTTGAGCCACAGTGCCACTTCTGGCCATTTTCTGTATATGTGGTACTGAGGAATCGAACCCAGGGCCTCATGTATATGAGGCAAGCACTCTTGCCACTAGGCCATATTCCCAGCCCCGATATCCCCTTTCTTATCTTGCAGTCAGTTGTCTTGAAACTGCAATGGTTTTCAGAGTAATCACTCCACCTGAAACAGAGGCCATCTTTGTGAAAGCCTGTCATGGGAACAACTTGAAAAACTGTAGCCCCCTTCCTTTAACTTCTTCTCTCAGCACCAAAAACTTCTTCAGGTATATAAATATTTTACTCATACAAGACGCCATATATTGAGCAGATCTCATCCGTTCAGCCCACTTATCAGCTGAGAATTTGGGAGATTGAAGGTTATCCAAGTCATCCTTCCTTACATTAGTCAGGACGAGGCAATATCACTCTCAATCTACAAGAAACTGATTCTAATTCGTAAATGACATGAGACATGAAATAGCCATTTTTCTTCTCAAATCAAGTCTCCCCTGTTACTTCCCAAGACATTGATTGAAAGAGAAAAGTAGCTAATGAGGATGAAAAGGTTCACTTTCAGGAGCAAAGAGACCTTGCCAAGGCCCATATGGGCCCAGAGAAATGATCCTGAATTTAAATGTTAAGAATTTAGGATGCAGTCCCAAGCCCAGCAATGTAGCACACATTGACATGAACAGACCAGATCTCTCTCTCTCTCTCTCTCTCTCTCTCTCTCTCTCTCTCTCTCTCTCTCTCCTCTCTCTCTTTCTCTCTTTCTCTCTCTGCAAACAAGAAAATAAAGGAAATAGAGATGATTATTTTAGTAATTCAATAGCTCCCTCTCTTGAATTACTGGAATAATTGCTTCAATCTTTAGTGACGAAAGGATTACAGGCTTAGGGGCTGCTCTGGGCTTGGACCTTAAGAATAGCAGTCAGAACACAGTACTATTCTCTACCTACATTCTCCTGTGAACTTCATGCTCCTCAGCAACCTATGCATAACTGCCTCCTTCTGCCTTCCTTAAACACACTCAAATCCCAGCTTTCCTGTCTGATCCTAAACCCTCTAGCCAGGCCCCAAAGGGTATTGGCTGCAATAGAGTTTTGTGATTCCAAAAGAAGGTGTTTAATAGGGCATTGTTGTTGTTGTTTTTAAGGAACCAAGGACAATTAGTTGTCATTTATACTGTTTTGTAAGAAATCAAGCAAGGAATAAAAGATGCCCCTCCCCCCCAGGATTTCTTGTTAAAATTCTGCCAGCCTTGCTGGTTTGTGGCATCTGTCAGTTCCCTCCCGCCCCAACACACACCAGTGGGAGATAATGCACATCCTTGCCTTTCTGACCTAATGTTCCTTGTGTTCTCCCTCTTGTCATTGTCCTACATCAACACACACACACACACACACACACGCGCATATACATTTCTATCATAGCCCCAACACTCATAAAGAGCAACAGATTTGCTTTGGTGCTAAACTATACAGCTTTGTGGGTGTATCTGGGGAGCTGTTTATGAACTGTGAGGCAAGTTCTATGCGGCAGGTTTTGAATCTGTAAAATGACACTCTAAAACATCTGCCACAAATAGTTGTTTGGGGGGATTAATTGTTCAAATGTTAATGGAGTGCTTAAGAAAAATATCTAGCCTGAGGTGATAGGCAACACATATTATTATGGGACATACATTTAAATGGTGCATTATATCCTTTCCTTCTCTGCCAGAGAACAAAGCCCTATGTGCTGGCCCTGGCTCCTGTGTTAGTCACTTTTCACCATTGTGAGAAGGAAAAAAAAACATGGAAAAAACAGCTTACAAGAAACACAGATTAATTGGACTTGTAGTTTCAGAAGTTTCAGTCCATGGTCAGCTGGATCCATTGATCTGAGGCCTGTGGCAAGGCAGAGACATCATGGCAGAAGAGCACAGTGGAGGAGAGCTGCTCACCTTATCGCAGCCAGGAAGCAAAGACAGGGAAAGAAAGAGATCAAGGATAGATCTTGGGAACTACCTCCTCCAACCAATCTCCAAATTGTCCTACCTTCTAAGAGTTCATTCAGCTATAAATTCATCAATGGCTTGGTCCTTTGATGATGATAAAAAAAAAAGCCTCATGATCATATGACCGCCCCCAAATCCATCAGCCTTCAAACAATCCTTTAACACATTAACCTTCAGGAGACATTTTTAGACTCAAACCACAATAACTCCCATTGAGAAGAATGATCAAAGGTTGTCTCTTTCTGTCTCTCTGTCTCTCTGTGTCTTTTTGCCTCTGTGTCTCTGTGTCTCTGTCTGTCTCTGTCTGTCTCTGTCTCTCTCTGTCTCTCTCTGTCTGTCTCTCTCTCTCTCTTTTCTTCCTTTGCACCAGTACTGGGGCTTGAACTCGAGGTCTAGGTACTGTCTCTTAGCTTTTTCCACTCAAGACTGTCATTCTACAATTTGAGCCACACCTCTACTTCTGGTTTTTTGCCAATTTATTGTTGATAAGAGTCTCATTGATTTGTCTGCTGGACCTGGCTTTGAACTATGACAGTCCTCTGATCTCAGCCTCCTGTGTAGCTAGAATTACACACGAGTCACCTGCACGTGGAGTTACTCTTGTTTTTAAATGAAGATACTAGAGATCTGGTCATTGATCCAAAGAGGAGTGCCCTGGACAAAGGCAGACATGTATAACTAAGATAAACGTAAATGTTACCAAGGGAAAAACTTGCTGGCAATGCTACCTAGCTGGAGAACTCCATATTGAGGACAGATTAGCCAGCCTGATCAGAACTTCCCTCTTGGAAAATCTAAATATAAAAGCATGCCAAAAAGAAAGCAAAATGCACCTACTGGGAAGGACATGAAAGGATGAGCAGATCACTAGTAGCTCCAACACATTCTGGTTGACAGTGATTCACTGCACCTTGGAAGCAGGGGGTTCGGGTTCAGGTTCTTCTGGTGTATCTATCTCCTAAGCAGTGATTTTTCAAGCTTTCGTATGAATAGGAACCTGTGATGCCTGTTAAAATGTAGATTCTTGGCTTCTACCCTACAGATTCTGACTCAGTAAAACTGGATGAGCCCTCAGATAAGGCCACTTACTAGTTGTCACACGTATCATGTACTGTGCTCCTGAAACGAGCACACTCATAGTGGTTATGATGTTGGACACTTCCTGTGAGTAGTTTACTGCACAAGCTGCCATGCTGAATGTGATTGCTGTCATTCTCACATGTGTGAGGTTCATACAAAGAAGTATTGAATGCAACTTGGATATCTTGCCATCTAACAAAGAAGCCAGCAAATGCTAGTCAGTCCCTCTGTGACCCACTATAAGCCCTAGCCATTGCTCATGTCAGCATCTACAACTGGCAGGGCTACAATAAGAAAGGTGGGCAGAGAAAGAAGCAGTACAGTTGGTGATTCACTACAGACAGAAAGCTTCAATGAAAGGCTTGGATTTTAGTCTAAATAGATGTTCCTTCTGAGTACTACTGGCTGTAGGGCAATCAGAATGAGACAAATGCAGAGTGCAGAACGAATTGCTGATGAAAACCTTACAACCCTCTGAGGCACAACCTTTGTGCATCAGCTCCCTGCCCCTCATTAAAGATGCTGTTTTCCAAGCTCCATTAATTGATGAAGGTCTCAGTATAGTTAGGGAGTCACAGAAGGCTTCACAACCCCTGAAAACATAATGGTGCTTATAGAGAAAAGATGTATCATCTACCAAGTGAGCTAAAGTCAATGGATTTTTGCTGAGCACAGCTTCTGATAGGATAAGAAGCCTCGGTTTTAAGCTACCCAGGAGACTGGTGTGTCTCATGGGAAGGACACAATCAAAACATAAAGACAAGAAAGAGAGTACAGTATCAAAGGCTAAATTGCTGAGACTATACCTGCAATCAAAGTTCAGAAATCCAAGAGAAAAGGGAGGCCACCCAATACCACTCAGAGGAAATATTATTTCGGTCCTACCTTTGCCAATGATTTGAATTGAGAAGCAACTTTTCTGTGTTTATGACTGAACTTGGTAACATGATTTTGGAGGTATTGACTTCCCTTCTTTCTACAACCCCCTACTCTGGTTCCCTGAGGTCATTTCCCCCAAATCAGCTCTTGTAGCAGATTCTAGTTTCTGAAAGAAACAGCGCTTGATGAAGACAAGCTCCTAGAGAGATGATGATTTCTTTTTTTTTTTTTTTTTGCCAATCCTGGGACTTGAACTCAGGGCCTGAGCACTGTCCCTGAGCACTGTCCCTGGCTTCTTTTTTTTTTTGCTCAAGGCTAGCACTCTACCACTTGAGCCACAGAGCTGCTTCTGGCCTTTTCTATATATATGTGGTACTGAGGAATCGAACCCAGGGCTTCATGCATGCAAGGCAAACCCTCTACTGCTAAGCTACATTCCCAGCCCAAGAGATGATGATTTCTGTTTTAGAATTTTAAAATGTGATGTTCCATTTTCAGTGAACTCTGACATAGGGCTTCTCCCCAAACAGCTTGCCATCAAAATATACTATTTACTTGATCTGGGGCGGGGGGTGGGGGTCACAAAAATGGTATTACATGCCATGAAGACCCAGGATATGAACTCAAGAAGCCAAAGGGAGTGCTTTGTATGTATAGTTCCTAAGTTTCTATAAAGGGTAGGCACTGTGCTATATATGTTTATATATTATTAGTACATTAACCTGATGAGGTAGGTAAAATTATCCCTCTCTTACAGATGAGAAACTCTGGCTCAGGGAAAGCAAAATGAGGAAGAATCAGGATTTGAAATCATATTTAAGGACCCCATAGTTCATATCTTGTCCATTGTTATGGTTAATCTTGATTGTCAACTTGATTGGATTTAGATACACCTCTGTGGTGTGTCCATGAACGTGTTCTCAGAGAGAATTAGATCATGAGAATACTGACTTAATGAATGATCCACTGATGGATTTAAAATTTGAATAGACTATTTGGAGGTGATGAAATTGCTTGACTGGAGGAATGGTAAGGTGAATCCTTGAGTGTTGTAACTTGCCCTGGTCCATTCTGCTTCCTGTCCACCATGGTGCCAGCTGCTCTTCCATGTCCTCCTGACAGGATGCACTAATACCTCCAAAATATGAGCTAAAATAAATCTTCTCTGCCTTAAGCTGTTTCTGTTGCATATTGGGTCACAGTGATAATAAAACTCACTAACATGTACAGGTACTAGAGGCTGTCTCCCACCCATTATTTAACTCATGATGTTAGGTATCAGTCTCAAGTATGTAGAAATTACATGGCATTTTAATCTCTCCAAGTTGAGAAATGAAGTTGGCATCTTAAAAAAGAAAAAGAAAGCCCAGGAGACGACAAAGCTGTTTATATCTGTCTGCTATACCCAGAAATTGAACACATCAACATTAGTTTGTCTCCGAGAAAGTCACAGCAGATAACTGGCTAGAAGTCAGCACAGAAGGTGAGCCAGGCATATCACAGCCCTGATTCAATGTTGAACACACAGTAGGTGTACAAGAAACATTTGCTGAATAAATTAGACTCATTTTTCTCTAAGTACCTATGCAATGGGACTCTAGGCCATCTGTACTGTGTCCTACTTGTATCCTTTACTTAGGAACTCCCCTAAAAGATAAAGATCTAAATATATTTATTAAAGCCACATAATAGTGTTTTGAGACAAAGAATCCTTTCTGCTCCTGGAGCATGGTAACTCAAGGTCTTTGACTTGTGGCTCTTTATCTTGGTCCTCAGTGCCAGATCCACACTGTTTCTGTTTCTGTCACCATCTTCTGTGCTTTTTCTGATTTTATGTTTATGGACTAATTGGCTGACTCTAGCTGTTCCTTGTTGATTTATAAACCAATGAGGGGGGAGGGAAGTCATTCAAATGTAGGCTATTGAAAGCTTGAATCTCCATTCTCACTGCTTTCGTTGGTCACCATGTCCCATCTCAGAATATCTATACTCACCTTGCGTCTTTAACCTAGTGAAGAAGAAATCAGAAGCAGTAAAGCCTCAATGGGGGATGACATGCCACCTTCATTCATTCACTTACATTTACTGAGACAGAGCTACATTATTTCTGCACAAGGAACATAGCTACTCTAATGACTATAGTGAAGTTTCTTGTTTATTAGTTAAAGACTCTCTAATGTAGTATTTCTCAAAGTGTGATCCTTTGATGCGCTACAACAATAAGAACATAGATTCCTTGCTGGGCACTGGTGACTCACACCTATAAGCCTAAATATTCAGGAGGCTGAGATTTGAGGATTATAGTCCAAGGCCAGCCTGGGCAGGAAAGTCCATGAGACTCTTATCTCCAACTAATCACCAGAAAACCAAGTGGATCTGTGGCTCAAGTGGTAGAGCAGTAGCCTTAAGCAAAAATGAAGCTCAGGGCCAGTGCCTAGGCCCTGAGTTCAAGCCCTACAACCAACAAAAAATAATATAGATTCCTTAAGGAGGGAGAAAATGTGGTAGGTGGGAGATAGATAAATAAGATGATGGGTTGAATATTACAGCAGTACACATTACTAATGAAGCCCATCAAAAAGTGTTAAAAACAAAAAAAGGAGAGGTTAAGAAAGAGTAATATAGATGGAGTCAAGTTAATCAAAGTACATTATATGCATGTTGTAAGTAGCACAATGAAGTCTCTTTGTACAATTAGTGTATACTAATCATTTCTATAGAGAGAGATTCCTGGGCTACAGCTTAGATTACAGAATCAAAATGCATTTGGGTATGTGTGAATGTTTGTTGTCACTTGGTTAATTGGTTGGCTCTCGCAAGGTGATTGTTAACCAGGAGATTTTTACTGCAGTAAAGTCAGAAGCCCCCTAGGCATAGGAAGATTTGCATGGCTTGAAGTAACCACAGAATGATTCTCTGCTCATTTCGTAGCTCACAGCCTAGCCTGGCACACCCTAGCCTGCTGAGCCTAATCCTCTTTTGTTGTAGTCAAAAGGTGAAAAGAAATTGAAGAGAATAATCAAGAGATTGCAGTCCAAGGAGTTCACTGATAAACTATGAGAAGAAAATTGACCCACAGTATACCACCACATTAAGTCATTACAAACACAGTTTACCTCTCAGCTTCTTCCTACATCTGTGGAGAACCCTCAGACACTTTCCTGTAACTATACTATTGTTATTCCAAATCACAGTTATCCAGCTTAACTCTAGAAGCAAGGAAGGGATCGCCTCACTGACTGATTGTCTATCAAGAAATGTGATCATGTGTCATAATTATAACACTTCCTTATATTTGTGAAAGAATTTTACCGTTTTCAAATTTCCTCTAAGTACAATACATCATTTAAACTTTGCAGTGTCGGGGATGTCAACATTATCATTTTTAATTAATAATGTAACCGGCAAGTCAAAATTTAGTGTTCCTCCTGAAATCATTTCTTTCAAATGCACTGAAGTCTGGAAAGCTAGAACAGAAAACATTCTTCAGCTAGGATGTGAGAAATATGCAAACTCTAACTCAGAGTTTTCCAAGACAACTCTAATCCACATACTCAATGGCCAAAAAAAGAAAAAGCTCATGATTTGCCAGAATGAAAATTAGCTCCTCTGAGTCACTGTGTTTGGGTGTATAAATTTTGTTAATAAAAGTACCTGCCATAGATTAGATTCTAGGAGACATGTCAAGTCTTAAATCATTTCCTGAATTTATTCAAATCTGCGTGCCAAAGAAAGGTTCACTCTCAGACATAATGCCTTTGACCACAAATAAAGTCTCTACCATCTGTTTTCACACTAGCAAACACTATTTGGATTCAGTGATGAAATTTTAAAAAAATAAAATAAAAGCCCTACTCACATAAATCCAGGTCTTGTTCTCTTACCCTGAGATACCTCCTGCTGAAATTAACAAGAAAAAGAACTTTGTTAATTAAAATGATGAAGTGTGAGCATATGTTGTTCAAGAATATTGATACCTCTGCCTACATCTCCAAACTATTAATATTCACATAGGCCTTGGTTTTTATTTGTTTATTGGCAATGAGAGCTTTTCATCACGAGGGATTTAAATGTTATCATTTTTTCAGGCACTGAAGTACTTGGGAGTGGGGAAAGGCATGCGTTTATTCGTGTATCTCCTGTTAGCTCTTTGCACCACATACTTCAAGGGTGCTAACCACCACTGAATAGCTTGCTGAAATGGGGAGATGTGGGCCGATGAGAACACTAATGAACTACAGAGAGGAAATGAAGGCTGGGGAGACAAAAGAAACTTCATGACCATGGCTGGTAAGTGTGGGTTCCTAATCCTTAATCCCACTCCACTGATGACTTCTGCTCTGGGAATCCTCCAGGGAAAATGACTAGTCTGGTGTTTCAGTTCCAAACTCCCAGCGCTACCCTGGGGAGTTGAGGTCTGCTGCCAATGTTGCCCCTTAGCACCGGCCCTAGGGTAAAGATAGATGTTGCTTGCCTCATTTCTCCCTAACCCCCAACATGCTCCTGATGCCCACCTTAGCATTCTCTCCAGAGGAAGAAGAATGCAGATGTAGGAAAATGTGAGCACATCCTTCTAAGCCACCCCTCCCTGCCTCTTTTTGCTGGCTCCATCCACAGGGTTTCCAAGGGAGCTGGGAGAGTCTCAGGCCTACTAGGCTGTGAAGCAGATTGTCCATAATCAGCACATGGCAGGTCAGCCTTTGAGGAACGTTCACCTGGGGAAGAGACCCAAGGTAGCTCTTTACAGTCTCTTCACTTCTCCCTCTAGCATGACAGACCATTGAATATAGCGAATCCCCAGTAGTTCTCTCCTTTTGGCGACAGCATTGGAGGCTTCATCCCTAATACTGTGCCCAGAATCTCAGAGCCACACACAAATCCAAAGTGCTTTTTTGTTACCCTTGTTTCTGACAACAGCCCTTCACTCTCTCAGGACAAACATATCAGGGTCGTAACTATGTGCTTAATCACTCAGATCTGTACTGTTCCCTATTGCTCTCCCCTCCCTCATCTAGATTTCATATTCACATACTATGGTTATTGCAAGGCCCTTTTCTTGCTGGGTTTCTTGAGTTATCCATCAACTGCTCTGTTTCCAAGTGACTCCTCTAAGCATCACTCTGTATGTGTGTGTGTGTGTGTGTGTGTGTGTGTGTGTGTGTGTGTGTGTGTTTCTGTCTGTACAGGAGCTTGACCTCTGGACCTAGGCTCTGTCCCTTACCTTTTGTGCCCAAAGCTGACACTCTACCACTTGAATCACACCTCCATTTGCCCGTTAATTGTAGACAAGGGTCTCATGGACTTTTCAACCTGGGCTGGCTTCAAACTGTGATCCTCAGATATCAGCCTCCTAAGTAGCTAGGATTACTGACATGAGCCACTAGCAGCCAGCTTCCTACGCTTCTTTACTGATGACCTGAGCTCCTCCTGACCTGCAGCCTTAAGAGCACAGACTTTGCAACCAGTCTGCCACACTCCAACCTGATTCCACCCCTTCAGAACTATTTCTTTGGAATCTTTCTGTGCCTCACTGCCCTCATCCTAAAATCAATAATACAGAACATACCCCACAGGATTAAGCTGAGAGTTAAATTAATGGATACAGAACTGCCTGGTATACACTAAGCACCAATAAGTGCTAGCTGTTATTAATATTGCCCCTGAGTGTGGTTCACACATTGCTCAGTCCAGCATCTATGACCTACGGAGGCTAAACCCTGGAATCGTACACTGGAGATCATAGATGGCGTCCTGGGGCTCTGTAGTAGCTACTGAAACTAATTAGAACCTCGCTTAGAATGATATGCATGTGACCACTGAGTCATTCCCTAACAGAATGAAAATTTAATTTGAGTCAAGAACCTAAAAGGAACAGAGAAAGTTTTGAGAAAAGGTGGGTTTCTGCTCCTCTGTTACTCCCAAAGACACGTGCTATGCTCCGAGAAGCCAGAGGGAAGATTTGAGCTGATTGTAATCTAATGAGTCTGCCAGATCAGTTTTACTTTCCAATGCAGTGTAATGACTGCTGAGTCTCACGGGCCCCACGCCAGGATTATTTTAACTTGGTTGCATTATCTGGGTCAGACTGATCACCCTCTCCAGGGAATGCTTTGGGAACTGCCATCTTCTGGGCCATGGTGGCAGCTGCCTTGGCCCCTGAATGGATGGTTGGGGATACACCTGTATGTGGAGGACAAATCTGATTCATGTGCCAGTGGCCTACAAAATGGAAAACAATGAAAGGTAGAAAAAAGAAGGGCAAAGGCTGGGAATATGGCTTAGCAGTAGAGTGCTCACCTTGCATGCATGAAGCCCTGGGTTCGATTCCTCAGCACCACATAAGCAGAAAAGGCTGGAAGTGGAGCTGTGGCTCAAGTGGCAGAGTGGCCTTGAGCAAAAAGGAAGCCAGGGACAGTGCTCAGGCCCTGAGTCCAAGCCCCAGGACTGGCAAAAGAAAGAAAGAAAAAAAGAAAGAAAGGAAGGAAAGAAGGAAGGAAGGAAGGAAGGAAGGAAGGAAGGAAGGAAGGAAGGAAGGAAGGAAGGAAGGAAGGAAGGAAGGAACAGAATAATATGGGGAAGGAGACAATATGGTAGAATAGGAATTAATAGGAAGGAGGAAGACTGGGCTTTTTTTAATGTAAGTAGTGAGGCTTGAACTCAAAGCTTTGTGCTCTTGCTTGGCTTTTTTACTCATGCCCAATGCTCTAACACTTGAGCCACACTTCCACTTCTGGGTTTTTGCTGGTTAGTTAGAGGTAAAAATCTCACAGACTTTTCTACCTAAACTGACACCAAACCTCAATCTTCAGATCTCAGTCTCCTGAGCAGGTAGGATTACAGGCATAAGCCACCAACCAGCACCTGGCAGAAGATGCTTTGAATATATATATATATATACATATATATATACATATTTATGTATATATATATGTATATATATATATGATTGAGGACTGAGGACAGGAAGCATGTCTAGGAAAAACAACCAGAATTGCCAAGAGCTTGACTGTCAGATGGATTCTGAAGACAAATACACAAAACAAATAAGAAAAAAAAAATTACACAAGACCGCAAAGACAAAATCACATTCAAAGAGATGTGACTTGTAAATATTTGCTAATCGGCTTAATGAAGTGCTCAAATGAAGAATGACCTGGCAGATTAGAACAAAGTACACCTGCCAGTTAGATTCTTGAAGCTTAATAGGCCTCTTCTTCATTCACAGCAGGTGGCTCGAGGCTAGAATTACTCAGGACTTCCCCCAATGCTCTAGTTCTTTCTGCAGCTTGGAAACAAGGCTGTATCTCTATGCTTGGCAGCTCTAGACAAACCTTTTATGTTTCCTAGAGAAAATGCTGATCAGCACTGAACTGGCTGGCTCCAAGGTTAGCTACAAGGGGTGGAGTCCCAGCATCTTATGCTTGCAAGAACGGAGGAGACCTTAGCTGCATGTGGTCCACTTTCGAGTAGCGATCACTACGTCTTCACAAAATAATCACTAGGGAAGGGGGCCAGGGCAGACAACAACACAGTGAAAGAGCTTCTATTTCTCTGCTATGTTTTCCTCATATAAGAAAAAATCGTGAAGAATTCACGTGAAAATGGGTTATCACTTTCACCTACAAAGGTCAGGTTCAAAGGTCAGATTGTTCTTTAGATGCTTCTTCCCTACCCCCCAACAACAAAAGGAATAGAAATAGGGACAACACCAGAATGGACACACTTGTTTTAGGATGTATTTTTCAGAAGCTGAGAAAGACAAATCTCAGAAAGCCTGAATCCTTGAAGTAGATATGAGTTTTTAAATAGATGGATGGATTTTTAAGTAGAAATGGACTTGAAATGGATGGATAACTGGGTGTTCCTGGTTGCTCCTATAATCCTAGCTGCTTAAAAGGTTGAGAATAGGAGGATCAAAGTTCCAGGCCAGGCCAGGTAGAGGCGAGCACTTTACCACTAGGCTATATTCCCAGCCTGAAGCCAGGTAGAAAAATACAAATACTCCATCTCCATGAAAATACTCTGGATATGGTTGAGCTAGCCTGTCATCCCAGCTAAGATTGGAAGCCTAAAATAGGTGAGTCATAACACAATTTGACAGGAAGAGAGACTCTATCTCAAAAATAAGTAATGCAAAATAAAAAAGCTGGAGTTGCGGCTCAATGGTAAAAAGCCTGCCTATGGGGCTGGGAATGTGGCTTAGCAGTAGAGTGCTTGCCTTGCATGCATGAAGCCCTGGATTCGGTTCCTCAGCATCACATAAACAGAAAAGGCCAGATGAGGCGCTGTGGCTCAAGCGGTAGAGTGCTAGCCTTGAGCAACAAGAAGCCAGGGACAGTGCTCAGGCCCTGAGTCCAAGCCCCAGGACTAGCCAAAAAAAAAAAAAAAAAAAAAGCCTGCCTGGTAAACACAAGGCCCTGAGTGCAAACCATAGTCCCCTAAAGGAAAAAGAAAAAAAGAATGGACAGTGATGAGCGGGTGGATTTGTTGAAAATCTGGAAGAGGAATGGGCAGGCTGGTGAACTTAGAACAAATCTTTAGACCAGAGAGTATCACTTAGTTTTCTTGGCTCCTCTTAAAGCTTGCTAGAGTGGCAGGTTTATTTTCTGAGTTTGTAAGTCTGTGTCAGTGACAGGAGCCTGGCAAGGATGAAGGCCACATAGAGCAGGCATGACTTCGGTCCTTAGAGGGCTCTTGAGTTTTCCCACTTCTCTCCAAGTCCCATCAAGCCACGCATCTCAGCCCAGCTCCTCTACCATGGTTCCCACTCTTTCTCTCCATGTGACCTACTTGTCATATGGCAGCCAGAAAGCAAAGCACTTCCTCCTCAGGAACCCTGTCATTTACCATGTCCAATGCTTTTTATCTTCCAGTTTCTGTATATTCATGTGGAATGGCTTGACTAACAGCTCTCTTTCCTTACCCACAAGGACAGGGACAATGGCCACCATAGCATCTTTAGTGCTTCGTACTACATTTGTCCCATAATAAGCTAGAGCTATGCTGGCTGACTAATCATAACCCCAGGGATGTGTGGGAGGAATAGGAATGATGTATCAGCTTTCAATCAAAGTCCAGGTTGGTCATGTGACCCCTACTTAGCCAATCAGAAGCCTTTCTTGAGTTGTAGCCAAGTGAACTGCAAGAAATCTTCTGCCATGGGTCAGGTTTTCAAAAGAGCTGGAATCCAAGATTCAGGTAAAAGTGTTTTACTGAGGAAAGACTCCCAGATGAAATCAATAATGAAGAGGAAGAAACAAGGGAAAGAAGCCAAGCAGTGGAGTAGTCATGTCATCATAAGAGAAGTGGGGAGCTTCATAGGCCTAGCGGGCCCCCATCTCGGCTGTTGAGAGGCAGGGTAGCATCCACAGGAAGGCTGGCCCAGGCACCCTGAAGTCCCCTCTCCTATCTCTTTGTCTCACTTGGGACCACAAGCTATACACAAAAGCTCGGTCACCTGCCTGGACTTTCACTCTGGTTGCCTTACCATCCGCCTTCTCAGACTTCCTGCCTAGGTTTTCCTCAGCTGAACCCACACAATTTGCATTTTTCATCTGTTCTGAGTAACCTGGGTCCAGATGTCGGGGCACTCAGTGCAAACTAACCACAAAACTTCAAACTTGGCTCCACCTCAAGCGAAGGTGCCTCCTGGGTGCCCGCCTACCCTCGGGGAGAAAAATCCAGGCTCAGAGACGTGCCCAGTCCCAAACCCTGTGCTTGTGTCGACTTTTGATTTTCAAATATATCTCATTGGAGGAAAAATCTGGAAGCGTACTAAAATCTCCCAATTTTTAGTAATTAACTCAAAATCTGGGTGTGTTTTTTTTTTTTCTCCCACCGTATTTTTACCTAACCCAGCTGAAATGACTCCCAGAGGAAAGCTGGCTTTTCAAAATTTATTGCTGCATTTCTTTCATCATCTCTATCAATGATAATATGAGCTACCTCCTATTAATTTCAAATATGTGTCAGGCTTCATGCGTTCTCACATATAGTTCATCCTCAGATTTAGAGAAGACAATTTCCCCAAAGCTAAGCATCTGGTAAGTGGCAAAGTGGAGATTTGCACCCGGCTTTCACTCTACCCCAGGTCCTTAACCGCTTCACTCAACTTTTGCTACCAATCATATCACATATACTCTGGATGCCAAGGCCTAAATCCATAGGGTTTGGGGGGTGTTTGGGGGAGAATAAGAGGCAGTCTTTTGAAATGCTTTGCAATGGCTTCTGTAAGTCTGAGAAGCATTCTATGACCAAAAGATCCCAAGCCCTTGATCACTTCCTACAACCCATCAATTGATTCATTCATTCATCAGCCAAATACTTAATAGAGAGAGCACTCCTATTCTGGGCACTGTGTGTCTGTCAGTGACCAAAATGAAAACTGCTTCCTGTTCCCATAGATGATTTATTCAGAGAGGTGGGAGGAGGATGAAACAGGAAGTAGGCATTGGGCATGCATTTTTTTAAATTCAAAGATAATGATCACTATGGAGAGAAACAAAAAGGATGGCATTTAAATTAGGATGGTCACATGAAGTCTACCTGGAAAGGTGACTTGAGCAGACTTGAAGGAGCTGAGAGAGCAAAGCAGGTACCCATCTTGAGGTCACAGTACAAAGGCCCAAGAACATAACCAGGCCAGTGTGTCCAGAAGCGAGAGTGCCAGTAGGTGGTAATAGAGAGTACTAGAAACCAGAAGGGCCAGAAGCCAGGGGCACTGCTCCACAGGTAGACCTGGGAAGAACAGGTACTGTCCCAGGGTTCCCAATCTCTGCTAGGCCCTTAAGACCTTTCAGCCCACCATTGTCAGGATTCCAAATTAAGAGAAAGAGCAGGGAGTCCTTATGGTAACAATGGGGGAATTGCACCAGCTTATTTCTGTACCATCCAGCTCACACCAACACCCACACTCAGTTTTTCAAGAAACTGGAGTGATTAAAAACCAGAAGAGATCAAATTCTTTACCCCCCAAGCCATCTGCAGCTGCTGGCTCTTTATGGCTTCTTTCCCCCACAGAGTCTAAACCCGGCATGGCTTTCCTGCTGCCTCAAGACCTGCTCTAATGCTCAGCTTTAAGGGGTTCTGGCCCCCTGCAGGAAGACCTTCAAGGAGCATCAGTACTGTTCTGGGGACCCATTCCCCTCCTCTAGTCTCAACTGGGTAATTTTATTCCTTGTACCTGGGTATTGATCATTGACCGAATAACTCCGACTCTCCAGAGCTTGGATTGTGGCCTGGTGCTGTCAACGCCAGCCTGGTCTGCTGTGCTCACTGTGTCTCTGAGACCTTCTAACAGTCCTCTTAAGAGACCACTGTGATCTGTCACATGATAGGGACCAGTATTTCTCCAGGGACTGGGGCTTCTATTTGAGGTCTCAAGAACATTCCAGATACTATTTCTGGTTTTCTGCTACTGTGCCTTCTAATTTAATATTGTGATTATCTGGACTATATTACCTCTCTTTTCCACTGGGAAATATCGCAGAAAACCTGTAACAAAGTTGGGGGCAAGGGTGTGAAGTACAGCTGAGAGAAAGAGAAAGAGGCCACTTATCAACAGTAATGGATGTCCATCTTTCACACACTTTGATGTTTATGTTCTCCTGAGACAAGCTTGAGGGGCATTAGCCAAGAAGATCTGAGGTGAGAATAGAGTCCTAAGACTAGTTGATAAGATGAACCATAAATGCTATCCCTTGTCTACACTATTCAAGTATCTTTACTGTCATTAATATGTAGAAAGTGTTTTTTTTCTTTTTTAATTCCAAAATCCACATATGCTTATTATTTCTTAAAAATTCTAATACCCCTGAAGTTTGTAAGTAGAAAATAGAGGCTGTCTCCACCCTGTCCTATTCCTGTCTTCTTCTGCCCAATCTCCCACCCCTACAGGCTACCAACACTTGGGCTTTGTTTCCTAAACAGTGGGGAATGTCGTGACCCATTCTTCAGTGGTGCTGAACTCAAGGTTAAAGGTCCCTAATAAGTTTATGCTCTCTGAATCATGCAGATTCTAAATCTAAGTGGAATAATCCTGAAAGATTGAATGAGCATTCTCTTCGTGTTTATTAAGAAAGCTCACTTAGTGGCGCTGTGGCTCAAGAGGTAGAGCGCTAGCCTTGAGCACAAAGAGGCTCAGGGACAGTGCTCAGGCCCCCAGTTCAAGCCCCAGGACTGGCAAAAAAAAAAAAAAAAAAAAAAAAAAAGCTCATTTATTTTAAGTCACTAGTTTGGTGTATGTCATTCCAGATATTTTCCCTATAAAGGTATAAACTCATATTATATTACAAAATATGCTATTGCCTACCTTGTTTTGGTCCTTTAAATTGTACAGTGTATTGCAGCCTTATATTATTAAAAAATTACATTTTTTAACATTTTTGTGATTTCACTGTGACATTTCCATCAAATTCACCCCCTCCAACATTCTCCCTCATTCCTCCTCCTTAAAACAATTTCAACAGGCTTCATCATTCTTTTTTTTTTTTTTTTTTTTTTTTTTGCCAGTCCTGGGGCTTAAATTCAGGGCCTGAGCACTGTCCCTGGCTTCCTTTTGCTCAAGGCTAGCACTCTACCACTTGAGCCACAGCACCACTTCTGGCTTTTTCTGTTTATGTGATACTGAGCAATCGAACCCATGGCTTTGTGTATACGAGGCAAGCACTCTACCACTGGGCCATATTCCCAGCCCTCATTCTATTTTTATATGTGCTTGTAAAATATTATATCCATCTCATTATTTTTTAACAGTTACTTGATTCTATAATGTAACATCATGTGTCCAAGTAGCCCTAATCTGTTCAGTCAGTATCTTAGGTATGACTATTAGACAGGGTTATTTTTTTCACTTTTACACAAGGTGCGGCAATAAACATATCATGTACTTAGGTCTTCCAGCACATGCATGAGTAATTCACATAGCATAAATTCCAGGAAGTGAAACTGCTGGAAAGCCACTGAGAAATTGCCCTCCAAACAGTCTAGCTGCCCTCCCCACTGCCATGTATCAGTGACTGATAGGTTTGGTTTTGTAAATCTTAGCAAATGACTTTTTTCTGAGAAAAGGAGACAGAAATGCTACTGGAAGTTAACATCATTAATCAAGAAAGAGCTCAAGTGTATCAAGTCTTGGACTGGATATCAGATGATGAGCAAATGAGTAACAAAGTTAAGGCCCGAGAGAGAGCAGGTGCCTTGCAGGTTTGGGTTGAGTCTAGGGGCTGGAAGGCAGCTCCTCTTTAGGAGCTTGTGCCATAGTGAGAGCTACCATGGTTTAAAGGAGCTGTGCCAGGCTGGACAAGTGGGGCTGGCCATAAGAACAGGCTACCAGTACTTTCGATCTAAACTTCTTGGTAGGGGACAATGCAGAGCTTTCTGATTCCTGTGGCTCTGTAGAGGTGACATTGCCACATGCCTCTTCATCAACACAAACACATTAGCCTCAGTGCTCCTCTCAGTGAGGGACCACAGCACGCCGCCATGCTCCATTTCTGCTGGAGATCTGAGCTGAATGCGAGCATGTCTTGGCATTTGGGGCTGTCCACAGGCAGATGGCTGTGGCCTGCAAAGTCAGAGACTTGTGGTTGATTCTCGCTGCTGCCACTCCACAGCTAAGCAGCAGGCTAAGTTCATCTAGTTTGTTTGTTTCTTAAAAAAAAGTGGCTAAAATCATACTCCAAAGGATTGGCATGAAGATTAAACAGAGTGAAGAACACATGACACGAGGGCTGGCCCTCAGTACCTGTTTAGATAAACCCTTCAGGGGGACATCGTTAGAGCTATTGCTGGGCTGCAGAACTAGATGCCACATTTGTGAAACTATGGGAATTCCAATTATTCTCTTCTCAGAAACATCTAACATACTTTCAACATTCCTGAGCATGCAAGGCTAAGTGTAATATGCAAGCTTTTAACCAGGGTCTCTGGAGGAATGACTCCACACAAACCCAAGCAAAATCCAAATTAGATGCCCTTTCTTTTCTTCAAGTGTATTTGATGGAGAAAAAGAAATAAAGGAGGATATTTTTCCCGAGTATTTTTTCTTAAATAACTCTGGAAAGGTAGTGAGGAAAGCTTTTTTAATACAGACTTTTTAATGTTTTTGTTTATTTGTTTGTAGGGAGCTGGGGCTTTGGGGGTTCTGTTTTCCACTTAATTGGAAATAGTCATTCTAAGATTTACCACCAGAGGGCACTAATGCAAAACTGAGTCACAAAGTTACAAAGTTGGTTTTGTTTTTGTTTTTTACTATAGCCAGGCACATAGTCCCTGTCATTTATAGTAAATTCGAATTCTATTTTCTGGGGGGGGGGGGGGGATGCTCCTCTTCAAATAGAATTCCTCCCTTTTGTTTGAACAAATTTCAAATATAAATACCTCACATTAGCCATGTCTGAAAGGAAACCATTTGAGTACATAAGTAGGTAAGCATATATTATTTCAGATTAGGATACCTAGGTATCCTTTTTTTATTAAAAGTAGCAATGAGAAAGAATAATGGAAGGGGTGATATCAATCAAGATGCAGTCCTCATGAAATGACATGTTGAATGATAACTCCTCTGTACAGCTACTTAAAGATAATAAAAATATAATTTAGGAAAAAAACAACTGTTAAGTCTACTTAAATTTTTAAGTAGAGTGGAAACAAGAGCACATTTGAAATAAACATGTCCTCAACTCTTGGGCTCATTGTGTATATCTGCTAGGTCTTGCTGCCAGTGCACCTTCTTTGGGTTTAGCATCTAATAAGGTCCAGTGGTGCTACTCTACAAAGGCAAAATCTGAGCTTGAAATCAGCTTTTCCACATAATCACTTTCCATCTTCCAGACGGCCTCTCATCCTCAGCCTTCGCTTCTGTAAAATGGAAGCAGGATGAGAATACAGAACTGGGTAAGGAGTAGAAGATGGTGCTGACAAAGTCCTAGCACATTCTGGAAGCCTAATTCCAAGATGACAATTATAAGGATTGCATGTGGGATTCATGTACATAAAAATGCTAACAATAAAGTGCTGTTGTTTCTGAAAAACAGATAGAAAAACAGGTTATATCATATGTCAGGGGCATGGAACTGATACATAGCAATTAGTTATAGAAAGCTCATTGTTTATTTCCACACTGCTTCGCCTTGGAGGGCAGACAGACACTGTATGTAAGCTGTGCACCCTAGCACTAACAAACATGGTAGGGTCTCAGAAATGCGCAGTTGAGATGATGAATCTGTGGTCATTTCTCGAGAAAAAAAATAAAATAAATGTAATTTGCTCTAAAAGATCAAAAGAACATCTCCAAAGTGAGGTATTGTTATCATGTTTATTATCATCATCATCACTACAATTAAATGCAGGGCTGGCACTGCACATTGCAAGATAATGATACAGAGAGACTATAATCCTTTCTAAAAGGCTATGAACTTCCAGGAAAAGGAAGGAAGAAGGAAGGAAGGAAGGAAGGAAGGAAGGAAGGAAGGAAGGAAGGAAGGAAGGAAGGAAGGAAGGAAGGAAGGAAGGAAGGAAGGAAGGAAGGAAGGAAGGAAGGAAGGAAGGAAGGAAAGAAGGAAGAAGCCAAGCTAGGGCCCAGGCATCCCCCACTTCCTGAGCCAAGAAACGGTTTGCACTGGTACAGAGAAAAGAATCAAGGGAGCACCGAGCCATATTCACAGGTGAGCTAGTTGAGCTAGAAGGTAGGGAGCACCTGCATGAAGAAGAGCAGGCAGTGCATGCTGAGAAGCCAGTAGTAGATTGTGCCAACAATGTATCATTTCTGAAGGGAGTGGTTCTTTTCAGCCAGCACCACTGAAATATTGACATTTGGCATGGCTTCATCCAAAGCCAGTGAGAAAGATAGAACCGTTCTTTCCTTCCTGCCTCTTTCAGCCACCCCTTCCCTTGCCCCTATCCCAGCTCCTTGTGATCAGGGACAGTCTAGCCTGTCTTTGTATCCCCCAGTGCCAGGCCTAAGAGCTTTCTCAGTAACTCTCTGCAGCCTGAAAAATAGAAGGCTTCGTTTTCCCCACCAGCAGCTCAGGAAGAGGCCTTGCCAGCATCTGTCCTGACGCATCAACGTCAAGTGTATCAGGCAGCAGCACCCTCTGAGCTCTGGGACCCGTGTTTTCTTGCTGCCCAGGCAGTGAGAAGCACGGGCCTGCTGCTGCTTCGGCAGGCCAGACAGAAGCTAATTACAGCAACCCGGACCTGCCATGACTAACATGCTTATTTCATTTCAAATGTTTGTTTGTTGACCTACAGAAATCAAATACAGAGGCCTCACGGGCCCGGCCTACACAGAGGCCCCAGTGAGTGATGTCTGTGCGTGGAGCAATTATGCAAGCCTGAGTCTGAGCAGGGATTGGGTTGCACGGCGATACCTGGAACTGAATCTATCTGGAAAGTTGTCAAATCCGCGGGGAATGTGGTTCAACTGGGCATAGCATGAAAGGCAGGAGGCTGGCCACAGGACAACCTTGGCCAATGAGGTCTCTTCAGCATGAAGGCTAATTTGGGGGAACCATGACAGCTCCCTTCACCAAGAACCTGCTAGGAATCAACTCCTTTATGCACATTATTACATACATTCTGTTCATCTTAATGAGACAGATGCTGCTGTTACAATGTCAGGCAACAAGCCCTGAGCCTCTAAGAAGGTAAATAACTTGCCAACAGCCATACTGAAATAGTAATACAGGTTAAATATCCCTCATCCCTAACTCGAAAATGCTCCAAAATTCAAAACTCATTGAGCTCTGACGTGCCATCCCAAGTAGAAAATTCTACACTTGATCACATGTGACAGATGTCCAAACACAGTTTTATTAAAATATTGGGTAAAATTGTTTGTAGGCTACTTGTACAAGGGCTATCTATATGAAACATCTCGTGTTTATGTAAATATTCAAAATATTCCAAAATCAAAACCAAAAAAAAATTCTGAAACACTTTTAGTCCAAGCATTTTGGATGAGGGACACTCCGCCTCTAACAGGAGCAAATATTTTATTGGTGTGTACTATAATTTTTAGCTGAGCACTTAAGATAATACTGTTTGATCCTCATACTAATCCTACAAGATATTATTATGAACGCTATTTTAGAGGTGAGGAAACTGAGGCTCTAAGAGATTAAGTAATTCATCTCCTAATTAAAGATTTCAACAGAGAGTCTTCCACACTCGATCTTTAACTCATTATGTTACGCTGGTTCCCTGGGTTGAACTTCATGAGATCAAGAGATGTGGAAGGGAAACTCTCCACCCACCTGCCTTCATAGCCTGTACCAGCCTCTGGCTCAAGATTATTCATTTCTGCAAATGAGGCTTTTGTGTTTGTTAAGACAGGGTCTCACTATGTAGCTCAGGCTGGTTTAGAACTCAAGATACCTGTGCCTCAGCCTCTCTGGTGTTGGTATTACAGGTCTTTACCACTGCAATGAGCTTGGCAAAGACCATTTAAGTCCACACACATCTGCGAATGCTGCTCTGCTACAAGGGAAAGTAAGCCCTCCAAATAGTGAAGGCACAGCAAAAAAGGCAGGAATGAGAAAGGGAGAGACTGAAGCTAAGAGCCAAAGCTCATCATCCTGGCCAGCAGCCCAGCATCTATAACCCATCAGGGACAGGGCGGGCCCATCTAGGCAGAGGAACTTGGAGCAGGCATCAATTCTTGATAATAATGATGCTAATGACTACTCGTGTCTACTAAGAAGCAATTAGGTGTGAGACATGACTTCTCCTATAATATAACCCCACGTCACACATGAGGCCACTGAGGCTCACGGGCCTAGAAACTCCATCCAAGGCAAAGAAGAGGCAAAGTCAGTTCTCCATCTCCACCTTCCTCTAGAGTCTCCAGGCTGGGCACTTTCTGCCAATAATGTCACTGTGATCTGTTTTAAAGAATGGAATGGATTAAGGCATTTCCTTATAAAACATCTATCAAAAGCTTTAACATTTTTCAGGCTGTCACTAAAGAAATAATATTCCTATCACAGGAAGTAGGCAAAACCTTTAAAGAAGATAGCTATACATCAAAATGACATGTCAATGTTGATTCATCAATTAAATGCAGGAAACCTGAAGTGGGATTATATGACATCTTATGAAAATGTGCTCATTACACACACACACACACACACACACACACACACACACACACACACACACAACTCCCCTACTAACAGATTCCTTTCTGTAAAGGAGTAGCAGGTCTTTTTGTAAGAAGCTATTGCAAGCTGCATTGGAACTTCTCTATCCTCCAAAAGCTGTATTATTACCTCCCCCCCCGCCCTTGCAAAGAATTAGGGAGCTCCCGGGGAAATCCCTAAAAGAGTCCCTAGGACTAGGAACAGATCTCATTTATTCATTTCATGTTGCCAACACCCATCATTATTAGTGAGCTACTGAGCACAAATTAGAAGTTGCCCCAGAAATCCCACTCACCAGAGGGACAGCCCCTCCCCCAATAAGAGGCAAAACTCCAAATTTCCTGGGGACTTCAGCTTCCCAAGAACATGGAAAACACATTTCATTAGCATTGGCCTAACTTGCAATCACCACACTGAGAACAAAATGCTAGGAAGATTACTTCCCGGAGAATCCATTCTGAACATTTTTAGATACCACTAGATTTTGTTATGATTTGAACAAATGCAGACCTAAAGTCCACAAATGGAGCCATTCTGTGGGATGGGTTTATTACTCTATACATTGCTAAATCCCCAGAGATTGTCATTTAATTAAATGCAGAAAAGTATTCATGGATAGATTTCTAATTTACCTTTCCTATGCCAAGAGTCTCAGAGGTCTTGTTTCCATTCAGACAATTCTACTTTCACACACACAAAAAAAGAGGTATTAGAGAAATTAAATGGCTACTATCTTTCCTAAATCTGAGACTTGCTCATACATGAACTTGGGATTTGGGGCATAGGTCAAAAGTGCACCCTGTCTACAGTGAAGCACCCATTCCTTGTCCTCATCATTGCACACACACACACACACACACACACACACACACACACACACACACACTAGCAGACTTCTTTAAGTTTAAAATTGCATATAGAGATATCACAAGGCTATTGGAACTGCAGTGCTTAAAACTCCCATGAATTTATTTCTCCTCCCTATCTACCACCTTGTCAGAGATTCTTGTAAAACTGCTGGGGAAAAGTCAACGAGAAGATCTTGTGGAAGTATTCCAGCTTGTCAGAGAGGAATGTCTGCCGTGTTGTTACATCCAGGAGATAGTTTTATCTTCTCTTCCTCCTGTCAACCTTCCTCATCTTTCTAATGAGCTCAGAGGAGTGTCTAATCTTGGGGTGCAGTTCTGGACAGCTTAGAATATGAGAGCCCCGGTCCCCATCTTGCCATGCCCATTGTGTTCTGGACATACATAGTATGAGAAACCAGAAGCCTTTGGTTTCAAAGACGCCTGAAATACAGCGAGGGTTTGCTTCTTGCATAGTCTATCAGGGTGCTCCAGGCAAGGCCCTTGCCCACCAATGCAGAATGGGGACTGCTGTTTCAGATGATCCTTCGTGAGGACCTCTGATTTCTTCTAGCAGCCTCCTCCCTGCTTTCCTGGCAACTCTGGCTTTTTCTCCCCCCTGCTTTCTCTGCCCTTCCTCAAATGAGAACAGCATTCTCTCTTACCAGTTCAGCCATCGTCACTCACTGATGTTTTCATCAGCGTATCCGCACATCACACGCTCTATCTTGTTACCCTGGGAAGCTTCTGCAGCCCTGCCTGCCCTGCATAGTCCTGGATCTGCTTCGAATCCCACAGCAATGCTTTGAACATGTGCCAAATGCTGAGGAAATATTAGTGGGACTATCTATGGCACCACCCAAAATAAAATACTCAGCACCAAGTGCAGCAGATCCTGCAGACATGACCCTGCTAATGTGTAGAACCCCGGAATGGGAAACAGACATGTTGTGTCATCAGCCCAAACATCTGAAGCCTGACTTCTCAAAGTCTCCATCTTCACTTCTTTGTCCCTTTCCTCTGTGGAGATTCTTTCTATCTAGCCGTTTTGCTTTTTTTTTTTTTGACTCAAGTTGGTACTGAATTTTTGGCACTTACAAACCTATCACTTAAAAAAAAAAAAAGAAAAGAGAAAGGATCTCAAAAAGTAATAAGCAGGCCCAGATTTGTATTCAGTGCCCAAAAAAACAAAAAAGCAATTTCTCCACTTTAATCTGATCCAGCCAAATGGCCGGTCCAACGTGCAACATATGTCCAGCCAACTGGTTGGAGTCCATGCGTTTAGTTCCTCCTGTAGATTAATGAGATTATGGCATTGTTAAAAAGAGGCAGAAAATGCTAATTTGACATCTCCCATGATATACTTTACAGTTTGGGGGGGGGGGGTTCTGCATTTTAAGACATTTTTTAATTACTTTGTCATGCTGTGCCAATGAGGCCCATATGTGCATTCTTGTCCCTCCACGCTGTCTCCACTGTCACCTGCACATTCCCAAGCAGCTCAGGCTGCGGAGACCCCCTTGATCACAGCCTCTGTCTAGGAGAGGGGAGACGCAGAGAAGCAGCCTTCTCCTCCCACCTGGGCTTGAGCCTTCTGGTGAAAGCTGTTTAGAAGAAAATAAACGTCACCTACTTCTTTGGAGCTAAAGGATAACATGGCCATGAAAAGAAAACTTACTGCAAAGCAAGAGGTGATCATCTCATTTTCAAAAAAAAGCCAAAGTGACATGATAGAAGCCCTTGACAATGGTATATGCCCCATGGGGGGGGGGGGTGGCTGCAGGGAGACTGGAGTTTTACTGAAATAATGTTCCTTCTCTCCATTTAGAAAAGATGACAAGTGCTTCTGCAGTGTATTGTTGAGTGTTGGGGATGACTGACGTGGAACGCACTAGCGTGTGATACAGTGTTCTGTCCTTTGCAATTGCTTCTGGGCATCTCAGAATGTTCAGAGCAGGGCTGTGCAGAGAGGTGCTTCTGGTTCTCAGCTCTGTGGGGACACCAGCCTTACATGAAGGGGGGATCAGGACAGCATGCTTTATCTCTCCTCTCCAAAGCCTTCCCTCTATTCAGAACAATGAGAATCTCAAATCCTTGCTCATGCCCATTCACAAAGATAAAAATGCTAGGTGGTAGATACTTATGAAGCACTAACAGTGTGCCAGCCATCCTTCTAGGGGCATTGGGTCATGAACTGACTTAGCCTTCTAGGGGATAGATCATATTACCGCCATCTCTCTCTTACAGCTAAGGAAATGGAGACAGAGAAATGTGCCCAAGGTGAAGTCCTCTGCCTGATGGCACCCGGCTGGACAGTGTAAAAGGCAGGATTTGAACTCAGACCATCCAGGAGAGATGGAACTCTCAGCCACTGCACAGAAAGAAAGACAGGAGCAAAGGTAGACTTCTCGGCCTTATGAAAACACGAAGCTGAAAAAGAAAAGTCCATTTTTCCAAATGTCTGTGGGCCATAAAGGCATTTTCACATGGGGGGGGGGTCCCATTGTATGAAATTAATGGTGTGCCACTTTGGTTGAACCACTGGCACAATGGCACCCCTCCCGTGGAGAAGTGTACTGGAGAACAATGGAACCCAAGCCTACCAAGCCAGGTCACAACCAGCAGGAAAGAGATGGACGGAACTCTTCCCTTTCCTCTTCCAGCTGGAGCTGGGGCCTATGGAGCCAGCAGCTTCCCCTCACCAGATCGGGTGCCCATCTGAAGGACAATGCCCGGCACAGGAAGAGGATGGTGACAAGGGGTCAGAAGTCAGGACAGCTGTCACAGAATTGCTCAAGTCAGCCTCCCCCACCCAGGAGGAAGAAGAGGCGGGGACACATCCACTTCCGGCAGGGACTGCTGCAGTCTCCAGAGAGGAGAAAACCTGGGGAATGGTAGGAAAGCAGAAGGAAGCATCCACCTCCCTTCTATCTTGGCTGCATAACCAGAATACGCTTTAGAGTGGGGCCCGGGCCCTGCCTCAGATCCCAATTGTGCCACTCACTGCTTCTGAGACTTCAGACAATAAATGCACGGAATTGCTCATACCTGTGTGTCTAGCTCTTTGCTAGTCAGTTGATAATTCATGTCTTGTATTCTTGCTCTGCTGTTTTGCTCATGGTTGGACTCTACCACATGAGCCACACCTCCTGTCCAACTTTTTGATATATATATATTTTTTTTTTTGCTGTTTAATTAGAGATAGAGTCTCACAGACTATTCTGCACAGGCTTTGAATCTTAATTTTCAGATCTCAGTCTTCTGAGGACTGCAGGCACAAGCCACTAGTGAATGGTGATAATTATGTCTTGATCACTAATATATACTAGATTTAAAATAGACTGTCCACACATTTCTTTTTTTTTCTTTTTTTGCCAGTCCTGAGGCTTAGACTCAGGGCCTGAGCACTGTCCCTGACTTCCTTTTTGCTCAAGGCTAGCGCTCTACCACTTGAGCCACAGCGCCATTTCTGGCTTTTTCTGTTTATGTGGTGCTGAGAAATTGAACCCAGGGCTTCATGTATGTGAGGCAAGCACTCTTGCCACTAAACCATATTCCCAGCCCATCACACACATTTCTTATATCCTAAAGGAAACCTTGCACATAATAACCAGAGTCATTTCCAAGAGTAATATATATTCATGGTCTTCCTTACCTTTTCTACATTTATTTAATATGCTATCTCCCTCTCCTTTTCCTTCTTCTTGTGCTAGCTTAGAGGATTATGTAGAGAGACAAAAATAGATGAGACACACTCTTTGGGAGTTCCCAGTCTATTGATAGGAACTTGCACAAAAACAAATCACTTCACAATATAGTAAGTACATCAACAGAGAAAAAATCAGGGTAGTACCAAAGCTTCCCAGAAGAGGGAGCTAGAGAGCAACCTAGTCAGACCCTGAAGTGGCCCTTTCCAAGAAGCTGTTTGGAACAAGACTCACCTCTATCTTCTCAGAGGACCATTCCTCAGCATTTTCCTCACGATAATTGCTTCAACCCATCGTAAAGGTCACTTGTAATGCACACAGAAATCACTGAGGACACAACCCTAGTCTGCACACTGTCACAGAACTTGGATTCTGCTCAGTTGAACCAACAGGATTTCTAAGCACAAATGATTCTGTTTTCCCCTTGTAGTAATTAATTGTGTGAAAACATCTACTTGTTTCCTCTAAGGGCTGCTTTTAAGTGTTGACTTCGTCATCAACTTTCACGATATTTTATTTTCTAACTTGATAAACAGGGCCCGATGGAAATTCAGAATCATTACCAAATACAAAAAGTAGAAGTATGAACAACATGCACAATAAAATAAAATGCCATTTTCCTGTCTTTCGATTGAAGGACACATTTCTTTCAGTTCAGAGCATGCTTCAGAAGGAGGCACACAGAGGGAGAGGAAGCCACTGGCAACAACAGCCTTGGCAACAGGTGGCAGGACAGTCCTCTAACAGCTGACAGCCCAGCAGTTAAAGAGGTCTTTGACCAGCTCCCTCCACCACTAGCTCTGCACCGGACACCAGCATCTCCACGGCGGGCAGCCTCCTGTCAGGCGGGCTCTGTCAACTCTTCCATTCACACCTCTAAAAACTCTGAAATACCGCCACGAATTCCCTGGGAAACACACCCGATGACATGGAAGCCATGGCATAAATTGGCATGTCCTTATCTGTCCTGGGCACAGGTGCCTGGAGGAGCACAACGGTTTGCTAGCGCTGCCACAACCAAATACCCTAGGCTATGTGGGTTCAACCACAGAACCTTATTTCCTCACACTTGTGGAGGAGTCTTGGCTACAAGATGACCCTCTCCTATCTGTGTCTTTGCTTGGTTGCTCCACTGTGGATGTCTACCCGAATCTTCTTTGATAAGGAGAGCAGGCATATTGGACTAGGGTTTGTAATAACTTCTTTAGAGACCCTCTCTCTAAATCCAGTCATAGGGCTTGTACATATGAATCATAGGAGGACAAATGCAGTCCATAACAAGAGTGGGAACGGAAACATGATTCCAGGAAAGGCAGGGTGTTCTTACGAGTCCACGAGGCAGGCAAAACCCACTAACATGGGTTTGATCGGGAAAAGCTGGAGGAACATGTGAAGGACTGTAGCCAGCACGTCTCCGCTGGTGACTTTCAAATCTAATTACCCAGCCATGACAGCATGGGACCCCTCCCCCCCATCATTCTACTTCCACATTCTCAATGGCTTACTGGACACAGGCCACCTGGATAGGCTGCCAACACCTTACATAAACAGGAAACACATCTTCGCCTCAGTTTTCTATCACTGCCAACTGCCATGGCCAACCTTCCAAGTACTTTTCATCCTTGCTTGCCTACCTGTCCCTTTAGCTAAAATATTACTCAGGCCCTGTGCTCTATATTTCTTGTGTCTCTTGCACCCATTTCCACTTCTTGGGATGAGTCTCATCAGATCTCTAGGCATTGCTATCTGACCAATGAAAACACTGCTTCCATCATGAACCTAGCTCTGCTCTACAGCCTCCCGTGGCTCCCCAATGATCATGAGAAACAAAATGAATTCTACCGTCTAGCAGTCTCACCAGTCGACTCATTCTAGGCAATGAGTGAATCAATCAATCAATCAATAACTGAACACCTTACATAAACCCTCTATTCTACAATGGTAAATCTGCTCATTCGTTGCACCTCGTAACATGCCATGTGTCTGCTCATATGCCTACCATGTGCTCCTCTACACCTCTAAATCCAACTTATCCCCTTCTTCTGCATTGATCCTGCCCCCTCCAGTCCTGATCTCTGCCCCCCGCCCCGGAGGAAATAGCTTCTCTTTTTTCTTTCATCAGCATTCAGTGAGAGTCCCTGTGTATTCCTGTGAGTTAACTTACTCCACAACTGTATGTGTAAGCAGGCTCTACTCCCCAAACGCCACATGGGCATACAATTCTCATGGCACACAATTAGAATACTGTCCAAAACCTTCCGCTGAGCATTTATTACGTGCCACGCACTGTGTTAAGTGTTTTCCTGGCATTATGTTATTTAATCAAAATAATAATTCATTAGGTGGGTACTGCTATTATACTCATTTTACAACTGAAGAGATGGAGGGTTAGAAAGTTTAGGTAATAAATGGCTGAGCTGAGGTCTGTATGACCTCTAAGTGCTGGCTTAGTGTACCTTTGGTCTTCAAGGATGCTCAGACTGGCCCCTCCCCTTTCTCCCCAGGTGGTCCATGGTCACTGGGTGGGGTGGTTGGTGCTTGGACCCACTTATTTCCTGTTCACTATCCAGCTGCCTTTGGTGGATTCCCATAATCACCTGGACCTCATTGCTCCACCACTCCTCTCTCCTAAATGCTAAGCATAAGATTATGAATTGAGGGCTGGGAATATGGCCTAGTGGCAAGAGAGCTTGCCTCATATACATGAAGCCCTGGGTTCAATTCCCCAGTACCACATATATGGAAAACGGCCAGAAGGGGCGCTGTGGCTCAAGTGGCAGAGTGCTAGCCTTGAGCAAAAGGAAGCCAGGGACAGTGCTCAGGCCCTGAGTCCAAGGCCCAGGACTGGCCAAAAAAAAAAAAAAAAGATTATGAATTGATAAAGGCTGTGCTTGCTACCAAAACAAGTGAGCCGTGTGGCACACAGATGAGAGCCCTAAGATGTCCTTATCCTTACTCAATGGAGCCTGTGAATGCATTCCATTACACTGCAAAGGGAAATTAAAAGGACTCAAACTTGCTAATCAAGGGATCTTAAAAGTGGGAGGTTATCCTAGACTATCTGGATGGGTCCAGTTGCAATAGCAATGATGCTTAAAAGTAAACGGGATGGGAGAGTAGGCAGGTGCTGATAGCTCACGCCTGTAATCCTAGCTACTCAGAATGCTGAGATCTAAGAATTGCAGTTTGAGGCCAGCTTGGGAAGGATAGTCTGTGAGACTCTTACCTCCACTAAACTACCAAAAGAGCCAAAAGTAGAGCTGTAGCTCAAGTGGTAGAGCACTAACCTTGAGCAAAAAGAAGCTCAGGGACAATGATCAGGCCCTGAGTTCAAACTCCAGGACTGGCAAAAAGAAAAAACAGGAAAAGAGGAAACAAAGAGAAAAATCAGCCGTGATGCAGTGCAAGGTGCATTTAACTTGTCATTGATGGCCCTGACGATGAGGGCCAAGAGACACCGCTGGCAGCATCTGGAAGCTGGAAAAGACAAGAAGCTGATTTACGGCTACAGCCTCCAGAAAAGAGTTCAACCCAGATGACTAAAACATCAATTTTCATTCACTAAGACAGCATGGTGTCTGATTTCTAACCTTTGCCAGTAAAAGATGCTGATTTTGATTATTTTAAACAACCAAATTTGTGGTGGCAATCTATTACATCAGCAATAAGAACTACTCACTCAGGAAGCTGAGATCTGAGGAGCACAGTTTGAAGCCAGCCCAGGCAGACTCTTATCTCCAATTAACCACCAAAAAAGCCAGAAGTAGAGCTGTGGCTCAAGTGGTAGAGAGCTGCCTGAGCTAGCTAGAGATTCTGCTATAGCCAGGATTACCTGTTCCCTTTCTCTTCCTGTCCCTTTCCACACCATTCTGAAAATGACTTTACAAGGACATGCAATTCAGAATGGAAGTCACCTATTAGTGACAGGAAGATTGTTATTACAATCAAAACATTCACAGGATCTTTTAAAATATCATTACCTAGTGCTTTTATTCCAAAACACTTCCCATATATTATCTTAGCTGCCTGTGCCAGCCCTTAAGTGTGCATAAATGGCAGTTTCAAGTGCACACCGTGGTTTTTTGGATTGCAGTTTTTGAGTCAATTCCAAGAATTTTACTCTTAAGAGGCCCAAATAGCACTGGTGGCAGGGGTGGGGGGGTGGGAGGGTGGGATGTAGTTTTTGAAATGGTAGGAAAATGACCAGTTCAGTATCGTGGTGACAGTGAGCAGGTAGATGATAGAAGTCTAGAATGAGAGCCCTATGGGGCTGGGACTCTGGCCTAGTGGTAACGTACTCTCACTTCCTATACATGAAACCCTGGGTTGGATTCCTCAGCAACACATATCCAGAAAAGCCGGAAGGGGCGCTGTGACTCAAGTGGTAGAGTGCTAGCCTTGAGCAAAAAGAAGTCAGGGACAGTGCTCAGGCCCTGAGTTCAAGCCCCAGAGCTGGCAAAACAAAACAAGACAAGAATGAGAGCCCTATGTTGCTTCCTGCTCCAACATCCAGAGCCCGTGGCTTGCCTTAGGGCTTTTCTAGGGAAATCCTTGGGGATTTTCTAGGTTCTTCAAGGATGCTCAGACTGTGTCACTCCCTTCTCCCAAGTGGTCCGTGGTCACTCCAGTGGGGTTGGTTGTGCTTGGACCCACTTACTTCCTATTCCCTATCCAGCGGCCTTTGGTGGATTTCCATGATCACCTGCTCTGCCACTCCTGGAGAATGCACAGCATCCTGGCTGAGATCAGTTTGCTGTTCATGTCCCTCAGATGAGGAAAACCCCACTATTTCCAAGTCTTGCACCAGCATGATCATTTACATGCAGCTTAGGGCTACGATACAGAAAAGATCACCTTGAATCCAAGCCTGGCTCCCAGTGTGAGCTTAGGGACGGACATTCATGAAACACCTCGAGGACTCAACTTTCTCAACTGTAAACTGGCAATTTAATTTCATAGTTGTGCCGGCACTAGAGCTTCAAGTCTGAGCCTGGGCGCTGTCCCTTAGCTTTTGTCTGCTCAAAGCTTTCGTGGACTTTCCTGCCTGGGCTGGCTTCGAACCACTCTTTCCAGATTCCAACCTCCCGAGTAGCTAGGATTTTCTAGGCGTGAGCCCCTGGCGCCCAGCTTGCAATGGCAAGTTTATAAAGCACTTCTTCAAGTTGCTCCGCGGATCGCGTCCGGAGGAAGGCAAGAGCACGCGGGTAAGGGAAAGTTGGAGAGCGATGGAGCCCAGGACGGCCCAAGGTCCCAGGCCGGCTGGGAGCCAGGTGGCCGTGTCTGTAAAGCCCAGGGCCTTCCACCCCGCTGCCCGTGCGGGCGAGCCCCGCGGGAGCCACCTGCATCCACCCAGCGCCCGGGAACCGCGATCGCGGAGCACGGGGAAGTGCGCGCCTGCCCGCTCCCGTGCCCGGCCTGCCCGGCGTTGAAGCCACTGCCCTGCGCCTCCTCCGCGGGTGGCACCTGGGCGCGGCCCTGGCACGGGGGCCGCTTGGCAGCTGCAGGCGGAAGCGCCAGGCTAACGGCGTGGCCAGGTGCAGCGAGGCAGGGCCCGGTCAGGGGCGGGGATGGGGGTGAAACAGGACACCCCCTCCCTCCCCCCTCCCCACCCCCCCAACCCCCCCATCGCCCCGGCCTGGAGCTGCCCGGTCGAATCCCTGCCAGCTGGGGAGCCTGGCAGCTGTTTTCTTCCTGCTGGAGCGCTCCTCTTCGGGACGGTTCCACCCAGGGCTGTGCTCGCCTCCGACTCCGGGAAGAACTGTAATTAACACAGCCACAAACGCCCGCCACGCTAACTGGCAAACGCGACGTCACCGGAGCCGCGGCTCCAGCCGAATGGGGCCGACTGCTTTCCCCGCTCGCCTCGCTCCTCGGTCGGCGTGGGCTCCGCGGTCTCCCTCCGACCGGAGCGCGTGTGTGTGCGGAGCGGCGGCGCCCCGCGCACGCGCGCACGCCGGCTGGAGACGGCGCCCGGGACGCGCCCGCTGCGACCTGGGCACCCACTGTCAGGGAGAAAAGGTCACCGAGCGGGGAGGCGGGAAGGGCACTTGCCGCCTCGCATTGTCTCCAAGGGGTTGAGTTGGTGTCTCCGGCTAACGGGGACTGGAAAAACCGGTCTGCCCGGGGGGATGGGGGGGGGGCGCACCGGACGTCCCACCGCGCTCGGCAGCTGCCGTGCGGCGCTCCGGCTCCGACCGCAGCCCGGCGCGGGGCGGGCGGGGAAGGGAGCGACCGGGACTGCATCGCGGTCCTGCAGACCGTGCTCCGAGGCCACAGGCCTGGCCCCGGCCACCTAGTCTAGGGGAGGACTGCCGGGGCCCGGAGTTGAAGGGAGTACCCCAACTCCTTTGTGTCGAGGACGTTCTGAGCTCCGACGCGGGCTCTAGATACACAATCTTGCACCCGCCATCTGGGGCCCACGGCCGGGCAGCTTGGGAAGCACGTGGGAACCGGTTGCTTGCAGAATCTCAAGCCCAGCCCCAGACCTGTTGATTACCAGTGGATTCTTTAACAAGATCCCCGCGCATTCCAGCTCAGGAGGGCCTGGCTGCCTTGTAACGCCTTGTTCCTGCCTCTAAAGACTTTTCATCTGCGTCCTCTCCTGTCGACACACTCGCTTCAAAAACTGTGCAACGGGCGGTTGCTTTGAGAGAAAGGCAGCCCTCCCACGGCTCCACGTCTGCACCTGCGTGCTGCCCGGCTAATTCTACCAAGTGGAGGAGGGGCCAAGGACGCCTGCTAGAATACAGCCCGACCCAGAAAAGCTCCGAGGCTAGATGTGGAGCCAAACCCCAAGCAAGAAGGCTTAAATAACCGTGAGGCAGGTAACCTAATACGGAAATGCCGAGCAAATGAGCAACTCAAATGATACGTGCTACTTGTCTAATAAGTTCACTATACTTAAATAGCTATCGCCAATTTTGTTTGCACTCTAGATCCATGTGTTCCTGTGTGTGTGTATATATGTATTTATAGACAAAGGCAGAATATGTATTCTCACTTGGGGCCTCACATATAGGAGGTAACAGATGCTTATTGAACTAATAGCTGGATGCCATTAGAACATATTCTCATTAAAAACAGAACTCTGTCTGGGACTGAGACAGCATGCATTTACTCCAAAATTAAATACGTGTAGCAGTAACCAATAGCCTGTTTCATATATCTTTTAAGATATTGTTTATACATATATTCATCATAGGTAAATGGCCCCCATTTGAACATGATGTATTTGCCACTTCAGATATCCTGCTAACTCCTCCTAGACCAAATCAACCACCATAGCCCTGTGTAGCAGTTCCCGCCTGTAATCCTAGCTACTCAGAACGCTGAGATCTGAAGACTGCTGTTTGAAGCCATCATGGACAGAAAACTGCGAGACTCGCACCTCCCACTGACAACCATAAAGCTGGAAGTGGAGCTTGGCACAAGTGATAGAGCATCAGCCTTGAGCCAAATAGGTAAGGGACAAAGCCCAGGCCCGGAGTTCAAGCACAAGTATCAGCACACAAAAAAGTAGCATGTCTCTTATGTGCCCATGATGGTCTCAGGCCACAGTATCCTCAGAGATCGCATACAGAAACTTTTCCAGAACCATTTTTTTTTTCTTGAGTTATTGATCTACAAGTCAAACATTTTCAAGCTCAGGTTCACTCAGTGGCCTATAATAACTCCAACTTATTTTGTCAAGTACTTAAAGTTCCTTAACTAGGCACTTAATCATATGAATTGTGTACAATTGAGTACCAAGAAAAACAAGGGTGGAGTGTCTTTCATCACTTGGTGATTAGAGGAAAATTAATTTATTTTTTCCATCTATTTACTTATTTTCCCATTTATTTTGTTGGGGAATGACTACAAAACATTGCAGAGGGATTGCTTATAGGGTTTTGTTTTATTTTAGTTTGAACCCCCCACCACACCCTCTTTTCTTTTTTTTTTTTTTTTTTTTTTTTTTTTGGCCAGTCCTGGGGCTTGGACTCAGGGCCTGAGCACTGTCCCTGGCTTCTTTTTGCTCAAGGCTAGGACTCTGCCACTTAAGGCACAGCGCCACTTCTGGCCGTTTTCTGTATATGTGGTGCTGGGGAATCGAACCCAGGGCCTCATGTATACGAGGCAGGCACTCTTGCCATTAGGCCATATCCCCAGCCCCACACCCTCTTTTCTTTTCTTTTTGTGCTGATCCTGGGACATGAACTCAGGTCCTGGGCACTGTCCCCGAGCTTTTATGTTCAAGCCTAGCACTCTGCTACTTGAGCCATAGCTTCGCTTCCAGCTTTTTGGTGGTTAATTGGAGATAAGAGTTTCATGGACTTCCCTGTCCAGGGTGGCTTTGAACCATGATCCCCAGATCTCAGCCCTCTGAGTAGCTAGGATTACAGGCATGAGCCACCAATGCCAGAGTTTTGTTTTTGTTTGTATTATTGTTTTTTGTTTGTTTTTTGCCAGTCCTGGGCCTTGGACTCAGGGCCTGAGCACTGTCCCTGGCTTCTTTTTGCTCAAGGCCAGCACTCTGCCACCTGAGCCACAGTGCCACTTCTGGCCATTTCTATATATGTGGTGCTGGGGAATTGAACCCAGGGCTTCATGTATGGGAGGCAAGCACTCTTGCCACTACCCAGCCCCTGTATTATTGTTTTGAAACTCTTGCTATGTCTCAGGTGCCTAGGACAGACCTAGGAAATAGCAGGTGTTCAATAAACATGTTGAGTTGATCCGATTTGAATAGAGTTGGTATTTGAGTCCATAGCCAGGCAAAGGTCATTCCTCCCTCTCCAACCTTGACCCTATTATCTGCACAGGTACACTTCCAGAAATCTTTAGAATCTGAAGCATTCTCTCATGCCTTATTCTCTCCAAGACAAGAAAATTAGTGCTGTTAGGACAATGCAATGGGAAGCAAAGATTCACGTGACAGAGTTGGTAGAGGAGTACCTCCACCAACCTATAGCTACTAGAGGGTATGATGGGGGTGGGGGGTTGCTCAAAATTACTCAAAAAAAGGGGGGAAATGGAGTAAGATTACAAGCTAGAATGCCAATTGCTAGTTCTAAACTGGCTTCTTAACCTATGTTAACTTTCTAAAAAGCAAGAGACTTTGAGTGAGTCTCCACTCACTATATTAACAACAGCTAGTACCTGGTGAGTGCTCCCTACACCCAGGCACTATGCTAGCTTTTCGCACTTAGTCCTTATATTAACATTGTGACGGAGGCAATATTATCACTCCTGTAATATAGGTAAGGAACTGAGATGCACAAAGCTTTAATCGTTTCCCCTAGATCACGCTGAGGTAGTAGGCACAGGATTCAAGCAGAGAGTTTAATTCCACTGTTTATAAAAACAGTGTGGGGGTGCTATAAAAATAATATTAGAAGGCTGGGCACCAGTGGCTCACACCTATAATCCTAGCTATCGAGGAGACTGAGATTAGAGGATCTCAGTTCAAAGCCAGCATGGGCAGAAAAGCCCATAAGACTTTTATCTCTAATTAACCATCAAAAAACTGCAAGTGGCACTGTGGCTCAAAGTGGTAGAGCACTGGCCTTGAGGAAAACTGCTCAGGAACAGGGCCCAGGCCCTGAGTTCAAGCCCCATGACCCCCAACAGCAATCATCCCAAACAGGAAAGTCTGTGAGGCCTTACCTCCAATTTAAAAAAAAAAAAAGGTGGGGGGGGGGGGAGAAGTGGAGTTGTGGAGTTGTGGCTCAAGTGGTAGAACTCTACCCTTGAGCAGAAAAGCTCAGGGACAGGACCCCCCTGATTTCAAGACAACAGGGAATAAACCAAAAAGGTGGGGAGGGGGGAGAAAAATAAAAGAAGTAACTGCCAACAGTATCAAAAACATTCTTGTTTCCATTTCTTGAAGTTCATTTTGATAAGCATCAAAGGTGGGAGGGAACACTAGTCAAAATAAATGTTCTCATTATCTTACTTATGTAACTGTCACCCCTCTGCCCCTCTGTATATCACCTTTATAATAAAAATTTAAAAACAAAAACAAAGGACAGAGAGAGATGAAAGAGGACGGGGGGTGGGGCGGAGAGTTCAAAAGACCTTCTGTGGACAAATCACCTAACAAATACTCCTGGGTAAAGATGAATTGTGAAATACTAATGAAAAACCATTAGGAACCAAGTCAACACTTTCTTTACCCCTCAGCACTAGATGAAAATACAACCAAACTTTCATCCCAAATCAAAGAAGCTGAGCAGCAAATATCCAGAGTAGAGGAAAGAAATCTTACTGACAGGGGCCTACATGTCTACTTTGTCCAGTGCACTTATTTTTAAATATTAGGTGTCTTGACGTTGAAAAAAATCAAAGTCTGTTTCAAATAAAACTTTGTAAACTGAAATTTGATGAAATTCCTCATGGAATATCGTTGGTAAACTTTACAAATAGCATTATGGGTTTGGAAAAGTCACCAGCATATTGTCATGGTTTTGGTAGAACCAGAAACCGTACTCAGGGTGGAAGCGGGGAGGGGGGAGGAGGATGGGAGGGGGAAGAAAAGAAAAGAAAAGCTTTCATCATCAGGGATGTTGAGGACCATAAAATCAATCATTAGATTTAGAGCAAAAGCTAGTGGGAGCCAAAACCACAGTGATGCAATCAGCTAATCTGGAGCTGGTTAAAATGCTGCCACAGATTAGGCAGATCTGAACTGAAGGAACAAACAAGCCAACAAACATGAATCTGGATAATACCTATTTTCCCTCCTCACTTTTCTGATAATCATCTTCCAAATATACACTAAAGATGATTTTAAGTGCTATATTAGACAGAAATATCTCATAGAAGATACATGGAGAAAATCTTGGGACATTCATTAAAGAACACTGAGTTTAATACTGGATTTTTTAAAAATTCTAAGTACATTTTTTTCAAGCAGAAAAAAGTAATACAATCTTAACACGAAAGCCATCTAGCAAGCTGGGCTCTGGTGGGACACACCTGTAATCCTAGCTATTCAGGAGGCTGAGATCTGAGGATTAAAGTTTAAAGCAGCGTAGGCAGGAAAGTCAACCAGATTCTTTTATTTTTTAATCTTTTGGTATACAATAATCTCCAACATTTATTATTTCTATTAAGGATCTTAAAAGTAATACTTCAAATACTACATACAAAGGTTCTAACTATATTCCAATGTTCCTGACTAAATTTAACTTCCAAAATTTTAACTCAGCAATTGTGCATCAGAGTGAAATTTTGATGACATATAGCCCCAAAAAAACCCAAAAACTTGGAGAAACAACGGTGGACCTTAACCAAAAATTGTTTTTTATTTATTTATTGTTATTGTAAAGGTAATATACAGAGGGGTTACAGTTACATAGTCAGGCAAAGAGTACATGTCTTTTTGAACAGTGTCATCTCTTCCTTCATTTTCTCCTATTTTTTTTCCTCTTGCCCTCTTTCTCCCACAAATTGTATAGTTCATTTCCAACATAGTGTCTCATGAATATCAATATCAAATTAGTTCAACCTTCGTCCCACCATTCCCGTGCTTCCCCCTTACTCTCCCCAAATCAAATAAACTTACATGCAAGACAAAAAGTACAGAAATCAAAAATATTCTTAGGAGAGGATCACAAAAGCTCAATAGCTATGTGCATATGGTCATATCAAATGCTGTTTATCAAAATGAACTCCGACAAATGGAAACAAGTGATTTTGTTTTGCTATTTTTCTTTTTTGTTTTTTACTCTTGTCGCTGTTTTTGATTCTGTACTTTGGGTCTTGTAAGTAAGTTTATCCATCTGATTCTTTCCTCCAATTAGCTACCAAAAAAAGCCAGAAGTCCAGCTATGGCTCAAGTGGTAGAGTGCTAGTCTTGAGCACAAAAGGTTAGGGACAGTGTCCAGGCTCTGAGCTCAAGCTCCAGAACTGACACCAAAAATATAAAACAAACTATATATATGAATAGAATATATGTACAGTATATATAGTACACTAGAATAATGGGACATTTATATAAATATATATTTATAAATAAATATTTTTCCTAGGAGAAAGTGTAACAGGTCAAATGTACATATTTACAGAATCTAGTTCTATTCATGTCATGGTTAGACACTGATTACTCTTTTTTGGCCACCTGGCATCTAAACTTCCAAGGCTTGAAAAGCACCACCACCTCATCCTAGCCCCACTGATGAAGCAGACCTAGTTTCCCACTGTAGGAATGAGCTGCAATGTCAGGCTCTGGATTTCGCAGCGGCCTTGTGGTGGGACACAGCCACTTGAGCAGTCTCCATAGATTTCGTGTATTCTGGAGCTGGGTGGTGGGAGGTGGGGGCAGCAGTCAGGGGCAGCAATGGTGGTGCCACACCAATCCATGGGCATCAGCAATGAAAACTGTAGCGTCTGGTCTCCAGAAAGGACATTTCTGCAGCAGAACAGTTGAGCATTGGTCCCAACCCATAGCTGATACGTGAACTTCATTCTATGAATGAATTCTTCCCCTTCTGAAATCTCTTATTTCCTGGAATGATAGGATTGTTACAGTGAATTACAAACTGCAACATGATTTGGAACAATTATAATCCATTATAATGAAATGAAAATCAAATTCCATTTCATCCAATCTCATATATATATATACATCTATCTATATGTACTCTACAGATATATATATATACTCTGTATATATATATATATATATATATATATAGAGAGAGAGAGAGAGAGAGAGAGAGAGATACTCCAAAGGCAGTCAGTCCCTTTTTGACACCAAGAGAACTGAGGGACTAAAGGAAGATAAAACCTGTATTATCTATGAATCTAAATTTGTAATATGGAAGTAACAACTTTCATTTATGAGCAAATCCTAGGTCTCAATAAGCTCAATACGTTTTTTAAGCAATGATTAATTTTTAAAGCTTCTTAATCAAGAAAACTGATGTGATTGGTGCAAAATAATGTTTACAGAACTACAGGAAAAGTTAGAAAATTCTAAATGCATCACTAAGTGTGGTATTTTGAAAACAGAAAAGGAACCTGTGAAGAATGATACAAAATAAACAAAGGTCAGTTTTATTGCATGTCATTGGCCAAAATGCTTTACAATATGTAATCCATAAAACTCTCTCAAGGGAAAATTATCAAAATTCTGTCTGGTAACAGTTAAAAGCCAACCAAATTGACACTTAACCGAGAAATGATAGCACAAAATAATAGTTAAAACAAAAACAGCAGTAGGAGAAACACCTTTCATTAGAAGATCAAAGTTCCACACAAACATTTCCTAATTAATTCCCTCCACAGCATCAGGAAGTTATTATCTAGTATTTTCAGATAGTAGTGAGTGATTTCAAAGTGTTTTACCAACAGTAATTAGATGTTCCTCTCATCAACCTTGGAAAGTAAGTCAGTATCATTATCGCCCTTTTAAAGAGAAGCAAGGCAGTAAATAAATATGTAATCACTTCCCATTTTTTATGCTTGTCCAATCTTTCAAATACAAAAGCAGCTCTCAAAAATTGCCTCATCTTAATTACTTTCAAAAACCCAGTAGGAACCAGGTACTGGTGTCTCCCATCTATAATCCTAGCTACTCAAGTGGCTGAGATCTGAGAATTATTATTCAAAGTCAGCCCAGGCAGACAAATCCAGGAGAATCTTTTCTCCAATTTATCACCAAAAAGCTTGAAACTTAGCTATGGCTCAAGTGGTAGAGTGCCATTCTTGAGCAAAAAAATTCAGGGACAGTACCCAGGCCCTGAGTTCAAGCCCTAATACCAGCACCATAACAACAACAAAAAAAAAAAGGAAAGGAAAACACACACAATTGTACCTAATATATATAAATATATATTATACAAATATATATATATATATATATATTATCCTAAGGTGTATATACACACCCTGAACTTCATAAAGATGGTTGCCTATTTTGTCTGCTTTGGAAGTCCTAACTCAAACTATGGGTCCAGGGTCCAGAAAAGAAAAAAAAAAAATGAAGCTTCTGAGACAGCAAACGCCATTTTCTTGAATAGTTTTCCTTTCCAGAAAAAGGATTCCTCGAGCATTTGTGGCAGGTAGTATAATGAGTTTTGCAAAATCTACTCTAGCCAGGTATCAGTGGCTCCGTGGCTCATACCTGTCACCCAGCTACTCAGGAGGCTGAGATCTGAGCATTGTGGTTTGAAACCAGCCTGGACAGGAAAGTCCATGAGACTCATCTCCAATAAACTACTCAGAAAAAGCTGGAAGTCGTGCTGTGGCTCAAGTGTAGAGCTCTAGCCTTGAGCATAAAGAGGCTTAGGGCCAGCGCTCAGGCCCTGAGCTCAAGCCCCAACACCAGCAAAAACAAAATAAAATAAAATTTAGTCTAATCATGAACTTATTTTATTAGTAACAGATCTGTGAACCACTAGATAACTGACGACCATGCTAGACAGAAAGCACTTGTTACATATGAAAATAAACAAAAAACCTTAGACTCCCTAATGACTTTAGGAAAAAACAATCTTATTGAAAATTGTATGAGCTGATTGGCCTTGGAGAAGAGTAATTCAAAACTAAGCAATCAGATTTAAGAAAGTTTTGCTAAAATAGAATCAACTTAAACATACTTATGAAGGTTTTCATCATATATTGCATTTCTTTACAGAAAATATAAACATTGTGTAAGTATCTTTTTAAATTTTTTGTAATTATGTTAGGCTTCATATTTTTCTTTTATGAGGAAAAAATGTCATCTGTGTATTTTATTTGTAACTTAGTTGAACTGTTAGCTGAATGTTAGCAATTATAGCAAAATATGAATAATAAAAATAAAAAAATTGTCACATTACATAGCCTGACCTCCTTTTTTTCCCTACTGCATGAATTCTGACTGTATCAAAGCAAAATAAATTGGAATTAGTAAAATGCTATTTTCCATTCATCTAGCTGACAATTAAGCTAAGTGAAGAAAATTTGGCCTTGAAGTATGTAGAATTATTCAACATTAAACAAAAAAGAGCTCAAGCTCATCAGTGTATCTTCAGCCACTACTTTGCAAATGATATTCTGTTATCTTGGAAAAGCTACTGGAGAAACCCTATATATTTTAATAACATCTTTTAAGTCTTCTTTCAGTTCTAGTGCATCATAGTCTGGTCACATGTTTGTTTTCTTTTATATCGTACTGAATGCTTCATCTGAGGAGAACATTAATTGGAAGCCAAACATGAGCTATGACAGAATTCTGCAAGTACAATATAACCTAAAGGCTCACATCAGGGGTAATTCCAAAAGCAAGAACATGCCAAAAACCTAACAAGTCAACAATGTTGGAATTCCCCTTTATGATTTTCCATGAGTTCTTGCTGTTTGGCCTCGATGGAGATTTAAAGCCAAAAGCATTCCATGATCTCCTTTTAAAGTGATTTCATTTCCTAAAGGAAGTACTCCAATTTTGAGCAGAGAAGTAGAACTGGAAATTCCTCCCTTTGAAGGAATTCTGAAAGCATGCTACACTGTCCTCATTAACTTCCCTTCTGTGGGTAGCCCTTTGGGAACACCATGAAAGATCTTCTGAAGAGATAGGAGCCCCCAAGGATGGTGAGCAGTAGAAATCAACAAGAACCAGGGGCCAGGACCAAACTGAAGGTCTCAAACTCCATCTTCCTTCCCCTGTAGCTGCCAGAGGGGCTGCATGGACAGCCAGTGACTCTTGTCCTTAACCTTGCCTCCCTTCTAATTATGTTGCCCACACTTAAACCAAGGCAGGTGCTAAATAGAGAATTGAGGTCCATTTACCTAGTCTACAGGTTACTGAAGGCTGAATGGGATATAGTAAGGCACTTTGAAAAGGTTAAGAGTAAGGTACCACTGTCATATCTTGACTGGAGGCTACTTTGCGCCCTAATAATAATAGTAATTGTTAATTGTTGTCTGGTAAATCTCAGTACTCATAAACAATTCCCTGAAGTACACTTATTCCACTTTTTACAGGCTATAAAACAGACATGAAGAGATTAAGCAACTAACTTACTAGGATTGAAGCCTTGTTTTCTCTGACCTCAGAACCCACTCATTCAACTGTATCTTAGTTAAATATGCACGTTGCCTCCTCTTTGGTACCTCAGAAAACAGAGCCCTAAGGCAGAAGGCTATGTGATGCTTTTTCATGAGGATGTAACCTCAGGAAGCAGAAGCAAGGGAACTGGGAGTGGGGCAAGGAGGAACATGATGGAGCTAAGCTCTGCTGACCACTTTTTTTGTGTAATTTATTTATTAATTAAACAAAAATTTTTTGACAAGGTGTTGTACAAAAAGGGTACAGTTATATAGTAGGGCAGTGTGTACATTTCTTGTGATATCTTACACCCTGTTTTTCTTTCCCTTCCCTAGGTCAGGTAGACATATATACAATACACAATGTACCAAGAACATATACAGTAGCCACATGGCCAAGCCCAAGAAAATTCGCCTAGGGCTTTAAATGTAATGTCGACATTAGACAATATGTCGACAATAGTCTTATATGAACGTACATACATAGCTTTTGGGCTATTGTATTCCACTGAAAGGTCAATTTTTGACCTTTATGTGTTGAGTAGTTGTTTGGTTTTAGTTACATAATGTAGGCTCGCTGACCCAATCCTGTGGGAAATACCATTTGACAAGAAGTTTTTGGTTTCACAGACCTGGTCTCTACTGTCTCTCCGTCACCCCATCTTAACAGTCATATATCTGGGAGATCATGCCCCTTTGTTTTCTGTGTTCTAGGCTTGTCTCGCTCAACATTATTTGTTCAAGTTCTGACCATTTCCCTGCGAATAACAATATTTCACCATTCCTAATCGCTATGTAGTATTCCATTGTGTATAGGTACCATATTTTTTGGATTCATTCATCTGTGGAGGGCATCTGGGTTGATTCCATATTTTGGCTATTGTGAATTGTGCAGCGATAAACATGGAAGTGCAAATGTCTTTTTGATATCTTGGGACCTGCTGTTCAGGACAGATGCCTAGGAGTGGTATGGCTGGGTCATAGGGTAGGTCTATGTTGAGCTTTTTGAGAAACCTCCATACTGTTCTCCAAAGTGGTTGTACTAATTTGCACTCCCACCAACAATGGAGAAGGGTTCCTCTTTCCCCGCACCCCCTCCAGCATTTGTTGTTGCCTGAGTTCAGAGTATAGGCCATTCTAACTGAGGTGAGGTGGTATCTCAGGGTTGTTTTTATTTGCATTTCCTTTACTAGCAGGGATGTTGAGCATTTCCTCATATGTTTCTTTGCCATTTTTATCTCTTCTCTTGTGAAGTCTCTCTTTAGCTCCTTTGCCCATTTCCTAATTGGTTTACTGGGCTTGGAGGGGCTTAGTTTTTTGAGTTCTCTGTAGATGACAGATATTAGGCCTTTGTCTGTTGCTGTGCTGGTAAAGATCCTTTCCCATATGGTTGGCTGTCTTTCTGTTTTGGTGGCTATGTCCTTAGCTGTGCAGAAACTTTTTATTTTGTAGTAGTCCCATTTGTCAAGTCTCTCCCCTATTTGTTGTGCCCCTGGGACATATTCAGTTCCTTCCTGTGCCTATAAGTTCTAGCGTCTTTCCTACTCTGTCCTTCAGTAGTTTCAAGGATTCAGGTCTGATATTGAGGTCCTTGATCCATTTTGAGTTGATCTTGGTGCATGGTGATAGGCTTGGGTCTGCTGGCCACTATTGACTGCTCAGACACCAGACTTTTCACCCAAGAAATCATATCAATTGTACCTCATCATTGGGGAGGAAAAGGAAACAGAATTTACTCACTAACTCCTAGTCTTTGTTAGGCAAAAGTTTACCTCCTAGGCATTAAGTCCGCCACACTTCCAGGCTACCTTTAGATGGATAGGAATCCAGAGGTGTGTTTCTTATCGGTGTTAACAAGGACTCTAGGACTTGAGGTGATGTGTATATATGGGCAGCACAGAGGGAAAGGGTTATTAGCTTATACCTGAAATCAGTCAGCATCTGTGTAGAGAGGAAGAAAGCACCTGAAGTAGTCTATCAGAAGGGTCATACAATAATCACGTCTGTTTTCCTTGAATATGGAGACTAAAAACAACACAAAAGACCTAAAAGTAGAAGGGGTTCTATTTTATCTGTGTATATGTGTGTCCCTGCCCTGGGACTTGAACTCAGTCCCTAGGCACTGTCCCTGGGATTCTTTTTACCCAACTCTACCACATGAACCACAGCTCCACTTCTGGTTTTTTTTTGGGGGGGGGGGCAGTCCTGGGGCTTGAACTCAGAGTACTAGCCTTGAACAAAAAGAAGCCAGGGGGCTGGGGATATGGCCTAGTGGCAAGAGTGCCTGCCTCGGATACACGAGGCCCTAGGTTCGATTCCCCAGCACCACATATACAGAAAACGGCCAGAAGTGGCGCTGTGGCTCAAGTGGCAGAGTGCTAGCCTTGAGCAGGAAGAAGCCAGGGACAGTGCTCAGGCCCTGAGTCCAAGGCCCAGGACAGGCAAAAAAAAAAAAAAAAAAAAAGCCAGGGACAGTGCTCCAGCCCTGAGTTCAAGCCCTAGGACTTGCAAGATAAACAAATAAATAAAATTTGGGAGACAAACCTAGACTTAAGAATCAAATGAAGGGGGCTGGGTATATGGCCTAGTGGCAAGAGTGCTTGCCTTGTATACACTGAAGCCCTGGGTTTGATTCCTCAGCACCACATGTATAGAAAATGGCCAGAAGTGGCACTGTGTCTCAAGTGGCAGCGTGCTAGCCTTGAGCAAAAAGAAGCCAGGGACAGAGCTCAGGCCCTGAGTCCACAGCCCAGGACTGTCAATAAATAAATAAATAAATTTTAAGTTAAAAAAAAAGAATCCGATGAAGGTAGTGAATTAACCACAGGACAACCAGTTAGATTCTATTGAACAGGTAGCTTGTTGATTCTTCCAAATGTATTTATTATGAGACTTTACAAGTGACCTCCAAATCAATCTTTTGTAGAAACAAAATGAGTAACTTCAGGTTGTGTAGGGTCATGGTTAAGATTAATGTGGTAAATGCAGCATGATAATTGAATGGTTCTATGACATGTGTAATTTAATTAATTTCTTAATACTTGTAATTAAAAAGAAGAAGTTGGAGGAAAGGGCAAATGGTCTCATGCACATATAACTCAGTCAAGATAGTGAGCTGCTAAATGGAGTAAAAAATCATAAACCATTCATATGAAAGCCATAGAGCAAGCTACGAAAACCATTGTTTTTTTCATTGATTTTTTTCAGGATTTAGAGTAAAGAAAATATATATACACATACATAAAACACACACACTAACCTGAAATCTGCTCATATCATTATAATAACAACATAAAATCCTACCCAAAATTATTCACCTTAAAAACCCTCTGAAACAACTCAAGAAAGAACTGGGAAGCATTTCCTAACTTCTTCCCACCAAGAGCTAGGTAGGGGACGCGGCCCGGATCCTGATTCCCCACGCACGGGCCGAGCGGGTTCTGGGGCGGGGCGCGGGGGGGGGGCGGATCCGGGAGGCGGGGTGCGGCGAGAGGCCTCGGGGCAGGACTGGGGAACCCCGGCGGCGTGGAGGCCGCGTCCTCCCCGCATCCGGGCGGCGCCCCCTTGGCGCTCGGCCCGAGAGTTCTTCTCACGGAGGAAATGGAGGGGGGGGGCGGGGTCCCCGGGGCGCCGGGCGGGTTCATCTCAGGGCTGGGGTCACGGGCGGGTTCCTCAGGGAGGGGAGGTCGGCGGGACGGAGTCGGATCTCCCTGGCCCACGTGACCGGGAGCGGGGCGCCCCCTCTCCCCAGCACCTGTACCCCATTGACATCCGGGGGGGGGGGGGGTCTTGAGGGCCGCGGTCGCCTCAGGGGCCTCGTGCGTGGGGTCAGAGGTGAGGTGCCCCCCCTCCGCCCCCAGCACCTGAGACCCTGTCCCCAGGGAGGGGGCCTGATGCGCTTTTCTTCTTTCCTTTTTCGGTGCGAATCGTGGGGTTTGAACTCGGGGCCTGCTCCGCCACTTGAGCCACAGCTGAACATCGCTGGCGGTTGATGGGTTCAATTGCATCCTCTCCCCCCCTCCCCCCGCCGCAGTGAAGTTCAGTCGGTGATGGGCGCCCACCTGGTGGAGGCCTGTGGTGACCTCCAGATGCTGAGGCCCCTGTGTCCCTGGACCAGGCCGGGGCTGAGCGCCGGAGGAGGGAGGAGGCTGCGTCTTCTGAAGCGCTGTCTGTTTGCCATGAAGGTGCAGTCTCCAGAAGTCCAGTCCCTTTTCACAGAAGGACTGAAAGGGTCTGACAGAATTATTTGTGAAAGAGAATCATGAGTTGAGAATAGCAGGAGGAGCTGTGAGGGCTTTGCTGAATGGGGCGAAACCTCGTAGATTTTGCTACCACCGCCACCCCTACCCAAATGAAGGAGATGTTTCAGTCAGCTGGCATTCGGATGATCAACAACAAGGGGGAGAAGCATGGGACAATCACAGCCAGGCTTCATGAAGAAAATTTTGAAATTACCACACTAAGGATCGATGTCACAACTGATGGCAGACACGCTGAGGTAGAATTCACCACTGACTGGCAGAAAGATGCCGAACACAGAGACCTCACTATAAACTCCATGTTTCTAGGTTTTGATGGTACTTTATTCGATTACTTTAATGGCTATGAAGATTTAAAAAATAAGAAAGTTAGATTTGTTGGACACGCACATCAGATAATAGAAGAAGATTATCTTCGGATTTTAAGATACTTCAGGTTTTATGGCAGAATTGTGGACAAACCTGGTGACCATGACCCTGAGACTTTGGAAGCAATTGCTGAAAATGCAAAAGGCTTAGCTGGAATATCAGGAGAGAGGATTTGGGTAGAATTGAAAAAAAATTCTTGTGGGTAACCACATCAACCACTTAATTCACCTGATCTACGATCTTGATGTAGCACCTCATATATGTTTGCCTACAACTGCAAGTCTAGAAGAATTTAATAAAGTCAGTAAAAACGTTGAAGGTTGCTCAGCAAAGCCTATGACTATCTTGGCCTCTGCTCAAAGTACAAGATGATGTCACAAAATTGGATTTGAGGTTGAAGATTTCAAAAGAAGAGAAAAACCTTGGCTCATTTATAGTTAAAAATAGGAAAGATTAGTTAAAGCAACAGATAGTTCAGGACCATTGAAACCCTGTCAAGACTTCATTATAGATTCCAGAGAGCCGGATGCAAGTGCCCGAGTGTGTGAGCTGCTGAAGGACCAGGGTGAACATGGTCTCCTCAAGGAGATGGAGCAGTGGTCCGTGCCCCCCTTCCCCGTGAGTGGACACGACATTAGGAAAGTGGGCATTTCTTCCGTGAAGGAAATCGGTGCTCTGCTACAGTAACTACATGAACAGTGGAAAAAAAGTGGCTACCAGATGGAAAAGGAGGAACTCCTAAGTTACATAAAGAAGTCCTAGAGCGAGATCTGGGTACTAAAGAAGGACAGACATTCGGTAAGACTGGTGATCTTTCCCTGGCTATGAGATGTAAGACACTACAGCAGAGTTAAGAGAGAATCTGTTAAGAAAAATTTCCTCACTTTGTGAAACTATTTCAGACACTGACTGAAATGAAGTCTTACCAACTCAATCTGATTCTTATCACTGGATCCTAGAATTCTTTTGGAGTAGATTTTGGAGTAGTTGGGTTGCCTATTCATGTTTGACACTGATACATTTCAGTTCTTACCTGAATTCCAAAATTAACTTGTGCCTATAATACTTGACAAACCTGCCTATCTAAAATTAACACCAGTAAATTTCAAGGTGGCGACTATCCATAGTGGATTTGTTCCAGCAACCCATGTTTTGGTATGGAACTGTTTTTTGTCTGTCATAATGATTTCTTAAGTGTGTGAAGCTTGGAGAAATAATTTTGAACAGTCTTGGGTCCATTATTTTAGTAAGATATTACCCTTGGTTTTGGAAGGTAAATGGGTTTATGTATATCAGGTTTTAACTATACAGTGATAATGCTCTTGTTTTGTTTTTAAGCAAGCATTATTTACTTTTACTAATTAAAAGAATACAGCTTGTAAAAAAAAAGAGCTAGGTAGGTATTCCCCTGAGAATACAGCTTGTAAAAAAAAAAAAAAAGAGCTAGGTAGGTATTCCCCTGTGTTCTAATAATGTCTTATGCATGAATCCGTGCCATCACTCTTCATCTTATGTGTAATTATCTGTTTAGATGTCAGTCTTACCCAAGATGTGCAATCTAATATTAACAGAAGGAGCTGGTCTCATAGGTCTTTGAGTCCCCAGCACAGCGTTATATACCGTAGTATATATTACCATATATCCAGGACTATTTTGTAAGGAAGAAGTTGGAGGTCTGAGGAAAGCAGAGGCCTGAAACAATCATTGAGGGGAGTATGAGAGTTAGCAGGCCAGGGAAGAACACATCCGAGGCTACCAGTGAAGTTGCCATGGAAACTATCTGTCCACCTGTGTGACTTTCCCCACTAGCCCCTAAATGGAGAGGTAAGGGCAACCTAGAGCCAGGTGTTGTGGCTCTTGAATTGTATATGACAAAGATTCCAGGAGAGAGGAATACTAATAACATGGTAAATGATATGTCCTGATTTCTTAAGCATTTTAGCTGCAATTCCAATTGATGGATCATGGGTTAGAAACATTTGTAGATTCCAAACAATGACGGCCTCACACTCATATTCAGGACATGCCAAGAGATGGATAAAAACTAGTCATATAGTCGTAGGCCTATTAGAAATTACATATGCTTTGACAATGGACACTGACAGGACAGCTGACATCAGGACCAGTATAGTAAGAAACTGCCTATCCTCAGACACATCCGAGATATCTGGAGACAATTCTGGTTGTTAGATTGGAAAGCAAGGTTGGTGGGGGCAGTAACAGCTGAACTGCTACTATCTAAGGATAAAAGCCAAGGATGCTGCTAAATGTCTTTAATCAATCTACCCCCACCACAACCACACACCCCACAAAACAATAAGCAGCCCAACATACCAAGTGTTCTGAGGCTGAGCAATTCCAGTCTCTTCTTCCTTACTCCTTGGTGTGCCGGAGGCAGCAAAGAAAATATGGGAGAAGGCAGAGGATAAGACTTCACAGTTGTCTGCACTGGCTTCCTGCAGAATCGTGGGACATCCCTGTGATGGGAGACAGGCAGCATTGAATGAGATGCAATCTTGAGGGCCTAATTCATACTCCTTGATGAGACCTCACTATTAACCACATGTGACTGGAAAAGCTATGGAATCTGAAATGCCACCAGAGAGGAATGAGAATGATATAACTAAGTGCACTTAGAGGTAGTGAGAATAAAAATACATACATGAAAATAAACCATCAAGAGAAACCCGAGTATCTCCCACTGCATTCAGCTAGTTTAACAAAGTGGTTAAAACACTAACTAGTTCAGCAAGAAGATAGTGCAGATGAAAGGCGGGAAATGCAAAGGAACAGAATGTTTTGTAAAAACGATAGAAATGCCCTTGAGAAATGAGGAAAATTGCTCTTGTTTTGGATCGGATTCCCAAGAATCAGAGCCTGAGGTAGGGACTGTTGGGCATGAGAATCAGCAAGGGGGCTTGATCAGGTGAAACACCTTCTATTTGTTTCCCAGAGCTTCTATAACAAGCATCATAAACTGGATGGCTGGGAACAGGAGAACTTTCTCACGGTTCTGGAGGCTGGAAGTCTGAAATCAGTGTCAGCAGGATCAGTTCCTTCTGAGAGCACTGAGGGAAAATATCCTCCCTGCCTCTCTCCTAGTACTCAGTGATTAGGACAACAATCCTTGGTGTTTCATGACTTGTAGAATAATCACTCCTCTACCTCCATCCTCCCAAGAGCCCTACTGTGCCTGGTGTTTCCCCCTGTTGCAGTATGACCTCTCTTCGTGCAGAGAATCCCATTTCCAAATAAGGACACATGCTGAGGAAGTAAAGATTTGGACTTTGACATATGCTGTTGGCAGGTTACTTGGTTAATTGGTGGATTTGGGTTTTAGCTTTGAGATGGGATCTTCCTTGTGTAGTCCAGGACGCCTTGAACTGGGGATCCTCCTGGCTCTCCCTCTTGAATACTAGTATTACAGGCAGGCAGCCCCATGCCTGGCTCGCCATATGCTATTTTGAGAAACATAATCCAACCCATAACATCCTGTAAAAAAAGAGCAAGGGGACAGCAGAGCACAAGGGAGAAGTTTGGCCAAGACCTAAGTTTGCCTCAAATCCCAACCTCAGCCTCATGCCACAAGTTCTGTAACCTAAACAGTGTGACAAAATTACCCACATTGAAGTGGGAATGTGGCTTAGTGGTAGAATGCTTGCCTAGCATTCCATGAAGCCCTGGGTTCGATTCTTCAGCACCATATAAGCAGAAAAAGACAGAAGTGGCTCTGTGGCTCAAGTGGTAGAGTGCTAGCCTTGAGCAAAAAGGAGCCAGGAACAGTGCTCAGGCCATGAGTTCAAGCCCCAGGACTGGCAAAAAAAAAAAAAACCTATTAAAAGAAGGTAGTCTTTTTCTTTTTTAGCACCAGAACTAACCCTCTAACTCTCCCTGAAAGTATTATGCCAGGCATTTCGGAATTGCATTTTCATCCAGACTAGGGCAGTAGTTGTCAGAATCGGGGCTTCAGAGACACAGACAAATGGACCCTTGTCCCATGCTTCTGACTCAAAGGTCAAAAGTAGGACGTGAGAATTTGGATTTACAACTTCCTAGGTGAAGCTCCGCTGCAAGTGTAGGAGCCATGCTCTGAGAGCCACTGGTTTAGGGCACTTGTCAGGAGGGTGGAGTTAGAAGTAGCCAATAACCCACACTTAGGGCCTGGAGATGAAGACACCTGGCCTGGAAGCTAGTGGGAATCTGGCCACTCCATCTCTCCTTCCAAAGCCAAGGTATGTGGGAGTGGGGAAAATAAACCTACCAAGGGTATAGGACAATCAGACTCTGAAGAACAGAGCCAGCATCTTGGTACATCAAAGAGGAGAAGCCCTTAAGAAAAGAGGCTATGGAAAGAAAGCAAGTACCACTGTAGGCTGCCCAGTTGTCTGCATAAAAAGGCAGCAATGGCTGGCAATGTGGTTTAGCAGTGCTTGCCTAGCATGCATGAAGCCCTAGGTTCCATTCCTCAGCACCACATAAACAGAAAAAGCCAGAAGTGGTGCTGTGGCTAAAGTGGTAGAGTGCTAGCCTTGAGCAAAAGGAAGCCAGGGACAGTGCTCAGGCCCTGAGTTCAAGGCCCAGGACTGGCCAAAAAAAAAAAAAAGGCAGCCAAAGGAACTTCTGTTTTTTAAACAATCACTGAGCCAAATGGGGCATACAGTAATGACGCAGGTGATTTTAAAACTACAAAGTCATTCTTGAAACTCCCCTGCCTTCGTGGTGACCAAATTGGCAGCCAATGCGGATTCACTCCCCACCCCGCCTCTCTGAGTCATTGAGTGGTTGTCAACTGTGCAGTAATGCCTCTTAGTCCCTCAGGAGTCCTGCAGGAGCCCATCAAGTGGGCTACAGTCTGGTTATTTAACTGGTAGAGACAAAGCTTTATGGCGGCTCTACGTTATGTCTAATGCTTTTCTAGTAAGATTATAGAAAATTGCAGCAATTTCACTGAACCTAACAAAATGTTCTATGGATAGAAAGGAAATTGTTTCAAATGCATTGTATGAAAGACAAATTAGCATAAGCAGTTGAAAGAAATAAGAGTAAAACTAAGTAAAGAGAGCTCATAATACATTAGTTTTGATGGTCACGGAGGTTACCAGAATAAAAACCTGGGAATAAGGTGTGTATTAATCTAAGCACATCAGACTGAATTATGAAAGCAAATGTTTAGAAAAACAGCCGAATATCTTCAGGCAAACAACATTACAAAAAAAGTCTTTCTAAGAATGTCTTTTCATTTCTAGCTGAATAGAAAGTAGAAAAGTTTTCATGATATAGGAAGTAGGAAAGCAGTGTTAAGGGACTCAAAAAATGTTGAAATTGGGACCCACATTTTAATTAGGTAGCCCCCTGCCCCAGAAAGCCTTACAGAACAAAAGGCTAGAAAAGCTGGGATTCAGAAATAACTATCATTTTACAATGAAGAATATTTTAATTTCTGCTTTCTGTAAAACAAAAATACATTGTCATTGCATGAAGTTGGGGAGATGCACAGTATTTCTAATTCCAAAAGTATGTGCTGCTCATCATAGCACTTCTTGAAGTATTAAGAAAAAATCAACTGTGAGAGAGTGAGGACATAGGGGTGACATTGTTCAAAAAGAAATGTACTCATTACCTGTCGTAGGTAACCATAATCTCATGTCTTATCACCTTTACAATAACAACAAAATATATTCTTAAACAATCTAATTGTATCCATGATCGGTGTGCATAGAAACAAAATGGTGGAATATAAAATTTTTCATTATTACAATCAGATTATATTGTATTCATCACCTAGCATCCCAATTTTTCCAGTTAACACCAGACCAGGTATTTTTTGGTGGGAGGAGGACAACAGGTATGGCCTACCTAGCAGGCATGAGACTTTGAGTTTAAACCCTTGTATTTCAAAATGAAAAGGTATAACCAAAAGGGTCCTATTGGATTTACACAAGTCGTCTTTGTTTTTAAATTTGATACTTTGCTACTAAATTACAGTTACCAAGAAATTCCAGGGTTATCAAGAAATTCCAGGGCTTCTACACTGGTAACAAAAGTTAAGGACAAAATAAGCTGTTATAGTTGATACTAGTGTCAGAAGGGACAAGTGTGAGGAAGCAAAAATCAGTGTTCTACAATTATTTGTCCATGTTCTAGAAAGTCATATGAACTCCTTCTCCTACTCTAAAATACTATCAACTTCAATTATAAAATAACTGAAACTCTTAAATATATCCACCTAATTTTGGCTGTCTATACCTGTATGCATATATATGTATGTAATGTATGTATGTAAGAAATAGGTGTACATAGCAATTTTGAAAATTACTTTTTTCTAAAAAAAGCAAATTGACTTTATTGTTTTTTTCTGATTATAAAAGCATTTATGCTCTTTATTGAAGTAATAGGAACAATAAAGTAGCAGTTGGTACTACTTACAGAAAATGTGAACATGCTTCATAGTCATGGCAAAATAGTATCATCTCTAACTAACTTATTACAAGAATATAATGTGTTGGTTAGGAGTGCATGTATCCGTTGAGAGCAAAGATTTTTATGTCAATCAGTGTATCAGCTTTGTATTGCTACCACAAAATGCACAAGGCATCTACCTTTATAGAGACAAAAGATTCATTTAGCTCATAGTTCTGAACCTTCAAGTTTCAAATGGGATGGTATAGGCTCTATGATGGGCAGTCCCTTGGCTATCTCACTTCCTGAATGGTAGATGATAATAGTAGAATACGTCTTGGAGCAAGTAGACACATCATGAGCCAGGAAGCAGAGAGAACTGAGTAAAGCCAGCCTTGCTCCTTTTGCAACCCTCTCATGAGAAATCCGCACTCACATAAGAACTACCCTCTGAACACTCCCCTAAAGAGCTTTACTTCCTACTAGACTGTCTTTGCCATTTTTTTTCTAGTTAAAGCCTCCCTATATAGCCCAGGCTGGCCCCAGCCATGTGATCCTCCCACCTTAGAGCTCCTTAGTGCTGGGATTATAGGCATGTACAGCAATGCCCAGCTAGACCTTACCTCTTAAAGGCGCCAAAGCACCTCCTCATATTGTCACCATGAGAACATGATCTTTTCAGGATGATAGACTATATCCATACCATAGCAGTTGGTGTGGATTCACATTCCAGCACTGCAACTCTCATCTTTATCAAACTCTGTAACCTCTCTGCACCAGTTTAGAGTCTTCAGTAAGCTAATTTAACAGTTAGAAAACCATATAGCACACAGTGAGTGTATAGACAGATAGCTATTGTTACTTAGCTTCTAAAACTTCAACTTTACTGACTTGGGAGATTAAAAATAAGGGCTATATATATTTTTTTTTATTTTATTTTTTGCCAGTCTTGGGCCTTGGACTCAGGGCCTGAGCACTGTCCCTGGCTTCTTTTTGCTCAAGGCTAGCACTCTGCCACTTGAGCCACAGCGCCACTTCTGGCCATTTTCTGTATATGTGGTGCTGGGGAATCGAACCCGGGGAATCGAACCCAGGTCTTCAAGTATACGAGGCAAGCGCTCTAGCCACTAGGCCATATCCCTAGCCTAATAAGGACTATATTGATCATCACAACAGCAATTTGACCCATCATTCCACTCATTGAGCCAATGCCTTTTGTAAGTGAGAAGAGAGTTGTGGATCCTCAATCCCCCAGGTGGGACTTGGGCCCCAAATATACCTGTGGAGGAAGCTATAGTGTTTAAAGTGAAGTGTTTTCCTATAGCCTGGCCCTAAACACAGCCAGCTACTTCATCTGTCCTCTCAACTGATGGAACAACATGTCATTGCAGTGCCAGGGGAAAGAACTGCCATATTGCTCTCCAGTGCAGTACATTCTTTAGTGATGAGATGATCAGTGCATCTATTTGTGACTATTGCACTAAGTTCTGATATCTAAGTTATCACTATACCATATATTTATATTTGTTAAATTTATATTGTTTATTTATATTTATATTTGTTTCCTGTTGCTGCCATAATAAATCACCACAACTTGATGGTTCAAACCTATAAAACATTTATTCTTTCATAGTTTTAAGGCCAAAAATCCAAAAAATAGTTTCCTTTTATGAAACCAAAGCATTGGTACACCTGTATACTCTCTCTCTCTCTCTCTCTCTCTCTCTCTCTCTCTCTCTCTCTCTCTCTCTCTCTCTCTCTCTCTGAGGGTCCAGAGAAGATTGTACTCAACAGCCTGCATCATTCTCATCTCCGACTTCATGGTTGCATTGCCTTCTCTTCTTTGGTCTCCCAATACCTCCCTCATTGGGAGACACATGTCACTGCACTTAGAACTCACCCAGAATAATCTCATTTCAAGATCTTTAACTTAAACCATCTTCAAAGATTTTTTTCATTTAAAAGTTCTAGAATTAGAATAAGAACATATTTTGGGGCATTATTCAATCTATAAAAATTTCCATTTAAACTGTACGTGTGTGTATGTCTGAGAGACAGACAGACAGAGACAGAGGGACAGAGAAAGAAACAGAAACCAAGAGACACAGACAGAGACTTCGTAGTAAAGCCAGACTGTGGTTTGCTTTGGGTACCATTGAGCCAACCCAGCTATATTCCTAGGCACAAACTGATCTCCACAGACAAGCAATTCTTTGCTGCTCAATGTGCTTTATAATCTGCCTTGAGCACACCAGGTGGGTCTTTCGTAGCAATTTTTTTTTTCTGAACTGTAGCTTTAACAAAGCAAATTCTAGCTTCCCATCCTCTCCATGTGTTGTTTTCAGTAAATATACATTTGGTCTTGTGTGAAAAAAGAAGTTTCTCCAGCCCTGTTTCAGGATCCATATACCCCATCCCATTCATACAACTCTACCAACCTTCCATTCTCACTAGTTTTTCAAATGCTTTCAGGAACAACCAGTTTTGCTGGACCCCTAGAAGGAGTGCAGTCTTGACTCCCAGTGATACTAATGCCGGTCTTGTCCCACCAGAATAGTAAGGGACTAAATTTCCATTGCTTAAAGACACAAACTTTGCGGCAATTTCTTACAGCAGTCACACTAATCTTAATTTTCCAGTGAAAGTCACCAATGATCTCTCATCAAAAGAAAGAATTAGGGCTGGGAATATGGCCTGGTGGCAAGAGTGCTTGACTCCTATACAAGAAGCCCTGGGTTTGATTCCCCAGCACCACGTATATAGGAAAGCCCAGAAGTGGCGCTGTGGCTCAAGTGGCAGAGTGTGAGCCTTGAGCAAAGAGAAGCCAGGGACAGTGCTCAGGCCCTGAGTCCAAGGCTCAGGACTGGCCAAAAAAAAAGGACAAATTATATGTGTATATATATCATCAAATTTTCTCAAAAAGAATCTTGGAAGTCTGAGCTGAATACAAGTGGCTCTAGCTAGTAATCCTAACTGTGCTTTGGAGATAAAGAGATGTAGGAATAATGGTTTGAAGTCCATCTGGGCAGAAAGAAGTTTGCGTGCCCCCCAACTGTTGGGCACTTTGGTTCACACTTGTTATCCCAGCTACAAGAGAAGTACAATGACACATGGTGAGTGCCTATCATCCCAGCAACAAAGGGAAGCCCAGAATCAAAGCCCAGGCCCACCTAAGCAAAAAGTGAGAGCCTGCCTTGAAAAATAACACTAAAAAAGGGCTGGAGATGTAGCTCAAGCAGGAGAGTGCACCTGGCTTAGCAAGTGTGAGGATCCACGTTCAAACCCCAATACTGCTAAAACAAAGGAAGATGGAAAATGAACCCTTGTTTATATAATTATTGAATTATTTTTGTCTCCTCATCTTCTAAACCTTCACAGCACATCCTAATAGGACCTCCATGTAACCAAGCATTTAACACCTGGTTTCTTGAGGAACACTGGCTACATTTAAATCACAGTAGCAGTTACCACACAAAGGAGCCTTTGCTTCCCTGTGAGGATCACTATTCTTAATATTCACCAAAGCTTTTTATAATTCAGCTTATAATGAAGCAGAGCTAATTACTTCTTCCTAACTTTTTAGTGTCAGATGTTTGTCTCTGTTTTCATCATTCAAATAAGTACAAATCTTTGATTTTGTTGTTATCATCTTTCCTTTGATTTTTCTTAGGTTGTACATCAATTAAGTGAACATAAGAAACTATATTTTTATGACCGATGTCTGACTTATGAAAGTTTTAGGAAATGCTACATCTTTTTAAAGGTTTGAGAAATGTTTCATTAGGTAACTTTACTTTTTTGCTTTGATGTTTAAAAAATCTTAACAGCTACATTGAAATAGTTCACATATCACATCATTCCCCCTTTTACAGTGTAAATCCACTTTTTCCCCAGCATATTGTACAACCATTAGCACTATGTATTTTCATCACCCCTAAAAGAGACCTCATAACTATCCTCATATCCCTCCTTTAACTGTGGCAACCATCAGTTTACTTTTTGTCTCCATGGGGTTTACCTACCCTGAATGTTTCACATAACTGAAATCACATAATATATTGTCTTCATAGTTAGACACTTCCACTTATTATGTCTTCAAGGTTTATCTATGTTGACACATGTAACAGTACGACATTCATCTTTACAACTGGGTGCTATTGCATTATACAATTCTTTCTCTGATTTTTTGGGGGGATCATTCATGGGACTTGAACTCAAGGTTCCAATGCTGTCCCTGAGCTTTTTTGCTCATGTCTATTATGTTACCACTTTGACCCACAGTTCCACTTCTTGTTCTCTGGTAGTTAATTGAAGGTAAGAGTCTCATGGATTTTCCTGCCCTGGCTGGTTTTGTACCATGATTCTCAGATCTCATCCTCCAAAGTAGCTAGAATTACCTGTGTGAGCCACCAACACAGCTCTTGCTCTGATTTGAAGATTGCATTACTTAGCAAAAAAAGTTGTATCAATTCTCTGATTCCCTAGAGAAGTCAAGAAAGCCCCAGCTCCATGAAGTCCTTATGGACATCAGCTGTGCTATCTACAAACCGAAATCTTTTCCCCTATGTCCTAAAAGGTCCAAGCTGCAGAGTATCTTGGATTTTAAAATGTCCCTGAAAGCCCCATGTGTTACAGGCGTAGTCACCAGATCTTAGCATTGTTGGGAGTGGTGGAACCTTTGAGAGGTGGAGCCTTACAGAAGGCAGTTAGGTCATAGGAAGTGTGCCCTTCAAAGGAACATTAGGACCCTCAACCTCCATGTGTTCCTGCCCTGATATACTGTACTACCACAGGCCCAAGGCAACTGTGTCAACTAACCATGGACTGAAACCTTGAAATCATGAGCTGAATCAAGCCATTCCTCCTCACAAGTGTTTTATCTCCATTATTTTTTCAAACAATGGAAAACTGCCTACATTTCCATTGAGTGCTCATGTCCATTCTTCTGTGAAATAGACAGACATGTGCTTCAATTTTATCTAAACTGGACATATTTTCCTATAGTGGAACTTTTTTTAATGTTCTTTTACTTTTCAATTGTTTTGAAAGAACTAAGCATTCAGAAGGATCTAAATTCATGTAAGATTAGATTTGTAAATACCTAGGCTCTGAAACAAAAGCTAAAAACAGAATAGGTATAAAAATATGCAGTTCTCCCAGAAAGTAACTGTTGAGGGATAACTACCTTATCACCTAGTCCTACTTCTAAAATGAAGAAAGGATTCTGCTTTCAGGGTTCTGATCCTTTTAATGAAGAACTTTACTCATGCAAACATACACACAGCTAATGTGTGCCACTTGTACTGGTGAGCACATCTGGCACAAAAATAAAAGAATCTAGTAGTGGAGACCCACCTGCAAATTCTGCAATCTACACACAGAAAAAAAGAGGCAAGCCACGCCCATCACATTGAAAAACAATTTTTGTTTTGCATCTGGCTTAAATGAACTTGGAACAAGATGCCTGCTATCAACATATTGTGTATTCTCATTCCAGAATCTGTCTTTCAATTCATAGGGGACTCTGTGGGTGGGAGTTGAAAGTGTAGATGTCAGAATTGATTAATCTATCATTGTGTATTTTACAGTGGGAAGAGAAGATGGAGAGCAGCTGGGTAAGAGCTAAATAAGTGCAGAACATCTGTGTATATATGTGAAAAGAACAGGCTTGAAAGAGTAGATAACAAGTGATTAATAGGATTGGAATGTTTTACTGAAACACACACAGGCAGATATATTCAGAGATGTATTATTTGAGGGAAGTTTCTGAGAGTCTGGAAGACGTGTCAGACTATCACCTCTAAAAGATACTACACCTTGCCTCCCTTCCTACCAAAAAACAGGTACAAGGCTTGCCACACCTCTTAAGACTTAACAACAACATATGCTGCATTGCAGTGTACAATTCTCATACATTTACGAAGTGACCCTCGAGGCAGCCTGGCCTACTTTGGAAGGAACAAAGAGGTTCCTGGGAATGTCCCTCTTGATAATATGTCTAGTAAAGTTTGAAATGTCTCTGACTGATCTGAAAGAGTGCATTCAAGAAGCAGGGCCCGAGCTGGGAATATGGCTTAGTGGTAGAATGCTTGCCTAGCATTCATAAAACCCTGGGTTCGATTCCTTAGTACCACATAAAAAAAAGAAAGCCGGAAGTGGTGCTGTGGCTCTCATGGTAGAAGCTCCTGACAGTGCCCAAGCCCTGAGTTTAAGCCCCAGGACTAGAAAAAAAAAAAAAAAAGAATCAGGGCCCAACCTCTCAGGGTTTCATTAGAAAGCCACGCCCAGCTTCTGAGAAACAGCTGTTGACCGGCTGCTATGGGCTACTAGAGGCTTTATATGCATACTTACTTGTATTGATTGTTGCTGTAACCAGTTACTGTAAGGTCCACCCTGGGAGGGCGCCATGCAGATACGCCCAACCTGGTTACATCTCCACCCAGTTTCCTGGGTAACCAGCAGACCAGGAGGCCTGCTGGGGCCTCCCCAGCAGGGAGACCTCCCCCTTCCCTGAGGTCACATCCTAATCCACCTGGCCACACCCACCCTGCCCTAGATAAGGGCAAGAAGGTGTGGGGGTGGCCCCTTCTCTCCCGCCATGCATCACCGAGGCCACAGGCCAGCAGTTGGGTAATAAACTTTTCTCCCCTGCCTGAATACCAGGTGGCATTCTCCTTTATCGGCTACCTATTTTTGAAACCTAACAATTACCATGTATTTCATGACTGTGAATGGTCACTGAAAGAAATGACTTTTTTTTTTTTTTTTTTTTGCCAGTCCTGGGCCTTGAACTCAGGGCCTGAGCACTGCCACTGGCTTCTTTTTGCTCAAGGCTAGCATTCTGCCATTTGAGTCACAGCACCACTTCTGGCCTTTTCTATATATATGTGGTGCTGAGGAATCAAACCCAGGGCTTCATGTATATAAAGCAAGCACTCTTGCCACTAGGCCATATTCCCAGCCCCAGAAATGACTTTTAACTCTTAAGCTGGAAATAGTATCTTACATAGAAAAGTGGTCTCCTGTGTGTAATTAAGCTAAAGATCTTCAAATGGGCTAACAATCCTGTATTATTTAGGTAGGCCTTCATTTAAGAATGAAGTCACAAATGTCTTCACAAGAGAAAACTGATGAAGAGTTGGTACACAGCAGAGGAGGAGAAGTACACACAGAGAAGATACTGTGACAGTGAAGGCAGAGACTAGAGTAACTGAGTTAGAAACTTCCAGAATGGCAGCCCAGTCACTAGAGGATCCCTCATTATGCTGAATGCCAAAAGTCTAAAACCAGTTTTACTAAGTTATGATGAATATGGTGCCGGAGGATGCGTTTATTTGGGAAGATATGAGGAGATAATCTATTGTCTTGTACTTTTTAGTTTCTAGGAACTATAGGCCTTGGCTTCTGGCTTCTTCAAACTGCACCATTCAAGGTGCTATTTCCATCTTCACATTGCTTTTTCCTCAGATTCTGACTCCTCCTCCTGGGTCTTCCTAATTAGAAATGTTATTACATGTCTGTCCAGATAATTCAGGGCAATCCTCCCTTCTTAGGTTCCTTAACTTCATTACATAGGCAATCCTTTCACCATATAATGTGACCTCTCTGGAGTCTGCAGATTCAAGTGTAGACATATTTGGGAACCGTTCTGTAGTCTATCATGCTATCTAACCACCAAATCTGAAATGAGTATACAGCCATTACAAGCTCAGGTGCTACTTCATCCAGTGATTCCTAAAGTTGTGTGCAGCTACACTGTACCTACAAGAAAGATCATTAAGTTTAAGCAGGTTCTGATGATACCAGCATGTTACATAAACATGTGGCCTTTTCTTCTTAATATGCCTATTTCTGATGCTCAGCCGTGTCCTCTCTCATCTGACAAATAGTCACTGATGACTGGAGAATTAAAAAAAAACCCTCAATACAAGGTTTTCTGATCATTCTACATAATATACAAGCACTTTCTATAAGTGGACTTCTTCAATATTACAGTTCTACCTACGGAGGCTCTAAGGGACAATGAGGCAGACAAATTATCTCAGAGAACAGAACTTTGAGCAAGTGATATATGTGTTTATCCCTTTTATTTGGAAATACAAATGCCTAAAATACTGATGAGCACCAACACACAGGGAAAAGCTACACATTTAGTTAGATGGGCCATGTCTTGTAAAAAAGTAAGAATGGAAAAGTAGAGATGAGAACATTTGGAGAAGACCAATAAGATGGTAGGGCAGCCTGTATTTTCCAGATACAGCCACATCCACATCTCCCATTTTTATGTCTCTCTTACAATGTAACATTGGCAATCATCCATTGAGAGATCAGATCTGTATTTTTTTCTTAGTGACAGAGATAATGTCCTATGATTTCTAAGGCCAATCCACAGAAGGCAATATAGGTGTTTTTTTCTTCTCCTTAGAGGAGACTTACCCTTGGAACCAAGTGACTATGTGAAAGGAAGCCAAATAGTAACATTGAAAAGCCATACAGATGTTCTCGCCTCTGTCCCAGCTGAAGACCTGTTAGACAGGAATATATGTGAGTAAGGAAGCCTTCAAAAGAATGCAGCCCCAGCTTTTATCATCCAAAGTGACATCAAGTACAGAAGAGATGTGTCCTGCCCCAGAGACCTCCTAAATAGCAAATTCATGTGCACAATAAGTATTCTCTTAAGCCATTAAGTTTGAGTGGTTTCTTATACATAGCACTAGATGCATAAACTCTAAGAATTGGCTCAAAGGTAAAAGTATTTTGTTTCCATGGCAAATACTGAACCAAAGATCAACCACCACAGATAAGACTCTCAAGAATATGCTGGACAAATAAAACTTTTCTGGGGATATCACTCAGACTCGTTCCCCAGCACCTCTTGCTTACTCAATGGCCCGTGAACAGGCTGCCATGATCCTTCACTAAGGATAACCTGGCTGTTTCCATTGCTGAGGGACCAATCTGCCAACAGTAGAAGTTAGCCATGATGGAGTCCCATAAGCTCGTGTCCGGTACCTGTTTGAGTACATCAAAAGCCTTCCATTACAGAGAAGCAGCACTTGTCCAGGTGGAAGAGAGACATTTTCGAGATTTGGTTTGTCTTTCCTGTCACATTTCTGCAGCACAACCATACATAGACTTGTTCATGAACAAGGCATATGCCTTGTTCATTCAACTGCTGCCCAAGGAACTAAATGTACAGCCAAATAAGTAGGTGATGAATTGGTGCCTGTGGCAGTCACCGACATTTCCCTGTACCCCATTGCTCAGAAGCACTCAGCCTTATAAAACAATAGAATGGCTTATCAAAAATTCAGTTAGGGTGTCACCTGGGAAATAATATCATGTTAGGTTTGAATGCTTTCCTACAGGATGATATGGGCCATGATGAAAAACATAAACAAAAAACAAGAGTCCAGCATGGAGTAACAGAGACCAGATTTAGCCTACCCACTGTAACAACCTGAGATGAAGGGGATGTGGGGGGAGGACACAAGAATTTGATAAATCAGTTTGACACTAGATACCAGGCGAAGAAAGACAGAGATTCCAGAGGACAGAAAGCAAGCTGTGTGATGGCCGTGGCCCAGCAGCTTGAGAGGATTCCAGGCTGTAGTACACAGGGAACCCCCAGGTTGAGCCCGGAGGACTCCCCAAGTTAAGAAGATGGATCTGAGAGTCCTGGGAGACCAAAAGTGACAGAATTCACATGAAAGGATACAAAATGAAGGGAGTTTTGCCGAGCAAGGCTCCAGAGATTTGCAGACTCCTTTTATCTGCAGCTGAGTAACAATCATCCTATATGTGTGAGGAAAATACTCTAGGTCAAGGAAAGAACAATGCGAAATCTTCACAGGGAACAGTGTCTTGAGTCCACCCAAGCCCTGGATAAAGCCCACCAATCAGACTGCAGAACCTCTCAATCCATGAGGTATTGGACTAAACACTTGAAAGAGTCTTATCTCAGAGTGGGAAATAACTAACCATAGACTAATTTTTTTTTAACAAATCCCAAAGTAAGATCCAGAAGAATCAAAATGTGTCCAAGCAACAGCTTATGTTGAGTCAAGAAATACAAAAGATAGTTATGGTGGCACCCCATTGTAATTCCAGAGCATGGGCAGATGAGGAAGGAGAATCATGAGTTCAAAGCTGGCCTGGGCTACATAATAAGACCTTGCCACCAAACAAAGCTGGGCACCAGTGGCTCACACCTGTAATCCTTGCTACCAAGAGGCTGAGATCTGAGGAGCCAGGCCAGGCAGGAAAGTCAATGTGACTCTTATCTCCAATTAACCACCAAAAAGCCAGAAGCAATGCCATGTAGGTGTGAAGCATTAACCTTGAATACAAAAGCTTAGGGATAGTGCTCAGGACCTGAGTTCAAGCCCTAGGACCAGCACACACACACACACACACACACACACACACACACACACACACACACCACCACCACCACCACCACAACCACCAGAATATCTATAGGAATTCAAAACTACATAGCATTCAACAAGGTATACCTTTCTGTAATGCAGATGTTCAAACACTATGAACATTTCCCTGTTTCCCCCAATGACTAGAAACTAACTTGTTTTCATTTGTTTTGTTTTGGCTTTTTAAAAATCTAGATATAATTTTATGTGACCTGGAACAGAAATAAAACATAAGCATTTTCCCTGATATTTGCCTAATGCTAAACACTTACTTTAGTCTGCAGCCAGATTACTGTATCTTGAAAGGGGCTTTAGCATATTGTAGCAGTAGCAACAGTGGCAGAGAATTTCAGATTCATTGAGCAGAGATGATTGAAATCAGAAGTTCCAGAGACAGCATCCTAATTTTGCTCCCTCTAAATAGTGGCAGAAGTAAACACTCTTCCTTGCTGTTGAGAGTGCAAACTATTCCTCTAGGCCCATCAGCTCCTACGTTGTTGGGAGTCTCAGGCAACCATGTGGAGAGACCTATACAAGGATTTTTCCAATGAACTATCTTGAAAGTGCTCTCCAGCCGAACTTGAGCCTTCCCATGATTGCACCCAACCTTAGCTTATATCTTGGCTGCAACCACACAAAGGAGTCTAAGCAAGAATCTCTAAGATAGTGATTGGCCTAGAGAAACTGAGATACAAAATATTAGTTGCTTTTTAAGCCACAAATTTTGAGTAGGTACTTTGTTTTGTGGCAATAGATAATTATTACAGATTCTTGTATGGGATTTGTTTGCAAGAAACAGAAACAATTCCAGATTCTTTTTTTATAATTTATTTATTAATTAAACAGATTTTTTTGATAAGGTGTTGTGCAAAAGGGGTACAGTTACATAATAGGGCAGTGTGTACATTTCTTGTGATATCTTACACCCTGTTTTTCTTTCCCTTCCCTAGATCAGGTAGACATATATACATTACACAGTGTAACAAAAACATATACAGTAGCCATGTGGCCTACGCCAAAGGAAATTCACCTAGGACTTTAATTCCAGATTCTTTAATATAAGAGATATAATATAAAGAGACTCATTATCACCCCTCAAATTGCCAATGAGTGGAAAATAATAGAACATGGAAGATAGTAACAAAGGAAAGGGGTGCTGAATTCTAAAGTAGTATCATCAAAATTCTCATTGATTTGTCCATAACATATCTCCTGATTGAAGTACTACATTCTTGTCTGCCTGTACCTGGTTGGCTTTCTGTCAGTTTTTCTCTACTTCAAATATATTTATGGTTTTTTTTCCCACTTAAAAACCTGGCATAAGTGGTGCTATAATGGAAAACACTGTATGAGAAATGAGTATATTTGGCATGAACTTTAAAGGATAGAAATGATCTCAACAGATGCATAGAGACAACACACGGCATTCACTATAGAATGATAAGAAAAACAAAGAGACTGAGAAGTGCAAAGTATTTTCAACACCTACATAGATTTTACTAGGTATAACCTGGTCCTACTTAAATAATGCTGCCAAGCATGAATGGAGGTACATTAGGTACATGTAGGTACACTATGCCTGTTAATTTTGAAGAATGCAATTGCCTTGACTTACACAAGCCACCCATCAATCAAAAAACGGTGAACACACCCAAAGGAATGAGTCATGATTGTTTTCTACTGCTTACCTGGTCACGTTCTCTAACACACATGTCCCGATTGAAAAACAAAGAATCATTTGCATTTTTGAAAAAAGATTATTGTCATGATAGGTATTCAAATCTGGGAGATTACCAATAATCATATTTTGAATACTATCAATGCCTGGGGAAGAAATGTCACCTAACCCACAATATTCTCTCTAAATAACTTCTAGAATCTAGTCTAACTAGTAGAATATAAAAGAATGATACACTTGACTCTTAACTATATGAAATGTAAAACAGTCTGACATCTAAGAACAGTTGTAACAATCATTTCTTTGGTAACAATAGATAATGATTAGGGAAATTTTCTAATTACCTGAATAGTGTAATGAAATTGAAGAATATTTTAGACCTTCCAAGCTAAATAAATAATGGCTATAAGTCAGACTAGAGTGTTTATTCAACTCACATATGAGGTATATATGTTATTACTTCCAAGAATATTTACATAGCTACTATGTGCCAGAGACTGTTCTGAGGATTGGGATATAGGGAGTAAATAAATGGAGAAAATGGAATTCTTTCCTCAAAGGAATTTATAATCAGAAAAAAGCTTTATTCCTATCTCTCCTACATATATATATATATATATATGAGCCATGAGTGCTTGCCTCTCTCCTAAATCATATTTTAATTTTAATGAAATGTATGCAAAGACATACATTTGGTTCTGTGAACAAGTCTTTCTTACTTCTTCCACTTTCCTTTTAATAAAGGTAAACGTGTCATTCTTCCAGAAGGGTCACAGAAGGGAAAGCACAGATTCTTTTAAATCTCTAATGACTTATTTTTATTAGCATATATTAATTGTACAAAAGGGTTTCCATTGTGGTATTCCCTTACAGATGTAACATATCTCCTGATATTCTCTCTTCATTGGGCAGCACAGATTTCTAACCAGAAATGAGTATGGAAAGAGATGGTGCCTTTATAGAATTTCCTACATGAGAGGGTTTTCTTAGGAATCACCATCTGGTCTAAGTTTCACTAATAGAAAAAAAATCTACTAATTTGAATACAGAGTAGATTATTCCTTTTTTTCCCTTTCTGGATATCATCTGTAAGGCACTGATAAAATAAAATTTAGAAAATATCCATGTGGATAATCAAGAGTTTACTATGCAGATATTCACATGTCTCCTACATGTGACTATTTACTCCTGATTTTCCTAACTCACCTAGAAGACTGTAACTTAGGAAATAAACTAAGATTGAATATTCAATAAGTGTGATACTTGCTTTGAATGAACCTTCAATTAATGTCCTAAGCATGATACTTGCATTGGATGTTTGACTTATCATGTACTTTTCATTAGAATAAAACTATTAACATTTTAAAGTACTGTATTAGATATATAGACATACCTTTGTGTAAAAAGCTGAATATGGTGTATATTTTTATATTTTCTCATATTTTATCATATGTGTAAGATGCTGCTCTAGTTATCAATTGTATTTAAATTAAATTTCTTCTACCAATTGCTACATATCTATTCTTTACACCAAATACTGTGCTAATACCTCACAAACAATTCATTTTTCATGGAAACAACTTTTATTACAAAACAAAACAAACACAGACTTCTGGGAATGTCTTGCAAGAATTCTATACTACTTCACTTGACAGAATGACCCCCAAATTACTAGCAGCCATCACACAAGGAAATATATTTAAACTCATGCTACAAACCTCAAAATGCAAATACCTAAAAAAAAAAGAAAAGAAAAGAAAAATAAACATCTTTGGCACAATTAGTTAAAAATTTAAAAATAATAGGAAAAGAAACAGAAGATTCTGAAGCTGAACAAAAGAGTAACTGACTCAGCTCTCAAATACCAACTCCATGAAGAACAAAGATAGCCCACATACAGACATGCATTCAACAGGGGAAATGGAAAACAGAACCCACTCTCAAGGTTACAACTCAAGGGAAGAGGTAGTCTTATAGTAGAAAGAGGGTTTTTTAAAAACCCACTTTTTCTCTGTTAGAGAATAGAATACATGCAGAGATAGAGCCAAACATGAAAAAAATAGTATGAACAATCAGGAAACATAATCTTGTACATTTTAAATGAAAAGATGAAAAAATAAATATCAAAAGAGGAAGGAGAGAGAAAGAAAGCAAAAAAAAAAAAAATCAGCTAGAAAGTTCAAACCAGAAGAAAACTCAATCCAAAGAACAAAAGAGAAAATTTCTCCAATGTTCATCACTAAGAAAAATAAATAAAAACAAAAAGAAAGTAAGAGATAGGACAAAAATGAGGTAAAAAGAGGGTTTGTCAATCTAAGAAAAAATTGAGGACTATAAAAAATATTAGAAGCCTAGGCGCTGGTGGGTCACACCTGAAATCCTACCTACTCAGAAGGCTGAAATCTGAGGATCCTAGTTCAAAGCCAGCCCAGGTAGGAAACTCCATGAGACTTTTATCTCTAATTAACCAGAAAACTGGGAATGACGCTGTGACTCAAAGTGGTAGAGCACTTGCCTTGAGCGAAAAAGCTCAGGGACAGTGCCCAAGCCCTGAGTTCAAGCCCCATGACCACCCCCACCCCTACCAACAATAATAATAGAGAGCAAATGATTTATAAGAAACAGTCACTACCAAATATTTAGTGGTGACTAAATATTTACTAGATATTTAGTATAATATTTGAATTACTGGCAAAGACTTGAGAGAACTACAATATGCTTTTTTTTTAAAAGAAATTAATAAGAGAAGAGAAAAACAAAGAGATGGGAAAAAAGGCAAATAACTGTTTTATTTAGAAAACTAACATAAGGGCCATGAAAATGCATCCCTTAGATCTCATACTAAGGGAAATACTACTTAGCAAATATATCAAGTATCAAGCATCCATTACAACTTCAAAATAATGGTAGTTATTATGTCTACCACTAGATCTTATTACTCAATGCTCTAAAAGCACATATATGTCTATATCACAAAATTTAAATATTTGCATAACTTAATTTTATTTTATTTTGTCCTGGTGCCAGGTTTTGAACTCAGGCTGGGCACTGTACCTTAGTTTTTCTGCTTAAGACTAACATTCTACCTCCTGAACCATAGCTCCACTTTCAGCTTTTTTCTGGCTTATTGGAGCTAAGAATCTCATGGACTTTCTTGGGCTGGCTCTGAACTGCAATTCTCAGATCCCAGCATCCTGAATAATTAGGATTACAGGACTAAGCCATCAGAACTGACTGCATAATTGAGTGTGTGTATGTGTGTGCGTGCGCGTGCATGCGTGTGTCAGTTCTGGGCTTGAACTCAGGGCCTAAGGGCTATTCCTGAAATTATTTGCTCAAGACTACCACTCTACCACTTGAGCTATAGCTCTACTTCCTGACTTTTTGGGTGCTTAGGTGGAGATAAGAGTCTCGAGGACCTTCCTGCCTGGACTGGCTTTGAACTATGATCCTCAAATCTCAGCCTCCTGAGTAGCTAGGATTACAGGCATGAGCCACTAATAACAGTAACCCGCAGACTCCTAATAAATGGCAGAGCTTGAGAGAGTTTGCCTTCGCAGCATCTAACCTAGATACAAGCATACGTGTGAAAATCCTTTTCATGTCAATAGAAAGTACAACATAGGTGTAGATTTTTAACTTGTTTTATCATAAAAGAAAATGAAAAGTCAATCACCTACGCATCTCCTATAGCAAAAGTTATTTCATCACTCTCTACTCAAAATTCCTTAAAATCTTCATATAAGAGCAATAGTTCTTTAAGAGAGGCTTTTGCTTTACTGTGTTGATAAAATGTAAATCTGTATGAACTCAGGCCTCAGTTCATAACAAGCCCAATCTTGTTTGAGAGCTATGTATGAAATCTGAACCCTAGTCATTCTTTCCCTTTATTCATGAGCAATACACCCATCAAGTTACTTTGTATTTGTGCTTTGACCCTAATTAATGTTTCCTGTAGATATTCCTTTCCAGTTATGTAGTTCATCCACTAAAGTTCTTTTTTTTGGTTTGTTTTACCATCTCTTATTATATAGCCAATGTTCCAAGTACCTGTGGAATACTCTTTAAAGTACAATGACATTTTCCTTAGTAGTATTTACTATCGCAGAAGAGTGAGCAATACTGGCCCTGTGCAGAAATGAAAAGGCTACTTGCCTGGGTAGGTCCCAGTGGTCTCACAGGACGTTTCTGCCTTACTGTACATTTTCCCCTTTATCATCCCACATAGCTTTCAGTATTACATGCCTTCAAACTGAGGGGAAATTAACATTTTAGCTTCATGTGCCAGAAATAACTAATTTCACAATTATTTCTATGTCATTAGTTACTTTTGTTTGTTTTTTTTTTTTTTTGGCCAGTCCTGGGCCTTGGACTCAGGGCCTGAGCACTGTCCCTGGCTTCTTCCCGCTCAAGGCTAGCACTCTGCCACTTGAGCCACAGCGCCGCTTCTGGCCGTTTTCTGTATATGTGGTGCTGGGGAATCGAACCTAGGGCCTCGTGTATCCGAGGCAGGCACTCTTGCCACTAGGCTATATCCCCAGCCCCATTAGTTACTTTTAAGAAAAAGTACTCCCATATAAAATGTACAGACTGGGACATACATTTAGAAAACATCCTAAAGATTGGTGGAAATTGTAACATGTCCACCCTGTAAGAAAATCAGTTAATCCCCACCCCCCAAAAGTATTAAAAACAAAAAGAATAGCTACCCATTACATGTTTTATGGTGTCTCACAGAAAATACTAGAATAATCAACACTGGCATTGAGCAGGTGAAACTGTTGAGTTTCACGTTTGACTCTACTGTTCCTTCTTTTTTTTTTTTTTTTTTTTTTTTTTTTTTTAAGGCAGGGGCTTCCAGAAGGCTTTTCTTTTCTTTTTTTTTTTTGGCCAGTCCTGGGCCTTGGACTCAGGGCCTGAGCACCTTCCCTGGCTTCTTTGCGCTCAAGGCTAGCACTCTGCCACCTGAGCCACAGCGCCCCTTCTGGCCGTTTTCCATATATGTGGTGCTGGGGAATCGAACCGAAAGCTTCATGTGTTTAGAAGTCAAGCACTCTTGCCACTAGGCCATATCCCCAGCCCTACTGTTCCTTCTTATTACGTTCTTGGTAATATTAGTTTTATATCCCTTTGACATGAGCATTTACATTAAACTTAGAAATTACTCGCCAGAGTATGTATCAGGAACTCTAAAAAGCATCTTCTGTTTTCCTCCTAAACATGATGAAAGAGAGCCATGTTAGTAACTATTTCAGATTCTGGGGACAGGCAGGTGCCTTGCAGTGAATAAAGAAAGGCCAAAACACCTGGCCAGGTGACTCAGAGTTAACCACTCCCAGTTTGTCTTTGCTTTCTTCAGATAGCGTGCTCTTATGGTCTTGTTGACATACATGGTTATTTTATTTTATTATTATTATTTTTTTTTTGGCCAGTCCTGGGCCTTGGACTCAGGGCCTGAGCACTGTCCCTGGCTTCCTTTTGCTCAAGGCTAGCACTCTGCCACTTGAGCCACAGCGCCACTTCTGGCCGTTTTCTGTATATGTGGTGCTGGGGAATCGAACCCAGGGCCTCATGTATACGAGGCAAGCTCTCTTGCCACTAGGCCATATCCCCAGCCCCATACATGGTTATTTTAAAATACAGCCAAGGAGGCACGATTGAGTTTATTCCTGAGCCCTCATGGGCTTTCATGAGCATGGATCGGGTACCCAGTGGTTTCGGACTGCAAGCCTACTGTTTGAACTGCAGACTTCACAGACGTCTTTGGATAAGGCTTATCCAAGGTTGGCTTTCGGATTTTAGCCACTTTAGTAGCTATGAAGTATGGCAGGACACTCTGCACAAAGATGCCCTTGCTCTTATACTCCTCATGGAGGCACTCAGAGAAGAAATCTACAAAAGCCTTGGTTGCAGAGTAGATGGTCAACAGTGGAACCGGGAGCATGCCACTGGCAGAGGAGATATTCAGAATCACCCCTTTAGATCTTTCTACCATGCCAGGCAGTACCAGTCGTGTCACCTTACAAACAGAAAGAATATTGATATTTATCAGTTTCTTGATAGTACTGTCCAAGTCAGGAATATCCAAAAAGTATTCAGGATACTCATATGACGTTCCCACATTGTTCACTAGAACACCAACTTAAAGACCTTCCAGGCCTGTTTTAATTTTATCATAAATATCTTCTGAAGTGAAATCAACCGCAAAGGTCCTTGTTTCCACTTTGAATTTCTCTTTTATCTCACTGGAAACTTGATTCAGTTTATCCTGTGATCTGCTGATTAAGACAGTCTTCATTCCACGCTGTACTAACTCTTCTGCGTATGATTTGCCGATTCCATCAGTACTACCTGTGACCACTGCCCAGGCACCGAGCCACGGGCCGACCCCGGCCTCGTTACCCACACTCCACATCCGGAAGGCCGTGAGGAGGGAGCACGAGACGCGCAGGACCACGAAGGCCACCGTGCTCGCGCCCACCCAGTACAGGAAGCCGGCGGCGGGGACAGCGCTCTCCATAGCTTCTAACTAGGCCTTGCAACCTTCGTGAATGAAAGGGGGGTGGGGGAGGGAATGAGTGAATGAATGAATGAATGAAGCATAGAGGAGGAACCTGCTGTGACGAGAAGCCCCACTAAAGTTCTTGATTTGTGAGAAATAAATATCAAATATTTAGAAAATTATACACCATCAATGATTTCGCCTCTTTGGTGATTACTGGAGAAATCACCCACCATCCTCATTGGTGAAGTCCTTCAAATGGAGTGAGAGGCCTTTTCTTTCAGATACCATTTTCTCTTCTTTCTAGTTAAAGCCTGAGTAGCCCACAGAGTGCCTATCAGAACTGCTGAGTCCTCAGATTCTGGAGATTTTGCTATAAATTAAATTTGATGGAAGAATCAAAAGCACTTGTGAAAAATACTGCTAGGGCTCAGTGTCACTAGCCTGTGATACTACTGAGCACAAAGCAGGACTTCAATGGATTCTTTAAAGGTGGGATCTAGTACAAGAAAGTTAAGTGACTGCGAAAGGGATTTAGGGACCCCAGCCATTCTTCTTTCTCTCCCTCTTCCTTTTATCCTCTTTCCTGACTTACCTCTCCTTCCTGGCCACAATGAGAAGATTAATATCCCCACACATCATGCTCTCACCACCCCAATGTTCTATACCCACATAAAAGCAAGAGAGCCAAATGACCATAGCCTGAAATCTCTGAAAATGTAAAACAAAATCAACATATTTTTTCCTTTAAGTTGATTCTTTCAGGTATTTGTCACAGTGAAGAAAAGCTGCCTGGCATACCATTAAAGATTTGAGTAAAAAGAAATAGTGAAGGCTAGGCAAAGAGGGAGCCTTGGTAAAAGACACCCTGCTTCTGAAGGCCTAAGGCTGCAGAGCCTCCAGCCCTTGGAGGTGCAATGAGAAAGGAAAGTGTTAAAGTCTCAGTCTCTAGTCCTGGACACCAGTCTATTCTGGGAGAGATGCCTTTATCATCAAACAGCCTGTAGCTATCTGGGGAATTCTAGCAAGTCAGGAAGCAACTCAGGAAAGGATTGTTAACTGTTTCCTGATCATCTTTCAGGATTCAACCAAATGGAGTGGGAACAGTTGGAGATATGTCTATATCCTGTGTGTATGTTCCCAGTTATTGCACTGGCCATATAAGTCCAAAGTTTACAGGGCAAACAGTTAGGAAGGGAAGATCACAAACAGGCTAGAATGCCAAGGGCACAGATTGAAGCTTGCTGTTCATAGGTTAATAGGCTGGGAGCATGGTTCAAGTGGTAGAGCACGTGCTTGCTCTCTGGAGAGAATTATTCCTACCCAATACCATAGTAGAAAGGGAATTCTGAGAGATATAGTTTAACCTGGTAAGCTGACATGCCACAAAACCATCATACAAGGAACATTTGCAGTATTTATACAGGGTATTAGTCATGCCTATTAATTACTTGATATTACCAGTTAATAGGAGCTATCAGTTGACAAAGGACTTACCAAGGAAAACAACTCTGTTGATTTGAGAGACCCAAAGACTTGAACTCCCTCATTTCTATTCTTTACCCCGATTAGGAAAAACACCCTTTTGTGATCCCAAAAGAAGCCCATTACAATCTCAACTAGGTGTTTTCTGATAGATGATGAGTGGAATGTCATTCATGAGATCCAATTCTGAGGCCCAGTTTGGGATGTCCTTCCCTCCATTCAGTGGTCCTTGTTCTCATATCATCTGGTGAATTGTTCAGGTTCTGTAACACAAACTAAAACTTCCCATTGAAATATTCTTAAATTATACCAAAATACATGTAACAGAAAGTTATCTTAGCTGTTTTTATGTGTAAACTAGGCACACTTACATTTTTTTTATTTGTTTGTTTTGCCAGTCCTGGGCCTTGGACTCAGGGCCTGAGCACTGTCCCTGGCTTCTTTTTACTCAAGGCTAGCACTCTGCCACTTGAGCCACAGTGCCACTTCTGGCCATTTTCTATATATGTGGTGCTGAGGAATCGAACTCAGGATTTCATGTATACAAGGCAAGCACTCTTGCCACTAGGCCATATTCCCAAGCCCCACATTTACATTGTTATAGAACCAACACCATCCATGTTCAGTACACTTCATTTTTCCAGACTAACACTCTATTTCCATTATCCACAATTACCCCTCTTTCCTGGCCCCAGGCTTTGGAAACCACCATTCTGTTTTCTCTCTTTATGAATTTAATTGCTCTGGGTAACTCGTATAAGTGGAATCATACATCCTTTGTCCTTTTGTGACTGGTTTATTTCATTTAATATAATGTCCTCAGGGTTCATTCATGTTGTAGCATCTGTCAGAATTCCTTTTCTCTTAAGACTGAATACTATTCCTGTAAGTACATACAATATTTTTTTCACCCATTATCTGTTAATGGACAAGGGTTGCTACTAGCCCTTGGCTATTATGTATAGTGCTATATAAACATGAATATACAAATATCTCTTCACATTCTTTTTTTTTTTTTTTTTTTTTTGGCCAGTCCTGGGCCTTGGACTCAGGGCCTGAGCACTGTCCCTGGCTTCTTCCCGCTCAAGGCTAGCACTCTGCCACTTGAGCCACAGCGCCGCTTCTGGCCGTTTTCTGTATATGTGGTGCTGGGGAATCGAACCTAGGGCCTCGTGTATACGAGGCAGGCACTCTTGCCACTAGGCTATATCCCCAGCCCCACATTCTTTTAATTCTTTTTGGTGTGAAACACATGGGTAGAACTGCTGGATGGCATTATATTTCCATTTATTTATTCATTCATTTATTTTGATAGATTTTTGGCAGTACTAGGGTTTGAACTTAGGTCCTTATGTTTGCTAGGCAGGTATTATATCACTAAGCCACATTTCTATCCCTTTTTTGCACTTTTTGTGGGCGAAAGTGTTGGGGATTGAACTCAAGGTGTGCTTACTAAGCAACTGCTCTACCACTTTTCTCCAGCCCTTACACTGTTTTGTTTGCTTACTTTTAGTAAATAATGTATATGTATACTATTATTTATTAAGCATTGAAAGCAGATACAATTTCCCAGGATAAAAAATATAGAATGTATTAGCCACATGTCAAGTTCCATTCATATGTAACTTATCAATCACTGGCTTCAATCAACCAGCTAGGTAGGTGATTGCTTAGTTTGTTGTCCCTGTAAAGAAATCTCCCACTTACTTCACAGACAAAATAATATGTTGGTTGTTTTTGAGATAGGATCTCATTTCATGCCCAGGTATGCACCTAGCTGATGATCCTTCTGCATTATCTTTCCATAATGCCTGGGATGGCAAGCACATGCCACCATGCCCAGCTTCTTCCATTGACATGGTGTCTCTGGCACTTTTTTTTTTTTTGGCCTGGGCTGGCCAAGAAATGCAATCTTCCTAACTCACTTGCTGGGATGATAAGCATGTACCGTTGGGTCCAGCTATTGGTTGAAAGGGGGGTTGCAAAGTTTTTGCTCAGTCTGACCTAGCACTACAGTCCTCCCGATCTCAGCCTCTCAAGTAGCTAGGAGTACAAGCACAAGCCATCGACACCCATTTTCTGATGAAATGCCATATAGTTTCCACAGCAACGAAGCAATTTTACTTTACTAATGCACTTGCAACGTAGCACACAAAGTTTCCAATTTCTCTCTATCCTCACCACCACTTCTATTTTTCTTATTTTTGTTTTTATAGTAGTCATCCTAATCACTGTATTTTAAGCAAGAGGGAATTAAACACTTTAAAAATATCTGGAACACTGGAACCACAAGCTCTATACAATCTTCCTGAATACTACAAACTCATTTTCCAGGGGAGTGATTACATTTGTCACGACCACAAATGAAGGGAATCAAAAGGCTGCTGTTATCTCCACTGCCTAAAAAAAAAAAAGTAAAGAAAAAGAAACACAAAGAAAGGACCATTGCTGGAATGACTGAGTTATGTAATCAACCACCATTACTGTTGTGTCAATAAGCTATGGCTATAACAATGATGCTTAAAAACCAACTCAAATTAAGAAGTCCATACTAAGCTTGTGAGCTTGCCATCAGCTGATCTAGGTTGGGCTTATCAGGAGCAATTCCACTGAGGGAGCTCTGCTCCACAGATCTCTCCTCCACCTCTTGGCACCTACAGGATTCTGGAGGAATATTCACCTTATGTTGATGTCAGAAGGTGAATGGAAACACAGAAGGCCTCTTGAGGTTTGAGCTCAGAACTCAGAGCTCAGAACCAACTTGTCTTCCTATCCGTTCAGGCTTTTTCTCTTGTTCACCAGCATACTAAAGGGCAGGAGTACATGGAGGAGAGAACATTAGAACGAATAAGCTACTAGCCAGTACTCTCATGTACACCTACAATCCCAGTCCTCAGAACCCTGAAACAGAAGAATCAAGTTCAAGGCCCAGGTTGGGCTACATAGTGAGACATGGATTCAGAAGCAAAGCCAAAAAACAATTTAAAAAAAAAAATGAAGTTCCTACTTCTGCCACTTAGTGATCTCGGCAAGTGAAAACTACTTTCCCTATATTTGCCTCCACGCATCCACTAGAGAGTAGATCCTGGAATACTGCCACTATTTTTGTCAGGATAAAATAGAAAGCAACCCCTACTGTATGTCTTTCTTCTAAAGCCCACACAAATGCATCTCATTAGCAACTCTTAATGAATATCAAAAACCTTAGCTGCGGGGCTGGGGATATGGCCTAGTGGCAAGAGAGCTTGCCTCGTATACATGAGGCCCTGGGTTCGATTCCCCAGCACCACATATACAGAAAACGGCCAGAAGTGGCGCTGTGGCTCAGGTGGCAGAGTGCTAGCCTTGAGCAAAAGGAAGCCAGGGACAGAGCTCAGGCCCTGAGTCCAAGGCCCAGAACTGGCCAAAAAAAAAAAAAAAAAAAAAAAAAAACCTTAGCTGCGAACCTTAGCTGAAAAACAACCTTTTTGACTTTTAGCATCTGCAGCACAAAACATCACATGAGGACGTAGCAACTAAGGTCACATGATCGCTGGCCACATTCAGCATACGCGGCTGCACACTCCTAACACTGAGGTCTCTTGGATAGAAGGCTTCGTTGCATTTTTACTGGCTCTCATGGTTTCTAATAAACAAGATAATAAATAAACTTGATTTAATAAACACTACTGAGGGAATTTCATTACCTGGCTACCCAGACTTCTTTTAGAGCAAGATTTGAGGAGTCACTCCACATCAAGACTGCCATTATGCTGGACACCTCCTGCACAGGATCACTTATAAATGTGATCTTTACTAACTGTGAACTTGGAAAAGCAATCCTCTCAATTTTATTTTTTTATTTTTGCCAGTCCTGGTCCTTGGACTCAGGGCCTGAGCACTGCCCCTGGCTTCTTTTTGCTCAAGGCTAGCACTCTGCCACTTGAGCCACAGCGCCACTTCTGGCCATTTTCTACATATGTGGTGCTGGGGAATCGAACTCAGGGCTTCATATATATGAGGCAAGCACTCTTGCCACTAGGCCATATTCCCAGCCCAATCCTCTCAAATTTTAGTTTTGAATTTTAAATGTTACAGGAGAAAGCAGATAACTTTTGTGTTTTAAACTTACATGAGGTTTAAGATAAAATAAACTACATGCTTATTCATATAGATTGTTACCAGCTTCCTAAAACAGTGTTGAGTCTTTGAAAAAAATCACTTGGCAATTTATACAAATGTCATTTTATTTATACCAGTCCTGGGGCTTGAACACAGGGCCTGGGCACTGACCCTGAGGTTTTTTTTGCTCCAGGCTAACACTCTACCACTTGAGCCACAGGTCCACTTCCAGCTTTAGGAGGAGTTAATTGAAGATCAGAGTCTCACAGACTTTCTTGCCTGGCTTTGAACTGTGATCCTCAGATCCTAGTCTCCTGAGTAGCTAGGATTACAGGCATGAGCCATCAGTGCCTGGCTTCAATGTTGTTCTTTATGTTTATTGCTGAAGTCCTTGCTGGGTATTGATGACCTTATCTCTGACTCTTCTTTATGGAGCATAAAGATCTGGAGATAGCTGTAATCAGCAACTGGACATGTAGTCAGAAGCTGTCAGACTCCCACTGTTACTTTTGGTAATTGAGGGGCTCAAAGAGTAGCCAAGGAGGAGCAAGGGCCAGGAGGTGATTCTGGTTGGCAAAGAAACAGAGCAGAAAGCCAACAGTCACAGTGGAGATGGGAGGATTCTGGAAATTCTACACCCCTGACTGAAGAGCAATCAAGAGTAAATTAAGAAGAGAGTTGAACACAGCAAGAAAGGCTTTGCCCTGGAGAGAAAGCCAAGCCCACAGTCAAGGGGGGGGGGGGAAATCCGCCATCTGTTGTTTATGAAAAAAATAAAGTCATACTTTGTTAAAGACTCATGTTCAAGTTGCTAAGATTGACTTCATGATGACACAAATTTACTGTGAACCAAATTGGTATTAGGAAAAGCAAGGAGGGCTATATTACAGGAATGGGAACCGGTGATGTAAAGAACTAACGTATGAGCCAAACCAAACACACAAGAAAGTGGGGTGGACATGGGAGGAGGATGGGAAAGAATAGATTGCCTTGCTGCCTTCACTTCCTCCAAGGTAGAGACAGAATGCAATGAAGAGTTTATCAGGACTGGAGTGAGACAAGGGCACAGTAGGTGAAGGCAAGCCCAAGGTGCCAGGCAGCCAGCATACAGAAATAAAGCACAGTTGGCCAGAGGTCTTCAGAATCCAGCAGCTGCTACAAAGACTCACAGACTTCTAACTTGAAAGAAAAGCCAGCTCCTAAAATACAGAATGCTCAGGGGACCCAGTACATTGAAAGAAACCGTGCCAAAGGGGCAGAACTTGAAAGACAGATCAGGCCACAATCAATGCAAGGCAATTAATATCAACACAACTCTTATTATGGAGACAGGGTCTAAGACGATCCATTTTTAAAAATTTATTTCATCTTATTTTCAAAACACAACTGACTACAAAATACACAAAAGTCTTAGAAACATTTTCTGCTGTTAATTTTTAATATTTTACCTAAACACTTTATAGAAAGCTAAATTATTAATGAATTCATTTATCAAAATTAGGTTTTGTAAAAATTGCTTCTAGAAATGACTTCTTATAGAAACAGGATTCTGCGAAAGACACAAAGAAACAAGTCTAGGAATCTGCCATCAGTCTTATCTCTAATAAGGACTATCAGTTGTTTCTGGTAATACATAAAAGAGAACCCTCTATACCTCAATTTCAATATTCAACATTTCACAATAACAGCCAAATATGCTTAACATATAAATGATTTAATATCATTAAAATAATCTAATATTTAGATTTTTTTTTTTTTTGGCCAGTCCTGGGTCTTGGACTCAGGGCCTGAGCACTGTCCGTGGCTTCTTTTTGCTCAAGGCTAGCACTCTACCACTTGAGCCACAGCACCACTTCTGGCCATTTTCTGTATATGTGGTGCTGGGGAATCAAACCCAGGGCCTCATGTATATGAGACAGGCACTCTTGCCACTAGGCCATATCCTCAGCTAAAATAATCCAATATTTAGAAGAGGCAAAATCTCTTATGCTTTCTCACACAGGCTGTATGAGATCAATGCCAACTTAAATTAATAGCAGAAGATATTAAAAATACATGACTATGTGATTTTAAAGTTTATTAAGATCTATGTTGCCCTTTTGAAAACAAATAGATTTGTGTAATCAGTTAAAAAAAAAACACTATACTATACAAATATTGTGCCCAGAAATTTTTTCTGGTCATGAAGCTTGAACTCAGGCCTGAGCTCTTCTGCTCAAGGCTAACACTCTACCACTTTGAGCAACAGCTCCACTTCCACTTCTCAGGTGGTTAATTGGAAATAAGAGTCTCACAGACTTTCCTTGCCTGGGCTGGCTTTGAACCATGATCCTCAGAGCTCACCCTCCTTAGTAGCTAGGATTATAGGTGTGAGCCACCAGCACCCAGACTAGATTTCTTTTTTTAAAAAAAGAAACAAGTTATTTTCCCCTGGTGTCCCTTAATAGTACCCTTTCTACTTTCATGCCTTGTTTTTCCACATATGATAGAAAATATTTGATATTTGTCTCCCTCTTAGTCTAGTTTATCCCTTTAGAACAATGACCTACAATTCCACCTATCTCCCTGAAAGTAACAAGATTTTATTCTTCTTTACGGCTGAATAATAATCGTGTGTGTGTGTTGTGTGTGTGTGTGTGTGTGTGTGTGTAAAATACCAAATAGGGTTAGATATTAATCCTTCTGTTAAGATGAAAGTGGCACTTAGACAGTATTTTTAAATGCCTTTGTGTATTTAATTAAATGCAATGAAGCACTTTCTCTTCTCTAGAACTTCAATTTCTGATTTATGCTTTTCCATAGATAAAGTGATGTGGAAAACACTTAAAATTCTGAATTTACCAGCTTTCACACTAAAATTGAGAAATTATCATCAAGCTATTTCACTGTTGCAAAAGCATCCAAGTTGGGATGCCAGAAGGCTATCAAGTAGGAAAATGAGCTAGAAGAAGTGGGAGCTGGATATAGTACTTGTCCTAAATTTTTCTTCACAAGCTCAGAAGCTTCCAGTAAGGTGGGGGTGGGAGGGAACAAAGGGCAAAAATCTGCCTACTGTGGGTAACAATCTGAGATGTTCAGTGTAGAGGTGGTTACTCTTGACTCATCTTTGTTTCTATTTTGGCTAAGAAGTAGTAATTTTACACTGTCACCCACACAACAAACAGAAAATGACTATGTTGATCAATTTACACAGTTGATTATATGTCTGTCATACTATTGAAAAGTATGCTTATTCTCATCACGTAGGTATAATGCTATATGGTCTTAATATATTGTGGGGAGAAAATCTTATAAAGTGAAAGCATGCTTGGGTAGATGACAGGCCAAGGATTGAGCAATAGTTCTTAAACTGTGTTGCATGGATCACTAGTGTAAAGAATTCTTGATACAAAGTCAAATTCTTGGCACTCTCACCAGACTTTATCCTTCATCGTGTAGGAACAAGGCATCAAACCTGCTTTTAGGCTATCCTGGTGATTCTTACATACACTATAATTACATTCCCACCATCATAAAGTGTTGGGTCTTTTGTCTTAGTTCTGAGGATTTTTGGTGGTGGTGGTGCTTGAACTTAGGTTCTGGACACTGTTCCTGAGCTATTTTGGCCAGTATTAGCACTCTACCACTTTGAACCACTCCACTTCCAGTTTTCTGGTGGTTCATTAGAGATAAAAGTCATGGACTTTCCTGTCCAGGTTGGCTTTGAACCACAATCCTCAGATCTCAGCATCCTGAGTAACTTAGATTACAGGCTTGAGCCACCAGTGCTTGGCAGCTCTGAGGAGTTCTTTGAGGAGAGTTCTTTGAGTTCTCTGAGGAGACTTTGAACTCCCAGGAACCACACTAAAGCAAAAGTCAACCTGGAAAATGGCTGAGCCAGAAGTCTGCCAGGGAGCTGCTTTTGTTAACACTAGGATCCAGGATGTTACCTAGATTTTGTGATCCTTCACTATTAGCAGTTTGCCCTTCTACTTTGTTTCTTAGTTGAAAGGAAAAGAAATCAACTATAGAAAAACAAAAACATCTACACATCAGGTGAGATTTAATCTGGATAACCCCCCCCCCCAGACTGTGGAGGGTACTTGAGAAAGCTGTATTAACTCTTTCAATTCATACACTCACTGTCTCCTTCAGTACCTCTTTAGTGTAATCAATTCCTATGGCCTAAAAGAATCACATTACTTTCTAAAATGTTGTTTCCTAATTCTATGGAGGCATCTTATACTGAAGATTTAACACACAAAATAATTTTAGACATAAATTATAACATATATGCTATTTGGATAAAAAGTAATATACCTGGACACTGTGGAGAGAGAAAATACAGTTCTCAAAATGGGAAACAACATCTGCAGTTCATATGTCCAGTGAGGGATTAACTATCCAGAATATGTGAAATACTCCTACAACTCAACAACAATAAAAATCCAAAAACTGGTAAAGGACTTAAACATTTCACTGAAAACTCTATCTAAATGGCCAATATGCACATTAAAAATATCAGCAGTAGGGCTGGGGATATAGCCTAGTGGCAAGAGTGCCTGCCTCAGATACACGAGGCTCTAGGTTCGATTCCCCAGCACCACATAATACAGAAAACGGCCAGAAGCGGCGCTGTGGCTCAAGAGGCAGAGTGCTAGCCTTGAGCGGGAAGAAGCCAGGGACAGTGCTCAGGCCCTGAGTCCAAGGCCCAGGACTGGCCAAAAAAAAAAAAAAAAAAAAAATATCAGCAGTAGTGGCTCACACCTGTATTCCTCGCTACCTGGGAGGTAGAGATTAGGTTTTGGTTTAAAATGATCCCAGGCAGAAAAATTCACCAGAACCCATCTCAACCAATAGCTCAGAACAATGGAATGTACTTATTATTCCATCTGCATGAGAGGCTGAGATTATGAGGATAATGATTTCAGACATACCTGGTGGAGGGAAGGGGGGAAGCTGGTAAGATCCCACCTCAACCAATAGCTTGTCTTAGTGGTATGTATCCAATACCCCAGCTATTTACAAAGCTGAGATCAGGAGGACCATGGTTCCAGGGCAGCCCAGATAAAAACAAGTTTACAAGGCCCTATCTCAATATAAAATTGCCAGATGGTTTAATTTCACATAGAAGAGGAAGCAGAGACACCGGTAGATAGATGTACATCTATGTTCACAAATACATTATTTGTGACAGTACAAAAAGGCCTCAAGTGTTTGAGTAGAAAAAACTCAAATGTCCCTCATCTTGATTGGTAAAATACAGTATATTCTTACAGTGAAATTGTTGTAGAGCTGACTCCATCTTGATTAGGGAAACATGGTAGGAAATGTTGGGGAGAATAGAGCTGACTCCATCTTGATTATTAAGGTCAACATGACCCCAAAATTCTGCTTCTGTAAATGGCTTGCTTAACTTCTTTGTTACTTTCTCTACCCCCTGTGTCAACCTCCTACATTTGTGAACTTATTGTGTGCTCTACCCCCTGTGTCAAGCCCCTACATCTGTGCCACGCTTTTACCTTTATAAATTTACCCAATTTGAGGACTGCTCAGGGTCACGGTGTCAGCTCCCAAGTCTGCACTGTGTCCCTGGCTGGTCAGTTCGCTTTATGCTTCCCCAGTAAATCCATCTTTTTGCTTGAGACTGTCTCTGAGTGGTGGACTCTTGGAAGAATGGGGAATCCCCTCCCTCGAACCCCGTAACATTTCTAACCCCGTAACAGGAATATTATTCAGCCTTAAAAACACAGAAATTCTGATACAGGTTACTTCCATGAACCTAGTAAGCATGATGTTAAATGAAATATGCCAGACACAAAAGACACAAGTATTATATGATTCTACTTACATGAAATAACTATAAAGGCAAAGCCAGAGGGAGTATGATAGAGGCTGTGGAGCTAGAGACAGGAGAGAAGGGGAAGTTGGTTTAATGGGCACAATATTTCTATTAGACATAATGAAAAGATTTGAAAATGGATACTGGTGACTATTGCATGACTGAATGCTACTGAATTGTGCACTTAAAATGGTTAAAATAGATTTTTACTTTTTAATAATGAAATGCAAAATATTTTTAAAGTAATGCACCCAAAGTATAAAAATTTTACTACACTGATTATTTATTTTATGCCAGTCCTGGAGCTTGAACTCAGGGCCTGGGTACTGTTCTTGAGCTGATTTGCTCTAATCTAGCACTCAGTCACTCAAGCCACAGTTCCACTCCTAGCTTTTTTAGTGCTTAATTGGAGATCAGTGTCTCATGGAGTTTCCTGCCCTGGTTAGCTTGGGACCATGATCTTCAGATCTCAGCCTCCTGAGAAATACAGTCCTAAGCCATGAGGACTCAGCTATACTGAATTTTTATCTAGTTGTTGTCAAATATAAATTCAGAATATTAGGTCAGCCAAACATGATGGCTCATGCCTATAATTTCAGCTACTTAGGTGGTGAAGGTCTGAAGGATCATGGCTTGAGCCTATCCCTAGGCAAAAGTTGTCAAGGACCCATCTCAAAAAACTAGACATGGGCTGGGGATATGGCCTAGTGGCAAGAGTGCTTGCCTCATATACATGAAGTCTTGAGTTCAATTCCCCAGCACCACATATGTAGAAAATGGCCAGAAGTGGCACTGTGGCTAAAGTGGCAGAGTGCTAGCCTTGAGCAAAAAGAAGCCAGGGGCAGTGCTCAGGCCCTGAGTCCAAGGCCCAGGACTGGCCAGACAAAACAAAACAAAACAAAAAAAACCCAAACAACAAAAAAGTGGATATGATGGTGCATATATGTAACCACAGTTCCATAGGAGGCATGGGTAAAACAACTATAAGCTGAGGCCAGACCTAGACAAAAATACAAGACTCTAAAAAAAAGTAGCTAAAGTTAAAAAGAAGATAGTGGCATTGGTTTATGTTTGCCCAGTAAGCATAAGGTCCTAAGTTCAAATTCTAGTACCACTCAAAGGGAAATGTATATATATGTATATACATATATATGTATATGTATATATATATATATTCAGAGAGAGAAATTTTCTCATTTTATAATGTTTTTCAAATTTAAATGGCCTAATCATCTAAAACATTGGGTAGATATGAGTAAAAGATTTTTATTTACTTGCTTTATTTCTTTATAAGAACACATTCCATACTATTAGAATAAACAATGTACACATATTGATAGCAATATAATGCACAGTCAGTGTATATTATTACTTATTATATTATAATATTACTTGTTAATCCAGCTATTGAAATTATATATGCCAGATAAATATATATCTTTTCAGCTTTGTACCTCTCAAGATGTGGAAACTCTACCAAGAAATTTCTATGTAGTTAATTTCTTCTGTACTCATAGGCAATATAATGAATTTTCAGTCTAACTAAATGTGTATTTCCTGGAAATCCCCTCAGACGTTCACAAAAATGATGTCAGGTATTATGGCAAAATCTGCTGTTTTGCTTACAATTCCAAAAGAAATTTCAAAGATAAAACTGCAATGTAATCTCTACTATAGAAAAACAATGTACTCATAAATTGGTGAAAAATATCTATAAGTAGATAAAACTGGGAGAGTTGGTAAACAATATTAAAATATGTCTTTGTTTTATTACTTAACTGAATATTCACAGTGGCATAATCATTGCTTCTGCAGTACATGGAAGTTGTTGTTTCTGAATTAGGTTAGAGCTATCGGATCTGCATTATTGATTGTTATTTCTCCTGGGATCACATGGGCTATTTTAATATACTGAAGCAGTTAATAGTTCATTCAAGTAATACTTATTTCGTATTCAATTAATATTCAGACAAGTCATTCCATTTAGCATTTTTCTTTGTCTTAGCATTCTGAGCAAAATTTACTTACTGCCAGTCTGTATTTTTCTGTCATTAAACTACCTTCTCTTTTAAGTTTTCTACATAAAATATTTCAAGTGAAGTCTTACTAGTTTACAAGTAAATTATATTACATTGGGTGTGGTAGTACACACCTGTAAACCCAGTTACTTGGAAGGCAGAGATGGGAAAAATCACAATTTGAGACCAGCCTGGGAAAAAATTAGTAAGACCTTGTCTCAAAAAAACAAAAAACAAAACAAAACAAACAAACAAACAAAGGATTCGGGGCAGAGCTTGAGTGATAAAGTGCTTGCTTAACACATATGAGGTCCTGAGTTCAAAACCTCAATATTGACAAAGAAAAAAGTAACTTCCTTCTTTCAGCTAGGTATAGTGGCCCACACCTATAATCAAGGCAAAATCTCCATGAAACACCAAGGGTAGGCAAGGTAATATACTCTTGTCATACCAGATACAAGGGAAGTATAAATAGAATATTCAGTCCAGGCCAGTCCTAGCAAAAACCAAGACCCTACTTCAAAAGTACCAAGGCAAAATGGGCTAGGGTTCAAAAGAAAGAAAAAGAAAGGGAGGGAGGGAGGAACAGAAGGAAGAAGACAGGGAGGGACGGAGGGACAAAGGGAGGAAGGAAGGGAGGAAGGGAGGGAGGGAGGATGGAAGGGTAGAAGAGCTTGGATTCAAATCTATAGAGCCTAATTTTGGTCATGGAGCTTGAACTCAGGGCCTAGGCACTACCCCTGAGCTTTTTTGCTCAAGGCTATACCTCTATCACTTTGAGCCAGTGCCACTTCCAGTTTTTAGATGGTTAATTGGAGATACGAGTCTCAGAAATTTTTCTTCCAGTCCTGGCTTTGAATCTTAATCCTCAGATCTCAGCTTCCTCAGTAGCTAGAATTTCAGGTGTGAGCCACTAACACTGGGATATCTAAATTCATTCTTATAAAAATTTATTAGTGTCTATTAATTGTACCAAGCAGTGACATTTTGTAGCTTCTTGTGACATTTTCATACATGTATATAATGTACTTTGATCATATATTCAACTTTCATTCTCAGTAGCCTTCCCCATTTGCTTCTCCTGTTTTAAAATCCAGGAGGATTCTGCACTCAGAATACTCTGCAATATCTTCCATGCTATCTCCATATTAATGGAGTAGAAATAGTAATATAGATAAAATTATAATCCATGTGGAAAAAAAGTTTAAAACTTCAGTGAGTAATCAAAACTCAAAGGAACTTGGACCAGGCACAAGTGACTAATGTCTATAATTTTAGCTACCCAAGAGGCTCAGATTTGAGGATCATGATCCAAAGGCAGTCCAGGCAGACATATTCAAGAGATTCTTTCCTCCGGTTAATCACCAGAAAGTCAGAAGTGGAGGTATGGCTCAAGTTGTAGAGTGCTAGCCTTAACCAATAAAGCTCAGAGACAGCACCCAAGCCTTGAGTTCAGCCCCAAGTTCAAGCCCCAGGACCAGCACCTACACACTAAAAGGAATAAGCTTGACCCTATTGTGCATTTAGTGAATGGATACATAAAACATGCTTAAAATATGAGGCACAGGAATGGAAGGAGGAATGTAAAACTTGAACTATGTAACTTGAGGGTAGAGTTGGGAGGAAGCAAATGGGTGGGAAAGATGGAAGAGGTGACATTGATCAAAAAGGATTGTATCCCTAACCTGATTTAGGGAATTACAATTTCTTTGTACAACTATTTAGTAATAAAATAAAAAATAGGTTTTCCTCTTATTTTCCCCCTTCACTCACTTTTTCGATGAACTAACCTTCAACAAATATGTCATCAATGTTTTCTGTACTAAGGTATACTCTAGGAAGACTTGTCTTAATTGTGTTAATATTCCAATGGGTGCTATTTTTCAAAGTAAAATTATTTTTCATAGTAAAAGATTTATATTATTTGATATATAAAATACATGTTTAAGTTCAGAATAACAATGCCAACGATCTTAAAATGTTGCTTTTAACAAAATATTAATACACACTGATCTAATTTATGAAATAAAATTAAATTTTAGCCATATTAAATTCATCTCCTTTTTTTTTTCCAGTTCTGGGGCTTGAACTCAGGGCCTGAGCACTGTTCCTGGCTTCTTCTTACTGATTAGCAGTTTGATTGAACTCAGGACCTCTTTCCTGCTGTTGTAGGGAGCAGAGCTGATGCCATCTTTTTTTGGTTTTTTTTTTTTATTTTGTTTTGTTTTGTTTTTGTTTTTTTGCCAGTCCTGGGCTTGGACTCAGGGCCTGAGCACTGTCCCTGGCTTCTTTTTGCTCAAGGCTAGCACTCTGCCACTTGAGCCACAGCGCCACTTCTGGCCATTTTCTATATATGTGGTGCCAGGGCTTCATGTATACAAGGCAAGCACTCTTGCCACTAGGCCATATTCCCAGCCCCTGATGCCATCTTGATTAGGGAAACATGGTAGGAAATGTTGGGGGTGGGGAATAGATTAGGTCAACCTGACCCCAAATTCTGCTTCTGTAATTGGCTTGCTTAACTTGTTTGTTGCTTGCTCTACCCCCTGCATCAACCCCCTACATCTGTGCTACACTTTTACCTTTATAAACCCCAATTTGAGGGCTGCTCGGGGTCACAGTGTCACTGCAGACTCGGTAGCTGACACTGTGTCCCTGGCTGGTCAGCCCACTTTTCGCTGTTGCAGTTTCAGCTCCCGAGTCTGTGCTGAGTCCCTGGCCGGTCAGTTTGCTTTTTGCTTCCCCAATAAATCCAGCTTTTTGCTTGATAATGTCTCTAAGTGGTGGACTCTTGGAAGGACGGGGAATCCCCTCCCTCGGACCCCATAACATTGGTTCCCTGACCAGGAAGAGTCCTTAACCACCTTCTTTTTTTTTTTTTTTTTTTGCCAGTCCTGGGCCTTGGACTCAGGGCCTGAGCACTGTCCCTGGCTTCTTCCCGCTCAAGGCTAGCACTCTGCCACTTGAGCCACAGCGCCGCTTCTGGCCGTTTTCTGTATATGTGGTGCTGGGGAATCGAACCTAGGGCCTCCTGTATCCGAGGCAGGCACTCTTGCCACTAGGCTATATCCCCAGCCCCAACCACCTTCTTTTATTGGGGGGGGGGGGGAGGAGAGAAGATGCTGAGGTGAAGAAAAGAAACCTTGGAGGTGTGGCTGTGTGTGTCTAAGCTTGGTGGACCAATTTGAGTTTGTCTCTGTTTCTGTTTCTGTAGTGGAAAAGTGCACTGTCTATGAGCCTGAGACAGAGAAGCTGGACACAGGAGCTCTCCTAAGGCAGGGGTGGTCAAGGACACCTGACCCCCTTCTGAAGGTCCTCATAGTGGAGGACATGTATGTTGATCTTGTTGCTCGTTCTGTCTAGGGTTGTCTGTCTCTGTTCTCAATTCTGCTTTTGCTTGCTATTATTGTGATTGGATGTATTTTACAGGAAGAGATGGGACAAGAGGTATCCGCTGAGGAACTTCCCCTAGGCCTGGTCTAAAAAGACTTTAAAGACTTCAAAAAGAAAAAGAGCTACATTATCTGGTGATTGTGTCTTCCCAGGAAAGCTGACTACTTTCTGCCGGCTTACATGGCCCACCCTCGGGCACTGGGTACAGGTGGTCCTCGGTCCCGAAAACGAAAAATACTTCAACCACAGTTTTGGCCTTGAAATCACAGCCACTGCTTCCTAAATAGGCCATTCTGCCTCGCCCACCAGAGGAGGAGGATATCCTACTATGATGTCCCGTTCTCCTTGAGCTCTGTGAGAGGAGGCCAAAGAATGAAAGAGGAAGTAACAGAAAAGGGATGTGGACGTTACCGAAGGGCCAGGAGAATATCCACAAGCCTTTCCACTTGTTTGTGGACAAAAAGGCTGGGGTAGGAAAAAGCGCACCCCCTGGGAATTTGCAGGGCCCTGTAGTCTTTCCACCGCTTTGACAGCCAGTTTGTCAATGCTCGACATGCCATCCAAAAGGAAAGAAAGAAAAAGAGAGAAAAAGAGGGTGAGAGAGCGAAAGAGAGCAAGCAAGAGCAAGAGAGTGAGAAAGCGAGAAAGAGGTGAGAAAGAAAGAAAATCTTTTTTTGCAGTTACTTAGAAATCTTCTGGAAGTAAGTCTCTGTGTGTCTGTCCTGTTTTGTGTTACATGTTTTTCTGAATTTTGTGTTTGTCTTAGTCTTGAGTCTCTGTGCTCAGTCTTGTGTCTCTAGAGGGGAAATCAGAGCCTGCTTTGTGCTGTGTCCCCTTCTGCAATGAGGCAGTTGGGAGTGTGCAGGCAGCTGAGGACATTGTACTGACAACTAAAATTAACAAATTGAAATTGAGGTGCTCCTGGCTAAAATTGGCCGAAGATATCAGGCCACCTGGTGGGTGAAGAGATCAGCCTTAGGTAACCACCCTTCTCCCAACTGAAGGTACTTTAAGGGTCAATTAACATGTAAAATGCTCTAGTAGATTGGGCTAAAGACCCGAGTCAAGTACTGTGGGTGGGCTGAGTATTACTCCAGGGAACCCCGGTCCAGCTTTCTCCAGCAGAAAAGTGTTATGCCAAGTCGCAAAATGACCACCAAGAAGGCCACCGAGACTCAGACGTTCCGAAATGCAAAAGCAAGGCAAGACTTTATTCAAGCGAGCTGCAACTCGGGCCTCGTCCTACCCACTGACGCAGCGGAGGTCCTAAATGATTATTGTAAAGTGAGAAAAGGAGAATTATGGCTACCAAAATATTTAATTGCCATTCCAGTTTCTTTGTAGGCTTTTTGTAACAGTTTCCAGCAGGCCCACAGAGAAGCACAGGTGAGTCCTACAAGTTTGTCAAGATCTAATACTGGCCCTTAATAAGTTCCAGGTAAGAGCATGCTTAAAAACTTCTGTGTGGACCACCTTGTTGCTTTTAATTGGAGTAAAGCGGCCTCTTGTAAGACTCACTGATCTGAAATCTGCAGTTCGAAGCCAGCCCAGGCAGAGAAAGGTCCCTGTGAGAGTCTTCATCTCTAGTTGGCCAGCAGAAGTGCTGGGAACAGAGTCGTGAGTCCTTTGAGACTCAAAGTGGTAGGGTGCTAGTCTTGAGCTGGAGAGCTGAGGGACAGCATTCAGGCCCTGAGTCCAAGTCCAGTGAAAAGTCACTCCTCCTGGGACAAAAGTGATGGAGCATCCAGAGGCAGAAAGCCACTGCTTGGATGGCAGAGATGGTGTCAGATCCTAGAGTCACTCCTGTTTGGCCTGTCAACAGTTAATCAAAGCAGGGAAGTCCTAGAAGAATAGTTTGTAAGCATGCCTTTCCAATGCCCATGTCTGTCTATTGGGCAGGAACTTGCCAGTCATCTGTGATAGTGGGTAGTAAGGGTAAGTTTGTCAAATGAGAGGAGAGTTTAAAAACCCAACCCCCGCATCTACTCAAAGCTCTTGACTGGCAGTGAGAATTTTAAGCTGATACATCTGTTCAGGAAAGAAAGCTTGTAGACCTGAGACTGTGTCCTTATTGAGATCTGGTAAAGGCCTGCAAAGGTAATGTAGGCATTTTTTTAGGTCATCAGAGATCAGTTCCCCAGCCAGTCAGGAAAAAGCTTTTACAAACTAGAATGTTAAAAGGCACAAATTTGTAAGCCTGAAGTCACCTATCTGGGCTTCATATTAAAAGAGGGCAAGCGTTAACTGTCAGATGCACGAAAAGAGACTGTGCTGAAAATCCCTGTGCCTAAGTCAGCCAGACAAGTCAGAGTTGCTGGGAACAGCAGGCTTTTGCTGGCTGTGGATACCTGGGTTCGCTGAGATGGCCAAGCCTCTATATGAAGCCACCAAAAACCTCCCAGAGTTTCATTGGACTGAGCAGTTGAAAAAAGCCTTTGAGACAATCAAGAAAAGCCTTCTGGAAGCCCCTGCCTTAGGCCTACCTGACATGAATACCAAGAGAGGGGGCTACTGACAGCCGAAGGAAAGGCCATTAGAAACAAGCAGGAGATTTTAAGCCTCATCCGGGCCCTATGGGAACCAGCAAAGATTGCCATTATGCACTGTCCGGGTCAGCAAAAGGGAGTTGATTCGGTGACTAGAGGGAATAACCTGGCCAACCAGGCAGCCAAGGAAGCAGCCATCCAGCCCAGAGCAGAAGTATTGACTCTAGTAGACCCAGGGCCACGAGCTTTGCCTCCTGTGCCCCAGTATTCCCAAGAAGACTTGGAGTGGATAAAGAAAATTCCCATGGCCCACAAACCCCCGGACAGAGAAGGAAACAATGACTGGTGGAAAACTGGTGAAGGGAAACTTATCTTGCCACAAGGGCTGGGTAAGGGAACCCTTAAGAGAATCCACCGAGCTTCTCGCATGGGAACCCGAAGAATGCAGGACTTGCTCTGACACTCCAAAGTGAAAATTAGACAAGATCAACTTACTGAAAATATTGTTAAAAAATTGCAAGGCCTGTCATCTCACCAATGCCCCCAATCAACAAGTTATTAAAGGAGCTCGCCTCCGTGGGGATAGGATAGTCCAGGCGTGTATTGGGAAATAGATTTCACAGAAATTAAAACTTGGAAAATTTGGATACAAATATTTGCTAGTTTTTGTAGACACCTTTTCAGGATGGGTTGAAGCCTATCCAACAAAGCATGAGACCGCGGGGCTGGGGATATGGCCTAGTGGCAAGAGGGCTTGCCTTGTATACATGAGGCCCTGGGTTTGATTCCCCAGCACCACATATACAGAAAACGGCCAGAAGTGGTGCTGTGGCTCAAGTGGCAGAGTGCTAGCCTTGAGCAAAAAGAAGCCAGGGACAGTGCTCAGGCCCTGAGTTCAAGGCCCAGGACTGGCCAAAAAATAAAAAAGCATGAGACCACGAATGTAGTGGCTAAGAAGATCCTGGAAGAAATCCTACCCAGGTATGGCTTCCCATCCACCATTGGGTCAGACAACGGACTGGCCTTCATCTCAAAAGTAAGTCAGGGAATAGCTGCTGCACTGGGGACGGATTAGAAATTGCATTGTGCTTATAGACCCCAGAGTTCAAGACAGGTAGAGAGAATGAATCAGACTCTAAAAGAGACCTTAACTAAATTGGCCTTAGAGACTGGCACAGACTGGGTGTCACTCCTTCTTTTGCTCTGCTTAAAGTAAGAAAGTCTCCCTATCAACTTGACTTTACTCCTTTTGGAATAATGTACAGGTACCCCCTGCCCATTATCCCTAGCCTTCAGACTGAATTGCTTGCTGATTTGGATGATGCTGAATTTTTGTGTAAACTCGATTATTGGCAGCTCGTGCACAATATGTGGCCCCAACTTAAGGCATTATATGATTCCGCTTCTGTCCCTATCCCCCATTTATTCAGACCAGGGGACTGGATGTTTGTCTGGAGGCATAACCCCAAATCCTTACAACCACGGTGGAAGGGACCCTACGTGGTGCTACTGACTACTCCCACTGCCCTCAAGGTAGACGGCATCGCCACTTGGGTCCATTGCTCCCACGCCAGGCCAGCTAACCCCTTTGCCCTGGACGACGACTACCGTGGTGGAACATGGGAGGTCTCCAAGCACCCTACTCAGCCACTTCGCCTTCGCCTCAAGAAAAGAAAGTTAGAAAGTTAGACTGAATATTGTTATAATTTTCTTTTTTGCCTTCTTTCCTTGCTACCCAGGCTAATGTTGATGCTATTTTGGCAGCTCACTCCAAAGTGGAGTGACCCCCTTATTTTGGCAACTAACAGGAGTCCTATAAAGTCCCATGCAAGAAGGCATTGGTGGGGCTGGGGATATGGCCTAGTGGCAAGTGTGCTTGCCTCTAATACAGGAAGCCCTAGGTTTGATTCCCCAATACCACATATATAGAAAACAGCCAGAAGTGGTGCTGTGGCTCAAGTGGCAGAGTGCTAGCCTTGAGCAAAAAGAAGCCAGGGACAGGGCTCAGCCACCCGACCCTTAGAGCACAGCTGAGAAGTTTACCATTCTATGTATTATTTTGTTGCTGACATTTGGATACTAAACACTATACAGCTAATGGTAAGTCTGTATAGCTGAAAGTTAATTTCAAGTTTGAAGTAATCCTGTAGTCCCTTGGTAAAGTAGACTAAGGTTATAGGTTCCTGGCTAGGTAAGGTCAACATCCCTTTGTCAGCCTGAAGAAGCTACAGAAGATGGATGATCTTCACCCATTAGCCCCCCTTTAAAACCAAGGGACCAGAGTTGTTTTTGGTTACTACTTTGGGCCCTGTTGGCCCATGCCTAATCTCTATATCATCCCCTAGACATGCAAGCCATTGAAATAGACAGAATGGAGCCATGATTGGCTCCCAAGTTACCAAAGAGAAAAGGGGAAAATGAAGTGCCAGACTTTGAAGTCAGGCCCCACTTTACCACGTGAACTTGAGATAAGCAGGTCCTGTGAGCAAACCCAGGACAAGCTTATTAGGGCCCAGCCGGTCTAGAACTCTTAATTGCTGGGAATGCTTAACTCTAACTGCCCCCAGAATGCCCCCAGCCTTGTGCCTTGAGCCCTGAGGCAATCAGATTTGTACCCATGTCCTAATCTTGCTTGCTTGAACATCTGATTGCTGTAACTTTGTTTTTTGTCTTGCTTGAATACCTGATTGCTGTAACTTTGTTTTTTGCCTTTATAAGCCCTGTGCAATCGCAGCTCGGGGCTTCCTCCTAACCTTTGCTGTGTCGGTGGGTAGGACAAGGCCCGAGTTGCAGCTCACCTGAATAAAGTCTTGCCTTGCTTTTGCATTTCGGAATGTCTGAGTCTTGGTGGCCTTCTTGGTGGTCGTTTCGCAACTTGGCACAACAAAAGCATTTGATGCTAAAATGCCTTGCTAACACAAACAAGCCCTGGAAAATGGGGCTGGAGAATGCTAAAATCATTTGTCTTGATCACCTGCAAGTGTAAGATTGATAAATATCTCTTGCCACTGAAAATGTATGGCCTAATGTTCATTTTTGTGCTCTTTAAGATCTTATTGCATGAGTGTGTGAGTGTGAATATGTTCAAGATCAAAAACTGTCAGCATGATGTAAAAATGGGTGAGTTTAAGTTTAAACTCCAAAAAAAAGTCATCAAGTTTGGGCGTTACCAAAAGTCTTAATAGGATATTGCATTGTTTTAAAGAGAAACAACAATCAAAAAGATTTCGCTAATTTGTGTTTGAAAAATTTGCTATCTTAATGCATAGGTTGTTTGAACTGTCACCAAGCTATCTGGTTTAGCAAAAGGCATTGGAACTTGAAATTTATTTCCACTGTTAAAGTTTGGGACTAACTTAGAAATTTCGATATTAATATTTGATTTTTACTGTTAAAGAATTGCTTGGGGGCTGGGGATATAGCCTAGTGGCAAGAGTGCCTGCCTCGGATACACGAGGCCCTAGGTTCGATTCCCCAGCACCACATATACAGAAAACGGCCAGAAGCGGCGCTGTGGCTCAAGTGGCAGAGTGCTAGCCTTGAGCGGGAAGAAGCCAGGGACAGTGCTCAGGCCCTGAGTCCAAGGCCCAGGACTGGCCAAAAAAAAAAAAAAAAGAATTGCTTGGGCTTCTCATTCAGAGATCAATAGGAATAGGACAGGAATAACCTGGGGCAGGTCGGTGTGCCTATCCTCAGGAGTGAGGGGTGATCTGGCAAAGGTGTAGCTTAGCCAGTCCACACATGGTGGCACAGGCCCTAGTGGGGAGGCCACGCATGGTGGGCCAGGCCATAGGGGGAGTCCATGCATGGTGGACAAAAGTAAGCTGGCACTAAGGCAGTTCATCAAGCTCTAAGGAGTTGGATGAGTACATGGCCATTCTGTAGGACAGGCCAATTGGAGGCCTTTCTTCATCTTGTCTCTTTCGTTTTCAGATGAATACTGAAAACCTGATGGTAAAAATGAATAATTTGGTTGGTATTTCTAAAACTGCCTCTTAGGATGGATTAAAATTGGAAAAAGGAGTGTTAAAAAAGGTTTATTTGTATGATGTAACTTAATTTCTGTGCTATTTTGCAATTTGGATGTATTGAAAAAGTGAAGATTCTAAGTCCATTCTAAGTCTGGATTCTGGTGTTTGTAATTCTTGCATTGAGGAAAACCTCTGTTGAGTTCAGATGTCCTAGACAATAGCTGACTGGAAAAAAAAAAAAAAAAGGATCTTTTAAAACAGGCATACCTTGCCTCTAGGCTTCAGAGATCTTCAAATGTAGGTGAAAGCCAAAGTGTAAGTGCTAAAGCAGAGGTTAGTAAAAGGCTTTAAAAATCAAGAATGGATTTGTAGGTATGAAATTTCGAAGTGAAATTGTCCTAAATGTTTGTTTCAAATTGGATACAGGAAAAATTAGGGCTACCAAGATGATTGTTTAATTGTTACTCCAGTTTGCCTTGTAGGTTTTCTGTAAAATTTGCAGACAGGCCCATTAAGAAGGACAGACGATTCCTCCAAGTTTGTCAGACATAACTTTGACCCTTAATAAGTTCCAGGTAAGATCATGCTTAAAAACTACTTCTGTGTGGACTACCTTGTTGTTTTTAATTGGAGTAAAGCGGCCTTTTATAAGATTCATTGATCTGAAATCTGCAGTTCAAAGCCAGCCCAGGCAGAGAAAGGTCCCCGTGAGAGTCTTATCTCTAGTTGGCCAGCAGAATGCTGGGAACAGAGTTGTGAGTTGCTTTGAGGCTCAAAAGTGGCAGAGTTGTAGCCTTGATCTGGAGAGCTAAGGTATAGCATTCAGGTCCTGAGTTCACATCCAGCAACTGTAAAAAGTCACTCCTGGGACAAAAGTGATGGAGCATCCAGAGGCAGTAAGCTACTGCTGGGATGGCAGAGATGGTGTCAGATCTTAGAGTCATGTGTGTTTGACCCTTGAAAACTTAATCAGAGCCAGGAGGTCCTAGAAAAATAGTTTGTAAGCATGCCTTTCTAATGCCCTTCTAATGCCCATGTCTGTCTACTTTGTAACTGGGCAGGAACTTGCCAGTCATCTGTGGTAATGGGTAGTAAAGCTGAGTTTGTCACATGGGAGTATAGTTTAAAATCCCAACCCCCTGCATCTGCTCAAAGACATAACTGAGTGAATTTTGAGCTGGTATATCTGTTCAGGAAAGGAAGCTTGTGGAACTGAGATCATGTCTTTATTGAGATCTGTCTAAGGCCTGCAAAGATCATTTAGGCATTGTTAGGCCATCAGAGATCAGTTTCCCCAGCCAGTCAGGAATATGCTTCTGCAAACCAGAGTGCTAAAAGGCTACAATGTGGTAGCCCAAGAAGAGGTCTGTGTAGTTGTTAAAAGTTAACTGTTGGGGGCTGGGGATATGGCCTAGTGGCAAGAGTGCTTGCCTCGTACACATGAGGCCCTGGGTTCGATTCCCCAGCACCACATATACAGAAAATGGCCAGAAGTGGCGCTGTGGCTCAAGTGGCAGAGTGCTAGCCTTGAGCAAGAGGAAGCCAGGGACAGTGCTCAGGCCCTGAGTCCAAGCCCCAGGACTGGCCAAAAAAAAAAAAAAAAAAAATTAACTGTTGGGCTGGGAATATGGCCTAGTGGCAAGAATGCTTGCATCGACTACATGAAGCCCTTAGTTTGATTCCCCAGCACCACATATGTAGAAAATGGCCAGAAGTGGCGCTGTGGTTCAAGTGCAGAGTACTAGCCTTGAGCAAAAAGAAGCCAGGGACAGGGCTCAGGCCCTGAGCCCAAGGCCCAGGACTGGCAAAAAAAAATAACTTATTTTTATTTTATTGATTTTTAACTGTTGTTTGTAATTTCCAGTCTGGAGTAAAGCTTCTAATGGACATCTGATACTGGCAACCCCTTGGCAAAGTAGGCTAAGTAAGGTTATAGGTTCCTGGCTCGGTAGGGTCAGCATCCTTGAGTCAGCCGGAAGAAGTTACAGAAGATGGATGATCTTCACCCATCAGCTCCCCTTTAAGATCAAGGTACCAGAGTCATTTTTGGAAGTATGAGGCAGAATAAACTAGACACAGGGAAAACAGTGGTAACAAGTGTACAAGAGTGGAGAGGGCACTTGTGAGAGATGGTTCCTTAACCAGCCTATGCAGAAAGTTGCAGGCAACTCAGCAGAAGGTGGGACATTCTATTAGAGCCACTGGGAGCCACTGCCCCTGCCCATTCATAGGTATTGAGTCCAAGGACAGCCTGAGAGATATGTGGAGGAAACTACATCTTCACCTCGAGCACCTCTATCCTGGTAAAAGCAGATGGGACTCCATCACACGCAGCTGATTCCTGCTGAAAGACTGCTTTGGATCTGCTGAAACTAAGATTTTGGGGGACATTCTTTCTGTGGTAACCTTCCCACTCCTCTGAGTTGACTGGAGTTGACTAGCTCTATTAAGAAAATTGGATAAAGCACATATGGCAGGCTAGAGAGTCACTCTCAGGCGATGCCTGGGGTGGGAGGTGTGTCCGAGTGTATTAGGGTGTGTCCAGATGGATTAGGGTGTGACCTCAGAGAAGGGAGGAAGGCCTCCAGGTGTCCCAGTTACCTAGGAAACTGGATGGAGATTCAAACAGGTGAGAGCACCTGCGTGGATCCCTCCTGGGGGTGGACCTCACAGATATCACTGGCCAATCTTAGGCACTTAGAGGCACAGGAAACTGAATTGGCTCATGTGTTAACAAAACATTTTCATTTGTACAAAGAATTGGGGCCATAAAACAGATCCTACACATGCAGTACACACCCCTCAATGTTAATGAAACAAGTCAAGGGTTTGACAAGGCTGAAAGAAAAGGTGTGTGTGTGTGGGGGGGGGGGTTGTAGGAAGCAGAGCTGACGCCATCTTGATCAGGGAAACATGGTAGAAAATATTGGGGGGAGTAGGTCAATCTGACCCCATAATTCTGCTGCTGTAATTGGCTTGCTTAACTTGTTTGATGCTTGCTCTACCCTGTGGGTCAAACTCCTACATCTGTGCCATGCTTGCTTAACTTATTTGATGCTTGCTCTACCGCCTGTGTCAACCCCCTACATCTGTGCTATGCTATCACCTTTATAAACCCAGCTCAAGGACTGTTGAGGGTCACAGTGGCAGCTCCGGAGTCTGCACTGTGTCCCTGGCTGGTCAGCCTACTCTCACGGTCGCAATTCAGTCTGTGCTGTGTCCCTGGCCAGTCAGTTTACTTTTTGCTTCCCCAATAAATTTTTTTGCTTAAGACTGTCTCTGAGTGGTGGACTCTTGGAGAGATGTGGAATAGTTTATCTCCTCCTTCGACCCCGTAACATTGCCAAGCTAGCACTTTGCCACTTGAGCCACACTTTCAGCCCCTGAATTTAGTATTAAGATTTACCTGTAGACTGCTTAGGGTAAAATTATCAGTGCTAGTTTACAAAATGATTATAAATACTAGTTTATAAAATTGTCAGAGCTGGGAATTTGGCTTAGTGGTAGAGTGCTTGCCTAGCATGCATGAAGCCCTGGGTTCAATTCCTCAGCACCACATAAACAGCAAAAAGCCGGAAGTGGCACTGTGGCTCAAGAGGTAGAGTGCTAGCCTTGAACAAAAAGAAGCCAGGGACAGTGCTCAGGCCCTGAGTCGAAGCCCCAGGACTGGCAAGATAAAATTCTCATAAATATCAGACCAATTATTAAAAATTTTAAAATATATACCATTAATTTTATGGTTCTTTCTTTCTGGAATGTTCTATTCCTCCACTTACTAAAATCCTATTCCTTCCAGAAGAGAAGAATAGTAGAAAAAACCTGGACAATATAATAAAAATTACTAACACACTAAAATGTCTCTGGTTGAATACTATGATTAGAAATACTTTATGAACAGTTATATCATGCTCCTATAAAAGTATAAAATTGTCCAATTCCAAAGGAAACAAGTTCCACATAATTGTTATGGTTTTCCATTATTGAACAGGGCATGCAGATTTGAGCTAAAATGGAGTTTTGGACAATAGAAGAAAGGTTTGGTAGAACCACTGCAGGCATCTTTCATCACTTTCCCCCCCTAACTATTTAAATGCTTCAGGTTTGGGGAGCCATTATATTAGTATGCTATCTGAAGTGCCTATATAATCGAGGCACAGCTAATTTCTCATTTCCTTAGTGATTTGCCACTTGCTATGCTACTCATTGGAAGTTAATCATGTGCTAGTTTGCAATGTTATTAATCTTCCTATCCACACATCTTGTCATTCTAACTTGATTACTTTGACAGCAGAGACTCTTTTTGAGTCTTCTTCGTAACTTTGCTTTAAGGTACTTTGTAGTGATTATGACAAAGATAAAAGCAGAATAAATTAAAAATTAAATATAGCCATAGTACAGCATTCAATATGACTAGATATTTAGAACATGAATTAGATACTTTTCTGTCTTTTTTTTTTTTTTTTTGCCAGTCCCGGGGACTGAACTCCAGGCCTGAGCACTGTACCTGGCTTCTTTTTGCTCAGGGCTAGCACTCTACCACTTGAACCATAGCACCACTTCCAGCTTTTTCCATATATGTGGTGCTGAGGAATCAAACCCAGGGCTTCATATATATGAGGCAAGCACTCTACCACTAGGACATATTCCCAGCCCCTCTTTCCTCAATCTTGAGTACCAGAGTCTGAGTATATAGTATACAAGTAGATTTGAAACTCAGCATCTGCAACAAGGTTGTGTATGTTTTCTATACAGCTGAATTGCTTTGATAAGTGGCTGATACTTACCTAATACATCTTTGCTCAAAGGTATTTGAGAGTGCTCATTCAGTGCTTTCCAAATTTTGAGGAACATGGATTACTAAAATTTCTGAATTCACTTTAATGCTAATACGAGATTTGTCAATTTCTTGGCTAGTGAGCAAGATGTTTAAGAAATATGGCTACCATTATCTTTGTAATACAAGACATTGTAATGCCAAAATAATGTGTCATATATCCCAGAGAAATGAGATAATCCTTTAAACAATTTCACTTAACACCAATTAGGAACTGATGAGATATATTTAAGTGGTTAAAGTATCCTACCTCCAACTTTAAACAAGGCTTAAAGAAATAAAAACATTGTCGCCTTGGAACAAAACAATGGAATGAAGTAAGATCCGAATAAAGCTTCATGACCACAGGTGCTGTAAGCATTTCCCCTGCTCAGCTCCTACCATTAGCCCCCAGGTCTACCCATACCTAAACTCCCTGCCCTAGAACTATAATGGGCCACTCCGACTCACCATTAAGACCTACCTATTTCCCCTTTAGCCCCAGAGAAGCTGCCACCTGGATAAGGTGCCGAGGCCAGATGCTATGTTGCTCCCTCTCCCGTGGGAGACATGGCCCCACTAATAAACCTCCTTATAAATCTTTTTCTCCTGTCTGTGACTATCTCCACATGGTCCTCTGGGGTGGCTGGGGCATATCTTTTCAAGTGCTAGCACCAAAAATGTGCATAGTACCAAAGATTCAAATGACACAAATGGTCTCATTCAAATAAGTAAGAGGAAATGGAAAGACTTGGAAAAGAATTACATTAAGAGAAGTAAGCCATACTCAGAGAAACAAAGGTTATGTGGTTTCCCTTATTTGTGATAGATAGAATTGAAATAGAGCCATTGGGTCTGGCCAGCACCATCTTGGCCACGTGGTGGATGGTAGAGTCTGGCAACTTGATTGCACAGTGGAGAAAGGTGAAGCCCCTGCCTCCCAGGTGATAGGTGTGCCCGAATCCCAGGGGGCAGCGGTGGACACTGGCTCATATGTTACTAAACCTGTCAGTCCAGTGCCTGGGGCTGGGAGTTTCCTGTGACCCTGTCCCCTGATCTGACCCTGTGTAGGCCTGGACCAGCTTAGGCACCATGACACCATGCCACACGTCTCAGTGTACAATGAATGTCCTGTCTCCGGTCTCTCCTCTGGTCACATTGGGATCCCACTTCAGTTCACCTTTGGAGCTTTATTGGTTTGTTGGTGTTGGTTTTGTTCTTTCTTTCCTCTCTGGCCTTCATGGCATAGTTTCCTAACAGTGTGAAGCGTATTTGTTGACTACTGGTCTTTGAGACAGGAGTTAGTACACAGTTTCTGACCTTTTAATAAAGACTCCAAGATTCAATCTCTCAAAATGTGGCTCCTCTGTTTTCACACCTTACAACAGAATATGTCTATAAATCTGTAAGTAAACACGTTTGAGTAGTATTCAAGCAGTTACAAATGAATTAACTATAGTATGATAGACTGTCGAGTGGAGGCTATCATACTGTGGAGACTCTGGAGCTCAAATAGTATCATCTTTAAGAAACACTCGGTCAAAGCCCAACAAAATCAGCACCAGGAAATGGGTACTTGCAAGAGGGAGGGGGTGGGAGCAAGAGTAGATGAGTGAAGGGGAAAGGGGAGATAGAATGCAGTCAAAAATTCATGTGTATACCACAAAACTAAGAAAAGGGAAGAGGTGGATCAAAGAGGGGACAAGAATGTTGAGGGGGTGGGCTGGGGATATGGCCTAGTGGCAAGAGAGCTTGCCTCGTATACATGAGGCCCTGGGTTTGATTCCCCAGCACCACATATACAGAAAACGGCCAGAAGTGGCACTGTGGCTCAAGTGGCAGAGTGCTAGCCTTGAGCGGGAAGAAGCCAGGGACAGTGCTCAGGCCCTGAGTCCAAGGCCCGGGACTGGCCAAAAAAAAAAAAAAAAAAGAATGTTGAGGGGGCGACACTGGTCAAGATGCCTTGTATTCAGAACATGCTTTGACACCTCCTTTGTACAACTACCTAAAGATACTTAAAAAAAACTTTTTTGGAAGAGTTGAAAGTTCCCCACAAATTGGTGAGGATGGCATCTATTATAGTGTCTTTGCCCACAGTCTCCCATTAACCACTTGGTCCCCAGCTGATGGTACTATTTGGAGGAAGGGTAGAAACTTTAGAAAGTGGGGCATAGTTGGAGGAAGTAGGGGAGGGGGGCACACCCTTGAATGTTTTACTTAGTCCCAGGTGTCTTCTTCTCCCTGCTTCCTAACCACAGGGTATAAACTACTCGGCTCCACCGTCTTCCAGCCAAGATAAGAGAGAAACTCTGAAACGCTTGAGACCAAATAAATCACTCCTCCCTTAGGTTCTTTTTTTTTTTTTTTCATTTTGAACAGGAACCCTCCCCCTTAGTTTCTTTATGTCAGTTTTGTTTTTGTTTCTTTCTTGCCATGGCAATGTAAAAGTAACTAAGTCCATAGCCAGTAGCCCTTTTATAAAACAGAGCATTTTAGGACAACATGCAGAATTTTATAGGAGCCAGAACCATAGATTTGGGTCCCAAGCCAAGGGCTTGCCAACTCAGGATTTGAGTTTTTATTACTTCTAATAAAAATGAATCATGATTTACCACTATAAAAATTATATTCTAAAATTGAAGACCTAAAGTAGGGGAGAGAAATGATATAAACTCCACTGTTAGGAAAGCATTAGCTGAGAAAAGATGGGAGTAGAAATATGATTTCTAATAAAGAAAAACCTGCAATAAGCAGGGTAAAACCAAAGCAAGTAAGAAAACTGTTTCTCTGAAAGACTAGCCATAAAACAAAATGGAAGATTCACTTTCAAAGAAACAAAAATAATAATAACAATCAGGGGGTTGGGAATATGGCCTAGTGGTAGAGTGCTTGCCTTGCATACATGAAGCCCTGGGTTTGATTCTTCAGCACCACATATATAGAAAAAGCCAGAAGTGGCGTTGCCAGGGACAGTGCTCAGGGTCTGAATCCAAGCCCCAGGACTGGCAAAAAAATAAATTAATAGTAATATAACAATCAGAAAGTGCTTAAAAATAATCATGTTTTATATCTTCAAAGTGATCATGGAAGAGCTGGGCACTGGCAGCTCACACCTATAATCATGGCGACTCAGGAGGCTGAGATCTGAGGATTGCAGTTCGAAACCAGCCTGAGGAAAAAATTCTCCATGATACTCTTATCTCCAAATAACCACTCAAAAACTGGAAGTGTCTCTGTCACTCAAGTGGTAGAGAACTAATCTTGATCACAGAGTCTCAAGGACAGCACCCAGGCTCTCAGTTCAAGCCCCACAACTGAGAAACAGAGACAGAGAGACAGAGAGCTGATAATGAAAGAAATAGCACATAAAAGAAAAAAGTGACTATGAAAAAAACAGGAAACTGAAGGATGAACAGATTTTGTAAAATGAGAAATTCTAGAACCAAAAAATACTATTTATTTTTGGCATTAGTTCTGGGGCTTGAACTTAGAGCCTGGGCATTGTCCCTGAGGATTTTTGTTCCGGGTGTACACTCCACCATATGAACACCAGCTTCACATCTGGCATTTGGGTAGCTTATTGGAGATAAGAGGCTCATGGGCTTTCCTGCCCAGGATGGCTTCAAACCACTATTCTCAGAGCTCAGCCTCCTGAGTAGCTATAAATACAGGTATAATCCACCAATTCCTGGCTAGTAATTTCTTGTAAATGAAAAAAAAAAAACAAAAAAAACTTAAAAGCAACTGAGGACACAACATAAGAAAACAAAGAGATGGGAAATAGAAGAGCTACTAAGAGACATAGTAGGTAGATTGAGAATTTCCTGTATACATTAAAAATAGCTCTAGAAACAGAGACAGGAGAAACGCAGAAATAACTACACTATGTAACTTCTGAGACTAAGTCATAAAATATAATCATTACCACTCAATTCTCCCTTGAGATATTTGTCCAGGGACATAGACATCATTTGCGAGTTGATCATGGAAAGACTCCTTGAAGAGAACTCAAGCCCACAGACTTCAGTTCTCTCTGAACTCCCAGCGTAGTCAATTATGCTAAGTGCCCCACATTGGACAGAGTTCCTTCATTTCTCGGTTGAGCTACTACAGCTGACAACATATGGAGCTGACACAAACACCCCACAAAATTGCATATTTGTGGGCAAAATAAATATTGCTCTGTTAAAGCACTAAGTATTTGATGATTTGTTATGCAACACTAGATCACTGAAACACATTCAAACACTACAAGATTATTACATACAGATTTTCAATGAAACAATATTAAAAGACACATGGAGAAAGAAGAAAAATCAGTTAAAAAGAAAGAAATCGATGCAAGAAATGATAAACAACAAAGTTGGGATCATTTGGGAAAATAGAATTATCAACTAAAAATCTAATACATTTATTTATATTGAGAAATAAAACCATGAAACTACAGTGAAGATAATGTAAAAGATGGATTTTCAGATAGGGTGCTAAATTTATTAAGTATCAATTTCTAGGAACTATAAAGTTGTGCATATAAAGGAATGTGTAAATCATTGGAATTTCTTATCAACAATAGGAATAATATTAATTCAAATCCCAGCATATGACTATAATTGCTGTAAGTTCCTATGGTGTATGTTCCTTTCTGTTTGATGTTTTAGCATAACCAGACTTATGGAAAAAGAGGGAAAATGAATAGAAATATATGATTTAAACAATGTGAAGGAAGCAGGTTTGGGAAGAAAATACTTTGTGAATATGCACACACACCATAAAGATCACTGAGGAAAACAGGATCTTATGTGGAATGTAGCTGGAATTCAGCTCGCTTATTTAATGTGATGACTTAAAACTGTGATAAGAGGCAGGCAAAATGTGGTGTCAAATTCAAAAGAAAGTGTGGTGATCTGCCTTGTTTTCAACTTGTTGATATCTGATGAAAACACTTTTCCACAAGCAAGACTGATGAGCAGATGGTGCTAATAAGGCCAATTAAGTGCTAAGCTTCTGGAAATGTTTTTGTTGAGTGACATCTTCAGACTGGTTTCTGCTTACATGCGTCTTAAGCCATGTGTTTCTTAGGTACAATAGCACTAATGCTCACGGTCACTGGAATGTTCATTTTTCAAGAACACAGACTTGAATAAGACAAATAAAAATCCTTTGCCCTAATTCTTTAAGATGGTATGGGAATGACAAGATTCTAACCTCTTTGGGGCCTGGGGGTGGGGGGAGATAAGTGGGTCAGTGTAGATCATCAGTTTCCAGTAACTAGTGCATGAAGACATTTTCTATAGTCTGCAATGAAAAATGAATAGACATCGAAAGCAAAGGGTTCATTGAGGAGGAGGGGGTGCTTTTCCCCTCTTTTAACTTTCACTTTGTCCTCCTCAGGTGTTAGGCTGATATTTCCTGCTTGTATTGGGATCATTCTTTGCAAGTACTTCAAGTATTTTGAAAAGCAAAAAAATAAACTAAAGTATTAACTATACGCTTGACATTTCTTTTTCTCAGCACATCTCATGTGAGCTTCAGGATTAAAGATAAAAAATCAAACATTATATGGCATTATTTGGTCTTCTATGTGAGTGAGTTACCAAAAGGTAAAATTAGATTTGGGTTTATATATAAGTAGAAAGTATCATGATACCAAATCATCATAGTAAGTAATCTTACAAATAGATTCTAGAAGGTGACTGATTTATAGGAGATGTTATCTGCTGATATTTTTGTTATATTTCTTGGAGCAATTCAAGCCTTACAAATATTTCCAGTTCTTGCCAGGGCATTCTCAGCTGAGGCATATGTGTGTGTGTGTATGTGTGTGTATATATATATATATATATATATATATATATATATATATATATATATATGGAGAGAGAGAGAGAGAGACCGACCATTGCTACAGGTTATCCCTCAAATCACTCCCACCCTACAGTTACCACCACCACCACTATGCATACCATCCCTAAAGGCAGCTCAAACCATAGCCCTTCCTTCTTGCTCTACCATCTCATTCTAAATACAATCCTAATATTCTGTAACCATAAAAATCTAAGGGCTAATGTCACACCAGGCTGATATGATTGGTTGCCTACCATTGTTTCTATTTTTTTATATGTGATGTGGCAATGTAAGGAAACTTGAATTTTTTTTTTCTAGCAGACCAGAGCATGAACCGTAATTACTGCAAACTAAGACTGCAATTTTATCCTCTCTTATTAATGGCTTGTATAACAGAGTTCTGGCTAATCCTGGTGAGAAATATATCAAGGGAAGCTTGTTGGGTGCATTTTCAGGAGAGTTTTATTCCAAGTAAGATGACCTTACTTTCTGCTTTGAATGTACAAAGATGTATCAGCATTGTGGCTATGGAAGTTGAACCTAGAACCCTGGCTTGCCAGGGTTTTAATACTAGCTACTCAGGAGGCTGAGATCTGAGGATCACAGTCAAAGCCAGACTGAGCAGGAAAGTTTGTGAGATTGTCTCTAATTAAATACCAAAAAAGTCAGAAATGGAGCTGTGGCTCAAGTGGTAGAGCACTAAGCCTTGAGCAAAAGAAGCTCAGGAACATTTCCCAGATCTTCAGTTCAAGCACCAGGACTAGCACCAAATAAATAAGATAAAAGTAATAGAACCTTGGCTAGCATTATGCAGATGCCAGAGGAGGTTATTTTGTATACAGTCCTCTGCATTTTTTGTTTTGTGATGCGTATGTATGTGTGTATATACACACACATATAATATATATATCATGTACATCACATATATTATATATGACTTCATATAAATATATGCGTTTGTTTTCCAAATTATATAACCAATAAGTCGATGATCTCTTAACTTTCTACAGAAAAATCTTTTTAATTGTTTGTTCGGGTTGTTTACTTTTTTTTGCTTGTACTAGGATTTGAACTCATGGCTAACAATTGTTTGGCTTGCATTTTACCACTAGATCCATGCTTCCACCTTGGCTTTTGTTGATTTCTTTGTAGATAGAGTCTCTTGGACTTTTCTGTGTGAGCTGGCTTCAAACTGGGTTTTTCTTAGTAGGTAGAATGGTAGGCATGAGCCACCAGAGCTTGGCTTCTTAACTGATTTTCTGAAAATTAAAATACAGGGCTGGGGATATGGCCTAGTGCAAGAGTACTTGCCTCGTATACATGAGGCCCTGGGTTCAATTCCCCAGCACCACATATACAGAAAATGGCCAGAAGTGGTGCTGTGGTTCAAGTGGCAGAGTGTTAGCCTTGAGCAAAAAGAAGCCAGGGACAGTGCTCAGGCCCTGAGTCCAAGGACCAGGACTGGCCAAAAAGAAAAAAAATACAATGCCTTAACTTGTTTTACTCAACTTCAAGCACTGTCTAATGCCTTTTTTTTTTTTAAAGAGAAATAGCTTTTGAGGTTGTATTTCACCACATACTTAATCTCATTTCTAATGAATTTTTATTACTATAAAGGAATCTTCATGAAATTATAAAGAATTAAATATTCTTAAAGTCCTCATTTTATGGACCCTTCCCGGGCTTTATGAATGTGCCAACTTTTAAAGCACAGTCAAAACTCCATACCCATGCTTCCTGCAATCAAGGGCTCTATGTGTGAGCATTTAGCCATGGATAGATCTGAAAAAAAAATCTATGCTTAATATGTGCAGACTTTTTCTTGTCCTTTTCCCCTAAAAATGCAATAAAGAAGCTGTTCACATAATATTTATACAGCTTTAGGATTATAAGTAACCTAGAGATGGCTTAAAATGGGAGAATGTGCACAGATTATATACACACTGCTACTTTCTGGATAGGACTTGGCCATGGCTGGGTTTTGTTATTCTCAAAGCTGAAAGGGAGGGGAGTGGTACTTGAACCCATACCCCATATAATCTCCTCCTAAACTCCACTCTCAACATTAGAATGTCTGTGTTGTTTTTTGTTGGTTTGGGTTGTTGTTGTTTTTTTTCCAGTCCTGGGGCTTGAACTCAGGGCCTGCACAGTTCCTGGCTTACTTTTGCTCAAGCCTAGCACTCTGCCACTTGAGCCACAGCGCCATTTCTGGCTTTTTCTATATATGTGGTGCTGAGGAATTGAACCCAGGGCTTCAAGTATATGAGGCAAGCACTCTACCACTAGGCTATATTCCCAGCCCTTGAATGTGTTTTCAGGAAAGAATATTAGAAAGTTATAACCTCAGGGTGATTTTAAAATCAAGATGCTAGAATGCCCCCAGGCAGTGATTTTTTTCCACATATGTACACAGATCACCTTCATCAGTTACCTGCAGGGCTCGCTAAAATCAGTGTTCTAAAATTCTAGCCACTTAAGATACTCAGATTTGAGGGTTCTTGTTTGGAACCAGACCTTGCGGACAAATTCTTGAAGATTCTTATCGTCCATTAGTCACAGCAAAAAGCTGGAACTACAGGTATTGCTTAACTGAGTAGAGCACCAGCCTCACACACACACAAAAATGCTGAACTAGGGAGAGAACAAGGCCAAATTCAACTCCTAGAACTCGCAAAAGAAGAAAGAGAGAGAGAGAGAGAGAATGTCTGGGAACATGGGCTCAAGTGGTAGAGTGCTTACCTAACATGAGCAAAGTTTAATCCCTACAGCAAAAAAGGTGTCAAGGAAATAAGAATGGCTGAAGACAAAGGGCACACAGTATGGAAATTGCAAAGCTCAAATGTCTAGATAAGAACAGAACATAGCTGGACATAGTGGCTCTTGTCACTATCTACTTCAGAGAATGAAGATCATGGTTCAAGGCCAGCACAATCATAAAAATCATTGAGATTCTCTCAGCCAATAGCTGGAAGTGATGGTACATGTGTATTATCCCAAGCTATCAGGAAGCACAATGTCTGGGAGCAGTGACTCACAGTTGTCATCCCAGAGGCAAAGGGAAGACCAAACATGAGGACCACAGTCCAGCAGGGACTTGGGCATAAAATGAGATTCTTTCTTTTGTTTTTTGGTGTGTTTTTTTTCCCCTGCCAGTCCTGGGTCTTGAACTCAGAGCCTGAGCACTGTCTCTGGCTTCTTTTTTGCTCAAGGCTAGCACTCTACCACTTGAGCCACAGCGCCACTTCTGGCCATTTTCTATATATGTGGTGCTTAGGAATGGAACCCAGGGCTTCATGTATACGAGGTGAGCACTCTTGCCACTAAGCCATATTCCCAGCCCCAGATTCTTTCTTGAAAGTAACCAACACAAGAAGGACTGGTGGAGCAGTACTCTCAGTGTTGATCCTGCTTAGCAAGCATGAGGCCTTGAGTTAAAACCCAATACTGTGAAAAAAAAATCATTATGTGAAAGAAAAGGGCCAGATATAATTAACTATATCAAAACAGAAAGTTCATGTCCTCTCTAAATCCCTGCTTAGCCACAAAGCACCACGCAGGGGGATTGCTCAGTGTTATGAGTCTTCTCACTTTTTAAAAGAAACCTGAAAGCATTCAAATTCAAAACGTTGTCTCAGAAGAACTTTAAATACTGTGTAAAGTCAATAGAACACATCTTCAAGGTTGAATTTGGCTTGGCAGCAGCTTATACTTGCCCTGGAAGGTAAAACAGAAAATCTCAACAACTACAGAGATTCCAAATTAATGAGGGGTGGAGTGGGAGATAAATTTTTAAAGTTTTGAAATGTACTCACCCCCAGCTTTCTGAGCATGTGGCATTGTCCCCCACCTACTAAAACACTGAGTCAACCATTGGCCTGTATGTGAATGGGGTAGGGGAATGGGGTGATCCTTAATTTTTACTGGAAAAAAAAATTGAGAAAAGACCAAGCCTGTTGTTCAAAAGTGCTGTGTGTGTGTGTGTGTGTGTGTGTGTGTGTGTGTGTGGACAATGTCAGCAAGCAATTAGTAGTCATGGCTGGATATTGCCAGTCTTGAATAGTTAAGTCTTAATCTTGAGCAGTTTTTTCCCCCACAGGTAGATTTAAAGGAACCTTGGGGAAATCAATGTTCTTCCATTCAGTACTATCTTTTCTACAAAATAGAAAGTCATTTTTTGAATGCAGAAAAGCCTAAGCAATTACTTGATATCATGTGAATTATGTAGCAGCAAAACATAGCTAGTCAGACAGGGAGGGGATGTTGAGACAGTTAGACAGTTAATAGGCAAAGCATCCACTTCTGCACAGGAGTTACAGTTCAAAGAGGTCTAGAAACAGGAAGTCACATCAGAGTAAGACAAGGACAATCACTACAGAGCAAGGCAAGCTGGAATCTCTAGGTCGCCAAAGTCAGTGGAGATAAGAACTAGGATGCCTTGCCCATTATGGTTCTCTCTAGTCACCTGGGGCTCATGAGCACTGGGAATATGTCCAGTCTAAACTGAGATGTGCTAGAAGTATAAAACACACAATGGATTTATAATATATCATAAAAGAATTTAGGATCTTCTTAATTTTTAAAATATGATAGTCTTTTAGATATACAGGGTTATATAAAGCATATATCATTAAAATTCATTATAAAATTTCCCTTTCTCTTTTTCATGTAGCTACTAGGATAGCTAAAATAATAGATGTGCCTGGGGCTGGTGCCTCATACCTATTATCCTAGCTACTCAGGAGACTGAGATCTGAACATTAACATTTGAAGAAAACCCAGGCTATTATTGCCAATTAACAGGCCAGGCTATTCTTGCAAATTAACCACTTAAAATCTAGAACTGGAGGCATGGCTCAAGTAGAGTGCCAGCCATGAGAGAAGAGTTAGAGGTCCTGAGTTCAAGCCTCAGTACTGGCACAAATAAGTAAAATAGTGGATGTGTCATATACTGCATTTCCCTTGGTCTGGGACATACAATGCTAAAGCAAGAGGAACACTAGGACCCCCAGAGGCATAGATGACAAGGTATGTACTTCCTGATGAAGTGAGGGAGAAGGAAGAAGGTGTGGGGAGATTAGGGTAGCTTTAGGTTTCACACTTAGAGAAGAACATTAGAGGAAGAGAGAACTATGGTAATAAACATGCTTGATTATGGCTACTAAAATGATAGCAAAACTGAGACAATAAGACTATTCTTAAGGGATGGGGCTATGGCCTAGTGGCAAGAGCGCTTGCCTCGTATACATGAGGCCCTGGGTTCAATTCCCCAGCACCACATATACAGAAAACAGCCAGAAGTGGCGCTGTGGCTCAAGTGGCAGAGTGCTAGCCTTGAGCAAAAAGAAGCCAGGGACAGTGCTCAGGCCCTGAGTCCAAGGCCCAGGACTGGCAAAAAAAAAAAAAAAAAAAAAAAAAAGACTATTCTTAAAATTTAAAGATACCAGATTAGATATAATACAGTGAATCTAGATAAATGTAATAGGGATAAGAATATTCTTAGAATGTAAAAAAAAAAACCCACTTGGATGTAATACAATGTATTTAGATAACTAACTAGATACTGGTGTTGCCAGTGCTATAAGCTATCAAATCATTGGTAGAGCTGACTAATTCTGAGGCCTTCATGGCATGGCCTGGGATTATGCTCTTCTTGGGCTTATGATTGGCATCAAGATTTCTACCCAGGCTTGCTAAATGTTAAAAGCTATTGTAAGCCAGGCACTGGTTGCTCACTCGTTGCTCAATCCTAGCCAGTCAGGAAACTCTGTGAGACTCTTACCTCCAATTAACCACCAAATCGCTAGAAGTTGAGCTGTGGCTCAAGTGGTATAGCATCTGTCTTGAATATAGAATTTTTTTTTAACAAATATGTTTTATAATCAAATTCAGATTACCTAATATAGCCTTCCATTGTACTCATTGTACTCTCATTGGCCTCATTGTATACTATACTTATTCACTACTAACTGATCTCCTGAAACAAATGGCATAATCATTCCCACGCAGAAACTTTGCACAGTTCATCTTTCAAATCTTTGCACAGCTGGCATATTCTTTAAAGAGGCTTTCTCTGATCTTTTTCTGTTTTTTTTTTATTGTGTGTTCCTCCACCTATTATTATCCATGTCATTTTATTTTCTTCATAACAATCACTACTGTCTGAAATTGCATTACTTTTCACTTATTCATTACTAGTTTCCCATATGTTCTTCAAATATGAACCACATAGATAGGGACCTGTCCATTGTTGTATCTTTCTGGCAGGATGATCAGAGATAGTGGAATAGGTTGAGCAAAGCACAATTACATTTCATTTATGAGTCTTGACCTCAAAGTATCTGGCACATATATGTTCAATAAATACCCGTAAGTGCATGATGATGTTTTTGTCTTTCAACTTTCCCTTAACCTCCCATCATCTGTTTTTATTTGTGATTCAAGAGCTTGAGATTGAAATACGGATACAGAAAAAAAATCCCATCCTAAACTGATGAAGCTGAAATGGATGTGAATACACAAGATTATTGATGTTGCCCATTTGGACAACACTACAGTTCTAAATAAAATAGTTACACAAGTGTTTGTAGCTTTGGAAAACTTTTTGAAATCAACTTAAAAGCAGGGAAAAGCTTTTCATAAAACAGTGTTCAGCAAGGTTTTATTTAAAAAACAGTGTTAGTGACCATTTAGATCCCAAGTCAGTGAGGCTAAAGCCTGGTCATAGTTATTATTAGAATAAAATGTTTGTGTGAGAGATCTTAAAACCTAATATGTATTTTTAGGCCTGGAGGCTTCAGGGTGGAAACTCTTCCTTGATCTGTGGGAAGGTTCTGTTAACTTGAAAATGGAATCATGGGAAAATGGGAAAAATGAATCATAGGAATCACATGTATGACTATGAATAAAAGTTTAGTGTTTATAATATACAAAATGTTCCTACAAATAACTTAGACAGATGCCACAATGAAATATATAAGTGATAAGACATTGTTCATGCAGTGGCACAAGATAAAATGAAAATGGACAATACATGTAAGAAAATACTGGGGGCGGGGGGACGCCAGTACTGAGCTTTGAACTCAGAGCCTGAACATTATCTTTTAGCTTTATTGTTCAAGGCTAGTGCTCTACCACTTGAGCCACAATTGCACTTCTAGCTTTTTGGTTAACTGTAGACAAGAATCTTATGGGGGCTAAGAATATGGCCTAGTGGTAAAGTGCTTGCCTCGTATACATGAAGTCCTGGGTTCGATTCCTCAGCGTCACATATATGGAAAAAGCTGGAAGTGGTGCTGTGGCTCAAGTGGTAGAGTGCTAGCCTTGAGCAAAAAGAAGCCAGGGACAGTGCTCAGGCCCTGAGTTCAAGCCCCAGGACTGGCAAAAAAAAAAAAAAAAAGAATCTTATAGACTTGGCTGCCCAGGCCGGCTTGGAACAGTTGTCAGCCTCCTGAATAGCTAGTATTGCAGGCATAAACCACCAGCACCTGGAAGGTGTGGGCATATGCAAGACAGAGAGAGAGAGAAAGGGGGGGGGGACAGGAGAGGAGAGGAGAGGAGCAGAGAGAAAGAGATAGAGAAGAGAGGCAGAGAGAAAGGAGAGAGAATGAGAAAGGACAGAGACAGACAGGGAAACAAGAGACAGAGAGACACACAGACACAGATACAGAGAGAGCAAGGAGTAAGAAAGAAAGAAGGAGAGAGAAGAGAGCACAAGGAGGGAGGGAAGCAGGGAAGGAGAGAAAAAGGTCTGGCTTGTAGAAAAGGAAAAAGGATTTATTTAAGTGTTAAAATATTGAGTTCAAAGAAAAAATATATAGTAGGTTTGATCATAGTAATGTGTATTACAGATGAATATTCTACTGTACTTTGTGGGATTGTAAATTGATAACATGCTTCTGGAAAGGCAGTTTGAAAATATGTACCAAATCTTTAAACAGATAAGTGTTTTTGAACCAGCAATTCCACTTCAAGAAATCCTATAATAAACATATCTCAAAGATGAATTACAAGGATATTCTCTGTAGCACTACTCATATGCATTTAAAAGTTTAGAAATAATTTACCCTTTAACAATGATTAAGTAACTTGCTGTTCAACTATATATCACCTAGTCACAGAAAGATGTTAACCTGTATTTCATGACAGATGGTATTATTTATTAAAAAGGAGTGTAAAGAACAGTATCATACAGTTATACAATACTGGAAAATGGGCAAAAGTTCAGCAGTGATTTATCTCTGGGCAATAGGATAGGTGACCTTTTTTTTTTTTCTCTGTTATGCCTTTGCATCTTGTTTCAATTTTTGAAGCAATGTTTATATACTACAATTCAAATAAAAAAATAATCGCTTTCGTTTTTTAAAGGCCACTTCATATATTATTTTCACAATCTTTATATTGAATGCTCAATGGGGGGGATATTCACTGAAATTCACTTAATTTATATCATCAATTATGTAAAAAGGTAAAAAATAGTGCTGGCTTGTTACAGTTCGAGTATATATATATTTTTTTATTAGCGCACACATTAGTTGTCCAAAGTCAGTTTCATTGTTACACAATACAAAGCATCCCGAACAATCCCAACCCTTTCCATCACTCTACCTTAGAGGTGGTAGTTATCTTCATGCTAAGAAAAAAATTTTAAAGTCTGTTTTTCTCACTATTGACATTGAAAAATATTAGGGCGGGCCAACTGCTTAAATAAGAAAATCGTATGCACTTTACTATAATTTCTGGCCCTTTCTCAGGCCAGTCCGCATACCTCCTCCCCGCCCCCCCTTCTCGCCGCCCCCCCCCCCCCCCCCGCGGCGCGCCGCGCCGCGCTGGGCAGGGCCCTCAGCTCCGCACAGCGCGGAGGTCGGGCCCCACCTCCAGCCACGGCCGCTCCGCCCCGCCCCGGCCGCACGGCGTCGGCCGCCAGTGGACTGTTCCATTTTCCCAGAGAGGTGGGGGGAGATTCCTTGGCATTTTAACTTATTTACCCTCCTATTCAGTCAAGGAACTTCACTGCGACCCATATGAGCAATAGAAAAAAAGCCAAGTAAGACAACGTGGACGACACTATAAGCAACTCTGAGGTGAAATGGTGAAGTTGAAATCTAATTCGCCTATCTTATAAGCCCTCCGTGGGAAGAATGGTTCAGTCCAAAACTTCCCGCTCAGGTGAGAGGCGGCGTCGGGGTCTCTCCCCTCCACGTCGAGACTTCGGTAATTCTCTAATAATATCGAGTTTCCGTCCGGGGGGGTCTCTCTCCAGCTGCCATATATATATATATATATATATATGTCATCTACAAGTCCCTCTCCCCGACACTGAAGTGGTCCCCGGTCCTCAGCGGGGCGGCTCCGGGCTGCGGGGGCGCCCCAGCCTCCTTCCCTCAGAAGCCGGGCTCCTGCCGGGCGCCGGCGGAAACACCGCGAATAAACTTTACATCCCCTACCTGGGGGAAACGCCTGGTCAAGGTAGTTTCGGTCATGAGGAGGGGGAAAAAAAACCAATCCCGAATTTACCTGGAGAACTCAGTGTTCGTATTAGTGTCGACGGGGATTATTTACGAAAGGTGTAATTAAGTTAAATACAACTGAATTTGAAAACTAACGTTTAGTGTTCAAAATAAAGGAAGCCTGGATGCGAAGGATTTCGCTCACTGTACTTGGAAACCAGGTCCCAAGGAAGTGTGTGGGTTTTTTTTTTTTCCTTTTCTTTTAACAAATCAAGAGGAATGTAGGGAAAATGAAATCTCAACAACACCCACTGTGTCTCTGAGTCTTTACATGTCTCATGACATTACATTTCACTGAAAATCCTAATGAAATTTCACTTCAAAAGTTCAGTTGCTCTGGAAGATTAAGGAGGTGAGCCCAGATGTCACTTTGTTCTTTTGGTTGGTCGTGGGGCTTGAACCCTGGGCCTGGGCCCTGTCCCTGAGCTCTTCAGCTCAAGGCTAGGGCTCCACCACTTGAACCACCGCACCACTTCCCAGATGTTAATTCTCCTTTTTTTTTTTTTGCTAGTCCTGGGGCTTGAACTCAGAGCCGGAGCCCTGTCCTTTGGCTTCTTTTTGCTCAAGGCTAGCACTCTGCCACTTGAGTGGTACTGCGGAATCAATTGAAGCCAGGGCTTCATGCATTCAAGGCAAGCACTCTACCACTAAGCCACATTCCCAGCCCCCCAGATGTTATTCTTAAATCCATGTTTTTATTTTTTTTCTTGCAGTACCATGCTGCCTCTGTTTAGCAGTTACTTAAATTACCTTTAATTTTCAATTAAACAGTTTAGCCAGAAAGATTAAGATGGCTACATTACTAGTTTCTTTTGGTTGTTTTCTTATTCTACTGAACATATTTTATCCTTTGCTTTTAACCAATGAAGATAGGACAAGTTTTTTGTTATGTTTTCTTTTTTCTTTTTGTCATTCATGGGACTTGAACTCAGGGTCTGGGCACTGTCCCTGAGCTCTTTTGCCCAAGGCTAGCTTTCTACCAGTTTGAGCCACAACTCATTTTATGGTGGTTAGTTGGAAATAAAAGTCTCATAGTCTTTCCTGCCCAAGCTGGCTTTGAACTGTGATCATCAGATCTCAACCTCCTGAGTAGCTAGAATTACTGGACTGAGCCACCAGCACCTGACATGAAAAAAAATTTTTTTTAATTGTTTCTTTGGGGCTGGGAATGTGGCTTAGTAGAGTGCTTGCCTAGCATGCGTGAAGTCCTGGGTTCCATTCCTCAGCACCACATAAAAAAAGCCAGAAGTGGCACTGTGGCTCAAGTGGTAGAGTGCTTACCTTGAGCAAAAAGAAGCCAGGGACAGTGCTCAGGCCCTGAGTTCAAGCCCCAGGATTTGCCCAAAAAAAAAGGTTTCTTTGCTGAGTGTTGGTGGCTCCTGCCTATAATTCTAGCTGCTCAAGAGGTAGAAATCTAAGGATTGAAGTTCAAAGCTAGCCCAGCAGAAAAGTGTGAGACTCTTATTTCCAACTGATCACCAAGATGCCAGAAGTGGAGTTGTGGTTCAACTGGTAGAATGCTAGCCTTGATCAAAAGTCAGAGACAGGGTTGGGAATGTGGCTTAGCCATAGAGTGCTTGCCTAGCATGCATGAAGCTCTGGGTTCGACTCCTCAGCACCACATAAACAGAAAAAGCCGCAAGTGGCACTGTGGCTCATGAGGTAGAGTGCTAGCCTTGAGCGAAAAGAAGCCAGGGATAGTGTTCAGGCCCTGAGTCCAAGCCCCGAGACTATCACATACAAATTTGTTTCTTTTATGTCAAATAGTCTTTTCAATATTAGTAATCTTTTTATTATAGCAATAGTAACTTCACAATACAATTGGAAATAAAGATATAAAAATGTCAATTCATGACTAATATAATGACTACTAATATTTTGGTATGCCTTTTTATTGGTGTTTATTAAATTGAAATAGTCAAGGGTTTTATTATGACATTTCCATGCTTGCATATAAGGTACTTTGATCATATTCACACTCTACTACTCTTAGTTCAAAAAACAAGTTCTTATTTACTCTATTACTCTTAGGAATAAAAAGTTTAGAAGAATATTATTTTCTAGGATATCTAAGAAGCAGTGACTAATGCTATAGTATTCATACTGTTTTGTGATAACTTGCATATACGTTGACATATAAAGAGTTAAGATTTTAACTCCATCTTCATGAAAATTATGATGACATCCTTCTTATTTGGGCCTTTACTGTTGTGACAGGCTAGTAATACTCACTAGTGAAATAGATATAATCTTATACTTAGTCACAGCATATTAATTTTATAGTAAGGAATATTTCTGGGCTAGGGATATGGCTTAGTGGTAGAGTGCTTGCCTTGCATGCATGAAGCCCTGGGTTCAATTCCTTAGCACCACATAAACAGAAAAGGCCAGAAGTGTCGCTGGGGCTCAAGTGGTGGAGTGTTAGCCTCGAGCAAAAAAGAAGCCAGTGACAGTGGAGTCCCAGGACTGGCAAAAAACAAAACAAAGCAAAACAAAAAACAAAAGAATATTTCTTTGTTTTTAATTTCAATAACATGGATAGTTTGAGAAAAAAAATGTGTAGCGATAACTGGTAATTTTTGAGTTTTCAAGGAAGAGGTTAAAGAGGAAAAACCTTAAAAATATTCTCAAGCTGTATTTAAAAATTAAAAATATTATTGCCAAATATTTATGTGAATCCTGTGGTAGAGATATATATATATATATATACATATATATATATAAAATTTTTTTTTTTTTTTTTTTTTTTTTTTGGCCAGTCCTGGGCCTTGGACTCAGGGCCTAAGCACTGTCCCTGGCTTCTTCCCGCTCAAGGCTAGCACTCTGCCACCTGAGCCACAGCGCCCCTTCTGGCTGTTTTCCATATATGTGGTGCTGGGGAATCGAACCCGAGAGCTTCGTGTGTAGGAGGCAAGCACTCTTGCCACTAGGTCATATTCCCAGCCCCCTGTGGTAGATATTTAAAAAAATATACACATTGAGTTATTTTGAGTAATTTGCTTAATAAAAGTCAGAATGCAAACTCCTGAAAAGCATTTATTTAGAGTAACTAGGTGCCAAGCAACGAGTATTTCCTCTTTGCAATTCTTTTTTGCCAGTCCTGGGGCTTCATATATAACGAGGTAAGCACTCTACCACTAAGCCATATTCCCAGCCTCCGCTTTTCAATTCTTCACCCTATCCATGTGGGCTAGCCATACTATTATTTCTACTTTGAGGTGAAAGAATTGGGATTTAGAAAGTTTAAGTGACTTGATATAAAATACTACATCCAGAGTTGTCTTTTTTCTTTTTCTGAGATGCTATGGATTTAGCCCAGGTCCTCTTGCAATATATACAGAGTTGTTGTTTTTTTTCTGATTTATTTATTGTTTTAGAGGTGATAGACAGCAGGGTTATGTTTACCTACTTCAAGTAATAAGTACATTTCTTTCACATTGTGTTATCTGTTCCCTCGTTCTCTACCATTCTCTCCCTCCCATCTCCACCCACGAGTGGCATAGTTCACTTTCATCAATGTCCAATGTACTCCACTGCTGTACTTTTTCACTCTCTTTCCTTTGATTCTGTGTCCTTCCCCCACCCCTCCCACAGATGTACATGTGAATACACTGTAAATACATACTTTCAAGTATGACTGATTAAGTGAAAAGACAAATTTTTTGGCTTCTCCTTTCAACACATCTGATACTGCCAGGTAGCTTAATCATTAGTAAAAGTGATGTTATTAATCTAGCAGTACAAGTATTGGGGAAGGCATCATATATAAAGAGGATCATCCTGTCCAATAATGTGTGTGGTGCTATTCCTAGATATCACAATCTTTAGCTTTTACTGTGTCTTTAATAGTACCGGAAGGGGTACTATTTTAGCTTCAACTTTTGTATTGAAATGTTGACTTAATTGAAAATGACTAAATTATATGATAAACTATTTTTTTCATATTTATATAATCATAATCTGATCATACATTTTATTTTTTAATTAAATTTTATTGACAAGGTTATGTACAGAGGGTACAGTTACATAATAAGGTAGTGAGTACATTTCTTGTCTTATTTGTTACACCCTCCCTCATTTTTCTTTCCTTTCCCTAGTTCAGATAAACATATATACAATATCCAGTGTACCAAAATCATATACAGTGACCACAGGGGGTACGCCAAAGTAAATTCACCTAGTACATTAAACGTAACAATAAAATCCTCCTGGATAAACTATTTTTAAATATCAGTGTGTATCTATAAGCAAGTAAAGTACAAATGACAGTATAATTTTGACATTATTCCTGATTCTCAATGGGGAGTTGTTAGAACCTTTATCAAAGGTGATTAAGATCAATTGTATTAGTAAGGCCAGCCTTGAGTGAAAAAAGTAATTGCATTGTTTTAAGCAGATAGTCTTGAAAAGTGTGTGTGTGTGGGGGGGGGGGTGGGTGTGAGAGAGAGTGAGAAAAGAGAAATAGAGGTCTATCCTTGTTTTATCTGCATACTTTTGTTGCTTAGTTGACATAGTTTCATTCATGATATAGCTCAAAGATAGAGTTGAACTTTCAATTTTTCTCCCTTCATTTCTTAAATGTTGGGATAACAGGCATTTGCCAACACATCTGGCTCAGTCTGTATTGGTTTCTTATGTCATGATAATGAACTAATTGGACTGCATTTTAATTCTGCTTATAATAGGTCAAAATTTGCTGAGATGTAACAAAAGAATTGTTACATTGGAGAAGACACTAAATATGTTTATCTATTTGTGTGTGCCAAGCCTGGGGCTTGTACTAGGGCAGGACCGGGGTGCTGTCCTTAGGCTTTTTTGCACAAAACTAATGCTCTACCGTTTGAGCCATAGTTCCATTTCCAGCTTTTGGACAGTTCAGCAGAGGTAAGAGTCTCGCACACGTGCCTGCCCAGGCTGGCTTTGAACTGTGCTTCTCACATCTTAGCCATCTGAGTAGCTAAGATTACAGGCTTGAGCCACTAGCATTCAAACAAATTAATGATTGATTGATTGATGCATGCATGCATACGTACATGAACACCAGTCCTGGGGCTTAAACTCAGGGCCTGAGCACTGTCCCTGGCTTCTTTCTGCTCAAGGCAAGCACTCTACCACTTGAGACACAGAACCACTTCTGGCTTTTTTTTTTTTATGTGGTGCTGAGGAATGGAACCCAGGGCTTCATGAATGCTAGGCAAGCACTCTATCTACAAGCCACATTCCCAACCCAAAGTTTTATTTTTGAGAGGCCAAATGGAGTTATTGGTGGTAAGAGGAGGTGGGGCTGATCGTTCACTGGATGAAACATGAAGCACAGAGTAATGAATAAGATGGAGAAATGGTGAATGCTTCAGCTAAATGACCTGGATTCACAATTTGGCCTATAGTCAGCTTTGCGTTTTTGCAAAAGAGCCTTTTTATTTGCAACCTTTCTGATTTTTACAAAATAGAATGAAAACATAATATTTTTTTCTTATTATTGAGTGATTTATAGTTATCCTAAAAAGCTTGGCAAGTACAGACTGGCAAAGAAGAAAAATAAACTATCATTACTAAGATAATTTTGTTTAATTTTTTTAGGGACACATTCTTTACTCAGATCTGACTTTGTTCACTGGAAATCATTTTCTTGATGTTTTTTTCTAACGTCATCCTCCTTTTCTTTGGATTAAGACAAGGTATGAGTTATTTTCCTTTCTTTAGTCTTTTTTTATTGTTACAAAGTTGTGCACTATTAAATAAAAACTAGATAAATACACTATATTTTGAAATTTTGGCTACAATAACAAACTTTTTACTAGGCTTTGGTATGGGCTTATTGTTAGGATGCTTGCCAGTAAGAAACTGGTTCATGATAAAGCTATTGCCACTTTATTAGTGTAATTTTCAAAGGAATTTTTTCCATAATGGAAACATTAACGTGTGTGTGTGTGTGTGTGTGTGTGTGTGTGTGTGTGTGTCAGTCCCGGGGCTTGAACTCTAGGCCTGTGCACTGTCTCTGAGCTTTTGAGTTCAAGGCTAGTACTCTACCATGTGAGCCATAGCTTTACTTCCAGACTTTTGGACCTTCCATCCTGGGCTGGCTTTGAACCATAATCCTCAGACCTCAGACTCCTAAGTAGCTAGGATTATAGGCATGAACCACTGACACCCAGCTCACACATTAACAAAATTTAAAATATAGTTTAAAAAATCAGGTTGTTGTTACAGTTCTACTAGCCCATATTAATTACAACATGTATAAGAAATGAAGCACATAAAGTAGGAATTACCTGTTGATTTGGGTGGGGTTTTTTTTTTTGGCTTTAAAATTCTTCTACGACTAATATGAGATCAGTTTTATTTCGAATATCATTGCCATGACTAAACTGACCTTTGAGAGGTTTAGTTTACCTCTGGTACTCACTACTCCATGAATACCACTTAATTGGAGCCAGTAGTTGCATTATGAATTTGTATGACTTATATTCCAATAAAATCTTTCAATAAAACTTACAAACTTGGGGGCTGTGAATATGGCCTAGTGGTAAAGTGCTTGTCTCGTATACATGAAGCCCTGAGTTCGATTCCTCAGCACCACATATATAGAAAAAGCTGGAAGTGGCGCTGGGTCTCAAGTGGCAGAGTGCTAGCTTTGAGCAAAAAGAAGCCAGGGACAGTGTTCAGGTCCTGAGTTCAAACCCCAGTACTGGCCAAAAACAAAAACTAAAACAAAAACAAAACAACCCAACCTTAAAAACTTGGTCTAATTCATAATGAAGATGTGGTTCCTTACTATGGAAAGTGTTGAAGAATTTTTTTTTTTTTTTTTTTTGGCCAGTCCTGGGGCTTGGACTCGGCCTGAGCACTGTCCCTGGCTTCTTCTTGCTCAAGGCTAGCACTCTGCCACTTGAGCCACAGCGCCACTTCTGGCCATTTTCTGTATATGTGGTGCTGGGGAATCGAACCCAGGGCCTCATGTATACGAGGCAAGCACTCTTGCCACTAGGCCATATCTCCAGCCCCTGTTCAAGAATATTTTGAGTAAACACATGAACAAATGTAGATATAGCCAAAACTTGCCCAAATCTGTTATTGTTTCAGTGTTAACATATAAATGTTTAGTCTTTAATTTTTTTGAGTTAACTCAGCTCTATCTGAAATAATAAAGATAATATTTATTCATTCAGTATGCACTCATTTTACCAAACATTTTGAGGCTCCTAAGAGGCTGACAATAATACAGTTATCAGTTAGTTACTATCGTCCTCCAAATACTGTGACAAAACAGGTTGTGTTTATAAGGGAGAGTAGAAATGATTCCATTTTCTGTACTTAGTGAAAAATCACCTCATTATACTACTTCATTATAATAACTTCCTACTAAAATTTATCCCATTTTTATATTAAATATGTATAAATTTAAAAGTCCAACCTACTTGTATAAGTAACTATATATGACAATATATAATCATATACATATATAAACATACATATATACACATATACGTATATATATATACACATATGTATATATATTTGTCATGGGCCTGGGTACTGTCCCAGACCTTTTGTACTCAATGCTAGCACTGTACTGCTTGAGCCACAGCTCCACTTCCTGCCTTTTGTTAATTAATTCAAGGTAAGAGTCTCATGTACTTTTCTGTCTGGGCTGGCTTCTAGGCTGCCTTGGAACTGAAAACTCAGCCTCTTGAGTAACTAGGATTACAAGTGTGAGTCACTGGTAGCTGGCCCAAACTTTAGTTTTAAAATATGCTTTAGGATCCAATATCCACTTTAAACAAATGCAGAATTCCTAAGAAAGGTTTACTGTTATAGCTGAATAGCAATTCCTCACACCTGTAAGTTGTTTACTGTTTTTCCATGTTAGATTATAATACTTGTCTACTTTCACATATTTGAATTTCCTCTGCTTAATGGTTGATAAACTTTCTGCTTGTTCTGATCCACATTTCACCACCTAAGGTAGGAAAAAAATCAGTATTCTAATGTTTACATGTTTTACTTGCTCGTTTTCAGCATCTGGTTTTAAAATAATTCTTTTCATGTCCAATATTCTTCCCTCGGGTCTCTCTAGTTTGATATAAGTGTATTGTTTGTAATTTGCTTCCTACAAGATAACTTTGACAATTAAAATTGTTATTCTATCCACATTTGATATCTGGTAGGTAACCTTCCCCTGTTTTTTGATATACTAAAAGAAAAAAGAGAACAGCTGTTACAACAGTTAATTTCAAAACAGGAAGTCATGTGGTCTCTCCCAGCTCTCTCTCAAGACAGATTTAGCCCCCCCTGGTGGCTAACATTATAATTTTTTTTTTTTTTTTTTTTTTTTTTTTTAGTGTAATAGAGTAATTTATTACACTGATGAAAAATTTGGGGGTGAATAAGCCTTGGTTCAATAATTAGCAGTTACGTTCTCTGGTTAATTTCGTATTCAGCTAAAGTTTCATTTAAATTAGGACCCTTAGTGTCAGGTACAACACCAAAGTATATCATAGTTATGATTCTTTTTAATTTCTTGACTACTGTGAAAAGCAAATATTTTAGTGCCTTTTAAAACAGTTCCAAGATTACAATATTGAAATCTACACATAGCAAATAAGTAGTGAAATAGAAATGAAAAGCTTAAGTTGTAATGAAATGTTTATAAATTTTATTCAGATATTTTAGTATAGTATAATCCTTATCCATTGTCTTGGACAGAGTTTTTTTTCTCCACTCATACAATACAGTATAATTTCTCTGATTCTGTACAAAATTCTCTTAAAGCCTCCCTTTAAATTTTACATATTTTAAGTGCATTTATTTAAATATATAGAACTAGTTTGAAATCAAATGACAGTCAACTATATTCTTATGCTTTGGGAGAAAAACCTTTTTCATAGTTTTTAAATAAAAAACATTTTGGAAGAGAAGATTTAGAAAATTATTTTTAAGGTATAACTTGTTATTATTCTGTAAAATATGGCAATGTGCTTTGCTCTCTTAGGACTAATAACAAGCATTTGCTTGTGAAGTTGAAAGGAAGATGGGGATAGGCAGAAACAAAGATCTTTTGCCTCACGTTTATTATTATGCTGTTATCAGATATATTAGGTTAGAAAAATGTGCTAAATAGATCATTAATAACCAGATGTAAATACAATCAATGTAGATCCACTAGAAAAAGATTTCCTCCTCCATATTTCACATTTTTGCCACCAATTTATTTTATTTCTGACACCTCACCTTAAGAGTACCTTCCAGAAACTAGTATCAGATCTCAAAAGTATTTTCATGTTTCCTCTACAATTCACTATTTCATAGGCATCAGAAATTTCTAATTCCTTTTTTTCCCCATTTGCTAAAAAGGAAATAAAGGAAAAACTGGAGTTAAAAAATAAAAACCCACGCTTTTATTTTTGCTGTACCCACACCATACAGACTTACAAAATGCATGTCTGTTTTAAAACATTTATTTTTACCTTCTGAAATGCAGTCATACTTTGTCCTTTACTGTATTTTAAATGCTAGTCCACAGCACACTAAATTATTTAATAATTCATAATGATATATGACCAAGAAAGAGCCATAAACAGTAGTCTAAAGCAGATACTTTGACTACAATAAAATCTATGTAAAAGAGCAGGTGTAATGAGCATCACAAACCTCCCTTCATATTTACTGTAGCTATTTTAAGTTTTTAATAAAAACTGTATCCTGGAGCTGGGAATATGGCCTAGTGGTAGAGTGCTTGCCTCGCATACATGAAGCCCTGTGTTGTTGATTCCTCAGCACCACATAAACAGAAAAAGCCAGAAGTGACACTATGGCTCAAGTGGTAGAGTGCTAGCCTTGAGCAAAAGGAAGCCAGGGACAGTGCTCAGGACCTGAGTCCAAGCCTCAGGACTGGCAAAAAACAAACAAACAAAGAAATTATATCCTGGCTTCATAGGTAAAGTAATTTTAAATTGATTGATATTTCTCTAGATTAGGTCAGCACTGAAATACATATATACTTTAACTCTCTGGTTCACATCCAGCATGTATGTGTAGGTTTCAAAATTCAGCTTTCATGCAGATTTATTACCTTAAACTTTACACTGAAATCATATATCAGTAATGCATTTCCTTGATGTCCTATTCTATGCACTGCTCAGTGACATATATAGTATAACCTGTGATTGGTAACTTTGATTTAAAGATATAAGGAAGGCATATGAACACAAAAACATGAAGCATAGTTAGGTCAGAGGATTATAAACAGATTTCATGGAATAAAGTATATAACTTTAAAGAAAGTTTTTAATTATGGGAGAAAAGGCCTATAGAAAGGACAAAATACATTCAAAGACAGAAAAGGCCAAGATGAATGAACTGTAGTGAAGGAAAAATTTTTAACTTTTTATAATTTCATTTTTACTTTTGCCAGTCCTGGGTCTAGGACTCAGGGCCTGAGGGCTGTCCCTGGCTTCTTTATGCTCAAGGCTAGCTAGCACTGCCACTTGAGTCACAGCGCCACTTTTGGCCTAGTCTATATATGTGTGGTGCTGAGGAATTGAACCTAGGGCTTCATGTATACGAGGCAAGCACTCTTGCCACTAGGCCATATTCCCAGCCGCTTTTTATAATTTTAGTTAGCAAAAATGCAGATAATACATACATTGAATTTAACTTTCATAAATGTCATCACAAATTTGATTAAGAAACTTTAAAACTTTGTAACAAGAACATATATTCAGAATGTTGTCTGATAATTTAGTAGTCTGTCCCTCAAAATCGCCATCCTTAATCAGTTCTTAATTCAAGTATTTTCTCATTTCTAAAAGCCATTCCGTTTCCTTAAATATGAAATAACTTTGAGTCTTAAGTAACCTATGAGATGGAGCCTGTGATCCTACCTACTCAGGAAGGCGAAATCTGATGATTGCGTTCAAAGCCATCTCTAATAGAGCTGTGGCTCAAGGGGTCGAGTGCTATGCTTTAAGAAAATGCAGCTCAGGGCCAGCACCCAGTCCAAGTTCAAGCCCCAGGACAAGCATAATAAAAGTATCTGATGAAATATACATACAGTATTTGTCTTTTATACTTTTTCTATCTTTAAAAAAAAACTGTTCCTATTAGAGATATTTTTTTGAAGGGGGGTGCTTGTCTTTATGCTCTTGCTTGACTTTTTCTGCTCAAGGTTAGTGCTATACCATTGAGTCTCAAGGATTTTGCCCTGGCTATCTCTGGATTGCAATCTTCAGATCTCAGCCTCTTGAGTAGTTAGTTGGGCTTACACATTTGAGCCATTAGCACCTAGCTAGTGATAATTTTATAACTAACAAAGGATAATAGGCAGGCATAAAAATAGCAAGACGATTACTTTTTAAAATTTTATCCCAATGATTTTATGGTAAAATTTATGTATTTATTTTGAAGATAAAAATTCTTAATAAATTTATAATTTGTCACTTATACCAATTTTTGGCAATATAATTCATAGATAGCTAATACTTAAAACCCAGTTTAGAATGTTTTATTAAGTCTTCCCCAATTCATTCACTAATCAAAAATGCAAATGGGAATATCCATGAGTATTCTCAGCAAATAAAACTAAGTCAGGCAACTTATTCCTTAAAGCGAAGACAGGCAATATTGGTTCAGATTATATATTTTTGGACTACTGTTCATCTAAATTTGACAAGTTAAAGTATAAATCAATTAATTTTAGATGTAAATGCTCCAAAAATGTAAGAACAAAACCAATAGTGTCGGGGAAGACAATTATTAAAAAGAAGAAAGAGGGAAAGAAAGAAAGAAAAAGAGGAAGGAAGGAAGGAAAGAGAACAAAAGAAAGAAAAGGAAGGAAGAAAGAAGGAAAGAGAGAGAAAGACAGAGAGAGAGAGAGAGAGAGATAATGCCACTATTAGTGTAAATGATTCTACGTAAGACCTTGGTTTGGAGCCAACAGGGTACTGGTGCGTTGCCTGCAATCCTTACTCAGGCTGGCTGAAGCAAGAGGATCAAGAGTACAACTTGGGATATATAGGGTGTTTCAGGCAGGCTACACTATACAGTGCTATCTTGTCTCAAAAATCTAAATTTAGGAAAGCAAATTATTAATTGATTTACTGGGGAAATAATGATTAGGCATTCCAACAATTTAACTCTATAACCTAAAAAAATTGGTGTAAGCCATATAAAGACAGTGACCTTGTCTACTTTCATTCATTATTTTATATGAGGTGCCTACCATAAAGCTAATTTGCATTCACTATGTCTCTAATATATATTTGAGAGAAACTAAAACAATTTAGATACGTTATTGTAACATTAAGATTTTCTTCCATGGTGTATCTGCTGCAGTTATCTAGACATGCAAAATTACAATCTGACCAGTAGCATTTCAGAAAGTATACAGAGACTGTCTTGTCCAAAAATTCAGCAAATAAAATACAGAAAATTTTGTAAAAGCATAGGCAAAACTCCATGCTTAGTTGTTTTAATTTAAAGGTCTATTTTTGTAGCCACTAGGAAATACAATTTCTCACATTTGTTTTTAAAATGATGAAGTTGATTTATTGGTATATCAAGGTAAGTGTAAATAGACAGCAAACTAAATGGTGAATTAAAATATCCACACTAAGTCTGACCTCAGCATTCACTAAACCTTTTCTACAAAAATAAATCTCTCTGGCTTTTGTTTTGCTTGACAGCATAATTAAGTAGCCTAACCATATGTGGTCCTGCAAATAAGGCCTTGCTAGTAGTCTCAGAAATATGCACCTTTTGAATCACATGCTTGGCACACATTTTGTGCCCAAAACTTACTGAATGAACTTTTACTGTAATGCTGGATTTGGGCCAAGCCAACCAAATTCTCAGACTTTAGTTCAGTCAAAATAGCGTGTAGAGGGTAGTTTTGCGACACAGGAAAGCACAGTGAATTAGCTCACTATGGTTATGATCTGATGATACAACAACCCATTGGTCCCTAGCATGCCCACTTAAAGAAACCTCAAAGCAAATAATTATCACGAGTTTGTTGAATTTTTAGTGTGGCTGCTGTTGCTGGGCTTTTTTAATGTCTAGAAGTGATCTTTTTGCAGAACTTAATATACTTGCACATTGCTCCTACATACTTTTCCAGTTTAAAAGTTCTCTGTAGCATACAAGTAAGAGAACTTTATATAGGAGCATATTTACAGTCAGGAGTTCAGGAATGAGAGGAGGCGGTATCAGGAGCATCAACTGCATAGCATTATTCTGGGGTAGGACAGAACACCACTGAGGAAAAGTCAAACCTCTTATCCCCCTGGAGCTTACGTTCTGCTGGAGAACGAGAGGACAAAATATGCAAGAAAGGCTCCTGATGTCGCAAGGGAACTTGCAGCTTCCGTGGTGGCCAGGGTAGCACCGAGGTGACATTTGAGAAAAACTCTGAAGCTGAGAAAGCGAGCTCTAGGATACTGTGGGGAAAGAACCTCGCCGAGGGACTAACAGGTACAGGTCTACAAGCAAGGCTGCTAAGGCAGGTGCCTCCCTCCCTGGGGCGCGGAGGCCACTCCAGGCCGAGGTCAAGGCAAAGGGTGACACGCTCTTAGACCCTCAGTGATTTGGCCTGCAGGCAAGTCCTCCCACACGGTTAGTACATACGTGCAGACACACAAATACACAAAACAATGAATGCTGCCACCGACCGAACTCGTCAAATAATACATTTCGTCCCGTTTGAAAGACTCTTACCTACTGCACTTTTAACCAGAAGAGCCGCCCCCTTTTAGTGCAAACAAAGGCTAACAGAACTGCGTGCGGATGATGAAGTGACTCCTTTTTATACAATAAGACAACGGCACGGCAGTATAACTCAAAACCACACTTTGTACTCCAGCCTCGTCCAAGGCCTCAGCATCTCAAACAGCCAAGAGGAAAGCGACGTCCGGAGCGCTCGGGCCTCGGGGCCGAAGGGAGGCCCGCGGCGGGCCGTCGGTCCCCGGGGCTCGGCTCCACCCCCACCGAGGCCGGAGCTCCGAGGCCGGCTCGGCCGCCCGCCAGCTGCTCGCTCTCACAGCGTCGCCTACCGGCCTTCTCCCGACTGTTCGGGAGCAATCAAAACCATCGCCAACGAAAAGCAAGTGCAGCAGCGACCACAGATTTCCCGAAAAAAGTGCATCACAAAACAGACACGATTCCAACTCGATCCGGCCGGGAGTCTTCACGTCCAACGACTGTGTTCTTAACTTCACGGGAAGAACCGAGTCGGGGTCAAGTCAGGCCTCTCCAAAGGAGCAGTGTACATCCATCCACCCGGCCGCAGGGACACCACTGGGGGTGGGGGGTGGGGTGGGGAGCACCGTCGCCTTCGGATCGCGGGCGTCCTCCGAGCGGCTCGCAGGCGCCCAGCCCGGTCTCCATCCACCGCAGTCCCGGGCCCGTGGGGCCGTCCGGGGCCTGAGCGTCCGCACGCCCGCGGTCCACCACCAGAACTCGGGCCTCCAGGAAAATAAAGCCCTGGTAGAAGCCGGCGCCCTAGCGCCGCAGCACAGACGCCGCCTCGCAGGATCCACAGGGGCAGGCAGCATCCACAGTCGCCCGGAGCAGAAGCGCGCGGGAGCCGAGCCGCCGTCGCCGAGCTGCCGCCGCCGCCGCCGCCACCGCCGCCGCCGCCACCGGGCTGCCGGCCGCACCCCGGCCCTCAGGAGCGCGGCGGGCACGGAGCAGCGCGGCGAGACGGGAGAGGCGAGCCGGAGTGACGGCGGCGGCGGCGGCGGTGGCGGAAGTGGAGTGGGGAAGAGGGGGTGGTTGTTAGTGTTTGGCGCCGGCGGAGGGAGTCATTCCTGCAGCTGCACTTCCGGTCGGCATTTTGTTCTGAGAGGGAGAGACGGAACGAGAGAGAGAGACACACAGGGTTCCTTCCCCCCCCCGCCCTCCCCCCTCCCTCCGTCGGTACCGACTCACCCGACACCACCAAGCCGCAGGGAGGGCCGCCCCCGCCGGCAGGAGGATTGGTTCCCGGGCCTGTGGCGATGCCCCCCCGGTAGCGCAGGCCCCGGGCCGGGTGTTTGTGAGTGTTTCTATGTGGGAGAAGGAGGAGGAGGAGGAAGAAGCAGCAGCGATTTGTCTTCTCGGCTGGTCTCCCCCCGGCTCTACATGTTCCCCGCACTGAGGAGACGGAAGAGGAGCCGTAGCCACCCCCCCTCCCGGCCCGGATTATAGTCTCTCGCCACCGCGGCCTCGGCCTCCCCGTGGATCCAGACGCCGATTCGCCCAGGTAAATTCCTGCTCTTTATTTCGGCGGCGGCGGCGGCAGTGGCGGCGGCGCCAGGTCCTCAGCGTCTCTCCTCCTCGCTCCCCTCCCCGCCGCTTCCTCCGCGGCCCCGGGTCTCTTCCACGGGCGAGTCGAGAGTTCGCTCCTCTCCGGTGGCAGCCACCCCGGGTGGTTGGTGGTTTTGTAGCCTCTCCCGGCCGGCTCCCGTGGCGGGGACTGGGCTCCTGCCGGGCGGCCGGGGAGGCGTAGGCCCGACGGAGAGTGCAGGCCGCGGGCCAGCGGAATCTACTTGAGCTCGGGGATTAGGAGAGCTCCGGGCTGAGCGGAGCGACTGCTGGTCGGTGACAGGCCTCGCCCGGGAGTGGAGCCGTAGCTAGTGAGGAGGCGGAAACAATACAACTAACAGCGAATGTGCCCCGATCGTCCCCATATTTACAACTTTCCCGGTCCGGGAGTGGGGAACGTCCCAGTGAAACAAACAACCCCCCTTCTTCCCCCTGTGACCCCATGAAGGGAGGAAGTAGTTTCAGTTAGTGAGACAAATGTAAATACTCAGGCACGGAGACAGTGGTAATTCTTTCTCTTTGCAAAACTTGTTTGGACGTTGCAAAGTTAATAAAGACTCGTTGAGGAAAGGGAAAAAAAGGAATTAAGTGGTTCACATGTATATTAAATATAGAGAACCATAATATAGTAGACACTGCACTCCCCCTCCCCTCCAAGAGCTTTTATTTTGTTTGACAGTGTATTGCACATGGGCTTTTTATTCAGAGATAAGTATGAAGTACTTGACAGGTTTTCTCTGCCGCTTTATAGTTGTATGCGTTATGTAAGGACAATTTAAAACGACTGTACGTAAAACTCTCAGGTACTTCCTGACCTAAACCTGTACGAGGTTACAAAGAGTTTTAAATGTTAAAGGCGTTGTGCCGAAATAAGAATAAAATCAGATTTCTTTAAAAGAATAAAAAATTAAATTATACCTAAAATCATTGGCATGTAAAAAAAAATGTAGAAGGTGCCATCCTTTCATGTCAGGGCAGATCTTCTTGAGGTCCCAGGATTGTCATTGGCTGTTTGTGCCATGATGTTTGACTGTGTAATGAGAGAGGTGTCATTTTAATAGGTCAAATGTATCTGTAAATGCTGGAGAAAAATATCAGTTCTATCTTAACAAGTTCTAGTTCACAAGTAAGTTAAGTGTTTAGAGTTTGTTTGTAGAGGCTTGGGCATTGTAAATTGGTGTAAGAGGGCAGTGGGAGAAATACCAATTTAAAAGTCATCATAGAAACTTCATAGAAAAATGAACGTACCTGAGTTTTTGATACTTCGTTTCATACTCGATGTAGGAAAACTTATCGTTAAGATGAAGCAACACTGCTCAATAAAGTCCCTTGTTTTACTTGTGGGTGTCAACATTGGTCCAAATTTTTGGTGTCTTATTATTGTTACTGTAAAATAAGTTTTTGTGAAATAATTTTTTGAGTTTCGCATCCTTCTTACAGTAAATTGTTCCACATTTGCAGGAAACATACGGGTACATGTTAAAAAGAGTGAAGTTAATATAGCTGTCACGTACTAGGCATGTTTTTAATGCTATAAATCCGTGTAGTAGTCAGTAGCGTGTCCGTGATTTGTATTGGTCAGGGAGCAGTTTGAATTTTAAAAAGCCTGAAGCTCCTGCTGAGCCCCAATCCCGGCCTCCCTCCCTCCCACTAATCTCCTATTCCTGTCTTTGTGCTGCCTGCTCCTGTTATACACTGTTTGCTACGGGGCCTCAGGCCTTGGACGGGTGGGGGTTACTTGCCGGGAGGGTGGGGGGAGGCGGGGGTACAGGGTGCACGCATGCCAGGGAGGGGATGTTGAAATGAACAAATCTGAAGAAAGCCTGGAGTTAGGTTTGGGTGGGATGGATAGAGTGGGATAGGGGCTTCATTATAAATATTTGAAGGCCTTTATATGTTCCTCTGATTGTCTTGACAACTTTTATTTGACTTAAAATACTGAGATGCAAGTCAAGGAATGAAATACTAAGGCTAATGGAAAGAAGAGTTCTGACTTAGTTTTCATCAACAACTGACTTGAGTTTTATAGTTAAAGGGAGCCTTATGCAGATATTTGAATCAGTGTGAGACATATCAATTTTATGATTTTTTTCTTGAGTCTTTGGAATTATATTACAGTTCTTCACCTTAGTTTTCCAATCCTACATATGTAATAATCTTTAAGTAATAGAGGTGTGGCTATCTTTCATTAAGATAGCATGACCATTACTTGAAAGTACTTGAAGATTTTTGTTGTTGTTTGGCTCAGACCAATGAAATGGGTCCTTTTTAAAGAAGAAAATTCTGATAACAGTTGGAAAAGACAATTTGTGTTTTACTAAGGAATACAGGAAATCTGTTTTACCTCTTATATAGACTGAGATATTCACTAGTGACTTATTTTACATCCCTCTCTTTAAAAAAATTCAGTATAAAGAGGCAACCATTAAGCAGTCCAGTAGTTTTGTAGTTCTAGTTACATTATTTGGAGACATATTCTTAGTATACACTGAAAGGTGTTTATTGGTTTATTGGTTGTTGTTTTTTAAGTCTGAAGAGTTAATAACTTGAAAACAGTTTTAAAATAATGGAAATCTAGTAAATCCAAATATAATATGAATACTTAATTATTTTTAGTGTTTTAAGATGTGTTTATAGGATGCTTCCTTTTTTAAAACTGTTGAACTGTTCACTAAAGTTATCTGAGTATTTTTGAACCTATGCTAGGAGTCATTTTATTACTGTTCACCTTTAAGAAGAAAAAGATGATATCTGAAGAAAGATTGTTGGATGTTGTCTTTAGGAATGAAAAGTGAAAGTTTGTACTATGGTAGTAAAACCAAACAATTTTGGTTCAGTGTATTGATTATTATTAAATTTCAAAAATATGATGTGCAAACCTGTACTAACTCATAAGTGAAATTTTCTTCACTTGATAGGAGACTATCAAAGTCAAATGTGTAGTTTCTAGGGCTTTCTAAAGTGATTTCACATTTAAAATTTGGTACCAGTCTATCTTCAGACTTTCATGGAAACATCTGAACCATCTGTGTTAGATTTTGACATAGACTATTGTGGTATTTTTACTTTCTCAAAATAAGATGCCCAATTAATAATACAAGAGTAAGTAAAAACTTTGAGTTTCACATAACTTTATTTAGTTTTGTTCTTACTAGGTAATTTATAAGTAATTCAAAAATTTTAAAGTATTTCACTTTCATATTAAGTAATAGGAAGTCTGGGATAAATAAAATTCATATTAGAGAAATGTGGCTTTGATTCTGTTGATCACATTTAGCATAAAACAAATAGTAAATTACTGGTAGTTAATGGTAGGTAGTCTTACAGACATTTAAGATTGCTTTAAAATTATTTTTAGGCAGTTTTTCCCTATTTCTAGCAATTGTCACAGTTATCATAATTCTTTGTATTTAAATTACTTACTTTGACCTGAGTCTGTTTACAAATATTCTCATATTCCTATGAGAGAAGTAGTCAGCATAATTTCCAATCTTTATGGAAAACTTGAAAGAGGCCTTAGGATGATTATAGATGCATATAGCAAGTCAGTTAAAGGGATTCCTTGATACTTTCTAGAGATGATACATGTTTCTTGATTGTATTTTTATGGCATGAAAATAGTACATTACATTACAAATCCCAGTTTTGTGTATATATGTTTGGTATTTGACTGATTTTATTTTCCTCTGTCCCTATTAAGGAATGCAAATGATTTGTAGTAAATGTTATGTAATGTAAAATTCTTTTATTTCTAAAAATTAATAGAGTGGACTTTAGTTACTATTTGAGTTTAAAGTAATTTTACAAAATCTCTTTACGGTCCTCATTACAATTTTAAAGGGAATTTTATGTGTCTAGAATATTTTTCCCTAGTAAGTAAAGTAGTTAAAGTAATTTTAGATATTTTTCTTGCATGTGATTTTTGTTTTGGTACAAATCTGGAGTTATTTTTGATGAATTTTGTCACATTGCATTTTGTTTTAAGGCATATTCCTTTTTATTCCCATAGTAGTATTATTAAGAGATATAGTTTCATGATATAGCATTGCCCGCTAAGATTTTGCCTTAAGAGATTTTAAAGGCTTATTTGCCAGAATTTGTGTTATGTTCCTCAGAATGTTATCTTAGCCAGCTAGTAAAGTACAAACAGTTAATAACCACAAATTACAGGTGAAGAAACTGAAGCTAAAATGTATTAGGAAATTGTTCATGGCTTTATAATTAGTAAATGCTTAATCTGGTTTATATTTGTTCTGAAGAACTCAAAGCTCTACATTTTTAGTTTTAGTAATTTTTCCCCCCAAGTATTTGAACTCAATTTGAGTTTGAACTCAGGACCTCTTATTTGCTAGGCAGGTGCTTTACTACTTGAGCCATTCCCTCATTTGTTTTAGTAAATCTTAATCTTTTGTTATTCAGCTGATTCAACATTTAGAAGTCATGTAGTCAAATCATGTACTCAAGGCAAAATAAAGTTCATATTCAGCTATATAGTGTATATATGGTATTTTTAAATTCAGCAAATCTTAACTATTTTTTAATTGTATTAAGCAGTCTGAGATTTTTTTTTTGTTCCACATTTTCTGTATTGATTGAAATTGTAAAAACATTATTTTGAAGGAAGAGAAAATTCAGTTTTGGATTATTCATAGCAATGTATCTGAGCACTTGTAGTATTGTAAATGAATCTATAATATGACCAGATTTTTAAATTTCAGTACTTATGTGGCCAAAGAGTGTTGATCTTTTCAAAGACATCAACTTACTCTAGTTATATACTTACTGCATAACTATTGCTGTTACATAACAACCTTATGGGAAATCCTTTGTGAAAAGGATTTATTCTTTATGATGAATCTTTATTTTTAGAGGTTTGAATTTGAGTTAAGTATAGTTTAAAAAAAAACTTAAAATTTAGTAAGATTTTTTTGGATCAGACACTGTGTTTAGTTTGTTACATTTGTAGCATGTAATACTACTGAGTGGTTTCCATATTCCAGAAAAACTCTACCAGGACTTTTATATTTTCTCAAGTTTTTGAGAGAGAGAGAGAGAGAGACACACACACACACACACACACACACACACACACACACACACTGTGTGTGTGTCCCCGCCCTGGGGCTTGAACTTAAAACCCCCCCGGGACTGTCTCTAAGCTTTTTTGCTCAAGGCTAGTCCTCTCTACCATAGAGCCACAACACCACTTCCAGCTTTTTGGTGGTTAATTGGAGATTAAAGTCTCAGACTTTCATGCCTGGGCTGGCTTTGAACCACTATTCTTATACTCAGCCTCCTGAGTAGCTAAAATTACAGTCATGAACCTCTGGTGTCCAGCTTGACAGTGGCTCTATAGTTAAACTGACTTACTGAATGATTAAGTCTCTAGCTCCAGTTTCATACCTAAGTAGAGAAAGTACTCTAGAGCCCGTGACTTACCCTGCAGCCTTAACCACTATACTGTGTATCATGACTTGAACCTCCAAGTTATCCAATGAAGTTTCAGTGTTTTTGTTTTACAGACATGGAAATAGAAACTTGTTCAGGGTGGCAAATCTGACGAGAGTTAGAGGTAGAAGTCTTAACGCAAATATGACTAATTCTACAATATCTCTGTTCTTTCTGTTCTACCATACTGTTTCGTGAAGGAAAGGGGGCGGTGGACAGTCTTAACTCTGTAGCCCAGGCTGACCTCTAATTTGTTACTCTCCTGCCTTAAGGAGACCTTAAGCCACCCAAGTGCTAGGATTACAGGCATGTACCACCATGTCCAACAGTACAACTTTTGGTGAAAAGAGTGCTTGGTAATGAAGTAATCTGACTTTGTCTGGTATGGTTTATAGTGATGTACAAAGGAAATTTGTGTGGTGCTAGGAATGTAATCTAGTGCCTTATTCATTCATGCTAAGCACATACTTAAAACTGAGCTATATTTATAATCCTCTCAAAATAGAGGGATTCTACAAAGTTTGGTGTGTTATGGATACTTCTTTGATTGTAGTCTCTCTGTGTGCATGCACACGCGTGCCCACATATACGATGTGTGGTTATGTCCATCCTAGGTCTTGTACTCAGGGACTGGGCACCGTCCCTGAGCTTTTTTGCTGAAGGCTAGTGCCCTACCACTTGAGTCACAGCTCTACTTCCAGCTTTTGGTGGTTAATTAGAGATGAGAGTCTTAATAGACGTTCCTGCCTGGGCTGGCTCTGAACCACTATCTTCATATCTCGGTCTCCCGAATAGGATTACAGGTGTGAGCTACCAGTACCTGCAGATTGTAGACTTAAAACAAAATACTTTATTACTTTTACATCAGTTAGGTTTGTATATGTACAGATGCATTTAAATAGGATTTTGATTTTTTTTTTGGCCAGTCCTGGGGCTTGGACTCAGGGCCTGAACCTGAACACTGTCCCTGGCTTCTTTTTGCTCAAGGCCAGTACTCTGCCACTTGAGCCACAGCACCACTTCTGGCCATTTTCCGTATATGTGGTGCTGGGGAATCGAACCCAGGGCCTCATGTATATGAGGCAGGCACTCTTGCCACTAGGCCATATCCCCAGCCCAGGATTTTGATTTTTAAATATACAAATTGTAGAAAGTAGTAGATACATATGTACCTATGTAATGGACAGCTTTAGAAATTTTGCAAAGCTATTTTACTTTTATGACTGTGTGATTCATGAATTACTATTACTAAAAATGTTAAGTGTTAAAAAGTTCCCAATACTAAACTAAAACAATTTATATAGGTAAATTGCTTTGTCATTTTACATATGTGAAATACGTTTAGCAGATAAATTCCTTTAAAAGTTTTGCTTTGTATATAGTTGCACTTCGTCAAAAAAGAAATACTTTTTTTTGCATAAACATGAAGTTAGCAAGCTGTATTGGATTTTTTTTGTTATAGTTACTGTATTTAGATCACTTGTCTTCTCAAAGAATTGTACATTCTGGTATAGATGAAATGCATTTGTTTCTATAAGACATTATTTTAAAAAACTATTCTCTATAAGATACTGTAAACCTAGCAATGTTTAAGATAGAAAAATCATAAATCATACTATGGTTTACTTTTAAAATGGGAATTTTTGTGATTGTTTTTTAAAATTTTATTTATTAAGTGATTGTTACTTTTGATATTTCGTTTGTTATTTGCAAAACAAAACACTGAAATTAATTGTATCAAGGAAATACATCACTAACTTTTATCAACACGAAGACTTGGCAACTCTTTCAGTATTTAAAAACTGCTTTTAGGGGCTGGGGATATAGCCTAGTGGCAACAGTGCCTGCCTCGGATACACGAGGCCCTAGGTTCGATTCCCCAGCACCACATATGCAGAAAAACGGCCAGAAGCGGCGCTGTGGCTCAAGTGGTAGAGTGCTAGCCTTGAGCGGGAAGAAGCCAGGGACAGTGCTCAGGCCCTGAGTCCAAGGCCCAGGACTGGCCAAAAAAAAAAACTGCTTTTAGTTGTCTTTTATCTAATAGGATTGTGGGTTGCCAATTTCAGTTAAATTAATCATCTGAATGTAGGCCATATGAAGTTTTATTTCTTGGAATGGCCAAGTTGAAATTTCGTATGGGTTTAAATTAGACATAGCTCCTCATTATTAGTATTTTTAATAAATTGATACTGATCAATATAATGTTCAAGATGTTCAATTGAAACATCTTTGTACAACTATGTAAAGATAAGAAAAATAAATTTAAAATAAAAAGATTGATGCAGGGTTTTGCTTATGTCTTAGAAGATTCCTACATTGAAAGTTAGAGCTGTATATGGGTGGCTCAGGCCTGTAATCCTAGCTGTGGATTTTGTTCACATCTAGCCTGGGTAGGAAAGTCTATGAAATTGTGTCCAATTAACCAGCAAAAATCCAGAATGGAGCCATGGCTCAAATGGTAGAGCAACCAAGCTGCGAGTTCAGCCTTAAGACATTCACCAAAATTTTTTTAAAAACCTAAATTTCATTTAACAGTATTATTGAAAAATAAAGGAACAGCCTTAGATACTTCTCTCTCCAGATCCAGTTTTCTACCAATGAATTTCCAATAGTCACCAAAATATTAGAAATTCAAAGGTCAAATAAAAAGATCTGAATTAAACTTTTACTACTCCCACCCCTGGTTACTAAAGCAGAAAAAGAGAGAGGGGTGGGAGGGAGGGAGAAACTGTTCTTGCAAATATAAGAAGTAAATAATGTTCTACATCAACTAAGTTACTTAAACTTGAAACAATATGTATGATCCTTGATCTGTTTTCTTTAACTGCATCTCTTCACCTGAGTTGATCATTCAGTCCAGACATTGTAATACTTTCCCAAATATCACTTGGATCTATTCCTTTTCTAGCTCTTCTTTTATTCTGAGAGTGACCTGGACACACAGTTTATTCGATTAAATAACTTTTAGCATTTTAAAAGTAATTATCAAAAATAAGTATCCTTTAAATACTTTTTGCTTATATACTTGGGTTCTGGTATTTAAAATTCAGATATAATTTTCAGTAAGATTTATACGATTGTCTAAATGGATCTGTCTTCTCTACACATTTTCATTTTATCTGTAAGACTTCTGATTTACTGTCCAGTATATAAACTAGAGCAGTTTGAACAAGGTATCTTTCTTGCAGGTAGGTATCTGCTCATTTTCATACTTTTTAAGTGTTCAGCAGTAGGATAGAGAAGAAAATGACAATATAGGAAGGTAACAAAAGAAGGGCTTTGAAAGACTTACCTATATTCTGAAAGTAAGTTCATTGGAAAAACATTTTCACTTTTATTGGAGGCAGTAGAAAACTAAAAGGCCATAAATATGATACCATTCATTTGGTAGGCATGAAAACATTTTTAATGGCGACTCAGGTATGTTGTGATTATATTATGTGTTTATAATGTGGGGATTATAGCTCATAGTTTTCTATAACCTTATAAATAAGAAGCTTTATACACCCCAATTTGAATAAGTACTTTGGTTTAAGTACTTTGGAGTCAGTCTCTCTGAGAGATGGTCTCATGGTATCAGGCTGACCTAGAACTAGAAATCCTTCTCCTTAGCTACACAAGTGCTGGTATTACAGGTGTATACTACTACATCCATCTGTGAGTTCTTCTTTTATGAAGGATATCTTAAAATGTAATACTAACTGGAAAAATCAAGCATTTTCTGTATTATATTTAAAGTTAGTAACTAAAGTAATATATATTCTAAAGCAGTTTTTATAAAGGCTGAAAGGAGAGCCAGTCTGGGTTATTGGATTCTGGTAGTTTACAAATAGTAAGCACTCAAAAAACAAATATTTGAATAAATTAACTTGAATATATTATAAAGTTGGGATGTAGCAATAATTGGAGAAATAAGTATGCCTTCCTAAATATTCTCTTCTCTGTATAAGAGAAGAGAAACAGAAAGCCTCCAAAAAGGTAGGATAGTGTTGACATCACTGGCATAGTTTATTACTTGTACTTGGGCAGATAAACTTGATTAGATAAGAACAAGACCTATGCACAGCAATGTTTTAAATTTATTCTATTTGTACCTCACTTCAGCTTCTGGATCCCACATTCTATGTTGTTAAGAAACAAATTGCTTTGGGGGCCAGTGGCTTATGCCTGAAATCCTAGTTACTCAGTTAACTAAGGATGCAGAGGATTGTGGTTCAACTCCAGCGGGTAAAAAACAGTCTGCAAGACTCCATCTCCAAAATAACCAGCTTTTTGCCTGTGTGGCTCAAGTAGTAGATAAAAAATTAGCCAAGCAAGCATGTGACCCAGAATTCAAATGAGTATTAGCAAAAAACCCCAAAAATACCCAATTGGTAAATTCAAGATTAACTGTGACCCATGTAAATTCAGATGTACATATTAAGAATTGGGAGGGCTGGGGATATAGCCTAGTGGCAAGAGTGCCTGCCTCGGATACACGAGGCCCTAGGTTCGATTCCCCAGCACCACATATACAGAAAACGGCCAGAAGCGGCGCTGTGGCTCAAGTGGCAGAGTGCTACCCTTGAGCGGGAAGAAGCCAGGGACGGTGCTCGGGCCCTGAGTCTAAGGCCAGGACTGGCCAAAAAAAAAAAAAAAAAAGAATTGGGAGGTGTTAGGAGAAAGGGATTTCTTCCAGCTTCCATTTTTTTTTCTAGTTACTGTTGGTTCCCAGTATATGTCAGGAGTCACTGTATTGTCCTCTGTCTATATGAAGGAGGCTATCAGAATTAAGATGGCTTATTTATAGTAAGTTTATGAGTATCTTAAAAATTTCTGTGTATGAATTTCAACTAGTTGTTTAGTGCTGTCAGTATCTGTACTAATTATCATATGACTTAAATGATTCTGATGTTTTTAACTAGAAAGTAACCACTAACATTTTTAGTTTAGCACCCACGGTCATACCTGCAATCCTAACTACTCCGGAGACTGAGATCTGAAGGATCTTGGTGTGTGTGAGGCTGTCCCAGGTAGAAAAGTTTGATTTCTTAACCCATAGCTGGGAGTGATGGCATGCACCTATGGTCATTGTAGTCTGAGATCAGGTGGGGTGATCACTGTGTCAGCCCAGCCCTGGCAAAAATCATTGAAACGCCTCTGTGAAAGAAACTAGATGTGGTGGCATACTCCTGTCACACCAACTATAATGGGAAGCCTAGATGAGTTACAGTCCAGGCACATACCTGGGCAGGAAGCAAAACTCTCTCTCAAAAATAACCAGCACCCCCCCCCCACACACACACAAAAGGCTAGAGGTATGGCTCAGTATGCCTGCCTAATAAGCATGAGGTCCTAAGTTCAAATTGTAGTTCTGCAACAGCTGCAAAAATTGTAACTCAGGAACTACATACTCTTAGGGTTTTTGTTTGTTTGTGCTGGTACTAGGGTTTGAACTCAGGGCCTTGAGCTCTTGGCTTTTGCACTCATGGCTGACGTTCTACCACTTAAGCCACAGCTCCACTTCTAGCTTTTTGGTGGCTAATTGGGAGATAAGAATCTCACAGACTTTTCTGTCCAAGCTCACTTTGAGTCACAATCCTCAGATCACAGCCTCTGGAGTAGCTAGGATTACAGATGTGACACTAGTACCTGGCTTTCTTTAGTTTTCTTTTGTTTTGTTTTTTGCCACTACTGTGGCCTGAGCACTGTCCCTGGCTGCTTTTTGCTCAAGGCTAGCACTCTGCCACTTGAGCCACAGTTCCACTTCCGGCTTTTTGTATATATGTGGTGCTGAGGAATCGAACCTAGGGCTTCATATATACAAGGGGTGCACTGTGCCTATCACTAGGCCATATTCCCAGACCTCTTAGTTTTCTTAAACTAGGACAGTATATAGTTTTCTTTAAGTAAGATTAAATCACCGAGTTTAGAGCTTAAAAATCTTTAAGGACTTTACAATTGAAAGTTTCTCTTAAGGTTTTTTTTTTGTTTTTTTTTCATTATAAGAGCAGTGTGTGCTGGACACCAGTGGCACTGGAAAGGCTGAGACAGCACCTAGGCCCTAGATTCAAGCCCCAGTACTGGTATATGTGCACACATGTGCTCACGCGCGTGCACACACACACACACACACAAAGCAATGTGAAAAGACTACCTGCTATTTAGAAATAGGGAACACCTATAATTTCAAACTTGTACCCCTTTTTCTTTTGCTAGTTTTTAAAATAAAGTATACAGAGTAATTGTGGTTAAATATTTACATATATTTATGGTAACTATATTGTTTTACAATTGTACAATAGTTTTTCCTAGATTTTTTTGGGGGTAGGGGGCCTGGGTGCGGTCCCTGAACTCTTCAGCTCAAAATTAGTGCTTTACCACTTTGAGCCACTATTTTCTGGTAGTTAATTGGAGACTAAGAGTCTCATGGACTTTCCTGCTCCGGCTGGCTTTGAGCCACGATCCTCAGATCTCAGCCTCCTGAGTAGATAGGATTACAGGCATGAGCCACCAGTGCCCAGCTCTAGATTTCATATTTACTTAAATATTACCCAGTTTTCTGTCAGTGAGTGAGTGGGCCATAATTTATTCATTCTATTATTGAACATGTGCTTTCACTTTTTTTCTATGTAAATAATGAAGCAACGAATATCTTCATATATAAAAATGTTTGTATATATAATACATATATAACGTTTTCATTTCTGGGGCTTCATTCTGTAAATAGAATTTGGGTCAAAAGGTTTGAACATTTTTATGGCTCTTAATAAGTATTTCTCAAAATAATTTTACCTTGTAATCTTTGGTTTCTTTCATGTTTTAGTTTATGCAGTAAATTCATTTTATTTTTCACAAAGTATAATTCTATTATGACTATTCTTAGGTCATTTAAATGCTGTGCTGTGGTTTTGTTTCATCACATTACTTTCTGGTGATAAAAATGACAGCTTTTCAAACTATGTATATCATTTGAAGTTGATATTATCATGGGATCTAGTTACCTGTCAGGTAACATTAGCTAGCTTCTTTTTTTTTTTTTTTTTTTTTGCCAGTCGTGGGGCTTGATCTCAGGGCCTGAGCACTGTCCCTGGCTTCTTTTTGCTCAAGGCTAGCACTCTACCACTTGAGCCACAGCGCCACTTCCACTTCTGTATATGTGGTGCTGAGGAATCGAACCCATGGCTTCATGTATGGTAGGCAAGCACTCTGCCACTAGACCACATTCCCAGCCCTAAGCTTATTTCTTCAATTGTAAACTGAACAGGTTCTCAAGTGTTAGAATTTCAAAGATTAGTGAACAGAACAGAGCATAGAGACACCTGGAAGAAAGCAGTAATTTCTAGGAATCAAGTTATAGGTCATCAGTTGTTTATCTGTAGAAAGTGGCAAGAAAGTCTGACTTGGAACACAGTAAACAGAAAAGTCAGTTTCTAGGTAGGACCACCTATTATATTTGAAGTATAGAACATCCAATGTGATGTGGACATGGATCTAGTTCATTCTTTTAGTTCATTCTGCAGTGGAACTCTTAGGCATTGGAAATGGCAAAATAAAAGACTTCAAGGATCTGACAGTCTAATAAAGCTTGTCAACAGACCGGTAAACAAAATCATGTTGCCATATAAGTCCTATGAACAAAACAAACAAAGAAATACAGGAGAAGCACTGAAATTAGTATTTCTACATAAAATAAAATCAGAAATTATAAACTGACCAATCTAAGTGTCTTGTACTTAAAAAGTGTCTTATACTCTAACGGTCAAATTACATCTTATATGTGCATCTTTTATGTAAATGCTTATTTACTTACACTAAGTCCCTCCCACAAATACTGTTATTTTTGTTGACAACTACCTTCCTAAAAGTGGTTGGAAGAAAAATACTTGTTGTCAAGTTAACTTTCACATGGGAATCTAATTTGTGACATTCCTAATGGATTATTAGGAGGAAAAGTATTTTGATAAGAAGCAAAGAAAAAACTTTAATCAGCTATGTACGTTTGATAACTCATTTGTATTTCCCTCCCTCCCTCCCTCCCTTCCTCCCTGCTTTTCTTCCATCCTTTCGAATTTATATTTGAACTCACTTGCCCACACTCAGCTTGCTTGCTTGGCACTGTCGCTTGAGCCATGCCTCCAACCCTGCTTTTCTGCCTGGACTAGCTCTGAACAATGAGCCTCCAGATCTCAGCCTTCTGAGTAGCTAGAATTACGGACAGGAAACCACTGACACCCATTGGCTTCACATCTTTTTTTGTTCATCATGGGGCTTGAACCTCAGGGCTTCGACACTGTCCCTGAGCTCTTTTGCTCAAGTGTAATGCTCTCCCACTTGGAGCCACAGATCCACTTCTGATATTCTGGTGATTAATTGGAGATGAGAGTCTCACAGACTTCTCTTCTGGAGCAGGCTTTGAACTGTGATCCTCAGATCTCAGCCACTCAAGTAGCTAAGATTACAGGTGTGAGCCGCTAGTGCACTAGTGCCCGGCTTAGATTCACAGCCTTTAATCAAACTGTTTGTCTTCTGATTTTTGTATCCAAGTCCTACCTTGTTTCTATCATGATCTTTTTTGTTTACACTGAGCAAGATGGCTTATCAGCCTTTTTTTCAGGATTAAAATGCTTTTCCCCCCATTTCATATGATCTTCCATTTGTCTAGTTACATAAGTTAAATGTTAACTTGTCACTGTTCCTTATCACATATAAAACTAAGGCTTATTTGTTTGATTTTTCACCTTATTTGTGTTACTTAGGGTATAGGTCTAGGAGGTCTAGGAATGAAGGCCTATATGCTGCTTTGTAAAGGTGCTTGGATTAGGTTTCTAGCAAGTGTTTGATAACTAACATAGCTTATCCAGACTGGTTTGAAGAGATTTGGAAATTTTCTCACATTCTCACAAACTATAAAAAAAATTCACTGTCTTAAAATGTACAACTTAATATTTATTAGTATACATAATTGCCCCTTGTCCACGGGCTATGTTACAAGATCTTTATGGATAACTTCAGACATTGAATGAACTATATATATACTACTACTTCTTATATGTGAATACCTATGAGAAAATTTAATCTGTAAACTAGACACAGTAAGATAACAGTTAAAACCAGTAATTTGGAATAGGATACTTACGCATAATATAAAGTTAAATAATATAATTATAGTTATATGAATATAGTCTCTTTCATAGTATCATATTGTACTGTGTTTAGTCTTCTGGGATCAAAAGTTGGTTCAAGCTCTAGTTGCACAGGATAGGATAAAGCAGGATGAAACTCAGAATGGCACACAATTGAAAACAAATTATCTATAGAATTTTCTTTTTTTTCTTTTTTTTTTTTGGGCCAGTCGTAGGCTTTGGACTCAGGGCCTGAGCACTGTCCCTGGCTTCTCTTTGCTCAAGGCTAGCACTCTGCCACTTGAGCCACAGCGCCACTTCTGGCCATTTTCTATATATGTAGTACTGGGGAATCGAACCCAGGGCTTCATGTATAGGAGTCAAGCACTGTTGCCACTAGGCCATATTTCCAGCCCTGTATAGAATTTTCTATTTAATATTTCAAATTGTGGTTGACTGCAGAAAACAAATTGAAAGTAAGAGGACTATTGTATTTACACACATGTACTCATCCTTACTATCTAGTTCTAAAGCATTTTTATTAACCATCCCCCTCCAAGAAAAAGCTCCTACCCATTAACCACTGTATAACTTTTTCTTCCCCCAGTCCTTAGCACCCACTAATTTACCTTCTGTTGCAATAGATTTTTCTAACTCATGTAAGTAGGATTATATAATGTGGACTTTTGTGCCTTATTTTTTTTTGGTCACCCATACTGTGGAATGTATCAGTACTGCATTCCTTTTCATGGCTAAGTAGTATTCCATTATGTGGACACACTACATTTTATTTGTATTTTATCAATTGACAGATATTTAGATTGTTTCTATCTTTTGATTAATATGAATAATGCTGTGAACTTCATGTCACTCTTATTTCTCCTGGATATATAATGTAGTAAAATTTCTGGATCATATGGTAACTTTGTTTAAGGAACTACTAGGCTGTTTTCCAAAGTGTTGCTTTATATTACATTTCCATCAGTAGTGTATGAGTGTTTTATTTTCTCTACATATTTGTGAGTACTTTTTATATGACTTTGCCTCTGTTTAATTGGATTATCTGGTATTTTATTATTGTGTTGTTAAATATAGTCTGAGTACAAGTCCTTTCAGATAATATGGTTTGCAAGTATTTTCTCATATAACCACCAAAAGACTGGAAGTGGATCTGGCGATCAAAGTGGAAGAGCAATAGCCTTGAACATAAAAGCTCAGGGACATGCCTGAGTTCAAGGCCCACAATCAACCAAAACAGAAACAAATTGAAGACAGGTATGGTAATAAGTGATTCTAATCTTAGCCTTTGGTAGTCTGAGGCAGGAAGATCACAAGTTCATGGCCTACCTAGGCTTAGGGTGAGAAGGTTCTTACACACACACACACACACACACACACACACGTAAAAAATGAAGTAATCAGGATTGGGTTGTTACTCAGTGGTAGAGAGCTTGCCTCACATTTGTGAGGCCCTAAGTATGATCTTCAGCATCAGAACAATCAGTTGAATGCACTTGTAATAATTTATTTTTGCCCCTAATTTTATCCCATTGATCTATATGTCTATTATTCTGCCGGAACTATACTGTCTTGTTAATGGTAGCTTTATAGGAAGGTCAAAAGTAGAAAGTATGAGTCTTCCAACTTTTTTAAAAAAGATTATTTTGGATGGTCTAGATAGCCTTCATTTTCCTATGAACTTTGATCAGATCACCAATTTTTTGTAAATATAGGCATCTAGTTTTGATGGGATTATGATGACTCTCTAAAACTTCTCTTAAATCAATGAGCATTAGTGACTTTCCATTTTTATAAGCGTTAATTTCTTTCAACATAGCTTTTTGAGGCTGATTCTTTTTTGGGTGATGATTTACAAGCCAGCTTCTGCTAGTTAGACTTACCCTGTTTCAAGAAACGATTTCTGTATGTATATGTTGGTCCTAGGGCTTGAACTCATGGCCTAGATGCTGTCTCTGCTTTTTCACTCAAGGCCAGCACTCTGCCACTTGAGTCACAGTCCTCTTCAGGCTATTTGGTGGTTAATTAAGATAAGTATCCCACAGACTTCCCTGCCTGGGCTAGCTTTAAACATAAATCTTCAGATTTCAGCCTCCTGAGTAGGATTACAGGCATGAACAACCATTGCCTGGCACAACTGGTTTTTGAATATTGGTCTTCTATCCTACAACTTTTGCTGAATACAAGTATTCCTTCCCCCTCCTTACTCAGGAGTAATTCCTGGGTTTGTTCTTCAGTTTGAGTTACTCTGTCCTTGCCAACAGTAGTTACAATATAGAATTTTGTTCATCTTGCTGTGCACATATAAAACAGATTGTTCACAGTAGGGCTGTGAGAGTGGCTCAAGTGGTAGTGTGCTTACATAGCAAGCATGAAATCCTGAGTTCAAGCCCAGTAGCAGCACACATACACGTTACATCATTCAGAAAAAAATTCTGTGACCACTAACTTGTATTAACATTTTCATTTCATGTATTTGGACTGTAGCGTAGGATTAAAAATAGAAGACTGTGGCCTGGACTTTAATGCAGTGTGCTTTAAACTGTAATAAGGCATTCTACATGTATGTTGCAAGAAAAAAATGGTTACATTTTAGTTTTTGTTGTCAATAATGTTATCACTTTGAGATATTGGAATATTCTTAGGCTACTTCCTGGTTTTTTTTTCTCAAGCATTTATCAAATGTTTTTTATTGTCATACTTAATACACTTGACAAAAATGTTGTCATAAGGCAGACAGTATTTTCACTCCACTGCTGAGGGTATGGATGCTTAGGGATTGATATAATTTGCTGAAGAAGCAACAACTTGAAATAAGAGGAAGGAGAATTTGGACTGTCTTTCTGATTGTAAAGTGTACTCTTGAACTCTTAATTGATGTTGTGTACTATCTCGCTACCTGTAAGGAACATATACCCTTAATAACTTTTACTTTCCATTGTCAAGGATACTTTTGTTTTTATCACTGACATTTATGCATTGGTTTATTAAATATAATATTTAAGCCATAATAAATAAAAGCTAAAGTAGAATTTTAAGACTGGGTTTTGATTTTACCTTAGAAACCCTGGCTTTTGGAAATCAAATAAAGGATTTGCTCATTGTTTTGCAGTTGCTATATTATTCAGTGGTGATTTCAAAAATTTCTCTGTTCTTTATTTTCAGAGGTGGGCTTTGGAAACTCAAGAGTCACAATTTGCATCCAAAGTGAATAAACAGACTTAATAAAGGAAGTCCCTAGGGAGAGCCTCTTTTATATTTTCAGGGCATGAAGTTATAACTTAGAGAGGGATGAGTTAAAGTTGACTAGTAAAATAACTCGTTATTTTCTGTGTGTTAAAGAATTTTGTTTTACTTTAAATAGTTCCTACATTAAAAGAAAGTAACATGGTTGACTTATGTGTACTTAAAGGTGAATACTTACTGTTTTTTGTTCTGAGTCTCTGGAAATTTTACCACTTGCTTTCTTTGTGTGCTGCCTTTCTTTGGTGTTTGTTTGTTTTTTTTGTTGTTTTTGTTGTTGTTTGGGAGGCTTTTTTGTTTTTTGTCGGTTGTGGGTCTATGATCTCAGGGCCTGGGCTCTGTCCTTGAGCTCTTTTGCTCAAAGCTAGCACTCTACCACTTTGAGCCACAGCTCTACTTCTTCTGGTTTTGGGATTTAATTGTAAATAAGAGGCTCATGGGGGACTCTGCCTGGGCTGGCTTTGAACTGCAATCCTCATATCTCCCCTTCCTGAGTACCTAGGGTTACAGAAGTACCTGGCCTAAGTCTTTTCCTTTTGTTCCTTTATGTTTAGAAAAATAAAAAAGAATTTCACTAAAATCATTATTTTATTCTTAGCAAAGGTGATGATAATACAGCTCTAATGGTATTAATGATATTAATCAAGAGCTTACTGGTTTGAATAGTTGCAGTGCTTAATCATTCCAACCTTTGAGGTATAGATAGGTATACTATCTTCATTTTACAAATAAGAAACAAGTGCGTGTGAAGAATATAATTCCCCAAAAGATGAGTAATGGAAGTTTCACAAGCAATTCCAAGTCAATATAATGAACAATGAATTCATGTTTCTCTTAAATTGTCTTAACTTCTTTGAGGTCAGGAACTTAATACTATTTATTGCTTTATTTCACATAGCACCAGGCACATGGTACAAGATAAGTCTCTCTCTCTCTCTCTCTCTCTCTCAAAAATAAGTGAGAGGCAAATTTGTTAGTCTTAACTGAAGTCTTCTGGAGGGAATTCATACTAATTTCATTTGTATGCATGATTTTTTTCCCCCTTTGCATTTCCCCTGTCTTTGGCAGGAAACCTAGCAAGTTTGAATTCCAAGAGAAAACTATCTTTTCTATAATACTTAGTCTCTTTTCAATAGGACTTGGCATTCTCTTGTCTTACTCCTTCCCTTCACTTACTCTTCTACCTTCATTATAATACCTATCGTAGAATAATGTAGTTACCTTCTTCTCCTGGAAATCCTTTATAGGTCAGGAAAGGGCACACTGGTAGTGGTATAGTACTTAATTTAGTTATTGTCAGCATACAATTTCTGGCAGTTAGGTACTCACTCCCTGAATATTTGGGCTGAATAACTATATAAACAAGCTAAAAATAGATAAAGATAAGTGGTTTGTTTGAATACTGTATCCTCCAGATTGCTATTATTTGTTTTCCGATTTTATACTATTTCTTAATTTATGAAATTTTCTTCTAGCCTGCTTTCTTTCTTTGAGGAGATACTAAAGTATCTCAGTATTGCTCACCAGCATTTTCTAAGAAGTTTTTTTTTTTTTTTTTTTTTTTTGGGCCAGTCCTGGGTTTGGACTCAGGGCCTGAGCACACTGTCCCTGGCTTGTTTTTGCTCAAGGCTAGCACTCTGCCACTTGAGCCACAGCTCCACTTCTGGCCATTTTCTGTATATGTGGTGCTGGGGAATTGAACCTAGGACCTCCTGTATACGAGGCGAGCACTCTTGCCACTAGGCCATATCCCCAGCCCCTAAGAAGTTTTTTTGACATCTTTATTCTCTAGAGAGAAAATTTAAGAAAGGAAGACTAAAATGGAAATTTGGGACATGAATAGCCAGATGTATATGAGTGAACAAATTGGTTTCTTTTTGTTTTTAGAATTTCAGGGTAGTAGGTAATGTATTGTATTATAGAATTCTTAAATGTAATGTATGTCAGAATTGTGTCTGTTCTTAATTATAGCACATACTACATAGGCTTTTATATACCACCTACTACATAGGATTGTTTATGAGGTTTAATTGAGATATGAGTAGACATGCTCATCTATAGACTAAGATTGTATATTTCTGCAAAAAGAATTTTGTTAAATAATGTACCACAGATGAGGTCATTCTGTGTTTTGTTTTGTGCCAGTCCTGGGGCTTGAACTCAGGACCTCAGCACTGTCCCTGAGCTTTTTTTACCCAGGGCTATCACTCTTCCACTTGAAACACAGCTTTACTTCTGACTTTTTGGTGATTACTTGGAGATAAGAGTCTCATGAACTTTCCTGCCCAGCTGGCTTCAAATCTTGATTCTCAGATCTCAGCCTCCTGAGTAATTAGGATTACAGGTACGAGCCACTGGCACTTGACTTACATGAGATCATTCTTAAGAATTAAGAATCTCTGGCATCACAAAACAAAATATCCATCGGTATAGTATGGGCGAGACTGCCTAGTAGTAATTTTTTTTATCTGGTTTTGGTGATACATGTTTGTAATCTCAGTATTCTGAAGGCTAAGGCATAAGACTCATAAATTCCAAGCATAATGACTTTAAGCCAGCCTGGGTTACATAGTAAGACCCATTCTCTGGGGGAAAACAAAGCAAACTTAAATACTGTATTTGTTGTCTGTTGGTGTATAACAAATTACTCTTGGAGTTAGAAATTTAAAACACTATACATTTTTCTGTTGACGAGGATTCTAGGAGTAACTCTTACACAGAGTATGGTCTTCCTGTACTCAAAGGTGTAGTAATCACAAGGCTTGGCTGACAGAATATGCTTCCAAACTTTCTGCCTAAGCTCCGGGTAGGCCACAGATTGTTTGTGGCTCTTGGCTAGAAACCTGAGCTCCTTGCCATATGAGCCTCACCTTAGTGTAGCTCACAACATGGCATCTGACTTCTTTTAGAGTAAAAGAAAGGCCAGTCTCTTTGTAACCCAATCTTAGAAGTGACATGCCATCATTTGGGCTGTATTGTGTTTGTTAGAAGCAAAGACTAAATGTAGTGAATACTCAAAAGGAGAGATTACATGCAAAAGCATGAATAATTGGAAGGTGGCATCATATGGAGCCATCTTAGAGTGTACATTGCACAGTGCCCACAGGGATGAGTATTTCAATGTTGCAAAAGTGAAAAACATTGAACACGAATCAGCTCAGGGAGCAAATTCAGTTGCTGGATTTATTTTATTTTATTTTTTATTTTTTTTAGAGAGAGAGAGAGTAAATTAGCCACAAATTATTATTGGAGATAGAAATGTATATTGTTAGGAGTTAGTTGGAAAAGTAATAAGGAATGAATTTGAGTAATTTAACTATTGAGATGGTATGACTATACTGTGGGTGCCCATGGAATCAGTTTACCTTTTACTATGTATTTCTCAAGTCTTTTCCTGCTTCAGGAGATCTACTAATGGAGATGAAAATATAGGACTTATTAGTAAGTAGTTTAGCAGACAATACATTTTAATAGGTCAGAATTAGACTTGAATATGGAATGTCTTCTTGCATATAGTTTTTCAGGTGTGAATGATGTTATTTTTCTATGCTTTTTTCTGTGTTGAATCAGCCTTAAAATATGTGAGATAAAGAAAATATCAAAAATTTGAGAAGTTACTGATTAAATGCATCTTTTAGTAATTTTAATGAGATGTTGGGAAAACTTGCAGTGTTTCTAAAATTTACCTAAAAATTTTTTAAAAAAACATACTAGTTAATGAGGAAGGAAAAACTTACCTTACATTCAAATATCTTTAAACCACAGCAGTTAAGACATCCATATATCGTCATTAGTAAATCAGTAGAAGAAAGTAATTTTGCTAAGGATCTGTCTCTGAATTAAACATACAATTATCTTCATAATATTCCTAACATGTAATATATGGTAAGTAATATGTAGCAAATGTATGTGGTTTGTAAAGGAATCCTATATTATCAGGCCTCCCAAAACAGTTTTAAATAGTGACTGATAATAGCAATATTTTGAGATCTATCTTAAGATTGATATATTTTATGTTAAATACAGTCTTGGTTGCCGATTGATTATATAAGTTTTCACCTTGTTAAAAATCATTTTGTTGAGACGGGTGCCAGTGGCTCATACCTTATAATCCTAACTACTGGAGGCTGATTGAAGTTCAAAGCCAGCCTGGGTAGGAAAGTTTGTGAGACTCTTATGTCCAATTAAAAAACACAAAAGTGCCAGAAGTGAAGCTGTGACTTTAAGTGATGGAGCTCAATCCTTGAGCAAATATGCTTAGGGACAGTGCCCAGGTCCTGTGTTCAAGCCCCAGGACCAGCATATAGCTAATTGGTAGAATACTTACCTAGCATATGTCCTGAATTTTATCAACTCACCACCTCCAGATCAAAAAAAAATTAAAATTAAAAAATGCTTCCTTTATTAGTCTTTTTATGAGTTTTTCTCTCTTTCAAACAAATGCAATGGCCTTTTAAAAGTAACCTCTAGGGCTGGGGATATAGCCTAGCGGCAAGAGTGCCTGCCTTGGATACACGAGGCCCTAGGTTCGATTCCCCAGCACCACATATACAGAAAACGGCCAGAAGCGGCGCTGTGGCTCAAGCGGCAGAGTGCTAGCCTTGAGCGGGAAGAAGCCAGGGACAGTGCTCAGGCCCTGAGTCCAAGGCCCAGGACTGGCCAAAAAAAAAAAAAAAAAAAAGTAACCTCTAGGGCTGGGGATATAGCCTAGTGGCAAGAGTGCCTGCCTCGGATACACGAGGCCCTAGGTTCGATTCCCCAGCACCACATATACAGAAAACGGCCAGAAGCGGCGCTGTGGCTCAAGTGGCAGAGTTCTAGCCTTGAGCGGGAAGAAGCCAGGGACAGTGCTCAGGCCCTGAGTCCAAGACCCAGGACTGGCCAAAAATAAATAAATAAATAAATAAAATAAAATAAAAAAATAAAAGTAACCTCTAGGACTAGGGATATAGCTCCGGTAGAGTGCTGCTTATCATATGAGGTCCTCAGTTTTACTCCCAGCATGTCAGGCAGATTTTGTTTAGATCATTTCTCTTTTTTTGCCTTTAAACAAACCACTTACATTAAAAAGTTAAAAAGTGTTAGATTTTTAATATTTCTAGAACTTTAATCTTTATTCTTCAAGGGACTAGCTGTTTTTAATTACTATCTTAGCATAAGAGAATAGGTCCATGAGAAATATGATTGAGGTTCTTCTTTCACACCCAAAGATATGCTTATAGTGTAATTTTAGGTTTGACTCTAGTTTCCATTGCTAAAAATGGTGTAGTGCATCCCCTGACCCCACTCCCCACAGGTTGTGACGGGTAAATGAGAATTCCGCTTTACATTCTACTGCTTAATTTTTCCAGATGACTCAAGTAAGTAGCCAAGCTTAAAAATCACTCCCTAAAGCTGGGAGCTAGTGGCTCACACTTGTAATCCTATCTACTCAGGAGTTTGAGATCTGAGAATAGCAGTTCAAAGTCAGCCCAGGCAGGAAAGACTCTTCAATAAATCTCTCAGAAAGCCTGACGTGGTCCTGTGATAGAAGTAGTAGGGCGCTAGCCTTGGGCACAAAGAGGCTCAGGGACAGCAAGTGCCTAGGCCCTGAGTTCAAGCCCTAGGAAACCAAATAATTATATATGGATGGTAGAATTACAAGTACTTTCTCATTCTGTGTGAAGTTCATAATACTTAATTATGTATGTATGTGTACACTTACACATGCTAACTGTACGTAAGAGGTAAAAAGCCTTAATCGTCTCAAAATGTCTTTCATGTACAGATGTGAAAAACAGTAACTAAGTAAATACCTGGTAGTTCATCTCAAAATTACCAAGATTTTAGTAGAATGATGTGCTGAGAATAACTTACATAGTAAGTGAAAGTACAGATGGTAAATGAACAACTGAAATAAAAAATTAAAATAAAACTTTCGGGACATTTTTCCATGTAGCCTAGTAGGTGATATCTACCTTTCCTAGAAAAAGAAGTGTTTCAGGGCTAACTACCAATACTGTTGGGACATAGCCAAACCAAATATATTTATTCCTTTCTAGTGACATTATGCACATTTTTGAAAGGCACTGTGATTAACACAAAGAAAGATCTGTAAATATGTAATGACAGTAAAATACAAAAGCATTTTGCATGCTCCTGTCACTATCTAAAATGTTTATATGCTTAAAAACAACCTTTTAAAATAAAAAAAAATACTTTTATTTAGGGGTAAAGGGATAAGAATACATATTACTTTAGTACTTAAAAATTGTTTAATCTTGCACGCTGCTTTTTCACTTAAAATATGTCACTTAAAATAAGTTTACATTTACTAGCTTTCTGACTTTCAAATGAGTGAACCACATTAAATTAAAATTATTTTTGAGGGTAACGAGATGAGAATACTCAGTACTTTAGTATTGCTTACATATTGTTTAATCTTGCATAATGCTTTTTCACCTAAAAATAGGTCTTAAGTTTACATTTAATAGCTTTCTTTTAATAGCTACGATTACAGGTATGAGCCTCCCTCTAGACCCCCCGCCCCAACAAGAAAGCAGTCTTTATGAGATTTGTTTTTAATTTTAACAGTAGTAAAGTTAACCATTTGATTCAAAGTGTATTAAGCTTGTGTGTAGTGTAGTAATTTGTGTAATAATTACACAGGAAACATAGAATTGAAACTACAAGGAAATTATGATTCTAAGAAATGGATAGCTATTCAAAATAACTACTGAAAGATTTAGGCATTGAAAAATATTCCTGAGAGCTAGAGTTCGTTTCTTTTTTCTCTTTGATATCCAAAGGTACATGCAAAACCATGTATTTAGATTGTTGTTTAGTATCCTACACATCGCTAGTTAGACTCTTCAAGTACTAAATTCCAAAAATGCTCTCAAGGTCTACTTCAAGTTCTGAGTAAGTATCATCTTCTATTAAAAATTGGTCTAGGCTGGGAATATGACCTAGTGGCAAGAGTGCTTGCCTCCTATACATGAAGCCCTGAGTTCAATTCCCCAGCACCACATATATAGAAAACAGCCAGAAATGGTGCTGTGGCTCAAGTGGCAGAGTGCTAGAATTGAGCAAAAGTTGGTCTAGACTTTTATAGAATGCTAATTAGCTCTGTTTAAAATAGGCTAATTTCATGTTCACGTGTTCACGATGAAGCTTTAGACTGGACATGAATGAAAAGAATTAGGATTCCCTATATAAAGGACTCCTTTCATTCCAAAATGGATCACTTTAAATTCTGAAGAGAACATGCTATAGTCTTTTTGAAGATAATTTTGTGTACTACTCTTTGAGTCAAATTAGAATGCTGTACTCCTAGCTACTGAGGAGGCTGAGATCTGAGGATTGAAGATCAAAACCAGCCCGGGCAGGAAAGTCCATGAAATTCTTATTTCCCACTAACCATCAAGAAACCAGAAGTGAAGTGGTTCAATGTGGTAGAGTACTAGCCTTGAGCAGAAAAACTGAGGGAGAGTGCCCAGGCCCTGAGTTCAAGCCCTGTGACTGATTAAAAAACAAATTGAATGCACAATTCTTAGTAATTCCACTTTCAGGAATCTAGCTGAATGAACTCTTTAGGGGACATAAAAATTCATGTTCATTCACATGTTTATTATTGGTAATGGCAAAAATAAATGTTAAAGGAATTTGAGTTATCCAACAAGCACCAAAAATCACATACCTGTAGGAAATACGTAAGTAGGAAAATGGTTAGTGTATGTCCATCTATTGTTTTTCTTGTTGGCTTTTTGTGGTCATAGTTGTTATAGTTTCAAGATGGAATCTGTTGTCTCAGCTGATCTCTTAACTCCTAAGTACAAGTGATTCTCTGCCTTTAACCTTTGGAGTAGCAGGGACTACAGATGCACATTACATACCTAGGATAATACATATGTATTTAAAAAAAATTTTTTTTTGCCAGTCCTGGGGTTTGGACTCAGGGCCTGAGCACTGTCCCTGGCTTCTCTTTGCTAGCACTCTGCCACTTGAGCCACAGCGCCACTTCTGGCCCTTTTCTATATATGTGGTGCTGGGGAATCAAACCCAGGGCTTCATGTATATGAGTCAAGCACTCTTGCCACTAGGCCATATTCCCAGCCCCATATGTATTTTTTTTAAATAAAATTAGATTCTATCCTGGGTAAATTGTTAATGAATAGTGTATCATTAAAGGAAAAAACATAAAGTAAATTACAACAGCATAGTAGTATCTGCATGAAATGTGTGGGCATGTACATAGATACATGTCTAGATAAGGTCTGGAAAATGATTTCTTATATTGTTTAAACAAATAAGTAGAAACAAGATTTTCAAAGGTTAATAAGTAAGAGAGGAACAATTTTGTAGTACACACTGCCACATTATTTACATTCATTTGCTCCAACTATCCAGTTGCACTTAGTGGAAATGAAAACCTATTGAATTTCTTCCCAAAAATTTTGGAAAAGATGTATTAACTAGTGGAACAGTAAACAGCACTGTCTTTTCACGAGTAGTACAGACCGAGAATTTACAATGTTTTGACTCATCTTTTCCATGTTATTTTCCCATTTGCTGGATTCAACCTATACAGCCTCTTTTCCGTATACCTTATTATCCTTATTACCTTTACCTTAGTTCACATTTTCATTTCTTTATGCTTGGATTGCTACAATAGTCTGAAATTAGTGTACTCCTTTTATTACCACATAGTAGTTTCTTTTAAGCATATACTGGTTAGCATTAGTACTCTTATCTTAAATGCTCTGTCAGAGCAACATAGTTTTATGTATTTCCATCTGTGTATACTATACCAATAATGTTACTTTTGCAGATTATATCTCTTCACTCTACAAAGAAATATATAGGGTTTTTGGTTTTTTTTTTTCCGTGCTAGGGATTGAACCCAAGGTATTCAAAGCATTATCAGGACCTTTACCCAGACCAAACTATATCCCCACTCCCATAGAAGTAATAGTATGTGTTTTGTTTTGTTTTTTGCCAGTCCTGGGGCTTGGACTCAGGGCCTGAGCACTGTCCCTGGCTTCTTTTTGCTCAAGGCTAGCACTCTTTTTGCTCAAGGCTAGCCACAGTGCCCACTTCTGGCTTTTTCTATATATGTGGTGCCGAGAAATCAAACTCAGGGCTTCATGTATATGAGGAGAGCACTTTACCACTAGGCCATATTCCCAGCCCCCAAAGAAATAATAGTATGAAAAGGAGGTAGGGCAAAAAGAAGTTATAGGAGCTGATATTAGTTTTAGTATTGATGTACTATCCATAAATATAGGGATTATAGGCTTATACACCAAAGCAACTCTTTGGGTGGGTGAATATTAAGTAGCCAGATAAGATTTAAAATTGATATATGAGTGGATTCTGCATCGTAAGTTGTATTCTCAGCGTGGGAATTCTATAATGGGCAAGATTGTCTGATGTTGTAATATCTTTTCACTATTGACTTACTTTTTTATTCTCATGATGTCCTTGATCTTCCTTTTGAGAACTGGCCAGCTGAACTAAGAGGAAACATTGTTTTCACCTGTGTCTTAAGCTTAGCTTTGTCTAAATACTACAGAAATCTGGAATATTTACTAGAAATTGGTCAATCAAGTATCTCCTTGAAAACAGTTTCCCATTGGAAGGCATTGTAGGTAGAGGATAGACAAACAGATTCTTGGTGGTATCTCAGTCCTTGTACATTTTGAGAAGTATTTTTTTTTTTTTTTTTTTTTTTGCCAGTCCTGGGCCTTGGACTCAGGGCCTGAGCACTGTCCCTGGCTTCTTCCCGCTCAAGGCTAGCACTCTGCCACTTGAGCCACAGCGCCACTTCTGGCCGTTTTCTGTATATGTGGTGCTGGGGAATCGAACCCAGGGCCTCATGTATACAAGGCAAGCTCTCTTGCCACTAGGCCATATCCCCAGCCCTTGAGAAGTATTTTTAACGAGCAATTATTACTTAAAGAATGTATTTCTTATGGGTAAGGGCAGAAAACTAATTTTAAATGGTTGGTTTACACAAAGTGAATTGGCAATAACTATGACTTCATTTTCATGCCCGACTTTCACTTTAAGGCTGCCAATAATTACCTCCTCTAGGAAATTTACCTGATTTCCTTCTAGCCTTTCTTATTTAGAAATAATTTTTCCCATGGGCTGGGAATATGGCCTAGTGGCAAGAGTGCTTACCTCATATACATGAAGCCCTGGGTTCGATTCCCCAGCACCACATATATAGAAAACGGCCAGAAGTGGCGCTGTGGCTCAAGGGGCAGAGTGCTAGCCTTGAGCAAAAAGAAGCCAGGGACAGTGCTCAGGCCCTGAGTCCAAGCCCAGGACTAGCCCAAAAAAAAAAAGAGAGATAATTTTTCCCTCCTTTGAACTTACTTAAATATTATTTATGTCCTTTGTACATTTTTACTTGTTCTGTAATTATGTGTGTTTCTTTTTAAAAAATCTACATTCGACACTTGAAATTTTTCCTAGAGAAATGTTCATGTTTATCTTTTCTGTCACAGTACTTAATACAAAACCATGCACATATTGTATAGAGGCTTATCAGATATTTCCTGATCAAATTATTAACTGAAATTTATATAGGAAAAAGTTAGTGAGCCAGGCTCTGGTGGCTCACTTTGTAATCCTAACTGCTCTGGAGGCTGAGATTGAGGATCATGATTTGAAGTCAGCCCAGGCAGGAATGGCTGTGAGTCTCTTACCTCTAGTCAATCACCAAACAGCCAGAATTTGAGTTGTGTTTGGTTCAAGTTGTAGATTGCTATCTTTGCCCTCAAAAGCTCAGGGATAATGCCCAGGCTCTGAGTTCAAGCCCCAGAGCCAGGGGGGGAAAAGTCAGAGAATTTCTCCCTACCATGAAATGTCTTTTGCTCCAGAGAAAAATTATAAATATTATTCTTAGGCACTGAAAGTAGGAAAATGGAATACTGAAGAATGTAGCATCAAGTACTGTCAAGAATTGAGTGGAGATGTAAATAGGCAATGCAGTTTGAGCTGTATTCTTTACTTGCAAGGCAGCACTGATCAAGTTTGTGTTTTAAGGAAGTCCAGCACGATAAGGAAGTTATCTCTAGGGATTATAGGACTTGAAGATGAGAACCCAGTGAAACTAATGTAAAAGAGTGGGAGAAAAATTTTAAGATCCTAGAACAGAGGCAATATAGTAATATACAAGTAAATAGATTTAAGAAATGCATGTAAAACTGTTAACTTCTTTAGTGTCTTTACTGATGTGTAAGGCAGATGGAAAGTATCTTGACAGTAACTTTTGTGGTTGAGTTGAGTTTTGAATATTTTAAGTTTGAATTGTCTAATGTTCAGTAGTTAGTTGTGTATCTCAGGCTCGGAGAAAGGCTTAGCCATCAACATGCAGATTCAAAGTAAGAGTGGCTATCACTTGTCCTAGAAAGCATGAATTGTAGAGTTTTAACACCTTTTCTTCTCCAGTGCTTTCCCTGGTGTCACCACTAGCTTAGAAAGTGGTTATATTTTACTTTTCCTATATTCACTCTCTCTCTCTATATATATATACATATATATATATAGTTTATGTAGTTTCTTTCAACCTGAGTCTTTTTCTCATGAGAGGGAAAAAGAAATCTGTCTAAATTGAGGAACATTTTGCCAAACAATTCACATCAGTACCTCAAAAATGTTATTGTTAAGTGCAGTGGAGTGGGCTGAGTCTGAACAGGGTATAGTGTATATGCATACATGTCAAAATGAAACCTGATGCTAATAAAAATAAATTCAAAATGTCATTGTCTTGAAAGATTAAATATATAGGCTAAAAGAAATTTGATTGATCCAGGCTAAAGGAGACTTGATTGATATTTGATTATCCTTTTAAAGAGGGCATTATTAGTTTTAGATGGTTGTACTTTTCTCCAGAAGACTTATGAAATTCTTCCCTTTGTAACCAAGACTACTACTAAGTAAATGTACTAGAGTTATTGTGATTAGTTATTGATAAACCCTGTTTTGGTCAGAATTAAGTAGACAAACCCTATAATCTCAATGGTACCACACATAACCAGCCCTTTTTTTTTCTTAAGGCTAGCCTTGGACTACTGTCCTCCTGCCAATCCCCCTTCTGCCCCCCCCCCCCCCCACACACACACATAGCTGGGATTAGGGGCATGAACCACCATGCCTGGCTTATTTGTTGAAATGGAGTATCAGTAAGTTTTTCCAAGTAGGCCTCAAGTGTCAGTCCTTCCAGTCTCTGTTTTCTAAGTAGCTATGCATGTATCACCATTCGCACAAAAATTATTGGTGGTGGTTCTAAAATGCTTGCAGACAGAATCTGTTAACTAGATACCTTGGTTGACTTGATCCCTCTACCAACCTTCCCAGGAACTTTCTTTTATTGAATGAGATAAGTTGTAAACCAGAAGCCATTTCCTTTGTGGGTGTTTTCTTTCTTTACACTTACTTTCTTCAGACATCTATTTCCAAAAAAAGGGCAAGTTTGTGAAATATCTTTCTCAATACACTTTACCCATATTTGAAGTTTCCTAATAAAGGTAGAAATGGCATTTTGACAGTTTCCTCTTTAAATTCATTTGTTTTGTTTGCTTTTCTTAAAAAATACACAAAATGTGGACCCTAGTTTCACAATTATTCACTAGATTATTGTTTCATCAGAAAAACAGATTTCTGTGAAACTTTCAAAAATACAAGTTAGCCACTGGCTAAAATTCAACCATTTCTTATTTTCAAAATTGAAAACACCGTTGTGTCTAATATCAACTGTTTAACAGAAAAAGCAAAGCAAAGAAATCTCTACAGTTTTTAGAGCATTTACTTTTTGTGAATTTTACTTACCAGTTAAAGTTTTTTGTTCTTTTTCTTAATTCGTTTGTTTGGTTTTGTGTTGGTCCTATGGCTTGAACTCAGGGTTTGGGAGCTGTACCTTGAGCCTTTCTGATCAAGGACTTTTCTGCCTGGGCTGACTTCACATTACCATCCTCAAATCTCAGACTCGTTAGTAGTTAGGATTACAGGGAGTCATGGGCCACTGGTGCCTGCTCCAGTTAAGTTTTAATGTAGGATCATCAGCTTTTTAAAACAGCCTTCCCTAGGTGTAAGTCAATTTTTATATGTTTGTTTCAAGTCATCTTTATGGCTCTTGTTTTGCCATGTGCTTCTGTAACTTAATATTTTGGTCCTTGTTTGAAAAGCATGATTTTGAATACAGGTGAAATTTACTATATTCATAGCAACAGAAAAGGAACTTGCAATTTTGTTGTAAGATTTTGAAAGATTTTTGTGTGTCAAATGCATGACAGGGAAGCTTTCATTTGAAGTATGTTTTGCTTACATAAGCAACTTTTTTCAAACATAACAAATTCTTTATGCATGATTAGGAGCCTGTTAGATCAAATTTTAATTGCAGTATTCATATAATTAAAATGTTTAAAATATCATATACACAGGTATCTGTAGCCATCAATACCAGGTGACTCAGCAATCAAAATATGAGCTTTAATAGAACTATTTGACTGTCTTTTAAAATTTGTTGTCATGTATTCTAGATCATCTTGTGATTCTGAAATGGGTTGTGACATTTGAAGCTCATTAGTTTCTTTTGTGCCTTTGATGTGACAGTATTTTCATGTCTTCAGATATGTGCACTCACTATTTTGCTTATTTATTTATGTAAGAGAGAGAAGACAAAAGCCTTTATCATTTAATTGATAAAAGGCTTTTCAGGTACCCTAAGTGGAAAGTTTTGAAAGAATAGTAAAGCATAAGTGATATATTTAGATGTGTGTACTTATTCAATCATTCTGACAACTTTTATAAATATTTCAACAAATAAGTATTCTAATGGAATACTTATTTCTTAGGAGGTACACATAGGAGGATTGAAGTTAAAGGCCAGAATGGGCAAAAAGCTAGTGAAATCTATCTCAGTGAATAAGCCAATCCAGATATGGTGGTGCATGACTATAATCAACTCTACTGGTGGCAGAGGTAGAAAGGTTGCAGTTGAGGCTTGTTCCTAGGCAAAAGCATGAGATTCTACCTAAAAATTAATTAAGACAAATAACTAAGGGGATGGGTGGCTCAAGTGATAGAGTGCTTGTCTAGCAAACAGGAGGCTCTGAGTGCCGACCCCACAACTGTCCCCCCCATGCCAAAAAGAGAACAAAAACAAGTATAGTGGATACACAGATGCACATATTGCTTTAGGACACACTTTACTCTCAACTGATATTTCAGTGTATCAGTTTATAGTTGATACTTAATTTCTCATTACTACAAACTTTAAGTATCCCATGACAAAAAAAATTAGAACAAGAAAGTGTTTTCAGGTCATAATTATGAGATTTCTACTTATTCTGAAAAAAATGGAATTGGATATATTCTTTTTTAATTTAAATTTTATTGTAAAGGTGATGTACAGAGGGATTATAGCTACGTAAGTTAGGTAATAAATACATTTCTTTTTGAACAGTGTTAGTCCCTTTCTGGTTTTCTCCCACTTATTCCCTTCCCAACCCCAAGTTGTAAAGTTCATTTCACTGTTTCATTGGTTCACCCTTTGTCCCACCACTTCTGTGATTTCCCTTTCCTTCCCCAAATTAGATAAACTTAAGTACAAGACAGGATACAGAAATTAAAAACAGTGACAACAGCGAATAAACCAAAGGAAAAAGAAAGAAAAAAGAAATGACTGCAAACAGTACAAAAAAACCCCACCTTTTTGTTTCCATTTCTTGGAGTTAATTTCAATAACCATCATTTGATATGATCATATGCACATAGCTACTGAACCATTGTGATCCTCTCCTAAGAATATCCTGGACATATTGCAGTTATTACAAATGTGGGAAACCATGCAGCCTAAGTTTCTTTGGATCTGGCTACTTTGCTTAATATAAATTTTCCAAATCTTTGTTTCCTTACAAATGGAGCAATGTCATTCTTTTTGATGGATGCTTAGAATTCGTGTGTGTGTGTGTGTGTGTGTGTGTGTGTGTGTGTGTGACATTGATTCATACACTGAGGGGTATCTGGGTTGGTTCCATATCTTAATGATGGTAAATAATGCTGTAGTGAACATGATTGTGCTAGTGGCTTTAGTGCGGTGTGGTTTGTGGTCATTTGGGCAAATACCCAGGAGTGAAATTGCTGGATCATAGGGAATTTCTTGTTTAATCTTTTGAGGAACCTCAATACCGCTTTCCAGAGTGGTTGAACAAGTTTACATTCCCACCAACTGTGTAGTAGTGTTCCCTTTTGGCCCAACTAGCATCTGTTATTATTAGTTTTCTTGATAATGGTCATTCTAACTGGGGTGAGATAGAATCTCATTGTTTTGACTTGCATCTCTTTTATGGCCAGAGATGTTGAGTGTTTCTTAATGTGTCTACTGGCCATTCTTATTTCTTTTTCTGTTATTTTTTTGAGGATTTGTTTTGGGGGGTTAAGTTTTTGAGCTCTAAGTATACTTGAGATAGGTGGAATGGGATATATTCTCTACTGTTAGAAGATACTCTCTTCCAGCAAAGAAAACAATTATTTGTTTTGTGACCACCACCATGCTACCTATCTCGTCTCAATAGCGTGACTACGTAATATAATTTATTTGGAATCTTTTAGCCTGTATCTGAAAATCTTTTTGTTTCTTTTTTCCCCAGACTCTGTATAATCTTAGATTTTTATCTTAAAATACTTTTAATTTTTAATTATTTTAAGTAGCTGTACAAAGGAGTTTCCATTTATGTTTATGAATACAATGTTAGCCCTTCTCTTTAAACATTTTCATCCATCTCCCTCCCCTACCAATCACTTCCCCCACTTTTTAATTTTATAGTATATATACTGTAGTCTTGTCTGTAATTTCCCCCTTAAAATACTTTACCAACAAGTTATAAGCAAAATTTGAAAAATATTTAAATCAGAGAGTTATGTCTTCATAGGCAGTTACTGCCTATTTCCTAGTCTCATGTTTTTTAATATATCCTTGGACTTGACTCAATTTAAAAAAATTGTTTAAAATTATTTCTATACTTTTGTTTCTTAAACTTACCTGTTTAATTTTTGAATTAGACATACTAGGTAAGATCTCATCTGAGATTACCCAATTTGGAAATATGTTTTTAGAAATAATTGTTTTAAATTCAGAAGAGGTATGTATAAAACCAATCTGAAGCAGAATGTGGTGCTCCATGCCTATAATCCTAGCTGGTCAAGAGGAACACAATTTGAGGCTAGTCTAGGCAAAACTTTTGTGAGACTCCATCTCAAGCAATAAAAAAGCTAGCAGTAATAGCTTGTTCCTGTCAGTCCAATCATATGGGAAGCATAAATAGGAAGATTTTGGTTTGGCAGCCCTGCACAGAAATAGGAGGCTCTTTTCAAAAAGCCACAAAAAAGGACTTGGAACATGGTTCAAGTGCATCATCTAATCTGTTACATAGAGTTACTATATTTGATCACTTTATGTACCATAGTAATTATGATGAAAAGATAAATGCCAAAAAGCAAGCCCTTGGAAAATGGGTATGTCTTTCTTTACCTTTGGTAAAGAGAATTCAAAATATTATTGATGATAGGACAAATATATTCATGAAAGACTTAAAAGTATCGATTGCTTTTCACCTTTAAGTACTTTGCATTACTTCTCAGTAATCTTTGTAGCTGAAGTTTAAAAATACACATAAAAATTTTCTTGTATCTGATTAAAACTGGCATTTGTGGGACAGAAGTATTTACTCTTTCTGGGTGTAAGTTGACAGTAGGATCTTTAGTGGTAGTAAATTTAGATCTGTTAACCATAGTAATCTTTGGAAATTATTGGTGATAATTATTTATTAAAAACACTTACCAAGCTGGTGGCCACTGGGTTACACCTGTAATCCTAGTAACTCGAGTGGCTATGATCTGAGGATTACATCTGGAATCCAGCCCTAGCAAGAAAGCCCTTGAAACGCTTATCTCCACGTAGGCAACAAAAAAGAAAGAGCCAGAAGTGGAGCTGTGGCCCAAGTTGTAGAGTTCTAGCCTTGAGCACAAAAGCTCAGGTACATTGCCCAGGACAGAGGAGAGGTTGGAGGTACCAAGATTCTTTATGGAAATTGTCCAGTTTCTCACTTGTATGTTAATTCTCCTTCCTATGATCTGAAAACAGATTAGTTTCAAATTTTCTTATCTAGGAGAGCTTTTTATATGGCTATAAGACGTTAGTCTTGGTCTGTTTTTACTTTCTGTGTAGGGTCTATATTCGATTGGTTTCAATAATATTCATGGAAATATTACATGTTAAATAAGTGATAAGACCTAATTAACACTTCTAGGTAAAAATAACATTTTTCTAACATTTACCAGGACTTTCATAAAAGGCCCTATTCTTTGACAGTTTGACTCCACAATGCCAGTGTGTGTGTGTGTGTGTGTGTGTGTGTGTGTGTGTGTGTAAATTTTTGTACCTTACATTCAAGTAAAAAGTAATAATTACAGTTTTAAACAAATATTTTACAGTGCTTTTAAGCAGTTATTTTACCTACTTATTAAGGCAATTTATAAATGTAGGGAGGTCTATATTTGGCAAGAACTTAATGAAGATTAGCACTTACATAATACAGCAGTGCCTGGTATATAGAAGATATTCAATGAATGCTAATTATTGATATAAATAATATTTTAAAACATGATTTTTCTGCTACATTTCAATTTATCTTAGTAGTCTGAGGGGTGGGGCGCACGCATGTGTGTGCGTGCACACATATGTGTATGCCAGTGTTGGCACTTGAACTCCATGCCTCATATTCCTGCTTAACTTTTTCACTCATGATTGCTACTCTACCACTTGAGCCACAGCTCCACTTCTGACTTTTTGCTGGTTAATTAGAGATAAGAGTCTTGGGAATTTTTCTGCCTGGGATGCTTTTGAACTCCCAACTCTCAGATCTTAGTCTTCTGAGTAGCTAAGATTGTAGGTGCTAACCACCAGCAAATAGCCTATATTGACACTCAGTATTTACTGAGACTCTTTACATCCATTTTATACATTATTTTATTAATCTTTAAAAATAACTATGTGAGTTGGATACTATTATTCTTACTTTATATTTGAGCCAACCTTCAAAGACACTAAAAGCCAAACTCATTCAACTAGTAAGAAACAGAATTATTTGAGAAATTGGTTTCTTGCCACATTTCCATACTGTTTGGCAAGTTTTTCTTCTTGAGACTGAATTAAAAGAAAGTATATACATTCTTTAACTAAGAACACAGTTTTCCATACCCTGTCTCCCAAACCTGTAGATTACAGATTTGTTTTATTCTCATTCTATATATTATATTGATACTGTATTGCTCTGTATCATTTGTGAATATTTTCTATACCCATCCTAAGTCCAGTTATTCAGTTATTTCAGTAATTTCCCAGTGCCCCTCATCTATCCTCCCTGAGTACAAGAAAAAAACATACTTCTTGACTCATTTTCTTTGATACACTTTAAGTACCTCTTACCACTCTTGAGCATTTATTAAGTGAATCTTTGTAAGCTTCTTTAATACAGTTTACAAATGTAACTGAATGGTCCAGTTATATGTTTGTTACAAACTTCCCCTAAACCTTAGTGTGGCTTTCAGTAACAACAGTTTTCTTAAGTCTTGTGATTTTTTGGGTCAGAAATTCAGTCAGGGGTGGCTTTGTTTATGTGTTATTATTGGAGGTTTACTGGAGATTGTCAGCTGGTAGATGGCTGAATAGTCTAAGCTGGAATCAGGTACACAAATGCTACCTTGGTGGAGATAGCCACAAGAAGATAAACCCAACAAGGACAACATCTGGACCACCTGCATACAGAATTACCATTGTGGTATTTCCTGGTATGGAAACATTTAACAGGTGACTTAAGACTTCCAGAAAAGGCTGAAACATGCTGCATGAAAGCCGGAAAAGTTCTTATTACCTAGCCTTGGGAATTTGTACAGAATTTTATTAGTCAGTAAAGTGACAAAGTTTAGCCCAGACTCCACGGGTGAGTAATTAGGCTTTACCTAAGTGTTGAGGACTAACTAGCAAAGAATTTGTGGCTGTTTTTAATCTGCAGTGAATCACACCAGTTATTTTAGATTATGCAAATTTATTTGAAAAATGAATTGGTCATAGAGAACACAAATAGTTTCACACATTTTCTGCCACAAATTTAAACAGTTCATCTTAGAATCAGAGCAGCTAAAACTAGAGTTAATCTGGAGCTCAAACAAAATGTTTACTGGTTTGGTTTGGAAAGAGAATTGTTTTTGTAGCATTAGAATAATATTTTTTCTTGTAGATTTTTTTAATAGCCTAATATTTGTTTTATAATTACACAATAATGCCATATACTTTATCTCATATGCCTTGAGTTTAATAGTACATACGAAAGAAAGGAAAAGCAAAGTATCCTCTATTAGCTCCTAAGAAATCTTTTTCTCATGAGTATTATTGTACATTAAATATTATAAATAGTGTTTCCTAACATATGATGCTGACTAGTATTGTATCTCTTTCTCATCAGTATCTTTTTCTCGTCAGTATTGTCACATATTTTTATTAAGTTTGGCTTTTGTTCTGAATGAGACATGAAGTTATTGAGGGACTTTTGATCAGAGAGTAATAATGTGTTCTGGCCTCTATATTTTAGCAAAATCATTGATTGCTATGTTAAATTACTAAGAACTGTGAAGGAAGAAAAGACCAACTAAGATTCTGTAAGGGAAAATGATGGCTCAGAAACAGTAAAATTGTAGATAAACTTTGAAGGTAAGAGATACATGATCTAAAACAGGGATGAGAAAAGTCAAGGAAATTCTAAGAGTTTTGGCTAAAGGAGCTAGTAGAATGAGTTCACTTAAAATGAGAGAGTATTACAAAAGTTGGTGCAAAGAGTAACTTGAATTAAGCTTGGAATTTGAGATAGTTATTAAGTATCCAAATGGAGATGTCTAGCAGACAGTTGGTTATACCAAACCAGTCTTTTAGAAAAGAGAGAGAGCTTGCCTAGTGTTCCTTAGTATACATAGTGTTTAACATCTATGATACAGGGTAATCATCAAAGGAGAATTAAGAAGTAGTTAAGGAGATGAAAAGAAAGATTTGTGCTAAGTATGTTGAAAGATCAGGTTTGTTTTTTGGTTTTTTTTGCCAGTCCTGGGCCTTGGACTCAGAGCCTGAGCACTGTCCCTGGCTTCTTTTTGCTCAAGGCTAGCACTCTGCCACTTGAGCCACAGTGCCACTTCTGGCTGTTTTCTGTGTATGTGGTGCAGAGGAATTGAACTCAGGGCTTCATGCATGCTAGGCGAGCACTCTACCGCTAAGCCACCTTCCCAGCCCTCAAGATCAGTTTTTTAAAAAAAAGAAAAGAAAAGAAGGATGTCAGGATTAATGCCACACAGGATATAATTTAAGGTTAAATGTAGTAAAGGAATACAAAATGTTTAAAAGATATGGCCTAGTGGCAAGAGTGCTTGCCTTGTATACATGAGGCCCTGGGTTCAATTCCCCAGCACCACATATACAGAAAATAGCCAGAAGTGGCGCTGTGGCTCAAGTGGCAGAGTGCTAGCCTTGAGCAAAAAGAAGCCAGGGACAGTGCTCAGGCCCTGAGTCCAAGCCCCAGGACTGGCCAAAAAAAAAAAAAAAAGAAAATACTTTGGTGTATTTTTTGTAGGCAGAAGCTCATGAACCCAAACAAATTGCAAAAATATTTGAAATGTAAGCTTGACAAAATAACTTACGTAGTGCAAGATTTAACATGGTCTTTTCAGCATTAGATTTAGTAGACAAATTGGAAGACAGAAATACTGGATGGTGTAGTTTTTAATGGATGTCTAATGGCATTCCAATCAAAAATGGAATCTTGTATTAGACAAGTTAAAACTTGAAGTCCAGGGAAGAAAGTAGTTATTTAAAACTAGTTACAGAAATGGCTATTTTATTATTGTTATGACAAATGATACTGTGAAAAACACCTGAGAATATGGTTAATCTAGTCAAGGAAAAATTGCAGGATGTTTTCCAGAAGCAGTTACCAGAGTAAAATTTGCTATTTTTAGAGGTTGAAAGTTTATAAGAAGTCTATGAAGAAGAAAGATGCTCTGTGGAACAACAACAAAATTGAGTATAGTTGCATCATGGGAGATAGAAGAGGTTTGTGTGGATGGGCGCCTCGGGGAGAAGGCAAGAAGTAAACAAACAAAAATGTTTTGGGGATTCCTTGAACCAAAACCAAATAACTAGTCATAGAACCTGTAGAAGTTGCATTCTTTTCAAAGATCATAAACTGACGTCCTGTTAGCCAAATTCATACTGTAGACTTATTTACCTTAGCATATGCAAAGTTTACATTTTGTTTTAAAGAAAGTAACCAAGATTTAACAACAGTTTAAAAAAAGTAGAGAAAGTAAAGGACAGCCAGACACCCATGGCACATGCCTATAATTCAAGCTACTCAGGAGGCTGAGCTGTAAGGATCAGTTTTGAAGCTAGCCCAGACAGGAAAGTCTGTGAAACTCTTAACTCCAATTTACCTCCAAAAAGCTGGAATTAAAAGTGTAGCTCAAGGAGTAGAGCACTAGCTTTTAGTTTAAAAAGCTAAATAATAGCACCCAGGCCCTGAGTTCAAGTCCATATCACTAAACGGTACACAGTCTAATATGAAACCTCAAATTTTACAAATAATTCAGTAACTATTTTATCCTAATGATTACAGAAATAAATGTATTGTATGTAAATGTAGAATTCAGCGTAAGTTGAAAAAAACTCCAACAGTGGTTTTAAAGATAAAATAGATGAGGCTAGGAATGTGGCTTAGTGATAGAGTGCTTGCCTAGCATGCATGAAGCCCTGGGTTCGATTCCTCAGTTCCACATAAACAGGAAAAGCTGGAAATGGTGTTGTGGCATAAGTGGTAGAGTGCTAGCCTTGACCAAAAGAAGCTCAGGGACAGTGTGTGTGACCAGGCTCTGAGTTCAAGCCCCAGAACTGGCAGGAAAAAAAAATAGATAAGAGACTATCAGTTTATAGCTCACTGTTGTATAATTTAAGATGCCCAAGAAAGTCTGTGTATAGAAGCGTGATAAGTATTTACAAATGTCTTAATCTGAGTGGGAAGTATCTGAAATAGATACCTTTATTGTTTATTAACAAAGTTATTTCCTATGTTACTGGTAAAAATAATAAGACTCGAGGCAGATGATTAGACCACAGAATTTTCTCTATGATGCCTTCCTTTTCTTCTTCCTTTCATTAAATGAGGTTGTCTTGAGTTTTCAAATACTGTTTAAGTGTCTACAACCACTTACAGTGATCCAAGTGAAGTTAACACCAAATGTTACTTCAGTTACTGAGTCTTTTGCAGTTTCCCATCTTTCCAACATTTCTTTGGTCTGCTACATGTTTTGAAATTCAACTAGGCTCCTTAACTTTGTAATTCAAAGTTCTCTGAAAGATAATTGCTACTTGATAGATGAACCTTAGAGAGGATGGTGGTTCAAGGCCAGCCTAGCAAAAAGTTAGCAAGACCGGCCACAGTAAATAAGCTGAATATAATGAGGTATGCCCATGACTTAGGCTGTAAAGGAGACATAGGTGGGAGGATTGCACAGTCTGTGTCTGACCCTGAACAAAAAGCATAGTAGACCATATCCAAAAAATAGCATAGCAAAAAAGTACTGGGAAAAGGGCTTAGAAGGTAAAGTGCTTGCCTAGCAAGCCTGATGCCCTCAATTTTTACAGTAATGCCAAAGGAAAAGGACTATCAAAGATATGTATTTTCAAGGGGGACATTGTCACTCCCAAGGGGTAATTTCCTTCACTTTTTGTGTAATGAGAGATCTTGTACTAAAAGTAATAAATCCAAAAGAGCTGGAGGTATGACTTAAATGGTAGAGAGACTGCCGAACAAGCATTCGGCCCTCAGTTCAAACCCTACTACTACAAAAGTATCTCTTGATATTTGAAGATTAGTGTGGTGTAGACTTAATAGGTGTTTTTATTAGACTGAAGAAAATCATTTCGATTTCTAGTTGTTAAATGTTTTAATAATGAATCGTTGGATTTTGTGTAAGTTTCTCTGTGCCTTTTAAAGTATCATATGGCTTTAGTTCTTTATTGTATTAGTATTATGTTTGACACTAATAGATTTGTAGTTTAACCTTAAATTCCCAGGATAAGTCCTACTTAGTCATAGTGTATCTTTATGAATTGCTCCATTTGGTTTACTCATAACTATTTAAATAATATTTAAATCCAAGTTCATTTATTTTGCCTGACTTTGGATAATAACTGGTCTCTGGAATGCATTGGGAGTGTTCTGTATTTTCTAGTGAGTTTGTGAAAGTTTGCTATTGCTTACTTTGTAATTTTCATTGGTAAAACCACATGTGCCTGGTGCTTTTTTTAATGTGAAGATCACTCGTGATTAGTTTCCTTATTTGTTACAGATCTGTTCAGATTTTCTATTTCCCATTTAAGTAAATCAGTTTTTATAGTTTCTCTGGGAATTCCTGTTAATGTAAGTAGTACCATTTGCTAATGCTATTCACAACATCTCTTAGTTTCCATGAGGTCAATAGTGATTTACTCTGTTTTTGTTCCTACTTTTGGTACTTTTGACCTGCTCTTCTCTTATTTTCTTGATTATTCTAAGGAATTGCTATGCTTGTTTTGTCTTTAAGAACCAGCTTATAAAATCATTGTGTTTCTGTTTTGTTTTTCTGCTTTTTCTCTGGGTAACACTGGACTGTTAGAATGCGTTGGGAGTGTGATATGTTTTCCGGAAGAGTTGATGAAAGTTTGCTGTTGCTTTTTAATTTTGTAATTTTATTGGTTAGACCACCTGTGCTTAGGCTCTACTCATTTTTACTTTAGTCTCTTTTAGGGGGAGGGGTGGGATATAATTTGCTCCCTTTTCCTGGCTTCTTAAGGTTTGGAAAGTTAGGGCAATAATTTGCATGTGTGTTTTCTTAAGAAAAGTTGAAAGGTATCACAGTGCTATAGGGTTTGCCTAGCACATACAAGGCCCTGAGTATGATTCCCCAGTACTTTCAAAAACAAAGTAAACAAGCAACAAAAGGCACAAATTGAGTATTCCTAATTTGAAATTCTCCAAAATTGAAAACTTGATTTTTAGCATTTTGTATGTTCAGATTGTGATGTTTAACTGTTAGGTCTATGCAAATATTCGAAACCCCAAAACATCCCAAACATTTCAGCTAAGGGATTCTCAACCTGTATAGGCATGTACAAGCATAATGTTTCCAAAAAAATTTGTGTACACAATTTTTGTGTGTGGACACAAAATTCAGTGCACGCACATGTGCACTGAAGTTTGAAATGTTATATCTAATTTGTATTTAGTTCATAATCCTTTCTCGTATAATTTCTTCTTTGACCTGTAGGTATTTCTAAAATTTATTTTTTTTATTTATTTGGAGCTTTATTCTTTTGTTGTTAAGGAATAGTCTTTGTATGGCTTAATTGTAATTTACTGTTTGTGGCCCCAATAAGTGGTAAGTTTTGAAGAATGTAACTATCTGCTTGAAAGGAATGTATATTCTAAACATCATTGGAGAGTTCTGTAATTTAACTTATATCAAAGTAGGTAGTGTTGCTGATGGCTTTTTATATCTTTGCTAATTTCTCTATGAAATTCTCTCTCGGTATTTTTTTCTTAACATTTATTTCATGTGGTATTATAATAGATCACTTCTACTTTTGTATTGTTGTTATTTTTGTGGAATATCTTCTATTCCTTTACTTTGAATCTATTTGTATCTTTTCTTCTTTCCCTTTTTTTGGGGGGGGTGGGGAGAAGGTTGTCATTGGGAATAGAACTCAGGCCTTGCACTTCCAAGTCATTTTCTGCCTCTTAAAAATGATTTTCAGGGTTTTTTTTTTTGAGATTTTATAATAAGTACAATAATATACAATATAATCATTAAAATATGTATGATGTGAAATTACAGTCTAATTTTGTACATGACTTTTTGTTTCAATATAGTAGTGAGGAAAGGTTTCTTTAGTGAAAGTTAAAGTAGATTTGTTCTTGAATTGCATTACTAAGTTGTAAAAGTATGTTATTTTCCAAATAATACACATTTTTATATCTTGATGATTTGGGCTATTCTATGCCAGTTTTATCTGTCAGTTTTAGTGTGCTTTTCATAATAATTATCCCATATAGATATTCTGTGTAACTTTGATACACCTAAATTCTTCCATAGGTATGTTACATTTCAGTTGCTTATTATAAATGTCCAGTTTCCCAATTAGCTGTGATATTGACATTTCTCCCCAAAAGGTTTATTATATGTGCTTTGGAGGGGAGGGATCTGTGCTAGATGTTGGTTGTTACTGTTTTCAGATTAAGGTCTCACTTTGTAGCTAGGGAAGACTTTAAGCATGAGATTCTCCCTTTTCTCCCCCCAAGTGCTGGGTTTATATGTATGCACTGTCGCACCTAATAGAAATTTGCATCTTTTTCATTTCAAATGTAAAATAGGCAAGTTGAACTAGTAATTTCAGTCTTCTCATTAGAGCTCTGTGATTCTTACTGGTTGAGGATGTTTATAGAATTGTAATATTTAATGTATGTTTGCATAGCGTTTTTTCAAAACACCCATTTCAAATCAGATATTAAGTATTAGAGATCTTTTCATTTCCAGGCATTTAGTCCTAGAGCAATAACATTTTGCTATTTGGCAAGAGAGTATAGCTCAGTAGCAGAACATTTGCCTAGTATGTATTAGGCCCTGGGTTGAATTCCCACAACAACAACAACAACAACAACAAAAGTCTGATTTCAGGAAGGAAAAAGGGGATCTAAATTAGGGTTTATAAAACACTGCAAAAAGAAGCTTTTTTAAATACCAACTTGCTGGTAATTTTTCAATAAATACATTAACTTTGTAACTTAAATCTAAGCCAGGCATGGTCAGGCTACCTGTAATTATAGCACTTGGGAGCCCAAGGCAGGATGATCTTGAGTTTGAGGCCAGCCTGGGCTAAACATTATAAGTTAGAGGTCAAACTGAACTACATAGTTAAGACCTTGTCTCCAAAGCAAAATTTAAATATAATGCTGAGTAGATTTTTAAATTATGGATTCACAAATCAGTAATAGAAATGACCAGGTTTCATGTAATTTAGTTCACATACAGTAACAACTATCTTGTATTAATCTCTCTCTCTCTCTTTTTTTTTTTTTTTTGCCAGTCCTGGGCCTTGGACTCAGGGCCTGAGCACTGTCCCTGGCTTCTTTTTGCTCAAGGCTAGCACTCTGCCACTTGAGCCACAGGGCCACTTCTGGCCGTTTTCCTTATATGTGGTGCTGGGGAATTGAACCCAGGGCCTCGTGTATATGAGGCAAGCGCTCTTGCCACTAGGCTATATCCCCATCCCCATTAATCTCTGTTACTGCTTCATCAGTTATATAGTATTCTTGATTGATTAAATGAGTTACTGTTACTACTAGCTTTTTGTTTTGTTTTGTTTGCCAGTTCTGGGGCTTGAACTCAGGGACTGAGCACTGTCCCTGGCTTCTTTTTGCTCAAGGCTATCACTCTACCACTTGAGCCACAGTGCCACTTCTGGCTTTTTCTATATATGTGGTGCTGAGGAATCGAATCCAGGGCTTCATGTATAAGAGGCGAGCACCTTACCACAAGTCCATATTCCTAGCCCCTTTCTACTAGTTTTTTATGGACCTGTTCTCAATATTGTTGGAGATCTCTCCCAAGAATTTTAGATTTCTAGTCCAAGTAAAAGTTCAGCTCTCATTCTAACATCCATAAGAGTATTAGTGGTGGAAAGTGAGTAATTTCTAGTTTACTTGCTAGGTTGCTGTCAAAATGTAGTTCCCTTTCCAGTAAAAACACTCATGAGGCTTCTAATACATACAAAATGGAAGATCATTATTTTAACAGCACTTGATTATGTTCATCTATAATTCCCTAATATCATCCTTCTAAGTGTATGGACCTGTTTACCGTCGGTTTCAAACCCTAACCTAGTGTTTAATAAGATCTCAAGTTATCCTTCTAATTCTAGCATTCTCTAGTAGTTTCACACTTGTTTATAGTTCAGTTCAATCACTGTTGTGCTAATATGGCAAGTTTTGTAGAATTTATTTTCTCAAACTATTGAGTTTCTGTACTTATGAAATAGCAGTGAAGTAATTAGAGTAAAATAACTAGAGAGAACATAACTTTGTTGCCAGGTGCCTTGTATGCATGTAATTTAGGAGAGCAATGAAGAGATTGCATAGGAGAAAAGCATTCAAGAAAAGTGGAGCTGGAAGGGATAAGATAGTAAGTGAAATTATGATGAAACAAAGGATATTAAAAAAAAGTTTAGGTGTTCACAGAAAGTTAGCAGTAGTATAAAGAAATGTTGAGGATAACATGTTTTGAAAATAGTTAAAAAGACCAATATTGTAGTAATTGTTTCTGTTGCAATAGGGCAAATATTAAAATGTATAGATTATCAAGGAAATTGAACGTAGAATAAAAATTTGTGAGCTGGGCACTGATGGCTCACACCTGTAATCCTAGCTAGCCCAGGCAGAAAAGTCCGAGAGACTCTGATCTCCAATTAACCATCCCAAAATGAAAACTGGAAGGTCCACTGTATCTCACTGTATCTCACTGTATCTCAAGAGCACTAGCCTTGAGCTAAGGAGCTCAAGGACATCGTCCAGGCCCAGAGCTCAAACCCCACGACCAACAAAAATCAAATAAAAATTTATGGGTTGAGTTTGTAGGTGTTTTGTTTAGTTAATGTGATCATATATATGTCTATACAATATATACATATGCACTATATAATATATATGTTATATGTGTACTTCGTTGTATATATATATTATATATAAGCATTCATTTTTTTAAATTTTTTTATAAGCATTCATTTAAGGGTTAGTCATTGAGTAGCTTTATGATGGACAGCTGGAAATAAGTAAGTACTGATATTTAATACTAGTAGTTAATTACAATCCAGGTGACTGATAGTAAGATTTTTCTTCCAAGTAGGATCAGAGCAATAGATCAGGAAAGGAAGAACTGACTAATCAATCATATAGACAATGACAAAAATTTAAAAGCTTATAACCAAGGGGGAGGGGGGAATGAGGGAGGAGGTAACAAACAGTACAAGAAATGTATCCAATGCCTAACGTATGAAACTGTAACCTCTCTGTACATCAGTTTGACAATAAAATTTTAATTTATTAATTGAACACTAATTTTTTGACAAGGTGTTGTGCAAAAAGGGTGCAGTTACATAGTAGGGCAGTGTGTACATTTCTTGTGATATCTTACACCCTGTTTTTCTTTCCCTTCCCTAGGTCGGTAGACATATATACAATACACAATGTATCAAGAACATATACAGTATCCACGTGGCCAAGCCCAAGAAAATTCGCCTAGGGCTTTAAATGTAATGTCGATATTAGACAATATGTCGACAGTAGTCTTATATGAACGTACATACATAGCTTTTGGGCTATTGTATTCCACTGAGGTCAATTTTTGACCTTTATATGTTGAGTAGTTGTTTGGTTTTAGTTACATACTGTTGGGTCGCTGCCCCAGTCCTGTGGGAAATACCATTTGACAAGCAGTTTTTGGTTTCACAGACCTGGTCTCTACTGTCTCTCCGTCACCCTTTCTTAGCAGACATATATCAGGGAGATCATTCCCCTTTGTTTTCTGTGTTCTAGGCTAGTCTCGCTCAACGTTATTTGTTCGAGTTCTGACCATTTCCCTGCGAATAACAATATTTCACCATTCCTAATCGCTATGTAGTATTCCATTGTGTATAGGTATTTTTTGGATCCATTCATCTGTGGAGGGGCATCTGGGTTGTTTCCATATTTTGGCTATTGTGAATTGTGCCGCGATAAACATGGAAGTACAAATGTCTTTTTGATATCTTGGGACCTGCTGTTCAGAATAGATGCCTAGGAGTGGTATGGCTGGGTCATAGGGTAGGTCTATATTGAGCTTTTTGAGAAACCTACATACTGTTCTCCAAAGTGATTGTACTAATTTGCACTCCCACCAACAATGGAGAAGGGTTCCTCTTTCCCCGCATCCCCTCCAGCATTTGTTGTTGCCTGAGTTCAGAGTATAGGCTATTCTAACTGGAGTGAGGTGGTATCTCAGGGTTGTTTTTATTTGCATTTCCTTTACTACCAGGGATGTTGAACATTTCCTCATATGTTTCTTTGCCATTTTTATTTCTTCTCTTGTGAAGTCTCTCTTTAGCTCCTTTGCCCATTTCCTAGGTTTACTGGGCTTGTGGAAGGGCTTAGTTTTTTGAGTTCTCTGTAGATGACAGATATTAGGCCTTTGTCTGTTGCTGTGCTGGTAAAGATCCTTTCCCATATGGTTGGCTGTCTTTCTGTTTTGGTGGCTATGACTAAAAATTAAAAAAAAAAAAAAGCTTATAACCTGCGGGTTTGGGTTACTAATAGAAGAGATGTGATAGAAATTTTAAGGTTACCAGATGTGAGTTGTATTTTGGAAGTAATTCATAGGTAAACACTTTAAGGAAAGTGATTGCCAGGCATATTGATACATTTATACATTGCTAAAAATTTGTGCCGGGTGCTGATGGCTCATACCTGTAATCAGAGGATCTCTGTTCAAAGCCAGTGGGGACAGGAAAGTCCATGAGACTCTTATCTCCATTTAACCACCAAAAAACTGGAAGTGGCACTGTGGCTCGAAGTGATAAAGTACTAGCCTTGAGCTCAGGGACAGTGCCCAGGCTGAGTTGAAGCCAAGTAGCAAGAGTTGGGGAGTGACCAGCTCTTCATCCCTAACATCTGTACTTTATTCTTTTTATCCTAAATTCAAAGGTCAGTCATACTTACACCACTTCCTTGTATGCATCTTAATTTTACCTCCTCTATCTTTGACTTTTGTCTCTTTTAGCAATTATGATTGAATCTCAGTTGCAGCTGAAACACATTAGAGAAAAACAATAAAAGTATGATAATTGATCTCACTTTAAATTAAATTAAAGGCAGTGGGGGAGGGGCGCTGGGAATGTGCTTTAGAAGTAGAGTGCTTGCCTAGCATGCATGAAGCCCTGGGTTGGATTCCTCATTGCTAGCCTTGAGCAAAAGCCAAGGACAGTGCTCAGGTCCTGACTTAGTCCAAGCCTCAAGACCTGCAATCAATCTATCAATAAATGTAATGGACTAGTACTTTAATTTCTTTGGCCCATTCATTCTCCTAGGTAATTATTTTATGGTTTTTGTCCTCGCCTCAAACCCTCCAACATTTCTTCTCTCACCTTTAATTCTAGCTGCTGAACTTATTGTTTCAATGACAATAATGAGGCATTCCCAAGTTTTTATAAATACCTTACATAATTTATCCTTGTCAGTCTTACTCAGAAATACAATACTTTTCCTTCTGTTACTATAGATGAATAGTGACTTTTTCAAGTTCCTAAACTTAACACTTCCACTTACAAGGTCTTACTTGCATATACTCAAAAATACTATCTTCTCTTTCCTGTGTCTTCACCTTTTTCTTTCTATACTTTTTATTTGCCTTACTCACTAGGAAACCTAAGTCCTGTTGGAGGGCAAGCTCTTGGGAGCTTTGGAGGATAATACCTGCAATATTACTTTTCTGTGTGTCATTTATATTTTTGTTTCCTTATTCAAATATACCATCTTCCCTTATTTTTTACCTGTTTAATTTTTATAATGTTATTCTGATAATTATCACAACTCCCTGTGGAATGAAGTAAGAGGTGATGTTTATGAGCATGTATGTATATTACCTTCAATTGCCCAAGCTAGTCCCTTAAAATTGTACTACATGCTTTCCTTTCATTTTCAATGTCCAAGTACTGAACCAAGTTTGTCTTTGTATATCCAGCTCTTTTTTTTTAAGTTTTTATTATAAAAGTGATGTACAGAGTGGTTACAGTTTCATACTTTAGGCATTGGATACATTTCTTGTACTGTTTGTTACCTTGTCCCTCATACCCCTCTCCCCCCTCCCCCTCTCCCTTTCCCCCCCTGAGGTGTTCAGTTCACTTACACCAAACAGTTTTGCAAGTATTGCTTTTGTAGTTATTTCTCTTTTTTACCCTGTGTTCTCAATTTTGGTATTCCCTTTCAATTTCCTAGTTCTAATACCAGTATACACGGTTTCCAATATACTCAGATAAGATTACAGAGGTAGTGTAGATACAATCACAAGAAGGTGATACAAGAACATCATCAATAGTAGAAGCTACAGATACACATGGGATGTTGAAAGTAGTTACAACTGTGATATAACAATCATTTCCATAACATGGAGTTCACTTCACTTAGCATCATCTTATGTCATCATAAGGGTATAGCTATTGGGCTCTTGTGATCCTCTGCTGTGACTTGCCTAAACCTGTGCTAATTATTCCCAATAAGGGAGACTATAGAGTCCATGTTTCTTTGGGTCTGGCTCACTTCACTTAGTATAATTTTTTCCAACTCCTTCCATTTCCTTACAAATGGGGCAATGTCATTCTTTCTGATAGAGGCATAAAATTCCATTGTGTATATGTACCACATTTTCCTGATCCATTTGTCTACGGAGGGGCATCTGGGTTGGTTCCAGATTCTTGCTATGACAAATTGCGCTGCAATGAACATTGTTGTGCTGGTGGCTTTACTGTGATTTTGTTTGTGGTTTTTTGGAGTATATCCAGCTCTTTATATCATCCTGATCTGTTTTGATTCATAGGAATTCATTGTTCCACTTACACATTTCCTATTGTTCCTACCTACAGTTTGATGCCTTCTAAATCCATAGTGTTGCATAGAGTATATGCTAATACTATATCTATTTATATCATTTTCAGTATAAAATCTTTTTTGTGGTTATCTGTAGTTTTCAGTCTTTTGGACTCCTTAATTTAGTACACAAGGCTTTTAAGTGAGTCTTTTTCAACCCTTTGCCTTTTTTTTAAAACTGTTCACTCTCCATGTTTTCCAGTTGTACTCATCCAGAAGTACTTGTTATTTATTAAACTTGTCGTCCTGTTTGACATATATTTGCCTTTGCGCTTGCTTTCCCTCTGTCACTTTCCACTCTAGCTTTCAGGATTTATTACAGATAACAACATTCTCAGAAGTTTTCCTCATCTCTTTTTAAATAGTTATTAGTATGGCACTACCTCCACACATCTATATCATTTGAGAAAACTGTTAGAAAGTCATATTCTTGGATGTTACCCCATATGTAAATTTAAAACTTTGGTGCTAAGGCATAGCAATCTGTGGAGCCCAAACATTTTCAAACTTCAGCATGCTCAGAACCACTTGTAAAACTTTTAAAATACCATCTCCCATCTCTGAAAATTTTTGGGTAAGTGGTGTAATAAATTTCATTAATAGCTCTAGTTTCCTGCCCCTTCCTATATTTAAGACTTTTGTCCTATGCCCTTGTATTTCCCCTAAAAAGGCAGAGACTTCAGATTTGGCAACAGGGCTTGCTGTGGGGGCATGTAACATGACCAAAGGACTGAAAAACACTTGTGGGATTTTCCTTAAACATTTGTGCCTCTGCTATCTTTGAGAGACTAAAATGTTTAGCCTGTCCTGTGGTTTCTTTATAGGAGGAAGTTGAGACTTGTTGTTTTAAGCTAACAAATAGCATTAAAAAAAAATAGAGTTTGATGTCTCCAACATGCACTCAAATAATTGGCAGATACATATACTGATACACTGTGTTGTTAAGCTATGAAATTCAGTAGATTGAGTGTACTATATATATTTTTTAACGTGTGTACTGCTACTGAGGCTTGAACTCCGGGCCTGGACATTGTCCCTTAGCTTCTTTAAGGCTGGCCCTCTATCACTAGAACCACAGCTCTCCTTTGGATCCTTGGTGGTTATTTGGAGATGAGAATCTCACGGATTTTCCTGCCTTGGGCTGGCCTCCAGTTGCAATCTTCAGATCTCAGCCTTCTGAGTAGCTAGGATGATATGTATAAATGACTGGTGCTTGGCCTTAAGTGTGTTTTGATAATGATATTTTTGCTTTATGACGGGTTTTATCTAAATGTAACCTCATGCTTATAGACTAGGCTGTTTAAAACAATATATAATTTCTTGTTTAAAAAATTTTGTTTTGAACCAGGAGGTAAGATAGACCCTTTACCCAACTTCCCCTAGTAATAATGCTTCACACAACTACAATAACAATTAAAAAACAGGATATTCATATTGTTACAGTGAAGAGCTTAAAATTTAACCAATCCTTTATGCACTATTTTGGGTGGAGGGCTCGTCTCATTATATCTTTACCTATATGTAACTATCATCACACAACATAGAGAACTATATTGTTGCTACAAGAACCACGCCATTGATAGCTCTATCTATACCTGTACTTTCCATCTTTAACATGGCACCCCAATCTGTTTCTCATGTTATGTGAAGAATATTAAATAAATGGGCTCATACATTATGTACCTTTTGAAGAACAGCATTTTTCAACTCACCATAGTCATTTTCTTGAGTTATAGTATGTATTGTATGTAAAAATAATTTTTACTGTTAGTAATAGAATTTTATATCATGGATATAGTGTAGTTTGTTTAAACATTGCACTGAAGGACATTTGGCTTTTAATTATTTTTGAGTATTATAACTAAAGTTAATATTTTTAGGATTATGTACAACTTTATGTGAAATGATTCAAAACTAAATAACTGTAATGTGTCATGCTTGTTAACTAAGATATGTATATAAGTAACCAGCAGATTACTTTTTATTAATGACATGAATCATGATAAACAAAATTGAAAGCCCCTTGACTTGGCCTAACAGGCCAATTAGGATTTAACTTGTACATGCCTTTTGCCCTAATCTTGTATCACTCTTTATCTGCTAGCCACATAATCACCTTTTCATTGCCTAAGAACTTGTCCTTCAGAGACTTGAACATGCTAATAATAACTTGCTACCCCATTACCTTTTCCTCTTCTGTGCATTGAACTCTTGTGAGGTATTGTTAATGAGATACCCTCTCCGATGTAAATTTGATTATCTTCTCTCTATTCTTTTCACTTAAGCAAGCAAGCAAACAAAACACATAGCTATCACTGAGATATCTTAAGAACCAAAAATTCAGGATCACATTGTGAGCAAGTCACTTAGGCTTTATGTGCCTTAACTATTATTTTCAATTTGAGAAGTAAAATAGTATCTATTTTATAGAATAAGGGTAAACGAATTAAAAGATGTTATTGTTGTGGAATTCACCACAATATTTAATTATTACATTGTATTCATTGTATCATCCCTGCTGAACTTTTTTTTTTGGCCAGTCCTGCGCCTTGGACTCAGGGCCTGAGCACTGTCCCTGGCTTCTTCCCGCTCAAGGCTAGCACTCTGCCACTTGAGCCACAGCGCCGCTTCTGGCCGTTTTCTGTATATGTGGTGCTGGGGAATCGAACCTAGGGTCTCGTGTATCCGAGGCAGGCACTCTTGCCACTAGGCTATATCCCCAGCCCCCTGCTGAACTTTTAAACACCTTGATTGAGTATATGAATCACGTCTGTTTTTTTTTACCACTGTGTACTCAAGAAACACTATCTGTCTGGTACTAATCTAGGTGCTAAGTATTAAGTGCATGATGGTCTATACATACTACTTTTTAAAAAATCATGTAAGCAGTTTTTAAAAATCATGTAAGCTGTGAGAAGAAATAAGTTATAAATTTTATCACCTCCTGATAAGGATATGTTCATATTATGAAGTATTGGTAAACAAAACTTAAATTCCTGTACTTGAGAAATAGCAATTCCATATTCCAATAGAAATTAAGTCTTTTTTGGTATTTAAGTAATTATTAATAACTATTAACAAGTACAGGTGTTTTAATTCAGCCTGTCAGTTTATGAATGCAGTCTATCCTGATCAATATCACCTACTCAATAATTCTCCCTGAAGTGACTTTTTCAAAAGTTAATCTTCCCTGAAAAAATACCTATCTTTTAAAAAATTTACTAGTTATATTATTCAGTAGTTATATATGGTACCTTTGATTTTTTATGCACTTTTGAAGCAAATTGAGAAATATTATCTGTGGAAAATATGGTTTCGAGATAGAAAGTCCAGAAAGAATGATGCTTTTATTACTGCTGACCTCACCATGGGACAGTAGTATTTTGCACCCAATAAAAAGTTCCCTCAGGGAGGAACACACAGGCACAATGCCTATGTGCCTCTGATCATACACAGTAATATCTATTGAAATGAACTCCAGGAAATAGAAATAAGATTCTTTTGTTTGTTACATGTTTTGGAGAGCTTTAGGAGAGGCACAGAAATGGAGAGATAAATAGTAAATAAATGCAGCAGTAGTCCTCACTAGATACTATGTTTAAAATGAACTATACCACTTGGGGGTTGGAGGGGTAAGGAAAATGTGGGAGAGTAAGAGGGAAGGAGTGATATTGTCCAAAAAGAAATGTACTCTTTACCTGACTTATGTAACTATAACCCTCTGTATATCACTTACAATAACTAAAAAAATTTCAAGGAGTTTCCTCAACTAAAAAAACCCCACAAACTTTTGTTGTGGAAAATTTTAAATATGTGCACGGTATACAGAAGAGAAGGAATGGCCAGGACTTATCACCCAGCTTCAGCATGATGTGATTAGAGTTTTGTGTATACTTGTACCCTTTTCTTCAATCACTGTTCAGTTATTATTTTCATTATTACCTTTACAGTTTTTAAGAGTTTGGTTAATATTTATATATCAAAACACAGAAATCTTAGCTTTATAGATTTGGAAAGCTATTTAGCATGGTATAGAACATTTTCATTACACTAGAAAGCTTATACATGCCCATTTGTAATCAAATCTACACTGTTCTAATATTTTTCTCTCTGCCTGTGATGAGTTTTGCCAGTTTCAGAACTTACCATATATGGATTTACACAGTATATGCATATTTTATTTTGACACCTTACACTAAACAGGTTTGCAAGATCCATATTGTGTATTTCAGTTTTACTTGCTATTGTAAGGCAATATTGCCTGTGTCCAGATACCAGAAATTGTATATCATCTACCATTAATGAATATTTAAATTATTTCTGAGTTGGTTCTGGAATAAACCTGTCAGAAGATTGTGTAAATAGCTTCTTGTGGACTTGTTTACTTTCTCCTGAATAGATATCAGTATAGGCAGAAGAAAGGAAAAATTTTTGTTTTAAAAGTTTGTTTAAATTAATAAGCTCATATCATGGTGAATTAAAAAGAAGGAATAATACAGATTACCAATATAAAAAATAAGGAGCATATTTGAGTAGTCTTCAAAAGAATAGGAAAATATTATGATCAATCTTAAACTCTTTAACAAGAAAGTAAATAATCAACTCACAAGGCTGGCTTGTAAAAACCTGGCAAAATTAATGTGCCTGCTAAAATTCTTTAACTATGTAGTAAGTCAAATTCCAACTGTCTATAGTATATTGTGGCCAGCTAGAGTTTACCTGAGGAATGTAAGTTTTGTCCAGTATTAGAGAATCAGTGATATTATGAACTATGTTAACAGAAATAAAGTAGAGCAAATAATATTGCACTGTTTCAAAAATTCAAAAGTTCTCAGTTATACACCAACAAGTATAATTCTCAAAGAACAAATTGTTAAATTAGGTTTCATGATTAAAAATATTTTTCTTGCCCAGTGCCAGTGGCTCATACCTATAATCCTAGCTACTCAGGGAGGTTGAGATCTGAGGATCACAGTTTAAAGCCAGCCTGGGCAGGAAAGTCCATGAGACTCTTATATCCAATTAACCACCAAAGAACCCAAAGTGGCACTATGGTTCAAGTGGTAGAGCGATAGCCTCGAACTGAAGAGCTCAGAGACAGTGCCCAGGCCCAAAGTTCAAGCCCTATAACCAACCAAAAGCATTTTTTTTCTCTTCAAAAGATGTTATGAAAATGGGATAAGCAAAATACTGGGAGATAATGTTGGCAAATACTTTTTATCTGAAAGAATGTCATTTTTACAAAGAATATATAAATAGTATTCTCATAAGACATAAAGTTGCCAGACCTCTGCTGTGCATTGCTACTTATTGAACATCAAAGCAGAAATCATTAATTTAGGCAGTTGGGAAAGGAAGAGATCAGATTTGGAGATAAGAATTCAGGAGTCATTAGCACAGGTCATCTTTTAAAATAATGAGTGAGATCAACAAGGGAATGGGGCAGGAAGATGAGAGGATTCAGGAATAGCATATGTAGTCAGAAGAGACTACATTGTTTTTATAGAAAATAAATGAAGAATTATTCAGAGAAAAGAGTGATAAATAACTTTGTTCAACACTGTTTAATCATGTAAGACCTGAGGTTTGTGTGTTGAATTTAGCAATGTCTTTGTCATTGCCATTAGAAAATGTGCATAACAAGACACTTGAATTGTACAGTGTGGGTTCAAGAGAAAGGTGAATTAAAGCAGTGGAAGGAATTTCACTTGAAAATAAGCAGAAATACCAAGTAATTGTTGAGACTGGAGAGGACTCACACTTTGTATTTGCCAGTATATGAGGTTTGAACCTAAAAGCATCTAAACTGCTTAGCAGCTGGCTTGCTCAACTGGCACTTGATCCATGCCCAACCCAGCTCTTGCTGGTTATTTTAGAGATAGAATTTGGAAGACTTCTTCCATGGCTGCCTTCAAACTGAGATCCTCTACATCTCAGCCCCTTGAGCAGCTAAGATTAATAGACTCAAGCCACAAATACCTGATAGGGTCTTACTTTTGTGCTAAGACCAGCTTGGATGCAGTCCTATTTGTGCTTCTCTTCATTACTGGGATAATAGGAGTGTGCCATCATTCCCAACTACTGGCTGAGATCAGAGTTTCTGAAATTGTTTTTTTCTTATATTTTATATTCATCTTTAAAAAGTCACTCTTTGGGCTGGGGATATGGCCTAGTGGCAAGAGTGCCTGCCTCATATACATGATGCCCTGGGTTCGATTCCCCAGCAACACATATACAGAAAATGGCCAGAAGTGGTGCTGTGGCTCAAGTGGCAGAGTGCTAGCCTTGAGCAAAAAGAAGCCAGGGACAGTGCTCAGGCCCTGAGTCCAAGCCCCAGGACTGGCCAAAAAAAACAAAAAACAAAAAAATAAATAAATAAAAAGTCACTCTTTACTTAGAAAACATTATACAATGCAAAATCTGTTGCTTTCTAATGATGTTGAATAATTAGCTCAAAATGATCTAACTTTGTATGTATTAGTTTTACAAGATCCAAATTTTTTAAATTTCCCACTATTTACAATAGAAAGCCTGCCCTCTTGTGGATAATTTGGTATTGCTCAGATACAAAAGCATTTTACCTTAGATTTCATATTAAACTGTGTATCATCAGTGATATTTTGCTACAAAGTTGAAGCCTAAATCTTAATGTTACAGTTATTTTAAACCTAGCTTTATTTAGAAAGAAACCAATGGTCATTTAATTTTGCATTTCTATATCCATTGTTTAGTTTACACTTTTTTTTTTTTTTTTTTTTTTGGCCAGTCCTGGGCCTTGGACTCAGGGCCTGAGCACTGTCCCTGGCTTCTTCCCGCTCAAGGCTAGCACTCTGCCACTTGAGCCACAGCGCCGCTTCTGGCCGTTTTCTGTATATGTGGTGCTGGGGAATTGAACCTAGGGCCTCGTGTATCCGAGGCAGGCACTCTTGCCACTAGGCTATATCCCCAGCCCTAGTTTACACTTTTAATAAGATACAGTCTTACGACTTTCAGAGGCTTGAAGTCAGTGTTTTGTTTGTAGTACGGAAAGAAAAGAGATGAGATGAGAAAAAATGTGCATGCACATAAGTGTGTGTGTGTGTGTGTGTGTGTGTGTGTGTGTGTGTGTGTGTGTGTGTGTTGGGCTGAAAACCCAAATCATAGAATTTTCCTCCATGTCCTCCATAAATGTTTATAAAAATGATTCTGAGGTTCAAAACTATTTTTTTCCTGATGCCAGTTTGTGTTTTTCCATGTATTAGTAAAATTAGATACTGTGCAACCACTCTTCAGGGCTGTGTCATCAACAGACTATTTTAAATAATGTAAAGTCCTGTTACAGCCCATATAAAGGGTCTGTACAGTTTTTAAAAACAAACAAGAAAACTAGTTATAGAAAGATGTAAGTAAAACAGTGTTGTTTTATTTTTCAGTCAAAATCCATATATTTTGTCAACTACTTAAAAATCATATCTAATTTACCTATTATTGGTTTTTCCCCCTATAGAATAATACTATAGAATTCCCTATAGAATAATATCCTATATTATGGCTAGAGGGAGCTCAAGGTTCAAAAAATGCAGTCTCCTGAAAGAGCTTTTCAACTTTTTCTTTTTCTTACTTAATGGAAGTAATTTGAAACTTAGGAAAAGGAGAAATGTTTTAAAGGAAGTGAGAATGTCCACAGTGTAATTGATTGGGAATTTTTTTTAAGCTAGGATTAACAGACGATCTCTTTATAAATGTCTTAAACAGAATGTGAAAACAAAATCAGTTCTTGAATAGGTAGGGAAATGGAATCTGAAAGTAGCTTGGATAAAGTTTAAGTCTTCTACTGGAAAGGTGCAACTCTTTACGTGGTAACTATAAACTGTATAAAATAGTAGGTAGTACAACTTTATTTATTTATCGAATCTTTGTAGCTTTTGATGACTTATATTCGATGTATTTCCCAAAAAGATTTTAACCAGCTTATAATGTTAAATGCAGTCTCAGTTGGGAAGATGAAAATATTGTAATTTTAAACCCTTTCCATTTAAAACCAAAAAAATAACATTAGCAAGGAAGGAATGTGTTAAATAGCTAAGTATTTTACATAAGAAACCTGGGTTTGTTTTAAATAATAACAATTAAACAAAATAACCATAATGTAAAAAATACTGAACTCTAGAGGTCCAAACATTTGAATTCTAATCTTGGTCTATGCAAATTATTAATTTTTCGACATTAAACAAACCCAAGAGCTTTTACTTTTTGTAGTTTTATTGACTTGTCTTTCTATCATAACAATGTGGTGATAGCTTGGTTTATGGCCATTAGCTCTGCCTGAGAATAAAATTTCTTTAGTAGCACTTGAGTTCAAAGAGGAGCTGTAATCCTAACATTTTTCAATCCTAGTGGGAGGACTGAAAGTTTGAGGGCAGACCCTGACTGGAAAAAACAAAAATAGTAAGACCCAGGCCAGCCCAGTTAACATATTTAATACCCTCCTTCAAAGAAAAAAAAAAAGCCAACCTGAGTTCAAATCCAGCTCCACTACAAACCGTTTCTTCATCCAAAGAGTATTTAAGTTCTGAACTTAATGTTTACATCTGTGAAATAGAGATAATCTTCTGATAATGTAATTATAACTAAGGAAAGATACAGCAATAGATAAAAAGTGGTTTACCCTACTTTAAATAGGAATTCTTTGGGATTATATGTATTTTTTTATATTTTGAATTATTTTGTGTATACATACTGAAAGACTTTGGGGTAAGTCCATTTGTTTCATTTATAGATATAGTATGAAGTAATTTTATTATTATTTATTTGTTTGTTTATTTTTTGCCAATCCTGGGCCTTGGGCTCAGGGCCTGAGCACTGTCCCTGGCTTCTTTTCGCTCAAGGCTAGCACTCTGCCACTTGAGCCACAGTGCCACTTCTGGCCATTTTCTATATATGTGGTGCTGGGGAATTGAACCTAGGGCTTCATGTATATGAGGCGAGCACTCTACCACTAGGCCATAGTCCCAGCCCCAGTATGAAGTAATTTTATATAATAAGTTTTATTGCTGTGTGTGTTTTGGTCCTGGGCCTTGAACTCAGGACCTAGAACCATCCCTCAGCCTCTTTTGCTCAAGTCTAGCACTCTACCACGTGAGATACAGCTCCATTTCCAACTTTTTTTTTTTTAAGTAGTTTATTGAAAATAAGAGTCTCAGAATCTTTCTTGCCCAGCCTGGCTGTGAACTACAATCCTCAGATCTCAGCCTCCTAGGATTCAGGTGTGAGCCACTGGTGCCTAGTTGGTCTTATATATTTAAAAAAAATTTTTTTAAACTGTGACTTAGCATACACATGAGATTAAGTACAGAATTTTCCCCCTGGTAGTCTCTCACCAGTGCTGAAAATGTTCTATTATTTAGCTGTTAACTCCTTGCTCTGTGTGTGTGGGTGGGTGGGTGTAATGTTTGTGCTACTAGGGTTTGAACTCAGTGCTTCATGCTTACTGTCAGGTACTCTACCACATGAACCATATTCCCAGCTCTTACTGCTTTGTTTATTCTTCAGATAGGATACCTAAGTTTCTTGCCAAGGCAATCCTAGCTAGAGATCCTGTTTTTTTTTACTTCCTCCTTCAGTTAGCATGGCAGGTGTGTGCCACTGTGTCCAGCCTTTTGTTGGTTGAGATGGAGTCTCATGAACTTTTAATTCCCACTGGCAGTCTTTCCTATTTCTGCCTTCTGAGTGGCTAGGATTATGGCCAGGAGCCACTGCACCATTTTTTTTCTTTATTATTTGTTTTTTATACAGTGATGGCGATTGAACCCAAGGCCTTGGGGATGCTAGGCAAATGCTCTAGCTAACCCCTCAGCTTTTGTCAGTTTCTGAACTTCCACCTCGACCATTATTATATGTCAGTACTGCAGTATTTTCACAGAACGTTATGCCTCTATTATCTCTCAAAAATCATCCTGATTTATCATTATTACATTCATCTTAATTGAAAGCTTAAGTTTGTACATCAAAGATACGGAGGGAAATCAGTATTTTATAAAACATTGTCTCATAGACTCACCTTTCTTGCCATATTCTCTAATGAAAGAATTTATGAATATGCCCTTTATATTCTGTTATTTCTTAACACTTGGCACAGTGTCTTCATATAGTAGCTGCATAATATAAGTTTCATAGATAATTAGGTTTTCTATAGAAATCTATGTATAGAGATAGCAATCTATGTATAAATAGTAGCAACCACTGTGTATGTATAGATAAATAAGACTCATAATCTTTTCAGTTTATTTCTCTTTTCTCCCTGTGGAATATATACTCCCTAATAGCCACATAGTCAAACTCAAATTTTGAAGAACAGAGACTATTTCTATCTTGTAACTATGGTCCTTTGCTTGTGTCTATGATACAGTAACATAAAGTAAATATTATTGGATATATCATTATAAAAGAAGTATAGTATATTGTGAAAGAATACTTGAATGGGTTTGGATGAACTATTGATATAATTTATATAGCATTTTAAAACTATCTTAACTACTAAGCAATTAGTAATATACCTCAATTGATAGAACAACTAACTACCTAGCAAATATGAGGCCCTGAGTGAGTTTAAAACTCCTGTTTTTGGGTGGGTGGGTGGAGCATAAGTACTTTGGTTATGTGAAAGAAAAAGTGAAGCAGATCTTTACAAGAGAACAGTGTGCATTTCAAAGGAACTTCAGTTACTAAATTACTAAGGCATATTAAATATATGTCAGATACTAAGACATATAACTATTGGAATAGTTACCAAATTGATAGCTTACATTTATCATAAAGGTATAGTTCATCTTTGTTATATTTAAAATTGAGGAAAGGAGAGGTTTGTGCTTGGTAAGATTTATTTATTAAAATGTCAGTGTCTCACTGGTTACTGTGTGACACCTACCTGTAATCCCCAGACAGAGACTAAGGCAGGACGGTCACCAGTTTGAGACTAGTCTGGGCTAGTCTCAGGACCAGCCTGAGTTACCATTGTGAGACCCTTTCTGAAAAGGCATTGTGCCAATTTTAAGAAAAAGAGGACCATAACCTAAAAAGTGTCAAGATGTTTGTTTATATACTAAGTATATAATTACATACTAATTATATAATCTTTTATCAAAATCTGATTCTCTCCAAAGTGCAATTTGCCTACTACCTATAGTATAGATCAAGAAGAAATGGTACTTGAGTTGTCATTAATAATGTATACCATGACGCTGAGCATGATACACACCAGTAATACCAGTCAAGTCAAGGTCAACCTAGGCTACACAGTGAGACCCTCTCAAAAACAGAGAAATGGGGAAGAAGGGAGGGAAGGAGGAAAAGAGGGAGAAAGAAGAAACAGGGAAATATGAATCATATATGTGCTTATGAATATAAATGTGTAAAGTAAGGTCACTTTACATTACAGTCACATGGTATTGTTTACTGAAGACCATTCATTTAAACAAGGCATTCTAATAACATTAGAAAATGAGGGGCTGGGGATATGGCCTAGTGGCAAGAGAGCTTGCCTCGTATACATGAGGCCCTGGGTTCGATTCCCCAGCACCACATATACAGAAAACGGCCAGAAGTGGCTCTGTGGCTCAAGTGGCAGAGTGCTTGCCTTGAGCAAAAGGAAGCCAGGGACAGTGCTCAGGCCCTGAGTCCAAGGCCCAGGATTGGACAAAAAATAAATAAAAACATTAGAAAATGAATGCTTCAGATATGTAATAAAATGAAAGATTTCTGAGATAACACAAATGAAGGATGCAGAAAAAATATATAGTAAGTAGTTACATTTATGAGCATTCTGTATGTGTTAAACACGTTTCTGCTTAAAGTAAAATTTGAAACTATTATAATTACACGTGTCCTTTTTAAAGAGATGAGGAAATTGAGGTAGAAAGTTACTAAGTAATTTGTCCATGGTTATTACATAGTCATTGGGAAAGCTTTGATTCAAACCTATACAACGTCTTACTTAAAAAAAAAAATACTTTGTACTAGTGTATCTTAATTGTTCAAAGTAGTGGGTTTCCTTATGATGGTGTTCACACATGCATATAATTATAAAAATTCTTTTTGTCCCTCTTCTCCATTACTTCTCAGTAGTCTCTGTCCTCTTTTCAAATATTACCTCTTCTTTGCCCTCTTCTCCATTACTTCTCAGTAGTCTCTGTCCTCTTTTCAAATATTACCTCTTCTTTCATGTCTTTCTTTTCTATCTTGATTTGCTGTATCTTTGACTATGTGCTTTTACTGTGTAGATAATAGACCATGATTGATAATTAATACATAGTTTTTGTTTTGTTGCTATACTGGAGTTTGAACTCAAGGCTCCATGGTTGGTAGGCAAGCACTCATTACTTCAGCTACAACTCTCACAGTAATTGTTCATGACTATAACATTATTTTATTATGCTGTATAGTATTAAATTTATTCTGCCAAATAATATTAAATTAATAATATTGTTACGTATTTTAGTTAAGTAAAATATTCACAAATGAGATAGCCTTTGTTTGCCCAAGGCAAATTATAATCTTGCTTTACATCAAGATCTCTCATGATGGATTAATATTTGAGTGCCACATGAAAATTAAATGAAGTATGTTAACGTACTGTACAAGCATTTTTATTACATGGTACATGTTTAATAAATAGTCATCATGTCTACCAGATTTTTACTACAAAAATTCAATAGAGTTGAGGCAACATCTATGTACCTAAGTTTTTAAACCATGTATTTGATTAATTCTTGAAGATACGTTTTTAAAAGTGAAATTGACACAAAACTATACATACTTTGTTGGTTTTGTTATAAGAAAGGTTCATCTTCTATCAGATATTCTGAATCTACCTTGATTTGAATATTGTTATAATTTCTACTTGTATGATTTTATTTGCATTCATTTTATTTTAATGAAGGAATTATAAATTTGAAGAGAGACTAAACCAAAAAAAAATCATGGCAAGCTTAGAAATAAGTCTCCTTCAGACTCATTACTATATGCTAAATTGAGAATTTACTATATAATATCCCATTATTAAACTTCTTTTAATTAAATCTCAGTCTGTTCTTAAAATTAGTTTATTAATGACTTCCTAACCAGTATATTTTGTTTGCTTTAGTTTCTTGTAACAACTGTTTTTCTTCTTTATATTGACTTTCTACAAGCTTATCATTGATACCGTTACAGACGTGTAGACATAAATATTTGTTTAACTGTGATTTTTAAGATTATGGTAAAGCATATGCTAAATTCCCAGTAATTGGTGATAGATATTTTTCAATTAGAGATTAAGACTCTTCTCTTTTTTTTGGGTGGGGGGGTTGTCTGAGACCACGATTCAAACTCAGTACATGATGCTTTCACTCATTGGTTAGCATTCTACCAACTGAGGTATGCCTCCAACCTCAAGTCTCTTTCCTAGTTCACCTGTTTCTCCTCTATTCTCCAAAATCTGTTTTCCATGTAGCAGTAACACTGTTAACTTTCTAGATCATTCGGTGCATGACAAGTAGTGAATTATTTACATGCCACCAGATGCTATAGCTATGTCTGTAATACTAGGTACTCAGAAGGCGGAGATCTGAAGAATTACTGTTTAAGGCCAATCCAAGCAAAATCTTCTCCAGACCCCATCTCAACCAATAAAAAGCATGATGGTATGTCTGCCATCCCAGCTATGTGGGAAAAATAGGATTGTGGTTCAAGCTGGCTCAGGCATAATATGCCAAAAAACGACAAAGCAAAAAGTCATGGCTCAAGAGTAGAGAGTCTTGAAGTCATAAAGCACTGGTGAGTTCAAACTGCAGTACCATTCAAAAACAAAATCATTTACATGCATTGTCTTATTTTACTTTCGTCACCACTTTTGTGGTGGGCTACTTTCCTTACTCTCCCATTTCTGGAAATCAGCAGTTCTCAGACTGCTTTGCCTAGTGACACACAATTTGAAATACATTTTCCCCAGATTCACAAAGTATTGTGCAGTATGCCATTATTTTCCCTCAATGTTGATCTTAACCTATTAACTTTAGTCTATAATCAGTCACTATTCAATTTGTAATGCATTTCCTTAAGATGACAGTTCTTAGGCATTCATTCAAATGTTTCCTAACATTTAGTTACCAGGTTATTCTAGATATACTTCTCAGATGATGAGATTTTCATGAAAACCAATGTGCCTTCATAGTCAGGTAGACGTAAGATATCAATTCTAAGCCAGAAATACTCTATTTAGCTACTAGTGTGCATATTCATCCTCAGAGTTTTAGGAATGCTGTTTCTTTGTGGATTCTAGTTACCTGATCATATCACATAATATAATATAATCTTCACAAGTTACTCATGTTATTAAAAAAACATTTGGCTGAAGCTTAAATTCTAAGTCCTTTATTCTTCAGACTCTTGGATTCCAATTTTATTATTCTACTTAAGTAGTAAGGTACAAATGTTTTTCGTTAAAGGCACTTTAAGTAAATATGTGTGCCCTCTCTTCCCTTTTCTCCCAGTTTTGAGTTGACCTCAAAATATTCAGATGCCTTATTACATCTCTAAGAAAAGCAGTCTTTTGGTTGATTCTGTTAGTCTTTTAAGTTCATACGTCCTAACCAGTAACATAGTACAATTTTTATACCAAAAATTGTAGCCCTAATGTTGGATCTGCTTTACTTATTTACTTATTACTATTACTTATTCTACTTAGGGAAGTAGAATAAAGTCATGTGGCCTTACTAGCTGTATTTAAATTGCAGTCATTTGTTACTTAATCTGTTTGAAAATGATAGTTTATATGTACAGCAATAAGTCATGTATGGTAAGTTGTTTTGTGACACTTTGTAAAAAATCATTCGAATTAAATGATTTCTGTCTGTTAATTACCTAGCATAAGTTTGAATTTTCTTACTGGCATAAAGTTACAAAAAAAAAATTCTTGTGGCCAGGCAACAGTGGCTTACATTTGGAGGCTGAGATTTGAGGTTCATAGTTCAAAGGCAGCCTGAGCAGGAAAGTCCATGAAACTCTTATCTCCAATAAACCACCAAAAAGCTGAAAGTGGAGCTGTGGCTCCAGGGGTAGAGAGAGTCTTGGGAGACAAAGCTAAGGGACCCCCTCCCTCCCCCCTCTCCCTTCCTCCCTCCCCCCTCTCCCTCCCTCCCTCCCCCATCTCCCTCCCTCCCTCCCCCCTCTCCCTCCCTCCCTCCCCCCTCTCCCTCCTTCCCTCCCTCCCCCCTCTCCCTCCTTCCCTCCCTCCCCCCTCTCCCTCTCTCCCTCTCCCTCTCTATATCTCTCTCCCTCCCTCCCCCCCCCTTTTTTTTGATCAGTTACAAGGCTTGAACTCAGGGCCCAGGTGCTATTCCTGAGCCTTTGTACTCAAGGCTAGCATACTACCACTTGAGCCACAGCCACACTTCCGGTTTTCCGGTTGTTAATTGGAGATAAGGGTCTCATGTACTTCCCTGCCCTTCAAACCCTGATCCTCAGATTTCAGCCTCCTGAGTTAGCTAGAAGTACAGATAGATATGAGCACTACCAATACCCAGCTAATTCTGTTCTGTCTTAAAAGGTATTTGATGTCAATGCTAAATACATAGTGTTACATTAAATTTATTTAGTGATGGTTAGAGAATCAAGTTAAGCAAAGAGCGAATTCAGTTGTGTAGAAGAAAACACAAGATAGTCATTAACTCCAGAAGGAATTGAGTTGCTATTCTGTTTGAGGGTTCTATAAATGCCAATTTTATCTTAGTTGAACTATACATATATGTTATATACATTTGTCTACATCTTTTTAATAAAAATGTTTGGAGGAAAAGGAAATTGTCAGTATTAACTACCTTAGTATTCACTATATTGTTTTAAAAATAATTATTTTCCAGGCTGGATTAATATATATGAGTAAAGGGCTACTGTTTTAAAGAAACGTAGAAATTCTCTTGAAAGTAACTTGCAAATGTAAAGTCAAAAAGAGAAGTATTGAAGCAGGAGACAGTTGCTGGGAGTATGCCTCCCTGGTGTATGCAAAAGGACCTGGGTTTACCACCATCATAAGAAAGAGAGGTGGGGAGAGGGCATTGAGCAAAAGAAAATTCACTTTTCTACTATAGCCCTTGGTCTTGGCTGATGGATTCTTTTAATTGCTGATTCGTTTATAAAATAATCATGTCTGTTAGAAGTATTTTATCATTATTAATATGCATGTTATTAAAGTATTATCCTGATCATTAAAAAAACACAAGTTAATGGAAAGATAATGTTCTTTCTATAAGCCGTAGAGAAAAATTGGGGGACTGCTTTGCAGGGAATGTACATATATGTATCTGTACATATATGTATATGCATGTGAGCATACATATTTGGAGATAGTGAATTACATTACATCATGATAAATACTAGGTATTTAAATCATGAGTCATGTTGTAAGAAAACAAAAAATACTGGCTATGCATTTGCCCATTCTGTGATTGCATATTGGTAAAGTGATTGTTTTTTTAAGCAACAGGCACTTACATTTGAGAAGACTAATCATGCAAGAACGGAACAAGTTTCAAAGATGTTCAAAAGCAATATATAATATAATGATATATATTATTTTATTATTATTATTTTTTGCCAGTCCTGGGTCTTGAACTTGGGGCCTGAGCACTGTCCCTGGCTTCTTTTTGCTCAAGGCTATCACTCTACCACTTGAGCCATAGCGCCACTTCTGGCTTTTTCTGTTTATATGGTGCTTAGAAATCAAACCTAGGGCTTCATACAGGCTAGGTAAGCACTCTACAGCAAAGCCACATTCCAAGCCAATATTACATAATTTTCAAAATAAAAGTGGGCAATAAATATTATACATGCAGAACAGATTATGGTAAGATGACCTTGAGGTGAATTTTAGGTTTTATGAAGCAGTAGGAACTGGACCTACATTTGGAGAATTGAAGGATTTATAATAAAGTCAAGATGGGCTTCCTATGTAGGGAATATAGCATAAGGATATATACAAAGAGATGGGAAAATACATGATGGCTTCAAGAGAATTTGATTGGATAAGCCTAGTTGGAGGGTATAGTTTATATAGAAGAAAATAAAAGGTCCAGCTACTTAGGCAAGTTGATTAAGTAGTTGTATAAAGGAGTTTAAGTTCTCAAACTCAGGTTATGAGTACAATGCATAAAACTTTTAAACATGTTTTTAATTTAAAAAGAAATTACAGTGCTATTGAAGTTGAGTACCCTTTTCTAGTGGTTAAATAAGACTTTAGAGCCAAGTTTTTTACTCTGGCTTCACTACTTACTTTAAACTACTTTTAAATTAATTTTCATTAGTACAGAAAATAGTAGTGCCTGCCTTACCTGGGTTGTTATGATGGCTAAGTCACTTATTGTATGCAAAGCATTTTTCATTACTTACTGAATGCTAAGTATATATGTATAGTGACTATTGTATAGGGTTAACAAAAGCAGGAATTTATTTTTAAGTGATTAAGCATTTTTCCAATAGTAAGAAACTTGAAATTTCTACAAATAATTTGTGTGTTTGTTTTTTAATGTTGCAGTGTTTGGGAAATGGGAAGTAATGACAGCTGGCACCTGAACTGAGTACTTTTATAGGCAACACCATTCCAGAACTTCAGGATGAATGGGGATATGCCCCATGTCCCCATAACTACTCTTGCGGGGATTGCTAGTCTCACAGACCGTAAGTTTGGCTAATTTGTTTCATTTCAGTTTTGTTGTGCTAACATTTATTGATTTATTGACTTATTTTTGGCCAGCTCTGGCCCTTGAAGTCTGGGTCTGGGCATTGTCCCTAGGCTCCTTTTCCTCAAAGCTAGCACTCTACCACTTGAGCTACAGCACTACTTCTGGCTTTTTCTGTGATTAATTGGAGATAAGAATCTCACAGACTTTCCTGCCTGGATTGGCTTTGAACTGTGATCCTCAGCCTTCTTTCTGAGTAGCTAGAATTACAGGCATGAACCACTGGCACCTGCTGTTAACATTGATTTTTTTAAAATATTATTACAAGTAAAAAAATAAAAACTTAAATGTTATAAGTAACAGCAAAGTTTTAAAGATTTCTAAGTTGTCATGCATGTGGAAAATAGCAAAAATAGTGTTACTAAGCAAATGAGCTTCTGTTTCTTCTTGTAGAAAGTCCTGCTTGATAAGTAAAGAATAAGTGCAAAGTAAGGATTAGATAAGATAGATATCACAAAGCTTTAAGAATCACCAAAACTGAAAAGGCAAGAGTTTACACATAAGAACCTTTTAAAAGCACTTACAGGAATGTAACTGAAACTGCTTTTCAAATATGAAAATTTAACAGTCCAGTTTACCTAATTTCTTAATGATGCTTATTTTAGATGTCATGTTGACTAATCTGCTAGAGTTTGTCATAAAAGTAAGCAGCTTACTTTACTCTGAACACTTTAGGAATTTAGATGCCATTGCTAATGTTTGGAGATTTAGTTAATGTTACACAATTTTTAGTGGGTTTTTGGGAGGAGGCGATTTTAACTATTCTTTGTCTTTGAGTAGTGGTACTAACTCTACCTAACAATGTCAGTCTCTGTGTTATATGTTATTCTACCCTAAATAAGTAGAGGGGAGAAGAAAATAGGAAAGGCAAGAATAGAAAGTGAGGAAATGACATACTTTTCTTTGTTTTGTATTGTACAGATGTATGAAAAAGATTTATAATACAGATTTAAAATAAAGATAATACAAATAACAATATATTACTACAATGCATTACTATGTCACTATAAGTACATTATACAATCTAGTGTACATTATATTATATATTGTATATTGTCTATATAATCTATTGCATAGATTATATAAACATAATGCAGAAATTATAATTATATAAGTATAGTACAGATGTATATAATAAACTATGACAAAGTAACTTCAAGAAAAATTTAATACACGTTCATCATTGTCTCCCAAATATTATCTCTCTGGGTTTTCTTTTTTGTTAATTTCCACTTTGTTTGGAGTAAAATAGGTAACTGTTCACAGCTTTGAGCTTAAAACTCAGATGAAACTGGCTTAGTTTTTATTACTTTGTTATGGGTAAGCCATACATCTTACAGTTTCTTGGTGCAAAATTAGATTGAGTCATTTTTTTTTTGTTTTTTTCCCCTCAAGTCATATCTTTATGTCCTTCATATTTAAAAGCTTTTATCATTCCAATTAGCCCTATTTATTAAGTAATTTCATTTTTTGTATTTTTGTTAATAGAAAACGTGTTACTACCTATTGGAGTTGAACAGCATGAACATGTAACACTGATTAAAAATTAAGTCCAAAACAGTGAATCTGACATTTTAGTGTTCTTACCTTTAGTTGAGATACATGAATACATTTCCATTAGGTGAAGACACACTAAATAACTATTTAAACTACTGCAAGTAATTGGTTATTTTGGTTGGTATTAGAATAGAATTAAGAAGAGGGAGAATTATCCAGGCAATTTAAACAGACCAGAATTCTGTTCTTCTTTCAGAACACTATGCTATGAATGTTCTCCTAATGGGAACTGTTTATTTGTTAATTTGATTTTTGCCAGTCCTGGGGCTTGAATTCAGGGCCTGAGCACTGTCCATGAGCCCCTTTGTGCTGTAGACTAGCGCTCTACCACTTGAGCCACAGTTCCACTTCCAGCATTTTCTGAGTGGTTTATTGTAGGTAAAGAGTCTCGCAGGGACTTTTCTGCCCCAGCTGGCTTCAAACTGTGATCCTCATATCTCAGCCTCCTGAGTAGTTAGGATTACAGGGATGAGCCACTGGCACCTGGCTTATTTTTATATATTCTTAAATGTTTAAGAGTATATCTCCTGTCAGTCTAATATGAAGTCAAGTATTGTTACTTTTTATATCTATCAGAGAGTACTACCGTTCTGGCAATTCTTGTAAGCAGTAACAAATGAAATTAGTGAAATTGTACATTGTAAGTTACTTCATTTTTAACTGTACCTTTTTATTTAATAATTATTTGTTAGTAAAAGTTTCAGAAATGAATGTAAAGAAGCTAAAGTTTGTTTTTAGTAATATAATATGTACTAATAAAGGACATTTTGAGCCTTTGCTAGAATTGATTTTAGATTTATTAAGGAGGAGAAGCAATGGTTTTTAATTGTTACATTGATATAATTTATTTTAAAATTCAAAATATATGGGACACTAAAGAAATTTCTTACAGTCACTTAATTCCTCATTATCTGATTTTATTCCAAATAGTCCTGAACCAGCTGCCTCTTCCATCTCCCTTACCTGCTACAACTACAAAGAGCCTTCTTTTTAATGCACGAATAGCAGAAGAGGTGAACTGCCTTTTGGCCTGTAGAGATGACACTTTGGTTTCACAGCTTGTCCATAGCCTCAACCAGGTATCAACAGATCACATGTAAGTACAATCAGTTTTGCATCTAAAGTAAATTAGAAAGTTTTTCTCCTACTGAGAGAATCAGCATTCATTTTAATGTCAGTATCCGATTGATAATGACATTGTCATTATATGATGATGAGATAATAATGAGTATAAGTTGAACATAGTTATTTTGTGACAATACTTTTGACCCATAAGGTCTATGAAACATAGACATATATGTTCATATGATTATACTATTTTATAACTTAGGATAAAAATCATTAGATTATATGTATATACACTTGAACTTTTTTAAAACTACAAACAGCATTTATTTGCCATAGTTTAATACTACAAAACAAATTAAAGGTGAAATCACAAACTCAACGTGTGGATACTCTGAGAAACTGAAAAATGATTAAAATCAGAAACTATATTGCTATTATGTCACTCTAGAAATCTGTCTTAATTTTTTATTTCTTGTTTATACCTATGCTAAAAATAGCCCCAGAAAATTTTATTGAATGTTACTTGTTATACCATCTTTTAAGTCTTTATTATTGGATCCAGTGAGTGCTTCTAGAACGATGATGTATAGAATATACAATTGAAAATACTGCTTGTTTCTGATAGGCATAATTCTCATTTAAATCGCTACTCATATTTAACCATTTCTTTGTCCCTCCTGTTATCATTACTTTATTTGAAAAAAAAACTTGAGATTTTTTTTTTAATTATATAATTTTTCTATCCTCTACTAACCAGTATGATAACAGTATATTGTATCTGGAGGATAGTTCTCAGAAATTGAGTCCTACTCATATTCAGATATAAGGTAGAGAGAATATAATATGTTCAAAGCCTAAATATCAACCTATTTCATAATTACTCTTTTCTATCCTTCCATTATTTTGAGTAGTCTAGAATAGACTGTACTTTTTTATTTTAAAACTAATTTGTACATTTTAAAATAAATGATGATTTCATAAAACAGTATTTTTCAGTGTTGTCTTATGTAAGAAAATGGAAGGTTGAAAAAAAAATTCTGTCATTTTTGATAATTCCTTTTTTCCAGGGATATCACCTTTTAGAATCCATACTGTTGGACATACTTAAATCATTTATTTTTGTTCCATAAGTCATCTTAATAAATCGATCACTATTTTAATTTTTTATTTATTTTCTCAATAACAGAGAGTTGAAAGATAACCTTGGCAGTGATGATCCTGAAGGTGATATACCAGTCTTGTTGCAGGCCATCCTTGCAAGGAGTCCTAATGTTTTCAGGGAGAAAAGCATGCAGAACAGATATGTACAAAGTGGTGAGGTTCTTAATAATTAAATTTTATATTATATACATAAATATATACCTATAAGAATACATAATAAAATATATATGTGAGGTTTTTTTAATTTTTATTTTTGGGACATGTTTGTGGGTGGTGCCTGAGTTTTACTTTGGGTCTCACTCTTGCTAGCAGGCACTCTACCACCAAGCCACTTCTCTACCTCTGTTTTGCTAGTATTTTTGAGATAGGGTCTCCTTTTCTGACAGGACCCACCTATCTTAGACTGCCTTCTGTAGTTAGTATAATAGGCCTGTGCCACCATATTCAGCTTTCCATCAGGAAGGAGGAACTTTCCTACCTTAGCTGACCTAAAACTGTGATCCTCTCAATTACAGCTTCTCAAATTGCCAGGATTATAGGTATGAACCATCAGGGCCCGTATGGGTCCCCTGTCAAAACTTATTTTACACATAGTTAAATTCAAGTGCCTTTAACAGGATGGCTTATTACCTAGGAAAGCTAGTTTATACTTTAAACCAAAATGAGAAAAAGAAGGAAACTTAAATTGATAATAATACATTTTGTCTAATATGTGACTAAACTTCTTAGAAAATTAGACAAAACATTGAAAGTATAAAAAAGATTATAGGCCAACCCAGGAAAACATTTTTAACATGAGCTGGGCATGGTGGGTCTCATTTGTAATTCTAGCTACTTGTGAAATGGAGGATCATAGTGCCAGGCTAGCCTCATCAAAAGCAAGAGATCTTTTCTGAAAAGCTAAAGGACTAGGGGTGCCACCGAAGTGGTTAGAGTGTTTGCCCAACAAGTCCCTGAGTTCAATCCTCGGTGTTCCCCCTTGTATTGGTTTATAATATTGTTAAAATGATTTTGGCATATAGTATTAAGAAATCATAAAAATATTGTATTACACACATATAATTTTTATTTACTGAAATAGTACCTTTTGGTTAGAAGCATCCTAATATAGAACTTTCTGCATTTGAATTTAGCAAGGCAAGTGCTAGCTTGGCTCTCAAAACTATAAAATGTAAATATAATTCACATACATGGAGAAAAATTAGCACTAGTACAAGTCACTTTTATCATAGTTGTTTGAAACTTGGAGCAAATCAGAAAGGACTGACCAATTTTGTTTATGCCTTTTAATTTTTTTTTAGGCTGGTGTTGGGGCTTGAACTCAAGGCCTCTCATTCTAGCTTGGTCTATGAAACTCTTATCTCCAATTAACCACCAAAAAAGCCAGAAGTGGAGGTGTGGCTTAAGTGGTAGAGCAGTAGCCTTGAGCAAAAAAGCTCAGGAACAGTGCCTAGAACCTGAGTTCGGCCCCAGAATTGGCATGAAAAAAATGTTCTTAAGTTATGAACAAAATAATTTTTGTATTGAATTAGTTGGAAACGGAAGCCCAGAAATTGAAATTTAGACTGCCTACATATAGTAAGAAAACATGCTACCTATTGCTGGTATACTTAAAGGTGATTTTGAGCTCTGATATTATTCCACCAGTGACTGTGTACTACAAACCCATCTATAGTATTTCTGGCCAAATGAACATACAACACACACACACACACACACACACACACACACGTACACATGTGCTGAAAAGTATTTTTTGTGTCAACAACTGGAAACAAACAGAAATATAAATGGGTGCTATCAGCCACTCAAAAGACATTGGCTATAGAAATCATGAGAAAATTCATAGTTTATCATAGATTATTGTCTCTGATTTAAATGTCTAAAGTTGAAATTTTATTTAATATGAAATACACTAGGTTGAAACCAAATGAGAATCTGAAAGTTATATTCACATTTTCATCCATTAGTGAAATAGTCACTTAATACCATTAGGTGGCAAAAGTTATTTTGGAAAAAAGAATAAATATATTTTGTTTAGCTTAAAGAATTTCAGATGGAAATTGCAGGAACTCAAATTTTGGGCCTGTAAATTAGTACCTTTGAAAACTTAGTTCTCAACCACATTAAAGACATAGCTTTTGTAAAATTGCCAGTTATAGGCAGGTGTATGATAAAGTATTTCCAAGTAATAATAATAACAAAAATAGAAAACTTCCTAAAGACTTGTTATGGAAGGAAATACATAGTATAGAAGGTGATTTCTAAAAATTATTTGAAATTCTAAGGCTAAATTATAAAATATTGAGTGAGCAGGTAAAACTTTAAAAAAAAAATCATGCCTAAGCATGTATCTCAGTAGTAGAGTACTTGCTTAGCATTGATTGAGTCCCTAGGTTTGGTCCTTGGCACTGAAAAGAAAAGATCATAATCATATCATAATCTCTATATCCAGATTAGTTTGTATAGAAAACTATCTTTAATAAAAGTGGTGTTTGAAATTTATTTTCATAATATTATTTTTGTACTACAAAAATTAAAACGTTGACCAAAAAGAATTTTACTGAATGTTCATGGAAGAATGAGTTAAGTAACTTAAGGAACACTTTACTGTAAGAAGAAATTAATGTTTAATATTTTTATGTATTGCATAGGAATGATGATGTCTCAGTATAAACTTTCTCAGAATTCCATGCACAGTAGTCCTGCATCTTCCAATTATCAGCAAACCACTATCTCACATAGCCCCTCCAGGTAATATATGTGTATATATTTGTATGTATATATGTAGAATTCATTTACTAATATGTCTTCAGGGGAGAATAGATTCTGCACATTTAGTTAATGGTGAAGAATATGTAGTTACTTAATGCTTAGTAATCCTATTAAACACTTGCCTTAATTTTGCATGTTTAAATAAATACAGTAATTAAAGTAGCTACCACTTTACTAAGTGAATTTTATACAGATAAAAGAATGTGTGAAAATAGCTGGAGCTGAGGAGTAGAGTGCTTATCTATTACAAAGACTTAGGTTTAATCCCAAGCAAAATCAAAAAACTACTGTGTTTAGGATAATAGCATACTTTATAGAATTGATTTTAGGGAGCATTGTTTTATATTCCTTAAACTGATTCATGGTTTTATGTGAATAAAGTAAATGAATTATATCAGTTTTCAACTGTTGAGTCTAATTTATAGATTGTGAATTATGAATGGGTTTTGTGTTATTTGACTGTTACACAAATTTTTCTCTGTGCATAGATTTTATGTTTAAAATGAACTATACAACTGTGGAAAAGGAAGGGAGAATCCTGGGAGAAAATGAGGGAAGAGGTGACACTGTTCAAAAAGAAATGTACTTATTACCTGACTTATGTAACTTGTTACCCCTCTGTACATCACCTTTACAATAAAAAGAAACAAAAAGTCTAAAAAAATTAGAATTCTCTGAGCTATTTTATTGTGTGACAGCAAAGTTTTAATTAATAGCATGTTTAATCTGTTCCTGATATTCTTTATTTGGGTTTTAGCCGGTTTGTGCCACCACAGACAAGCTCTGGGAACAGATTTATGCCACAACAGAATAGCCCAGTGCCTAGTCCATATGCCCCACAAAGCCCTGCAGGATACATGCCATATTCCCATCCTTCAAGTTACACAACGCATCCACAAATGCAGCAAGGTAAGAACATTTTTGTTAGTTTGTTGGTAATACTGAAATAAGTATAAATCCTAGTAAGTTTGTTTTTTAAAGTAATTTTAAAAACACAAACTAAAATGATACTGTATACTTTTGCCTAACTTTTTGTTATTTTTATTAGATGGCTTAAATTATTAAAGGCACATTATATTTATCATTTGAGAATTTGTCATTCAGGAGGTAGAAGTAGCAGTACAATTTTATCTGTTTGGATTAGGTTATTACATAAGTAATTATATTAAGAACTTTTTATTGTCTTTGTAGTTGTTGTTGTTTTGGGGGGAGGAATCGGTGCCAGTCCTGGGACTTGAACTCGGGGCCTGGGTGTTGCCCCTGAGCTTTTCTTTTGGTTCAAGGCTAGCACTCTATCACTAGAGCCACAGCTCTACTTCTGGCTTGTTTTAGTAGTTAATTGAAGATAATAGTCTCACTAACTCCTGTCTGGGCAGGCTTCAAACTTCAATCCTCAAATCTCAGCCTCCTGAATAGCTAGAATTACAGAAATGAGCCATTCGTGCCTGGCTAGTTCTCAATATCTTAAAGTTGACATTATTGTATCTTTTACAACAAAAATGCTTTTTAATTATCTTATGGCTTTAATTATATTACTACTAGGATAAATTACTTGTATTTTTGAAAAATATTTTAAAAGAAAATTAGAAGAAATAATTTTTGTTCCCCATAATAAATGTGAAATTTAAATATTTGTTCTTCATCATTAGTTCCCATGTGTCTATTCTTGCTTCTCTTTATTTTGTAAAATTAAAACTTTCTTCATTTGTTAACTTTTTTAACTTGAAAACTTAATTAGCCATGAAAACAGCGAACTTCTGATTTCCTAACACTAGAAAACAAAATACTAAGTTGAGACCATTTTACATGCTAACTCAAGGAAAAACTATAGGACAAATTGTAGATTTAGAATAGAAAACTACAAATACTTAAGAATACATGTAATGAAAGATATATATGACTTTTGTGAAGAAAATTATAGGACTTAATAAAGAAATAGTGGAAACCCTTTTAACAAGTTATGCTATCTTCATGGATTGGAAGATACAATATGGTAAAAAAATTATTGTACTTCTCAAATCCATAAATTTAGTGCAGCATTACTAAAATTTATGAGCTGTTTTATAAAATTACACAAAACAATAAAAGCCCAAGAGTACCTAGCTTGTCATAATATTGTTGTACAGACATGGAATGGTAACACATAGTGAAGTGGAATTTGATGAAACTTCTAGGAATTAACCCATACCCATGAATAAATAACAACTTAGTATATAGGGTATTCAGTATTAATTAGGGAAAAATTGATTTCTGTAATTAATCCAGCAGAGGCATTAGATATCCATTTGGAAAAAAGTTAACCTATGCTGTATGTAAAAATATATGTAAGATTTGAAGAATCATATAGAAAAAGGCAAAATCGTAAAACTTTTATAAGAAAATAGACGAGATTGTTTTACAACTTTAAGGAGGAACTCTGAATGATAATACACATGAAGAAAGACTTTCACTAGTAAGCAATGAAATACAAAATGTGATTATAATGTAATTTCTCCATCTTCAAAATAGCAAAAATTATTGCTACCGATGTAGAGAAGGAACCTGTTTCTATACTGACAAATACAATTGGACAGAAAAAAAAATCTGAAGTGATTCTGTAATTGTTAGAATGGCTTGAGTTGTAATACCTACATTTAAGTAATCATACTTGTAGGTATTGAGTCCTGGAAGTCATACTCATGTGTACAAACTATGTTCCAAGGCATACATTGCAGCATTGTTTGTTTGTTTGTTTTTGTTTGTTTGTTTTTTTGGCCAGTCCTAGGCCCTGAACTCAGGGCCTGAGCACTTCCCTGGCTTCTTTTTTGCTCAAGGCTAGCACTCTGCCACTTGAGCCACAGTGCCACTTCTGGCCATTTTCTGTATATGTGGTGCTAAGGAATCGAACCCAGGGCCTCATGTATGTGAGGCAAGCACTCTTGCCACTAGGCCATACTCCCAGCCCCTGCAGCATTGTTATAACAACAAAAAGTGTAAGCAAAATAAATGTTTCCGTGCAAACATGGGTTGTACATTATACAACAGAATGTCATTTAAAACTGATGAATTAAAAACTACAGATATAAAAATAGAAAAATCTAAATACATTATTAAACCACAAAGAAAAATATGGGATATATATATAAAAATACCATTTTTAAAGTTATATACAGAACAGTGATGTGTTATTTAAGAATATATTTATATACAAGTATAGTGACACATACATTGGAGAGTGAATTCTAAAGTCAAAATATTCCCTTTCAGAGAATAAAGAGGAGAGAGTAAGGAGGTAAATACACCAATAAAAAGTTTAACCATACTTAACATTTTGCTTCTTTTGAAAAATAGATCTTAATGCCATTTGGCTGAATGTATAAGATTTGACCAAGTTGAAAATTAGTACATGAGTATTCATTCTTTTGTTCTCTATAATAACCTCTGTATAGTTAAAAAGAGTTTTGTGAGCAATTTGTGAAAAAAAGGTTATATTACACACTTTCTTTATTCTTATTTCAGCATCGGTATCAAGTCCCATTGTTGCAGGTGGTTTGAGAAATATACATGATAATAAAGTTTCTGGTCCGTTATCTGGCAATTCAGCTAATCATCATGCTGATAATCCCAGACATGGCTCAAGTGACGACTACCTACACATGGTGCACAGGCTAAGTAGTGACGTATGTAATGTATTAGTTATTATTAAGGTAATAAAGTAGCACTAATTATTTGTTAAAAACCTAGTATTTTTATTTTACAACTCAGAGGGATATCTACTATATATCAAGAATTATACTGGGTTCAGAGAATTTAGCTATGAATAAAACTCCTCCTGTACTCACACAACTTCATCGAGAGCAGGGTAAAATATAAGTTTTACTTTAGTATTACTCATGAAAATAATAAGCCTGCAATTATTATCTCTTGACTCTTTTCTCCCTATAAGATTTGCTGAAAAGTTTTTAATCCTGATAGTTAATGTTGCTTTGATGTTGTTAAAATATTTCCCATGTTGGAAATTTGTCTAATGGTTGGAGTTATAGCCTGCTTATATCAGAAGGATAACAGAGATGACAGTAGACTACTCTCAAGACATATACAACTTATAGGGTATTTACAGCTCCTTTTATAGAAAATAGTAATCCAAAGTGGAGCACATTAGTAATACCAATTTTCTTATTCATTGCCATGCTTAGGCTGTTGATTCTTTTGGATACAGTTTCAATTCTTCTAAGATATACCATGAAGAAAACAGGAAAGTGCAGAAGAATTATGCTATTGAATTCCAACACTTTACCTGTCAGTAATTTATGTCTTTTATTGGTTCTCTTTAAGAATTCTATATGCCTCTCCTATCTCCTTCAAGATATAAATTTTATATTCTATTCGTAGGATGGTGATTCTTCAGCAATGAGGAATGCTGCATCTTTTCCCTTGAGGTCACCACAGCCAGTGTGCTCCCCTGCTGGAAGTGATGGAACTCCTAAAGGTAATACTGTAACCAGAGTTACTTAAGCATGCTTTAAGTTGAATGAACTCAGACTTCTTAAAGTGGACACTAAGAGGTTATTTTCTGTTGTTTTCATTGTAGAAAAAATAAGCCTGGATTTAAGCAGGTCTAGATAAAAGGACTTATATTAATTCTATTTATTAATTTATTCGTGTCCCACTTCTTTAAACAGCAGTTTTCGGGGCTGGGAATATGTCCTAGTGGCAAGAGTGTTTGCCTCGCATACATGAGGCCCTGGGTTTGATTCCCCAGCACCACATATACAGAAAATGGCCAGAAGTGGCGCTGTGGCTCAAGTGGCAGAGTGCTAGCCTTGAGCAAAAAGAAGCCAGGGACAGTGCTCAGGCCCTGAGTCCAAGCCCCAGGAGTGGCCAAAAAAAACAGCAGTTTTCAGGTGTATTAATATCATTCTCTCTTATAAATGATCTTTGAAATCTCTCTTAAATATTTGGAATTTTTGGTCAGTTTTCTCTGTACTTACCCAAATAATAAAATTCTTCTTTTTGATTGGAGACATGGCTAAGTTGGTAGAATTTCAGCCAGTGAGGGAAAGCATCAGGTGCTGAGTTCGAGTTCCAGGCTCAGATCTAAAACAAATATTATTTAATATTTTGGTCACCTATTTTCTTGTTGTTCTTTTTAATTGACATTTTGGAAAAAAACAAAAAACTTCTCTACTTACTATTTCTCAGGGTTTCTATTAAACTTTTTCCATGGGTTTGAACTCAGGACCTCATGCTCGGTCTGCTTGCTTGCGTGCTCATCTGGTTATTTACCAATTGAGCCATGCATCCAGCTCAGATATTGCTGATTATTTTGGAGATGGAATCTTAAGGGCTTTTAAGCTGAGACTGGTTCCCAACTGCAGTCCTTTGGAGCTGTCTCTTGAGTAGTTAGGGCTATCGATGCTACTCACTGGAGCCTGGCTCTGTAATTAACTTTTTTTTTTTTTTTTTTTGCCAGTCCTGGGGCTTGAAGTCAGGGCCTGAGCACTGTCCCTGGCTTCTTTTTGCTCAAGGCTAGCACTCTGCCACTTGAGCCACAGTGCCCACTTCTGCTTTTTCTATATATGTGATGCTGAGGAATCGAACCCAGGGCTTCATGTATACGAGGAGAACACTTGACTAGGCCTTATTCCCAGCCCTTTGTTATTAACCTTGTAATCTGTGATCTCGGGTTTTTTTTCCCCCCTTGGCTATTTAGCTTAATTATGATGACCTTGTAATCTGTGGTTGCATTCCCCCCCTGGCTATTTAGCTTAATTACGATAACAGCATTGATTTCTTTTGGAAAAATTGTTGTCTTTCAAGTTACTATTTTTTATTTCTAGGCCCTCCTGCATACATAAATGATAATTCAAATTCATTTTCAAAATTGTTTTTACTGTTTCTTCTACCATTCTCATCTCTGAATGGTAATCCAAGGTCATCTTGACTTAAAAGTGTGACATTATCATAAAATCATTTCTGTCAGTCAAGTGGAGCCTGTCCTGTTACCTTTCTATGTCTCTCACATCCTTCATTACAGCTTATATAAAATTATGTTCTTCCAGATCTGAGTGAAATAGGTACTCTTGGAGTAGTCTTCCCTAGTATCCTGAACCTGTTAGTGATTTGTTTTTCTCATAAATATAATCCTATCCTATCGTGTAGATGAATATTAATTTTGTTTATCTTTGAGTTCCCAGAGAATACCTTATATGGTCTTGTCTATAGTAGACAAAAGATTTTGAATTTAAGTCTAGGTTAGAGATATTTAAAACAACATATTTAAAGTTCTGCCTGATCATTTTAATTATTACTTTTATGAAAGAAAATACTTCACTTTCAAAAGTTAGCATGTCATTAATTAATTGCAAGATTTGTGATAGTCAGTCACTGATGCCTGCAATCCTAGCTACTCAAGAACCTAAGATCTCGGGCTGAGGATATGGCCTAGTGGCAAGAGTGCTTGCCTCGTATACATGAGGCCCTGGGTTCAATTCCCCAGCACCACATATACAGAAAATGGCCAGAAGGGGCGCTGTGGCTCAAGTGGCAGAGTGCTAGCCTTGAGCAAAAAGAAGCCAGCCAGGGACAGTGCTCAGGCCCTGAGTCCAAGCCCCAGGACTGGCCAAAAAAAAAAAAAAAAAGAACCTAAGATCTTAAGATCGAGTTTTAAAGCCAGCCCAGGCAGAAAATCCCATGAGACTGTTATCTGCAATTAAACAGCAAAAAATCCAGAAATGGAAGTATGGCTCAAGTGGTAGAGAAGTTAAGCAAAAGTGTGAGGCTCTGAGTTCAGGTCCTATTATTGTCACATACATACACACAGAAATAGATGATACTATTATTTTTAATCCCATGAGAGTTTCTAATAATGCCTTTCTAAAGACACAGACTAGCTTCCCTCATATAATAGACTAAAGATTGGTTTTGTTTTGTTTTCACAAAACATTCCACTTAATTTTACCTGGATAATTTTTCTAAGTTAGAAGTTGAGCCTTTATGAGTCATTTTAATTCTATAGGTATGTGAATTATCAGGGAAGAAAACTCAACTTTTTAAAATTTTATTTTATCAATTTACTTTATTGTTATTATAGAGGTGATATACAGAAGGGTTACATTCACATACATCAGGTAATAAGTACATTTCCTTTCATACAGTGTTGTCTGTTCCCTCAATGTCTCCCATTCCCTCCTTCTCCATCTCTACCCATGAGCTGTATAACAGCTCACTTTCATCAATGTTCAGTGCATTCTACTGCTGTCCTTTTTCACCTCCTCAGATTCTGTGCCCTCCCCCCTCCTTCCTACAGTAAGCACATAATATATTATATATAAGGTAAAGAATACAGAATCATCAGCAAAAAGAAAAACAAATTAAGAAAAGCCCTTGTTTCCATATCTTTGGAGTTGGTTTCAGTATGTGTATTATATACATATGAAGAAACACTTGAGTTTTACACCTTTGTGATTGTCTATTTGATCTCACTGTATGTATCTAGAATCCTGTGTAATTTATCATATCCCAGGGCATTTTAGATCTAACTTCTGCATAACAGAACATGTGCCACCTGTTTCTGATCTTGGCTTACCTTGCTTAGCCTGATTTCTTCTAGTTATGTCCATTTCCCTGCAAATGACGTTTTATTCTTTCTGATGGCTGTATAAAATTTCATCGTATATAGGTACATTTTTTGGATCCATATATCTATTGTAAGGCATCTGGGTTGTTTCCTTCTCTGGGCTATTGTGAATAGTGCAGTAATGAACATGGATGTGTAGGTGTCCTTATCATATCCTGGTTCATAATGCTGAGAGTAGATGCCTAAGAGTGGTCATAGGGAAGGTCTATATTTAGTTTTCTTTTTTTTTTTTCTCAAATTTTTATTATCAAACTGACGTACAGAGAGGTTACAGTATCATACGTTGTATATTTAGTTTTCTGAGGACCTCCAGACTGCTTTCCAGCGTGGTTGTCTTACTTTACATTCCCACCAGCAGTGAAGTAGGGTTCCTTTTTCCCCACATCCCCACCAGCATTTGTTGTTCAAATTCAAAATATTGGCCAATCTAGGGTGAGATGATATCTAAGAGTTGGTTTGATTTGCATTTCCTTTATGGCCAGGAATGGTGAGCATTTCCTTATGAGTTTGTTTGCCATTCTTATCTCTTCTTCTGAGAAGTCTCTCCTTAGCTCTCTTGCCCATTTAGCATTTGCTATATTTAGTTTAAAAGTGGTTAGTGTCGAGTCCCTTGTATATATTGTCTGATGTAAAGATCTTTTCCAAATTGGTTAGCTGTCTTTCTATTTTGGTGACTGTGTCCTTAGCTGTGCAGACACTTTTTTATTCTAATGTAGCCCCAACTTGTCAAATCTCTTCCTTATCTGTAGTGCCCCTGGAACTCTATTAAGGAAGTTCCTGCCTATACCTCTAAGTTTTAATGTTTCTTTTGCAGTAGTTTCAGAGTTTTGGGTCTGACATTTAGGTCTTTGATCCACTTTGTATTGCTCTTAGTATATGATGACAAGCAGGGATCCATTTTTACTTTTCTGCGTATGGCTTCCCAGTTTTCCCTGCACTATTTTTTTCCTTACTGTATGTCTTTGGTTTCTTTGTCAAATATCAGACAACCATAGGTGTCTGGTTTTATTTCTGGGTCTTCGATCTGTTCCCATTGGTCTTCTGGTCTTGTTAGGGTAAGATATTATTTATGACTTGTAGAGATAGTAACAAAGGGATAGGTGATACTTCTTGATAACCAATTTCTTTTCCAATGACACTTGAGGGAAGATGAAAGACATTTTTAAAAATAAACTTGAAGTAGGTACTCAGAACATCAGCTCACACTTGTAACCCAGCTTCTTATAAGGCAGAAAAAGGAGTACTGAACAAAGATTTAGTAAAAACAAATTGGGCATCATGGTATACAAGGGTAACTGCATCTGTACACGAGGCAGAAGTGGGAAGATCACAGGCTGGTCCTGAGTAAAAGTGAAACTGTGTATGAATAATAGCTAAATTAAATAGGGATTGTAGCATAGCTTAATTAGTAGACCACCTATCTGCCAAACACAAAGGCCAGAGTTCAAATCCCAGTCGTCCCCCCCACCTTTAAAATGTAAATGTAATAAGCAGTTTCACAAATGCATTATTCATCAAAGGCTGAAAGTTTTACTCATGAAATTATTTTCCAGCTAGGTTTAAAGGTGTCAGTGCATTATCATTTACTCTAATTTATATTTAGACAGATATGTAGGTAGATATTTAGATATATTGTCACTTATTTAATATTTTACCATACCATAAAAAATGAAATTGGAACAACTATTGAATTATTTTTCTAGGATCAAGACCACCTTTAATTCTACCATCTCAGTCTATGCCTTGTTCATCACCTCGAGATGTTCCACCAGACATATTGCTTGATTCTCCAGAAAGAAAACAAAAAAAGCAAAAGAAAATGAAATTGGGCAAGGATGAAAAAGAACAGAATGAGAAAGCTGCAATGTATGATATAATTAGTTCTCCATCCAAGGACTCTACTAAACTTACGTTAAGACTTTCTCGTGTAAGGTCTTCAGACATGGACCAGCAAGAGGATATGCTTTCTGGTATGGAAAATAGCAATGTTTCAGAAAATGATATTCCTTTTAATGTGCAGTATCCAGGACAGACTTCAAAAACACCCATTACTCCACAGGATATAAACCGCCCACTAAATGCTGCTCAGTGTTTGTCGCAGCAAGAACAAACAGCATTCCTTCCAGCAAATCAAGTGCCTGTTTTACAACAGAACACTTCAGTTGCTACAAAGCAACCCCAGACTTGTGTGGTACAGAATCAGCAACAGGTATCACAACAGGGACCTATATATGATGAAGTGGAATTGGACGCACTGGCTGAAATTGAGCGAATAGAAAGAGAATCAGCTATTGAAAGGGAGCGCTTTTCGAAAGAAGTTCAAGATAAAGGTAAGATGGTCTCATTTTTACCACTTTACCATGTAATTCATTCTTTTCTTCAAGTATTTTTTGCTCTCATTGTTATATTTCAGAAGTTAAATTCTGAACTTAATTTTTCATCTGAAACAATTTTGTCAGATTTGGTAAATTATGTATTATATAGCTATCATCTATGCATAATGTGATTTTATTTATTAGTGATTTTCTACTGAAATGAAAATTACCATTTCCACATTTCATTTTTCTCTAAGTGATATTCATATAATTGTGAAGCTTCACCTTTTTTTCCCTGCCCAAACAAGGTTAACCACCATGGAATGGCTTTAAAGCAGGTACATTAAAGATGAGCTTTATGTGTATGCTTATTAGGCAGTTAGATATTTTTCTTGGTTTATAATTTCATCTTAATATGTTTTAGTTAAGTAAGCAAGTTATGGTAAGATTCTTAAAATAATATTAAATAGGAAACTTTAAGTATCAAAGTCTTTACATGGTAATTACAATTAAATGTTCCCTTTTACTGTTATATATTGGGGTAGATTCTGAAGGCATACCCATACTGTGAGTTTATATACTTACTTGCTGCTTGATAATCGAATAGCAGTAATTCCTTCATAAATTCTTTGCCATTTAGTATTTAATGTGTACAAAATCTCCTGACCATCTAGAGACTGATGACTAGTTATTGAAAATAACTTGTGAATTTGTTATCTTTACAAATATATACATTTCATTATCCAGACTAAGTATGCTTCATAATTTATTTTATGGTTAAAATATTAATGGGGTGTCATATCGTTTCTATATTTGTTGGTACTTAAAGAATATAACTCCTTTATGTTGAATAGAGCTCATTTTTATATATAATCTTACTCATTATGTGACAGGATCATCACCAATTAATTATGCTCATAGGCTGAAGATTCATATTTTAATTATTGAAAAAGTATTTAGAAAGTAACTATAATGTTTGTAACGCATGAAAATTACAAGTAGACACAGTAAAGACATTCCTGAAAAAAAAATCTTTATTTTACTGACAAGGGATTGTTTGTTGTTCTTTTAAATTTTGACATAAACCTTCAGTGTTAAGATTGAAGTAAAGGGCTGGGATGTAGCTCAGTGGCAAAGCGCTTGCCTAGCAAATGCAACGTCCTGGGTTCGATCCCCAGTACCAAAAAGGAAAAGACAAAAAAAAAAAAAAAAGAAGATTGAAATAAAGTGTTGCTGAATCTTTTTTTGGGGGGGGGTCTGTAATACAGGATTTAAGAAATAAATAATTGTATAGGGTCTAAAGTGTATTATCTCCTTTAACCTCTTGCAAAAGCATACAAAGCTGCTTTTTATAGTATTAACCTATCCAAAATATCGAATACTGTCAGTTTTATAAGAAATATACAGAATTTTGATTACGTGACCAAAAATTTTAGTTGCCTCAAGAACTGAATTTTCTTGATCTGTATTATAGAAAATTGTTTTCTTGAATAGAAGTATAACTTTTTCAGAAAACTTTTAGTAGTTGGTGATAAGAATAAAAAGAAGAAATGACATGGTAGTTTTCTTGAGTTTTTATTGTATTACATTTGTTGAAATCAACTTTTTATTTTTTTAATGAAATTAGTTAATAGGTTTAATATTACATATTTATGAACTTATTTTATATTACTGTTTAAGGGAGAAATACAAAATCAAATACAACATACACTATTCTTGCAAAAAGTTATATATTTTACTCTCAAATGTAAACATTTCTTTCTATGATCTATGATGGTATGGCTATAACAAAAGTTACTTAAAAGCTCAAAGAACAAAGTTGGCTTAGAGTTCTGGTGAAGATACAAAATCGTTTGTTGCTATAAAGATTAAGGTAGAGACTGGAAAAGTGACCCATGAGATATTTATCTCCTATTAACCAGCAAAAAGTCAGAAGTGTGTCTCAAGTGGCAGAGCACCAGCCAGGAGCAAAAATACTGGCCGAGAGCTTGAGGCCCTGAGTTCAAAATCCAGCATTGGCACAAAAAAATGAGAGGGGGAAAAAAAAGATTATTTTCCTATTGAAGTTGACATCTCTAAGTTTTTCAATTGATTTCTTTTAAAACTTGGAATTTAACACCTTTGATTTGTTTTGTTTTGTATTCAATATTGTTGTTTTGTATTCTGTATTGTGTGTGATGGGATAGTATTTTTTAATGTAGGAAGTTTTCTTGAAGGTATATTTGTTGTTTCAGGGTTGTGAGGTCATAAATAAAAGTAAAATCCTTCTAAAGTAATGATTTTGTAGTCAGCGTCTGGGAGATGAAATTAATTCTAAAATTGGCTTTTAATATATTCTAAGAACTTTTTTGGCTATTGTTGAATTATAGATAATAAGGAGCAAACACAACCAGATTATCTAAATTTATCTGGTCAATGTGGGTTTACTGAGAATTAATGTAGTTTCTGCAGTTGTTTGTCAATATATTCATTTGTTATGAGAGAAATATTACCGTCAACTAGAAACCAAAAACTATGTCTTATAAATAAGACTAGAAAGTTCAGCAAACATAGTTGATAATTGTGGAATTAAAGAAAAGGAATAATCTTAAATTGTTGTTGCTTTCTTGGATTTTTGTTTTTTAGTGTGGGTAGAACCTTATTCCACAAATAGGAAATACTTTTCTGACTATTAGATATTTATGTCCCTTTAGTCTCCCCTGTTTGGATGGACACATGCATGCACACAGACGCACACTGATAAAGTTGATTCTTAATGTTAAGTATTCCAAAAGGACCCTTTTTCTCCATCTTTTTTGCTTATACTTTTAACATCTGTAACTGCATAAATTAATTTTAAAAGACTTTCATCTTTGTTTCTGGGATAATCTATAGACATCAGTGTCTTCTTCATGTACTGAAAATTCCTGCTTTCTTTTTGTCAAAGAAGTTCTTTTGTTCATCTTTGCCTATTTTATCTTTTCCCAAGGTCCACTTTCCATGTTAGCAAGTAAAAAGAATGGCCTAACTTCACTAATACTTTCATATTATTATAATTCTCTTGCACTGTAATCTTTAGAAGAAGAAATATATATGATGAGCAAAAGCAAAAATGAAAAAAATCCGAAATATCTTGAAATCCAAAACTTTTGAGCATCAAATTTTAGAGTATTTGGAATTTTATGTCATCTTAATTGGCTACTGTTCGTACAACTATTGTGCTTTCTGTTTACACTGTTTTTTACTTATGACTTAGAAGTTGATGAACTTTCTTATTAACATAATTGAGTTCACATTTTCTATAAGGATCTTTATTTTAAAATGTATGCATCTGGATGACAAGTATAATATGTTTTGAAGTTGTGATACATTTTTGTATATACTTTCTTTAGGAGTATATGAGTTCTCATAGCTAATCTTAAGGTTCCTATTGGTGAAGAGGGCTTTAGGTAAGCAGTGTCCCAAATGTTAAATTTATTCATCTTAGAAATTGTTTTCCAACATTAGTTTCAAGTTACCATGTAGTCGAGACATAACAAAAGTTAAAAAGAAGTGACCAGTACAGATTGAGCAGCCCTTTATAGGAATAAATTCATAGTGGCACTAAATCAGACCAAGTAAATCAGAAAATAAGTGTTCTTCCTATATCCAAGAAACCATTCAACAATGATGAATTTTTCTTCCAGTTTTACAGAAGTAAAATACTTTGCAACAGTTGAAAAATTAAAACCTCATATCTAGCAGTATTTTATATATAGTGGGAAATTGAGATTTTATTATAAATATTCATTGACTCTGTAGGTTAAGATAGTTAAATTGAGCACAATTTCTCTGAAGTTACCATAGCTTCCCCAAATTTCAATTTAATGGCAAAAGATAAATTAGAATGGAGACAGTGAACTAGGTGCCTGTGGCTCATGTCTACAACCCTAGCTACTCAGGAGGCTGGAATTTGAATCATAGTTGCAAGACAGCCTAGGTAGAAAAGTCCATAGTCCTATGGTTCAAATGATAGAATACCAGCCTGAGCAAAAAAGCTAAGGGACAATACTCTGGCCCTGAGTTCAAGCCACAATACTAGCACAATAGGGGGGAAAAAAAGAATATGAAAGAGCAACCTATGAACTCTAAAGTATTTTGTAACCCTTATCAAAATCAGCCTTCTGTCTAGATGTCAGTGTCTCTTGCCTATAATCCTACCTACTTGGAAGATCTTGGTTTGAGACCAGCCTGAGCAGAAACGTTCATAAGTTCCTGTCTTCAGTAATACTTGCCTTCCATGGAAAACCTAACCTAAGCAAGAAGATCCTACTCAAATGCACATGCAAATAAGAATTGAAACCCTATCTCACACAAAAACAGGTTTTAGTTGTTCTTTTTTTACAAAAAAGATCTGAAGGTGCTCAGCAGTAAGAGTATCTGCTTTGTATGCAAGACCCACAGTACTGTAAAAATAAAAGAAAAAAAATAGTCTGTTAAGATATTTTAATATTTTCCCTTAAAAAACATTCTACACATTCAAAAAAGAGCTAGATATTTATGACAAGCTCTACAGTTTTCTGAAACGAATTTACTGTACTTCTTAGTGTTCACTGTAGTGATTTTTCAAAGCATATTGGATTGAAAATATAGAAATCTTTTTTCTCCTTTCCGTTTCTTTAATTGTAAAGATGACGTACAGAGGGGTTACAGGTACATAAATCAGATGATGACGACATTTCTTTTTGAACAGTGTCACTTCTTCCTTTATTTTCTCCCAGCTTTTCCCCCCTCACAACCTGTTTCCTACAAATTATATGTAATTCGTTTTCAACATAATGTCTAGTGAGTAACACTGCTACATTAGTTCACTCTTTGTCCCACCATTTGTGTGCTCCCCCTTATATGAAAATATTGAAATCTTAAATTTACAGTACATTAATTTCTAGGCCTTTGTAAAAGATTTAAGGGATAAGGTGTAAGTGTCTTGTTTATGATCTAATAACTATTTGCTGTGTCCTCTGGCAAAATAAAATACTTTCTGTGACAGAGGTTTTTTAAAGTACTATAAATTTAGTTCTGGATGCTTTTTTTCTTAGATGTTGATACAGAAAGCATTATTAAACTCTTCCCATCTTATTTGTAACTTTAGAGACAATCAAATGAAAACATAAGTTTTACTAGTCGTCGTCATTTTGTGAATAGATCGTGTGTCACAATAGATTTGACATTTGGGAAACAGAAGAAGCAGGCTGTGTTAGTTTTATAAAAAATAAAATAAAATAACTAGCATGTATCCTGAGTACATTTGGCAGATCGTACTCTCCTCTACCAGGGAGCCACATTATCAGCCCCAAAGTAAATTTTAGTTACATTTGATTAGAGTTTAAATTGAAATGAGCTGCTACTTCATACAGTAAGACTTTGGTGTAAAAAGAAACATTGTCATTAAAATGTTTTGGGGTTTTTTTTAACTTTGTTCCCCAACAATCAGGGACTGTTTTTCACTTCTCAGTTTGTGTGTATAGCCTTCTTCCTGAAATGATATATCACATTAGTGAATTATAAGAGAATCTTCTCTTGTTCAAATGTCTAGAAAAGACTTTTAAAAGCAGTTGAACAAGTAGAAAAACAAAAGATGATATAATGAAACTATTAAGAACTAGAGATTCACTCTATAAAGAATGACCTATAGATCTTTGCATTCAGACGTAGAATCATATTTAACTTAAAAATAGCGTGGTATTTCCACAGTGGCATATTTTTGCTTTTGTGTGTATTTGTCCTTTTCAGAATATTATAATTATTTCTTTCTGGACCCAACATATAAACTACTAAAAGGTTATGTTGAAGAGTTTTTGAAGTATTTTTGCCAGTAGAAGTTGCTTAAGAAGGAAAGTTCTAAAATGTTCTTACATGTTTCTGATAAATACCTGGGGTATATTTTGCTTCCTTATTCTAAATTCTATCATTCTGTATTAGCTTTTAAATTCCACATGTACTGTTAACCGCTCTTAAGAAATTTGAGTTCTGGGTCAAAGATTGATGACAGATTAATTCTCATTTCCCTATTTCAGCAACATAACTCATATCTTCTCTCAGGTTTCATTCATTTACATACTTACCTGGAATAAAATGTTGTTGTTCCTATTGGTATGTTGGCAGACTTAAGGCTTTTAATTGTTTTTGGTTAACAGTTAAAGCGATTTTAACTGAGAATTTATGATTTATAACTGGAAGAATCTAGTTTATCCTTAATAAATACGAACATAAACAGACATTTATATTTGGTACTTTTAAATTCTATTCATTTTTTTGTCCTTACACTTACATCCTCTCAAAAAGTATGATATTAACATTTGCAAGTTATTAATTTCAGCAAGCATGAAAATTTCCTCAAACCTTAATTTTTTAAATATTATATCATTCATGCTTACTTGTATATGCATATTTACATTTTCATTCACTAACATTTAAAAAAGAATGATGGTGTTAATAAGTCAGTCCATATGGATTTTAATAAGATGAGAATATATGTCTATTACTGATAATGAATATTTATCTTTAAATTTCAGATAAGCCTTTGAAAAAAAGAAAACAAGATTCTTACCCACAGGAGGCTGGGGGTGCTACAGGAGGTAATAGACCAGCTTCTCAGGAGACGGGTTCTACGGGAAATGGGTCAAGGCCAGCATTAATGGTTAGCATTGATCTTCATCAGGCAGGAAGAGTGGACTCTCAGGCTTCTATAACTCAGGATTCAGACTCCATAAAAAAGCCTGAAGAAATCAAACAGTGTAATGATGCGCCCATTTCTGTTCTTCAGGAAGATATTATTGGAAATCTTAAGTCTACACCGGAAAATCATCCTGAGACACCTAAAAAAAAATCTGATCCTGAGCTTTCAAAGAGTGAAGTGAAACAAAATGAAAGTAGGCTGTCAGAATCCAAACCAAATGAAAACCGACTGGTGGAAACAAAATCAAGTGAAAGTAAGTTAGAAATTAAAATGGAGACCCAAACGGAAGAAGTTAAGCAGAATGAGAACAGAACTACCGAATCCAAACAAAATGAGAGCACCATAGTTGAGCCCAAACAGAATGAAAATAGACTATCTGACACAAAACCAAATGACAACAAACAAAACAGTGCCAGGTCAGAAACAACAAAATCAAGACCTGAAACCCCAAAGCAAAGGGGGGAATGCCGGCCTGAAACTCCAAAACAAAAAAGTGATGGGCGGCCTGAGACCCCAAAACAGAAGGGGGATGGACGGCCTGAAACTCCAAAGCAAAAAGGGGAGGGACGGCCTGAAACTCCAAAGCAAAAAAATGAAGGCCGGCCTGAAACACCAAAACACAGACATGAAAATAGGAGGGATTCTGGAAAGCCATCAACAGAGAAAAAACCTGAAATTTCTAAACATAAGCAAGATACTAAATCTGATTCACCTCGGTTAAAATCAGAAAGAGCTGAAGCCTTAAAACAGAGACCTGATGGGCGATCTATTTCTGAGTCACTAAGACGTGACCATGATAATAAACAAAAATCAGATGACAGGGGTGAGTCAGAGCGACATCGAGGGGATCAATCTAGAGTTCGAAGACCAGAAACATTGAGATCTTCTAGTAGAAATGAACATAGCATTAAATCTGATGGTTCAAAAACTGATAAACTAGAAAGAAAACATAGGCATGAATCAGGGGACTCAAGGGAGAGACTATCTTCTGGGGAACAAAAATTAAGACCTGACAGTCCTCGTGTTAAACAAGGAGATTCTAACAAGTCAAGACTGGATAAACCTGGTTTTAAATCACCAAATAGTAAAGATGACAAAAGGACAGAGGGTAACAGGAGTAAGATAGACAGTAATAAAGCACACCTTGACAATAAGGCAGAATTCCCAAGTTACTTGTTGGGGGGCAGGTCTGGTGCATTGAAAAATTTTGTCATTCCAAAAATCAAGAGAGATAAAGATGGCAATATTACTCAGGAGACAAAGAAAATGGACATAAAAGGCGAACAGAAAGACAAAGTAGAAAAAATGGGATTAGTTGAAGATCTAAATAAAGGAGCTAAGCCTGTAGTTGTTCTGCAGAAACTATCTTTGGATGATGTTCAGAAACTTATTAAAGATAGAGAGGATAAATCAAGAAGTTCTCTTAAATCTATCAAGAATAAGCCATCAAAGTCAAATAAAGGTAAGAATACGTCTCATGTCATTTATATGCTAATCATCTTTAAGATTTAAGGTTTCTAAATATGAAACAGTGGAAGCCTACAAAAATTTAAAAGCTGCTACACAAAAAATAGAGCATTTCTATAAAGTAATTGTTTCCAGGAATGTAGATAAAAAATAACCAGTGAACTTTTTTCTCTTACTCATAGTTGACCTACTCATAGTCATGAATTTTACTTCCATTTGGTTGCAAGGTTTTACTGGTTAGTTACTTCAAATATTTCTAAACCTTGTTTGTTAATCAAACAAATGATGTTTTGGATTAGATGTATTTAACTCTAAAATGATACCTTGACTGTAGAGACATTCTGATTTATAATTAGATTGTAAACTGGATATTCATTTTTAGCATCTTAGTAGAGCCATGTGATTTTTAAAAACAAGTGTTACAGTGCTTTCAAGAATACTAAGTGTAACACTATTTTCTCACAGACTTATTTAATTACTGGTGAATGGATTGAATTTGTATAGTTAAGAAAGATTATTTTCTAAGGAGTAGTTGATTAGATATATTTTGTGTTTTAAAAATAGTATGTTCTTTTTTATGTAAAGGTAATGCTGAATGGTATTCATTCACCTAGTAATGGGTTAAATTATAAATTTGTGGAGGTGTGAGTGGTATTTTTTTTTTTTACACAGTTGAATACTCTGGATACTTGCATAGTAATATTTCATGTGAGAGAATCCTAGGTGGCACTTTGGGAAGAAGTATAATATCGTGTTTCTTTGTATAATTATGCTTAAAATATAATTGAATTTCTGTTGATTTGGAGCACTGGGGTTTGAATTCAGAATGTGATGCTTACTAGTCAAGTGCTGTACCACTTACCTTCATCCCTAGCAGGTTTGTTGTTGTTGTTGTTGTTTTTTAAAACAGTCTCAGGTTTTGGCCTAAGCTGGTGTTGACTGTAATTCTTTGTCTATAAGCCTCTGGAGTAGATTGGATCAAAGTGTACATCTAGCTTGTTAATGTGGAGATTTCACTAAACTTTTTTTTTTGGGGGGGGGGGCGGAGGGAGAAAGGAATGGATGGCCTCAAATTGCAATTCTTCTCTTTACCTGTGGAGTAGCTGGGCTTACATATACACTTACTACCACACCGAGCTTGTTGGGTTTTCTTTTAATGATGCTATGTGACAGGCCTCCTTAGCTCGTGCAATCTAATCATGTAATATAAACAAATTGAGATTTAACTTTGAAGGCACTAGAACTCTGATTCTTTGATTTTGTTTTCATTCTGTGAAATAACTTAGATTTTTGTTTACTTATAAATAAATAATGAAAATCTAGAATTACACTCTCCACTGTGGTATTGAGAGTCACCTCTTTAGGCTATTTAAACTGAAATTCATATAAATTGAGTGAATATCAAAAACTTTCTCTTCAGTAGCCACATGTGGCCATTGAGTACTGTATTGTTCACACAGACAACATTTACATCATCACAGAAAGCTGAATTTTATAGTTCTGCAATATACTAGGCCACACGGAAGGTATGATTATTATTTTGGTTACATACTATTTTAGCCTTCTACCCAAAAAGCTCTCTGCAGTGACATTTAGGTGCTGCTTTTTTTTTTTAACAAGGTATTTATCAAGCATTCACTTTTCACTTTATTTTGTTTTGTTTTTCAAAAATTAAAAAAAATATGATTGCCTTCTGAATCACTAATACTTTTACTCTTCTAGCAAATTTTTAAATTATAGCAATCAGATCTACAAAATTAGTAGTTTATGTTATTTCAATGACTTTTCATAATTGCTTGTTAATATAAAAGAGGTTATGGAATGTGGGTACTAGCACTAAGACCTAGACTCTTTTGAAGATTTCCTCTCATAATTTTCACTAAAAGTGCAGGGGTAGCTTACATTTATAAAGGTTGTATTCAACAATTTTAGATGAGTTAAGTTGAAAGATGGAAAGTGGTACCGTCTTGTTTCCTTGATCTGGATCATCTTTTTCTCCTTTACCACTGTCAGCTCATTAGCTTTGCTTTCTAAGCTCTGTTTTAACAGTCTTTTACAACTGCTAACCAACATTGAGAAACAAATATAACTTCAAATTAGTAATGGTTATATTATTTCCCATGAATTTCCACACATAATTCCATTGTCTGTAAATGTCTATTTCGTGTTCCTATGTGTTCCTCATAAGTACATTTTTAATTTAAGTGTTAGGCATGATAGTGGTCATATAGGAAGATGAGTCATGTTCCTGTTAGAGTGGTGTATTATGTACATGTGCATGTTTGTGTATGCATACACATGTATTATCTGCAATTAAACGCAGAGCTTTTCATTAGACTATTATCTTAGTCCTTAATGTTCATTTCAGGATGCTATGTTAGATGTCTTTTGGCTTGAATCTTAGGATCCATATCTATTATTTTCTTTGTTCTCATTTTGGCTTTATTTGAAATATCTGTTACTAACTTAGCAGTCACAGTTATGTGTGAATTTTTCTTATTCTTGTATTTAAAAGACACTTGTGGATTGGTGACTCTGTAGTACACATTACTTGGATTTTTCTTTGCAGCTAAGGTTTTTGTAAGCAAAGGAATTAGTCTTAAATATTGCTGGATACTTTTGTGGTTGGTACTTAGTAGAAGGTTCTCCTTTTTGGAAAAATCATAAAAAAATTTTTGTCCTTATTTTATCTGCAGTTCACATGTTAAATAGTCTTTAGGATAATTTGAAATTCTTTGAATATCCTTTAGGCTGAATGGAAGAAGTTTACATTTATAGCTCCTAATAGATTACTTATTTTCTGTTTATATGAGCATGTTAAATGTAAAGTAGTACTGTTACATTTAATTACTATAGTGATATGTCTAGTACCTACTACCTAGCACAATGCCTCATACATAATCAGTGTACATTAAATGAGTGGGGACAGTGCTGCTACCATAATCGAAAAATACTTGTGTACAGGTTAAAATTTGAAATGTACTAATCTTTTAATTTTCAAGTTCCTTTTCCCAAACTTTGTATTAACTTTCTTTACCTGTCAGCTACCTAATTTTTGTTAACATTCAAAGGAAACCTACTTATACTCATTTGTGTTTAATTACCTTTACTGTTAATTTGATCTATAGTTGTTACATGGGCTCAGTGTCAGTTCTGTTCTCTTTATTACATTATCTCATTTATTCCTTGTGGAGGGAAAGAGTTAAATATCTTAGAAAAACATTTTTCCTTCTACTTCCTACTTTCTTCAATTAATTTAATATTTCTCCATTACTTAAACTTCCAAGAAACATCCTTTACCATTTGTTGTGGTCATTCATTAAAGGAGAAAATTATTACTGAAAGTAACCTTAATTGGGAATGCATCTGGCAGCTCTGAGACAACAATGATTAATTTGTTTTGCTCATTTGATGAGCTGATACTAGTTTTTATTAGCAGTATTTTCACTCAGTTCCCTACTGTAATAGTAACCCTGCTAACTGTGGATCACTACAATACATTTGCCTGATGTCTAGTTTTTGCTGAACTAGTCTAGTTGGATTGTGTTTAGAATTCTCTGTTTCTATTTGGCAGAAAGTCCTGTTTTTGATAGTGAATTTATGGTGTGGTTTATGAATTCCTGAAGTCAAAAATCAAGAAGATTATAATATTCAGTAATCTAAAATAATACTATAGTAGAAGTTTGAGCAGTTTTATAAAACACCTTCCTAAAATAGTTCAAATATTGAAGACGTTAGTATCAATGATATCTTTAAGAGGTTTTTGGAGAACATTTATTATAGAAGTTGCAATTTGTAATTACGTGGTTGAATGTGTTTTTTAGTATAGCACTTTGAAACTATGTGCTGATGATTTCCATTTGTAGAAAATTTTGGTACTAATTATGCCCCATAGAAGTTAATACTGATTTTTAAAGAGATATGTTAATAGAAACCTTCTCTGTTGTTTTTCATGTTAGATTGAATATATCAGTAAATTGAGGATCGATCTTTACTGTCCTTGCTGCAGTTCTTTTTTAAAAATCTTTAAATAGTTGTACAAAGTAGTTTCAGTTCAGCCTATCAGTGCATGAGTATAATTAATCATCATCCATGTAGAGAAACCTTCTGTAGAGAAACTTTTTCATAAAAATTAAATTAGTTTGCTGGGTATATTCCTACTCATTTCTATTCCATATCGTAAGTCATCCCAAAAGCATAGTTCTCATATTTGTAGAAATAGATATATGATTGACAGAGAGTTTGCCAATATTCTCAGTAAACTTTCTATTATTTATGAAAAATAATCTTTAACATCTATGTTTCTCCTATCCTAAAAAGGTTTATGAATCAAATGCTCTCTTGAAAGCATCTAGAAGATATTAAACTGATGAATAACTACCTGGTAATATACTGTTAATAAAGTAAGATTTTAAAATATGGATCCCCTCTCATTCCCATAAAAAATGAACATTCTCTGGCTTCTAACATACAATTTTTGAATATTCTCCTGTAAACTCACTAGAAATCATAGTACCAGAAGCAATGGAATCAGAAACTTAAAAATCTTGCCCTTTCAAAGTTTGATACATTTAATTTTTAAACATAAGAAACCAATTTCCTTCCTACTTTGTGTAGTTAAGAATACCAAAATGAGTATTATTAAAAGAGCTAGTCTGCCCAGTTTTTAAAAATATAGGCCATTTTAATTATGCTTATTAAATGAAGAAAATTTTTAAAAATATGACAGGTATATATCTTTCATAATCCAAGTATATTTGAAGATACTGCTGCCACATTTATTTTTCACATGGTGTATATGCATATTAAGTAGAACATCGTGTGATCCCTGACTCCTGCTTTACTGTACTGAGTAGTAGATTGTCACTTACATAATAAATTTCATTGAAAGAATTTTTTCCTTTTGTAGTCTTCCTTATAGTTTGGTAACTGAACACTGGAGAAACCTTTCTGATGTTGGTATCAATATTATAGTACTAAATATATATAATATTTTATATATTTTATGTTTTGTTTTATATAAAATATGTTTAAAATATATGATATATAACATATTTTATATTATAAATCTTATACAATATTTTACATACAGTATATTTTAAAATTAATATTTTACATGCTTTATATTTTGTATATAAAGTTGTGTATGTATTATATACTATATCCTATATATTATATGTAACATGTACTATTAATATGTACTATACGTAGTATATACTATACTACATATATGTAGTATATACTGTACTATATATAATACATACACAATAGGCTTTTTGTGAGTCAGCTGTCCCTAATATTGTAGTGCCAAAATAATCACAATTTGTAAGTGAATGTAGGTCATTGTGATCCAATAAAACTATCTATATAACCAGGTAATAAGGAAAATTCATCTTGCAGGCTGTTTGCTAAGGCCAATGGAGATTTAAAAAATTGACATTTTACTTGAATAAATGTTATAAATTAATTTATTATTGTTAAGTAAATACCTGAAATTTGTACTGTCCACTTCCGTTTAAGCATGTATGTGTATGTTGAAGACAAATCTACACTTTAAAATGACTTGCAAGCTCTGGGCTTGAGATGTGGCTCAGGTATTTAGAGCACTAGTTGCAAGCATAAAACCATGAATGTAGACCTAAGCACTGCCAAAAAGAAAATAATTTTCTCTACTTTTTGTTTAATATTGGTAATTAAAAAACCAGCCAAATATATATTTTAGCAGAATATTTAGTATTTCTGAGTACTTACCTTGTTTTTTTGTTGTAATTGTTGTTTTGTTGTTATTGTTTTTGTCGGCCTTGGGGCTTGAACTCTCAGCATGGGCCTGGGCACTGTTGAGCCACAGCTCCACTTTCAGTTTTCTGGTGGTAAATTGGAGTCTCACAGACTTTCATGACTGGGCTAGTTTTGAACCACGATCCTCAGATCTCAGCCTCCTGAGTAGCTAGGATTACAGGCTTCAGCCACTAGTGCCTGTCAATACTTGCTTGCTGCCTTGTAATGGGTATAATAAAGGTTAGCATTCCTTGTATTGCAACAAAATATATAATAATTAAATGTGTACAGACATTTAAAATTTGTCACATTGCAACCAGACACAGGTGGCTCACTTGTAATCCTAGCTAATTAGGAGGCTGAGATCTTATGATTGATTACAGTTTGAAGCCAGCCTGGACAGGTAGTCTGTTACTCTTACCTCCAGTAAACTACCAAAAAAGCCAGAAGTGGAGCTGCAGCTCAAGTGGCAAAGTGCCAGCCTTGAGCAAACGAAATGTAGGGGAAGTGTTGCTGTGATTCAAAGCGGTAAACTGCTAGCTTTGAGTGGAAAAGCTCAGGGACCCTGAGTTCAAGCCCCACAACCAACAAAAAGAAGGAGCAGCAGCTCACTTCACTGCCTAGGCCCTGAGTTCCAACCCCAGGACTAGCACCAAAAATAAATAAATAAAATTATATATATATTTACAATATACAAAATATATACAAAAATAAATAAAATTATATGTATAGTTACAATACATATAGTCACATTGCAAATTTTGAAATGTTTTTATATTTTTACTTTCTCTGTGGGTATATAGAAAAATTAGCTTTCAGAATTTCAAAAAGATTTTTATTCATAAATGGGATTTTATAATTACATTTTTGTTCTGGTCATTGCATTATTCCTTTAGCTAATATTTCTGGATGTCTTCACCCTCCTAAAACTATGAAGATACTCCAGATACAATATATTTATGACTATATCACCTTTAGGATTTCAGAGAATAATTAAAAGTGATAACATATTTCTTAAGGAATTGGGTACTGTGGATCAAGAGTAAAGGAAAGATTTTCAGTTTTGGGAACTTGAACATTTTTACTAATCTTTACAGAGCTAATAAGATAAAACTAGCTTTTATTTTTTTTTCTCAAATTTTTATTATCAAACTGATGTACAGAGAGGTTACAGTATCATATGTTGGGCATTGGATACATTTCTTGTACTGTTTGTTGCCTTGTCCCTCATGCCCCCCTCCCTCCCCCCCTTTCCCTCCCCCCCCCCCAGGTGTTCAGTTCACTTACACAAAACTAGCTTTTAAAATCAACATTTCCAGGATATCCATAATTAAGCTCTTTGATACAACCAGCAGTCTGTCAAATTATAATAAGCAAATCCATTTAAATGTATCAAATGATTGTCTTACCTTTCATTAAATCGTGTGTGTGTGCGTGTGTCTGTGACAGTACTGTGGCTTAAACTCAGAGCCTACTGTTCATACTTAGCTTTTTTGCTCAAAACTAGTGCTGACTTGGGCCACATATCCACTTTTACATTTTTGCTGGTTAGAGATAAGAGTTTCTTGGACATTGCTGCCTGGGTTGGCTTTGAACTTCATTCCTCAGGTCAGCCTCCTGAGCTACTGACACCTGAATGTTTAAAATTCTTTACTTTAATAAATATTAACAGATACTACACTTTGGGTTATGTTAATCTAGAGAGATGTTTTCAGTGTGATTCTCCTATATTGATAAGCAGCACCATAATTCAAATGTTTTTTGTATTGACTCAAGGTAAGAGATTATGTAATAATACATATTAACAGTGCCTATTTTATTAAACAGAACTCAAAATTTTTGTTCTATTTGCCTTTACATATACTTGCTGTTCACAAACCACAAAATTGATTTTACAACCTGTTTGAACCACAACTTAAAAATTACTGCTAAAATTGAAAAGAAGACTTGCCAGTTCATAGATAATTGTAATACTTAGAAATATTCCCCAGATGCCTTCAGGAACAGAAAGTAGCTACAAATTTGACTCTGATAACTCCTCCCTACTGTTAGCATGCTGCTGCCTTTTAATTCAGGGGGTGGGGATGTTTAATCCTAAAAAAAGCCTTACTAGTCTTCTAGCCAACAGCTGGGATATATCCCAAGTTTTCTATCCCTCCTTCCCGCCCCCACCCCTTGTAAGTGCTCTGGCATATATGTCAAAGTTCTTTCTCTGAGGCTAGTATTTTTACAACCTCAAAATTATTACTAATCAATCTTCCTGTATACATGCATTTACTAAGGACTAAGGACTGCCCATAGTGCAGTCTTCCTGAGTACAATCTTCCCTGACACCAGTATTACATTTTCATTAGTAAAATGATTGTCACTTCTGTCCTTAAAACAAAGGACTGAAAGTTTCATAACAACTCCTCCTTAATACTGAATAAACTCTCAAAAGGGATGAAGATGTGTTATGCTTCCATTTCTGCTAATACATCAATTTCTGTAATTTGAATTATTTGATATATATTTAATTTATTATATTTAAATAGCTGTACAAAAGGGTTTCAGTTTCAACATACCACAGTTTATGAGTACAATGCATATTGATCAGTGTAACCCCTTCCATTGTTCTGATTACATATTCTTGAGACTTTAAAACTCTTAATTACTACCTGTTTATTTTTCTGCCGTCGTTTATTTTAATTAAATGTTATAAAAGTTAGTGTTTTATTGATTATAAGCTGCTAATATGGCATGCTATAAACCACTAAGAGTTTTTTTGGCTACTAATTCCTAAACTATGTTAGATAAGGTATCACTTTCATACTTTAACGCAAAGATTTACGTAGCTAAGTCATATAAAATTGTCTTTAGTAGTCATCAAAAATAACTTTTTGAATAGGTTTTGCTATTTATGTCTTTTTCGTGTGTGTGTGTGCGTGCGCGCGCGCGTGCGCTCTCATACTGGTATCAGGTTTTGAATTCAATGCCTTTTATTGAGTTTTCTTGCTCATAGTTGACACTCTACCACTTGAGTCATGCCTCCAGTCCAGCTGGCCTGGTTAGTTGACAGGGAAGTCTTACAAACTTTTGCCTGGGCTGACTTGAAACCTGTATCCTTCAGGCCTCAAGCTCCTTTGGGGCCAGGATTACAAGTGTGAGCTACCAGCATCTGGCACTTTAACTTTATTTTAAACTATCAGAAAAATGCTATAGACTTTTTTCATCATAGAAATTATGTATTTATCTGACTATATAAAAATTTATAATTTTATTGTAAAGGATAGTATAGTACGTATTTTAATTTTTCATGGGAAATAAATTTTTATAACATTTCAGTTTAATATTTTAAGTTGTATACGTGTATAGTTTAAAATATTTAGGTCTATTTGTTCTACCTTGTGTTTAACTACACATATATCGGTTTGTTTAAGGAAAACCTCCAAAATCTTAAGATATTAACATTCTCAAATAGACAACAATGGGTAAAATGTATAAAGCTCACAATCATTGAGATATGTTCGGTAAAAATATATAAAGCTCAGGATCATGAGAAAAGGAAGTGGTGCTGAATGTTCTCAAACTCCTGTCTGTGGTATTTGGAAGTATCATTGGTTTCAGAGTATATATATTTATTCCAGACATGTATATAACAAATTTGGGTTCTACCAAATGGGACCTGTACTGTCTGCTTGATCATGTTATAGTAAATTTCTAGCATCAGAAAATTTAAGCCACACATGGTGTGCACACCTTGTAATCCCAGTACTTGGAAGGAAGTAATGTGAGGATCATGAGTTCAACTACAAAATTATTGAGATCTTACCTCCAAATGAAAACAGCTAGGGGATGCTACTTAAGTTGTACAACACTTGCTTATCATACTTAAGGCTTCTGGTTTCATTCACCATTGCCAAGAGAAAAAATAGTGTGGGCAAATGAAAGCATTAATCAAAATGGTTGGTAGAATTACTCTTGGTTATTGTGGTAATAAGTGTCATGTTTTAAAAGTTGTTATATGAATATGTATGCATGTATGTATAAATTGTTTTATAAATTTAGGGGTAAAAGTATTATATTGGGGTAAGTGTAATTTTTTTATTACAATAAAAAGGTAATTTAGGCCGGGCAGTAGTAGCTCACACTTGTGATCCTAGCTACTCAGGAGGCTGAGATCTGAGGATCACAGTTCAAAGCTAGCCCAAAGCTAGTCCGCACTAGAAAGTCTGTGAGACTCTTATCTCCAATTAACCACCAGAAACTAGAAGTGGAGCTGTGGCTCAAAGTGGTAGAGTGCTGGCCTTGAGCAAAGGAGCTCAGAGACAGCGCCCAAGCCCTGAGTTCAAGCCCCACGACCAACAACAACAAAAAAAGGTAATTTAGAAAATGTACTATTTGGGGGGTTTTGTGTTAATTTGGTTACAATTTTTATCTTCAGATTTAATTTTATTTTTTGTATTTTATTAATAGGTAGTATAGATCAATCAGTGTTAAAAGAATTGCCCCCTGAACTCCTGGCAGAAATTGAATCTACCATGCCACTTTGTGAACGTGTGAAAATGAACAAACGCAAGCGTAGTACAGTTAATGAAAAGCCAAAATATGCTGAAATCAGTTCAGATGAAGATAATGATAGTGATGAAGCTTTTGAATGTAAGTATCACATTCCTTTTTTAAGAATTAAAAGACAGATTGATGTATTTTTTGAGGGTAAACAATAGCAATAGCATGGTGACCTTAATTCTTAATAACGTAGTATAGCAAATTTTTTCTTTATACTTTAAAAATGTATGAAATAAGATCAGTTGGCACCAAGAAAAAAAATTTAAATAATCTATACTTTTATAAAACATACACCAGGTATGTGTCTATATGTATTTAACAAACATTTATTGAGCTGCTACTATATACTAGGCATTGAAATTCAAAATGCAATGAAAATTTGACCCCTATCTCAAAGAGTCTTTAGTCTATTGGGGGAAATATATAAGTAAATGACTGTAGCAATAGTAATAGTAAATCCAGGATGCTATGGGAACACATTGGATTAACATCAGTTTCAGAGTTGGGGGGGGTTCAGAAAATGCTTACCGGAAGAGGTGACACTTGAGTTGACTCTTGAAGGACACGTAGGAGATAGCCAGATTAAGAAATAAAATAAAACCATACTATCACTAAACTGTGAATGGCTTAGCCACATTGTAGATTATCTGTGTGGTTTGGACCTGGCTTCTCCTTTTTGCCCAGCTGTGTCCTGGAATTCCTCCCTTGTTTCACTGTTTTCCAGAGCTGGCTTCTTCACTACACAGCTACCTCTCTACAACACTGTGATCACCTGTCTTTGCACTAGACTTGCTATACCTCGCCTGTCTTCCTACTGGTCCACTGAAAAAGTTCTTCTCTTTTATCCTTATCTTCCTTCTTCTGGAGCAAGAGAATTGAGCCTAGCCAAGAGGGGTCAGCAACTTGTTTGACTTAAACGGCATTCAGTGGAAACAGACTATGGGAGATCTTCACTTGTGTGCCAGCTGACTTAAGTCATATTGACCACAAGAAGTGGAAAGACCACCAGTGTGTTCTGCCTTTTCCAGCTAGTATCTGTAGATTGAGGTGTAACAAGCAAGGGCAGGAAGGACAGATGCATGCTGCCATTTTAAGTGTATATTGCTGATATAAGCGCTTCATCTCCAAAGTTTTTAATCAATGTTTATTTACTTTGATCTTTTAAAAATTGTGAGCTCTTGAGCTTGAGCAGTAGACTAATGAATACTGAACAAATCCAAATAGTTTTAAAATTGAAATATATAGCTAAGATATTCTGACATATTTAATTATATGTATGATTGTTATGATTTGTATTATCGTGAGATGTATTTACACATAGTATATTATAATGGCTAAGGTTCTTTTTTTTAATCAAACATTTTGGTCATATGGGGGCATGGTTAGCTCTGGAAAATGAGAAAGGAAACTTGGTGGCTCAGAAACTCACTCCCTTTTATATGCATGCTTTTCTACTTTCCTTTTCCCCTAGTACATCACCATTTCTAGAACAACTGAAAAGTTCTTCAACTACAGTTTTATGTTAAATTACATTTCAACTTACTAAACTAATGAGAATTCTGACACTACCTCACAGTTAAGTGAAAAGAAAGCATAATCAAAACTATACAATAATTGTAAAACAGATGAGAATAGTGCCATACATTTTTGTCATCAGTGTGGCCACAATTCTTTCCCTTGCTTTCCATTATAAAAGATAACATTTCATTTTATGGGAGCATTTTGACTTTATTTTAAAGCCTTGGATTCCATTATATCTCTGCCCAAGTATATTGAAAGGTAATAAAAATTAAGTTTAAACCTTATCTAGAAGAAAGGGAAAGTAAGAGTTTTCAGTGTGTGTGGCTTGCTATTTTTCTTGGTTTATTTCAGTAGAAGTAACTTTAGAAAAAGGACCACTCATGGGAGCAGAAAAAGATGTTCAACTGATAGTTGACATCAACAATGAGATTATACCACAGTAAAATCAGTAGTGAAAATATGGTACAATTTAAAATGTATGAGAACATTAATTACAAACACTATACTGCTTTGACTTTTTGAAATTTGATAAGTAAGTAGTTTTGTTCAGAAAAATAAAGGATTGAAGAGTGACTTTGAAGTTAGGCCTAACAGATTTGAATAGCCATACCATAAATACAAGGTCACTGGGTCCCCAAGTGGGAGAACATAGGAAGTGAAGAGAAATATAGGAAGCAACAGACAAATAAATATAGGTAAAATTTGGAAAGACAGAATATCAAAATCTATTTTATGTGGCTCTGAATTGAACTCCTTCCCTTCCCCTGATTTTTCCAAAATAATAAGGACAAACCCTTCCTCAATGAATTGGGATCCTGGTAACCTTATTGCACCACATAATACATCATAGAAGTTGAATTTTTAATTCAAATGGCCTAAACTTCAAGGAATGTGAAATAAAGGTCTCTAAAGTCCATACACAGTTACCTTCAGTAGAGCAAGTTATGTGTAATTTCTGATGACTAGAAGATCTTTCAAGTATTTTCTGATGATAAGATTTGAATACTGAAAATATGTTCTTTAGGAAATTAGTTAACATGGACAAAGACTAAAATAGATCATATTTTAGTTTTGGTTCATAAGCACAAGACATCATATTTGAAATAATAGAATACTACTTTCTTAACTAAGTTTGTTAGTTGCAGTTTTTTCATTTGATGGACATTTTAGTATTTATTACAAGACAATTTAGTGGATATTGTATAAGAACTCTTACTCTTTGTCCCTCTTCCAGTCCCATTCCTTCTATCTCTTCCTCTACCTCTATCTCCCTCCCCTTATCACACGAACAGTACAAAACTGCTTAAATTCACATGACACCATTTATCATGAAGTGAGTGTTTTAGGGCATACTCTAATTATACTTTATAACCAGACTTATATCTTAATTATGAAGGAAATCATTGAAGATTTAAGTATATCCATTCGAAATTGTTCTCCATATAGACTCTCTTGCTATGCAAGAATGGTCATAAAATGAAAACAGAAATTACCTTTTTCTGCTGTGTTCATAGAGTGGACAGAAGTTCAAAACCAGAAACCAAACTAGATTCTTCAAGAGGACTAGTTAGGTCAGCATGTAAAGGTAAGATTAGCCAAAGTATAGGCATTATGGGCAGTGACCCAAGCAAGTATAAACAGAATGTAGAGACTGGCATCTTTAAATATCAGCCAAGTAAAGGACAAGAGATTTGTTTGATGTATTTGTGTAAAGATCCATTAGGGATTCAAAGAGGAAGCCAGTTACAAGGAAGCAAAGAAATCAGACAAAAAAATTAAAAAGACAGAAGAGTGTATCTTGATCATCAAGTGGTCTCTGGTAATAACCAGTTTATGATTACAAAGCTGGATACATCCATTCTCTAGTTCTAACTTGTGGTGCCTAGATCTATAGAGAACATTGGTCAGTTGTGCTGCCCTGTACTTGACACTGCAGAAATTTCTAATCAATCTTTCTTACTGAATTGTGATGCTTTCCTGGAACTCAGAATTATTTTCAGCTTAGGCCTTAGGCAGTTCCTACTAGTTGGTAAAAGTTGTTGTGTCTAGTGAAATCTCTGCCACATCTACCTAAAGATTCCTATTAATACTGATAGGCATATAAGGCCTCAAGGAATGGGAAAAAGAATGAAGATAACACATAAGCATACTTATATAACATGCATAAGCTCAGAAACTTTCCTTCTTGGGTTTAGCAAGCCTTCATTTTGTTGGAGAACTGAATCTACCATGGTAGTTACAGTGGAGATGTATTTTTATCTCTGTAGGTTTGTGACATTAGATCCTCAGACTGGAATTTATTGCTAAGTTATGGGTATTAACTTAGCTATTAATTGATGAAATACTTGGCTACCATATTCTGTAATGTGTTCTCAAAAGTTAACTTTTTGTCCAAACCCTGTTCTCCATCAATAATCTAAATGCTTTAAAGTGGTTCTGTTTTTTTTTAATCCAAATCCGAAATAAAGGTTGTTTTGTAAGCCTTAATCTTAAAGCTCACATATATCTTTACTGACTGCCTTTTATTGAAATGTGCACTGTGATTTAATTCATAGAACCTTCCTGTTTATTAGCAAGCTGAATTCATGTAAAAATATTTAAATCTCACTAAATCATGCTAAAATTAACAAGTCTTTCTATACCCTAATTTAAATTTCATGATAAACAAAATGACCCAGAATTTCCTAGACCTACAAAATGAAGATTTCCCCCTCCCCATGTGGTTCATTGTAAAGTACAGGTTTTAATAGTCTCTTCAAGTGAGGTAAATTATTTGTCATGGGGATTTGCTTCTAGCCTCTAGGAAACGACATAAAAAAGATGACGATAAAGCTTGGGAATATGAAGAGCGTGACAGAAGAAGCTCTGGGGATCATAGGAGAAGTGGTCACACTCACGAAGGAAGAAGGAGTTCAGGTGGTGGTCGTTACAGAAACCGAAGTCCATCAGATTCTGACATGGAAGACTATTCTCCTCCTCCCAGCCTTAGTGAGGGTAATTCATCAGTGTCAATGGATTTCTTAAAGAAAACAATTTAACTTTAGGACTTTGATGTGTGTGTGTGTGTGTGTGTGTGTGTGTGTGTGTGTGTGTGTGTGTGTGTTTACTAGGGTATTAATTACCTGGGAGCTGTCACTTAGCTTTATTGCTCAAGGTTAGCATTCCCACACTTAAGCTGTAGTTAAACTTCTAGTAGCTCACACACTGTAATCCTACCTACTCAGGAGGCTGAGATCTGAGGTCATGATTTGAATCCAGCCCCAGGAGGAAAGGCTCTTACCACCAAAAACCTAAAAGTGAAGCTGTGGCTCAAAGTGGTAGAGCACTAGTACCCTTGGGCACAAAAGCTTAGGGACAGCATCAGTTCAGAGTTCAAGCTCCACACCAAAACCCCCTCCCCCCCCAAAAAAAAGTATAGTTTAGATTTGTAGTCACTATTGTTTAAATGTTTCATTGATATTCAGAAACTAGGGACAGAAGTGGAAATAATTTATCATTCCTGCAATTCACCATTTCTTTTTGTTTATTTTTAGTTGCTAGAAAAATGAAGAAGAAAGAAAAGCAGAAGAAAAGGAAAGCTTATGAACCAAAACTAACACCTGAAGGTAGCATTTTAACTTACCTTTATTAACATTCTTCAGTTTATCTACTCGGAATGTGGACGTGAGTGTTCTTTCTTTTGCAGAAATGATGGACTCTTCAACTTTTAAAAGATTCACAGCCTCAATAGAGAATATTTTGGATAATTTGGAAGATATGGATTTTACTGCATTTGGTAAAAAATCAGTTTAAAATGCATTTATTTAACCTTTGAATATTATTAAATTTTTGCCAGTTACTCTATAGAATACAGTCCTGATTTATGTATATCATGAAATATGAAATCTAGTTGTAGAGTTCAGTCTAGTCCGTGTTATAAAACTGAGAACTTTAGTTCAAAAGTCAGATATTTTATCTTTATCTTGACAATGGTTGTCTTAAGAATCCTGAGTGTATAATTACTGTCACAGTAGGTTAGAGTACTGAAAGAAATGTTTATATGAATGTAATAGGAATCTATTCTTCTAGTCATGTATTGTAGTGATTACTATTTATTTAATGTTTACTGTGTGCCAGTAGGATGTTAAGTGCTGGAGATATTCCATCTCCTGATATTAAGATATAAAGAATCCAATATAAAGGAAAAAAAAATAGGAAACCAACTAGAATCTAGAAAGGTTAATGCTGTATTTATGTGTTACTTTTACAATAAGAATATAACTATAAAAATATATGTCTATGAAAGCACTGCTTATAATATATCGAGTTACTCTCAATTTTATGCCACTTTCACATGGTAAAAATATTTCTGGTTTTTTGTTTGTTTGTTTGTTTTTACCAGTCCTGGGGCTTAGACTCAGGGCCTGAGCACTCTCCCTGGCTTCTTTTTGCTCAAGGCTAGCACTCTGCCACTGAGCCACAGTGCCTCTTCTGGCCATTTTCTATATATGTGGTGCTGGGGAATTGAACCCAGGGCTTCATGTATAAGAGGCAAGCGCTCTTGCCACTAGGCCATATCCTCAGCTCCACATGGTAAAAATAAAAACTCTTTGTGCCCAATTTATGTAAAAACCATGTAGCATACATTAGTTCTTATATTATTTAATCTATTTGAAGATACCTTAGTAGATGTGTTGTTGCTTATTTTTAAAGTATTTTATGAAGCTAGGTACCTGTAGCTAACACCTGTAATCTTAGGTACTCAGGAGGCTTAGATTTGAGGATTTAACTTTAATTAACCAGCCACAAGCCAGTAGTGGATTCAGCTCAATGGTAGAGCTCCAGCCTTGAGCAGAAAAGCTAAGCGAGAGTACAAAGGTGTACAAGGTCCTGCTGGGTGCCAATGGCACATGCTTGTTTTCCTCGCTACTCAGAAGGCTGAGATGTGAGGATCTCATTTAGAAGCCTGCCAGGGCAAGAAAGGCCACGAGACACTTATCTCCAGTTAACCACCAAAAAATCCCAGAAGTAGAGCTGTGGCTCAAAGTGGTAGAACGCTAGCCTTGAGCAAAAAAGCTCATGGGCAGAGCCCAGGCCCTGAGTTCAAGTCCTATGACCAAAAAGGGAAAAAAAGAGGGGTAGTACAAGGTCCTGATTTATAAGTCCAAGTATTGGCACACAAAAGGAGTTTTGTGAGAATTATTTAGGTATTTTGTTTTTCTTGATTATTTGGAGTCTCATTTTCATATTTTTAAAAAGTTACAGTTCTTTGCTGAGAAATTGATTTCTGTATCTTTTCAGTTTCAAAAGGGAAACAGATGTACTCTTTGGTGAGGATACTTTGAGGAGGAGTTAATTGCTAGTCGACTGATTACAAAGACGTGGACAAGATACTACCAAAACTGGGGGGTTAACAGCCATAGAGTTAGTAGCACCCTGTTCCAAAAGGAATAAAGAGAAAGAGAAATCACTAGAACCCATTCAATAGGAAAAACTGTTGTAGGGTAATCTAGCTTAAAGAAACAGTACCTTTTGGGGCTGGGAATATGGCCTAGTGGTAAAGTCCTCGTCTCATATACATGAAGCCCTGGGTTCGATTCCTCAGAACCACATATATAGAAAAAGCCAGAAGTGGCACTGTGGCTCAAGTTGCCGAGTGCTAGCCTTGAGCAAAAAGAAGCCAGGGACAGTACTCAGGCCCTGAGTTCAAGCCTCATGACTGGCTAAAAAAACAAAACAAAAAGAAACAGCACCTTTTGGACAGAGCCAATGCAGGAAACTTTGGAAGAAAGGAGTCAGTAATAAAAATAGCCAGGCCTTGCTCTTCTTTGCTCTTCTGACAGAGCACTTTACTGGCCAGATCCCAACAAAAGCCAGAGAGGATAAGAGACTGTTGATGTAATTTTTATATAGACCACCTTTCTAAGGCACAGAACATAGTTGAGAAGTGTTAACAGTGTATCTATAGTAGTAAAGACAAGGTAGCTATTTGTCTTCCAAGTTTAGTTAGAGCTCTAATTTTACTGTTACCTTCCATTTAGGTTTTTCTTTAGATTTATAGAAGCCTCTTAATTTGTTTGTTCAATTTGTTTATATCTATGTGGCCAAAATTATTATTAAAAAGCTAAACTTAACAATTTGAGCAATTTATTTTACTTTTTTTTTTGGCATTTCAGGTGATGATGATGAAATTCCTCAGGAACTGCTTCTAGGAAAACATCAGCTTAATGAACTTGGCAGTGAATCTGCTAAAATTAAAGCAATGGGTATAATGGATAAGGTATTTCAGTGAAGTAAAATTTATAATTTTTTAATACAGGTTTCATGAAATTAAAGTTTTAGTAAATAAAAGTAAGCATATTACAGTTGTCTTCTGATCATCTAAGCAAATTATTTCTTAGGGAAAACCTTAGGTCAAAGAGATATTTTACAGATATTCTAAGAAAGCAATATTAATGCATTCAGAGAGACGTGTGCTTTGGTTCCCCACCACACACTGGTTTTTGTGTGTTTTTTTTAACTGTATAAAATTATTTAGATTATTGTATGCCAGTATACACTGCATTTTTTCTTTAACTTTGACCTTGGTCCTTTAGACTTGTGAAACCATAAGCTATAATTTTAAGAAATTACTTCCCAACCATAGACTTTACGTTTTAAATTGCTATTAAATAAGTAGCTTCATTACTATAAGAGGTGAATTTCTTATTACTATGAAGTAGTCTCATTACACCTAATAAAATAGCAAATTAGTTTTTCCTTGATAACTTCAAGTAATAATGGCAGCATCAAGAATTGGCTTCCTGGGCTGGGGATATGGCCTAGTGGCAGGAGTGCTTGCCTCGTATACATGAGGCCCTGGGTTCAATTCCCCAGCACCACATATACAGAAAATGGCCAGAAGTGGCGCTGTGGCTCAAGTGGCAGAGTGCTAGCCTTGAGCAAAAAGAAGTCAGGGACAGTGCTCAGGCCCTGAGTCCAAGCCCCAGGACTGGCCAAAAAAAAAAAAAAAAAAAAAGAATTGGCTTCCTATAATCTTTATTATCCACTATTCACCTTCTATAGATTACTCTATGACTGCTATGAAAATAGTATCAAGACAATTTCCTTCTCTGCTTTTAACCAGGGTCCTTTTCGTTCAGTTTTTACTTAGTCTTAAGTTTTCTGGTCTGTCCTATAGAATGTTTACTTCTCAGATAAAAGAATTAAATTTAAATTTAAAAAGTATATTGCCAGGTGCCAGTGGCTCATACCTGTTGTAATCCTAGCTATTCAGCAGGCTAAGATCTGAGTATCACAGATCAAAGCCATCCAAGGCAGGAAAGTCTTTGAGAGACTATTATCTCCAATTAACCGCTCAGAAACTGAAAGTAGAGCTGTGGCTCAAAGTGGTAGAGCACCAGCTGTGAGCACAAAGACTCAGGGACAGTGTCTAGAACTTGGTTCAAGCCCCACAACTGCAAAAACAAAAGGTATCGACTTATACAGTTGATTCTAAACAATTTAAGCCCTTTTGTTTTTTTTAAGTAATCTGAAATAAATTTTTGTTTTTATACATATCCATAAGTAATAAGTATAATGAATGTTTATTTAAATAATGCCTATATTTGAAGTAATGAATATATGCTATGATTTAGTTGGTTAGTTTTTTGTTTTTTGTTTTCATCCCAGGACTTGGACTCAGGGCCCAGCTGCTTACCCTGGTATTTTTGGTGCTCAAAGCTATTCCTCTACCACTTGAGCCACAACTCTACTTCTAGCTTTTTTTGGTGATTGGTGATGAGAGTCTTACAAAGTTTCTTGCCCAGTCTGTCTTCGAACCTGATCATCAGAACTCACCCTTCTAAGTGGCTAGGATTACAGTTGTGAGCCACTGGCACCTATCTCATAATTTTGATTTTTAAAGCCAAACATACAGATAATTAACCAAGAATTAATGTGCTGGTAGTTTGTATTGTTATACTTAGGGATATATTGTTTTATAGGAATACATAAGGCATATGTCCTACATGGGAATATATGTATCAACAATATTCTAGGATGCCCATGCCAATCTTAGGTATTTATTTTATAAGTTTCATAACTGTATGAGACTGATGTTTGTAGCTACTGCAAGAGGAAGATTGTCAGCATGTAGATGTGTTGGCAAAAGCTCAATTATAATGTTATAAAATGATTGAAATGTATTTTTGGAGAACTACTTGTATGTATACTCCCACATAAGTAATGAAACTGGACTTAATTCCCAATACTTTATTGATCTCTTATTTGAAATTTCTGGCTGATTTGATTGAATGTCCTAGGAACATACTATGAACCTAAAGAAGTACTATTTAATCAAGAGAATATGAGCTGGGCACTGGTGGCCTCTACCTGTAATTCTAGCTACTCAGAGGCTGAGATGTGAGGATCTTGGTTCGAAGCCAGTCTGGGCAAGAAAGTCTGTGAGACTCTTCTCCAATAAACTACCCAAAAAGCTCGAAGTGGTGCTGTGGGTCAAATAGTATAGTGCCTGACTTGAGCAAAAGCAGCTCAGGGACAACGACAGGCCCAGAGTTCAAGCACCAGCATTGGGGAGGAGAGAGAGAGAGTATTGCTTCTTGACAGAACCACCAAGTGCCTACTAATTTTTTAAATAGAACATATCATAGTTCATTTGATAAAACATTTTAAGAAATAAAGCAGAAGACTTTAAAGAGTTTTAAATCAGCATTATTTCTCATTCATAATTTTTATCATTCACATTTCCTGTTTCTCTTATTCAAAAGACTATATTAGATATTTTTAAATTGCTGAATAAAATTGTAGTATAATACCATATGATAAATGAATCAACACATCAGAATTTTAGTTTGTACATTCATGTGTGTCAGTGTGGGTGTGCATGCACGCAGGTGTGTGTCTGTGTGTGTATGTGTTTGCTTGTTCAGTGTCTCTGACACAAAAGAAAAGGAACTGGCATTAGGACAAACTTATTTTTACCTAGATTGATAATAAAAATTGAGCTGTGAGCTCAGGCTCTTGCATATATACTGATTCTGCATTTGTTCATCTGTCTTTTAGAAACAGATGATTATGTAAAGTCAATCTTGAGTAAAAGTTCTAAGTGGGAAAACTTTTTTCCATATCCTTTAAGAGTAATAGTAATAGTAATGTTATATTTCCCGTGGCCCAAAGAGAATATTTCTACAGATTGTTTCTTCAGTAGTGCATAATTTTTAGCAATGATTTATAAAAGAATTTTGTTTCCATTTATGTTTCCACTTTAGCTGTCCACTGAAAAAACTGTGAAAGTCCTAAATATCTTGGAAAAGAATATTCAGGATGGGTCAAAGCTTTCCACTTTGTTAAACCATGTAAGTTTAAGATGTATGTTGTTCATTTTACCTTCAATATCGTTAAGATAATATTAACAACCTTGATTTGTAGGAAATTTTTCATGTTAATTTGAGCTTATTGTCACAAATAGGTCTATTAACATTAGTAATAGAATTTTACTTTTAGTAATCAAACTTAATGTTACATAGTGTTGCCATAAAGTAAGAATAATACGGATGTAAATTTCTTCATTTAAAGGATTTAATCTTAGTTTTAATACTCTTTCTTGTTAGGAATGTTTTTAAATTTCCTTTCAGTTCATTTCCCCTTTAACAGTATTGGGGTCTTGCATTTGGTAGGCAGGTGCTCTATCACTCGGACCATTCCCCCAGCCCTTTTTGCCTTAGCTATTTTTCAGATAGGTCTCATGTATTTGCTTAAATTGGCCTGGACTGTTACTCTTCTACTTAAATCTTCCTAGTAGCTGGAAGGACAGATAGTTCACATTCCCATGCCATGTTTGTTGAGATGATGCCTTAACTCTTTTGCCCTCAGAGGCCATTATCCTCCTAGTCTCCATTCCACCACCACCACCCCCAATAAATAGTTTAGATTAAAGGCCAAGGACACCTTACCTAGAAATAAGAGTCTTTTCATTTACATGATAATAGTCTATAATAAGACGGGTGGGGAGAGGAGAGAAGGTGGATACTATTCATTAGGGTTTGGCTATCAAGGAGAATGAGGAGGTTGAATGTGGTGAAATGCATTAATAACTATGGAAATAGAACACTGAAACCTGTTTAAATTATTTAGGAAAATTGTTTAGAAGGGAGCATGATGGAGTGCATAACCTTGATAGTAATACACTATATGTGTGGAAATGTAACTGAAATTCCCCTGTACCACTAACATAAGCTAATAAAATGTTTTAAAGAAGAATATCAAATAACCAAATATCACCCACTTAAAAGCACAAACAGGTATTAGGAATGATGAGCAAATAATAGTGCAATTCTGGCAAATAAAAACTATTACTAGTTAGTTTATTTGTTTTTTATTGGTTTGTTTATTTGCTTTTATTGTGCTGGTAGTAAAGCTTGAACTCTATCTTGGTGCTGTTTTTTAGCTTTTTCACTCAAGGTTGGCACTCTGCCACTTGAACCATTTTTGTCTTTTTTAAAAGTGGTAATTGGAAATAATCCCTCAGACCTTACTGTTCAGGATAGCATTGAACTGCAGTCCTCTGATCTCAGCCTCCAAAAATGCTAGAATTGTTTATTCTTACCTATAAAGTTTTTTGAACTATCATATTATACACAAAGTTAATTTATTTACAATATATCCTTAAGATAAAATTTTAGATCTATGTAAAGTACACAGAAGGTAAAGGTAACTGTAACTTTGTTAGTGGATTATCACTGAATGGTGAAATTAGGAGTTTGAATATACTATGCTTGAAAAATATTAAACAACAAAAAGAGAAGACAAAAATCTTAACTAAAGTGAGATATAGCTTAGTGGCAAGAGTTGTTGCCTATCAGACACAAGGCCCTGTTTGTTCTTCAGCATCATTAACAACAACAATAAAAGAAAACTTCTAGAAAATCCTAGTTTAAGCCAGCCTAGGCTTTATATGAGATTCTCTCACAAATCAAAAGCAAAAACAGCAAAAATCCTACCTAAAGTAATTAATGCACATGTTTGCACATTATTCTAAATATTCATTCAAAATTACCTAGTTTTCTTTTAGGTTTTGTTTTCTAACATTATAAGTCAAGTACATCAGGGCTTATAGAATTCAGGCTCTTGCTCTCCCAACAAACACTAATGACAGAGGTTTTAGCTTCAGGAATTAGCCTGAATAAACAATATAATCTTGGGCTGGGAATATGGCCTAGTAGCAAGAGTGCTTGCCTTGTATACATGAAGCCCTGGGTTCAGTTCCCCAGCACCACATATATAGAAAACGGCCAGAAATGGCGCTATAGCTCAAGTCAAAGAGTGCTAGCCTTGAGCAAAAAGAAGCCAGGGACAGTGCTCAGGCCCTGAGTCCAAGGCCCAGGACTGAGAAAACAAACAAAACAAAACAAAACCAACAGTATAATCTTTTGGCAACTTGTTTTCTCTCAAGTAGGCACTTTAAAGAAAGCTAATGTCATCTTAGTGCTGCAACCTTAAACTATATAAACTAGTGTTTGTTCAGCTTTTGATAGGTCAAGGTTAAAGCCTAATTGGGAGGAGAGCTCGGAGGAGTCCGATATTTGTTCATGAAGAGAACCTGCCAATTTGTGCAGTTTTGGGGAGAGGAAGGTGTTCGTTTGATGGGTGGTGCTGGGGTGTGAACTCAGAGCCTTTTACTTGCTGGCAGGAAATCTTTCCACTTAAACTTTACTTCCAGGTCTTTATTTTTTAGATAAAGTCATACTTTTGTCTAAAAAACCTTTAAAAATTAAAGAAGTACATCGTAATTTTTCAATTTGTGCTATGCACTTAGATATATATTTATTATAATGTTAACTGTTATTTATGTTAACAATGTACTGTTTTATAGAATAATGATACTGAAGAAGAAGAAAGATTATGGAGAGATCTTATTATGGAGAGAGTTACAAAATCAGCAGATGCCTGCCTTACAACTATCAACATCATGACATCCCCTAACATGCCAAAAGCTGTGTACATTGAGGATGTAATTGAAAGAGTTATCCAATACACTAAATTTCATTTGCAGAATACTCTCTATCCTCAATACGATCCTGTTTACAGATTAGACCCTCATGGAGGTTAGTTTGCCTTTTTATATTGATAGTTTTTTAGCATAATACTAAAATTAGTATTGTAAGTTTTTCCTTGTTAGGTGGCAGAATACAGTGACTTAAAATGATTCTAAAAGTGTTATTATGAAAATCATAGTAAATACCTTTTTAAATTTGATTACAGAATTCTTAATTTAATGTAGGACTTGTCCATTATTTCTGTAGCAACTACAGATCCACCATCCATGGTCAGAAAATCCAAAATGCTCTGAGATCTGAAACAAGACATTCAAAAGATTTTGGATTTGGGAGCATATCAGATTTTGATTAAAGTATAGTTAAATATTCTAAAATCTGGAAAACATTGAAATCTCAAATGCTTTTTATCCCATGCATTGTGGAGTATTTAACCTGTTTTTATTTTTAATTGAAGTTATTTTTCATGATCAGAGAAAAATCCCAGACAATGCTAGTTTTTTGTTGCATTGCTGCTTCTCCCAAATTTTACCCAAAATAGCACTATTCTACAAAATGTGTTAAGGACATACACTCCCTCATTTATTAATTCTTATTAAATGAGCAATGAAATAATTACTGTGTGTAAAATACATTTAATTACCTATGTATAACTTTAGTGGAGAGAAAAGAGAAATGGAGTAGATTTCAGAAAAGCCAAAATGTATCCTAGATTATCTGTTATGACTATTTCTTATAAAGTATCTCCATAGAATTATTTTTTTTTTAATAAATGACCAGCTTTATTTGCCATATTGTATTTTTATCTAGTGTTTTCTCCCTACTCTCCCCACCCTCCACAGTCCCCACCCCCTATATTCTTTCAATTTAGAAAACAGATTTAGAACTCTATGAACAAATACTAAAAGTTAATATTTTCCTTGTCTTGAATTCTTTTTTTTAGGGGGGTTATTAAGTTCAAAGGCCAAGCGGGCTAAGTGTTCTACTCATAAGCAGAGAGTAATAGTAATGCTTTATAACAAAGTCTGTGACATTGTTAGCAGCTTATCAGAATTGCTAGAGATACAACTTCTTACAGATACGACGATTCTTCAGGTAAGTTTCTTTGAAGTATTTTGTGAATTTCTACATGAAGGAATATGACAGTAGAGAATCTGATTAAGTCCAATATTACCTGTTTACCCAGTAATGTATTTAATTTTATGCATTCAGAGTCTGTTATATCGGAATTAGGGAAGAAAACAATTGAAGTCATTTTAGCAAGTAAGCTTTGAACAGAAGACAAACCTTGTATAAACCCCAAACTCTAAAGTCTTCAGATGTTATTTTCTTTACAACCCATGAGAACATTTTTACCCGTAAAAATTTAATGTTTTTTGTTTTTTTTATATCCCTGTGCCATTTATTACCAATCTACATTTACAATAAAAATGTAGAGATTAGAGAAATGGCAGCTATGAAGCAAGGTACCTGAAGGAGACCAGAAAAGAGAGTAGGTGCTAACTAGGTGAGGGAAAAGAAAATGCCTCCCGAGTATTTTCTAGTAAGTTTGTGATGTGTTGGAATTTAGGAAGATAGTTACTGAAAACAACCAAAGTTAGGTACTAATTGTTTTTTTGTATCTTCCAGGTTTCATCAATGGGAATAACGCCATTTTTTGTGGAAAATGTCAGTGAACTACAGTTGTGTGCCATTAAGTTAGTCACTGCAGTGAGTATAATCAATTTGTATTTTTTGTTTTGTTTTGTTTTTTGCCAGTCCTGGCCCTTGGACTCAGGGCCTGAGCACTGTCCCTGGCTTCCTTTTGCTCAAGGCTAGCACTCTTTGACTTGAGCTACAGCGCCACTTCTGGCCATTTTCTATATATGTGGTACTTGGGAATCGAACCCAGGGCTTCATGTATACAAAGCAAGCACTCTTGCCACTAGGCCATATTCCCAGCCCTCAATTTGTATTTTTACCTTTCAGTAAATAATATTGAAATTTACTTCAGATTTCCAAAAATTGGGATAGATTTTTTTTGTTTCATTGAAAGATTTCTTCTATAACAACTATTTTAATGTATCTTACTAGATTTTTTTAACTGAAAATGTATCTTCAGTACCACTATTCTTGGGGTATACTGCTTTCTTGAATTTCAAACACTTGTAAATATTTTAAACATTCCAGCTAATAATTAATGTTTATGATAAAAATCAGAATGATTTAAAATTACTTAAATCTCATCATTCTTTGATTCCAAAGGTATCACACGTCTCTAAATGAAATTATGTAATCTTTAGCATTAGTAACACTGTTATACTTAAGAAAATTTAGCAAATTGCTTTACGTCATTACTGTTAAAAACTAAGTATGCCTTTACAAACATTTTCATTCTAGATAGTAGATATATTTTACATGCTATCAAATTGTTTTGTCTTAATATTTAAATAATTTTGAATTCTATAATTATTAAACAGGTATTCTCAAGATATGAAAAACATAGGCAGTTAATTTTGGAAGAAATTTTTACTTCACTTGCAAGATTACCAACAAGCAAGAGGAGTTTAAGGAACTTCAGGTAACTGACTTTAGGAGATGTAAAATATGATGGACTGCATTATATTGTAACCATCATATATTCTTCCATCATTTCTTATTTGTATTTTTACATTTATGTTTAAGAATAACTTCTGTTACATCAACAAAAATAACTTTGATGCTATGTAGAATGTTTGACATCATCTCTACCCATGAGACTACTAAAATGATTTCCAGGTATTGGAAATCAGAATCATTTCTGGTCTGTAACAAAAGCAGTAAAAAATTTGAGCAGTAGTCTCAAAAGCAGTCTGTTTAAAGGACTAATCTTTTAGTCAGTGTTAAACCATTAAATAATACTTTAGAACAAGATGTACAGTATTCTTCTAATGGCCATAGAAAACAGATATGAGAGTTAAATGTTCCTATTTATGTTGAAGGAATTTTATTTACTGCTATGGTCAGGACAATTGTCTTTGACATCATAAGCAATTTTCATTATTGTCATCATAACTATATTATTCCTAGCCTTGGGTATAGGATTGATTTGAAATGTTTTCTACAAAATAAATATTTTTATCTTCATTGTTTATTTGAGTAAGAGTGCCTTTACAGACATCTGTTCTCTGTTAAATCTGAAGAAAAACTATCAACATAAAGAATTCTCACATTTCTACAACATTTGTAGAACAAAATACACATGGAACTTGAATTTTCTTAATTGGTGCCACTGAACTCATATCCTAGCACAGGACATCAAGAACTAGCTCCATAGCAAATTTTATTTTATTTTATTTTATTTATTTATTTATTTGGCCATTCCTGGGCCTTGGACTCAGGGCCTGAGCACTGTCCCTGGCTTCTTTTTGCTCAGGGCTAGCACTCTGCCACTTGAGCCACAGCGCCACTAGGCCATATTCCCAGTCCCTTAAACTCTTTTTTTTTCTTTTTGGCCAGTCCTGGGGCTTGGACTCAGGGCCTGAGCACTGTCCCTGGCTTCTTTTTGCTCAGGACTAGCACTGCCACTTGAGTCACAGCACCACTTCTGACTGTTTTCTATATATGTGGTGCTGGGAATTGAACCCAGGGCTTCATGTATACAAGGCAAGCACTCTTGCCACTAGGCTATATTCCCAGCCCATCCATAGCAAATTTTAATACCAGATGAATACTTAACAAAATATGTAGACATTTGGAAACCTTAAAGATTTATATCACTTTTTATTTTTTTTATATCACTTCTTTTTTTTATATCACTTTTAAAAATTATTCAGTAGGGGGCTGGGAATATGGCCTAGTGGTAAAGTGCTTGCATCGTAAAATTATTCAGTAGTTCTTTATTATAAACCTTCATATTAAATACTGCATTTTTTTCTTCTACTTTAATCATCTGAGCATGTATAGGCATTTTCATGTTTTGTTTTGTTAGCTTGCTAAAAATAATTCAGGGCTGAGTTGTAGCTCAGTGGTAGAATGGTTGCCTAAAACATGAAAGACCCTAGGCTTGCCACCATGAAAAATTTAAGAAATAAATAAATTTCAGAGTAATTAGACATATGAACACTGTTATAAACACTAAAGATAATGCCTAAAATGCTGATAAAGAAAAAATCTGAAACTTTCAAATGGTGGTTTTACATGTATAATGAGATTATCTTTATACATCATATAATTTAATTTGTTTAAATTGTTTCTTCGTTAAAGGTTAAATAGTAGTGATATGGATGGAGAACCTATGTATATTCAGATGGTTACAGCACTGGTTTTACAACTTATTCAATGTGTAGTACATTTACCATCATCAGAAAAGGATTCTAATTCAGAAGAGGATTCAAATAAAAAAGTAAGGAAATGTTTATAGGTTTTAATAACCTTGTATTTTAATGGACAAAAATACCTATATTCTCTGTCATTCCTGTAAAACTAGAGTTCTTAACTAGGAATTTGTGGCTGGGTTTTATGGTCACTGTACAGAATTAAGAGGTTTTGTGAAACTTTAATTCTAGTTCTGACATCTCCACAAATTACGAAGCATACAGATTAACCTTGTGAAGTTTGTTTTCAGTTGTAAAATGAGGGTGATAATACTGTAGGCTTACTATCATGTGTTACAAATTTATAACACAGATATTGAATATTATAATTGAATTAATCAGTAAACTGGGTGTATGTTCTCTCAATGAATAGCTCATAGCTACAGTTTGCTTTTAGTTTTATAATTTCCATTGAGTCTTATTTTTCCAACTTCTATAGTAACACCTGAACAAAAATAAAAATAAAAATTGTTTTTTTATTGTGTCATATTCTAAGTTTAGTACATAAGTTTAGCATATAATAATGATATAAATAAATACTATACAAAAAATTGAAACAGTTTTGGTCCTCCTAATCCTATTATTTTGTCTTTAATATTCCTTTTCTTAGCCATTAGTGAACAGTATCATAAATTTTTATTTCTGTATCAATTTGAATGTCAGTAGGGTTTTTGGAGTTTTCAAATTTACATAAACAATGATCTAGTTATAGCTAGTTTTTTCATTCAGCATTGTTTTTACAAACATTGTGTATTCTGTTTGTCCTGAGTTGAACCTGTAATATAATGATACCCTAATTTAAAGCAAGAGTTTCTTTGAATAAACTTATAAGTAGAATTACCAACTTATATTATTCATTCACTAACTTTTAGAAGTTCGTATACTAAGTGATGTTTCAGTTTAATTCTTAACATTTTTGACGTTCCCTATTTTGATTAGTGTGAAATTCTGTTTTGTTTCATTTTGCAAATTCCTCTTTAATATTACTGAATTTGACCTCTGTTTTCTATATTTATTCACTCCCTGAGTTTCTAAAAGCTATGCATTATAATGCTTATTATGTTAATCTTCAGATTTCTAATGAAGGTGTTGAATTCTTTAAATTGTTTTCCACTGGTTTCATAAACACTGAGGGTAAAATAGTCTTGGATTATTGATTGATTTATGGCTCAGCATGTGTTTCATCACTGAACTATATCCCCAGACCTTGGAAATTCTGTTTGTACTTTTGGCTTACTTTTTGTTGTTCTGAATCAAGTCATAAGTAGCTACTGCTATTATTTTTATTAACTACATTTCTCACTCTTGCGTATTTTAATAAATTTAAAAAGAGATCTATCATTGTTTGTTTTAGGTTTTTAAAGTATGTTTAGCAGATGGGTGCAGTGGCTCATACATCAGCCTCCCTGTTTGGGATGTATAAACAGAAAGATTGTGTTCCAGGCCAGCCCAGTCATAAATTTGACCAATATTTATATTAAAAATAACAAAAACATAAAGAATTAAGGACATAGCTCAAATGATAGACTCTCTATTGTACAATCCTGCATTTCAAAAAATACCCCAAAAAATAAACTATTATGGCTTCTTTTTTATTTGAAAAAAAGAGTATTCTAAGCATTTAATATTTAAATCTACTTCCAGGCGCTAGTGGCTCACACATATAATCCTAGCTGCTCAGGAGGCTGAGATCTGAGGATTACAGTTTGAAACGAGCCCAAGCAGAGAAAGTCCTCATGAGACACTTCTCCCCATTTAATCACTCAAAAACCAGAAGTGGAGCTGTGGCTCAAAGTGGTAGAGTACTAGCCTTGAATAAAATACCTCAGGGACAGCACCCAGGTCCTGAGTTCAAGCCCCACAACTGAAAAAATAAATAAATATATTGCCTATACTCAGTAATATAGTGCCACTCGGTGTGGCAATATCATCTAGCTAACTTGTTTGTTGATTGTTTCTCATATCTTTATCAATTCATTTTTTTCACACTAGGTTGACCAGGATGTTGTCATTACTAACTCTTATGAAACAGCTATGCGAACAGCCCAAAACTTCCTTTCCATCTTCCTTAAAAAGTGAGTGACCCAATGGATAGTAAAAGACAGATAATTAATCTTGAACCTTATTAATTAAACAGTACTCTAAACATTCACACAGTGTGACCAAAGGAGGATATTCTTAGGAGAGAATCCCAAAGGCTTAATAACTACGTGCATATGATCATATAAAATGATGCCTATCAAAATGAACTCCAGGAAATGGAAACAAGAGAATTTTGTTTTTGTTTTTGTTTTTGGCCAGTCCTGGGCCTTAAATTCAGGGCCTGAGCACTGTCCCTGGCTTCTTTTTGCTCAAGGCTAGCACTCCGCCACTTGAGCCACAGCGCCATTTCTGGCCATTTTCTATATATGTGGTGCTGAGGAATCGAACCTGGGGCTTCATGTATACGAGGCCAGCACTCTTGCCACTAGGCTATCTTCCCGGCCAAGAGGATTTTTATTGTACTGTTTGTGGTTCTTTTTTTTTTTCCTTTCCTTTTTCCTTTGGTTTATTCTCTTTTGTCACTGTATTTGATCTCTGCACCCCTTGTCTTGTATATATTATCTAATTTGAGAGAGGAAGGAGAAGCACAGAAATGGGACAAAGGGTGAACCAATTCAGCAGTGATACTCACTAGACACTATGTTGGAAATTAACTATGCATCTTAGCAGGGAGGGAAGTCAGGAGGGGAAAATCTGAGAGAGAATGAGGGAGGAAGTGACATTGTTCAAAAGGAAATGTTCTCATTACCTGTGTTATATAACTGTAACCCTTCTGTATGTCACCTTTACAATAAAATTTAAAAAATAAAAGTGAGTGGAATTACATAAATGTTTTATGTTAATATGTTGAAATAGTTTATTTAGGAGAAAGAAAATTTACCATCATAACCTTTAGAGTATTAAAAAAAAGTCTATAAGTATATAAAGTTGCTTATTTTGTTCCCGATTATATAAGATTAAAGTTCAGTAACTTTTCTTCACTAAATTTGGGTAGTCTGTGTCAGTAGAAAAGTTTATGGAAGGAGCTAGGAATGTGGCTTTGTGGTAGAGTGCTTGCCTAGCATGCATGAAGCCCTGGGTTGGATTCCGCAGCACCACATAAACAGAAAAGGCCAGAAATGGTGCTGTGGCTCAAGTGGTAGAATGCTAGCCTTGAACAAAAAGAAGCTAGAGACAGTACTCAGGTCCTAAGTACAAGTCCCAGGACTGGCAAAAATTAATCAAATGTTTATAGAAACAGATTGTCACTCAGCCTAGAATATATGGTGAGCATGTAGAAGGAAAAAAAAGCTGTCATTTTTTTATGTTTCATAACTGCCAGAAAGTAATGTTTTAAGTAGTTAATAAAATAATAACTAGGCGAAATAGAATTTGAGAAATAGATTCATTTTAGACCATATTTTATTTTAATATTCCCCTTTATGCCTTGTTACTAAATACAGAGGAAAAAAATACTTAGCAAAACTTCAGTCATATTATTAGACATGTTACCTTAATGGATGTCATTTCATTATTTTTCTTTGAACAGATGTGGTAGTAAGCAAGGTGAAGAAGATTACAGACCACTCTTTGAAAATTTTGTTCAAGATCTTCTTTCAACAGTCAATAAGCCTGAATGGCCAGCTGCTGAACTACTCCTTAGTTTGTTAGGGAGACTGTTGGTAAGAGCATAGCATTTAAAGATTATTAGATTTCTAGAAGACTGCCTAATGAGGATGTACTCTGATTCACAGATGATGAATTCTTTTAAAATGTGTAAGGAAATACAAACATTGCATTTTTATTTTTGCATGTGCGTAACAGTACACTTATTATCAGTGCCTGTAGAAAACTTTAAAATGTAATTTAATACTTGCATTTCATTACAAAAGATACCTAGGCTTTAACATGTTCAGGGAATTTTTGTTAAATTATTTTGGTTGCTAATATTGTTAGAAATATCTCAGTAGTACATCCATTATAAGTTATTATAGTTAGTCCTTTCTAAGCTTGAAACTGACCAATTTCAATGCTTTGTTGACTTTTTGGTGCTTTTCAGTCTTCATGTAGTATGATAGGGAAACTCAAAAAAGTATGATTGTAATTATCCTTTATTTTTCATGTACACTGGATTTGAATAGTGTAAATTGTTACTTTTTTAGATCTTTTTTGTTACCTGGAAAATATGAGCCTATCCAAAACTATGATGAAATTATTACTCAGTGATATCCCATTTTGTATAAATAGACAAGCAAACACTTAAAAAGTGAATGTGTTCTTAAGGATAGGTAAACTGTAGTTTTATAGAAACAATGTAAGTATGGATTCCAGAAAAAACAGAAGGTAAAAACAACTTCATGGGACTATACCACAAGAAAAATAAACTTAAATTCCAAGTTGTATGACATAACATTTGGAGTTCAAATTACTTATTTTTGTGTTCTGTTAGAAATCCACTTAATATAAGCCTACCTATTTTGTTGTTAGGTTCATCAGTTCAGTAACAAGTCAACAGAAATGGCTTTAAGAGTGGCATCTCTTGATTACCTTGGAACTGTTGCTGCTCGACTGAGGAAAGATGCTGTTACAAGCAAAATGGACCAAGGATCTATAGAACGAATTTTAAAACAGGTATTTAGATAAAGAATTAAAATTATGGATATAAATACAGTTAAGTGCTTTCTTTTAATATTGTTTCATTAGTCTTCTGTCTCCTTTTGTAGATTCAAAGAAAAGTGGCTTCTTTTTTTGTTTTTGCTACTGTGGATCAAACCCAGAGCCTAGTTTAGTTCATGTTTCATGTTAGACAAGCACTGCCACTGAGCTACATTAATAGTCCGCAAATAGTATGTATACTTTTAAAAGTTGGCTTTTCAGGGCTGGGAATGTGGCTTAGCAGTAGATTGCTTGCCTAGTATGCACAAAGCCCTGGGTTCAATTCCTGATACTACATAAACAGAAAAGGCTAGAAGTCTTCTTTTCCATTTATTTAAGTATTCATCCTGGGAGGAAAGTGTTTAAGTAATAATTCCTACATATAACTCCTATCTTTTTCTTTCTGGTTCTTTCCTACACTTCAACCATGTTGGTAGAAATGCCTCTTTTTAAAAAAAATTGTACTTTGTATTTTGAAACCAATTTCAGCCATAAACAAAAAGTACTATTTATCCTTCATACACATTCCTTATTGGCAATTTACTACATTTGCTATATCACCATCTAATATGGCACTACCATTCTTACTCTCGGAGCGTTTTCTACCCAGCTGGCTTTGAACCATGATCCTCAGATCTCAGCCTCCTGAGCTAATATTACAGGCATGAGCCACCAGCACCCAGCTACATTTTAATTTCTAATACCAAGTTTCTTCTCTCACATTTGTGTTTATATTAAGACTACTTAAGCATATACTAAGTGTCTGGGGCATGTTAGTACATGAGAGTAATCCTAGTAGAACTCAAGAAGCTGAAGCAGGATATTTGTCAGATTGAAGCCAGCCTGGGCTATACAGTGAGACCCTATCTCAAAAAAAAAGAACAAAATCACTAATATCTTTTTGGTCTTATTTGACTTACAGGTTTCAGGAGGAGAAGATGAAATCCAACAGTTGCAAAAAGCATTGCTAGATTATTTGGATGAGAACACAGAGACCGATCCTTCACTAGTTGTAAGATTCTTTTCTCCTTTATATAGTTTAAGTTGGGTCTAAGAAAAAAATGGGAGAAAATAATTATGTGACTTAAATATTCATTTAGAAACAAAAGAGTTCTTGTTAAACCTGGAGAGAAGAGAAATCTTAAAGATTGATTTGTCGTATGGAATTCTAGTCACAGATATTATAGTAAACTGAATTAAATGCGATTAGAAAAATATTTGGGTGGGCTGGGGATATGGTCTAGTGGCTTCATATACATGAAGCCCTGGGTTCAATTCCCCAGCACCACATATACAGAAAACAGCCAGAAGTGGTTCTGTGGCTCAAGTGGCAGAGTGCTAGCCTTGAGCAAAAAAAAAAAAGAAGAAGCCAGGGACAGTGCTCAGGCCCTGAGTCTAAGCTCCAGGACTGGCCAAAAAAAAAACCAAACCTGTGGCTCAGATTCAAAGTTGATCAATAAAAACATATTTATTTTTTAAAAAATATTTGGAAGTCTTTCAACATAACTATTTTTAAAGCTAGATTAGATCATTGGTCTTCACAGTGGTTGTGGGCTGCATGAGATGACTTATTAGCAATAAAAATTGACATGTAATGTCTTACAGTGTATCCAAAATAATAGCTTGGACAGCCCTGTATAAAATTTGTAAACAGTTTTACAGAACAGTTTGCATATACTGGATATATGTTGTTGTTGTTGTTGTTTTTAACCTAAATTGCACACACTTAAGTCATCGGACAGACACCTTTAAGTTGTTTAGCCAGCTAGAACAAATAAGGCAAAAATTTTAAACACAAGAAGTCTTCTACTTTTAATTTTTTAATCCTTTATTCTATACATTTCTAGTTGTCTTATCACACACAAACACACACACACTCACACACACATTCATATCCCTTATTGGTTGTGGGGCTTGAACTCTGGGCCTGGATGCTGTCCCTGAGCTCTTCACCTCAAGGCTAGCACTCTACCACTTGAGCCACAATGCCAATTCCTATTTTCTGGTGGTTAATTGGAGATAAGAGTCTCATGGAATGTCCTGCCTTGGCTGGCTTTGAACTGCCATCTCAGATCTCAGACTCTTGAGTAGCTAGGATTACAGGCATCAGCCACCAGCATGTGGTCTACCTTTCAGTATTTTGTTGGCTTACGTGTGTACATTGTTATTAAATTATTCATAGTAGTCGACTGTATTTAATATAGTTGTGTTAAGTAATGTTTTGACATCATTAATGTAATTTTAACAGAGTTAAATATAAGTTTTCTATGATCCAAAATTTTCCAGATTTTCCAGCTTTTTAAAAGTCTGTGTCTTTTCTGGAAGTTATATTAAACCTGAATTCAAACTTTATTACTACCTAAAACAAACCTTGTATTCTGGATTGTGAGATTTTCTTTTTCTAGATTGTCTAGCTTTATTAATGACTTGGAAATGTTACTAATTTCATCAGGCTCTAATGTATCTATTTTTTTCCCTAGTTTTCTCGTAAATTTTATATAGCCCAGTGGTTCCGTGACACAACTTTAGAAACAGAAAAGGCAATGAAATCACAAAAAGATGAAGAATCATCTGAAGGAACACATCATTCAAAAGAAATTGAGACAACTGGTCAAATTATGCATCGAGCTGAAAACCGAAAAAAGTTTCTTAGAAGCATTATCAAAACCACACCTTCTCAGTTCAGCACATTAAAGTAAGGTCCAGCAAAAAAATGAATTTTATATATATACACACATACATATATGTATGTAAATATAATATTTTGATACTCATTTTTTAAATGTTTTATTACTTTTCTATTTTAGGATGAACTCAGATACTGTGGACTATGAGGATGCTTGCTTGATTGTTCGATATTTGGCCTCTATGAGGCCGTTTGCCCAGAGCTTTGATATTTATTTGACCCAGGTAAACTAAACCACGAATTTTATACAGTGATTTTTACTTTTACAATTTAGGTGATTGTGGAATAGTATATAATATCTCTTCGTTGTTGAGCAAAGATAACATAAAAGTACATTCATTTCTATTTTGTGTACTTGTTAATATCCTATTCTATTTGTCATTTAAATGTTGATTTTTTAAAGATAAAATGCATGTATATCTGTATGAATACACACACAGGGCATAAGTAGATTCACATTATGGTATATAAATTATTTAATTAAGATTTTTAATATCCTTGATCAAAATTGGACGTACAGAGGTTTTAGTGGTGTTTTAAGGATTTTGAAAAGGAAACATTCTCAATATGCTTAATTGGAAATTCCAAGGTAAAGGCTACTTGTTTTTTTTGTTTTTGTTTTTTTGTTTTTTGCCAGTCCTGGGGCTTGGACTCAGGGCCTGAGCACTGTCCCTGGCTTCTTTTTGCTCAAGGCTAGCACTCTGCCACTTGAGCCACAGCGCCACTTCTGGCCATTTTTCTGTATATGTGGTGCTGGGGAATCAAACCCAGGGCCTCTTGTACATGAGGCAGGCACTCTTGCCACTAGGCCATATCCCCAGCCTTTTGTTTTGTTTTTGTTTTCGTTTTTGTTTTTGGCCAGTCCTGGGCCTTGGACTCAGGGCCTGAGCACTGTCCCTGGCTTCCTTTTGCTCAAGGCTAGCACTCTGCCACTTGAGCCACAGCGCCACTTCTGGCCGTTTTCTGTATATGTGGTGCTGGGGAATCGAACCCAGGGCCTCATGTGTAAGAGGCAAGCTCTCTTGCCACTAGGCCATATCCCCAGCCCAGGCTACTTGTTTTATAAATAAATATAAAAAGCCTCAGTTAATCATATGTACTGATCTTGAAGTTAAAGTTTTGGATCATTAAGATAATAGATGCTTTTCTCACTTTTATACAGATCAAAAGAAGGCAAAGATTGATTTCTGTTGTATATTTCATTAAATTTTATATTTTCTAAAATTTATGAAGTGTCAATGTTTGTTTGGCAGATACTACGAGTTCTTGGTGAAAATGCAATTGCCGTTCGAACAAAAGCCATGAAGTGTTTATCTGAGGTTGTTGCTGTAGACCCCAGTATTCTAGCAAGGGTAAACAGATTAAAATAATAATTTCAACTTGCATTTTCTAGTGAAATGAAAAGATTTAGTATTTAGTATAAAATTACATTTTCTTCATTTTATTTAGCTTGATATGCAGCGAGGAGTTCATGGACGATTGATGGATAACTCCACTAGTGTTCGAGAAGCAGCAGTAGAATTATTAGGTCGATTTGTCCTTTGTCGACCTCAGTTGGCTGAACAGTATTATGATATGTTGATTGAAAGAATATTGGTATGTATGCTTTGCCACTTTTATAACAATCTGTAAATATAATATTGAGTATTACCTTTTATTTTAAAACTGTTAAGCTGGAAAAATATGTATGTGAATTCTATATTTAGATCGCCTAATCCATAAAGTAGAATGGTGTTCTAAAGAATATATTTTCAAGGAGCATGCTTCTCAGTTTTTCTGGGTTTTTAGCCCCCCACGCTCCCCTGACCTGCGGGAGAGACAGGGAAGGCACGCCCCGACCAGAAAGCCAAGAAAGTAAAGGGTCGACAGACTGCCCGCACCCAGCCCTCCCTCACTGGAGGACAATCAGAGGCCTGGAAGTCAAGTCAGCGCAAGATCTCGGTTTTTGGGGAAGTACATGCCACTAATATAAGGCACAGGAGCCAATCAGGTCTAAGATCGGCAGGAAGGGGAGGCATGAGCGACATGTCCATCAAGGGGCGTCACAGCCCACAGAACCGCCTCCGGGTAATAACCAAAGACACTTGTAGCAGCTGCGCGTTGTTGTTAGGCGCTGTCATCTTAATGGCCCCAAGACTGAGAAACAGGCGGGGCCAGCTAGTTGACTTCCAGATGTGCCCCACATCTCCCCCTTTTTGTTTTACTGGTGGAGGGGGGGAAGAGATTGACACTCAAGTGTTACTCCTGTTACTGCGCGGGACAGCTGTCCTCGATGGAGCTCCTCAGCGCCCAGCAGCAGGTCGCGTTCTCTGGGCCGCCATTTCCTCGCCACACGCTCCGGCTGGGGCCCCACAGCCAGTTGACGAGCAGCTGCACATTGTCTCACTCCAGTGCCCACAGTGCCTGCTGCCAGCGCATGGGAGGCTGTGTCCCACACCAGGCTGCTCTTGTTCCAGGGGCGGATGCCCTGGAGGCATGCGAACTCCCTTGCGCTTGCTCCTGAGCCCGGCTGGCTCCGGTGGGCTCTGCACCACTCCTCCAGGCAGTCGGGCTCCTCAGGCCGGGTCGGTTCTCCTCTCCATCTCATTCCTCCGGCCAGCTCCAGTGGGCTCTCCACCACTCCTCCAGGCAGCCGGGTTCAGCTTTCCACTCTGCTCCTCCAGTCCATCTGGTTCCACTCCACTCTGCTTCACACCCCTCCTCTCTTCTTCTCCTGCTCTTCTCTTCTTCCTTAAACAGTCTTCTTTGTTCATTTTCCTGTCATCTAAAGCTTAATGTGAGATTGCCCCATCTTTTCGGGGATACCCTTACCTCGGGTCGTCTAAAGCTTAGTGTGAGATTGCCCCATCTTTTCTGGGATACCCTTACCTCTGGTCGTCTAAAGCTTAAACCTACACTTCCTTGTGCCCCGCGTTGGACGTTAGTTATCGGGGTTTTTAGCCCTCCCCACCCCCCCACCTCCCCGCGCTCCCCCCGACCCGCAGGAGAGACGGGGAAGGCACGCCCCGACAGGACAAGCCAAGAATGTAAAGGGTCAACAGACCGCCCACACCCATCCCTCCCTCACCAGAGGACAATCAGACAGCCTGGGAGTCAAGTCAGCGCAAGATCTCATTTATTAGGGAAGTACATGTCACTAATATAAGGCACAGGAGCCAATCAGGTCTAAGATCAGCAGGAAGGGGAGGCATGAGCTATCCATCAAAAGCGGAAGAGCCGGGGTGTCACAGCCCACAGAATCATCTCCGGGTTATAACCAAAGACACTTGTAGCAGCTGCACATTGCTGTTAGGCGCCACCATCTTAGCCACATGTGGCCCCAAGACTGAGAAACAGGCGGGGCCAGCTAGTTGACTTCCAGGTGTGCCCCACATCAGTTCATAAAGCAAATCATTTGTGAAAATCAGATCTTTTTTATTTACTATTTCTTGTATAAGTTTACAATGAGGATAAATGATAGTAGATACATGGGTTAAATATTTTTGGACAGGACTCTAGAGTAAAAAACATTGGTATCTGAGAATACATTTGTATCCCTAAATGGGTTCACATATTTCCTTAAAACTGAATTATGATGCACTCAGACACCTGCAAGGCAAACTAGAAAATTATTTGAAGATCAAGTGCAAACTTATTAAATAAGAAATACTGTTCTGGCCTCATTCTTATACTCCCAGCTACTGTGACAGCAGAGATCAAGAAGACTAGTTTATCAGAGACCCAAGCTCTACAAAGAAGCTAGATCTCCCTAAAAAAAAAAAAAAAAAAAAAAAAAAAAGAAGACTAGTTTAAGGCCAGCCCAGACAAAAAGTTAACAAGACCCATATCTAAGTCAATAAGCTGGGTGTTATAATGTGTGCTGTATTCCTGTTACTTGGTAAGCATTAATAGTAGGACTATGTCAAGGGTAGCCTTAGCACCAGTGAAAAATACTGTTTAAAAAATGACTAAAGCAAAAGTGTCTGGGGGCATTGACCCCTGCCCCTAAGTGTGAGGCCCCTAAATTCATACCTAATACCAGTACATAAAAGAAGAAAAAGGAAATACTCTTTCTGACATACTCTGTATATGCCATGGAATTCTCTGGTCCTGAAGCATTTTCTTAGAAAACAAAATATTGGCATTAGGAAAGAACTGTGAAGGGCAAGAGGTGTGGCTCAGCAGTAGAGCACCAGCCTAGCAATTGTACCCTGAGTTTACCCCAGTACCACCAAAAGGAGCAGGGGAAGAACTATGGAATCTCCGTAATACTTATTATAGACATGTTGACTTCTTGTGGAACTCAATGCAAATGCTTTAGTAAAAGGATGCAACAGAAGCTTATTACACTTAGTCTAAAACCAGAATATTATATGATAAAACATTATAATTTCACCTTCAACTAGGCATACAAACTTTGTTGAAAGTGAATAATGGAAAGTGCAGAATAGTTCTTTTCCTCAGAGTACTTAAATCTTTTCAGCATCAAAGGATTTAGTCAACAAAATTCCCAAATATCTAATGAACTTTGACGGTGTTAATCCTGCACTTGCACATTATAAATATTTTACTACTTTTCTCAAGTGTAGTTTGTAGCACCTAAAAATCAAGATACCATCCTAGAGCCAAGTTAGCAGTCTCTAACATATAATAGTTTATATTCAAATTTTCCAGTTGCTCCAAAATGCTTTTTCTTTTCTTTTCTTTTTTCTGTCAGTCATGGGGCTTAAACTCTCTGGGCTTAGGCGCTGTCCCTGAGCTCTTCAGCCCAATGCTAGTGCTCTACCACTTGAGCCACAGTGCCACTTCCAGTTTTCTGGTGGTTAATTGGAGCCCAAATGGCTTTGAACCACAATCCTCAGATCTCAGCCTCCTGAGTAGCTAGGATTACAGGGGTGAGCCACCGGCACCCTGCTTAAAATGTTTGTTTTTTTTCTGAAGCTTTTTTTTTTTTTTTTTTTTTTTGGCCAGTCCTGGGCCTTGGACTCAGGGCCTGAGCACTGTCCCTGGCTTCTACCCGCTCAAGGCTAGCACTCCGCCACTTGAACCACAGCGCCGCTTCTGGCCGTTTTCTGTATATGTGGTGCTGGGGAATCGAACCTAGGGCCTCGTGTATCCGAGGCAGGCACTCTTGCCACTAGGCTATATCCCCAGCCCTTTTTTTTTTTTTTTAAACATTATTTTTATTTTTATTTTATTTATTTATTTATTTATTTATTTATTTTGGCCAGTCCTGGGGCCTTGGACTCAGGGCCTGAGCACTGTCCCTGGCTTCTTCCCGCTCAAGGCTAGCACTCTGCCACTTGAGCCACAGCGCCACTTCTGGCCGTTTTCTGTATATGTGGTGCTGGGGAATCGAACCTAGGGCCTCGTGTATCCGAGGCAGGCACTCTTGCCACTAGGCTATATCCCCAGCCCTGAAGCTTTTTTAAGAATCAGAAAAGTGAGGCTCATGCCTACTAGTTCTCGCTGCTTAGAAGACAGAGATCAGGATGATTAGGCAACTGGAGGTCAGCCTGGGAAAGGGTCCTTGAGACCCTAACTCAACCAATAAAGGCTGGATGGCAGCTAAGTCTGTTATCCAGACGACACTGGAAGCATAAATAGAAGAATATCCAGGGCAACTAGGTAAAAGACAAGTCCCTGTTTAAAAAATAACAATGAAAACCAAACAGGCTAAGCATACAAATGGTGGAGCCCTTGGTAGCAAGAGTAAAATCCCGAGTTCAAACTTTAATAACGTCATATCATAATAATATCAAAAATCCATTCAAAGATAATAGTGCATTACATTTGAGATTTATGTCTAAAGTGGAATATTGTTTGTTTACTTTTTTTTACCATTTCACCTTCTGCTGACTAATTTAAATGACTAAAATGCTTTATTTCTCCATAATTTTATTAATTTGATCCTTTATAGTATTTCCTATATGACAAATTAATCTCAAAGGTTTTATTAGATTCAAGTTCATTACTATGGTTATCATCCTATTTAAATCTGGTGAGCTGCTTCTTTAATCTTGAGGCCAGTGCTAAACTGTAGAATTGTTTCCATGTCATTAGTAATGTATTTAAAGAAAAAATAACATAATAAAGTTATTTATAATAATAGGAAAATATGTGAAGACTCTATAGACAATGTTTATCAAGTTAACAATTAGTGGGCTGGGGATATGGCCTGGTGGCAAGAGTGCTTGCCTCGCATACATGAGGCCCTGGGTTCAGTTCCCCAGCACCACATATACAGAAAACGGCCAGAAGTGGCGCTGTGGCTCAAGTGGCAGAGTGCTAGCCTTGAGCAAAAAAGAAGCCAGGGACAGTGCTCAGGCCCTGAGTCCAAGCCCCAAAACTGGCAAAAAAAAAACAATTAGTATAATGCTTATGGGTATCTACTTTCAATTTTTACTTTCATCATATTTCGTATATCTACAGTATCTCAATTTTTGTAACATTTGAAAATACCTTTTTGTTATCAGGATACTGGAATCAGTGTCAGGAAAAGGGTAATAAAGATTCTAAGGGACATCTGCATTGAACAACCAACGTTTCCAAAAATTACAGAAATGTGTGTAAAAATGATTCGCAGAGTTAATGATGAAGAAGGCATTAAGGTGAGATGATGCATCAATTCAATGTAAAATTTATTTTCCATTAATGTTTCAAATAATTTAAGTATTTATGGCATTTAAGTTGTTCATTTAATTTCTAGATTTTATGTCAATTACTAAAATCTAATCTTTAGCAACCAATTCAACAATTGCAGTCTCTGTTTACATTACTATAGAGATTTTTGTTCTATTCAAAATTTTGTCATCAAAAAATTTTGATTTTCAAATGATATGTGCTTGGGTTGTTTTTTTAATTAGCAAATAAATACTTTATTAAAAGTTGTCTACAAACGAGTGCCAATGGCTCATGCCGATAATCTTAGCTACTCAGGAAGCTGAGATCCAAAGTACTGCAGTTCAAAAAGCCTGTTGAGGCAGAAAAGTCCATAAGGCTCCAGAATAACCAGCAAAAAACAAGGCTAGCAGCATGGCTCAAGTGATAAAGTGTCAGCCAAGCAAGCAGTGTGAGCAAGCATTAGTTGTGAAGTTTAAACCCAGTACTGCAAAAAGACAAATAAGCAAACTTGTTTCCTAACGTTGATAGTGTGTTTTAAGAGGTTTATTTTCCCTTCCCTTTTAAATTTGTAAGAATTGTAACCTTTTGAGCTGAGGATATGGCTTAGTGGTAGAGTGCTTGCCTAGCACTCCTTAGTTCCACATAAACAGAAAAAGCCTGAAATGGTGCTGTGGGTCAGGTGGGTAAAATATAAGCTCAGGGATAGTACCCAGGCCCTGAGTTCAAGCCCCAGGACTGGCAAAACAAACAAGAATTGTAACTTTTTTGTAACACCAACAACTTCTTCTTTCAAAGTAATAAAAATATTTTTGAGTATATATTACAGAGTGGTTCTTGGTTAGATGTAGTATTGCTTGTTCAAATTTTTTAAACCTTTAACAAATTTGTAATCTTGAAAAGTTTGTAATTTTGAAAAATGAATTGATGATTTTTAATTGCTAGAAAATGTATTCCAGTAGCTTGTATAATCTTATTTTAGCTAGCAATGGACCTTGATGATAGTTTGAGATTAAAATTTTTTCATGTTTTAGTAGTTAGCTAATTTGAACATTTTTCTCTTCTAGAAATTAGTTAATGAAACATTCCAAAAACTCTGGTTTACTCCAACTCCACACAATGACAAAGAAGCAATGACAAGGAAAATTTTGAACATCACTGATGTGGTAAGAAAGATTGAAACAAGAGGGGGGAGGGGGGAATGAGGGACGAGGTAACAAACAGTCCAAGAAATGTATCCAATGCCTAATGTATGAAACTGTAACCTCTCTGTAATTCAGTTTGATAATAAAAATATATATATTAAAAAATAAAAACAATCTTGAAAAAATTTTAAAAAATTAAAAAAAAAGAAAGATTGAAACAAGTGTAGATTATTGTGGATGCAAACCTAGTAGAGGTCCAACGCATCTTATGAAGAAAGAGAGAGAATGTGATGAGATATTTGGTTAGCTGACATTTAGTACTTCTTCCTTTGCTTTGTATTTCTGGAGATAACTCAAGAGATGCAAGTAACATGAGACTGGTGTTTCTGAATAGATAGACCAGCTTCTTGGCATTCACCAATGTAAGCACTCTTGTAATCCCAGTAATTGAAAACAGAAAAAAGAAGCATGTAAAGATTGTAATTCTTGCCTTTCTCAGAAAAATAAGAGCGGGCTGGGAATATGGCCTAGTGGCAAGAATGCTTGCCTCGTATACATGAAGCCCTGGATTCAATTCTCCAGCCCCACATATATAGAAAAGGCCAGAAGTGGTGCTGTAGCTCAAGTGGCAGAGTGCGAGCCTTGAGCAAAAAGAAGCCAGGGACAGTGCTCAGACCCTGAGTCTAAGCCCAGGACTGGCAAAAAAAAAAAAAAAGAGTCTCAGAAAAATAAGAACTTAGATTAATTTCATTTTATTATACATATATGTGTATTTTATAATTTTTTTCAACCATAATATTTTTCATGTTTCAGTATGAGAAATTTTACATACTGAATTACATGATTGTTTCTATTTTCACTTATATCTTTAATTCTTCCACCTAAAGAGTTAGGAAACAACTATTTTCATTTTTATTATATTATTGTTCAAATGTAGTGCTATGCTTCAATAAATTGAACTAACTCATTTAATGTCTCCCGGATGTTTTTACAATAAAATTTTATAACATTGGCCAGTCTTTGGAGTACTGAAAAAATAGTTTATAAGTTGAAAAAAAAAAAAAAGATTGAGGCATACTCTCTTCAAGCTACAGTGTAACAAAATATATTTTTAAAAATAAATTTTTTATTTTTATTATTTTTTTTTTTTTTTTTTAGCCAGTCCTGGGCCTTGGACTCAGGGCCTGAGCACTGTCCCTGGCTTCTTCCCGCTCAAGGCTAGCACTCTGCCACTTGAGCCACAGCGCCGCTTCTGGCCGTTTTCTGTATATGTGGTGCTGGGGAATCGAACCTAGGGCCTCGTGTATCCGAGGCAGGCACTCTTGCCACTAGGCTATATCCCCAGCCCTAAAAATAAATTTTTATTAACTAATTTTTTCTTCCCTTTCTCCCTTAGGTTGCAGCATGCAGAGATACTGGATATGACTGGTTTGAGCAACTTCTTCAAAATGTAAGTGTTATTTTGTGTTTTGAGAGCATGAAATTTAATAGAATTTCAGTTCTTCATAAGAGTATAATATTGTTAAAAATGTGTTTCAGAAATTTGCAAATAAAAGTATTTATCATCTAGTTTCAAAAGTTACCACATTTTTCCCGTCTTGTTTTTTATCTATTTATTTTGGTTTTGCTTCTCCCCCTCCCCCCTTTTAGACATGGTTTTCCTTATATTAATGTAGTAATGTAGATCTCAAGCTCCTGGACTTAAGTGTTAACCCCTTCTTCAGCCTTCTTATACAGTCTTATTTTATCTGTCTTTCTACCATCTTTTTTCTTGTTGTTGTTGTTTTAGCTGTAGTATGTTTAAAACAGTCTTTGATTATTCTACCTATATACATTAGTATCTATTTTAAATAACTTTTGAAAGATAAACAGTATTATCTACCAAAATAAATAATAATATATTATATCCTAAGACCTAGTATCTATGTCAGTGAAGTTGTCTCTCTTCCTGTAATTTTTATGTAAACACTTGGTTAGCTGTAGATACACAGTAAGAGCAAACCTCGATTTTGAGGGTAAGTGATAATACTATAGAGGTGATACTTAATGGAATTAAATCACATCAATACAAACATAATGTCCAGTTTAGATTTTGTCAGCCGAATGTATCTATTACAAAGTCTTTCAGTACTAGTTTTTATTTCTTTGGGGTTTTGCTTTACTCCCCCTTGAGACTCAAGTCTTTCTATGTAGGTTAGGTTGGCCTCAGACTCATGGTCTTTTTGCCTTAACCTCAGACTACTAGGTTTATAGGTATGTGCCTCTATAACCAGCAGTATTAGGTATTTTCGTTTGTTTGTTTTATGCCAGTCCTGGGGCTTGAACTCAGGGCTTAGGTGCTGTCTCTGAGCTTTCCTATATTGAATATCCTATCTCAAATCCTACACACAGCAGTTTAAGTACTTCATACTAAAATTGTTTGAAAGTATTTTTAAATTACTAGTTTATAAGGTATTTTTGTAATATATTTTTCTTTTTTTAATTTGTAGTTTCAATTTAAATTGTTAATGATAAATTGAAAAGCATGTTGCCGTAGACACTTTTAATGTGTTTATATTATTATTGCCTAATGAATAATTATATTGGGATTTTTTTTATATATATACATATATAGTTGTTGAAGTCCGAAGAGGATTCCTCATATAAACCTGTGAAGAAAGCTTGTACTCAACTTGTTGATAACCTAGTTGAGCACATTCTTAAATATGAGGAATCTCTAGCTGGTAAGATATTTTAAATATTGGTCCTTAAGTTAATTTTATAAGATATTTTAAAATACTTTGGACACATTTCTCATTTTTGCCTCCAGTTCTGCTTGCCTAGTAAACAGTACTTTTAAGGGAAATTCAGTTATTATCTGAATATCTGTTTGATGTTGCATTCAAGATTATATTGTTAGAATTGACTAAGATTATCTAACGCAGTATATATAAAAAAAGAACAGACCACATTTTACAGTGTACTAAAAACATAATCCTCATCTCTTCTACATATCTTACAGTAACATATTTAGATGTCATATTGAAAAAAAGTAAAAGTAAGTCTGGGGGCTGATGTCTTCAGTTAGTGGCACTTGCCACAAAATTTATCAGGTGTCTTAAATTACATCAATTTTTTGGAAAATGAAATTATTAATTTTTTTAAGATTTATATTACATTCCTGATTTGGGTTATAATTGTTATACAGAATTTTCTTAATTTTGAGATAGAAATCTATTTGAATTTTTAATTTGAAGTTCAGTACTAGAAACTTACAAATCTGAAATTTTTGTCAGTCATAAATAATTTTATAAAAAATAGAAAAGTCAAAATTGGTACCTATTACTTAAAACACATAAGGCTGATATTACCTCCCATCTCCTAATGCAATAATCAACTTAAGTCCTTTTCCATTGGGTACATAGCATTTAATAAGAGTGACAAGTATGCACCCAAGAAAGTTGTTAATGTCACTCATATTTTTAAACTTTTTTTTAATGTATGCCTTCTTTTTAATCACCTTGTTTTTTCTCCATCTTAGAATTTGGTGGTGGTTCTAGTATTTATAGTCTTTTTTTTTGTATTTTTATTCATAGCCTTTAATGTTAAAAAGTTGCCATTTCCTCCTAAAACTTCATTTGTTTTCTAACAACCCAACTATCTCCTATCAACTTTTATTTCCAGTTAAGCAGCATCTTGTTTCATTCTAATACATCATTGATCCAACTTCTGTACTTTTCAACCAGACCAACATTTCTTTTTTTCCCTGTTGCCCTTTGCTTTTGTCCTTCTTTGCTTTTTTCCATATTCAGTTCCATTTTTAGTCATAACCAATAACATTTCCAAAAGCCCATTTCTAAACGCCTCAACTTTAATTCTACTTTTTAATTTCATTCTTATGCCTCTCAATCTAAAATTCATAAGTGTTCATTATATGGCCTATTTACCTATCCCAGGGTATATAATTTCTATAACAATGAAATTAAATGCAGAAAATCTTGTATCATAAGAAATATGAATCCATTTTAAGGCATAATTCAGTGTGTTTAGGGGATAGTACTAAGTACATTGATACCCTGTGTAATTTCCACTACTTTGTCATATGTTGAGACCTTATTTCTGTTTGTTTTTCCAGACTCTGACAACAAAGGTGTGAATTCTGGAAGATTGGTAGCTTGCATAACCACTTTGTTCTTATTCAGCAAAATAAGACCCCAACTCATGGTTAAACATGCCATGACTATGCAACCATATCTTACCACTAAATGTAGTGTAAGTATAGACACAGCTTTCTTATTTTCCTTCTAATGTAAAACAGTATTCTTAATTTAGAATTCACATATCAGCCACATTGTCACTATGTTTGATATTCTATAGATTCTAATTTAACAACTGCTCTAAAACCATTAATTTTCTGGTACTTATAAAATAAATTCAGGTTCCCTCTCTATGTAAGCTCTTCCTACCAAACTCATAATAATTGCTTGATAAATGTTCTGGCTATTGTTGAGACGTCAAAGGTGACAGTGCCACTGTCTTTGTTAAGACAATTATCTCATTATGTAGAACAGACTAGCCTAGAACTATCCTTGCACTCACAATCCTTCTGCCCCAGCCTCCCAAGTACTGGAATTATAGGAGTATGCTATTAACCTAGCTCATAGCTCCTGTCCTTATGGAGATGGAAAGCATATAATAAAGGCTGTGTACCTCTTGACAGCTGGGAAACAAGGAGAGAGGGGGGAAAGGGCTGGGGGCCGAGTACTTTCAAGAGATGCCCTGGACTTCCTTCTATTAGACCTCCACCTTTTAAGAATTTCTTCACCTCCCGGTAATTCCTTGAGCTGACAACCGAGCCTTTAACACATAATTTGGGAGGGATATTTAAGATAAAAGTTACAACACTACTCATATATATGTAATTACTGCTACATTTTTCTTTTTTAATGGATATTTAGGACATGGACTTGTTAGGCTGTTTTATGGGTTTGATTTAAAATATTAATCTATGCAAGTTGCCCATAGATGTGTATTGTAGGCTTTCTAGAAAGCTATATATGACTGTCAGAATTGCTATTTTTGTAATCTTTGCAAGTCTAACAGGTAGAAAGGAGTAATTAGTGCTTCATTTTCCTGCCCTAACATCCCAGAAAGTTACGCATTTTCTATGACACTAAGCAATTGAACTCATTTTTCTGTGAATTGACTACTCAAGTCATTTGCCCATTTTACTTTTTCAGTTTTCGAACTTCTTTTACATTCTGAAGATGCTTTCAGATATTTTTACATTAAAAATTAGGCATTTTATTCATTTAAAATATTTTTATTACAATCTGCTGGCTTTTTCTTTTGTAATCTCTATCATTCTTTTAATGTTTATCATAAATTTTAAGGCATTTTATTTACTCAGTTTTCAAGTTTAGCATTAAAGTAGAGATTTCCAAAATGCTACTACTTTTTTTAAATAAAATGTTAGCCGTAGCTACTGTAAGTGAGTTTATCCTATCCAGCAAAATTCTTCTATAACCAAGCCCACTTTAACTCCCGTGTTTTAAATTTAAATTTTATTGTAAAGGTGATATACAGAGGGGTGGCAGTTATGTGAGGCAAAGAATACATTTCTTTTTTAACAGTCTCACTATCTTCCTCATTTTTTTCCCAATTTTTCCCCTTCGGAGCCCCCCAGTTGTATAGTTCATTTCCAGAATAGTGTCTAGTGAGTATCACTGCTGAATTGGTTTGCCCTTAGTCCCACTGTTTCTGTGCTTCCTCTTCCCTTCCCCAAACCAGGTAAACATATACAAGACAAATGGTACAGAAATCAAAAACAGTTACAAAAGGGAATAAACTGAAAGTAAAAAACTACAAACAGTGCAGTACAACAAAAAAACTCTATTGTTTCCATTTATTGGAATTCATTTTGATAAGCATCATTTTATATGGTCATATGCACATAGCTATTGTAACTCATTCACTTTGGATTAAAGATGTAGCCAGAGGGAAATAAGGAATGACAAGATTTTTGTCTTTTCTAGCAAGAAAGCTCAAGGTGCCTTTGATTTAACCAATGTTGCTTTTAATAATTAGAAAAGTAAAAATATGGTATTTAGCACTAACTCAGTGGTTTTATCTTTTAAATCATTCTTTGTCCCAAGCATAATACCAACAATTAGAATATTAAAGAGGATCACAAGTTTGAGAACCAGAACCCACTTCTGGCTTATTGGGAGTAGGCAGTTTTTGGAGATAGAGTCATATGATGTTTCCCGCTTGGGATGGCCCCTGAGTAGCTAGGATTACAGATGTGTGTCACAAATACTCAGCTCTTTTTTTTTTTTTTAACTGAAATTTTACTTTGTATGATACTCTACCCTTATCCCTAACAAAAAAGGTATGTGTAATTTTTCTTAGGTTTGAGTATTCATACAACATTTAATTTTATTCTTCTAGACCCAAAATGATTTCATGGTTATCTGCAATGTTGCAAAAATCCTCGAGTTAGTTGTACCACTAATGGAGCATCCAAGTGAAACTTTCCTTGCCACTATTGAAGAAGATCTAATGAAGCTTATCATCAAATATGGCATGACTGTAAGCATTCATTTTCCCATCTCTAGATGGAATCACATATAATCTATAAATAATAACTTATAAAATGTTATATGTCAGAACTAAGTCCAATGTATTTTACTTCAAAGCAGATATCTGTAAAAAAGAAGACTATTTTAATAGCTTGTCTTTAACTTTTACTTAAATGGTAACATTCTTTATCTTTTAGGTAGTACAGCATTGTGTGAGCTGTCTTGGAGCTGTTGTAAATAAAGTGACACAAAATTTTAAATTTGTGTGGGCCTGTTTCAATAGATATTATGGTAAGTTCAGTTCCTAACTTTAAAATTATTCTAGGTCCTGAAAATATGTTTAGATCATTTTTAATATATCTTATGAAGAGTAACACATCTTATATTTATAAGAACTGTATGTGGTTCACACTCAGAAAACAGTAATGACTATCATGTTTGTGTTCCCTTAAAGACCACTATCATTACTTCAGAAATTTATCTCCTAAGTAAAGCCTGACAAATTTTTCTACCTACTGTGTAAACTAGCTTTATTATATTCTAGCCTGCACATTTGTAATTCTAACCATATTTGGTACTCAAAACCATTAGTAAAAATAGTTACCCTTTTTGTAATTCATTGGTAATAATTACTTGAAAATAATAATTCAAGGAAAAAATGTTCATTGTAAATATTACTTATCTCTGCTAGGTGCCATTTCAAAATTAAAAACTCAACACCAAGAGGACCCAAATAACACTTCACTTCTTTCAAACAAACCAGCACTTCTTAGGTCACTCTTCACTGTTGGAGCACTGTGTCGGCATTTTGATTTTGATCTGGAAGATTTTAAAGGCAATAGTAAGGTGAATATTATAACATTACTTAATATACTGAAAAGCACAGTGGGCTTATAATGAGTGGATTATATTCTGACAAGCTTTTTTCTTTTTTTACAGACTGTTAACTTTAAATGTCTCTGTTCTGAAATAAATGAAACTGGTAAAAAAAAATTTTCCAGTGTTGGGAATTAAACACAAGGTCTTGTGCTTGGCCAGCACTCTATCACTGAGCAATATCCCAGCACAATTTTTATATATATGTGTGTGTGTATGTATAAATATATATGCATATATACATACACACACATGCTATATGTGTGTACTATACTACACATACTATATGTGTGTGTGTGTGTATTCCATGTGGAAATTCTTGTGGTTGAGTACTTTTTTCCCTTGATAGTTGACAATTGAACTATTCTTCAGTTTATTATTCTAGAATACTTTTAATATGCTTCAACTCCCCCTCTTAGGTTAACATAAAGGATAAAGTACTTGAACTGCTGATGTATTTTACAAAACATTCAGATGAAGAAGTACAGACAAAAGCCATCATTGGTCTTGGTAAGTTCAATCTAAATTTCCTTGTAGTTTTTAACTCTCTTAGGAGTAGAATAAACTTTTTAAAAAATTTTTCATCTAAATTGTTATTTTATTTAAATATATATCCATTGATAGTATAATCTGATGTACAGAATGAAAAGACTGGGAATTAACAACACCTGAATTCCATTCTTGCCTCAGCCAGGGACTTTCTCAGTGACCACTTCGCAGAGATAACAATATTATCTCCCATCCCTAATTCCCAGGATATCTTAAGAACATTTCAGCCAGTCTTTGGTAGTTTATTTCTGTAATCCTGGATACTCAGGAGGTTGAGATCCAGAGTATATCATAGTTCAATACCAACCTAGGCAGAGAGGTTTGAGGAATGCCATCTCAAAAATAACCAGCAAAAAACAGCTGACTGGGAACATAACCCAAGTGGTAGAACATTAGCCTAGCAAGTAGGAGGCCTTGAGTACAAACCTCAATACCACACACACACAAAAAGATTAAAGCATGCTGATAAAGATGGTATAGAAAAACTACAGTTTACATATTACATCATTCTTTTTTATTGCAAAGCTTTGTCCTTTATCTCCCACTTTCAAGTTACAAAAGTAATCTATGCTTTTTTTGTTGTTGTTTTTTGTTTTTTTGTCGCTTGCAGGGCTTGAACTGAGTGCCTGGGCACTGTTCGTGCGCTTTTATTTATTTGTTTTGCTCAATAGCACTCTATCACTTCGAGCCACAGTGCTAATTCCAGTTTTCTGGTGTTTAATTGGAGATAAGACTTGTCTCACAGACTTTCTTGCCTGGATTGGCTTTTAATCATGATAGTCAGATCTCAGCCTCCTGAGTAGCCAGGTTTATAGGCATGAGCCACCAGCGCCCAGCTCTGCTTTTATTTATAGAAGTACATGTTTACTTACCGAAATAAAAGTTTGAATTTATACCTTTGTACATCATTTTTCCAGTATATATGAGTTAATCTATAAAGGAATTAAAGTATCAGCAGATAAGAAGATAGTATTGAAGTAACTGGATTAGAAAAAACATTTTTGTCAGTACTGGCTAGACTTGAACTCAGGACCTTGCACTTGCCTGACAAACTTTCTACTGCCACTGGAGCCACAACCCCAGCTCTCTTTTGCTTTTAGTTGGGTTTTGTTTGTTTGTTTGTTTTGTTGTTGTTGTTTTTTGCCAGTCCTGGTCCTTGGACTCAGGGCCTGAGCACTGTCCCTGGCTTCTCTTTGCTCAAGGCTAGCACTCTGCCACTTGAGCCACAGCGCCACTTCTGGCCATTTTCTATATATGTGGTGCTGGGGAATCGAACCCAGGGCTTCACGTATACGAGTCAGGCACTCTTGCCACTAGGCCATATTCCCAGCCCCTGCTTTTAGTTTATTTTTCAGGTAGGGCCTCTCATATTTTTGGCCATGCCAACCTGGATTGAGATGCTCCTACATACACCTTCCACATACATGGGACTACATGAGCTACCACACCTGGATTCTTTTTTCTTTTTAAATATTTTTTTAATTTATTTATTTTATTTTTGTTTTTGTTTTTGTTGGTTTGTTGTTTTTTTTTGCCAATCCTGGGGCTTGAACTCAGGGCCTGAGCACTGTCCCTGGCTTCTTTTTGCTCAAGGCTAGCACTCTGCCACTTGAGCCACAGCGCCACTTCTGGTCGTTTTCTGTATATGTGGTGCTGAGGAATTGAACTCAGGGCTTCATATATACGAGGCAAGCACTCTACCACTAGGCCGTATCCCCAGCCCCTTTTTTTTCTTTTTTATAAAATAAGAAACAAGAATACTATATCCAAATTTTAGGCATTTGTTGTTATTGTTTGGTTTGTATAGATACATGTAAAAACAATCAGTAAATTCAATAATTTATTTAGAAATTGTCAAGTTTTATAATTTAATATTTGTAGGTAGTATTTTAATTAGTCTTCTGGACAAAATGAGTAATAAAAAGATTTTTAGTTACTCAAATCTTATTAAATTATACTAGGGATTATCTGTAAATACTTCAGTCTTCCATCTCTTTCAGAAAATTGCTTGTAGCAAGACAGTAAAATTCACAAATACAGTATAAACTAATTTATTAGGCAGTTATATTGGTACACTATTACCTCCATGCTGCTATATTTCATTAAATAGGGAATTTGGATATAATTTATATGAAATGGCAAGATCAGTTGAGTCACAACTAATTGAGAGAACAAATAAGGAAGTTTTAACTTAAAGAAGAGGCTCTCTCAGGGCCTAGCATGGTGATTTTATATGCTTATAATCCCAACTACTCAGAAGAGGAAGACAGGATGGTAAAAGTTCCAGCCAGCCCAGCCAGTGCAAGACCCTATCAGAAAAACAAACTGAAAAGCAAAATGACTGTTGGTATGACTAGAATGCTTGCCTAGCAAAGGTGAGAGCCCTGAGCTCAATCCCTAGTATTGTCAAAAAAGAAAAAAAAAGAAAGAAAAGGAAAGGAAAGAAAAAAAAAATTTTAAAGCAGTACTCTTTGCAAAGTAGAATAGTTAATAAAAGACATCTTGTCTGGGCCATAATCCTGTATGACCTTGGGCTAATTTTGGATCACTGCTTCGAATTGAGTTTGTCTTTGAGTATTAATAATGTTTGCTATCATCCAGGGTCTTTGTTTTTACTCAAATTAAGGACCATTTGTATGTAAGCAAATTTTGATAAAACTTTGCTACTTATTACTGATAATAAAATTCAGAATTATGGCCTATAATGCCATATGCAAAAGAAATGGGAAGAGATTTTTAGCTCTATTTTTAAATTATTCTGTTTGATTAAATTGACATTTTCATATTCTTTTAAAAATATATGTTAATGTAGTAAATTCTTTTAGGGATCTGAAAAAAACGTTTACAGACATTACTTCTTAAATCCTAAAATCGTCCCTATAAGGTAGGTGGGTGGTAAATATTATTGTCCCCATTTTACAGATGGAGAATTGAGGCACAGAGAGATTTTGTGACTCACCTAAGGTCACACTACAAGTCAGTGGTGGAGCCAGGAATAGAACCCAAGACTCTTGACTCCTAATCCACTCCCCTAGCCACTAGGCCCTGCTCCCTCCTCAAGGTTTCCTCTTGTGTGAAATTCTCCTTTGAAATGCAATTTCTTGTTTTTAATTCATGGGGAAAGAAGTACCTGCTCTAATACTTCTCTAGGTAAGGCCACTAGCATCTTCTTCCAGTCATTTTAAGTTTTAACTTTTTGAAATAAGGAGCACTTCGTATAAATTTAACATTTTCATTATATTATGTATTTACTTTTGGTAGGAATATATGAAGAGTTTTGTTTTCCTCTTTCTTAGGATTTGCTTTTATTCAGCATCCAAGTCTAATGTTTGAGCAAGAAGTGAAGAATCTGTATAATAATATTTTATCTGATAAGAACTCCTCAGTAAACTTAAAAATACAAGTGTTAAAAAACCTCCAGACCTACCTACAAGAAGAGGATACACGAATGCAGCAGGCAGATAGAGACTGTAAGTGAAAATGTATAACTATATACACACATATGTCCTGTACTAGGGTTTGAACTCAGGGCCTGGAGCTTGCTCAGCTTGTTTACCCAGCTATCATACTACTACTTGAGCCACACTTCCAGCTTGGCTTTTGTGGGCTGAGCTGTTTCAGATTGGTTCTCAAGATCTCAGCCTCTTGAATAGCTAGGATTAAAGGCATGAGCCACCAGCCTTTGGCTAAAAAAGTGAATTTTTGAACTTCACAGTGCAGGTACAGTAATGAATATTGTATGATAAAAGAATTCAGCTAAGAGTCCTTAGCTGAGGTCCATGAGTTTTCTGAGTATTCTTAAACTCCCTAAAATAGTAGTAAAGTTTGGGATGTGGGCACACATTAGTACTTTGAGGGAAAAGTTAATTACAGCTCTAACTGGCTTCTCGTAAGGGCCTCTTTACACAGTTGTAGGTGGGCAGAGGAAGGGGTTGTAAGAACCATTGAGCTTAAACAATACATTTTTTTGTTTTGTTTGTAGCCTAAATTTGGAGTAGTTAGTTAATATGCTCTTAATAGGCATTTTTACTTTACTTTCTTTTGTAGGGAAAAAAGTTGCAAAACAGGAAGACTTAAAAGAAATGGGCGATGTTTCCTCAGGGATGAGTAGTTCCATCATGCAGCTTTACCTCAAACAGGTGCTTGAGGCGTTTTTTCACACCCAGTCAAGTGTGCGCCACTTTGCCCTAAATGTCATTGCATTGACCCTAAACCAGGGTCTTATTCATCCAGTTCAGGTAAGCAGGTTTTATATTAGAAGGACCTAACTAAATTGGCCAGATTAACTGTTATTTCATGACTTTGTGATTTTAGAATAAGTAACTTTCTATTATTACTTTTTAAATCTTCATCCTAAAGTTTTTCTTTTTATGAATTGAGATTTACAGTGTCAGGCTGTCCTGGAATTTATAAGTTCAAGTAATGATTCTGCCTAAGCCTTTTGAGTTGTCTTAAACTCTCTTTTTTTTTTTTTTTTTTTGCCAGTCCTGGTGCTTGGACTCAGGGACTGAGCACTATCCCTGGCTTCTTTTTGCTCAAGGCTAGCACTCTGCCACTTGAGCCACAGCGCCACTTCTGGCCTTTTCTATATATGTGGTGCTGGGGAATCAAACCCTGGGCTTCATGTATACGAGGCAAGCACTCTTGCCACTGGGCCATATTCCCAGTCCCTTAAACTCTTTTTTTTTTTTGGCCAGTCCTGGGGCTTGGACTCAGGGCCTGAGCACTGTCCCTGGCTTCTTTTTGCTCAAGGCTAGCACTCTGCCACTTGAGCCACAGCGCCACTTCTGGCCGTTTTTCTGTATATGTGGTGCTGGGGAATTGAACCCAGGGCCTCATGTATACGAGGCAAGCACTCTTGCCACTAGGCCATATCCCCAGCCCCCAGTCCCTTAAACTCTTAATCTAAAACTTGGATAGTCTCTTAGATTACCATTACTATGGAATACCCATGTATTTTTATATTCTATAAGTAGGTTATATTAGGCTATATTTTTCATATTTTTCTATTATATAAACTTCTCATTCCTATTTGTAAAATACATAGAAATCAGTTTTTACTAGAGATGATAAACTTCTTTTAATCCCTAGTCACTGGGGGCGTGGGGGTGTGTACTGGGGCTTGAACTCAAGGCCCGACCTCTCTGCTTAGATTTTTTCTTTTGCTCAAGGCTAACACTCTTATCACTTGAGCTACAGCTTTACTTCTGGCTTTTCTGGGTTGTTAATTGAAGACATAGTGTCTCGCCAACTTTCCTACCCAGGCTGGAAATTCACAGATCTCAGCCTCCTGAGTAGCTATGATTACAAGTATAAGTCATCAGTGCTGAATTCCATAGTCATGTTTATTCCTAAGAACTAACAATATATAACATCAACAGGACTTAAGAGTGTTTACAGGTTCAATAAGATGGAGTTTTATTCCACAGAAAAGCAAATTCTATGATATATTGGAGGTAACATCAGCTACCAAAGTATTGCATGAGGTTGGAATCATATAATAAACAACTCAGTGGTGAAGTGTTCACCTAACACGCATAAAACCATGAGAAAATATATCAGTATTATTGAAGATTGGCAGCTAATTCTGATGTGTTAATCTATGGTCAGGAGAGTCAAAGTTGATTTAATTAAATTGTCAAAAATCAATGCTTTTCAAGACTTTTTATTCTTTTTCATATATACTAATATATTATGAAATATATCTTATTTATAATTCACATATGATTTTAATAAAATAGGAAACTGCATTTTTATAGTGTGTATTTAAATATATGTTCTTTGTGTCTTAAAGTATGTTGATAATGTTTAGTCAGTTATACAGATTGGAATCTGTTCTCAGAAATAAATACATGGAAATAGAACTGTTTGGGGTGTTAGAATTTTTTTTATTTTGAAATAGTGGCATAGATTTTACCAATCAACTATCCCAAATCAGAAATACAAAATTATTCAAAATCTTTTTTTTTTTTTTTTTTTTGGCCAGTCCTGGGCCTTGGACTCAGGGCCTGAGCACTGTCCCTGGCTTCTTCCCGCTCAAGGCTAGCACTCTGCCACTTGAGCCACAGCGCCGCTTCTGGCCGTTTTCTGTATATGTGGTGCTGGGGAATCGAACCTAGGGCCTCGTGTATCCGAGGCAGGCACTCTTGCCACTAGGCTATATCCCCAGCCCTATTCAAAATCTTTTTGAACATTATGTTAGCATGCAACAAAAGTTTCAAGTTTCTGATTTTTTTAAATTAAAAGTACTTAACCTGTATCTTTTCCTATAATCCCACCACTATAGAGGGTGAGGATGCAAGAGGGTTATAAACTGTGGCACGCCTGGGATGGGCTACAAAGCAAGTTGAAGACCAGCCTGGTCAACATAGCAAAACCCAATCTTAAATCCCTCCTTTCTCTTTAAAAAAAAAAATAATAATAATAATCATGGGGCTGGGAATATGGCCTAGTGGCAAGAGTGCTTGCCTTGTATACATGAAGCCCTAGGTTCGATTCCCCAGCAACACATATACAGAAAATGGCCAGAAGTGGTGCTGTGGCTCAAGTGGCAGAGTGCTAGCCTTGAGCAGAAAGAAGCCAGGGACAGTGCTCAGGCCCTGAGTCCAAGGCCCAGGACTGGCAAAAAAAAAAAAAGTACACAAAGAAATATAATGGTTAGTAGTACAGTGGATCCCTTTATACTCTTTACCAATACTCAATATTTGTTAACATTGTACCTCATTTTCCTTCTCTTTTCACATCTACTTTTTTCTGAATTGTTAATTCTTAGATGGTTTGATTTTTTTTTTAGCTCTAGCACATTTTTGTAAAGAACTAGGACGTTAGTTTATAAAATCATAATATATTATCTGATTTAGGAAATGTAAAAGTGATATATTACTCATTGTATAGTCATGTTAAGGTTTTTTACTTAAGCCAGTAGCTTTCTTAGTTTGCACTACTGGAACTTGAACTTTGGCCTCACACTTCGTAGTCCCTTGAGCACTTGAGTAGTCCCTGCTTACTGATCTTTTTTGCTTGGTCCAGTCTCAGATTATGATCTTTATCCTTTGGCTAAATGGAACTAGAACTCCTAGTCGCTAATACTACAGGCTATGCCTCTAACCCAGCTCTTGGCTGGTTATTTTTAGAGATGAACTATCTTTAACTTTTCTGCCCAGCCTAGCCTCAAACCAAGATCCTTCATATCTCAGCCAACTGAGTAGCTAGTATTATTGACATAAGCCACTAATGCCAAAGTCATGTTATTTTTATTTTATCTAAACACCTTAGTGAGTCATTAATCTGATTCATATTCATCTAACATGGTAATGATAATTTCTTCACTTTCAAAGTAGAGACAATGGTGGCTGTTAACAACTGTCTGGTCACATCAGAAATCAGCTTTATGGGAAAAAATATTTTTATAGCTTTGTGTGTATAAAACAAATTACTTTTTTTCTCTTTGTGTAAACACAGAGCCTCGGTGCTGTTCCTTAGCTTTTCCATTCAAGGCAGGCACAGCCACAGCTCCCTTTCAACTTTTTTGTAGTTAAGAGGTAAGAATCTCACAGACTTTCCTGCCCAGGCTACCTATGAGCCTTAACACTCAGATTTTAGCCTCCTGAGTAGCTAGGATCACAGGCATATGCTACTAAGACCAGGCTTCAAATTGCTTTTTACCATATATTATTTTTACATGGTAAATTTAGTCATGGTTAAAGAATTCTTGGATTATATATTTGAAATACAGGATGTAGCACTTATATGAAATACTGTAAGGCCAAATTCATCTTTCACAGGTATACAGAGTTTAATATATGCTTGTATATAAAGCTTATACTACAATAATATCTTACTAAAACTTTATTTTTTATTTCCAGTGTGTCCCATATTTAATTGCCATGGGCACAGACCCAGAGCCAGCTATGCGGAACAAAGCTGACCAGCAGCTTGTGGAAATAGACAAAAAATATGCTGGATTCATTCATGTAGGTATTTTAAGCAGAGTAACCTAAATTTAAATGTCTTTCTCTAGTAAATAACTTCTTTGTTGACTTGTGTATGGACAGGACATTTGTTTTAGAATGAATGTTTTACTTAGCACTTTTCTTAACTTGAAACTAAATCTGTACTTCAACATGTTTGAGCTTAAAAATAACTTATCAGTAGATTCAGATTATCAGCAGAGGAGTGAAAGGAGAATAGAGGGTGAATGAGGATGAATATTTTCAGAGTAATTCATTTGCCTATATAAAAAGAAGAATGAAATCTTGAAATTGTTTTAAGAAAGGGAGAGGATGGTAAGGGAGAATAATAGAAAGGGTAAGTTCTACCTGAATCTGTTGTGTGTATGTATGGAAAAGTCACAATGAAACCTCCTTTGTACAACTGTTACGTGCAAATTTTTTTAAATACAGTTAATTTAACTCATCAAGATTGAGACATAAGTTCAGTGAGTAGACTGGACTAAAACTGAAAGCATGGGTTTGTTTTAGACTCTATTCTGTGACCTTGGCAGTGATAACTTGTAGACCTCGATTTTCTTCTATACAAGAGGCAATAGATGATCTCTAATATTCTTCCATTGCTTTGTTTTGTGGTTTTTTTTATTTTAAATAAGAAAACCAAATAATGAGTAAACATAATGCTCAAATTATACTCTAGTTTTAATCTTAATTTCTCTGACAAATATGAGGCTTCTCTTGATTTCAGATGAAAGCCGTGGCTGGCATGAAGATGTCATACCAGGTACAACAAGCAATCAACACGTGCCTAAAAGATCCTGTGAGGGGTTTCAGACAAGATGAGTCCTCTAGTGCTTTGTGTTCACACCTGTACTCCATGATCCGTGGGAACCGTCAGCACAGACGAGCCTTTCTAATTTCTTTACTCAACCTCTTTGATGACACAGCAGTAAGCATAAAAACTTATTTTTTAAAATAAATGTTCTAGAAACTTTTCATCTAAAAGTATTCACCACTTTTAAAAAACAACCATTTTAGTGAATGTTAGTAAGTGAATTAAATGTGTTTTCTTAATCTGTTAGGTTATTCACAATTTGTAGAAAACTGAAGAGTAATGTATGGCTCTGTCTCCATACAGAGTATTATAAAATCTTTTATCACAGTTCCTATATCATCATGTAAGCTATGTCATTAAGATATCATTTTGAGATTAACTTAGTAAACAATAAATCATTTCTGTAGGACTCAAATATTGTTATATTCTAGATTTTTAGCCACTGAGATCCCTGGTTATTCATCTTGATTTCCTTATTGTGTCTATTTTTTAAGTATTACGATTTTGAAACTTTTGGCAATTGCACATATTGCACTGAGTATGAACATTACCCAAGAAAATAGAGAGTTCTGTTCTTCAGGTTTACTTTTTAATTTATACATGTATTATACACAAATATTTATTCAGCACCTACTATGGTGGTAGCCATCTATCTATAAGAGACTGAAAGATAAAATAAGACAGGAGCTGCCCGCATATAGCAAATGTCACAGCATCTGTTTCAAAATTGTTTGGAATATAATTTGTCATCATCATCATCATCATCATCATCATATCATCATCAATATTCAGCTTTCACTGCATATAGGATACTGTGCTAAGAGTACAAGATGCTATGATATAGGCTGTTGCCCACAGGGGATTTTATTTCCATTTAAGTGGATAGGATGTAATTTTTTTTAAAGAAAAATTAAAGTTAGTGTATACTGAATGCCTGTTACTGATAATAATTGTTTCAGTCTTTATCTCTTCTGGGCTTCATTACTATGTATTTTCACTGCCTGTTCAATATTATCAACTGAATGTGCTTTCATTTCATCTTTTGAAGTTAGAAACCCAGCTCTCATAGTACCATGTTTTCATCTGACTACCTCCAACAAATAATGTCAGAGGAGGAACAAATCACTGAGGGTCTAGAGATTAGACAAGATTAGATCTACTGCATAATTATAGCAGAGGAGGAAGATGATCTGGAGAGATAAAAATACAAATATAAGAATATGAGAAATAATGAATAGAATGTCACTTGACTGGGTCAGAAAGGTCATTATGAAACATAGTAATAGAGGATCCTAGAGATGGAGAATTATTGAACATGTTTAAATAAAAAAATGGAGATATGTGTTAAAGAATTTAGGAACATGACTTTTTCATCATTGTACTCAGAGTGGAAGTAATAAGCAATTGATCTGTTATGCTGACAGTTGGAAAGAAAAAGATGGGTAGTAGGAAAAGAAAGAAGAAATGTTTCAAAAAAAAGGAGTAAGTTAAGCTATATGAGGATAGAGGGTAACTGGAACAGATTTGTCCTGAGCACCTGAGAGAATAATGTGTCTGTTGAAAGCAGTCTAAAAAGTTTACTTGAGAAGATCTAATAAGGGAGTAAGTCATCAAAGACATACTACTTCATAGTAAGTAGTCAAAGAAGAAGGAAAATGTTGGTAGTAATGTTAGATGCTACAGATTAAGTCAGTAGAATGGAATGGTTATTTAACCTAGTTGGTTAACCTAAATGGTTATTTAACCTCAAGCAGTGAGGAACAGAAGTAGGTTTTAATCAAAGAATAGTAAAGAAGACAAGAGGAACATTGTCTAGATTATTCTTTTTTGTTTTAATTCTGGGCCAGGTATAGGTGCCTCATACCTATAACCCTAGATACTCAAGAGTCTGAGATCCAAGGAGCATAGTTCAAAGCTATCCCCAGCAGGAGAGTCCAGGTGACTCTTGTAGCAAAAACCTGAGAGTAGAGCTGAAGCTCAAGTGGTAGAGCACTATACTTAAGCACAAGAGCTCAGGACAGCACCCAGACCCTGTGTTCAAGTCCCAGGTCCAACACACACACACATATTATGGTGTTAAAATTGAGCACAAGTGGCTCACACCTGTAATCCTAGCTACTCAAGAAGCAGAGATCTGAGAATTGAAGTTCAAAGTCAGCTGGGGCAGGGAAGTCTGAGACACTCTTATCTCCAAATCTACCAAAAAGCTGGAAAGTGGAGCTGTGGTGCAGCACTAGCTTTGAGCAAAGTAGCTTAGGGGATAGCACCAGGCCCTGAGGAACAGCACTTAAGAAAACAAAAAACTGACAGATAAGGGAAGGGTATAGTTTTGTGGCTGCATTTCTCTCAACTGTAAGTGTAGATGTTGACATACAAAATTGATTGAGAACCTTCTGGATTTTGATAGCAGATTTATTCCATCTTTCTTAACAGACTTTTTTCCTGTTACTACTGCTTCTTGTTAGCCTGATTTTATGTTTGAATACCAAGAGAGTAGCTGTCCTACTATCTGTTTTTTTTTTTTTTTCAGTTACTTTTTGGCTTTTGAGCTGTCAGTAATTTTAAGAGAAATTTCACTATTAACATGTCTTTTTTTCTTTTTTTCTTTTTTTTGCCAGTCCTGGGACTTGAACTCAGGGCCTGGGCCCTGACCCTCAGCCTCTTTTGCTCAAGGCTAGCACTCTACTACTTGAGCCACAGTGCCGCTTCCAGCTTTTTCTGTGTGTGTGGTACTGAGAAATCAAACCCAAGGCTTCATGCATGCTAGGCAAGCACTCTACCACTAAGCCACATTCCCAGCCCCTTAACATGTCTTTGTAGTTACATTCTTTTATTTTTACTTTTTCTTCAAGATGGAGGTCTTTCTTGTCCAGTCTGGATGTGACCTTCTAAGCTCAAGTGATCCTTCTGCCTCGCCTTCCAAGTGTTTGTTTACACCATGGCTAGCTTGTAACATCTTTTTTTCCCCTTGCTTTTATATTTTATGTATTTATGAAATACAGAAAAAATCTGTTTAGGTTGATATTGTCCACAAAATCAGCTAATAGTAACCTATTTATTTGGCGCTAGTACACTGGGGCTTAAGCTCAGGTCTCTGACATACTACTACCACTTGAGCCACTCCTCCCGTTTCATCTTCTTGCAGGCTGATTGGAGATGTCAGTTTTGTAGATTTATCTGCTTGGGTTAAGCTCCAAATGTCAGTTCTCAAATCTCAGCCTCCTGAGTAGCTAGGCATGAGCCACTGGCACCTAGCCCAGATTTTTCTCTTAAAGTTTCATGTGCATCATAGTTTTTATAGTAAAACAATGGTAGCACTATCAAAACAACTCTTAACATTGTAACTATGTATAAAGAGGAAACTGACAAGTGTTTTATAACACTTGAGTTTGGGGATTTAGTACTATAATTATCACTTATTTTTTTAGGGCTGAATAGTAACTGTGTGTAACTGATCTCCCATATGGGTTAAATTCAGAAGCACAATGAAATAAATACATAGGAATTCATATGTATACTTTCTGATGTGGTATGGATTTATCATAAAGGTCCCAAATACTTATAAGAAAACTAAGGATATTCACTTGGGTGCACTAAAAAATTTCACCTCTTCCCTCTTGGGAAGCTATTATAAAACCACCTAATATTATTTTATTGACTCTATTTCTGTCCCCTCATTTTCTTTATACTTTTCTTCCCTTTTTGCCCTCTAATTCTTTGCCTCTTTTCCCCCTTTCTCTTCCTCCTCCTTCACTCTTGCCTTCTCTTTCTCTGTCTTTCCCCTGCCCCCTTTCAGTTCTTCTTTGTCTCTAATATTAACTGAGGTGAAAGTACCCTGTAATATTTTATCTACAAAGTTATTTGGATGGGTTTCTAGGTTATCCACTAAATGTGTACCTTTTTTTAAAATTACAGAAAACAGAAGTGACTATGCTCTTGTATATAGCAGACAATCTAGCCTGTTTTCCATACCAGACACAGGAAGAGCCGTTGTTTATAATGCATCATATAGACATTACACTCTCAGTTTCTGGTAGTAACCTACTGCAGTCATTCAAGGAGGTAAGTTACACACATTACTATTCTTAATGCATCTATCAAAGGGCAGACATGTTATTTTCACTGTTTTTGTTTTTGTTTCTCATTCTTTTATTCTACTTACAGGTATATACAATTTTTCTGAATAAACTTACTGAAATTTGGGCAGTATTTGTGTTGGGATACGTGGGATACTAATTTATTTCTATTCAGGAAGATCTAAACCATTCCATTTCTAGATCATTTAGGTGGATTTTTTTACACATATATGGGTTGTTCTGTTGATAAGCCATCCCACTTCTTTATTTCCCTCACTTTAAGCACTGACCTTGTTTGAAGTCCATTCATATATCCATTTAAACCCCATTTTAGAGTACCTGGTTATTAAGCTTGTAATGCTGTAGATCACAGTAGCACACATGAAGATACATAGATGTATCTACTTAGGAATATATAGCCTACTTAGGAATCAGAAATATGTAACACCATTGATCTTACTTTCAACATAAATGGAGTTTGAGTATTATGTGTCTAAACTTATAAATTTATTATAAACCTTAGATTTTGGAGCTGGGGATATGGCCTAGTGGCAAGAGAGCTTGCCTCGTATACACGAGGCCCTGGGTTCGATTCCCCAGCACCACATATACAGAAAATGGCCAGAAGTGGTGCTGTGGCTCAAGTGGCAGAGTGCTAGCCTTGAGCAAAAAAGAAGCCAGGGACAGTGCTCAGGCCCTGAATCCAAGGCCCAGGACTGGCAAAAACAAAACAAAACAAAAAAAAACCTTAGATTTTTTTTGTTATGAAATTAATTTCAAGCACTAGGCACATATTACACTCCATAAATTCAAAACTGGAATGTTTTCATGTACCTGATAATGCAGTTAGATCTCATCTTATAAAATTGTGATGTTCAAAATTCAGCCTTTTCAAAGTAGTAATACATGGAAATTATCTTACACACCTAAGGACTGAAATTTAAGAGGAATTTAAACCCATTCTACATATCATGGACCACAGTCTGGCAGCACCAGTTTTACCTAAGAGCTGCAGAAACTCAGACCCCATGTCATGCCTGCTGAACCACTCTGCATTTTAAAACAAAATTCATAGGATATTAGTATTTACCATATAGTTTGAGGAATTAATTAATTCCCAGCAACTTTAACTATTATGAGATCTTATTTTTACTTCAGTTCTATAGATATACTTGCAAATGTTTTCCCTGGTTTTATTTAACAGTTACATTTTTGTAATTTGGTTTTCTTCAAGAGCTAACATTTTCAGAAAACATAAAGAAATAATATTTAATTATTCAAGGAAAGTTGTATATTTTCTTGCTGAAAATTTCCAAAAAGGGATTATCTGGCCAGCTACTGGTAGCTCATGCCTGAAATTCTAGCTATGCAGGAGGCTGAGATCTAAGGATTGCAGTTCAAAGCCAGCCTGGGCAGGAAGGTCCTTGAGACTCTTATTTCTAATCAACTACTCAGAAAAAGCCAGAAGTGGAGCTGAGTTTTAGTGGTAGAGCACTAGCCTTGAGTAAAAAGAACCTTAGGGACAGCTCATGTCCTGAGTTCAACCTCCAGGACCAGCACAAAAAATTGAAAAAAGGAGGTAGGGATTCCTTTGTGGAAGGTGGACATATTTAATCCTTCCATATTCTCAGTTAAATTGTAATAGCTGCTTCTCTTCTGCAGTGACTCACCTGTATTCCTGATTGGTTTTCTGTTGGTTGGTGGGTTGGTTTTGGTAGTATGCGGGTTTGAATTCAGGGCCTCAAACTTAATTGGAAGGTGCTCCAACACTTGAGCCATGCCTCCAGCCCTTTTTGCTTTAATTGTACTTCATATTGGATCTCATGTTTTTGCCTAAGCTAGCATGAACTGCAGTCCTCCTATTTAAGCTTCCAGCATAGCTAGGATCAGAGGCGTGTGCCACCATACCCAACTGTTGTTTGAAAAGAGGCTGAGCTCCATTTTGCCTGAGCTGGTCTTGAGCCACCTGACCCCCACCTCCGGAGTAGCCAGGATTTATAAATATGAGCCACTGTGCTCAGCAGATTATATTTTGCATAAGTAATTTATCTTTTATTACTATCCTTAAGAGAAAATCATTTATCTTTGAGTATTTCAGAGGGTTCTTCTTGAAAGGTGGTTGGTATTACATTGTTTCACCCCAAGGCTTTTATTACATCTCAAGTTGTTGTAAAAAGTCAAGGGGGTTCTATAATGAAGCCTTTTTTCCGAAGCTGTTGAATGGAGCATACCTATATGTCTTAGTAGTATTTTGTTTTTATTGTTTCAAATAGTACAATTTCCTCTTTCTTTCAGTCTATGGTAAAGGACAAAAGGAAAGAGACAAAATCATCTCCTAATAAGGAAAATGAGTCAAGTGAGAGTGAAGAAGAAGTTTCCAGGCCTCGGAAGTCACGGAAACGTGTAGATTCGGATTCTGATTCTGATTCAGAAGATGATATAAATTCAGTAATGAAATGTTTACCAGAAAATTCAGCTCCTTTAATTGAATTTGCAAATGTCTCCCAGGGTATTTTATTACTTCTTATGTTAAAACAACATTTGAAGAATCTTTGTGGATTTTCTGATAGGTAAGTTTACATTAGCAGTCAGAGAAACAGGGAAAAAATAAACATCCGTTATCATAAGGAAATACAGAACCCAATTTGTTTGTATGCTCACTGTGATATTAGAAATGTTCCTTTTAAAAATATACAAATCATGGCTGGGAATATGGCCCAATGGCAACAGTGCTTGCCTTGTATACAGTATGAAGCCCTGGGTTCGATTCCCTAGCACCACATGTATAGAAAATGGCTAGAAGTGGCACTGTGGCTCAAGTGGCAGAGTCTCTGCTAGCCTTGAGCAAAAAGAAGCCAGGGATAGTGCTCAGGCCCTGAGTCCAAGGCCCAGGACTGGTGCAAAAAAAACAAAAAACCAAAAAAAAAAAAAGCTGGGAATATGGCCTAATGGTGAAGTGCTTGCCTCTCATACATGAAGCCCTTGGTTCGATTCCTCAGCACCACACATATAGAAAAAGCCAGAAGTGGCACTGTGGCTCAAGTGGTAGAATGCTAGCCTTGAGCAAAAGAAGCCAGGGACAGTACTCAGGCCCTGAGTTCAAGCCCCAGGATTGCCCCCCCCAAAAAAGGGGGGGCTCTGGGTTCATTACCTAGCATCATAAAAAGGGGGGGGGAATGAGAGGATGACCCTTTGTGTTGATGTGTAATCTACTGTTTTGCCATAATTTACCTATTTGCTTACAATATTGAAAGAAAAAACATACTCTTTTGCTTAGTTGTAACACATTACTAAATAAAGACCTTTGCTGACCTCATTAAAAAGGCATTATTACAAAATCACTCTCATATTAAAATAGGTTGCAGAGAACTTTGAGTTACGAACCAGATACAGAATAGCTATGCTGATGGTTAACAGAATATCAAGTAGTCGTCATAAAGTAAGAGATAAAGAACTGATTGTCATGAATACTCTACTATTAATAGCTATTTAGTTACTGGAGGTATCTCTCTCCTGCTTTTTGCCATGGGAAAAAATATTTATACCCATTGAAACCTTAGATAACAAATGGAGAAGATGAAAGGATCTTTTATGATGGTTAAGTGGACATTTCTGGGTCTGGAGGCATAGCACAGTGGTAGAGCACCCAGTGGACATTTGTAAGCCTTGCGTACAGTCCTCAGCACCGAAAGTGGGGCAGGGAGGAGTTATATCTTAGATTTCCATCAACATATTGTCACAAGAGAAGGTAGGCACAGTGTAGCCAGAGCTCCCACTATTTCAAGACACATTTAGGTGTCAAATCGGGGGGGAGGGGGCGGAATCTAGATTTTATAGGAAAAGTCTTGAATGTTAAATGTAGGAGCAACTAACTTAAAATAATTATGGCCCATATAAGGTCTTAGGGTAGTAGTAAGAAATTTTCAAAAATGTTAAGCAGAGGTTCTAAGAAAGCTCAAACCGATTTATAAACTATTGTTTTGGCTTCTGTGTAGAAAATAACAGATGAGATGTAAAACATTAGGAGGTAAACAAGTGACTTGAGTAATTGTGTTTATTAAAGTTGAGATAGGATCACAGTCATAGCATTTCAAACTAGACACGTGAAATTAATTTCAATAAAGAGATGCTTACCTACATACTGGATTTCTCAAAGTTGGTGCTTTTTCACATCCAAACATCTTTTCCACCCCTATCATTTTGATTGCTCCACTCCAGATAAACAGTGGTGAAAACAACTGAACCACAGAATTTTCATCTTTGCTTTTATATCTTAATTTCCCTTAAAAGTTAAGTTTTCTGGTTGAGATCTTTGTCATGAAGCTTAATGCCACGGTTAGTAAAGCATATTCGTCATATAATCCCAGCACTAAGGAGACTGAATCGGTAAGATCACGACTGATGTTTGAGGGCCAGCCGAACAGAATTTGAAACCTTGTGTCCAAAAATCTAATTATTGGTAAAATTTAACGAATCATGTTGAATATAAATGAATGCCTGAACTTTGTTTTTGGGTTTTTTTCCAAAACAGCAAAATTCAGAAATACTCACCATCTGAATCTGCAAAGGTGTATGATAAAGCAATTAACCGAAAAACAGGAGTTCATTTTCATCCCAAACAAACACTGGACTTCTTGAAGAGTGATATGGCTAATTCCAAAATCACTGAAGATGTGAAGAGGAGTATAGTAAAACAATATCTAGATGTGAGTGTTAAAACTACAATTATTTCCTTTTCACATTGACATCTCTGTAATTTGACTTTGCAAAGTAACTCTACTGTTTTTTCTGTGTGAATTCATGAGTTGTTTGACATTAGATTTTTCCATTACACTCCAAATTTGATTATAATTAATTTCTCTTTGGAGATGTGAGCCCACTTGTACTTTAATTTTAGCAAAAACTTAAAATTTCAGAAAATGTTTGCTTATTATTTGATTCAGTGGACTAAATGGTTTATATTTTACTTTTTTATATTTGCTTACCTGAGTAATACCAGTAATACTGAGTAATATGGTATATATAATTTTATAAAAACATACCTCACATAATATGCCTTGTATCTTACCTATATTAACTTAATTTTGCCTTATTATTAGCAACATTGCCTTATTATATGGAATATACCTTAACAAATATGTGAGTGTGGATGTACAAAATGTGCTTTTAGAATGTGTTCAAGACAAGGCAAAAAAATAAAGTATGATAGCTCATGACTGTAATTCCAACATTCTTGAGGCTCAGAAGATAGGAGTATCACAAGTTCAGGGCCAATACATAAGAAGTTAAAGGCCAGCCTTAGTACACAAAGAAATAAAACAAACTCAACTTTTTGTTTAATATGTTCAACGTTTCTATTTAGAATAATGAAAAAGCTCTGGAATTGGATTCCAGCAAGTGCTCTACAGTATTGTGAATACACTGAATTTCCTTGAGTATATACTTAAAATGGTTGCACTGTTACATTTTGTTATATATTTTTTTAATATGATGAGAGGACTAACCTAAAATACTCAGTTTTAGATTTTAACCTCCTCAAAGCAACTAACAGATGAATATTGTAGGATTTTTTGAGTAAGGGTAAAATCTGTACAATACATTGTCCATCTTTTTCACAGATTTTATAAACCTTATACTCTGAAGTTCTTGTATTTTCTTACCTTGGCAGCAGTTGTGATTACCAGGTTGCCTAATTGACATAGATCAAGGGTTAGCAAACGATAACTTATGGACCAAATCTAGCCCAGCTTATTGCCTGCTTTCTTTCTTTAAAGAACATAAAGTTGTAATGATACAACTATGCTTCGCCTATAACTGCTTTTGTACAACAGTGGCAGAATTGTGTAATCATGACAGACTCAAAAATATTGCCTGTCTCCCCTTTCCAGAAGTTTACCAGTGGGGCTGGGAATATGGCCTATTGGCAAGAGTGCTTCCCTGGGTTCGATTCCCCAGCACCACATATATAGA